>NW_027142387.1:6132873-7332873 GCF_026170545.1 Melanerpes formicivorus
GAAGAGAAGAGAAGAGAAGAGAAGAGAAGAGAAGAGAAGAGAAGAGAAGAGAAGAGAAGAGAAGAGAAGAGAAGAGAAGAGAAGAGAGAAGAGAAGAGAAGAGAAGAGAAGAGAAGAGAAGAGAAGAGAGAAGAATAAAAAAAGAACATTCCATTTTATCTTTACATCAGTATGTGAAGGTCTGCTTGCATTGAGTACATTTTTCTTGCACCAGTGGAACTGTACTGCTGCAAGATAATAACCCAGTTTTTCCCCAGAGATGAAAAGGGAATGCCTCACAAAAGCAGAATTAAGGGGAGCCTAAGTAAAATGATGAAGGGTCAAATTCAGAACAAAATAAAGAGCTTTTTATACAGTGAAGAAGTTAACTGCAGCCCAAAATATAAATGGCTCAAAAATAAGTAATTTATGGAGAGTGGGTACTTCAGTAATTAACAACTGCCTGAAAGGAGGCTGGAGTGAGATTAGAGTCTCTTCCCCAAGTAAACAGGGATAGGATGAGAGAAAATGGTTTGAGTTGTGCCAGGGGAGGTTTAGGTTGGACATTAGGAAAAATTACTGAGAGAGTGGTGAGGCATTGGAACAGGCTGCCCAGCAAGGTGCTGGAGTCACCATCCCTGGAGGTGTTCAAAAAGCTGTACATGTGGTGCTTCAGGATATAGTTTAGTGGTTATGGTAGTTGGGTTATGGCTGGACTCTATGATCTTAAAGGTCTTTTCCAGCCCTAATGATACTGATTCAGTAATCCACAGAGTCTCCAGCACTGGAAACTGCTACATTTCTGACTGCTGAAAGCTGATTCTTACTCTTCTTCCTAAGGATCTTCTGCTGATATTACCCTCTGATAAGGAACACAGCAAACCTTTGGTCCAGCGCAGCAGAAACATCCTTTTTATACTGCTATGAACTGTCCTCATAGTCAAATCTTTTTCCACTTTTCCCCCCAGCCCAAGATAAATTTATTCTGCAAAGTTACACTGGGGCTGCAAAACCTGCTCAGCTCAGTGTGGACTAACTCTGTCATCATCTGATGAATATTCTGATGGCTGCAGCTCTGAAAAGGAGTTTTCCAGAACAGAAAATGTTCTCCTGCGGAGCCAATGTGCTTGTTTACTGTGAAATCATTGACTTTCTCTGGAAGATTAGAAGATAGGAGTTTTATGGTTCATGATATGGTTCTGGATCAGAGCAGAAGGCTGCATTCCCTGCATTCCTGACAGGTCTCCAGGGTGAGTTGTGGCATCAGCTGTGGAGGAACAGCGCAGAGCCCTGAACTCAGGCCTTGGCATTGTGAGGGTAAAAATCACTTCGAACATTGATATGGACAGCCTTAGAAGGCTTGTTGAAGTTGGATGAAGGAAGAGCCTTAAACGAACTAGTCATTGGTTCATCTCTCATCTTCAAAACAATGAAAGTCAGCAGAGATTGGGAAGCTTTGAGAAACATTTCTGACTTTGAGATAGTTTAGTTATTCAAATCATTGGCTGAAGACTTCAGAAGAGGTTTCATAACTGATTCCAACAAATCTAGGACTGTGATGCCCATGGAGTGAATGATTCCATCTTTCTAATCCTCCCTGGGTGCTTTCACTCGTGTGGTCAGACAATGATCTGAATCTGCTAATCCACATGAAAATCACAGAATCGTAGAATGGTTTGGGTTGAAAGAGACCTTAGAGATCATACACTTCCTACTCCCCTGCCACGGGCAGGTACACCTCCTACTAGCCCACCAAGGCTCCAGCCATCCTGCCTTTGAAAGCTGGTGGGCTTGGAGCCTCCACAGCTTCTCTGGGCAAGAAGAAATTCTTCTCCATGAGAGTGGTGAGGCACTGGAACAGGTTGCCCAGTGAAGTTATGGAGTCTTCAGCCCTGAATGTGTTTAGAGGTGGGTTAGCTGGGGCCTTGATGAAGCTGCAATAGTAGAAGGTGTTCCTGGCCATGGCAGGGGTCTTGGAACTAGATTATCTTGAAGGTCTCTTCCAAGCCAAATCAATCTAAGGTTCTCTGCTCTCCTTTGTCCATGTGTATTTGTGTCCTGCCCTTCGGCCATACTGTGACATTGGGCAATTTGCTTTTTTTCACTGTTATTTCCTTCTAAATCTGAGCCCTCTTGGTGAACATTTGAGGGAAGTCAAGGTAGGTATCTCCTGTGATGTTTCTAGTCAGCTGCAGACTCTACTGTCAATGTGTCCATAAGGATTTTTGTTCTTAAGATGGCTCTGGAGATAAATGGCTCATTTTATGTGAAGGAAATAACTTTCCTATAGGATGTTTGGGAGGATGCAATAAAGATTCTTTCAGCCATCCAGATGTTGAAGTGTATGAGGAATTCCCTAGTTCCCGCACAAGGCAGAACTCTCTGTCAGAGGGAAGACAGCTTTTCCTTAAATAACCCAACCAGTTTCATCACCCTGCATTCCTAAATAGCCACAACCTTTCAGCAGCAGCACTAACAAGCTCAGCAGCACATATTTGGATCCCCCAGATGTCTGTCCATGACTCATTTTCCATTCCAGGGACATTTGGGTGGACTGGAGGAAAGCACCATGAAGAAAGAAATGGAGATACCAGGGCTCAGATTGAAGGCGATGTGGTTCCTCGCAACAGTGAAGGCTCAGTGCATACCACAACAGCACCTCCACTGGGCAGAGGGAGATTTATGCTTGTATCAAATGATGTGCAAGATAAAACCTAGTGTCACTGTACTGGTTCCATTAGAGCACTCCTTTACACAACCCAGACTTTGACATTGATGCCCCAGAGGCAGCTGCTTGCTTCATTTCCACAAGTCTACTCCTATGGTTGATGCTTACTATGAGCTCTAAATCCATTGCTGAATCAGGTCCACTTAGGGCTACCCAATGAATGCATCCCAGGTTAAAGCTGTACTGCAGCAAACTCAAGGTCTGTTGGATCGTACCTTACACAGGAATGAAGTCTCTGGTGAGACCTTATCTGGAGTACTGTATCCAGCTCTGGGGCCCTCAACACAAGAAGGACATGGGCCTGATGGAGGAGGTCCAGAGGAGGCCACAAAAAATGGTTAGAAGGCTGGAGCACCTATGAAGACAGGATGACAGAGCTGGGGTTCTTCAGCCTGGAGAAGAGAAGGCTCCAGAGAGATTTATAGCTGCCTTATAGTATCTGAAGGGGCATAAAAGAAATCTGGGGAGGGACTTTTCTAAAGGCCATGTAGCACTAGGACAAGGGGCAATGGCTTTAAACTGGAGCAGTGTAGATTTAGGTTGGACATTAGAGAGAAGTTCTTTACTATGATGGTGGTGGTCTCCACCCCTGGAGACACTCAAGGTCAGGCTGGATGGGGTTCTGAACAACTTGCTGTAGCTGGGGATGTCCCTGCTTACTGCATGGGGGTTGGACTCGATGACCTCTAGAGGTCCCTTCCAACCCAAACCAACCTGTGATTCTCTGAGTACATACACAAAAATGTGTGGAGTTGGGGAAGCACAGCACCAGGAATATATGGCCATTTAAAAAAAAGGAAAAAGCCCAAACCCAAAAAACAAGGCAAAACAAAAGGAAGTTAAAGCTTTGAGTGTGCTCTCAACTCTCACATTAGATTCATAGAATGTTTTGGGTTGGAAGGAACCTTGAAGGTCATCCACTTCCAACCCTGTGTCTTGGGCAGGGACACCTTCCACCAGCCCAGCTTGCTCAAGGCCTCATCCAGCCTGGCCTTGAACACCTCCAGGGAGGGGGCATTCACAATCTCCCTGGGCAACCTGTTCCAGTGTCTCCCCACCCTCACTGGAAAGAATTTCTCCCTAATCTTCAGGCTAAATGTCCCCTCCTCAAGCTTCACTCCATTCCCTCTCATTCTATCACTACAAGCTCTTGTAAAAAGAGCTCAGATAGGCTCTCAGATGGGAATTAACATGCACAGAATTTAGAGAGGAGAGTTGTCATGCACATCATTTACTAATAGGTGGCATTTGTTATAAAATCACAGGGCAGCAGTGGACAGAAAGCAGAGAAGCACTCCTTCCTCCTTGGCTTTGCTCTCTTTTTGTTTTTGTTGTAACTCATTTATATGTTAATTCTTCCAAAGTAATCCCAGTTAGTGACGATTTTATGCTCCCTTGCTACTCTACCAACAAAATGAAATCCAAATTCCTGCATGATGTGACATGTAAACCATTTGTGCTGAAAGGATTGCCAGGAATGGGTGGAAAGTTTTCATCCTGAAGATACACTCCAATAAAATGCTGGTGTCATCTGAAATGATTCACTGACTGTAACTGTAGGATTTGTGGTGGTGTCAGGTTAGCTGAGCATCAGCAGAGGAAGTGATGTGTTTTCCCTTCTGATGTTCAGCAAATCCAAAAACCAAGTGGAGGTTTGTAAAAAGGAAGGCATAAACCAATTTTATTTGCCTTTCATGGGGGAAAAAAATAACATCAGTGATGCTGCTTTCTAAGGTAAAGCACACTGATTTTCAAAGCAAGCATTAAGGGTGTGCTCCAAACACTAACATTTTGCTAGTGACACTCAGCTCCTGATGCAGGTTAGGTTTGAACAGCCTCAGTTCCACCCCAATCACAACTATGTGCACTTAGCTCACTGAGTGTTCTTGTGTGCCATGATTCAGCTTCATTTCCTCCCTCTAAAGCAGTTAGAAGGCAGCGAAAATAGATAATGGCTTATTTCTTTGTCATAATATAACTTCAGATTTGCCAGCCAGCCACTTGCTCCTTTGCTCAGAGAAACTTAGAACTGAGAGCCCATTTTTCTACACCAGGGAAAAGAAAAAATAAGGTCACAGTTCATTAGGTTTTGCTATCAGGCTGTACAGAGTCACATCAATCCACCTTCTCCATCCTGGGGAGCTTCTCTGTTATCACAAAGACTATTCATCATCTCCCCAAGGGCCAAGACCAGCACTGGAAAAAGAGCCTGACTTTGTAGGAAACCAAAAGCTTGCCCTGCTGGTCATCAGCTGAGACACCCCTGCCCAACCTCCTTCCCTCTGCTGCTCTTATTTCAGACCTGTCTCAGTTCTGAGTCTGACCACAGCTGGGATCTCCACCCTGCCCCCCCACCTCCCAGCCTGTATAACATGACTTGGGTTCTTTTATTCATTGACTGACAGAAGTATCAAGAGGTTGTTTTAAATGACAGCAGAGTGCCTGGACAACTGATCTGACAGAAGGATTCTATGGAAATACCCAGCTCTAAGAGAGAGTCTGCTTTGAAGTCACCATTGCAGCACTTGGGTTGGATCAATTTTTACTGGATCACTTTCCTGACAAGCTCTTTTTTGTCCCATCTTGAAGAGTTTCTTTGTGAGCAATGAATGAAGAGGCATCTTGGGAATGATCTGATACTTCAAAAGATGATTCTTGTAGTTTATCTTGCACCAAGCTTCTCTTCTGAAGGAAATGCTGCAGAGCCCTTGTATTGATCAGGATGATAGAGCATGCAACATGCCTTTTATCAGCAGGCTGCCTGCACTAGCGCTGTTCAATATAACTCTACAGCAAATCTGTGCAAGCTGAGACATTCATTAATGGATCCATACACTGTCTTCCACAGTTCAATGTTTTCTTCTTAAACAAAGCTGAACTCAATGAAAGTGGTGAAGAAATGCAATTCAGATGATTTTGGTAGCCTGGTTTGAGTTAGACCAGGACAAATTCTTGCCAGTGCTGTAACCTCCCAGCTCAGTATCTGCTCTCTGAGGCACATTCTGCAGCTCAGAGCAGGTTTGCACAGCCAGTGTCTGTTTCTGGCAGTGAGAGTGCTGATGGCTGGAGATGGCACCAAAGGTTGGGATGTAGACCAAGGTCACTGCTAAATCTTGTGTGGCGTGTTGTTTGTTTGTGGGGTTTGTTTTGCTTTGTTTTGGTTTTAGTTTTTTTCCAGTACTGAGTTTTAATGAGGGGAAAAGGAGAGGAATTTGCACACCTTCAGAGAGCAGTGGTAGGGAAAGGGACCTGGGGGTCCTGGTGGACAACAGGATGACCATGAGCCTGCAATGTGCCCTTATGGCCAAGAAGGCTAAGGGCATCCTGGGGTGTATCATAAAGGGTGTGGTGAGTAGGTCAGAGAGGTTCTCCTGCCCCTCTGCTCTGCCCTGGTGAGGTCACATTTGGAATA
This sequence comes from Melanerpes formicivorus, assembly GCF_026170545.1. Classification (NCBI taxonomy): domain Eukaryota; kingdom Metazoa; phylum Chordata; class Aves; order Piciformes; family Picidae; genus Melanerpes; species Melanerpes formicivorus. Next base: position 6,138,993 of record NW_027142387.1, read on the forward strand.
TCATGTACAGTTCTGCACCACTCAGTTCAAGAAGGACCTCAGGGAACTGCTTGAGAGAGTCCAGTGCAGAGCCACAAAGATGCTGAAGGCAGTGGAACATCTCCCTGTGAGGACAGGCTGAAGGAGCTGGGGTTCTTTATCTTGGAACAGAGGAACCTGAGGGGTTGATAAAGATGTGCAGGGCAGTGTTGGGAGGATGGAGCCAGGCTCTGCTCAGGGACGTCCAATGATAGGACAAGGGGCAATGGGTGCAAGCTGGAGCAGAGGAGGTGCCACAGGAACAGAAAGAAAAACTTTTTTACTATGAGTGTGCCAGAGCCTTGGAGCAGGCTGCCCAGAAGGGTTGTGGAGTCTCCTTCATTGGACACATTCAGAACCCATCTGGGTGTGTTCCTGTGTGACCTGCCCTAGAGAATCCTGCTTTGGCAGGGAGGTTGGACTGGATGATCTTTGGAGGTCCCTTCCAACCCCTAACATCCTGTGATTCAGTAATCAGTCATGATGTAATTTAGCACCAGTGATTGGTAATTGATTACTTGTACAACCCAGCAACTTCAATCCTGGCTGTGCAGTAGTTGTTTTTGGAGACACAAGTAACCTCAGTGCAGAGATGGTCCTAGAAGCAGCATAATAATACAGAACAGAACCCCAGAAACACACAAAGCAAAGCACACTGCTGCATTAAGAAAGAAAGAAAGAAAAAAAGCCTCCAGAAACTTACCACTGAGGTAAGAGCCATCTGAAAACTGTAGATTCGTGCAAGGCCAAAGTCAGCCAACTTTATCTGCCCGCTGCTGGTGACGAGGATGTTCTGGGGCTTCAGGTCCCGATGCACCACACGATGTGAATGCAGAAAATCCAGGCCCCGAAACAGCTGAAGCATCATGTCCTAAAAAGAAAGCAGAAATCAATATGGCAATTATCAAGGCAAGGTGGTAAACAAATAAACTCCTTGTCATAATCTGCAAAGCTAATTTGGTATATATTGACTTAAATATGTGCACAGGAGATAAAACCAACTATTAATAGAAAGTCGGCAGGATGCTGCTAGAATCAGCTGACTTGAGTAGGTGTCCTTATCAAGATATATTGGTTCTAGTTGGGTTATTTGAGCTTGACTGATAGAAATATAAAGCCTGGTCAACATATTGAATCTTCATCCCTGGAGATATTTAAAAGTGACATAGATGTTGTGCTGAGGGACATGGTTTAGCACCAGACTTGGTATAGTTAGAGAATGGTGGGACTCAATGATCTGAGACTGGAATTTTAGACTAGATGATATTGAGACTGTAGATTAGGGAGAAATTCTTGACAGTCAGGGTGGTGAGACACTGGAACAGGTTGCTCATAGAGCTCCCCTGGAAGCTCCCTCCCTGGAGGTGTTCAAGGCCAGGTTGGGTGAGGCCTTGACCAAGCTGGGCTAGTGGAATGTGTCCCTGCCCATGGCAGCAGGAGGGGTGTGGATCTAGATGATCTTTAATGTCCCTTGCAGCCCAAACCATTCTATGAATCTATGACTCTTAAAGGTCTTTTCCAAGCAAAACAATTCTATGATTCCATGCAATAGCAAAAGCATGTCTGTAAATCCCAAGACAACTTCAAAAGAATCCTCTCCAAGCAGGAAAAATGAACTGCAGCTTTTTGCTCTTAACATTAAGCCACACACCACTTTGCATTGCACAAGCTTGTGCTTCACCCTGCCCCAGTGAAGTGAAATTTTATTATTGGCTTCAACAGGCAAGGGTCTGTTTCAGTCAGAAAAGCTGTCTAAATGACAAATTCACCACATTTTCATGTTTTAGAGGGGAAAAGTTTATTTGGCAAAATCCACTGCATAGAATTTACCAAAAGGGACAGAAACCACCTTGAGTTCAAAGTTCAGCACTTAAATGAGTGTAGTAATTGTAAGTAACAGTTCTCATTTTGCTTTCTGTTTTGTTCTAGTGATGTAATCTTCCATGACATTTCCACAGCTGAAGAAACTATTTCATCTCTACTCATGTTTTCACATTCATCTTAGTAACGTGAAAGGAATGAACCAACAGAGTCAAAACTAAATACTAGAAATCCCCTAAATTCCATATCAGAGAGTTATTGTCAACTTGCAAGTTCTGTTTGCAAGCCAGGCAGTTACAGTAAGATGGACCAACAAGTAAGAAGCAAATGGGATAAAGTCTGTTTACTGCAGGCACTTGACTTGAGTCTAGGGAACTCCATGTCTGCTGTTACCAGATGCCCTTTGCAGAAGTCTTGCACCAGGCTGGCTGCCATTCAGCTTACTAGCAACCAAAATGATCTTGGACAGGTGGATGGCAGGAAATAGGATAAAAGTTATGGAGGAGAGGTAGAAATTGGCTGCTTTTCTTCTTCTCTCTGGACATAGGCAAGTTTCATGTATGTATTCAAGGCACACTATGGAAAGGGACACCTGAAAATGTATTTTTAAACAGCTCAAAACATTCAACTTGATCATATTGCTTTAGCTGGATGCAATTGTTATGTAATTTTAAACAAACTTATTACTTTCGTGTAATGTTCTCTCATATGCTCTAAGAAAGTATTCTAAAGTCACAGAATTACAGAATGAGAAGGGTTGGAAGGGACCTCTGGAGATGTTTTAGTCCAACCCCTTATGCCAAAGCAGGTTCACTTAGAAAAGGTCACACAGGAACATGTCCAGGTGGGTTTTGAAATCTTCCAGAGATGGAGACTCCACCACCTCTCTGGGCAGCCTGTTACAGTGCTCCATGACCCCCAAATGAAAGAAGTTCTACCTCATGTTTAGATGGAACTTACTATGTTCAAGTTTGTGTCCATTACCTCTTGTCCTGTCACTGGGCACCAGTGAACAAAGCCTGGTCCTATCCTCCTAACACCTACCCTCTAAGTATTGATCAGCATTGATGAGATCCCCCATCAGACTTCTCTTTTCTAGACTAAAAACACCCAACTCTCTCAGTCTTTCCTTATCAGGGAGTTGCTCCAGCCCCCTCAGCATCTTTGTAACCCTCTTCTGTACAAACACAGTTGGACTTCATGATCTTAAAGGACTTTTCCAACCTTAATGATTCTAACCTTAATAATTCTAACCACAAAAATATTACTTTCATGTGACATTCCCTGAGCACCTCTAAGAAACCCCCCTGAAATGTGTAGATCTGAAAGTTGGAAGCTCTAGTCTGACCTTTGATAAAACATGGCCACTTCTAGGTATAGCTCATAACACTGCCAGCCCAACAGTGGACTGTTCAAAAAGCAATCAGCTTTCACTTGAAGACCCTGCTGACGGAGGTATTACCATGGGAGTATGGATGCTGTGACAGCATTTCACCATGACCACATCTGGAGGAGGGGGGTAAACTGAGAAACCCATTCTCTGTTAGCTGATGCCTTTATTCTCTTTGCTTCCCCTAGGAAACCTGAGATCTGATCATTTTGGTAACTAATATAACAGGGTCTGCACCTCTAAAACAAAAACATCTTGTGCTGATATAGTTGCCCTTTGCAGTTCAGAAGCATGTGGAAGAGCCAGGACTACAGCTTCAGTCAGCAGCAGAATTAAAACATGTCATACCTGCTCACTCTGGGCTACTACAACTTAAATCAAATCCCAACAGTCTTTGGATCAGTCTTGATGCAAATAACACATCAAGAACACTAAAACTGTCATTATCTTAAGCATGAAGTTAATGGTTTCACTGAATTTGGACCTAATTTTTGTATATTAGGTAGAGATAATGTCAGATAAAAGAAGAAAATAGATGAAAGAATGTAAGGATTAGTCATTGGACCCTGGCAAGTCCCTTTTTGGTGATGTTTCTGCATCCTACTCATTTGTCAAGTATGTAAACTCATTCCTGCAGTCACCAAACAAATCAGGGATATTTTTTTGCTTACAACTGATGCTGGTTTTGTTTTGACTTTCTGCCTCAAGCACAGCAAAAGCAATTCTGCTATGCTAGCTGCAAGTTGCAAGCACTGTCTTCAATTCAGAGTCTTGTTCCAGACACAGGTAAAAAAAAAAAAAAAGGAACTGGTGTATCTTCCCCTTTCCCACCAGGACTCAAAAGATGAATATAAGTTACTGAAGTTCTCTCCACACACACAACTGAGATGTGCTGCTGAAAAGTGTACGAGAATAGTGTAAGTGTTAAAGGTATTAGAAATAAGAAGGAAAACATCATAAGGACACAGAGCTGTTGGAGTGAGTCCAGAGGAGGCCACAAAGATGATCCAAGGGCTGGAACACCTCTGCTGTGAGGACAGGCTGAGGGAGCTGGGGTCGTTCAGCCTGGAGAAGAGAAGACTCAGGAGGGACCTTAGCGCTGCCTTCCGATACCTGAAGGGATCCTACAGGAAGGCTGCAGAGGGACTTTTAATGAGGGTGTCTAGAGACAGGGCAAGCTGAAGGAGAACAGAGTTAGACTGGGATCTTAGGAATAAATTCTTTGCTATGAGGGTGGTGAGACTCTGGAACAGGTTGCCTGAGGAGGTTGTGGCTGCATCCTCCCTGGGGGTGTTCAGGGCCAGGTTGGATGAGGCCTTGAGCAGCTGAGTTTAGTTGAGAGGTGTCCCTGCCCATGGCGGGGAGGGAGGTTGTAGTAGATGATCTCTGAGGTCCCTTCCAACCTGAGCCATTCTGTGATTCTATGAGAAGTGGTGAAAAAAAAATGCTGTATTTCCTCTACCAGGAAATTCAGAGCTACTCCATACAGGCTACTCTCTGGCATGCCTTTTGAATTGTTGATGTTGCTCTTGTGCTGCCCTTTATTACTTACTACTACGGACAGGAACAGGTTACATATCAAAGTTATCTTGGAAGAGATGCCCAAAGATCTCTGTGTATAAAAAGAGCATTTTGATGGAAAAAGACCATTAGCTATTTGTGATTCTTGACCTGTTTTTAAATGCTCAGCCAGTAAGGAAAAAAGCAGAAACCAAAATGACATGGCATAGGTTTATTATCAGGCACTTTAAATGAAGAATACCAAATTGTGCAGCTCAGAATTTGGGGTTTGTTTGCACAAACAGATTTTCAAGATCAAGGCAAACAAAAGGGAGAGCTTTTGAATCACTTTTTAATCCATAATGAATGATTAATTTTGTGCTATACATAGTCAAAAGCCATTAGGCTTCACGTTTGGAAAATGACTTCATACTCTCAGTCAACCCCTTGCAAGGAACATCAGAGCTAATCTGGGATGTGTGTTCTTTGATACCAGAACTAGTATCAGAAGATATTCAACTTTTGCTAGTCAATTGGATAGAGGTTGTAAACATCCATGAGCCAGATCATGAGATAATTAAATCAAGATAATTCCACTCCTTAACTGGAACCTCCTGTGTTCCAGTTTGTACCCATCGCCCCTTGTCCTGTCACTGGGCACCACTGAAGAGCCCAGCCCTATCCTCTTGCCCCCCCATCCTTTACCTATTGATCAGCATGTAGAAGATCCCATCTTAGGCTGCTCTTCTACAGGCTAAACAGACCCAGTTCTCTCAGCCTTTCTTCCTCAGGGAGATGCTCCAGGCCACTCAGAATCCTGGCCCTCAGTTGGACTCTTTCCAGTAGTTTTCTGTCTCTCTTGAACTAGGAAGCCCAAAACTGGACACAGCACTCCAGGTTACTCCTTGAAGAGTCACCCACTGTCTTGTCGTCCAGCTAAAATACCTGTCACTTGCCTTCAATAACTTGGTTAAGACCAGACAGATCCTCTGCAGAACTCTGCCTCTCTTATCCCAAACCAGAGGCATAGCTCAATTTCTGTGCTAACATCTGGTAGAACACAGCAGTCCTTTAGAATCTCCTAATGTTTCTCCTGCTCCTGTGTGAAGAATCTCAGCACAACAACAATACAGAGAGAGTGATTGCCCATTGGAATGGGCTGCCCAGGGAGGTGGTGGAGTCACCATCATTGGAGGTGTTCAGGAGGAGACTTGATAGGGTGCTTGGTGCCATGGGTTAGTTGTTTAGGTGGGTTGGATTGGTTGATGGGTTGGACACGATGATCTTGAAGGTCTCTTCCAACCTGGTCTATTCTATTCTAGTCTAGTCTAGTCTAGTCTAGTCTAGTCTAGTCTAGTCTAGTCTATTCTATTCTATTCTCCCAGATTTTCTTCTGTAACTCCAATTTGTCTATTTGCTGAGCTGAATGGAATGTCCCTGCTTTGGATGACAGGTGCTGGGATACTCATCCTGCACATTTCCTGTAGGAGTATTTGTGTAAGAGATGTAAGAGACAACCACAAGTGTTAACAGCAATGGGTGTGAATGAATCATCATAGAATGGCTTGAGTTGGAAGGGACCTTCAAGATAATCCAATTCCACCCCCCCTGCCATGGACAGGGACAGCTCCCACCAGACCAGCTTGCTCAAGGCCCCATCCAGCCTGGATTTAAAACACTGAAGGATGAAACATCCACAACTTCCCTGGGCAACCCATTCCAGTGACTCAACACCCTCAGTTGAGCTAGTTTGATGAAACAGCAGGACCTTCCCTGAGTACAAGAGGAGCAGGATGAGGCTCCCTTCATGTCCTACAGGATCATACAGAACCCCCCAATCACCCAATAGCTTTTGTTTTAAAGGGTGATTTTTAAACATGCTGAAATGAAAGTTGAAAGAGTTTTCACATGCTCTGGGGCCTACTTTTTTTTTGAAGCATAATAATTACAGCCCTTCTCTGGTGATACTTTGTAACAAACAGTCAACATTCATTAATGCCAAAAAAACAATGGCATTCCTGAGGAATTACACAGTGCAGATACATGAATAGCAGAAGACATGATTCATGTTGTTACACTGAATCCCAGAGGCATTAGTAATAATGGAATGACTCCCTCTTAAATGCAGTGATCCTGTTCAAACCTTGTCCTCACACTGGGCTGGCAACCCTTCCTACAAGTCTATCTAGAATGCCATGACTGTGATGGTGGTGCTAGAAAAGCAATTTGCCACAACCTGTGGAGCTGCAGGATGCTCTTCTCCATTCAATTGGTTGGGTGAAGTCGTTGGGACACAGTAAAAGACAGAGATCCCTGCCCTTGTGCCATTTCTTCTCTCAGGAGAAAGCTTTCACAGATTGCATTGAGAGATTGCACTGGGTTGGAAGGGACCCTCAAAGGTCATCTTGTCCAACTACCCTGCAGTCAGCAAGGACACCTCCAACAAGTAGTAAAGCAACCAAGATTAGAAGTCACAGAATCATAGAATCATAGAGTGGCTTGATTTGGGAGGAACCTTAAAGACCATCTAATTCCAACTCCCCTGCCATGAGCAGGGACACCTCCTACTAGCCCGGCTTACTCAGGGCCCCAGACAACCTGCCTTTGAACACTGCCAGGCTTGAAGACTCCACAACTCTGGGCACCCTGTTCCAGTGCCTCATCACCGTCATGGGGAAGTCCTAAATAACTTATTCAATATACTGAGGCTTTTCTTGTCACACCCGTTTGCAGATTGAATTCAGTTCATAGCCACTATGCAGGTTTAACATGTTCTAGTCCTTTTGCTTCAATTCACCACCTGCCAGAAGAGAACCTCTGAAGCTGTACTGTTGCAGGAGGTCCTGCCCAAGCATATCTTGAACTGCTCCAAACACCAGTGCTCAACAGCAAAGGTGACATCATTAAGACTAGATTAAGACAAACAGATGCACCTTATGGTGTTCAAGGAACTGTTCTGAGCAACCTTCCATCTGTCCTCCTTAAAACAAAGAACTAGATAATATTTTTGAGGTCTTTGAAAGTTTCAGTGTCTGCTTTATCAGCATCTTAACACTGCCAGCTTTCCATACTGAATGACTGAAAGACCAAATTCAGCATACAAAATGTCCATAAATGTCTCCAGTTTCTCATTTTATAGCTCAACACCTGTCAAGTCACTTTGCAATATTGATCTTTCCAGTTTTACATTATCAGCTGCTATTTGTCATATTGGAAACAACTAAAAGGAAACCTGTTTAATTATTGTCCTACTTGTTTTCAGGTCAAGGGAGATTTTCCTCCCCTCTCTACTCTGCCCTGGTGAGGACTCCTCTGGAGTATTTGGTCTAGCTCTGGGCTCCCCACATCAAGAAGGACAATGGCTTGCATGAGAGGGTACAGCAAAGGGCTATAAATGTGCTGAGGGGACTCTTTGTTATGAGGAAAGGGTGAGGGACTTGGGAATTTTTTGACTTGGAGAAGACTGAGGGAGGATCTCATCAGTGATGATCAATACTTACTGGGCTTTGTTCAGTGGTGCCCAGTGACAGAACAAGAGGTAACAGGCACAAATGTGAACATAAGAAGTTCCATCTAAACATGAGAAGGAACTTCTTTGAGGGTGGCAGAGCACTGGAACAGGCTGTCCAGAGAGATGGTGGAGTCTCCATCTCTGAAGTCATTCAAAACCCACCTGGGTGTGTTCCTGTGTGACCTTTTCTAAGTGAATCTGCTTTGGCAAGGCGCTTGACTCAACAGTCTTCCAACCCCTGTTGTTCTGTGATTCTGTGATTCACTGTACCAAAAACTCCTGTCAAAGGGGAACTGCAGGGCATGCAAATGAAACACAAAACATTTTCTAGCTGGCTACTGGTAGTTTTAAGAGAAAATACATGCACAGTAAGTGAAAACAGAAGGGAATTCTATTTTAACAAATTGATAGAAACTGGCAGATGTGGGACTGTTACTAAGACCTGTCCTGGCTGGGAAATTTTCACAGCACATAAATTTAACTTTGTGATTAACAATCTTTTGCACTGCTTAAACTTCCAGTCTTTGTGCCCAGTAGAAAACCCACGAGGAGGCACAACTCTTAACAGAGGTTATCAATCTGAGCCTAGATAAGGAAACAAGTATTTTTTTCCCCTGCATGTCTGGATGATATCACCCCAAATTTGTACATTCCCAAATGCTTTTTGGAAACTTCCTTTCTTTTATTACAAGCTTTTCATAACTCTCTGTTGGAGACAACAGTGTCTCCCAGTGCATCCTGGTTTGACAGCTGTTACCCACTCTCTCCTTTCATTCTTCATACCATCTGAAAAAGACATGAGGACTGAAATAAAATGAGAAATCCCCCAAACTCTTTTTTTTCTGGCTCACCCTGTTGGTAAGCCCCATACAAATGACTCGAAATAGCATCTGTGGCTTGTATGCATTGGCTCTGAAGCCCCTTCTGGCACATGCCTGGGGACTGACAGCAGTCAGAATTTGGCATCTGAGCATCGCATCAGGTCAAGCTGATGAATTCTGGAGTACACTTTTCATAGAGTTCCAGCTTCTTTAATTATCCTGTTTCTCAACAAGGCAAGTCCTCCCTCCTTCCTTCAACTGATGCTGTGATCCAGACCTGCCTGTGGCTCAGTCCATGTGTTCTGGAGCACTGTGTATACTCCCCTATCTCTATCACCTCTCAGTATGGCTCAGTGATTTAAGAATTTAAAAAGGATTCTTGGTTGCTTCTAAAATAGCATGTATTTCCTTCTCCCATGGAATCATAGAATCAGTAAGGTTGGAAAAGACCTCAGAGATCATCAAGTTCAACCTATCACCCAACACCTCATCATGGGACATCACTGCCATTTCCTCCTCACAGATTCTCCTTCATTCCCCAGCTGTATTTTGGGATGTCCTGAGTGTATCATCACTTGTTGCAATCCTTGTGGAAGCTCTCCTGATGTAATCACTGAAATGAGCCCACCCAGAAAATGCACCAGGCTGGATATTACTCCCTTTAACCACTTCAGCATGCTGCTGAGAGGAGTTCACAGAAATCACTGTTTCATTTCCTGCCAGAATCTACAAACTACAGTAAATTATCAACCTCTGACAAGCTGATTCTCCAGCACCCATTACACTGCTCTTTTATGAGGGATGGTACCAACAAACCAAACCCCTTCCCTAGAGGACAACACTGATCACTCAGCCCTACAGCTAGCTACCAGCACCTTCATGACATTGCTGGTCACAACAGCCCTTTTGGATTTCCTCAGACTCCATGAAGAGTTAAAACTACAACATATGTTGACAGCCGAGGCTCCTTGCTAACAGGAAAGACACGTTGCTGTGGGGCCCAGATCTCAGCTTCTCCTTGCCTGCAGCTGGTCTGTGGAGAGCAGCTAATTGTATCCACTTGTTTAACCTCAGGGATAACGTCTGGAGGGGACCAAGTGCCACAAGCATACTATTTTTTTTTCCCCCCTCTCTAACGGTCATTTCCTCTCTGGTGTAACTTGCATGACAGCCTGTGACAAGCAGAAATTAATGGGGACACTGCTGTGCCAATACCTCTTGAATTGCCTTGACACTGGCTGCAGGCTGCCTGCTTGGACCCAGCCAAGACCTCACATGAAACGTGGCAAGGGGCCCACAGCTCTATTCACTAACAAGCCAGCTGGTCAGTGATTAGAAAGCTGAAACAATGCTCTGCACATACATCAAGAAAAATGCTTTACAAACAGCTTAGGAGGGAAAGCTTCCTACAAGAGTAAATCTGTAAATTTATCTTCTGGGGCCTGCTAACTTAAGCTACCGTTAGAGATAACGTGGAAGAGCCTGGGAGATGGCTGCCTTACATTGTCACCTGAGCACAAGAAGGGCTAGCCATAGAACAAAACCTCACTTAATATGCTCAAAATCATGTGCAAACAGCTTAGACCACATGGATTCTGGTCCAGAGGAGCATTCAAATTATGTAAATACAAAGAGATTTATGCCAGGCTACTCCTCCTAAAGGTCTATCAACACCTTGGCAACACTACTGACATTTTTGCAGAAATTCTCCTTGGATTTGCCTGCAGTGTGCCATCAAGGAGCCTGAGATTGGTTTATATGCTGATACATAACAACAAGGGATGAGACTTTAGGGGGATCTGGAAGCCCAGATCTCCTATACCCAAGACACCTTTGAACATTTCAGCCAAGACTTTTCTGAAAACTCCAATCCTTGGCTAGACACAAAAGGCTCCAGAAGACTGCTTCTTTAATTTCTCTCTTAGATATATGTTAATGTCCACTAAAACCTCATGGGTTCTTTATAAAACACCTGCATGGCAACAAGAAAGTAAGTTATGCTATCTCAAAACAGAGACAAAAGCAGTCAATAGAATCCTACAGATCAGAAACCCAAACATCCTGTAAAATCACTAGGACTTAGGCACACAATTCCTATGTCTCCTTCAAAGTTACAAACTCAGTCCAGCATTTTCTTCTTTAATAGAAAACTTATTTAAACCCATAACCCAGGCCTGCTCCATTTGCTGATATATAAGGAATTTTATATACAGAAGCACTGAAAAGAGGCAGGCAGGACAGCAGAGTCACATTTGTGAATTAGAAAATTGGGTTACTGTAGCGTTTGAACTTTGGGCCCAAATAATTTTCTTTGTTTCCATCACAAAGGGAGGTGGTGGAGTCACCCTCCCTGGAGGTGTTCAAGAAATGTGTGGACATGGCACTTGAGGACATGGTTTAATGGGCATGGTGGGGTTAGGTTGATGGTTGGTCTTGATGATCTTAGAGGTCAATTCCAACCAACTCAATGCCAGGATTCTATTCTATGAGTCTACAAAACCACCTAGGACTTCAGTATAGTCATGAATGGTACTTACATGCTGAGGAAGATGGCCTAATATCAGGCAAAACCAATGGCCAGTGAAGTCACTGGGACTCCATCCATCAATTTTCAAACCCCTGAGCTGGTCTCAGGGTTTTTTACTATTTCCATCCTCCTCCCACACTCATTGGAACCTGCAGGACTTTCAGAGAGATTCACAGATTCATAGAATGGCTTGGGTTGGAAGAGGCCTTAATGATCATCTGGTTCCAACCCCTCTGCCATGGGCAGGGACACATTCCAACCAAACCAAATTGTTCAAGGCCTCATCCAGCCTGGCCTCAAGCACCTCCAGGGAGGGGGCAACCACAACCTCCCTGGGCAGCCTGTTCCAATGTCTCACCACCCTCACTGTCAAGAATTTCTTCCTAATCTCCAGTCTAATTCTGCCCTTTTCCAGCTCAAAGCCATTGCCTCTCATCATATCACTATGAGCCCTGGTGAAAAGTCTCTTCCTGGTTTTCTTGTAGGCCCCATTCAGGTACTGGAAGGCCACTCAAAGGCCTCCTGGAAGCCAACCTCCTCTGAGACAAGTGTCAGCATGACAGCAGAGAGAGAAATGCAGCAATTCTCTAGAGTTAGACACTCTCACTAAAGAGCTTACAGTTTTTATTAAAGAGGTGAACACAGAGGAAAATAAGAAGACTATTCCTTCCTAACCTCTCCAGGGAACATGTAATAAATTAAGCAAAAAAAGCAACTTTCCACAGATTTTTTTTTTGCTTGTTAATGTACTTGCAGGGCAGAAATGATGCTGATCAGTGCTGTAGACTGGCTATAAAATGAGGCCAACTACTATGTGAGCTCTACTCACAGGAGGTTATTTGACTTTGCTGCCTCCCTTGCCCCATATTAGAAATTCCAGGATAATGGTTAACTATTTCACGAGTCTTCCAAAGTGTAGCTGGTTAATGTTTGTTAAGTACTCCAAAGAGCTAGAGTTTGCTTTCAGTTATACAGGCAAAGAACCAAGGATATATACAAGGGGAAAGGTTTCTTGGATGTAAATTATGGATAGAAAAGGTCTTCAAAGGAGAGCCAAGAGGTGACAGTGACTGACTGGAACCAGCTTGGCCAGGAACACCAATTCAAGACTTCATAGAATCACAGGATGTTGGGAGGGACACAGGAACATGTTGAGGCTGACTTTGGAAGTCTCTGGCGAAGGAGACTCCACAGCCTCACTGAGCAGCCTGTTCCAGTGCTCTGTCACCCTCACTTTCTCCTTTCTTTTCTGATTTCCTGCCTCCTACTTTACTTCTTTCTTTTCTCCCTTTATGCTCTGTCACCAGTTCCGACCTTTCTTTCACACCTCCATTACATCCCATCCCGCTCAGCCATTTTATCTCCCACCACACTCACCCTCAGGCCTGGTAATCATCCTCCTTCTCTTTGGGTTGCTGCTTCTCAGAGGCCAGGTGATTAACAAGCAAGATAGATCAACAGAAGGTGTCAGCTATTAGCATGCCTCAACAGCTCATTGCTGGCTTTCAGACCCAACAGACTGTAACAGGTAGTGGTGTGTCTTGAGATGTTTGCTGTGGCTGTGTGGTCCCAGACATCTGCCTGGTCTCTCTGAATTGCCATGGGCCACAGCCCAGCAACGTGACACTGATTTACATCAGTGTAAATTACTGTAAACCTCCCCTTGTTTTCTCTGAACACTTGACTGGTCCTTCATAAAAGGAGGCATCTTCCCCTCATCCTGACACATGGAGTGATGAGCCCACTTATTTCTTCATGTTAGCATAACATGGAAGAATCAGCTCTGTTTGGGGGTGAAGCTGAGGCTTGGGGATGGGGGGAAAGAGAGTAAGGAGTCTTCTTGAGAGGGAAAAAAGTTGTCTTTGGTGTTCCACAGGCATGATATCCACTCCTTTCCCCAGCCTCTCCAAATCACAGAATGACCTAGATTTGAAAAGACTTTTAGGATCCTCAAGTCCAGTCATTAGCCTAACACTGATAAGTCTTTGGCTAGACCATATCCTTAAGCACTACAGCTACGTGACTCTTAACTACCTCCAGGAGAAATTCTTCCTTAGATCCAACCTAAACTTCCCCTGGTGCAAACTGAGGCTGTTTCCTCCCATCCTGTCACTTCTTACTAGGGAGTACAGACCAACTTCGACCTGGCTCCTGCTTCCTTTCAGGGAGTTGTAGAGCGTGAGAAGATCTCCCCTCAGCCACCTTTTCTCTAGAATGTTCTCCAGAACATTCTAAGATATTTTTAATAAAAAGCCAAAGGTATGTTAGAAGTTAACTTGTAAAGCCAATGAATCGATGGAACGAACTGCTTCCCAGAAGCATCATGTCTGTAAAGTGCCACAAATGATGCATGTGACAAATGTAGCTTGTGAAAAATGAATCGTTGCTTCTCAAAAGGGTAACTTGAGAAAGCGTGAGGGGTCTGGAGAACAGGTCTGGTGAGGAGTGGATGAGGAAACTGGGGTCAACTGGAGAAAAGGAGGGGGGACCTCATTACTGTCTACGGCTACATACAAGGAGGTTGTAATGAGGTTGTGGTTGGTCTCTTCTCCCTAGTATCAGGAGACAGAAGGAGAGGAAATGGCCTGAAATTGTGCCAGGGGAGGATTAGGCTGGAGAAAAGGTTTGGGCTCCATCCCTGGAGGTGTTCAAGAAACATGTGGACATGGCAGTTTGGGCCATGGTTTAATGGTCCTGGTGCTGTTGGGTTAAAGGTTGGACTAGATGATCTTAGAGGTCTCTTCCATTCAAAACAAATCTATGATTCTATGAAGAACCCAAGAGTATGCCATTAATTATTGCAAGCCAATTTGGAAAAGCAACATACCTCTTGTGCATCATGTTGTAACCATTCATGGAAAACCCATGGGAATAAGAGCAGCTAGGATCCAAACAACCTGGAGTACATCCTGCACTGTGTTGAATCAGGCTTTAGAAAGACAAGCCTTTTGTTTTCCCTATTAGTAAAACCAACATGACAAACCATACTATGCCATATCAAACTTGACATGATTTCAAAACGACAGTCAATTAAGTAGAAACAAACTCTGTCCTCATCAGGACAAATGAGAGATGCTGGGGATCACTATCAAAGGACTTATGTTTTCTTTTGTTTATTAAATAGCAACTGTATTATTTACTGCAGCTTTGCAAGCCAGTGAGCAGCTGGGTGTGACACATTTCCATGCTGTGTAACCTCTCCTTCTGCTTCGTTAGATTCCTTATCAGCACCAGAAGAAAAGAAATCTCCCTGTTATGCTTTTCCTGTGGCAAAGGAAAAGACAAGATGATGACTTTCCAGCTCATTTCACTTGTACAACGTTCTCATCAATCACCATGGGGTAGGTCTTTGTTATTTTCACTGGAAGACTGGTCTTAGTTTGCTGTCACAATAAAGCGTGACTCCACTAACTAGCAAATCAAGGTTACCTCCACCACATTTCAAAGAGCACAAAATGCAAACATAAGACTAAAGCTAATTCTGAAATGTTTTTGAAAGCCCCAGTTTCACAGAAATAAGTGAAATTAGGACAAAATTGTTTTCATGGAAAAGAAGGCTAAAGTCTGAAACACTGAGAGCAGCTGAGGCAAGGAAGCTAACCAAACCATTTCATCAAGAACCAAAGGTTTTCTGCTTGTTTTGCGACTTTCTGCTCCAGAAACCAAGCAAAGAAAGTGTGGTTTGTTTTTACTCTCAACTCCCTGTCAAGTCTGCCTCTCTTTGCAGTTTTGGTTCACTAGAGCCCATGCAATTGGCCTCTGCTCTCCTTTTCCTACATCTTCAATAAGCCCTCTAGACATCAGTGGGAGTTATGTGAGGAAATAAAATGCAAAGGAGGGATCCATTCTAATCAAGGCACAACCCTAACAAAAACTGTTCTGTAAGATGGTCTCTCCTCATTTAACTTCATGTTTTTAGAGGTCTTTCCCTTTCTGGTCTGTGTTGTTTCTCACTGAAGGACAGCTCTACACAACACACTACTGTAATAACAAGCATATGGCTAGGGATGGCTGCTGCCTTTCTCCAGTCTCAAATTAGACATTTTTTTTTATTATTTCAAATACATGAAAGACAATTGCAGACTCTCTTATTAAATGCATTTTACACCCTACATGTTCCTTTTGGAGCCAGTTCCATGAAAGTGCTGACCCTGGGTTTGGATAGCAAGAGCTTCCTTTGTAAAGCTAAGGGAGGGGTACGTTACTGTCAGAATTTCTCTTGAAGAAGTCCTTGCTAAAATATTTACTCTGCTTGTCAGAACAGGAATATCTGAAGTTAATTCCAAATGAAAGAAGATTTTTAGAATGAATCATAAACTAGGTGGTAAAAAACAGGCAACTTGCTGCCATTCCAGTACCCCTTCCCTGCTGCAAAACTAAAAGAGAAGTGAGTCTGTGTTTGCATCCTCAGAATCTTCTGACAGCTCAGAGGCCTGGAGATTCCTCAATTCCAGTTATGCAACACAACTGGGGCTTCCCAAAATAAAGAACAAAAATTCAGCAACTCAATTCATTGGTTTGAAAATTAAATGCTCTTCAGAGATAGCTAAGATGTCTTCTTGACAATTTTGGGGCCTTTTAAAGTTAGGGAGCAATGCTTCCTATTGCATGGACCAAAGGAGTGGGGCATTTTGGAAACATTTGGAATTGTTATGGTGTTCTTTATTAAAGTCGCTTGTTCAGCAACAGTGAAGCTGTTGAGCAGTAACCTGCTTTGCAGTTAAACCCACAATTTCACAGGGCCCTTGATGGTATAAGAGACTGAAGAATGTTAATAAAGATTGTGGAATGGCTTAGGTTGGAAGGGATCTTAGAGATCATCTGCTCCTACCTCCCCACCAAGGGCAGGGACACCTCTCAACTAGACTTGGCTGCTCAAGGCCTCATCCAACCTGGCCTTGAACAACCCCAGGGAAGAGGCATCCACAGCCCCCCTGGGCAGCCTATTCCAGAGTCTCACCACCCTCCTACTGAGGAATTTCTTCCTCAGATCCAGTCTAACCCTGCTCTGTCTCAGCTTCAAACCATTCCCACTTGTCCTATTGATAGACACCTTTATGAGAAATCTCTCTCCAGACTTCCTGTAGGATCACAGAAACATAGAATTGTTAAGCTTGGAAAAGACATCTAACATCATCAAGTCCAACCTTCTACCCAATGCCTTCATGATCACTAGACCATGTCCCAGAGTGCTATATCTACTCATTTTTTGAACACCTCCAGGGATGGTGACTCCACCACCTCCTGTTCCAATATCTGACCACTCTTCCAGGAAAGAAATTCTTCCTAACATCCAAACTAAACTTCCCCTTTTGCAGGTTGAGGCCATTTCCTGTCACTAGTTACTTGGGAGAAGAGGCCAACACTGGCCTCACTACAACCTCCTTTTGGGCAGCTGTAGAGAGCAATGAGGTCTCCTCTCAGCCTCTTGGCCCACTGACGGCAGAGGGGTTGGAACTTGATGATCTTGAAGGTCCCTTTCAACACAAACCATTCTATGATGTTATGAAATTTCATGGCCAGAAGAGTTATGATATTAATAACAAAGGAAACAAGCCAGTCCATCAAACCTGTGATCCTCCAGAGCCCTTTTCCACTCGAGTCAGTTTACCACAATGACCAACACAGTCAGGAGTCTGACTGCAAATGCACAGTCATTGCTCACATTGAAGTTTTGAGGGAAGACTACTTCCTCGCTCAGACAAAGCATTCAAACACCAGCAACAGGCACGTTTGTGACTAATCTAAGACCACAGCCACAATGGTTTCAATTCTTCTTTGCTCTAACCTTAGAATTTATCAGGTCAGTGCTACAGGACAACAACTGATTCTCCTCTGTAAGCTCCTCTGCTTTGCAGTCTTTCAATCCTATTCCTTGTAAAGCTGAAGCAATCTGTTTACATGAAATTAAGCACAAGATTAAGTGCGTTGCTGGAGCTGCTGCTCCTTTGGGGGTTTCTTCTTTAAGGTCTGAAGTCACCACTGAAGGCTCAGGTAATAAATATTCCAGCATGAGTTTGAATGTTTATGTACTTTGATATAGGTGCTCATACCATAGAGCTGCAATAAGAGAAGCAAGAAGAACCTAAAATACTGATGGTTATGAGTCTTCGGATAAGGGCTTTCAACCCCAAAATTAAGACAGTTTTTATCAAGGAGCTTGTAATTTGCTCTTTCTTCATTCCAAACTGTTCAGGCTTTCCATGGAGTGATGAAGGGCTGCTGCTAACTGATGCTAAGAGCATGACACCACACTCACCCCTGGAGGAACCCCAAGAAGCCAAGAGTTACACCACGGAGGGATTTGACCCATAGCTGTGCTCTGGAGTACCAACACTGGCAACCAGCACAAAACCAAATCTGCTTTATTAAAACAAGAAAAATATTAATAATTTTCATTTCTAAACATTTCCCCTTGGTGCCTCACCAAGAGAAAACAACCAACAGCATTGCTGTTATTCCACTCATGTTTCCATTCTAAATATTCTGTCTTCTGGCAGCTGTTTGTGGACTCACTAATAATGTGTGTCTTTGTTTGGACTTCTTAAAAAGAAGGATGGTCTCCAAATGGGATCAAGCTCATTTGATTTCCCTTTGAAACCTGAGGAACCTGTAACATGAACCACACAGTGATCACAGAGCTGCTGTGTGAAGGAAGCAGTTGTATCAATGCGTGAAGTGGCTGCGGTGGGGGAACAGCAGAGCTGAGGAGACAAACCACTTCAGTCAATTAATTTTGTTGTAGGAGCCAATTGTCATGACTTATGTTTAACAAGGTATTGAGTAAAGGCCAGCTACAAACAAAGACTTATTTTGGTGGGCACTATACAGTCAAGGGTTTCCACACAACATCTTCCATTAAATGCTCACCAATAAAATGGACAAGACAGACCCCAGGTGGAGAAACAGTGTGACAGTTCCATGAGATTCCTTTTTATGGGGGTAGAGTCAGTTAGGAGGGGGTAAGGAAAATGGAAACAAAAAAATGATGGGGAGAAAAGTCCTAGAGAGAGAATGAAGAGCACCATATGGAGTAAATACAGAGTGCATGTGAGGTGAAAAAATAAATGTGGAAGGGAAGGATGGAAAGAAGAAAGGGCTGGAAAAATTAGAATCCTAGAAGAGAATTATAGAATTGGCCAGTAGGAGCAGGGAGGTCATTCTGCCCTTGTACTCAGCACTGCTTAGGCCACACCTTGAGTACTGTGTCCAGTTCTGGGCCCCTCAGTTTGGGAAAGATGTTGGTTGCTGGAACGAGTCCAGAGAAAGGCAAGAAAGATGGGGAGGGGTCTGGAGCACAGCCCTATGAGGAGAGGCTGAGGGAGCTGGGGTTGTTTAGCCTGCAGAAGAGGAGGTTCAGGGGAGATCTTATGGCTGTCTACAACTGCCTGAAGGGAGGTTGTAGCCAGGTGGGGGTTGGTCTCTTCTCCCAGGCAACCATCACCAGAAGAAGAAGACATAGTCTTAAGCTGTGCCAGGGGAGGTTTAGGCTGGATTTTAGGAAGAACTTCTTCCCAGAAAGAGTGATTGGCCATTGGAATGGACTGTCCAGGGAGGTGGTGGAGTCACCATCACTGGAGGTGTTTAGGAAGAGACTGGATGAGGCACTTGGTGCCATGGTTTAGTTGATTAGATGGTGTTGGGTGATAGGTTAGACTCGATGATCTCAGAGGTCTTCTCCAACCTGGTTAATTCTATTCTATTCTATTCTATTCTATTCTATTCTATTCTATTCTATTCTATTCTATTCTATTCTATTCTATTCAGTTGGAGAAGACCTTGAAGATCATTGAGTGCAAGCATCGACCCAACACCGCTGTGTCCCAAAGTGTCATATCTATACCCTTCTTGAACACCTCCAGGGATGGTGTTCCTCCTTCCCTGGGCAGCCTGTTCCTACGCTTGACTACTCTTGCAGTCAAGAAATTGTTCCTAATACCCAACCTAAACCACCCCAGGTGCAACCTGAGGCCACCTCCTCTTATCCTATCACTTTGTTATAAGGGAGAAAAGACCAACTCCCACCTGGCTCCAACCTCCTCTCAGGGACTTGTAGAGAGCCAGGTCTCCTCTCAGCCTCTTTTTCTCCAGGCTGAATATCTCCAGATCCCTCAGGTGCTCCTCAGATATCAGACAAAGGAAAGCATCCTGAGGAAGTGTCCATGGCTTGCTGTGGATCAGTACAGTGTTGTCTCTGATGTGCTGCTGCCAGTCTAGCCCCACTTTTACACCTGTTTGAGCATTAATCCTACCACCTGCTCATTCTCCTGCTTCACAGAATCACAGACTGGTTTGGGTTGGAAAGTACCTTAAAAATACCTAGTTCCAAAGCCCTGCCATGGGCAGAGACACCACTAGACTAGCTTTCTCAAGGCCCCATCCAGCCTGCCTTTGAACACTTCCAGGCTTGGAGCCTTCAGAACTTCTCTGGGCAACAGTCAATTGATTTGAATTTTGTAGGATGTTCATCTTTTGCTTTTGTCCATAGAGTTCAAACTAGTTAACAGATAATGAGGAATTTGCTTTAAATGTCACAGTTGGTTCAACTTACATGGTAAGCCCTGCACAGGAGAACCTGGCTCTGTGTTCCTCTAGTTGCCAGATGTTAATCAACAGTTCATTACTTGATACTGGTGGAGAATTCATTGAGTAAATATGCATGCTGACGCTAGTAAATAATATGCTGTTTGATAATTAATACTTAGAATTCCAGTGTCACCAAAGCATTTCACATATCAATTGCTACCAGATTGATGTTCCAGCAGCAAAATCTCAGTGTCACGAATTATTCTGGAGTGGCTGAAGGGAATCCAGAGCAACAGGATGGTGCCTAAGTGGATTTTTGCATCACATCAACATCCAGTTCTGCAGAACTAACAACATAAAATGAGCTGATACCAACATTTCACTTCCAGTGTTTGTCATCCTGCAGTTTTGCAGACTTGGTTATAAATTGTCTTCTACCAAATGCTCTTCTGACTTTCTGAATAGAGATGATTGCTGGCCCTCCATCTCCTGAAAACAATAGCTTCCTTCTGACCTCAAAAAGTATGTGTCCCTTAGGGCCCTACTGGACTGCACTGCTGCCTCCAGAGTGGGGGCCATAAAAGAAAAGTAGGTTGAGATGTCTGGAGAGTCCTTGGTAGACATCTGTCCAGTGACATTTCCAGTGCGGTGTTATTGTTTTGAAAGATTCAAATGATTATTTCAGGCAGGTTGCTTCCATGCACTATGCTACAGTGTTGCTTGACTGCTTTCCAAACTGGACCAACTGAAAAAATATGAAGTGCTCCAACGATTTTAAATCACTCAAGACAGGACAGAGTGATTTAAAATTATTGGAGTGCCTCACATTTTTATCAGCTCTCAGATTGCAAGCAATGGAGGTTTGGGAAGTCCTGGGCTACAGCACTGAAAAAAAAAATTATCAGTTTGAAAATCAGTTATCAGCACTTTGAAAATGTCTGAATTTGGAAGTGGTAAGGGCTGGAAGATTTTTAATGCCACTGTAACTAAGATCAGTATGCTGACTAAAGAAGTAACTGTGCAGCTACAGCATCCTGTGCTGCAGCATCCTGTGCTCGGCAATCATGGAATCAGAATTGTTTCAGTTGGAAAAGATCTCTAAGATCACCAGGTCCAGCCATCAATCTGAGACTACTATGGCCATTAAACCATGTCCTGAAGCACCATGTTGATGCCTTTCTTAAACACCTCACAGAATCACAGGATCACAGAAAGCATCCAGTTGGAAGAGACCTCCAAGATCATCCAGTCCAACTCTCAACCCAGCACTGAAGGGTCAACACTAAACCATGTCCCTAAACAACTGGTCCACACGCTGCTTAAGCACCTCCAGGGATGGTGACTCCACCACTGCCCTGGGCAGACCATTCCAATGTTTGAGAACCCTTTGAGTGAAGAAGTATTTTGTAATATCCAGCCTAAACCTCCCCTCGTGCAGCTTGAAACCATTTCCTCCAGTCTTGTCACTCTACACCAAGGAGAAGAGGCTGCTCCTCCTCCCTTCAGCCTCTCTTCAGCAGATCCTTGGGCAGACCACACATTGCCCCCTGCACTTCTGCACCAAAGGAGATGTGGCTGTAGGTCTACATGCAGCATAGAGTAAGAAAGAAATGACACCACCAGCAACAGAGACCTACCACCCTTTGCAGAACATCCTCTTTGGAATGTTCATCTCCTTCAGGGCAGCTGCTCTCTCTCATGTTACCCTTCCATGCAGCAGTCCAAAACCTGGCAGTAGGATAACAGAGGGAAAAAGACAAGACTGACCCCCAACAATAAATCCCATCATGTCAGTCCTTTAGTTTTCCATTTATTTATAGTGCCAACTCTTCTGTAATTCGTAACACAGATTCTTACAAGGACAGGCTGAGAGCCCTGGGGCTGTTCAGCCTGGAAAAGAGCAGCCTGAGAGCAGATCTGTTCAATGCTGATCAACAGCTGAAGGGTGGAGGTTGAGAGGATGGGGCTGGGCTCTTCTTCTCCAAGCTGCCCAGTGACAGGACAAGGGGCAATGGGCACAAACTGGAGCACAAGAGATTTTACTTAAGGCTGTGAGGGTGACAGACACTGGAACAGGCTGCCCAGAGAGGTTGTGGAGTCTCCTTCTCTGGAACTTTCAAAACCTTCCTGGATGTGTTCCTGTGCAACCTGCTCCAGACGAATGTGCTCTAGTAGGGAAGATAGACTGGATGATCTCCAGAGGCCTCCTCTGACCCCCACCATGCTGAGACTCCGTGATTCAGAATAAAATTTACTGGAAAATCCTCCACAAAGCCTGAGATCCTTAGTAGCTGTAAACAGGCATCGTTGCACTAATGTAGTGACATCTCAGCTGGGGATCTGACTCATTACTGTGGACACCTCACCACTGGAAGTGTTTAAGACCAGGCTGGATGAGACTCTGAGCAAGCTAGTCTAGTAGATGTCCCTGTCCATTGCAGGGGGGGTGGAACTAGGTATCTTCAAGGTGCCTTCCAATTTGAGCTATTCTATGTTTTATGAACTCTCATTCCTCACTAAATTTTGTTTCTTTCTTTACCACAGAAGTTCTGACAGGACAATTTAAGTAACAGCTCCTCTCTTAGAAGCTTTCTTTGATTTGAGTAGGCTCATTTTTTCAGTGACTTTTCACTTTGATGTTAATGTGGTCACACTCTGAAGACTCTCAGTGCTGTCAGATCTGTTTTCCTGGAATACCTTGTGCTGTTTTCAGATCTGCATCATTGTGTGACATCTGCTCCACATCTCATACGTGATCCAGTGTGTAGTTACAAGCGTGGCAGATGGCTGATGACTCACCTCACAGCTCTGAACACTGGTTTGCTTTCTCAGGAGCAACATCTTCCTATTAATTTTCTAAGAGTCTTGCAAAGGTGTGACCAGTCTGCCTGGTTTGGTAGCACATTCTGTAAGCTGCAGGGAGTGCACAGGGATGCAGCAGCAACATTTCCTCTAGCACTGGGGGTAATGTTTTAGAATTCAGTTTATGGGCTCTTATCAGATAAATCCATAAATGGTAATGAGGTTCACTGCTCTATTTTCTACAATTTAGACACCTGAAGAGTAAAATAGAATCATAAATTGTTTGGATGGGAAAAGATCTCTAAGATTATCAAGTACAACGGTCATCCCAACACCACTGTGGCCATTAAAACCATGTCCCCAGGTGCTGAGAGGATGGAGTCAGGCTCTGCTCAGTGATGCCCAATGACATGACAAGTTGATGCACAGGAAGTTCCATGGAAACATGAGGAAAAAAAATTTTCACTGTGAGGGTGACAGAACACTGGAACAGACTGCCCAGGGGGCCTGTGGAGTCTCCCCCTCTGAAGATAGTCAAAACCTGCCTGCATGTGTTCCTGTATGACCTAGTATAAGTGATTCTGCTCTGGCAGGGGGATCGGCCTGGATGATCTTTCAAGGTCCCTTCCAGCCCCTAACATTCTGTGATCCGTGATTCTGTGTGAAGTGCCATGGCCGCATGCTTCCTCAACGCGTCCAGGGACCATGACTCCACCACTTCCCTGGGCAGCCTGTTCCAATCCCTGACCACTCTTGCAGGAAAGAAATTTTTCCTGATCTCCAACCTAAACTTTCCCTGGCACAACGTGAGGCCATTTCCTCTTGTCCTATCACCTGCTACTAGGGCGAAGACACCAAAACTCACCTCAACGCAGCCTCCTTTCAGTGACTTGTAGAAGGCTTCCCCTCAGTCTCATCTTCCCCAGATGAAACACCCCCAGGTCCCTCAGCTGCTCCTCACCAGCCCTGTTCTCCAGACCCTTCACCAGCTTCATTCCCCTTCTCTGGACACTCTCCAACACCAAAATCCAAAAGACTAACACCTCAAAATGCCTCAGTGGCTTGTTAACTACTTTTTCTTTTAAAATCTTTCTGTGGCAGACATACCATTCCCATTTCTACCACCACTGTGTCAACTAACAAGTTCCTGAAGAGCCAAGTCTCTCAGAGGCTCAACTGCTAGCACCATTAAAAGTACTGAAGAGCTGTGTGTGACTAACAGCTGTGTCCTAAGGAAACTGAACTCATACCTTTCATTTCCACATCAACTGCCCTCAAGTACGAGTATTCCAGGAAGGAAAGAAGGGAGGGGATGATGGATAGAAAGGAGAGAAGGAAGATGCTGTCATTGCTGATCCTGATTCACCCTTTATGGAAAATGTATTAATCAGGTCTGACAGAGGAAGCCAGGGTGAGCAGGGCAGTAACTCAGTGTTTGTAAAGACATATTAAGTAGA
Source organism: Melanerpes formicivorus (assembly GCF_026170545.1). Classification (NCBI taxonomy): domain Eukaryota; kingdom Metazoa; phylum Chordata; class Aves; order Piciformes; family Picidae; genus Melanerpes; species Melanerpes formicivorus. The sequence goes on from NW_027142387.1 coordinate 6,163,366, forward strand.
TTAAGGGCTTGAACACATTTCTCTTTCAAAGGTGAATGCCATGTCATGTTCTCCATCCCTCTAGCTCAAAGTATACCCCATTAAAAAACAATGAAAGTGCTCCAGAAGAAAAAAAATAATGTGTCTTTGTGCAGAATAACCTAGAGCTCAGCAGTCACTGCTAGAGCCACAGAACTGCAACTGCAGCCCAGAAAGCAACTGTATCCTGGGCTGCATTAAAAGAAGTGTGACCAGCAAGATGAAGGAGGCGATTCTCCCTCTCTGCTCTGCTCTCGTGAGACCCCACCTGGAGGACTGTGTCCAGTTCTGCTGCAGCCAGAATAAGAGGGACATGAAATTGTTAGAGCAGGTCCAGAGGATGGTCACAACAGTGATCAGAGGGCTGAAGAACCTCCCCTATGGGGACAGGCTGAGAGAGTTGGGACTGTTCAGCCTGGAGAAGAGAAGACTCTGGGGAGACCTTAGAGCAGCCTTCCAGTACCTGAAAGGCCTACAAGAAAGATGGGGAGGGACTTTTTACAAGGGCTTGTAGTGACAAGACAAGTGATAACGGCTTTGAGTTAGAAGAGGGGAAATGTAGACTGGAGATTAGGAAGAAATTCTTTGCAGTGAAGGTGGTGAGACACTGGAACAGGTTGCCCAGGGAGGTCATGAATGCCCTCTTGCTGGAGGTGTTCAAGGCCAGGTTGGACAAGGCCTTGACCAACCTGGTCTAGTGGAAGGTGTCCCATGGCAGGGCAGTTGGAGCTAGATGATCTTTAATGCCCCTTCCAACCTAAATCACTCTATGAATCTATGAATCTGTCAGATCTACATCTTGGCCTATACTCCCACTACAAGCCTCCAAGAGAAACTGCCTCTCTTCTGCCATTTTATGGGCACTTGGGCACACCTCTGGGGTGACTCATGCTGCAGGGCTTTAGACATTAGAAAGGCACTACTGAGTAGTATGAAATCAAAAGCTTCAATGATTGATAAGGTTAGTTCCTGTGAGCTGCTATATCTGGCTACTATCTATTAAACATAAAGGACACTCTTCAAATGGTACCAGTGTCACTTATATTTGTCAACAGCTGGGAGCTAAAAACCCCAGAATACCCCAAATCAGCAAAAGCTGAGTTTCCTTTCTCCAAATGGTACATAATGATGGTAGGCACTTCACACAGAAAAGATCTATTGGGGCTGATGCTTCTCTCATAGTCATTTTATGTCACTCAAGTTCCACTAACGACTGTTGAATTTACACCATGGTGCCAAAGAAGTGTATGAGATCCTTCAGCTTCAAGCTATCCAGAGCATACTTGGCTCATTTGGCACCTCTGTGTTGCTGACACATGCAGAACCTCAACAGATGGTCCTACAATGCTGGCAGCTGTTTTGTACTGTGCTCCTGGTGAGGGGAAATACTCTACACAAACCGTCTACAATTCTGGAAAAGAAATGAAGTCCAAATCCATGCTAACCTCAAAAGCCAAACTATACCAAGTCAGGCTAGTCCTCTAATGATATGCTCTGAGTGAAATGCTCAGCTGCTGCAGGAGGTCAGTATTTCCCTGCAGTCAGGAGAGCCAGGCTTTGCTGCAGTTCTACCAGGAGTATCCACAAAGACCACATAATTAGAAAGACATCATAGTGCATTAGGAACAAACTTTGAGACCCTGACTGTCAGCAAGAACACCTCCAGAAGCTGGGTGTTTTCACACAGTGAACCACAGGGTGCAACTTCAGTTTCCCAAATCACTCTTTTACCCCTTGCCAAACAGAACTCAAGAAACAACACATCAGCTCCTGTGCAAATGTTGACATCAACAGGAATGACCAAGCAAACAGCAAGTCTACATGCTCCCTCACCCATTTAGCAAGAACTGTGCATCCCACAAGCTGAGCTTTACAGTAACTGATTTCACTAACTGCAATGGAACCTGGAAGGCTCTTCCTTCTTCTTCCTGTGTGGATAAACTTTGCTATTTTATTGTTATAAAATCATAGCCTCATTTTGGTTCATAGATTCATATATTCACAGCATGATTTAGGTTGGAAGAGACCTTAAAGATCATCTAGTTCCAACCCCCTACCATAGGCAGGGACACTTTCCACCAGACCAGGTTGCTCAAGGCCTATCCAGCCTGGCCTTGAGCACTTCCAGGGAGGGGACATACACAATTCCCTGAGCAACCTGTTCCAGTGTCTCTCAACCTTCAGTGTAAAGGATTTCTTTCTAATCTCTGATCTAATTCTCCCCTCTACCAGCTCAAAGCCATTGCCTCTCCTCCTCTCACTACAAGCTCTTGTAAAAAGTCCCACCCTAGCTTTCTTGTAGGCCACTTCAGGTACTGAAAGATATCCTCAGAACCTTCTCTTCTCCAGGCTGAATAGACCCAGCTCTTTCAGCCTGTCCCCACAGGGGAGGTTCTCCAACCCTTTAATCATCTTCATGGCCTCCTCTGGACCTGCTCCAGCAGTTTTAGGTTGGAAATGACCTTTAAGCTCATTGAGTCCAACCAGTCTCCAACTCTACCAAGTCCGGTGGACTGAAATGCAGTGTTCTTTGTGATTTATCTCTTTTTGGAAATAACAACCAAAATCCTTCTTCTTAAATACCTTTATCGTTTCAGTAGGCACTCCAGGCTCTGGAACTTTATCCAAGTAAGTAGTCAAATCTTGATCCACGTGTTCAAACACTAATGTTAACTTGGTCTCTCTGTCTGTTCGTGACACAGTGCACACATCAAACAATCTGAGAGAGGAAAAGAAAAGAGGAGGTGAGTACACAGGAACCAGTATAGACAGACATACCTTGCAGCTCACACATGCCTAATTGAAGTTCTTATCAAATACAGAATGGAAAAAAGAGCTTTCCAAAGGTAGAGCAACCTTTGAACTCTCGATTAATCAGATAATTACTGAGAAATCATAGAATCATGCAATCATAGAATCACAGAATTCTTTGGGTTGGGAAAGACCTTGGAGATCATCAAGACACAGCATTGTGTAACTCTGCCAAGGCTGAGGCTAAACCATGGCCCTCAGCATCACATCTCTGCCTCTCCAAAACACCTCCAGGGATGGAGATTCAACCAACTCCCTGGGGAGTCTGTGCCAGGGTTTGAGAACCCTTCCAGCGAAGATGTTTCTTTTTACATCCAACCTTAACTTCCCCTGGTGCAACTTGAGGCCATTTCCTCTCCTATCAATTGTAACTAGGGAGAAGAGACCAACCCCCACCTGGCTCCCACCTCCTTTCAGGGAGTTGTAAAGAGCAAAGAGGCTTCCCATCAGCCTCCTCTTCTCCAAACTAAACAAGCCCAGCTCCCTCAGCTCCTCCTCACCAACCCTGTTCTCCAAACCCTTCAGCAGCTTCATTTCCCTTCTCTGGACCCACCCCAGCACCTCAATGTCTTTCTTGGAATGAAGGACCTGAAACTTACCCCACTTCTCAAGGTGTGGACTCAGCAGTGCTGAGGCCAGGGGGAACGATCAGTTCCCTGGTCCTGCTGGTGCTACTTCTCACCTTAAATCTCAAAATATTTCACACGATGAGGAGAAGGTAAGAACTAGCACAACTATTTGTGAAGGCTGTAATCCAGGTCTAAGAAAACAGGATCTTTCACTTGAGATGTATCTCACATGTTAAGGTCATGATCCCACTTTGCCAGCATTTCCCAAGTAAACTTTGATCTGACACTTCCAAGCTATTAATTAGCCCCCACGTTTTGAAGATGGATACGTGCCTAAAGACACTTTTCAGTGAGTGACAATCTGGGAATTGGAGTTACAGAATATGCAGAGACTGGCCCTCACTATATGAAGGACACTGAGGTGCTGGAGGGAGGCCAAAGAATAGCAACAAAGCTGGTGAAGGGTCTTGAACACAAGTCTTGCAAGGAACAGCTGAGGGAACTCGGGTTGTTTAGTCTGGGGAAGAGGCTGAGGGTAGATGCCAACACCCTCTACAACTACCTCAAAGGAGCAAGGTGGGGTTGGTCTCTTCTCACATGCAACTAGTGACAGGACAAGAGGAAAAGGCCTCAAGTTGTGCCAGAGGAGGTTCAGATTGGATATTAAGAAGACTTTCTTCACAGAAAGGGTTATCAGGCACTGGAACAGGCTGCCCAGGGAGGTGGTGCAGTCACCATCCCTGGAGGTGTTTAAAAGACATGTGGATGTGGTGCTGAGGGATGTGGGTTAGTGGTCGTGGTGAGATTGTGAGCTCTAGGTGAGTGGTTGGATGTGATGATCTCAAAGGTCTCTTCCAAGCTCAACAGCTCTATGGTTCTATGCCACCAAACCTCTACAAGCAGACTAATCTGTACTTAATCTGTAATCACCATATGACAAAAATACTGACTAAATCATGATGGTAACACAGAGACTGTAACAGCAAAGGCCTTTGCACACTTCTCATAGAGACACACGCTGTTCACTGTATGATTCCCTTGGTGACAGAGGTCTTGTGAATAAAAGACATGTCCTGTAGGCTGTAAATCAGCTTTGTGAACAGCCACAAACCTTCCTGAAAAGTGTAATTTGCTGGTATTTGGCTGGAGGTTCCTAATCTGCAATGTATTTATATAAATCAATGTGGAATGCAGCCGGGCTGCCTATAACCCCAACACATGCAAATAGAGAGGAGCCAGACAGGTCTGAACATCTGAACATAAACACTGGAAAATATTTCCAACTCTGTGATTCCTTGCTGTTGACCTACATTCACCTAAAAATGTTCTAAACCACCCTTTTTTGCCAGGTACTTAATATACTGGTAAAATTATCTTTTTTACTAGAGCAGAATTATAATTTAAGTAAAAAGGAAAAAAAAAAAAGGTTTGACTGTACAGAATACAGAAGCAACATGGAATGTCCATGTTTAATTCTTCTCTGTGTGCCTAATTTTGATTCTGGGGTTTTCTGGCACAGTAAAACAAGGATCTCTTGTGGCCAGCAGGACCAGGGAAGTGATGGTGCCCCTGTACTCAGCACTGGTCAGGCCACACCTTGAATATTGGATTCAGTCTGGGAGCCTTCACTCCAGGAAAGACATTGAGGGGCTGGAGCAGGTCCAAAGAAGGGTAACAAAGCTGGGGAAGGGTCTGGGGAAGAGGGCTGATGAGGAACAACTGAGGAAACTGGGGGTGTTTAGTCTGGAAAAAAGGAGGCTGTGGGGAGACCTCATTGCTCTCTACAACTCCCTGAAAGGAAGTCATGATGTGGGGGTTGGTTACTTCTCCCTAGTATCAGGTGATAGGATGAGAGGAAATGGCCTGAAATTGTGCTAGGGCAGATTTTGGTTGGAGATCAGGAAAAAATTCTTTGCTGCAAGAGTGGTCAGGGATTGGAACAGGCTGCCCAGGGAGGTGGTGCAGTCCCCATCCCTGGAGGTGTTTAAGAAATGTGTAGCCATGGCACTTGGGAACATAGTTTAGTGGCCATGGTGGTGTTGGGTTAATGGTTGGACTTGATGAGGGCTTTTCCAACCCAAACAATTCTATGCTTCTATGATTCAGAGGAGCACAAATCTAGCCACCTATTATTAAACAACAATATCACTGAGTAACAAATATTATCTTCATGTGAAACTCAAAATGCTTTACTGTTACTAGTCAAAACTCTGGTCTTAGTGGAAGCATGTGGTGTTTACTCACAGAAAATACAGCTGCTGCCATTGAGAGATAATAATTTATAAGCACAGCTTATAAGAATCTCTGATATTAAAGAAAAAAATGTCTGGCACTGCCCATGCTAATTGTTCTGAAAGCAGACTAAGCACCATAGAATGCACTGGGTTGGAAAGAAGCTTTAAAGGACTTGATGATCTTAGAGGTCTTTTCCAACCAAAACAATTCTATGATTCTATCCTTCTAGTCCACATCCCCTGCAGTCAGCAGGGACATCTGAACTAGATCAGCTTGCTCAGTGCCCCATCAAGCCTGACCTTGAATGCCTCCAGGGATGGAGTCTCCACCACCTCCCTGGGCAACCTGTTCCAGTGTTCTACCACCCTAAAACACAGCCTCTTTATTTAGTAGTTTTCCTAGGGATAAAATTACTGCATACAAATTCTATTCTTTTATATCCACTGTGAGAAAATCACCCCTGGAGTTGTGTCCTTTAGCCAGGAACAGCTCTGCTCTCTGAAGTGCACAGCTCTCAAGCCATTTCCTCATGGTTTTCTGTACGTGACAGGCTGGTTTTGGATGTGGTTGCCTCTCTGGAATAGGCAACAGCAAAATTCCTTTTATTTAAAGTGTTATTATGTGGACATTGTCCTAAGTGAAATAAATGTATCTCAATTAATACAGGATTTCCATAGGGAATAGTCTGTAAACACAAGCCCTGCCCTTCTATTGTGCTTACAAAAGGAGCATTGGAATGATTTGATTAAAGCAAGATCCGCTCTGGGAAATCCTGTAAGCACTTCACAAGATGTTTGGCTGGGACTCCTACACCTCCTGAGGTGTCCATCTGAACTAGATGGTGTTGAGCAGGCACTTACAGAGTACCTGTATTTGAATGCAGGTCTTTTTTTCAAGGAATTGTTCATTCTGGAGAAAAGAAAGCTCCAGGAAGACCTTAAAGCAGCCTTACAGGATTTGACGGGGCCTCCAGAAGAGCTGAAGATGGGCTTCTGACAAAGGCATGGAGTGACAGGGTGAGGGGTAACAGCTTAAAACTGGAAGAAGCTCGACTGAGGTTAGCCATTAGGAAGCAATTCTTGCTCATGAGGGTGGTGAGGCACAGGAACAAGTTGCTCAGGGAAGTTGTGGAGGCTCCAAGCCTGGAAATGTTCAAAGGCAGGTAGGATGGGGCCTTGAACAAGGTGGTCTGGTAGGAGGCATCCCTGCCCATGTCAAGGGGGTTGGAACTAGATGCTCTTGAAGGTCCCATCCTAGGAGGAGTTACTGCCTAGATTATGTATGACAGAGAAAGAGAACTGGAGCCACTGAGTAGGAGGAACGTTCAAGTAGACTGTGGTGTGGCTAGTTTTAAGGTTTCATAAGTCTGGACAAAGATTCAGATGTAAAGAGTTTGGCAGACTCAGCCTAACTCTGTAAGTTATTTATGCCCATGACACACAAAATCCAGGTATGATGGGCAGTGTTTATGCAAACATCACAAAACTGGGATACCAAGACTATCACACTTCATGACTGACAAATACGTGGGGAAGATCCTCAATAGCTTCTGCTTTCACTGCTTCTTGCCCAGGTTAGTTTTGAGTCCATCATTTTCAAGGGCACAAAGAATTTCAGCGTCTCATACTTAAAAGCATTGAGTAATGAGAGGCAGGCATCCCTTGAGCCCATACTTTAGCAGCAGCCTCAGAGTCCTCTGTTCTCTGGAAGCCACTCAGCAGCAAGCCCTTCAGTCATCCCAACTTCTTCAACTACATACACCTGGAAGAAAAAGTTCCCCCCACACTTCTAATATGAACTACCTTTCTTGCTTTTGAAGAGGAAAAAAGACTGCTAACAGAAACCACTCTCTACTTGGAATGACATATACCACATGTACTGCAACAAACGGGTTGTATTTCAGATGAAGAAGACAATAGCTGGGCAAGTGGTGTGGAGCATGTGTGTTAGGAGAACCAGGTCCCATGTAGCAAAACAGGAAATAGAGCTTCACACTCTGAGACCTGCTAGAGAGATCTTTCCCTTTGTTCAGGCCATGCTGCTTTGGCTCATCTTAGTTGGCAATCACCTACTCCTCCAAGCCTTTGAAAAGTGGCGTTTCAGACACAGATTTTCTTGCTCAGAGGAGCTTTAGCGAAGCACTTTTAGATGGAAAGAGAGCACATGTAGATGAACAGGCCACTAAATGAAAAACACCTCATCTTTCAACTGCATTTTGTCTGGGATAACATCTGTCGAACTACATAGTGATGCAAGAGCTAAGTCCCATTTTCAAAAGCATATGGGGTCTTCAGGAGCTTCCCAACGTGCTTGGCACACCAGCTGCAGCTGCACCAGTGTGCATCAATACTTAGGGTGTTCATTCTGATTGCAATATAATGCAGAGACACTTAGAACACACTAAACTGACCTACCCTGGTACTGAAAACGTTGACTGGGACAGCACAGTGTGGCAAACTAGCCCACCACGAGCGTCATCCAGTAGTGGCCAGATGCATAGAATCCACCTTGATTAATTAAAATAAGCTTGGGTATCTCTACACTGCCCATGGCAACTTTGCATCTCAAATCCTTGTTCTTTGTCCTTCTGCTGGGTTCTTGGAATTTGTGAATATTTGCCCTGCTTCACTGACCTTCTAGGAAAGAGTAGCAGGATCTGCGCTCGTCTTCAGCCAGCAGAAAACAGCAGCACATTACACCAGATAAAATAAATGAATTTATCTAGGCCAGGCAGATGTTGTGCAGATAGATGTTTGCAGCTCTGCAGTCACTCATTCATTATCTGCTGTGCACAGAGCAGAAAGAGCTACCATGAAGAAGCAATTGCATGAGGAGAGCAAGGCAGCAGAAAGTCCTATCCTGGAGACTTACTCCAGCAGAGCCCAGCCAAGATCCTTGCTCATAGCCCACTCAGCAGTGAGGTTTTGGGGCAGGAAGGGGAGTATTAGGATGACAAGGCAATCCTTCATCTGCAAGCTGAGCTTGGTGCTGTAATTTTTTCCAGTCCCTCTCCCTTTCTGACTTGGAAAAATTATTCAAAATGCTGAGCTGTATAAATGGGGTTTTTGTTCTTTAAGTGTGTGTGAGGAAGAGAGACAGAGAAAGTGACAGGGAGAAACAGATGCTCTTGAAAGGGAAGTAAATAGCACTGGCTAAAGTCCGATAGTGTGGGCTGACTGGGCAAGCTTTCAACTCTCCGTCCCAACTGCAGCCCTGACCTGCAGCACCCAGCTCTCCTGTGCTGGGCCCCACTCAAGCAGCAACCAGCCCTGGTGCCAGACTCCATGGTTCTGTGATGCAGACAAACGTCTGCTCAGATGAAACCACCGAAAAACTTCTTTTCATTTTGCAACAGAAGCCAAGGTTTGTGCCCAAGGATGACGAGGCCAAGTACACTTACTCGCAGTGCCACCCAAGTCACTAACGTGCAGTTGTTGAAGAGCCTGACAGGATGTTCTCTGCACCTCTCTGTGTTTCTTCCTAGCAGCCTGCTGGCTTCTGTAGCCTTCACGCTGCCATTTCTTGTTCACCTTCTTTGCAAAGGGAGATTATTCTTAACATGCAAGGATCAGAAATGGATCTGGTGAGGCTCAGTAATTCAAACAATATCCTGCCCTGTCGAAATTCACTTTCAGGACCCAGACCACAAGTTCATTGGGTTTTTTAAGTCCATTAACAGCTTCATCTCCTTGCAATTGATTTTAAATCCAAACTGGCCACACACTGAGGATTGCCATTAGCAAGGTTAAACAGCAGCCTGCTGGTGCTCACTCCCATGCGCTGCCGTACCAAATGCAGTCAGATTTTCTCTGGCAGGCACTGGCCAAGTGCCCCCCAAATCAGAAAACTAACGTGGCCTGTTGTGAAGCCAGTCGCTGACAGATTGTTTAGGATCTGACCTATTCATAGTGCTCTCATGTGATCCTTCAGTAAGCAAATGTACCCTGCCTTCGAGAGTCATGTACGCTGCTGTTGTACAGTACTGGGAGCTTCCAGTAAGCTTCCAGTTCAGAGGACAAACTAAAGATGCTCCAATCCATTCTCAGGGCAAAGCAGTTTAGACTTTGTGTAGAACACCTTCCTCAGAGAAAGTTGCACTCCTTTCTTTATTCCCATCATGTACATAAAACTTAGGCCTGAATATTGGTTTTAATTCACATGAAAGGTGCACAGAGGTTATTCTGGACTCCCATCTGTTCCTGGTGCAAGATGGGATACAACAAAATTCAGGCTTTACTCACCTGTAGCTCACAAACTGATCATTACAGGCTGCACATTTCAGTTTACATTTGGAGTCCATGCTTGTGCCAAACCAGGATCTAAATCAAAGCTGATCATCTCTTTCCTAGATTTTAATCAAACCAGCAACTCACCTCCAGAATTTTACAGCAGTCTAAATTATCATTTGGTCTTTAGTAGCTCAATAATCAAATCTATCTATACTTGAGACTCAGTGGTGATGCCCACGTAGCAAAAATAACAAAGGAGGTAAGAACCATACATTTCACAGAACCACAGAATAGTAGGGGTTGAAAGGGACCTCTGAAGAACATGCAGTGCAACCCTCCTGCCAGAGTAGGATCACCTAAAGAAAATCACAGAGGAACACACACAGCTGGGTTTTGAATGTCTCCAGAGATGGAGACTCCATCACAACTCTAAGAAACTTGTTCCAATGTTCTGTCACCCTCATGTAAAAAGCAGGCACAGCAAAAAGCCAAATGTGCTGTTTGATCCTCTGCATCATCTCAGAGAGCGTTTTTAATCCTTGCAATACCACAGCTGTTCCCAAGGTGTTTTATTCAGCATTTTGCAAACAACAAATAATTCCAATGCCAATTTGATTCCAAGCTCTTGTTGGAAGTGACCTTGAAGATCATCTAGTTCCAACATGCAGTCATTACTATGTCTTAGTTTTTAAACATATGGGTTTCATGGCTGCTCTGTTCCCTCTCAGTCATTCACGGGTGGCCATGCAAGCTCCTTGCCTGCTGTGTCATTTCTTTGCACATGCAAAATGTGCCTATTTCTGTAAGATTCTCAGGTGCTTTCATCCTCTAGATCTTCAGGTAGACATCTAAATCCACTTTTCCTCCTTTTCCACTCCTTCTCTGTGACTCTGGGAGCCAGCCCTTTAAAGCTTAATGCCCAGGGAGTCGAATATTCTACAGGCTGTAGAGCTCTTCAAGTATTTCCTTTAAACTCTTACACCCATATGTCAAAGAAAAACAAAATAAAGATTATTTGCAGAGCCTGGCAATGAAAATGAGGTGTTAGGAGCATTTTGAGCTGGCAATAAATTTTATTTGACAGTTTTATTGCTTCAGGGCAAAAGCAACTATTTATTTTGGGGTGTCTTTTAGAAGCAGGAGATGAGGGGCTGCACTTGGATACATGAAATAAATTCAGGAGTTTGTCAATGATGGGCTATGGCAGATGTAAATAAATCCATGACAAAAGTGTGTTGGGGTTGCTCTGCAATACCAACCATTCACACTGGGGAAAGAAGTGAGCAGACTAGAATCAAACTTGGAAAACAAAGGCTGCTTCCTGGAGAGCTAAAACAGTTTCTCATGTCTAGGCAAATGAAAACAAAAGTACATCTACCCAAGCTCTGCAATCAGAGCAGGGTCCCCTGTGTCCTCCAGGCAGCCAGTGTCCCTCAGGCTGAGCTGATGACTTCTGGAGATCATCTAGTCCAACCCCCCTGGTAGATCAGGTTCACCTACAGCAGGTTGCACAGGGACACATCCAAGTGTGTTTTGAAAGTCTCCAGAGATGGAGAACTCCACAGCCACTCAGGGCAGCCTGTTCCAGTGCTCTGCCACCCTCAAAGGGTGCATGGACTTCCAACACAGCAGACACAGATTACTTAAGGCCATAGAGCAAGTTGGATTCAATACTATAGAGCCTTGCTCTGCCAGAAATTACCACATCGTCTCTGTCCTGCTCTTCTACCATGCCCTAAGCCATCTGCTCTCACTTCAGAACAGTACTGGGGGAGATGGAAATTGTTCTAACTCTAAGCCATAGCTGAATTGTGTTATTGTTTTCATTTTGAGAACAGGTCAACAGACATCAAGGACTGAAGGAGTTGCTCCTTGTTTTCTCAAATTCCTCCCCAAACCCTACATCAGCCTATTTACCTCTGGTCAGAGAAACAGCACAACTTACACCACAGCTGATGGGCTTGAGCCTTGGTCCAGCTGACTAAAGAGGCAACACTACACAACACACAGGGCCCACAGAACCAGCACAGCCTCCAAAATCCTCTTCTGGCTGTGCTCAGCTTGCCTGTTCCAGTCACACATTACTGCTTTTATTCAATTTCCACCTCCTTTTCCATCTAAAAGAGACAATTACCCTTCTTAGTTCCTTAGAGCTCCCACTTCTAGTTAAATATATAGTGAAGGAAAAGCCAAATTTTCACACTGAAATGGATGTCATCATTATTTACATACAAATTTCAAAGGAACTGTTATGCTTACTGCACCACAGGCTTTTAATTCAGGTATTTATGGTTGACAGCACTTGATAATCAGCTTGTCTCAAATGTCACTTCTCAGTGATTTTCAATTTGTATTCCAATGCCTAAATTACAGGAATACAAAACTGGAAGAAATAAATGAGATTCATTGCCTGCATTAGCCAAGAACCCATGGAACAGAGGAACAGAACCCATGTTCAAGAGGAGACTGGACGTGGCACTTGGTGCCATGGTCTAGTCATGAGGTCTGTGGCGACAGGTTGGACTCAATGATCCTCGAGGTCTCCTCCAACCTTGGCGATACTGTGATACTGTGACACTGTAACAAACATTTATGAGGATGCACAGATACCACAAGCTGCAAAATGCTTCCTACCATCCCACCCCAAATTACAGAATCATGAAATGGTTTGGGTTGGAAAGGATCTTCAAGATCATCTAGTTCCAACCCCCCCCTGCCATGGGCAGGGACACCTTCCACTAGACCAGCTTGTTCAAGTTCCCATCTAACCTACCTTTCAACACTTGCAGGCTTGGAGTGTCCACAGATTCTCTGGGCAGCCTGTTCCAGTGCCTCACCACTTTCATGGATAAGAATTTCTCTCTTCTGTCTCATCTCCATTGAGATTTTTCCAGTTTGAAACCACTACCATTCATCCTGTCACTCCATGCCTTTGTTAAAAGTCCCTCTGCAGCTCTCCTGCAGGCCCCCTTCAAACCCTGCAAGTCTGCTCTAAGGTCTTCCCTCAGCCTTCTCCTGTCCAGGCTGAATAACCCCTCTCTCTCAGCCTATCCCTGTAGCAGAGGTGCTCCATCCCTGGAGCTTCTCCTCACAGCACATTTTCATGTGAGAGCCTCACCGTCGGCCCAGGTCCCTGCAGCAGTAGGATATTCATGAAATAAAACTCCTGAGTTATTCCAGGAAGCTGACCTCTACCATTTCACACAGGATATTAAATAGACCCCAGCTGTCTCCACTTAGAAGTGACTTGGTTTGTATGTTTTCTAAAGGCCCATTCAGCCACTTTCTGAGTTATCACAGAATTAAAATGACTCGGGCAAGAAAAAGCCAAACCTCTCACGGAGGTATGTCTTGCGTTTCAAACATCACAACTGACATCTTCCATGTCCTGAGATGTTTAACTGAGAAATAACTGACTCACATCCATTTGGAGGGGACACACACAGCAGAGCATTTATATTTTGCTAAATTCAGGGAGACAAAAAGAAATTTCATTGACGACGGCTGGTCTGAGTGAGAGCAGCCTGGGTGACTGCACTCCAGCAAACAGAGAAGTTACACAGACTGACATCTTCCAAAGCTCAACAATATTTTTTCAGGCTTGTGTATATGACAGTGTCATGATAATGTCATGCCCCCTCCTTGGAGGTGTTTTCCCATCCCTGGAAGTGTTCAAGGCTAGGCTGGAGGAGGCCTTGAACAAGCTGGGCTAGTGGAAGGTGTCCCTGCCCATGGCAGGGGGGTACTAGATGACCTTGAAGGTCCCTTCCAACCCAAACTACTCCATGATTTTATGCCAAAAATGACCATTTTTCTTGGAAAAAACAGAAAACTGTAGTTCAATTATTTCAAGAACTCAAGAGAACCTTGAAGAAGAGTATCAATTTAGCATAGGATAGAATATAATTAACCAGGTTGGAAAAGACCTCTGAGATCATCAAGTCCAACCTATTACCCAACACCATCTAACCAAGTGATTCATCCATTCCTAAACACCTCCAGTGATGCCAACTCCACCACCTCCCTGGGCAGCACATTCCAATGGCCAATCTCTCTTTCTGTGAAGAACTTCTTCCTAACATCCAGCCTAAACCTCCCCTGGTGCAGCTTGAGACTGTGTCCTCTTGTTCTAGTGCTGGTTGCCTGGGAGAAGAGACCAACCCCCACCTGGTTACAACCTCCCTTCAGGCAGTTGTAGACAGCAATAAGATCTCCCCTGAGCCTCCTCTTCTCCAGGCTAAGCAACCCCAGTGCCCTCAGCCTCTCCTCATAGGGCTTGTGCTACAGACCCCTCCCCAGCCTTGTTGCCCTTCTCTGGACATGTTCCAGCAGCCAACACCTTTCTTAAACTGAGGGGCCCAGAACTGGACACAGTACTCAAGGTGTGGCCTAAGCAGTTCTGAGTACAGGGGCAGAATGACCTCCCTGCTCCTGCTGGCCACAATATTTCTGATACAGGCCAGGATGCCATTGGCCTTCTTGGCCACCTGGGCACTCTGCTGGCTCATGTTCAGCTGACAAGATGATATAACAATATTTTTGTACAAAGGATGTGCTCTGGGATGAGTGAGTTCTGAAACTGAGTGAATAATGCATCTTAAAGGAAGTTCTCTGGGATGAGTTCTGGAACTGAGTGAACAATGCAACTTAAAGGAGTTTCTCTGGGATGAGGGAGTTCTGGAACTGAGTAAATATTTCACTTTAAAGATAGCAATTTCAGGCTTGAAAGAAGAATGATCAAAGTCACCTTACATTGTACAAAATTTGCAAATGTAGAAGAGGGGCAATGCTAAAAGGAGTCTGATAATCCTTCCATCTGAATCTTCTCTAAAGCTTCTAAAAAATATATTTGTACTGCATAGAGGAGTTAAAAAAGACTGCTTCAAAACTCAGTTCTGCAGCTTTTAAATATTGCCATTCACTGCTCAGCTGTTACTGCTGCAGAGGACTGAGCCCCAGTTAGGGTGAGCCATTAGATGTTTACTCTCCTGGATATTGCCTGGGCTCTTTGCCACCCACATCAGGCTTTGTATTTTTCATTTACTCTTTCCAGAATGCATTTAATAAAATCTACTATTTTATTACACTTAGGAGTGAGATGGCATTGCAGTTCCAAGTCCCCCTTTTCAATGTCAAATAACTTTTTGAAAACAATTAGCTTTTAGGATGGTTGGTTTGGGGGGGTTTGGTTTCGGTTGTTGTTTTTTTTTTTCCTGGCTTGAATTTATTCCTTTTCATTTTTTTTTTCTTTTAACTTGCAAAAAGAAAAAAAAAAAAAACATTCAGACATTTTTAAGGCACAGACTTTAAACTAATTGCAGTCCCACACATCCAACAATCCTAATCCATGTTACAAAATAATAATTCTGAGCTTCCTGATATAAATGCAGTCAAAACTTGACATCTTCATGGATTTCTTTTTCCATACAAACACACGAGTGTAATATGAATACCCAACCAGCTTGATAGAGCAGCTTATTTCCTCTACTAAAATCATATTGTCTTAGCAGTTCCATAATAAAAAAGCTGTCCTGCTCTACCTAGCACCCAGGAGGAGGCTATTCCACCTACACCTCTACTTTGAATCTTTCCAAAGCAGCAGTCAGGATTTCCAGTGAGCAGACAGAGCATCACACCAGGGAAAAGTGTGACCCAAGTGACAAAATGTGCGTCTACAAATCATAGACTGAGACTGGAGATTAGGAAGAAATTCTCTACAGTGCAGATGGGGAGACAATGGAACAGGCTGCCCAGGGAGATTGTGGATGTTCCCTCCCTGGAAATGTTCAAGGCCAGTTTGGATGAGGCCTTGAGCAAGCTGGGCAAGTGGAAGGTGTCCCTGCCCACGGGGGGGTGGGTGGAACTAGGTGATCTTCAAGGTCCCTTCTAACCCAAACCTCTGAGGAGACCTTATTGTGGCCTTCCAGTATCTTAAGGGGGCCTACAAGAAAGCTGGGGAGGGACTTTTTAGGGTGTCAGGTAGTGATAGGACTAGGGGGGATGGGAAAAACATAGAAATGGGTAGATTCAGATTGGATGTTAGGAAGAAGTTCTTCACCATGAGGGTGATGAGATGCTGGAAGAGGCTGCCCAGGGAGATGGTAGAAGCCCCAGCCCTGGAGGTTTTTAAGGCCAGGTTGGATGCAACCTGATCTAGTGTGAGGTGCCCCTGCCCATGGCAGGGGGTTTGGAACTAGATGATCCTTGAGGTCCCTAACAAATTCTATGATTCTGTGATTCCATAACTCTGTGACTTTCCAGCTTCTTCCAGAGTTATAGGGCAAATCCTTTCACCGATGTAGAGGATGGCAGAGGATTTAAATTTGCTTTTAATGACTTAAACTTCATTTCTGCAGAGTGATCTTGTCCACTCTCAACTTTGGATCACTGGAAACCGAGCAGTCTTTGACACGTGTTTTCTTGCGGATACCACAACACGCCACTGATTTGGGGTGTTCCAACAGACTTAAAATGTCTTCTAAAATGACTCTCTCATCAGTGCTGCTCAGCTATCTGGGTTTGATCTGCAGCCACAGATACTTTTCATTTTTAATCAGATGGGTTACCTGACTGTACTGTGCAACTCATGCAATCATAGAATGGCTTGGGTTGGAAGGGACCTTAAAGATCATCTGCTCCAACCTCCCTGCCATGGGCAGGCACACCTTTCTGCTAGACTCGGCTGCTCCAGGCCTCATCCATCCTGGCCTTGAACATCCCAGGGAGGGAGGCATCCACAACCTCTCTGGGCAACCCATTCCAGAGTCTCCATGGTCTTCATTTCCAGTCTCATTTCCGGCTGTATTTTTAACTTGCTGCATAAAGATTTGCTTTTGAAACAGCTGACATCTCTAAGAGATGTCTTCATCTGACCAAATAAAATGAAACAGCATAAAGCCACCTTGATTTCTGAAGAAGACAGACACTATGAAAATTAAATATCACAGAATTCAACATTTAATTCTGATTTCCAGACCACAGTAACTGATTCCAGCCTGTTTGGATAGCAGCATTATTGCTTTGATCAAAACTTGCTGCTCAGCATTTTCTAAACAGCAGAGATGAATATTAAGGCAACAAATTGATTAGAGATGTCTACAAGGAAACCACAAAGATCAGTGAGTGGTAGGCCTATCTTCACTAACAATCTAGAAGGTTATCTAAGGATAAACAATTAAAAGTGCAGATGCTGCTCCATCTCTCTGTAGTAAAGATCACAAGTAGGTACAAATATGCTGCTGGATAACATCAGACAATGCGATTCACCTTTCAACCTGCTTCTAAGCAGCGAGAAATAATCCAGGTCATTAACTTTAACCATCCCAAAGAAACCTGGAAATCAGTAAAAAGGTTCTAGTGCTGTGCTAGTGAATAACAAGGCAGACATGAACTTCCAATGCTCTACAGCAATCAGGAAGTCTCTGATGGTAGCTATGGAAGCATTTTCTCTTGAAGAGGGAGATGTGAGACCACACCTTGGGTACTGGGTTCAGTTTTGGGCCCTCACTACAGGAAAGAAATTGAGGTGCTGGAGCAGGTCTAGAGAAGGGCAACAAAGCTGGTGAAGGGTCTGGGGAACAGGGCTGGTGAGGAGCAGCTGAGGGATCCGGGGTTGTTTAGTCTGAGGAAAAAGAGACAGAGGGGAGACCTCATTGCTCTCTACAGCTCCCTGAAAGGAGATTGGAGCCAGGTGGGGGTTGATCTCCCTAGTAACAAGTGACAGGAGGAGAGGAAATGGCCTCGAGCTGCACCAGGGGAGGTTTAGACTGGATCTTAGAAGAAACTGCTTGACTGAAAGGGTTCTCAAAGTCTGGTGCAAGCTCCTCAGGGAGGTGGCTGAATCCCCATCCCTGGAGTTGTTTCCAGGAGGCAGATATGTGGTGCCAATGACATGGTTTAGTCCCAGCCATGGCAGAGTTAGAGAATGGCTGGACTGGATGATCCTAAAGCTCTCTTCCAAGCAAAACCATTCTATGTACATAGCACTGAAATGACCACGTCTGCTGCCTGCTAAGGACAGTGCTGCACAAACTGTTTAGGTGAAAACACAGAGATAGATATCAACTATTTCTGAGGGTACTTATTAAGGTAGAGGGGAATTATTTGTGGTGCTAAAACAGAATGCCATTAAGAGGAGTGGAATGAGTCAACAGAAACTCTGAGTCTGTGTCAGTGAAAAACCTCCCAATGAAAACTATTTTTGTACCTCACTCTGGTGAACTCAGTAGTTGCAGCATCTAAAACCTCAAGGGCAATGTCTTAAGGGTGAATGCTTGATGGGACACCTCTGCACAGTCTGCCTGTTCTGAGGCATTTTTGTAATCTTAGCATTAAGAACTTCTGATTTGAACAATCAGAGCTGTTTGAAGGAAAAAAATATATTAATACCCTACCTCTGATTTTAATATCATGGGGTGTTTTTTTTTAGGTATGATTATGTATTTCTGTGCATTGAAGGCTTCCAATTTTTTGTAGGAACTCTCACAAAGAGGCCAATTCCTTGTCACAGAGCCACAGACTGGTGGGGATTGGAAGGGACCTCTGACGATCATCTAGTCCAACCACAGTAGGCTCATCCAGAGCAGGTTGCACAGGATGGCACCCAGGCAGTTTTTGAATGACTCCAAAGATGGAGACTCCACCACCTCTCTTGGCAGCATGTTCCAGTGCTCTGTCACCCTTAAATTAAAGAAGTTCCTCCTCATCTTTAGATGGAATTTCTGATGTTCCAGTTTGTGCCCACTACCCCTTGTTCTGCCACTGGGAACCACTGAACAAAGCCTGGTCCTAACCTCCTGACACCCACCCTTTAAATATTGATCAGCACTGATGAGATCCTCCCTCAGTCTTTTCCTCTCCAGACTAAAAAGTCCCAAGTCCCTCAGCCTTTCTTCATAAGGGAGATGTTCCAGTCCCCTAATCAACTTCAGTCATAATCAAAGTTGAATGTGACATTCAGTGGCTTCCCAGCCCTCCCTTTTTATGGGGAAGGAGCAGTGTGGGCAAAGTCCTGTGAGGTTGTTTCAGTTGGGCAGTAGCTGTGTGTCCTCCCCCAAACATCTAAGCACAGTCAGTACATTCCCAACTCTGACTGCCAAGAGAAAATGAAAACGGTCTCAGTTCAGAACTGATTGAGGTGGTTTGCTCTAATCAAATTAAACCAGCCAAATGTTCTTTTCAAAGGTAACTGTCTACTCTGCAGCTGTATGCAAAATACCACATCAAATGTGGAAGGAAAAAAAAAAAGTGATAGAATTCTGTCCTTACAGTAGAGAAACAAAAGCAGCAGTGCAGCTAGGAATTAGCCTCACAGAAAGCTCCTAGAAAAATGCTAACTTCAGAAAGAGTGAACAAAGTGCTGAAATTCCCAGTTTATAATTAATTGATTTGAGGGAGAAAGGAATTCTCTGACACTGTTAAACAGCAACAGACACCTTCAGTTATTTGTTAGAGCTACCACACTTCAAATAGATATTAAAAGACTTCAGAGAAAAGAGAGACAAAAAGAATCACATGGCTTTTCCATTCCATTTCTCACTTCTTTTCTCTGTTTCTATCAAAATATGGAACTTTCTGCACTGACTAATGCTGCAAAAGTCCAGACTCAGTTGGTTTCATTTAAACTCACTATGATTCATCTGCACTAGTTTTCAGTCATTCAACATGGGAAATTCCTGCAATGATTAATTCATTCATATGCAAGTTGGGTTTTTCTTTTCCTTTAGGAAGCAAAGATAAGTCACCTGGTAATGACAATCCAGTGATGGCCACTCAGTGTTAGGTTGAAGGCTTTTAAAACAGTATGCAACTTTCTGCTAAGCTTGTCAACTATGTCATAGAATTATTTGGGCTGGAAAAGACCTCTGAATTGTTGAGTCCAGCTGTCAACCCAACACCACCATGGCCATTAAACCACGTCTCAGAGTGCCATGGCCACACGTCTCGAACATCTCCAGGGATGGTGACTCCACAACCTCCCTGGGCAGCCTGTGCCAATGCCTGATCACTCTTGCAGCAAAAAAACTCTTTGTAATCACTGATCTAAACCTGCCCTGGAACAATTTCAGGCCATTTCCTCTCATTCTATCATGTAACACTAGGGAGAAGAGAGCAACTCCAATGTTACTCCAACTTCCCTTCAGGGTGTTGTATAGAGCAATGAGGTCTCCACTCAGCCTCCAGACGAAACAAGCCCAGTTCCCTCACAGCTGCTCCTCACCAGCCACGTTCTCCAAACCCTTCACCAGCTCCCTTGCTCTTCTCTGGACCACAGCTTCCCAAATGGAGGTTTCCCAAGTAGAAAATGTCAAAGTACACAATGGAGACAAAAACCCCACAAACCACCACACACACACAAACAAACAAACAACAAACAACCAAAAAATAACCACACCTTGGCACTGGCACAAGCTGCCCAGGGAGGTGGGGGAGTCACCATCCTCAGAGACGTTCGAGAAACATGTGGACATGGTACTTTGGGACATGGTTTAATGGCCATGGTGGTTGACAGTTGGACTTGATGATCTTAGAAGTCTTTACATCCAAACCAATTCTATGAAAATTCTGAAGAGGTTTGCTTATAAACTTTATAGTTTAAAGGTAGAGCTGATAAGTAGTCATGCCGGGTAACTGAAAGTACTTTTCAGAACATAAGAGAAATCTATGAACATCTGATACAGGATGAGAAATTTCTTCTCTTTTGAAAGCCAAACCTCAGCTGAGTTCTGTGTGCACATCAGCACAGCCAGCTTTTTATCATTTCTTAGATCAATAAGACTCAATTTGTTCAGCAAAACTAGGCAACAACTACATTGCACAGCAGTAAAACCCCAGCTGCCAAGGTCTGCAATGAACGGCAGCTTCTATTTCATTTGGGGTTAGCAAACTTCATAAAATCATTTTAAAACTTCAGAACTACACTCAGTCAGTGAAGGACTGCTGCAAAGAGCCACTCCTGATGGCAAGGCCACATCACTGCTCTATCAGGATAGTTTTAGTATTTGTTCTGCTTGGTATATTGGAACTTTTAATAGACAAATTCCCTACAAATAAGGCATTCCACACCTCAGCTGGGGGTAGGTACCATGAAGCTAACTGGAAAGTCCCAACTGATCTACTCTATCCATTCTTTGCTAAGGTGGACCATCCACCTTCATGTCCTTGCCAAGGGTCACTTCTGAATTGTGGAGCCCACCCTGCTAACCTAGGGAAGTTGACACTCTGCTTGCCAGTTACAGGCTGTCCCCAACAACGGTTGTGGTGACATGAGTGGGTTCTCCATTCTGGGCAGAACCCAGTAAGATTAGACCTCTACAAGAAGAGCACAGAGAGAACCATCCCCAGATTTAGAGAAGGGAGGAAGCCATAATCTAAAATGAGTAACATTTACTCACACAAAGACTGGAAACATGGGGGGGTTAAAATCTTAGATTGAGATTAAGATAAAATACCTTTAGCAGAAAGTTTGTACTCTCTCCAGATACTGAATTTCCTACGGCTCAGAGGAATATTCCATATTCAGCCCTTCCTTCCTGACAGGCCCTTATCTTGTCCTGCTTCTGGCAGACCATGTAGGCAAACTAAATCATCACATCCATTCCTAGCAAACAATTCCTATGGGCAGGAAGAATACAACTTATTTTCCCTGTACGTAGGGTTGCAAGCAGATAATGACAGGATAGGATTCATGAGCGTTCTCCCCACAATGTTCCTCTGCCTACTTAATAAACTACTCCAAATCCTACCTATTGCCAGACCCTCTTCAGTGTCAATCACATCATTCCCTTTCACCTTCATGATATCAGAGAAGCCGTATTTCCAGGTCCCTCCCTCTTCAAGACCTTTGCAGTGTCCCTCCTCATTGTGGCCAGTCAGTGCAGGGACCATCTCCCTTCCCTTCCAACCACCACTGCTCTCCAGCCTGGAAATGCCTGTCCCATCAAGGCACTTCCCATCTTCACATCTGCCTTGAAGACCATCCTGTTTGTGTTAGGCTAAAACAGACTCCGAGGCTCATTCAGTTTTTCCTTCCCATTACTCATCCAGCTCCCATCCACCTTCGGCTGAGACTCATCTGCCACATGAATCCCTTTAACTTTGGCAAGTATCAAGCTGAGTTTCTTCAGTTTCACTCCATCCCTGCATGTTCCAGGGAAGGTTTACATTAAATATTAGGAAACACTTCCTTGGTGAAAGAGTGGCCAGGCATTGGAACAGGCTGCCCAGGGAGAGTCATTCAAGCGTAGAATTATTTCAGTTGGAAGAGACCTCCAAGATCATGGAGGGAGGTGGTGAAGTCACTGTCCCTGGAGGTGTTCAAGAAACATGTGGACATGGCACTTTGGAACATGGTTTAGTAGGCATGGTAGTGTTGGGTGACAGTTGACCTTGGTGACCTTCTTTACAGTAAGGGTGTTGGAGCTCTGGAACAGGCTGCCCAGAGAGGTTGTAGTCTCCTCCCGTGAAGACTTCCAAAACCCACCTAGAAGTGTTTCTGTGTGCCCTGCCCTTGGTGATCCTGCTTTGGCAGAGAGGTTGGACTGGATGATCTCTGCAGAACCCTTCCAACCCCTACATTCTGTGATATATCTAAATATAGATACCTGTTATATATAGAAAAGAAGCAGGGCAGGGATGACAGTATTCTCTCACAGAACCATGGAATCACAAAAAGTAGGGTTGGAACAAACCTCTGGAGTCTAGCTGAGACAAACCCCCCTGCCAGAGCAGGATTACGTAGGGCAGGCCACACAGGAACACAACCAGATGAGTCTTGAAAGTCCCCAGAGAAGGAGACTCCACAACCTCTCTGGGCAGCCTGCTTCAGGGCTCTGTCACTCTCACAGTAAAGAAGTCTCTGCATGTTGAGGTGGAAACCCAATGTGCAGATTCACAGCCTGATGGATGATTGACATGAAGGGGAATTATTCACCCGATTACCAGCAGGAGAGAGCTAAACAAACAGGAGATATTGGTGATTTTGGCACTCCAATCACAAGATGACTTGTAACAGATACACTGCAGCAAGGAATACTCCCAGCAGTACACACAGGAATTTCCTGCCTCCAAGCTGTCATTTGTTCCTGGCAAAGGCTGCCCTTTGTCTACATAGAGTTCATTTTCCCCAACACAACAGCACTCAGCTACACAGTGCTGGACCAACTTATACCAAATTCAGCTACTGTCTATGGTAAAGCTCTAGTAAAACATTACTAAAGAGGCTTGTGGGGAGACCTTCTGGCTCTCTACAATGCTACAACCTGAAAGGAGGTCTGGGCCAGGTGGAGGTTGCTTTCTTCTCCCAAGAAACAAGTGACACAATAAGAGGAAATGGCCTCAAGTTGCATTGGGGAGGTTTAGGTTGGATACAAAAAGAAACTTCTTCATTGGAAGGGCTCTCAAAGCCTGGCACAGGCTCCCCAGGGAGGTGGCTGAATCTCCATCCCTGGAAGTGTTTCCAAGAGGCAGAGATGGGGACGTGGTTTAACATCAGACTTTGTAGTGTTAGAGAATGGTTGGAGGACTGAGGAGGGATCTCATCAGTGCTGATCAATACTTAAAAGGGTGGGTGTCAGGAGGATGGCACTAGGCTTTGTTCAGTGGTGTCCAGTGACAGAACAAGGGGTAATGGACACAAACTAGAACATTTGAAGTTCTATCTAAACACAAGGAGGAACTTCTTTCACTTATGAGTGCCTGGAGTGCTGGAGTAGGCTGCCCAGAGAGGTGGTGGAGTCTCCATCTCTGGAGTTATTCAAAACCCACCCAGACACTGTCTTGTATAACCTGCTCTAGGTGAACCTGCTCTGGCAGGGGGGTTGGACTAATTGATCTCCAGGGATCCCTTCCAATCTCTACCATTCTGTGGACTGTAATGTTAAATATTTTTTCTAACCAGCTACTGATTTGATGATTCCTTGCTGCACTCTCTGGAGATGCCACTGGAGTTGAGGACAATGTGCAGCAGAAGCTGATGTGGCCTGTGATTTCTGCCATGGCATCAGCTGCTCTAGAGCAGCCCAGACAAGCAGAAGGCACACATGGCTCATCTGTTTGAAACCTCTCTATATTCTGACTCACAGAGTGACTGCTGCTTTGCTCTGAGCCACTCAGGGACCACAAATACTCAGGGGTAACAGACTCAACATTATATCTGCAGCTCTTACTTATTACTCTCAGCCTAGCTGCCTGTAATAATCAGAAAAAAACTAGATGTCATAGAATCATGGAATTGTTTGGGTTGGAAAAGACCTCCAAGATCATCGAGTCCAACAGTCAACCCAACACCACCATGGACATCATATTGTGTGCCCAAGGGCCATGTCCACACATTTCTTGAACACCTCCAGGGACAGTGACCAGCACCTCCCTGGGCAGCCTGTTCCAATGACTGACCACTCTTGCAGCAAAGAAACTTTTCCATATCTCCAACCCATACCTCGCCTGCCACAACCTCAGGCCATTTCCTCTCATTCTATCACCTGATACTAGGGAGAAGAGACCAACCCTCACCTCATTGCAACCTCCCTTCAGGGACTTGTAGAGACAAAAGGTCTTCCCTCAGCCTCCTTTTCTCCCAACTAAACACACCCAGTTCCCTCAGCTGCTCCCTCACCAGCCCTGTTCTCCAGACCTTTCACCAGCTTCGTTGCCCTTCTCTGGAACTGCTCCATCCAGCACCTCAATGTCTTTCTTGTAGTGAGAGACCCAAAACTGAACCCAGGACTCACCAGTGCCAAGTACAGGGGCACAATCACTTCCTTCAAAATAAAAAAAAGGAACTGCTTCCAAATGTCTGTATTGTTATCCCAGTGCTCTAAAGATGTACATTTTAACCTAGAATCTAGACAATGCATCTGAGATGATTTTTGTTTAGTAGCCTGGTGATGATGCCAGTTTCCAGAATGCATCCCTGAACAATGAACATTTTTTTGAGCATAGTATCTTCAGTAATTATGTGCAGCTAGGTCAGCTGCTTCAAACTGCAGTTCTTCTTTTGCAGGATTTCCTTTTTCTGAGTATATTTACATAATACCAAAATAGACCTTTAATGTCAATCAATCACAAACCCTTCTACCCCATTTTTAACCTAATGGGGGCACTGAAATATTTTCAATCATTTTTCGTTGTAACAAACAGAATTTCAGCCACTCCACAGTGAGCTTCATCTGCACAGCAGAGCTGGCTTTTGATATGGCACTCTTCATGTTTTAGCAGATATAATGTTTGAAATAGTTTATTAATATTCCCCTGTTTGTGGCAAAAGGCATCCAGTGGAGGTCCCAAACATCCTGAGATGTCACAGACCAGCCCCTTCCATCTGAACTGCTGCCTATGGCAAAAGGTATAGTATCATAGAATGCATTGGGTTGGAAGGCACCCTCAAAGGTCACCTTGTCAAACACCCCTGCAGTCAGCTGAGACATCTCCAACTAGATCAGGTTGCTCAGGGCCCCATCAAGTTTGACCTTGAATGTCTCCAGAGGTGGGCCCTCATTGTGGAAAGCTTTATTCTAGTATCTAACCTAAATCTCCCCTGTTCTAGCTTCAAACCATTGCCCCTTGTTCTATCCCCACAGGCCCTTCTGAACAGTCCCACCCCAGCCTTTCTGGAGGTCCCCATCAGATGCTGAAATGCAGCTCAAAGGTCTCCCTGGAGCCTTCTCTTCTCCAGGCTGAAGAAATCCAACTCTCTGCTTGTCTCCATAGCAGAGGTTGCTCCAGCCCTCAGATCCTCTTCATGGCCTCCTCTGGACCTGTTCTACTTAGTCACTGCATAGCTGGGTATATGCAAAGTGAAGCTTACTTCTTAAAGTCTATAATATTAATAAAAAACACTCAAGGCCTTTGGCAGAGGCAGCCTTGCCATGGTGACAATCTGAGAAGAGATCATTTATCCTCAGTTTCTAGCAGTGGCATGGCAGAAAGGACATCCTGAGGCTATTGTCACCATTTTGAAAGCACAGCCCAGTGTCTGTCTTGGCAGCACACTCATGAACACGAGGTGAAATCAGTACCAGCCAAACAGTACCCAACTACAAGGTCACCTGCAGAGCCTGAAGTCTAAACTATTACTTCTCTTTAACTTGATCATCTACAACTGTCCTCAAAAGCACCTAAGACGTTCCACTGCTGCTCTCAGAACCTGTGCCATTTCAATAGTGAACAGAGTTGCTAAAAATCAGATAGAGCTGGCAGAACTTTCACTTGAGACAAAAGCAGGGAGAGGTTGGGTTGCTCTCTGTCTCTCTGATGCCTGAGGAAACAGTGGATATGTGGCTCCTTGCCCATCCACTCACTTAAGTCACACACCTATGCCTCTGGAGATGGGTGTTTGTGTGTGTGGGAGGCAATGCACAGGGATGAGGTGAGGTCTGGCAGGCAGCACCACGGCCTGCTGAAACCTCAAACCACACTTCACATATGCAGTTTAGTGCTCCCTTCATCCACAAACCCAAACTAGTGTCCACCTGATTTATGCACCCAAATTTGCCCACTTCATGTACTAAACCCCAGACCCTGCTGATGGGGATGCCTCCCCCACCTCCTCACCTGACCACATTGGGGTGTTCGAACGTTTCCAGGTGCCTCAGGACTGCCACCTCTCTGATGGTGGACAGCGGCATCCCCTCCTCGCTGGTCTGCACCCGTACTCGCTTCAGCGCAACAAAGCGACCGCCGTTCTTCAAGTCTCGAGCCTTGAACACCTTCCCGTAGGCTCCTTCCCCAATCTCAGCCACACATTCATACTGCTGGTCAGCCAGGTTTGTGCTGTCCTTATCCATGCTGGCACTGCTCCTCTTCCTCCCTTGCTCCAGGTGTCTTAGGGTGGCTCCCAGCTCGGTCCTTCTGCCAAAGGGGCACTGGAAAGCTCTTACCCCTCTCTTCTCGTTCCTCTTCTGTGCAGACCTCAAGGTATCTCCTCTTTTGGCCACCAGGAACTATCATACAATCTTTGGGAGCATTGTCTGTGTAAAGCCAATAAGATCTGGAGGACAAACCAAGCCAGAAAATGAGTTTGTTAGAGTTGTTCAAAAATGGAGACAATTAAGCTAATACTGTAGATAACTATATGCAAAGGAAGACACAGTATCAAGGTCCCTGGGTGGCCAATACAACATTAGGAAACTCTCACAGTTTGCACTGAAGGCTACATCACAGAGCAACCATGCTGCAGGACTCTCCTGAGGAATGGGCTGAGCACAACCACCATGTGAGGCATGGATGATGGTGATGGCAGAGTTAACTATGTACGTGCGGAAGGAAGCTATGTCCAGGAGCTTATGTCAGGATTGCAGGACTAAAAGGTTTCTTCAGTGCACAAGGTGCAGTCTTGGGAATGTATCTTGTGCTACGTTACTGTTCCTTATCTGTGAATAACAACATCTGCAGGGTTCAGCCTTGCTCTGCCCTCCTCTCTACTAAGCCCTGCATGAACAACACATCGCAAGGGACAAGTTCCTGTCCCAAAGCACCTGCGAGAGACGGTAGTATCTACATATTTCAGTGACTATATTTCAGGCTGAAAGAGTTTGGGCTGTTCCACCTGGAGAAGAGAAGGCTCCAGGGAGACCTTTGAGCTGCATTTCAGCATCTGATGGGGACCCCCAGAAAGGCTGGGGAGGGACTGTTCAGAAGGGCCTGTGGGGATAGAACGAGGGGCAATGGTTTGAAGCTAGAGCAGGGGAGATTTAGGTTAGATATTAGAATGAAGCTTTTCACAATGAGCGTAGTGAAATACTGGGACACGCTGCCTGGAGATGTGGCGGAGGCCCCACCTCTGGAGACATTCAAGGTCAAACTTGATGGGGCCCTGAGCAACCTGATCTAGTTGGAGATGTCCCTACTAACTTCAGGGGTGTGGCACAAGGTGACCTTTGAGGGTGCCTTCCAACCCAATGCATTCTATGATTCTGTAATAAAACTGTGCTAGCAAGCATTGTGTACAGGGTAGATTCAGAAATGCCTGCTCCAGCAAACTTAGGGACATGCAAGGGGTTTGCTGAGGCTACTGCTGCTGCTGGACGTGTGACGGGCAGCTCCTTGCAGAACAGCATGACGGAAGATGGCCTTCAGCAAGAGCATGCTCTGCTGCATAGTGCATGACGCTGGAGAGCACAAATGCTTTCTCCTGCACCCAGCTTCATCCTCACTTTCTGCAGGACTGTGGGCATAAAGCTCCACATCAACCCTCTCCCTTGCCCCTGACTCTTTTTAAGGTGATACTGTGAGCTCTCGGCTGTGACCCTCTCCTACACTGCATTTGTGCTATGCTGGGAGTAGAGAGCCCTGGAGAACTCAGTCAGGGATCCCCAAACTTCAGTCCATTCTTAGAGCCAGAGGTACTTTGCACCTTTACACTGATCTTACACCTTAGCTGTCGATGAAAAGTGGAACAAGCTGGAGGAAACCTGTGCCCTCAGCTCATCACTTTGTCCAGTGATGGGATGTGATGGCCAGAGGCATCACGCAGCCTGACTTCAGCTGCCCCCACCAGAGCTGCCACCCTCACCAGAGCCGCCACCATCCCGCCGCGTCCAGCGGACAGCTCTGAGACCCCCGCACCACCACTCCGGCACCGGGCGCGTACCACCGCGCTTTGCTCCGCCGGCAAAGAGAGGGGTTGGGGGCCACACACCTGCCCCGGGGCGACCGGCCGGAGCCACTCACGCCGCACCCCATTCCCGCACCGCCGCGCTGCGGAGCTCGCCCTCGGGCGCCGGGCAGTGCCGAGGCCGCGGGGCCGCGGGCCTGCCTCTACGCGGCCGCGGAATTACCGAGCACGGCGGGTACCCCTCCGGTTCCCCCTCATAGCACCGACCTTCCCCTCCGCGGGTGTCCCACACGCAGCGGGGGGCTGTCGGCGAGGGGACTCCGCTTTCCTCCCGGCTCTGTCCGCCCGCCTGGCTCGGCTGCTCGGCAGGACGCTGCCGGCAGCTTCCCCCCCCCCTCCGCGGCCCCTCCACGGTCACCCACACCGTGTGTGTGGGCCGGCGCGGGGGGAGGGTGTTTGTCCCCACGCCGACCCCGAGGGGGCTGCGGTGGCACCGCGGGGCGAGCTACCCCCGAAGTGAACGCGTCCCGGGGTACAGCTGGCGGGGGGCTGCCCCGGCAGGGTGATGTGTGGCGGTGAGACGGCCACGGCCACACACACACGGCCACGCCGCCGGGCCGGCTGCGCGGAGCACATGGACGTCCCGCTTACCTGGTGCGCCGCACGGCTGGCCCCGCCACCACCGAGCCCCGAGTAATCCCCAGCCCCGGGGTGTGCGGCGGTGCTGGGGGGTGGGGGGTTGGGGAAGGGAAGGAGTGAGTCCTCCCTAAAACAAACCTCCCATGGAGCGAGGCGGGGTGGAGAAATCGGCCCGGCTCTGCCCCTTCACATGGCGATGTCCCCGGCAGGTCCCGGCC
The DNA here is from genome assembly GCF_026170545.1 of Melanerpes formicivorus. Lineage (NCBI taxonomy): Eukaryota > Metazoa > Chordata > Aves > Piciformes > Picidae > Melanerpes > Melanerpes formicivorus. Next base: position 6,192,638 of record NW_027142387.1, read on the forward strand.
CGGCCCACACAGGTAGCTGCTGCTCCGCGGCTCGGCCGCCCTCGGCTCGCATCCTCCTCCTCCTGCTGCTGCCGCCGCCTCCAGCCTGCACCTTGGCTCGGAAAGCAGCTCTCACTATTCTCACAGCCCTTCTCCTCCCTCCCGGGGGAAAAAAAAATGAAAGCGAGAAATAAAAACCGCTGCCGGCGAGACCCCCACACCCCTTCCACCCCCTTCCCCGTCCTCTCCCCGGGGAGCTGCCGCTGCCCCGCTGCCTGCCGCGGCCTCTCTGCAGCCTGGGAGCAGCAGCAACAGCTTGCTGCCTCCCCCCCCCCCCCCCCCCTTTTTTTTTTTTTTTCTTCTTCTCCTTCTTCTTTTTTTTTTTTTCCCCCTCCTCCCCTCTCCTCAAGTTTGGTGTGTGCTTCCCCCCCCCCCCCCCCCTTTGCTTTCCCACGCTGGCTGAATGTGACTTGACCCCGTTTCAAAAAAAGTTTGACATAGTGCTTCAACATTTCCGCATTCCTCCCCGACTACAAAGGCTGCAGCCGCCTCCTTCTGCTTTCTGTCTCTGCTCTCTGTCTTCACACTCAATGAAATCCTTCATCTGCCTCTGCCAAAGGCAGCCGCATACCGCAAAAGGTCTCCGCAAGCTCCTCGCCCAAGCCTGGGCCAGGGACAAGCCGCCCCCCGGGGGTTTGAAATTGGGGTGGGGGGAGGGTCCCGGTAGGGCCCGGCCCCAGTCCCGGCCCCGCCGCCGCTGCCGCCGCCGCACTCGGGGCTGTAGAAACGCGGACACAGCCGACTGCGGCAGCACTGAGAAGCCCGACTCGCTCCCCAGGGAGCTGGGACAGAACCCTTTTGGGGTTTGGTTGGTTTGGTTATGCTCTTCCTGGGAAATAACCGGTTTGTTTTGTTTTGTTTTTTTGTTTGTTTGTTGGGGTTTGTTGTTTTATTTTCGGAGGTTTTTTTTTTCTTTCCCCCCTCTAAACCCACGGATTCTTGGATTCTTCAGTGCTTTTTTGCAGCTTTCCATCCACAGAGAGTGCGGAGCTCCGGCAGGAAGGAAGTGCCCATCAATGCTTTCAGGAAGCATCAGGAAACTTCTACAGAATCATAAAATCGTAGAATTGTTTCAGTTCCAAAAGATCATACTTGATGAGGAACACAGCCACCACCATCCCACTAAGGTGCTTGGCACGACAGGCTGGAGATACACGGCAGGGTGTGTGGCGGAACTGGGCACACTCACAGAATCCCAGAATCACAGGATGGTAGGGGTTGGAAGGAACCTCCAGAGATCGAGTCCAAACCCCTGCCAAAGCAGGATCACCTAGGGCAGGTTACACAGGAACGGTCTTGAAAGACCCCATAGAAGGAGACTCCGCAACCTCTCTGGGAAGCCCCTACAAATGTTGAAACTCATGGCAGAAAAAACCCCAACCAAACAAAAAAACCCAAACAAGACAAAACACATGCTGATCTACTCTGTCATCACAGGGGAAAACACACCTGGAGTACCTAATTACCAGTCCTCCCAGATAAGACCCTTCAGTACACACTTTTCTGGACCTCAAGGATGACTTTGGTCCACCTCCAGAAACAGCTCTTGTGGTGGTGTAACTGGGAGGGAGTGAATCCAGATTCCCAGCTTGATAGGGTTCTCAAAGCCTGGAACAAGCTGCCCAGGGAGGTGGCTGAATTCCTGTCCCTGGAGGTGTTTCCAAGAGGCAGAGATATGGTGCTGAGGGACATGGTTTAGCATCAGCATTGGTAGAGTTAGAGAATGGTTGGACTCAGTGATCTTTTACTGTTTTTTTCCAATCAAAACCATTCTATGTTTCTGTGATACCCTGTTACAATGGAAAGATAAGTGGGTTTGTGACTCATAAAGTGTATATTGATGACTTGGCATCACACACTGAGAATAACTAAAAAACCCCAAACAAATATATAGACAGAATACCATGCAAACAAAAACAATCCATAGCAGAAGTAATCATCTAATAGAATTTATCTGGATTCATAGTGCTACTGAGCAGACCTGAAATCCTATAGCTTAAATTAAGGAGGTTTTCTTTGCTTCACCACTGACCCCAGCAATTTTCTGTGCCCTTCCTATTTGTGAGAGGTCTGAGTAGCAGTACCTGAGGGTCTGGTGAGAGCAAGCTGGCTGACAGCAGAGGAGAGACCTCTGATTTCCCCTGGAGAAAAGAGAGAGCTGGTACCACTCATGCCTTCAAGGAAAAGGCTACTGGCATGTGAGTGTTCGAAAGACAACAGGCATACTTGGCAAGAACTTAATTTATGGCCATGATACATTTTAGTTCAAATCACAAAACTTCTTCCACAACTTTTAAAGTCCATGATTGATCAGAAAAACAAGCTGCAATGAATGGCAGATCCCATAACCTTTAGATATGAAAGTGCCAAAGATTCACATAGAGATGAAATCTTTTTCTTTAGATGTGAAAAATCACATTACATAAAAAAGTTCTGTCTTCCCTTTGCTTCTGTGCTTTGTAACATTGAGGTGTTTATTAAATACATCTTTCTTTCTTCCTCTTTTTTGTTTTTCACCTTTCTCCCTCGCTCCCTCCTCTCTTCCTCTCTTTCTCTCTATTTCTTTCCTTTCTTTCTCTTTGCCTAATGTTTAGGCAGCTCTAAGAAGCTTCCTACAGAACCCCCCACTCGGGTTCCAGGGGCACTGACTGTTTCACTTTACACGCAGACATCTTCAATTTTGTGGAAGGAGAAGTGAAATATCTTGGTTGCTGTCTCCCCCTGAAGACCTCTGGAGCTTTAAACTCCAGTCGGGCTCTGCTAACTGAGCAGGGACTGAGTGGCACCGGGTCCTTTGGCCAGCTGAATGTAGAGCTGCATGTTCACAATGAAGGTGGAAGGGAGTTTTCTGTAGTCCCCTGACATTGACCTCCATGCCCTAAGTGTGCTGATCTATCATTCTCCTAATGACAGAAGAGCCGACACAGCCTCACCCTCTCATCCCTTGCTCCTTAAACATTTTGAGCAGGGTACCTGCACCAGTCCTGTCCTGCTGGACTGTTGTGTCTGCCTTTCAGCAGACTGCCATGCTCAGGCTGTCAAGCCGAATGCATTTAAAACATAAATGTGCCATGGGGTTAATGTAGTTTTATATGAGCCTATTTTTTTTCCCTATATTTCTTTTCCCCTCCCAAAATGATGTGACTATTTTTATTTTTTTTTTTAATTTCTTCTACACCTAAGGAATCAAAGTACTTTGTCCCCCATGGCACAAAGAAGCTATGCAAGCCCCTAAAATTACCTACATTAATTTTCTCCATTTTCTTTATATACAAGTGTTGGGGGGGGGGGGGTTGTCTTTGTCTTTTTTCTTTTCTTTTCTTTTCTTTTCTTTTCTTTTCTTTTCTTTTCTTTTCTTTTCTTTTCTTTTCTTTTCTTTTCTTTTCTTTTCTTTTCTTTTCTTTTCTTTTCTTTTCTTTTCTTTTCTTTTCTTTTCTTTTCTTTTCTTTTCTTTTCTTTTCCTTTTTTCTTTTCTTTTCTTTTCTCTTTTCTTTTCTCTTTTCTTTTCTTTTCTTTTCTTTTTCTTTTTTCTTTTCTTTTCTTTTATTTTTCTTTTTTCTTTTCTCTTTTCTTTTCTTTTCTTTTCTTTTCTTTTCTTTTCTTTTCTTTTCTTTTCTTTTCTTTTCTTTTCTTTTCTTTTCTTTTCTTTTCTTTTCTTTTCTTTTTTTTCTTCTCTTCTCTTCTCTTCTCTTCTCTTCTCTTCTCTTCTCTTCTCTTCTCTTCTCTTCTCTTCTCTTCTCTTCTCTTCTCTTCTCTTCTCTTCTCTTCTCTTCTCTTCTCTTCTCTTCTCTTCTCTTCTCTTTTCCTTTTTCTTTCCTTTTTTTTCCTTGTATTTTTTATTTTCTCTTTTCTTTTTCTTTTCTTTTTTCTTTTATTTTCTTTTTGGAATTTCCAAAAGTGATTAAATCTAAACAGCAGCTAATCCAGAGGATATGACAAAGAATTTGTTGTGGAGGCTGAAATTACTCACCTGAACTGTCAGGATTCTTTGAAAAGAGGAATTCTCCTAATTTGTTTCCAAGCTCAAAGTCAAGAAGATGTTTCAAATAATTCCCATTTTAGAACAGCTCTAAATCGCCCCCAAATATTCTTTAAATAAAGTGGTTTGTTTCTTTTCTTTCCTTTACAACCTTTAAAATATTTAATCTTTTGTTTTCATGGAAGCTTGTAACAGTTCTGATTGAAAATGGATAAGTTGATAAGTGCATTTATTTTTTATCAGCAACAGATGTTTTCCTGAGCAGAAATTAATAAATCCTTTATTTCCTTCAGGACCGAAAACATCTTTGTAGAAATGTGCAGCTCTTTGGAGAAATTAATTTTTCAAAGAAGCTTATTAAATGTGATTGTGAAACTAACTCTAATCAAATCTGTTGCTAATTCTAAACCCACTTAATTCTAACCTGGTCTATTCTATTCTATTCTATTCTATTCTATTCTATTCTATTCTATTCTATTCTATTCTATTCTATTCTATTCTATTCTAAAGTGTGGGGGTTGGTTGGGGTTTTTTTTGTTCGGTTCTGGAAAAATAGAAATTTGGGGATGTGTTGCAAAAGAGGAAGGAAAAAAAAAGATTTCTTTCTACAGAAATTGTTTCAATTTTTTCTTTGTGAAAATATGGGCTCCAATCTTTTTCAATTCTGATATTTTTTTAATTCTAGTGGTGGTGTTAAATCACAGGAAAAAAGCCCACTAAAAATCCACCAGGAAAAAAAAGCTTAGAGTGAAATGCAGTCAGGAAGGAAAATCCTTTCTGTAAATCGGAATGAGATTCCTACCATAAACCCATGAAAACGAAAAAGAACTTTGTATAAATCATTTGGATAAGCTGAGCACTGTAATGCTTTGCTGCAACTAATGAGTAAGGCAGTGGTGTGGGGTAGGGTAGCAATCAATGACCAGAATGAGTCTGAAAGAGCTGATAAAAAGAAGCTGGTAGTGGTGGGCAACAGCAACAAGTGTGGTGAGCAGACTCAGACCTGCAGAGAAGATGAGGCACAGGGTGTTGTTTTGCTCTGCTTTATCTGTGTTTTGGGAACAGCTGAAGCTCTGCTGGGCATTCAGAGTTTGATCTTACAAGCTGCAAAGCAGCACAAAACTCCCTTTTCAAAGGGCAGATTCTTTGCTTCCCAAAGCACATCAATTCTTTTGAAAGGAAACATTTTCATAAAGCTTTTGGAGGATGTTTTCCTTTGATTGGGGGGGATGTGTGTGCTGGTTTTGTTTTGCTTAGCATGTTGAGATTTTTTTATTAACTTGTATCTTCAGCTGCAGTTCACATGATTTTTAACTAAATTTTCTGGGCATTTACCCTCAAGAAAACACCTGAACTGATGAGTCCAGCTAGAGATATTAGCCACTATTGGCAATATCAATATGAAGAATCTGCTGTAGGCAGAATTTGGTTTAAAACAGTAGCATAAACGATGGGGGTTTTAAAGTTCCCTCCAGCAAGCCAAAAGAGGTTTTAGAAATGAAACAACTGGGATTTACACTGCCTAAAAAAATTATTTCTCACAACACCTTTCAGGTCTCACGTCTCATATGAACTTGGGAAAGAATTATTTTCACATCTCACTAGCTGTGTTAGAGGTGTGTGAAAACGAGCTGCACACAGTCAATATTTCAAAGCTTCTTTTAATGAAACTTGGGAATTATTTTCACCTCTCATTATCTGTTGGAAGTGTGTAAAAGTGAGCTGTAAATGTATTGAAAGAATGAGCTGTAAATGTATTTTTTTTTTAAATGAGCTGTAAATGTATTTTTTAAAATGAGCTTTAACTACATACTACAAATTTTCAAGCTTCTTTTAATGAAACTTGGGAAAGAATTATTTTCACCAGTGATTATCTCTGTTCGGGACTATAAATGCATGCTAAATATTTTTAAGGCTTCTTTTATCAGGCAGAATAAGAGAGCTGATATAACTAAACACTAAGAATTAGTTCTAATATTAAAATATTTTCCAGAGTTGAACACCACCAAAAAAAAAAAAAGCCTAAATCAGAGACAGGAAAATAATTCATTAGCATTCCCATAAAATATTTTCCATATGTAGCTTCACAGAGTTGAACACCACCAAAAAAAAAGAGAAAAATCTAAATTACAGAGACAGGAAAATAATCCATTAACATTCCATCATGTTTTAACTAATTCAGGTGAGAGAAAATACTGCCTAGTGTATGTAAAATGTGTGCAGCCACTGCATAATTGGCACTGATTAAAGTGTCTAAACCTATTACTGGAATCTTGTTTAGTTTATGTTTCTTTCAGTCAGAGCCTTTGTTTCTAGCAGGTAATTTTGTGTTTTACAAGTTGTATCTTTCTGTTATTGCAGTAATAAATGGTGCTATGGGGCTTCTTGTTTCAAAGAACCAGAACATAGTGTTGGCATTGATTCACACAATCATTTGGGTTGTAAAAGACCTTGAAGATCATCCAGTCTAACCATTCTCTACCAAGGCGGAGGCTAAACCACGTCCCTAAGCACCACGTCTCTGCCTCTTCGACACACCTCCAGGGATGGGGTTTCAACCATCTTCATAGGGAGCCTGTTCCAGGGTTTGAAAACCCTTTCAGTCAAGAAATTTATTCTAATTTGCAGTTTCTTCTAAAGTCCAAGAACTTGCAGCCTGAGGGCAGTTCAGTTGTTTAAGCTTGCAAATATTTCCCTATATTTGTGGGTGCTTTAAGTAATGACCAGTGGCAGAACGGCCAAGAAAGGTGCGGTGCCTCCAACTAAGGCAAGCTTGCTTGCACCAAAGTCTCAGGAACACACCTGAGTGGATCTACCAGTTGGATTTTCTTATTCAGCTCTTAAGGCAGGAGCCAGTGAACCTCTCTGGCTTTCTTCAGGACCTTGATTTTGGGGAGTCTAGAAGTCTTTGCACCAAAGTCCTTGCAGGCACAGCCAGGGAGAAGGAAGCACAGAGAAAGGGGAACATTTACTGAAGATCATGCTGCAGATTGGTAGGGGAAAAGCAGAGTAAGAAGATGGAGATTTATAGAGCCCCAATGCTGTGACCTAGCACAGGGGTAGCTGAACTTTGGCATGCATGCTGCAAACACTGCCCAAAGTGCTAGGGCCCTGGTGGCACATTTTGCACCATGGGATTGGCAGTGGAATATGCTTGGTAATTCAAATCCCTAGCAGGAGTGACAGTGGGGAGGCAAGCCAGTGGGCTCTGCTGAGATGGGCACTGCCAGCTCATTCTGGGACCCCACAACATGCAGCATGAGGAGCTGGTGCCATCTCCCATCTGTGGTATCTTGCTGGCATTCCTCCTTTCAGCTCACAGTGCTGAGCCAAGGTGTCTCTGTCTTGGGCTCACAATGAAGATTTTTTTGGAGTGGGGTTCATGGGGCAGGAATATTGGCCACCCTGAAGCTGGCAATAGCCAGAGGGACACAGTAGAGAAGGGGTTTGTGTTTTGTTTTCTTCCAAGTGCTTTCCCTAATTTGCAGTCAGTATTCATTGGCATTGGATTCTATGCTTTTTGATAGTAATATTTGGCATGAGTGAGGTTCTCCCCTCTTCACCTTCTGCTCTCTTTACTAGAGTGGCTTTTTCATCTGCTTCAATAGATATTCACACGTGTGTGTGCATATACTCAGTGCATGGATGTATCTGGTTTTTTCCTTCACACCTTTTGTGAACACTCATTCTTCATCTCTGTTTTCCCTTCAATGTAGGAGAGAAGCAGAAACAGATCTTGAGTTGTCTGTGGAAGCTTCCAAAAAAACCCTGCTTGATTTGTACACTATAATCCTTGAGTCTTTCAGGACTTAAAAAATGACTCACAGGCTGACTTTTAGAGTGTAGCTGTGACCAGGAAAGTTGGCAACAGAAAACAGGACTTTACTCAGCTGATCTGGCCCCAAGTAAACACAATTTTATCTGTTGGTAACAGGGACTAACACAAGATTTTGTAATTTATTTCTTCTGTTGGTGTTTCACAGAAAGAGAGCAGACTTCAAATGGAGATAATGCCTGGACCAAGTTCTCAAACATCTTCCAGTTGTGGCTTTCCTTCTGTCATGCAGAAAGAACCTGCCTTATCCCAGATCCCACGTGGCATTCATTCGGTGGGTGGCCAGCAAGCCTTTCTTGTGCTGCCCTTGGGAATGAAGCAAATTTGATCTGGAAATTGCCAGCTCACCCAGAACCCCAGCATGCCATCCCCAGTGTCCCATTTTGGAGAGAAATGACATATTTGCTCCAGCTTAATGAAAAATACAGCAATATTTGGGCTAGAAAAGATGGTGCACACGGTGGAAACCTGCCCAAAGTATTATGTCACTATAATCTAGTGAACAGATAGCAAGAAATCAAATAGAAATGGAATCATGGCATCATAGAGTGGCTTAGGTTGGAAGGGACCTTATAGATCATCTACTCTGACCTCCCTGTCACATACAATCTCTGGTGTCAGTAAGAATAACTGTAATGAAAATTAAGTTGAAATGATGCAACATTTGCCTGCAGAAAACAAAAATGACTGGTGTGAGACTGCTGGGAGCTGGTAAGAAACTGCTGTAGAGGAGCATGGTGTGTTATCAGTCAAGGGATGGAGGGGCTGAGGAGTGGCTGCTGTGCAGCAGCTCCAACAGGGAGCTGGTTTCATTATTTATAACTGAGGGTTGCGTCACATCATCGATTGATTTACAGAGGTCTATCAGACCTGTGCTGTTTATTGATCCATATCAAGAAGCAACTGGCTGAATGTACAGTCTAGATCTTGGTTAGACATTAAAACCCACTTCTTAAAGACAAGCAGGTTGTGAAGTACAAGTATTCTAGCACAGAGTCAGGTGACCCACAACAGAGAACAGGCTTTTGGGAATGATCTAATCCTGCTCCAGAGAACGGGGATGGACTAGAAGGATATAAGAAAAAGAAAGTCTTTCTGAAAAAGTGGTCAGGGATTGGAACAGGCTGCCCAGAGAGGTGGTGGAATCACCATCCCTGGAGGTGTTCAAGAAATGTGTTGACATGGCACTTTGGGACATAGTTTAATGGCCATGGTGGTGGTGGGTTGATGGCTGGACTCGATTTTAGAGTATTTTCCAACCTTTATGGTTCTATGATTCTGAGATCATCTCCCATCTAGCTGTATGAGTTTCTGATTCTCTGCTGCTCCTGAGCACAGAGCCAGTAGCAGTATATCAGCTATAGCCCTGACAGAATGCATAATGTTTTGGATAAGAAGAAATTTTTCCTAGTATCCTATCTAAACCTACCCTGGCACAATTTCAGGCCAGAAAGCTGGGATAAGAAGGAAGGCAAAAGTCTAAGAGTAGAAGCAGTAACAAACTATACCATTCAGTATAATTCACCTGTATTTGGCATCCAGCGATGGCATTTGAGTGTAACGTGTCATAAGTGACAAGCACAATGCTGTGAGTCTTGGGAAGTGATGTCAGTAAGGCATGGAGTGACAGGACAAGGGTAGTGGCTTCAAACTGGAAGAAGGTGGATTGAGATAAGACATGAGGAAGCAATTCATCCCCATGAGGTTGGTGAGGCACTGGCATAGGCTGCCCAGGGAAGCCGTGACGGCTCCAAGCCTGCAAGTGTTCAGTTGGCTAGGGCCTTGAGCAAGCTGCTTTACTAGGAGGTGTCCCTGCCCATGGTCGGAGGATTGGAACTAGATGATCTTTAAGGTGCCTTTGAATCCAGTCTATGATTCTATGAATATAGCTACTTATCACACCATCTAAAATAGCCATGGACTTTAAATGAGAATTGTTATCTATTTCTACATTATCTATATCAGAGTACCTACAAAACTGCCTATTGTGTTCTTATCTCTGTGAAGTTCTACCCATGTAATGTTGAAGGGATAGTTGCCTTTTCAACTGGTATGGAGGCTCACCCTAGTGCCACAGGGCAGGGACTGATGGCTTCTGGTAAATAAGTCTTTAATGATATCCTGACATAGAATTGGAAATACAGATTCACAAGGTTGCTTCAGGTTGGAAGGGACCCTCAGAGGTCATCTTGCTCAACACTTGAATCCAAACTGTCCCTGTTCTTGATTTTATTGTAGTGCACCTTTGTGCAGAGCTCAATGGTCCCATAACAGGCACAAAATGCAATGTAGGCTGAAGTCATGTGGATGACAGTGACTATCAAATCATAGAATCCTAGAATGGTTTGGGAGGGACTTTAAAGATATCTACTTCCAACCACCCTGCCATGGGCAGGGACACATCCTGCTAGACCAGCTTGCTCAAAGCCCTGTCCAACCTGTCTCTGAACACCTCCAGGGAGGGGGATCCATGACCTCCCTGGGGAACCTGTTCCAGTGTCTCCCCCCCACTGTCAAGAATTTCTTCCTATCTCCAGTCCAAATCTTCCATCTTCCAGCTCAAAGACATTACCTCTTGTCCTATCACTACAAGCCCTTGTCCAAAGTCACTTCCCCAGCCGTCTTGTAGCCCTCTTCAGGTACTGGAAGACCACTATGAGATCTCCCCCAGAGCCTTCTCTTCTCCACGCTGAACAGCCACAACTCTCAACCTGTCCCCATAGCAGAGGTGCTCCAGCCCTCTGATCATCTTTGTGGCCTCCTCTGGACCTGTTCCAAAGGTTCCATGTCCTGTTGTTGTCTACTGTTTTTAAAGAGCAATGAACCTTTGCTAAGGCAGGTGTGTCTTCAGGGTGAAAGCACTGCTGCCAGTATTCTGAAGAGTACTAAGTGATCTCACTGCACATGGATGTACAGTCATAGCCTCTATGGCAATCAGTCAGTGTAACTTCCATAAATGTCTTTACTTGCCCCCAGGAGTAATGTATCCCCTCCAGGATGCAATGCAGTGCAATCTGGTTAGTAAATGTAGCACTGGAATATGAAAGAGACTTGGGAAATTCATGTGGAGCATGCATGAACTCATTTTAGGAACATTCCAGATTCAGAAATACATAAGCTGGGTCATATCCACACATACCAGAATGCTTCTATCAAATATAATTATGCAGTAGATTATCTACAGTGGATGCCTGCCAATATTCCATATTTCTATGATCACTGTTATGGGATGGTCAGTACTGAGTATGCAGTCTGCTCTTCATCAAGAGATCAGAGAATCACAGCATGCTAGGGGTTGGAAGGGACCTTGAGGGGTCACCCAGTCCAATCCCTTTGTCAGAGCAGGATCGCCTAGGGCAGGTCACACAGGAACACATACAGGTGGGTTTTGAATGTCTCTAGAAAAGGAGACTCCACAACCTCTCTGGGCAGCCTGCTCCAGGGCTCTGTCACTCTCACAGTGAAAAAGTTTTCCCTTCTGTTCATACGGAACCTCCTCTGCTCCAGCTTGCACCCATTGCCCTTTGTCCTATCATTGGACATCCCTGAGCAGAGCCTGGCTTCATCCTTCTGACACTGCCCTGCACATCTTTATCAACACGAATGAGTGCACCCCTCAGGCTCCTCTGCTCCAAGCTAAAGAGCCCCAGCTCCTTCAGCCTGTCCTCAGCAGGAAGATATTCCACTGCCTTCAGCATCTTTGTGGTGCTGCACCAGACTCTCTCAAGTAGTTCTCTACTCTCCTTAAGACCCTTTAGGAAATCAGGGTGTTGTTTTTTTCATGCTCGATGCAAGCAATGTGCGGTAGATCTTAAAAGCCAATGTTGATATCAGGATGTTGCATTTCTAATTTCTATAGCAAACAGAGGAGCTAAACATGGGATTTCAGGTACCAGAAAATAGCAACAGTCAATTTTGATTAAGGAAAAAAAAAAGGTGGGGGGAGAGTGGGTCAGAGGAAAGATCTCTGTAGTGCAATCTCTGACAGCGTAATGTCTGACTAGGAGAAGAGTTTAAGCACAGTACTACTAGTTGCCTGCTCTAATATGACTTCTTCAAGACAAAGGAAATTGTCTGAGGCTTAGAACTAAGGATTAAACTCCCAAAGTTGAAGTTCCTTATCTTGCGTCTGCTATTTGTGCATAAAGCCAAGCAAAGAAACAGCGTGAGCACCAGCCCAGCCGTATCTAACATGACTCCTGTGGAGGGTCCTACACAAGGAAGCACTGGCATTATTTATGCCAGTGAAATAAAATCCTAATTTATCTCCTCCTATGTAAGAATATCTCAAGGTTTAAAGGGAAATTGCATCACCTCTCAAGCGTGGGTGTGCATAGGTACACATGCATGTACACACAGAGCTCAACTATTTCCCTCTGAACAAGATCTAACACCGCTGGCAAATCCCCACAAGGGACTGGAAAGGGATGACATTAAAAGGCAAAATGATCACCTGGGGGTTAAGCTGTGTGATTGCATATTTGGGGATCATGTAAATATATTGAAATCGGATTTAATAAAAGACAAAGTTATGCACAAAATTGTTCCAAATGCTTGGGCTCCTTCTAAGCTGAGAGACCTGAGAGTGCTGCAGAAATCCCTGTCAGGGCAAGACCAGGGTGTGGACAACTCCCTCTTCCTCCTCCTTTTCCCATTAGCTGTGCCTCACTTTCTGCAGAAAGTCAACTCAGGCTTCTGGACAGGACCTTTGGCACCTTTCCCACTAGGACAGAAGCAGAACCCAACAAGTTACTTGGGTTCCTCACTGCAGATCAGTTCAGCCGTCCTTCTGAGATTCCTACCACTCAGCTAACACAGCTATTTTATTGCTTTTTTATTTCCTGAAAGCTTTGCCATGACTAGATTTACTGCACACATTCTCAAAGTATTAAGGAAAAAGGAAACCAGAAAGGAGGAAAAGAAAGCAATCAAGGAGGTAGGTGTGCACAGCTTGCTTCATCCAGCCTGCCCATTATGGGTTCTCATTGAAATCCAAGTCTCTCTGCTTCACTGATTAAACTTCCCTGATCTGTTTTTATGTCACAACTGAAAACATCACCCAGACCTACCCTTTGGCACAGTGCAGAAGTGAACCTTTCCATACTAACTCTGTGCTTGAATGCTTCACAGAATCACAATTTCTTCTTATATATGTCTCAATACCAGGAAAGACCAAAGCATCACAATGTAACTCATCAGGCATTTGGATGTCCAGATTTATAATCACAAGCCCCAAAATTCCCACTCTGCTGCTGCCTAAAGCGAAATACAGATTGCCCAGGGAGGTCATAGATTCTCCCTCCTTGGAGATGTTCAAGGCCAGGTTGGATAAGGCCTTGAACCACCTGGTGTAGTGCAAGGTGACCCTGCCCATGGGAGGAGTGTTGGAACTGGATGATCTTGAAGGTCCTTTTCAACCCAAATCATTCTATGAATCTATCAGTGGGGTTGGACTCGAAGATCTCCAGAGGTCCCTTCCAATCCCTAACATCCTGTGATCCTGTGAACTCAGTAATTCAGGTTTTTGTGTTTGGACATACAGGTATTTCCAGGAATCATAGAACCACAGAAACAAATGTCCTTCTTTCTTCTGGTCTTAGTGATCTCTTGCTGCTGATTTAATATGTCTCTAGCACATAGAAATCTTTCCCAGGACATGAGTGTGTTCTCATTCCCCCAAAAATTATCCCTAATGATCAGAATGACAAATAAAGCATTTTTCTGAGTGATGGAGAGAAAAGGAAAGCAGACTTGTGCATATCAAAGACTCTTTCACTTCATACAAGGCCCATCCCAGAGTAAAAGGAATTATTCTTGAAGAGTTTGGGTTCAGCCTGCCACAAAAGTACACTCAGGGGAGCAAGGAGGGGTTGAACTGCCATTCATTGAAGGCAAAGAAAGTTCAAGGCTCTTGCACCACCAGAAGATGCTCAGTACCTTTTAGCACTGCACCAACAGTTAATTACTGGGGCTATTTTCACTCACAGTGCTGATGTTTAAAATGTTTATCTTTTTGGTAAGTAAGCCCCATCATAACGAGGGCAGAAGGCACAGCTGGAAATCTGCAGACACCGGGATGCATCCAAAGTGACAGCTTTTTTGTATGGGATGTGACAGCTCCTTTAAAAAAAAGAACCAAAACTGTTTAAGGTTTGAGGGAGAAAAGCATGCAAATGGGATGCCTGGTTTTCAAAAGTCCATCCAGCAGTTTGCATGAGCTTCCAGGGGAGCTGCTGGGAACTCAGAGGCTTTCAAGGCCTCTAAAGATTTTTTAAAACAAGTCTATTATTTAGATGTCGAACTTGAGGCTCCTGCTTCCAAAGTCATGTTTTATATCTCCATAATGGATTGGGGGCTTATTCATGCACAGAAAGAAAGAGATCTGAGGGTAAAGATTATGGATTCATTTCACTTATTAACCATCAATGGCATTTTTGGTGCTCATCATCCAAAAGAACAAATAAAAAAGAGGGAAATTTAAGAGTGCCGCAGCAGCCTCACTGTTCAGTAATGTTCTAGCAACTCTTAACGATTCAGCACACAAAAAAACCCTATAGGAACGAAACCAGTAGCAGTGGTTATTGCTTATCAGCTGCACAACAAGAAATTTGACTCAGCAAATGAGTTGTCTCTGCCATACACATCAGATCAAGCACACAACTGCCTTTTGCTGCAGGGGAATAACCAAGGTACAAAGTTAAAATGAAACTACAAAGTGGTTATTCTGAATGCCCATCATGGTACAAAAAGAGTAATAAAAATTACTGATGTGAAGTCTTTTTGTCTTCCCATGCACTGGGCTTTTGAAACTGATTTGCATTTAGTTGTTCAGTCATTTAGCAGAAAAGAAAATAAAGGTTGTTCTTGAAAAGATGGGGTTTAAGTGGGGTGTTGCTAAGGCTGCCCATTATAATGAGTCTGTACAACGAAAATTTAAAGTAAATGAACAAGGTTGCTGTGAATTCAGGATTTCACTTGGCAGCAAAAGAAGCCTCAAAACTCCTCCTGCAGTGTATCCACACCAGTTATTTGGAATATAGAAAGAGAGCGATTTACTGTCTGTTTTCCAGCTGGGAACAGTATCACTGGAGACCTGAGTCACAGTGTTTGAAAGCCTGTCACTGTGAGCACTGAATCCACGAGGCACTGGGATAGCTTGCCCAGAGAAGTTGTGGAGGCTCCAAGCCTGGAAGTGTTCAAGGCCAGGCTGGACAGGGCAATTAGCAAGCTGGTCTAGTGGAAGGTGTCCCTGCCCATGGAAGGGGGATGGAACTGGTCCCTTGCAAGCCAAATAATTCTATAATTTTATGACTCTGATTCTATGCTGTGAGCATGCCTCTTTCTAAACTTAACACCTATCTTTTAGGTCACCAAATGTAGGTGAGACAAATGCCATCTTTGGTGTAGGGGACATGATCTTTATGGTCCCTTTCTATGAAAGGCTTGAATTATGGGATGTGGTACTTGGTGCCATGGTCTAGTCATGAGGTCTGTGGTGACGGGTTGGACTCGATGATCTTTGAGGTCTCTTCCAACCTTGGTTATACTGTGATACTGTGAATGTGCCTTTCCTTAAGCAAACTGCTTCACCATGAATGCTCTGTGCCTTTCAAGTTGGAGGTGAGCAGTGGTGAAAAGCAACTCATCCATTTTTGGGGATGGCTAAACTATAAAACAGGAAACCAACCTAAGCAGTTCAGCTTTAGAACCTTATGACCAGATCACAGAATCACCAAATCATAGAATCACAGGATCATAGGATCACAGAATCACAGGATCATAGAATGGCAAGGGTTGGAAGAAACCTCTCAAGATCATCCAGTCCAATCCTTCTTATAAAGCAGGGTCACCTAAATGCTAGATCCTAAACCCCTAATATCTGAAGTCTCACAGAATGTTAGGGGTTGGAAGGGATGTTTAGAGATCGTCTAGGCCAGCTCCCACATGAATACTAAGACTGTGCTTAGGAGCTTTAAGTGTAAGTTGAATCACTGGATGGTTTTGAAGAAAAAAAAAATAGAGACTTATCATTGTCACAGTGCAAACAGATTGTTATGCATGATCATAAATGAATTTTAAGTGCCTAAAATCAGGTTTATTGGGAGTAGTCTCTGGGATCCTGTGCTCACAGCCTTCTGTGGAGTTCTGTTCCCCTTCAGACATCTCTAAATTTTGGTCTGCTTCTGATTTTAATTAAAGAGAAATAATGATACAATGTATCTTTTTTTTTCATGGAGCCCAGAAGGGAGAATGAGAATTATAAAAAGTAAAGGAATACTTGAGAGTGAAGGAAGCAGGGATTATGAATGACAGGAAATATACTGTTATATTAAACATTCTTTTAAATCAGCATGGTTTGTTTCTTATCAAAGGCTGGCTTTCAGCTCCTAGTTTCACTAACTACCTTTTGAAATGGATGCCGGGACTCTCTGCTGGGTTTGAGTTTGCTCATTTTATCCAGAGGTGGGAGATTAATGTTAGAAAACAGGAAAAAAATACCTAGCCTCAAAGCATGCCAAAAAAAGGTAGCTGAATGGAATCATAGTATTGCCTGGTTGGAAAAGACCTTAAGATCACCAAGTCCAACCATAACCTAACACCTCCCTGTACACAAGTGTTGGACCATGTCCCTGAGCACCTCATCCGAATGTCTTTTAAACAGGGATGGTGATTCCAACCACCTCCCTGGGCAGCCTGTTCCAGTGCCTGGTGAAGAACATTTTCATATGTAGTCTCAATCCAAGTACTAGCAGTGTAGGAGGTGTCCTTGCCTATGGCAGGGGGATTGGAGCCAAATGATCTTGAAGGTCCCTTCCAACCCAAAGCAGTCCATATGGTGGAGTCACCATCCTTCGAGGTGTTCAAGAGGAGATTGGACGTGGCACTTGGTGCCATGGTCTAGTCATGAGGTCTGTGGAGACAGGTTGGACTCGATGATCCTCGAGGTCTCTTCCAACCTTAGTTACACTGTGATACTGTGATATACTACTTTAAGGGTAAAAAGCTGTACTGACTGCATTTTAAACAGGTCCACTGACTGCTGTAAGAGTTGGAATTAGCACAATTTAAAAGTTGGCTCCACTGAATATAAGAAGGGAACCTCTTTTGCTTAATATAAATTTCCAGTGAATTACAATAACCTGGGTCAGGTAATTTTAGCATTTTTGTTGGTATTTTTGTTTGGGGCAGGCTTTATCTAACTCAGCAGAGCCTTTAAACAACAGGCGTCCCATAGTTCAAGCCTTTAATAGATGGTTTAGGTTGGAAGGGACCATAAAGATCATCTGGTTCCAACCTCCCTGCCATGGGCAGGGACACCTCTCAGCTGGAGTTGGATGCTCAAGGCCTCATCCAACCTGGCCTTGAACACCTCCAGGGAGGGAGCATCCATGACCTCCTGGGCAACCTTTTGTGTAGAAACCAGACTTTAATGAAAGTGATTCCTTCACCTTCCACCCCCCTCACTGCCCCCAGGCTTTTTTTCAGTGAAAGTTACATGGTAATGATTGGGAAGGAACGATCTTGCCAAATGTGATGATATTGCAAGGTACCACAGTAACACACAGATTATGAAATGCAAAACTTTTGTGTTAAACCGTGAATTCAATTACATTGAGCATTTGCTTTACTGTTGAAGTTGGTACCACATTTGATCTAGAAATCCCTCTGAAATGTGGAAGAGAAGATTTCTACATGTTTACATTTTCAGTTGGGTCAGAAATACCATCAGAGAATGGTTCTTGGGGCATATTGAGATCTGATATCTAAGGAAAATAAGTAGAGAAGCTAAAACTAAACAAGAACTGAGAGAAGACTGAACATATTTTTCAAGAAGGTAAAGCCCATAAACCAACATGAGTCAGGAAGAACAATAATTACCTTTCCATTTCAATTAAATTCAAATGATGTCTACAAACTGCAGTTGGTTCTTTTTATGGCCACAGAATCACAGAATGGTTGAGGTTTGAAGATACCTTTGGAGGTCATCTGTTAACAACTGCCCTGCTCAAGCAGGCTCACCTGCAGCTAGCTGCTCAGGACCACACCCAGATGGCTTCTGAATATCTCCAAAGATCACAGAATGGCTTTGGTTGGAAAGGACCTCAGAGATACCTACTCCAACCTCCCTGCCATGAGAGGGATGCTTCTCAACTAGACTTGGCTGCTCAAGACCTCACCCAGTCTGGACCAAAACTCTACAACTTCTCCATGCATTTGTCCATGAAAAGGAATGAATGAGAAGACTTTGTTCTTGGTTTCCTGCCAGGACTTGTAGAGGTACAACTCACTTCTGCAGACAGAAGATTCAGGCTGGATTTCATTGCCTGCTTCTTTCCCCTCTACTTTTTTACACTTGATTGATATTGATGATCTAATGATCCCAAGACACACAGAAAAGTGATTTTACTGAACTTCACATCTAGACTAAAGGTTCTTGTTCCTTGAGAAGTGAACATTGGCTCGCACCACACAAAATAGCACTGAGCCTGTAGCTCTGGAGCCACAAATACAGTTTCACAGCATTGTGTGTGGCTCTGATGGAATCCAGAGGATCTGAGGGAATTCCTCCCTGTGGTTGGAGACTGTGGGAGGACCGTGCTTGTTACAAAAGTGATCCCTGTGGCCCAGATGAAAAAGGACAGGGACAGCTGAGAAAACATGGCACCAGGGAAGACCCTTCCCCGTTTCTTTAAATGGCCAAAATGGGAAAAGTGGCAAACCCCACAACCCTGTGCTGTAATAAGGGTTTGGAGATGAGACCAGGGATATTGAAGATTATGAGTAGAGATGCTTTTTATTCTCTGAAAAGATCTAGAAAAGAAGGTGGGAGCATGATGAGTGGAGTGGCTGAGATCCACAATATGCTGAGCTGTGCACTGCAGCAGGTGTGTGTCTTCTCCAAAGCCTGTGCTCAAGGGTCAATGCATTCTGCTCTTTGATGGTCAAGTGAAACTTGAGGAGGACAATTATTATCCCCATTTCTCTGCCCTTTTGCACATCTCTCATGGAACAATTATTAAAGAAATCAAACCAAGACAAGGAAAAACACCCAACCCAGATTTGAAGTTGGTGGTAAACAAACAATAACAATGTTTTGCTCTCTAGGCTCCCTCTTCTGGCTCTGGACTAGTAGTTTTCACATGAGCATTGCTCCTGGAATCTTATTTCTCCTAACTGAGGGATGACTTCAGTGCAGAAAGATATAAAGAAATACTGAGGAAATGGGAAAACCTCCAACCTTGCCCCAGGAAAGAATGGAATCAGTAGCTCAATGAAAGTTCAGCATTTTCAAGGTTGTATGTTAAACATGGTGAATGTTTTAGCTGGCATGCATTGAAGCCAGTAAAAGAATAAATCAATATTCCTCTGCAGCTTCCCTGACTCATCTGTCAACAACAAACCAAGATGATCAGAGGGCTGGAGCAACTCTCCTATGAGACTGGCTGTGAGACTTGGGGTTCTACAGCCTGGGGAAGAGAAGGCTGCAGAGAGACTTTAGAGCAGCATTTCAATATCCGAAGGGGACCCACAGGAATGCTAGGGAGGGACTGTTTGGAAGGGCCCATGGTGATAGGATGAGGGGCAATGGTTTGAAACTCAAGCAGGGTAGGTTTAGGCTGTACTTAAGAAGGAAGTTCTGCACAGCGAGAGTGGTGAAATACTGGAATGGGCTGCCCAGAGGTGTGGTTGAAGCCCCATTCCTGGAGACATTCAAGATCAGACTTGATTTGATTCTGGGCAGCCTGCTCTAGTTGGAGGTGTTCCTGCTGACTGCAGGGGGTTGGACAAGAAGACCTTTGAGAGTCCCTTCCAGCCCCACACAGTCTGTGATTCCTGCTCTAGTTGGGGATGTCCCTGCTTACTGCAGAGGGGCTGGACTAGATGACCTCTAGAAGTCCCTTCCAACCCAATCTATTCTATGATTTTATGACTCCATGACTCTACAATTCCATGAAGGGTTGCACTAGGACTGAAATATTTCTGTAGCTCACATATGAGCTTTTCCACAGTGGCTTCAGCAGGCCATAACAAACTCTTTTGAAGCCTAGAAGGTGTAACTCTGGTCTGAAGAGTTCAGAAAGAAATATGCTTCCATGGTTTATAAAATCCAATCAATCACCAAATATATTTTCAAGATAATCATAACTAAAAACCTAATGATACCAATGAAGGAATGGCACAGGTCTGCAGCAGAGCACAGGAGCATATTGGGGTCAAGGTATGTCCATATATTTTTTTTCCTGTGGCCATAAAAACTAGGAAACAGGCAGTTGCTTGCAGAAAATGTAAGGTTTGGGGTTTGAACATATTTCCCCCTCGCCCCCTAAAAGTACTTGATGTATGTACAGAAACAGAGGTAGAGACTCTCATAACAATATATCATTTTGGTTTTATGTTCACTTTTTCCACTTAACAGCAGCTAAACAATCAAGACTTCAGAGTTTGCCCCCCTAAAACTCTTCTCTCATTACAAGTTTTGTCCCCCAAAAGCTCTTTCCTGATTGCAGGTGTCTGCCCTCCTCCCCCCTCTCCCCCCCCCCCCCCCCAAACTCTTTTCTGATGTGGTAAATCTTAATGGGGGGGGTGGGGGGGAAGAAAAGTGCCCCAGAAATAATATTTTAAAGCTTCTTATAGTATGGGAAATTTTACAATTAATCACTGGCCAGGTTTTGGGAGGTGCTGTGCCACAACTGCTCCTCCAGGAGTCAGCAGGAGCTGAGGGCAGCTCTGAAAAACAGGTCAGAATTCCTTCAAGGCCCAACTGCCAGATATCAGGTCCAGGATTCATTCCTGGTTCTTCATATTAAGGCACAATAAATAGCTTATAATGAGAGATTAATTTGGCCAACCTTTATTGGTCTGTTTCAGCCCCATTGTTATTGAATCCATCTTTCTAACCTGCTGGAGAACTTCTGTCCTGATTGGAATTGCCAATCAGTTACAAAGATATCCCAACCACTTGGCTTCCAGGCTGCTGGGCTCCCACTGGGAGAAACTGAAACCCATCCTGTCCTTTCAGGAGGAGGGGGGAAAGGGAGGACAATGACCTCTATAAAAGACATTGATTTCCAAATAAAAGAAAAGAGGGGACCCCTTCTTAAAGAGAACCATGAAATATAGACTGAAAGGAATCCTTTTCACTGCAAATTCCCTCACCATCGCCTGATGTGCTTGCTGGTGACTATCTGAAAGCAAAATGTTCTTGACTTAAAGGAGTTTCACCCCTGAGATTTTAAGAGTTTGAGTATCTATCCTTTCACCTTCCCCCTCCACCTGTATCTTCCACTGCTGCACACAGTTACACATGACCATCAGGGCTATACAAGAATATGTCTATCACAACATGCAAAAGGTTGGAATACTGGGTTGTTTACTCCTGGATTACAACACGGATACACCACCTGTTGAAAGGAAATCTAACTTTACTCTCCAAGGATCTCTGCTGGAGTTTTACAAGCAGCTGAACTGCAACACACAGGCAGTGTGAGCTCCCTTCATCCCCAGGATATTTTCAGGCCTGTTAAAATATCATAATTTTTTAAAGAATTTTTTCCATATCTCCATGGTTTTCCAACTGGCTTTGATACAGGACTGGAGAAACAACAACAACAACAACAACAACAACAACAACAACAGTAAACAACAAACAAACTGACAATAAAATAATAATTAAAAAAAACCAAAACCAAAACAAAACCAAAGCTTTTTGTGGGAACTATGTAGATCTATTTACAACTAGCCAAAGTAAAAGCTGTCAAAATCCTGATTTTTCCTGTCTTTCAGATGGCTCAGCTTGGTTTTGGCTCTGTACCAGCGTTCCCAGAGATCTGCTAATGCTGAATGTGCACTTGGCCAACCCCTTAGCCTTGCTGTCAGTCCCTAGAACAGATACTCAAGATGGGACCACACTAAACAGATCTTGCCTTCTTCTCCTTCTCCTTCTCCTTCTCCTTCTCCTTCTCCTTCTCCTTCTCCTTCTCCTTCTCCTTCTCCTTCTCCTTCTCCTTCTCCTTCTCCTTCTCCTTCTCCTTCTCCTTCTCCTTCTCCTCTTCCTTCTGTCTCCTCTTTCTCCTTCTCCTTTTCCTTCTCCTTCTCCTCTTTCTCCTTCTCCTTCTCCTTCTCCTTCTCCTTCTCCTTCTCCTTCTCCTTCTCCTTCTCCTTCTCCTTCTCCTTCTCCTTCTCCTTCTCCTTCTCCTTCTCCTTCTCCTTCTCCTTCTCCTTCTCCTTCTGTCTCCTCTTTCTCCTTCTCCTTTTCCTTCTCCTTCTCCTCTTTCTCCTTCTCCTTCTCCTTCTCCTTCTCCTCCTTCTCCTTCTCCTTCTCCTTCTCCTTCTCCTTCTCCTTCTCCTTCTCCTTCTCCTTCTCCTTCTCCTTCTCCTTCTCCTTCTCCTTCTCCTTCTCCTTCTCCTTCTCCTTCTCCTTCTCCTTCTCCTTCTCCTTCTCCTTCTCCTTCTCCTTCTCCTTCTCCTCTTCCTTCTGTCTCCTCTTTCTCCTTCTCCTTTTCCTTCTCCTTCTCCTCTTTCTCCTTCTCCTTCTCCTTCTCCTTCTCCTTCTCCTTCTCCTTCTCCTTCTCCTTCTCCTTCTCCTTCTCCTTCTCCTTCTCCTTCTCCTTCTCCTTCTCCTTCTCCTTCTCCTTCTCCTTCTCCTTCTCCTTCTCCTTCTCCTTCTCCTTCTCCTTCTCCTTCTCCTTCTCCCCTTCTCCTCCTCCCTCTCCTTCTCCTTCTTCTCCTCCTCCTTCTCCTTTCTCCTCCCTCTCCTCCTCCTCCCATCATTTTCACATGCCTATCTATTTTTATCTTGTCCTAATGAAAAAAAAAAGGCTCAGAAAATCAAGATCATTCCTTTCTCAGGTCTTGCCAAACCCTTTGGAAAGCCAGGAGGCTTTCAAAGTAGCCAATTACACCTCCCATTCCTTCAGTTTGTGCACGACTTTGAATCTAACAATTTTTCTGAATGGAAATTTATTTCCTCTCCCATGGCCTGAATTCTAAGTCTATCAAGTAACACCACTGCCCATAGCAGCAACTGACATAGCTTATTAGCTGGGGTTGTTCAGCCTGGAGAAGTTCTGCACTATGAGTGTGCTGCAACACTGCAACAGCTTGCCCAGGGAGGCAGTTGAGGCCCCATCCCTGGAGATATTCAAGGTGAGGCTGGAGAAGGCTCTGAGCAAGCTGCTCTAGTGAAGGATGTCCTTGCTGAGTGCAGGGGGTTGGACTGGAAGCCTTTTGGAGGTCCCTTCCAACCCAAACCATTCCATGATTATTATTTTTTTATCATTATTACTTCATTACTACTTTGATTTTATAGTTCAACAAATTTTGACTCCAGACAAGCTGTTTGCCTGATGATCCAGGATTATTTAACTTCCTTGTTCATTTCTTATCAAACCTCTTTGAAATCCAAGGAAATTGCACCTCCCAGGTTGGTTTTATCTACAGATTTATAACGTACCTAAATCTTCTCAGGGGATCTGATGTTTACTTGCACTCTGCAGTTTCCATAGGACTGTGAGGAGGTTGGGGAGTTTGTTTCAAACTTCTCCTCAGGTAATTTTTTTTTTTAGCATGCATACTAATAGAGCAATAACAATGCACCAGCTTTTAAGAGTAAGGTAGGAAGAAATTATTTACAGAGAGGGTGGTGAGATACTGGAACAGGTTGCCCAGGGAGGCTGTGGATGCCTCCTCCCTGGAAACGTTCAAGGCCAGGATGGACAGGCCATTAAGCTGGCCTTGTGGAAGGTCTAGCTGATGCCATTTGCTCTTCAGAGTGGAGGTCATAGCTAGAATCATAGAATGGTTTGGTGGGAAGGGACCTTAAAGGTCATCTAGTTTCATCCGCCCTTTTACTAGACCAGCTTGCTCAAGGTCTCAGCCAACCTGCCTTTGAACATTGCCAGGCTTGGAGCCTTGACAACTTCTCTGGGCAACTTACTCCAGCGCCTCACAACCTTGATGGTCAAGAATTGCTTCCTAATGTCTCAATCCAGTGTCTTCCAGTTTGGAGCCATTATCCCTCATCCTCTCACTCCATATCTTTGTCAAAAGTCCTTCTCCATCTCTCCCAAGGCCCTCTTCAAATCCTGGAAGGCTGTTCCAGGGTATTCCCAGAGCCTTCTTTTCTCCAGGCTGAACAACCCCAATTTCCCAGCCTGCCTCCAGCCCTCCAATCATATTTGTGGCCTCCTCTGCTCTAACAGTTCCATGTCCTTCTTGTGTTGGGGGGCTCTAGAGCTGGACACTCCATGTGGGGTCTCAGCAGAGTGGAGGAGAGGGGCAGATTCCCCTCCCTTGACCTCCTAGCCATGCAGCCCAGGCTGAACTTTAGCAAGGCCATTTGATGGCAATCAATAGTTACTTAAACCTTTGTGAGTTTTCTAGCTCTTGTCAATTGAACCAGATAAGGGATTAATTTGACTAATTTAATAAAATTGGTGCAAACCTGGGGCATATATTATCAGTTCCCTTAACAATTGCATGACACAATACTTTTCTGTTTGAATTTTTTCTTTCTTTTCTTCCTTTATATTTTTCTCTTTCTCCTTCTCTTTCTCCCTCCTCCCTGATTTTGTAATAAACTGGAGGTCTGAAAAGCATAAAAACTCACCTGTAAGAAGCAAAAGAATGAAAACTAAAGAAAAAAAAAAGAACACCACCACCAACACAGGAGCTACAAACAGAGGTGAGATCTACAGAAGATTTTAGGAATACATTAGGGAAATTAATTAGAATAATTAAAATTTAAAAAAAAAAAATCACAGTATCACAGTATCACAGCATGACTAAGGTTGGAAAGGACCTCGAGGATCATCGAGTCCAACCTATCAACACAGACCTCATGACTAGACCATGGCACCAAGTGCCACATCCAATCCCCTCTTGAACACCTCCAGGGACGGTGACTCCACCACCTCCCTGGGCAGCACATTCCAATGACGAACGACTCGCTCGGTGAAGAACTTCCTCCTCACCTCAAGTCTAAACCTCCCCTGGCACAGCTTGAGACTGTGTCCCCTTGTTCTGGTGCTGGTTGCCTGGGAGAAGAGACCAACCCCTTCCCGGCCACAACCACCTTTCAGGTAGTTGTAGAGGGCAATGAGGTCACCCCTGAGCCTCCTCTTCTCCAGGCTAAACAATCCCAGCTCCCTCAGCCTCTCCTCATAGGGCTGGTGCTCAAGGCCTCTCCCCAGCCTTGTTGCCCTTCTCTGGACACGTTCAAGTGTCTTAATGTCCTTCTTAAACTGAGGGGCCCAGAACTGGACACAGTACTCAAGGTGCGGCCTAACCAAAGCAGAGTACAGGGGCACTATGACCTCCCTGCTCCTGCTGGCCACACTATTCCTAATGCAGGCCAGGATGCCATTGGCCCTCTTGGCCACCTGGGCACACTGTTGGCTCATATTCAGGTGGCTGTCGATCAGCACCCCCAGGTCCCTCTCTGTTTGGGAGCTCTCAGCCACTCTGACCCCAGCCTGTAGCTCTGCATGGGGTTGCCATAGCCAAAGTGCAGCACTCGGCACTTGGACTTATTGAATGCCATCCCATTGGACTCTGCCCATCTGTCCAGTCGTTCAAGGTCCCTCTGCAGAGCCTTTCCACCCTCTAACTGACTAACATCTGCTCCTAACTTGGTGTCATCTGCAAACTTGCTGATGACTGACTCAACCCCCTCATCCAGATCATCAATGAAGATGTTAAAGAGCACAGGACCCAGCACTGATCCCTGGGGGACACCACTACTGACTGGCTGCCAGCTGGATGTGGCACCGTTCACCACCACTCTCTGGGCCCGGCCCTCCAGCCAGTTCCTAACCCAGCACAGAGTGTAGTGGTCCAAGCCACGAGCTGACAGCTTAGACAGCAGTTTGCTGTGGGGGATGGTATCAAAGGCCCTGCTGAAGTCCAGGTAGACCACATCCACAGGCCTCCCCACGTCCACCAGACAGGTCACCTGATCATAGAAGGAGATCAGGTTGGAGAGGCAGGACCTGCCCTTCCTAAATCCATGTTGGCTGGACCTGAGCCCTTGGCCATCCTTCAGGTGCACAGTTATTGCCTCCAGGATAATCTGCTCCATCACTTTCCCTGGCACTGAGGTCAGGCTGACCAGCCTGGAGTTTCCAGGTTCCTCCATCCGACCCTTCTTGTGGATGGGGACCACATTGGCCAGTTTCCAGTCATCTGGGACCTCACCGGTGAGCCAGGACTGAAGGAAAATGATGGAGAGTGGCCTAGCTAGCACATTTGCCAGCTCTCTCATCACCCTAGGATGGATCCCATCTGGTCCCATGGACTTGTGAGTGTCCAAGTGGCTCAGCAGGTCCTGAACTAATTTTTCATGGATTACCGGGGCACTACACTGCTCCCCGACCCCATCGCCCAGCTCCGGAGGCCACTCGTCCTGAACTCCTGCCTTGCTGTTAAACATTGAGGCAAAGAAGGTGTTCAGGACCTCAGCCTTTTCCTCATCTTCAGTCAGTGTTCCCCTCAAAAATGTACTCAGAAATTCTCCCTTGACTGCAGTAGCTAATTGCATGAGTCTCAAAATTTGGCATCTAACTTTCATCTGGAAATGCTGATGCAATGTGTGGTGTGGTTACAGTAAGGCAGAACGAACATCTGAATTCCACAGTTACTCTCCCAGCTTTCTGGAGGGGAAGTTAATTAACAAATATCCTGGTTTATTTGATTTACTTTCAAGCATCTGAGCTTTAGAAGCATTTCCTGCTATTCACCCAAAGATCACTCTAATAAATAATCACTTTATGAAAAATTAATTAACTATTATATCCCCAGAAAATCAGCCCATATTTCCCAAAGCAATCTGATTCGTGCATCTCATAGAGCCCCATGACATTGTGCATTGTGACCTGGAGCGTGAGAGGTGTCACGCTTTAGGACCTCAAAGCAAACTTAGAGGCAAAATGATTGTAGGAGCACCCATGTTCCAAACCCTAGGTTTAAATATGGAAATAATTATTTGTGAGCAAACACAGAGACCCTTGAGCCTAGTCCTGTGTTCAAGAAGGACAAGGATTTGTTGGAGAGGGTACAGCAAAGGGCTACAAAGATGCTGAGGGAACTTCTCTCTTATGAGGAAAGACTGAGAGAAATGGGGCTGTTTAGTCTGGAGAAGAGCAGACTGAGGGGGGAGCTCATCAACGCTGATCAATACTTAAAGGGTGGGAGTCAGGATGGGACCAGGCTTTGTTCAGTGGTGCCCAGTGACAGGACAGGGGGTAACAGACACGAACTTGAACATAAGAAGTTCCATCTAAACATGAGGAGGAACTTCTTTAATTTAAAGGTGACAGAGCACTGGAACAGGCTGTCCAGAGAGGTAGTGGGGCCTCCAGCTTTGGTGACATTCCAAGCACACCTGGATGTGTTCCTCTGTTGCCTTCTCTAGGTGAACCTGCTTTGACAGGGGGCCTGGACTTGATGACCTCTAGAAATTCTTTCCAACCCCTACCATTTTGTGATTCTGTCAGAGTGAAAGCAACTCTTAAAACATTGGTTTAAGTTATTAAACAGGTATGTGGGTAGAGATTTCCATCACAGTATATTATTTTCCACTTCACCTTTGAAGGGGATGTCCCACTCTAATTTGAAATAATAGAGCAGCTTGGTAAAGAGGTAAGTGACCTGATCTAATGATTGCAATCCAGATGGCTCCTACAAAGCTCTCAGAAGAAAATTTTGGCTGAAGTCAAAAGCACACTGCCTGTCATGCCGGCAGCCTGGGAGATTAGCTCTGTTATTAGCAATCATCAGGTTTTTGGCTTTCTTCAAATGAGTTTCTGAACTGCATAATGATAACCAAATGGTGAGGCTCCTTTTTAATCATGATGCTCTTGTAAGAAATAAATAATAATAAATGACCTAACTGGGGATTACATGAAGGTCTTTTGGCTGCTGTTCTTCTGCTGTTCTGTCAACCAAACTGTTCAAGCCTCTGTGTGATCTAATGTTTGTTTTGTTGGTATCATTCAGCAGGCCTATAACATCAGATGCAGTCTGCAGGAGACAGCCTGATGCCTCAGAATAGCCCAATTGGGTAAACAAAAGAAGCCCAAACAACATAAATAAACCCTTTAAAGAGAGGTAGGCCTCCCCTCCTACCTCATTTATTAAGTTCAGTTATTTCTTGGTATTAGGCAAAGGTTCTCAAGGGCATCCACAGCTGAATGTTTGTTTGTGGTGCTGAGGGACATGGTTTAACCCCAGCCTTAGTAGAGTTAGAGAGTGGTTGGACCTGATGAACTTAAAAGTCTTTTCCAACCAAAATGTTTCTGTGAGTCTGTGAAAGTAGGATGTGAATGAAGGGGAACATTCTTTTTCCTCATGTTCTTGCCATTTGGACAGGAGTAAGTTTGACTCAAACTGCTCTATGCATGCCTGGAACCAATCTAAGCACTAAACACAGTAAAATAAATACATTAAATTATATTTTATTTTGTGCCCAGGATTGGTACGGAGCATTCATGTGGGAGGTGTAGCAGATTCATTGATTAGCAGTTACCTGCCTGTACTACACAAGGTTCATCACAAAGTCACTGAGGCATAGCAGAGCTCTGTGTAGACCAACCCTGAGCAAAGAAACAGACAACTCTTCCTCAAAAACCTTTTTTGAATGGGGCCTATCTGAAGACCTGGACTAGAAGAAGGAAGGAACCAAAACTGTCAGCCAGCTGCTGACCTCCATCTCCTTAAGTACTGACCAGCATGTCACATGCAGCTCATGGTGACTGTAAAATGGGGACTTCCTCCACACCTCCTAAAGCTGGAGTTTGTTTTCCCATTATATTGCATCCTGGTACAAGCAGGTTCCACCATGGCCTTTTCATATGACACTAGAGGTTCGATTACCTGCTGATCATAGAAAGGTTTGGGCTGGAAAGGACCTTAAAGATCATTCAGTTCCAACCCCGTGCCATGGGTAGGGTCACCTTCCACTAGACCAGGTTGCTCCAAGTCCCATCCAACTTGACCTTGAACACCACTAGGGATGGGGCATCCACAACCTCCCTGGGCAACTTGTTCCAGTTGGTCCTATGATCATAGAATTGTTTCAATTGGAGAAGACTTTTAAGATTGAATCATGATGACATCAATCTTGTGTGGCAGAAAAGAAAGCAGGTCAGACTTCAGCTCTCTCTAAGGGAAGCTGAGTTTGAAACCAGCACTTACAACCCAAGCAGTTTGAGAGATGAACATCAATGTCTCATTTGTGTTGAACTCCATTATACTCTCTGCTGGTACTAGAGGATCTCAAATCCAAATGGCAATCAGACTCGCTGTTTCTTTTTGCACCCTGCAGTACAACTTGTCCTGCTTCCTATTTAGATCTTATTTGCCTTTCCTTTTTTTTTCTCTTCAGTGTCACAGGAGCTCGGATTAGTCAGCCAGGACAAACCTAATCTTGTGACGCTTTGCTGTGATTAGTTTGGCAAGCTCCAAACCATTCCTCAGCAGTGCAATCTTGGTTAATAAAACCCTCTCTGTTTTCCACAGACTAGCCAGAGGAAGGTAAGAACCAGCCAGCCTGGAAAGCCAGCAGAGGAAAGCTGGTGTCCAAAAATGGCCAAGGGGTTTGTGTGCCACGTTCTATACCTGCAGACTTCCAGCAACTGAATTGTGGCATCAGGGTTCCAAATGACTTTTATTTACCTGTGGCTGTTCTTTTTGCTTGACCTGCATCATATCTTCAACTGAAAAACAGAGCTGGAAGGGTCTCACCTGGTTTCTGGTAACATGCCACTATATTTGATTAAGGTTAAAAGAAAAGGAATCTATTTGTACTACTAGGACATGTCCAGCTGAGGTTATCACTCAGAGGATTTATACAAATATTTGGAGGAGGAAGACGGCAACATGTGGAATAAATCAATGTCAAGTCAAACCCTGGTTTTTAAACATCTCTCCATGCATGAGCATTATTTATTATTATTTATATAAAGCATCCCTTTTCCTCTGCTCTCTTCCCCTTAAGGGTTAAGTAATTTCCTCAAGGATTGTCAGGAAGATGCTTCCTTCCCTTTACAGCTGAACCCTCTATCAAAGGTGGCCTTGTTCTGAGAGAACATTGCTACAAATTTACTCACTCAACATCTCACACCCCTTCCTGACCAAACTCTACCTAGTTCTCTTTCACAGGCTTCACGACAACAGCCCCACAAGAAAACAACCTCCCTTGCAGAAGGGTCAGTACCTGGCTTCTGCCACTATAGACAGAAAACCCAGGAGATCAGTGTTATCTTTTGCAGTACTCATCTATTTTCTGCTTAACAGGAATATTGGAGAAAGCCTAAGACACAGATTAGACAATTCTAACAGCAAGGCAGAGCCCTTGGCCAAGTGGACAAATTCCCTCTACCCACCACATACTTGCAAGATCTTCCAAATTTCAGAGACCCCAAGCCCAACCACCAGGAACCCACTTCCTTCCCTTCTAAAATGAACTAAGTTCACAAAAAGAATTTCCTTCCCCTCTAGTGTGACTCCCTATCCTCCAAGGCAAAGCCTTTTTATAGCAGCAGCTGCAATTGCATACAGCTGGTCAGCTTCCTGCCCCTCCGTGGGGCTGCACTTAACTCCTTCACTGCCTCTCTGTGTGCTTGGGCTGTGTCCAGCTCCTCAGCCTCAGCCTCAACCTGCTCTTCATAGCCCTCTGCACATGCACAAGCACTTGCTGCACCATCACATGCAACAATGACAGAACAAGAGGAAATTGCCTCAAGTTGTGCCAGGGTAGGTTCAGGCTGGATATGAGGAAAAGTTTCTTTCCAGAAAGGGTTCTCAGACACTGGCACAGGTTGCCCAGGGAGGTGGTGGAGTCACTATCCCTGGAGGTATTCAAAAGACTCGTGGACATGGTGCCGAGAGACATGGATTAGTGGCAGTGGCTTAGCAGTAGTGGTGGAATTGTGAACTCTAGGTGAGTGGTTGGACTTGATGATCTCAAAGCTCTCTTCCAACCTCAACAGTTCAATGGTGCTGTGATTCTATGATCACATTGCTATCTCCCAGCTAAAGACTACAAGTGTAACCCCTTGCATTTTAACATGGTGATTAAGAAAACATCTTTTCCCTCTGAATTTTGCTTTTTGAGACCCCTTTCAGTGAAGAAGTTTCTGCTAATGTCCAACCTACACCTCCCCTGGTGCAACACAGGCACCTGGCAGGGTCAGTTCAGTTCAGCCCAATCCCTGACATGCATGTGTATGCTGATGCATACATCTGCAACTTCATTGCTCACGGAACAGAATATCTTCAGATGTGTTATCAGGGGTCATTAGAACCCAAGGTGTGGCATGAGTGACGTTTTCAGGGGAGACTGTAAATGTGCTAAAGAAGTGTCTTCATCCGTTGGGGAGGGAAATCTCCCCCCTGCCCATATCTTTTCATTCTGATTCTGCTTAAATTCCCAAACCCACCAGTTCACTCTGGGGCAGAAAATATTGGTGAGCAACTGATTTTTAAAGGCAGAACTAAGTGGGAAAAGAAAAGAGCAGTAGGCATGGATTTAAAATTACAAAGCTATCAGTAGGAAAACAGCCAACCACTGCCACAGCCTCACACTCATCCTGCAGTCTCTCACATCTGATAACTCTGATGAACATGAAGAGCGCAAACTCTCCCCCACAGGGCCCTTTGTGCTTGGGCAATTCCAGGAAGCCTGAGCTAATTTGTCACCCTAATATCTCAAAAAATCTAGACTTGAGTGTCTGCAAAATGGATGACTGTATTGAAATGGATAACTTCTCTTTATAAACACTTAGCATTTGAAGATGCACTCTTAAAAGGAGGAATGAAATTTACACAATTACAGAATAAAGCCAAGTCTGTGTTTGCTAATGGACACTGAAATCTATGTTATTGCACCTAAAAGGGCAAAAATAACACTTAATTATCTGCTGGTTATTTCCAGACACCCCAAGTACGGAGGTTTTGTCCTTGTTAAGAAGATTATCTTCGCTTTTCCCTCTGGAATGCATGTAAACCAGCTCTTGCTTTGCTGCAAGCTCACTGCTAAATTACCTGTTGTCTGGGGACTCACATTTTGCAATGAGCTGCTGAAATTGTATTTTAATAAGGAGTCTTGACCTGTGCTGTGCATTTCCCTTCAAGGCTCCACAAGTAATTTTTTTTTAGGGAGGTCCTGACCCTGAGAAGCTCAACCTGGATAACCAGAGCCAGAGGAGGATAAAATGCAACACCTAGGAGATTTCAGTAAACAGTCGAACCATTCCCACTTAATCTGTGCTAAAATGCTTGGAATGTGGGAGCCACTGATGATGCCCCTTCTCTGTGTGTCTGACTGAATCCTTTCTTTTCTGGGAGGAAAGCAGAGCCTGGGAACTAGGCAAAAGGCCTGCCACTTACCTTAAATTGATCAGCCACTTTACGATTAAAAACACTGCAAGCTGCAACACCAGGAAAACAAGGCTGCCTTCACACTCAATGCAAAATGTATCGTTGGGCTTGCAGGGATCTTTTTTCCATGTTACCCAGCAGACACTTTCTATTTTTTTCCATTGCTGCTCAAAGGTAGATGCCAATAGTTACAGTATCTTGGCCAAGTATTCATTAGGGTTTATAAAAAAAATAAGGAAATTTATGGTTATTTAGGAGCTGGCACCAAAGCACGTTGTTGTTGGAGAAGAAATCTAGCTTTGAAGCAGCCTGAAACATTGGATGTCTTATTGCAAGTCAAAGGTATATTCTGCCTTTGCCTCTTACTTTTAGAGAAGCATTGAAGTAGGTGCTTGGGATAATTAGTAGGGAAACTTCATGGTTTTAAGTTCTCTAAATGGTCAATGCAACAATTTGTTCTGCAAAAAACATTTTGTTGTTACAATAAGTCACAGAATCATTAAGATTGGAAAAGAGGGTGCTCAGACACTGGAAGAAGTTGCTCAGGGAGGTTGTGAATGCCCTTGGAGGTGTTCAAGTCCAGGTTGGATGAAGCCTTAAGCAAGATGGGCTGGTGGGAGGTGTCTCTGCCCATGGCAGGGAGGTTGAAATCAGATGATATTTAAGGTTCCTTCCAACCTAAACCATTCTATGAACCATCAAGTCCAACCACCAACTCAATACCAGCATAGCCACTAACCCATGTCCCAGAGTGCTATACTTTTTGAACACTTCCAGGGATGGCAAGTCCATCACTTCCCTGGGCAGCTTGTTCCAATGTCTTACATAAAGATAAGTGTAGAGTAAAAGTAATGGACCAAAGTCATCTCTCATTGAAGCAGGTGCATCTACATGAAATGAGGGTTTGGGGGTTGGGGTTTCTGTACCTGTCCTTCCTGGAAGAACCCAATGGTTGGACTCAATGATCTTAGAGACCTTTTCCAACCAAAACATTCTATGACTCTATACCTGATGTACAGTATCAGTGGCCTCTTTGACAGAAAGCAATCAGCCTAGATCCACACTCAAATATGGATATACCCAGACCATGGTACTAGCAAAATCTTCTGATAAAAAAAGTATCTTGGCTTGTAGATTGACTGTCACTTCCTCAAGCTAAACAAGTCAGTCAAGGAAAACACATTAAAGCAACATTCCTGCATCTATATTTGTTTTTTTCTTTGTGGGAGGGTAGCTGGAAATCCTTTCTCTCCAATACATGTTGGCAGCAGTGCCAATGAAACCTGGTGTCCTGTAATTCCAGCTGTTCTCAGGGTGCAAAGCCTTCATGAAATTATTTGAACTGCTTCTTTCTGCTATTTCTTGATGCAGTCATAAAAAACACCATCACATAACATGTCACTCATTCAGGTAACATCACAGGGTGGTTGCTGTGCATCCTCAGCCAGTTCTGTGGGCCTGACAGTGAGCTCATGCTAAGTGAATTGTGGTGTCCATGCAAGCTCTGTGGGGACCACCCTGAGTGTTCACTCGGGGGCCCAGGATGAAGGCAAGGGGGAGTGCACTCCTGCTCTGCTGCTGCTGTGTGCCTGCCAGCAGCTGGATTTTCTCCCTTCTCTCTTAGGAGAGTCATTTGCTTGTTTTTAATCCTTTTCTTCTCATTTTAAGGTCAGATCAAGCAGAAAAGACACATGACTTTCTGACTGTGCATGTCTTAGAAGCTATAAGATGCTGGAACTCCAATGGGTTAGCTTAATTAGGGGCAGGTCAGCCAGCAGAAGAAGGCCAAAAGTAAAACAGAGTAATATACTCCCTTGGAGGCAGATTAGGTTGGTTGAAAGAGGAAAAGCTGATGCTAGATCTACAAAACCCAGCACTCAGCAGGCCCAGGAGAGCTGGTTCATAGTCACAGAATCATAGAATCACAGAATCATTTTGGTTGGAAAAGACCTTTAAGATCATCAAGTCCAACCAATCTCTAACTCTACCAAGTCCATTTAGGGGTACCCCACTAGTACAGGTGAGGGCCTGACCTGATGGAAGGTGGCACCGCAGAGAAGGACTGGGGAGTGCTTCTCAGCCAAGAAAGATGATGCTGTCCTGGGGTGCACTAAGAAGGTTGTGGCCTGCAGGTTGTAGGAGGTTCTCTTCCTTCTCTACTCTGCCATGGTGAGGCCACATCTGAAGTCCTGGGTCCAGTTCTGGGCTCCTGAGGACAAGAAAGACAGGGAGCTATTGGAGAGAATTAGAGGCCCCAAAGATGCTGAGGGGTGTGGAGCATCACTCTTATGTGGAAAGGCTGAGCAACCTGGGGCTGTTTAGCCAGGAGAAGAGCAGCCTGAGAGGGGATGTGATCAATGCTGATCAACAGGTACAGGGCAGGTCTCAAGAGGATTGGGCTGGAGTCTTTTCAGGGGTGCTAGGACAAGGGGCAAAAGGCACAAATCAGAACACAGGAGGTTCCATCTGAACATGAGAAAGAACTTCAAACCTTACAATATGCAGAAAACATGTCTTGTGATTGCTGCTGAGGTGCATTGTGGCAGTAGATCTCTCACCATCAATGCAACCAGGACAAGCAGAAACCTGAAGTTGCAGTACATGTAATACAGGGAAGAAGGGATTGATTTATGAGGGAGAATGTTTGAATAAATAGAGCAGGAAGGATGAACTTCATGTAAACCAGCA
Organism: Melanerpes formicivorus; assembly: GCF_026170545.1. Lineage (NCBI taxonomy): Eukaryota > Metazoa > Chordata > Aves > Piciformes > Picidae > Melanerpes > Melanerpes formicivorus. Next base: position 6,227,557 of record NW_027142387.1, read on the forward strand.
TGGAGTCAGGCTGCCGACACTAAAAATAGAAAAGGTCAGGAGGAGACTTGTTAAGTTTGAGGGGAAGCTGGCAGGTGAGGTAGATGTTGGAATCCTGTAGATAGGCAGTCATCAAGCCCTGTATCCATGGATGAAAGATAGAGAAGAAACTGATACAGCTGCAGAAGGAAATGGTGAAGAACAGGTTCAAGTCTTATTTAAGCAGAGGGTGTAAAAGCAGCCAGGCAGCCTGGCAAGGACCTTTGGGTATGGATTAATAACAATTCATTATTTACTTAGAGATTTCAACATATATACTACAAGTCTCATTTTCTAAATTCTTAGCATCAGTGTTAGGACAGCAACCTTTGGCTCTTTCAAAAGAGCAGACTGAGAGGGGATCTTCTCAAAAAATACATTTGAGGGGGTTTGTGGGTGTAGAAAAAACAGAGTAACTGCTGAGGACTTGATATTTTTGTTATCAGTAAAGCCTATATTTTACTAAGCTCCTCTCTAAAGAAACAAATGCTTAACCCTTGTGTTTAGCTGTGATGGATGTCCAGTACAGAGGACAAAAGCTCACAATAAAAGCTATGCATTAAATAATTGAACATTTTCCTGTGCACAGCAGAGAAGTAAAATTCATTCTAAAAAAACCCAACCCCAAACAGTAGGCACCAACTTTCTTCTCCTACAGCATCACCCTTTGAGTCCTGAAATTTGGAACAAAATGGCCTTTTCTACCTCGGAAATTAAAGAGATGGTTCTCTGTTACAAATATTTAACTGCCAAACTCCAGCAACTGTCACCTCTGATGGCTTCCCTGTGTGAGCTGTGGACAGGAAGGCGAGATGAATGTGGAAAGAGTCTAGCAGGCTGCTGAGTCCTCTTTGCTTTTATCCCCGTTCCAAGGTAGCTTTAAGAAAAGAAGTGCCCCGTACCTTCCAAGTTAGCTTTAAGAAAAGGATTGTCCTGTACCTGCCTCAAGGAGGTAAAGACAGCAAAAAGCAAATTTGCTTTATGCAGCAAACCACGATTTTTCACTAAACTCATCGCTCTCTTACTGGTGGTGAATCTATTTTTTTCCTACTTGGGGGAAAGAAGGAGAGGAAACTAATAAAGGTAAGAAAGCTCCTTTGGCTTCCGTCAAAAACAACCTCCTCCAAAGAGAGTAAAGCTGAGGTTGTCCTGTGTTTTCCCAAACGTTTTGTTGACATATGTCTAGCCTGGTGTGATTATGCCATGTTTCACTGAATTAATCAGTGGGAATGACAGGAATCATAATGAGAATTGACAACCTACTCTGTTGTCTTTGTGGAGGCTGCAGGATTCAGCAGTGAGTAGGACTCAGAAGCAGGGGGCTGAAATCACACACAGGTTTTGGGCAGTCATGAGCATGCACAATTGAACACACAGAATGAACTTTCAGAATGAATCTCAACAGTGAACCAATTCTTCCAATTTTCCCAACACCAAACAGAGCTCTAGACATGATGTGGATGCCATTCTCTTGTGAGGGCAAAACCAAGACCAGAGAGAAGTCAGGAAAACATTCTGTCTCCTTTCTAATTCATGCCTCTTCCAAAGGAATATGGAGGTAGGTCAGAGCAGATTCCAAACTGGATATAAGCAAATGTTTGCTTTAGAGTGGGCAGCACCTTGGATCCTGTGCATTTGTGAATCTCCAAAATTATCTTAGTTACAGATTACCTCTTGGAATCAAAATTTGACTGCTCTCAAATATTCTTATATGAAACAAACCAAAAGTTTTCACTGATTTCTTCCATTACAAAAATAGGTCTGAAATGGGTCCAGATGAGAAACAGTTCCACATCCAAGTCCCTTCATCATGTGAAGGTGTTCAGTAAAGAACCATCCCCAAAGCAGTGTCAGTGACACTTATCACTACCAGACATTGTCTAACCTGTGATTTCATTCAACAACAGTGATTCCACACTTTCCCAGGACAATCCACACTAGTGCTTCCATAAATGCAGAATTTTTTCACTTCCCTTAAGTTAGATTTTTGTTTGTTTGTTTCACTTCCCTTAAGGCAGATTTCCCCCCCAGATCTCTGTACAAAAATTATTCTTTAATTCCTTTTAATCAATTTTGTCCTTAACCATCCTTCTATCCTTATGTCTCAAGACATCCTACTGTCTTTAGATATCCTTTAGTCATCCTTCTACCCTTCTGTCTTTAGACATCCTTCTGTCTTTAGATATCCTTTAGTCATCCTTCTACCCTTCTGTCTTTAGACATCCTTCATGAAGCAACTGGGATTTTTTAGTCTGGAGAAGAGGAGGCTGACGGGAGACTTCATTGCTCTCTACAGCGCTCTGAAAGGAGGTTGGAGTGAGGTGGAGGTTGGTCTCTTCTCTCTATTATCACGTGATAGGAGAGGAAATGGCCTGGAGAGGTTTAGGTTGGAGATTAGGAAACATTTCCTAGCTGCAGGAGTGATCAGGGATTGGAAAAGGCTGCCCAGAGAGATGGTGGAGGCACCATCCCTCAGGTGTTCATGAAATGTGTGGCCATGGCACTTGGGGACATGGTTTAGTGGTCACGGTGGTGTTGGGTTGATGGTTGGACTCAATGACATTAGAGGGCTTTTCCAACCCAGACAATTCTATGATTCTATAAAGCCATGAGGCTCCACACTGAAACATTCCTCAAAACACAGCCCTAGCAGAGATCCTCCCCAGGCCAGCCTGCTTCTCAAAACAGACTTGTTAACCAAAAATGAGACTAAACTAACAGTTAGGTGTAACAAAGCAAAACTAAAGGCTGCAGAATTAATGAGCTGTGCTGTTTAACTCTCCTCTTTTCGTGATCCAGTGCTCATTACCTAGCTTGCCTGTAATCTCCAACATATATAAACACCTGCTCCAGGCTCCTGGCTGCGTTGGACAAGGACATGATTTTCTTCTCTGTAAATCTCTTGGTTATTGTTGGCACTTTCCAGTGACAGGAGTAATGAAAAATACATATTTGTATCGTGATGGGCTCCTTGTCCCTCCTCTGAAGCACTGGGGAATGTGACTTGAAAATGCAGAGAAGCAGCCTAGACAGCTGTACTGGAGGAGAGGCTGCCTGATCTGTGCTTTGAGGGTTTCTGACTGCACTCAGGGTGGTTGGATTTTTGTTTCAAATGTCCCAAGAGTTCCAAATTTTAGACAAAACCCCATGCTTTTACCTTTCCATGGTTACAATAGAAACCCTGCAGGATGACCCTGTCTACAACTCCCTGTACAGAGGCTGGAGCCAGCTGGGGGTTGGTCCCCTTTCCCTAGTAAACGGGTGAGAGGAGGAGAGGAAATGGCCTCACGTTCCACCAGAGGAAGTTTAGTTGGATACTAGAAGAAATTTTTTGACTGAAAGGATTCTCAAACACTGGAACAGGCTGCCCAAGGAGGTAGTTGAATCCCTATCCCTGGAAGCGTAAAGATGCAAAGATGGTGCTGAGGGACATGGTTTAGCCCCAGACTTGGTGCAGGTAGAGAATGATCTGAAAGGTTTTTCTGAACCAAAATGATTCTGTGATTGTATTCTATGGTTCTGTGACAATCAAATCACAGAGGGAAGTGAAAATACAATGTCCATTTCTGCCTGGAACCTTTTGGAAAAGCCTGTAACAACCTCTCTGCAATACAACACAACACAAGAGCTCTGAAAGTCCCACACTGGAAGAGGCTGTGAACAAGAACTACGTAAAAGCAAGGAAGATGTCTCTGCTGAGTAGATTTACTATGTTCAGTAAAGCAAATAGAATCATAGAATCACCAAATGGTTTGGGTTGGAAGGAACCTTGAAGGTCATCTAGTTCCAACCTTCCTACCATGGGCAGGGACACCTCACAGTTTGCTCAAGGCCCCATCCAACCTGCCTTTGAACACCTCCAGGCAACCCATTTTCTTAAATTTTTTGATCCACTCCAGTAAGAGCTGCTTGGATGGCTAATTGCTAATCTGAGCTAGAGAAGAACCACCAACAAGGCAGGAAGAATTGCATAGCAACAGAAGGTTTTGTTAATAATCTATCACTGGCAGCACAATAACAGGCATGGGTTTAGTACTTGATTAAATAAGTGAACAATCAGAACCATTTTGATCTGGCACATTTGCTTGGTCCCAATCACCCCTTCAAAGGAACTCCGGCTGATAAAGTGGCAATAAAGTGCTGCTGTTCAAGCATATCAGATTGCACTTGATTATGTAGAAAAGATAAAATATGTATTTGCAGTTGGGGTTTGACACACAGTAAAGGGAAGTTACAAAGGAGACCGGTTTGCTGTTTGCTAGCAGCAGCTGCAGATACTAAACCAGCTGCTCCAAGAAGAGCAAAGCTCATAGAGCACTTGAGAACACCTCGTTTTTCTCCAACCATCTACAAAGTGTTTGAACCAGCTAATCCAAAACCTTTCAGGTTTTGCCGTGCATAGAAAGGACAAGGAATGAGGTGAAGTGCAAAGTAGATCTGGGACCATCAAGGCTGAGAAAACAAAACTGTTTCAAGGTACTGTGCAATTAATAAATTGCGCCCTGGTCACCTTCCTTCACTCTTTTGGAAAATAACAGTTTCCCCACCAACCTAAATTACTGCAGAGTGTACTCTGTATGTGGCAAAGCATGTTTCTTTTGTTCAATCTGAAAATACAGATTAAAATTCTCAGTGCCTCATTTCTATGTGGTTTGTTCTCTACAACTCCCTGACGGGAGGCTGGAGTGAGGCGGGGGTTGGTCTCTTCTCACTAGTATCAGGTGATAGAAGAAATGGCCTGAAACCAAGGGAGGTTTGTGTTGGAGATTAACAAATATTTCTTTGCTGCAAGAGTGGCCAGGGATTGGCACAAGCTGCCCAGGGAGGTGGTGGAGGCACCATCCCTGGAGGTGTTCAAGAAACGTTTGCATTTTCCTTTAATTTGTAACAAAATTACAGGTGGCTGGCTAGGGAAAGAAGAACAAGTTGATTTGATGCCAAAGCAACAGTGATGCAAATAACGTAAACCACATACTTGTGCAGTTAACCACATGCAGTTTTTCAATTTCTTCTTCTTAGAATCATGGAATTGGTTTTGGTTGGAAAAGACTTTTAAGACCTGAGGCACTGGAACAGGTTGCCCAGAGCAGCTGTGGAGGCTCCAAACACGGAAGGATTGGCTGGGGCCCTGAGCAAGCTGGTCTGGTGGGAGGTGTCCCTGCCCATGGCAGGGGGGTGAAACTAGAGGCTCTGTAAGGTCCCTTCCAACCCAACCCGTTCTATGATTCTATGACTCTGATACTTTCTCACCTGTTGTAACCTGTGTTCACCCTTTAGATTAACAGTCACTGGGTTTGTATCAATTCCATGTGCATTGCTAATTTCCTGCGGTCAGTAATTTTATGCCTATCTAAAAGCTGGCAATATAAAATAATAAGGAAGTGACATTTTTGGCATCTTCCTCTACAGAGACTAAAAGATTCAGTATTAGCCCCTTTAGATATACACATGAATATGCTTGTTATATACAAGTCCAGTCCTATAAAAGAAGCTCTTGTGAGGAACTACTCACCAAAAGATGCTGGATCCATCGTAATGTGCAAAGACAAACGTTAAGCTGAGTCACTCAAATGCCTCTTCAGGTTCAGGAGACAACAGTTAGGGGCTATGCATTTTTTAATTTTATTTTTTTAAAAAGTATTTCACATTATTACAGAAGAATCTGCTATCAACTAAGGAAGGCCACAAAGGGTTGGAGCACCTCTGTTGTGAGGACAGGCTGAGGGAACTGGGGTTGTTCAGTCTAGAGAAAAGATGAGAAGACTCCGGGGGGACCTCAGAGCTGCCGACCTGAAGGGAACCTACAAGACAAGAGGGAGTTTGAAGCTGAGGGAGAGCAGGGTTAGTCTGTATCTTAGGAAGTTCTTCAGTATGAGGATGGTGCTAGTCTGGAACAGGTTGCCCAGGGAATTTGTGGATTCCTCCTCCAAGACAGTGTTCAAGGCCAGGCTGGGTGAGACCTTTGGGCAGCTGAGTCTAGCGGAGAGGTGTCCCTGCCCATGGTGGGGAGGTTGGAGGAGATGATCTCTGAGGTCCTTTCCAACCTGAGCCATTCTAGGATTCTATGAATTCTGCTTAACTGAGATGAATGAAGGGCCTGAGGATCATTTCAAAACTGTGAGATTATCTGCCATGAAATTATAGTCTGCATTTATTAATGACACTGGATATTTGCTTAAACGAACACCTTGAATGTACCTCTGGTACATTCTGGTACAGAATTCTTTTAAGAAGAGTTTTCTTCATTTAGCTTGTAAAGGTGCATCATCCAACACTGATTTGCTTATTTAAGAACAGCCATTAGCACCAATTTGCAAACCTAATTAAAATTTGCCTGGATCTCATACAGTCTGAAGTTTTCCTGACTTTCACAGAATGCTTTGCCTTGGAGTTCCAACCTCTGCCATGGCCAGGGACGGCTCTTGCCAGACCAACTTGCTCAAGCCCCATCCAACCTGCCTGTGAACTGCCAGCCTCCACAACTTCTTTGGACAACCTCTTCCAGTGCCTCACCACCCTCATGGGGAAGAATTGCTTCATGATGTCTAATCTTAATCTAGCATCTTGGAAGTAACATCATCCCTTATTTTTTCTGTAATATTCTCATTGAAAATGTATTTTGAATCTCCTTCTAGACAAGGACACTGAACTAAAGTACAGCAACTGCAATATTCTGTGGACTTCACAAATAATGTCTTAATATTGATTTATGTTCTTACTTGTGCTCAACTCAGTCCTATTAGGGCTGCATTTATAATCAACTCAGCTTTGACAAAACCTGGAAAGAGTTCAATTCTGTTACCACACTTTTGATATTAAGCTTTGAATGTACAGTTCCCCACACACACACACTAATTCCCCACTAATTTACACTGTTGATAGAATTTAAAGCAGAGTTTTGACTATCTGACCCAATGCCTCTTACTCTACCTGAGCAGTACAAACAATGTGCTAGAATGCCCTCTGGAGGAACTTTGCCAATCACTATCTACTTCAGCCATCATCTTTTCAAGAAGGGATCTGAAAAACCTCCAATTTTAGCTCATCTCACTTCAGACTGCAGTGTTAGTTGGTTAGAACAAGACACAGCCTGTTTGGAACAGGGACAATACAAGGAGGTAAGATGCAGATATCCAGGTCCCTGTTCATAGATTCATAGAATGGTTTGGGTTGGAAAGGACCTTCAATATCATCTAGTGCCAATCCTTCTGGCATTGGCAGGGACACCTTCTACTGGACTAACTTGCTCAAAGCTTTGAGCACCTCCAGGAAGGGGGTATCCATAACCTCCCTGGGCAACCTCTTTCAGTGTCTCACCATCCTTACTGTAAATAATTTCTTTCTAATCTGCAGTCTAAATCTGGCCTCCACAAGCTTCAACCCATTCCCCATTGTCCTATCACTACAAGCCCATGTAAAAAGTTGATCCCCAGCTTTCTTGTATTTTAAAAGGTGTCTGCTGGTGTTCTGTTTTGTGCAGGTAGGAAAGGTATCTAGAAGCTGAGATCAAGTGTGTTCATTGCTTGTGCAAGTTCCCAGCTTTACAGCTGTTAGTGAGGTTAGTGAGGTTAGTGCTAGAGTGCAGTTTAGATAAGAAGGTCCCTCCTCTCCAAATATATTTTTTTGTTGGCCACATGGCTGGTGCTGGACTCAAAAAGTTTCTCCCTCTAATGGAATGAAGAGGCAGGGCAAGTATGATAGAGGCTGCCACTGACATGGAGTAAAATGGGAATCAAGAAGGTTTGTGTAGATGGAGAAAGCATGACAGAAAGTTTGTGTGTTATTTCTATTAATGGCACAGGGTTAGGAAAACACACTGGAGGCACTGGGAGATTAAAAAATTAACTTAAATGAAGGGGAAAAACAAACCTGTGGTGACTGGACACTGTCCTTTGGTGATAGGACAAGGGCAACAGTTTTAAACTAGAGCAGAGTAGATTGAGATCAGACATTAGGACAAAGTTCTTTACTATGAAGGTGGTGAGACATTGGAACAGGGCACCCAGAGAAGTTGTGGACACCTCTGGAAGTGTTTAAGACCAGGCTGGATGAGGCTTTGAGCAACCTGATCTAGTAGGAGGTGTCCCTGCCCATGGCAGGGGACTTGGAACTAGGTGATCTTCAAGGTCCCTTCCAACTCAAGCCATTTCATGATTCTATGAACCAAACAATTAACTACGTTTTTAAAGCAAGGCTGCAGAACACAACGACCAAAAAGCAGCCTCACCTCAGCCCAGTATCTCCTAAGTGACCAGGACACCACCTGCGCCCCAGGTGCAGTGGAATTGAATTGCATTATTCAATAAGAAGAGCAGGATTATTCTTTGGAGGAGCACTTAGGGGTGTTAGAAGTTTTTTTTTTTCTGACAGATCTTCACATTTTGTCATTAGAGAACAAAGAAAGGGTAGAGAAGTGCTGAAAGTGGAGGGTTTGCCTTTCCTGTAGACATTGGTGTCTCATTCCTGTGAAGCAGCAGAATAGTATCTCAGACTGTAGCCTACATCCTCAGCAGTCAGCATCTGCTAGTAGATACAACAACCTCCCTGTCTGCCTTCTTCTATGGATATCTGGCATGATTAATGATGCCATCAATGGAGAGAGCACTACAGTTCGGGGACACAGAATAGATTCTGATCAGTGCTGATATGGCTTGGTTGCATGGGTTAGTTGATTAGGTGGTGTTGGATGATAGGTTGGACACGATGATCTTGAAGGTCTCTTCCAACCTGGTCTATTCTATTCTATTCTATTCTATTCTATTCTATTCTATTCTATTCTATTCTATTCTATTCATCCCTACACAAAGCATATGAAGAAATGAGGAATAAAATGAATGAGCACAGTAACTAATTTTAACTAATAAGACTCAGCCCAGTGCTCCTTATTTAGGGAGTCAGCAGGAGATAACCTGGTCACTTCTGAAAACAAAATCATTTAATCCCCTGACTATTCTAATACGTGATTCCATATGACATAGCTGGATGAGGTAACCAGATTCCTAAAATGGATCAACCTACCCCAGCTCTCTCATTTAAGGATGATTTCAAACTAAGGAAATTAGCATTTTTTTAAACCTTAAACTAACTGTGACCATCCAGTGGCTGGTCACCAGTGGTGTTCCTCTGCACTCAGTACTGGGGCCGCTTCTCTTCAATATCTTTGTTGATGATCTGGATGAGGGGATCAAGGGCACCCTCAGTAAGTTTGCAGAAGACACTACGTTGGGAAGGAGTGCTGATCTGCTGGAGGGTAGGAGGGCTCTGCAGAAGGACATGGACAGGCTGGATCAATGGGCTGAGGCCAACTGTATGAGATTCAGCAAGGCAAAGTGTTGGATACTTCACTTGGGTCACAACAAATCCATGCAGTTTAATGAGCATGCACAATAATTTTTAGGAAAGTGGTTGAAGTTGGTGATCTGAAAGCATGCAAAGGAACACTGAGTTCATAGTTCACACCTGCCTTAACTTTAACTTGAGCTCTCATTTTGAACACAGCTGAAGGTGCTCAGACAATGCTTTACGGAAATGGTGGTGAGACACTGGAAGAGGTTGCCCAGGGAGGTTGTGAATGCCCCCCTCTGGAGACATTCAAGGCCAGGTTGGATGAGGCTTTGAGCAAGCTGGGCTGGTGGAAGGTATCCCTGCCCATGGCAGAGGGTTGGAGCTGCATGATCTTCAAGGTCCCTTTCAACCCAAACCATTCTACAGCTCTATGAATCTATGATTTAAGGAGTTTTTTAATCAGAAGGGAGGAAATACAGCTCACATCTCCCACTAAAAAGAGATGAATTGTTAAAACCTTTTAAAGGACATTGAATTATCTTCTGAAGAGTCAGATAGAAATGAATCCTGGCCAGTACAGATACTATGAGTTGTTTGAGCATTGTAGCTTTTCCTTTCACCTGTTTTTCACACAATGGTTTAGGTTGGAAGGGCCTTTAAAGACCATCTAATTAACACACCCCTGCCATGGGCAGGGACGCCTCCCACTAGCCCAGGATGCTCAAGGCCTCATCCAGCCTGGCCTTGAACACCTCCAGGGAAGGGGCATCCACAACCTCCCTGGGCAGCCTGTTCTCTTTTAGAAGAGAAAATAGCAAAAAGATTGAATTCTTCAGATATTTCTCAACTATGGAACTTTCACTGCTTAAACTCTGAAGACAGTGAGGAAGAGAGGGCCAACAAAACCTTGAAACACAGCATGAGGCAAAAAATATAGCTCAAACTAAAGCACCTGTGTTTTCTGGCTGGACAACACTGCATCAGCCAAAATAGATGCTCTAACAGTCCTGGCTGTGCTCAGCTAGCTCCCCATAACTCATTTCATAACTGGGAAAAAATGTAGCATTTTCTGACATCATCTCAGGGTAGTTTTGGACAGATTGTACTGCAGAGAATCCAACAATAACCACTTCTTTTTCCTCTCCATGATTTAAGAAGAATTCAATGAGCACAACTGCAGAGGTCACCCAAGGAGGCTATGGATGCCCCCTCCTTGGAGGTGTTCAAGGCCAGACTGGATGAGGCTTTGAGCAGGCTGGTCCAGTGGAAGTTGTCCCTGCCCATGGCAGGGGTGTTGGAATTGCATGATCTTTAAGGTCCCTTCCAACCCAAAACATTCTAGGATTCTGTGAATTCTATGGTGACAATACTTGTTCATCTGGACTTTTTTGGGGTTCAAAAGCTCATCACAAATAATAATAATAATAAATGTGCATTTGAATATAAGTTATGATCTTGGATTCTTTCTCTTTTCCTGCTATTAAACACGAGTCAAAGGATCAGACCTACAAGTTTCAGAAGCCAGGATCTGAAAACTAGATGTCAGAGTCTGTGGGAGAGGAGAAAGGTGTCATCTTTCCATTTTATAGCTTGGAGCTCTATTGAAATTTTATCACTCAGTGGTTCATTTTTTACTCTCCAGTTGCTATCTCAGTGGTAACTGACTCGTATCCTATTTATTGCTAATTTTAAACCACAGTCACACAATTGGGCTCAGAATTCCTGTGACAGATGAGTACAATCTGTGAACTTCAGCTGGCAGGTCTCCCTCTGCAGCTGAGCAGGTCACTGCAGAAGGAATTGTTTTTGCAGAGGAAGTTGATCTTCCTACCAGAAACTGACAGCAATTCCAGGACAATTATCACAACAAAGATGGCAGCAAAATCCTGCTTCTGACCTTGGCCTTGATGCAAAGCCAGAGCATGACCCCTTGAGTTTGAATGTTTAGACCAAAGAACATCTCATGTGATTTTTTTCTTTCTCAGGGAAACAGGGACCTGTTCTGAGAATGTGCTGCTAGTTTTCATTATAGAATTGTTTGGGTTAGAAAAGACTTCTATGGTCCCCAAGTCCATCCATCAACCCACCACCACCATGGCCATTAAACTATGTCCCAAAGTGAGCTTTCCACTGAGAAAGTAGGAGGTAGCACCCAGCCTGCCATTTCTGGCTGATTTTGCTTAACTTAGCTGATTGAAGATCAGAGAGTGATGCAGATTGTCATGTCTCTGATTCTTAAAGGACCTAGCCCTAACCCACAACACAGATGCACGCAGGTGAATAGAGGGGAAGGGACAGGATGCGGCCAATGCAAAAAGGGCAGGAGTGTGCCCGTTCAGTTCCACCTAGCTGCCTGTCTCCAGGGTGTTTGTCATTACCAGGGAACAAAACCAAGCCCTGGTTTAACTTGAGTAGAAAAAGCAATTGTCCTCTATCTTATATTGAAAACCAATCCATAGAGTCATAGAATCATAGAATGGTTTCAGTTGGAAAAGACCCTTAAGATCAACGAGTCCCAGCATTCCCTAACTCTCCAATTGAATAGTAACTCCTATTTGGGAAGGAATGTCTAAGATTCTGCACAATCGGCCTGTAGAGAATGACCCAAGAATTACAAAATCTAAACAAAACCTCACTTGTCTATTGCCATCAACCTTTCCAGACTCCTTCCAAGTCCCTCTGCCTAGTACCATTTAGAATTGAGTGGCAAGGGGATACAGAGACAGGAACGAAAAGGAAGGGAAATGGACACAGAAAGGGGAAGCTAAAAGTAGAGAGCAGCAGAAAGAGGTGGACATAACAAGTGCAAAATTCTGCTAAAAAGATACTGAAAACTGCATGTCACATCCAATCCTTCAGCCATGACCCATGACAGAGCAGCAGGGAAAACTTTCTCAGGATCCAGCCTTCAGTTTGCTCATGCACTGCATAAAGCGGAACATTCACAAAGGGATTAGAAAGACTCACAAGTGATTAAAAGCTATTCTAGATATGCTGCAGACCTGAGTGCTGTGTGCTACACCTGGTTTTAGGTACAGCACCAGATGTTGTAGACAGGTACAAGCCATCTTACAGACATAAAATCCTTCATCAGGAGCTTGCTTGATTTTGCAATTCAGCTTTCATGCTAATAAGGATGAAATAAAAATTGTCAGAGATGACAAGTCTCCTTTGGAGAAGAGGCTAGAGAACAAGATTGTTTAGGCTGGAGGAGGCTGAGGGGAGACCTCATTGCTTTCTACAACTACCTGAAAGGAGGTTACAGTGAGGTGGGGGTTGGTCTCTTCTCACTAGTATCAGGTGATAGAACAAGAGGAAATGGCCTGAATTATGTCAGGGGAGCTTTAGGTTGGAAATTAGGAAAAATTTCTTTGCTGCAGGAGTGGTCAGGGATTGGAACAGGCTGCCCAGGGAGGTGGTGGAGTCACCATCCCTGGAGGTGTTAAAAAAATGTGTGGACGTGGCACCTGGGGACATGGTTTAGTGGCCATGGTGGTGTTACGCTGAAGTGTGGACTTGATGGTCTTGGAGGTCTTTTCCAACTGAAACAATTCTATGATTCTAAGATCTCTTATCATCAGCTCAGCAAGATTGCTCAGCACTGTAGGCAAAAGCAGTAACATCCCCTACAGCTGAAGGATTCTGGTATTTTATAAAACTACAACTGCTGGTGTATAATTTTACAAAAATATGATTTCTGGAATTAAATTATCCATCTCCTCTGTCTCAGTCTGCTTATTCTGCGTTGCAACAGGAACATCGCAGGTGTTTCCAACAAACAGATCACCATCAGCACATAATCTTTCCATTAGAAACCTGTCAAAGTGCTTTTATGAGCAGGTCTAGTAGCAAACAACAAGAGGGAACAGCCCCAAGTTTCACAAGGGGAGGTTTGGGTTGGATGTTAGAGGAAACTTCACTGAAAGGGTTCTCAAAGCCTGGAACAGGATCTCCAGGGAGGTGCTTGAATCACCATCCTTGAAGGTGTGTTAAAGCAGCAGAGATGTGGTACTGAGGGACACACCAGACTGGGAAGTATTAGGATAATTGTTAGACTCAATGATCTTAAAGGGCTTTTCCAGCCTAAACAATTCTGTGGTTCTACAGTTTGGTTTTTTTTTTAATACTGGTATGTGTGATCAGTCAACAACTGGCAAGGAATAATATATGGAATAAGAAAGCCATCAATAAATGGTTCTCAAAGAAATTTTGTATAATAGAGTGTTTAGCAGAGGTTGTTCAACCTAGAGAAGACTCCACTGGGGAACCTTAGAGCTGCCTTCCAATACCTGAAGGGAGCCTACAGGAAGGCTGAAGAGGGACTTTCCATGAGTATGTCCAGAGACAGGACAAGGGGGAATGGTTTGAAGCTGAGGCAGAGCAGGGTTAGTCTGGAGCTTAGGAAGAAGTTCTTCCATATGAGGGTGGCAAGACTCTGGAACAGGTTGCCCAGGGAGGTTGTGGCTGCCTCCTCCCTGGGGGTGTTCAAGGCCAGGCTGGATGAGAGTTGAGAGGTGTCCCTGCCCACAGCAGGGAGGTTGGAGTATCTACTTCGATGTCCCTTCCAACCTGAGCCATTCTGTGATGTTATGATGAACTCCACTGTGGTAGTTTAATGATTTTTAAAGTCAGGTTATTTATAGAAGTCAACAGAATTAACTGGCATAAAATCCACAAAACACACTATGCCTATATTTGGAAGGAGGAAATGTCAATGGTGAAAGAGCTGCCTTTGGAGGCTTCTGAACACATATAACACAAATCCAAGACCTTTAACAGAGATTGTTATGGCTTCTATCTTTTGTTCCAGAGAGGCTAGGGCTACAGACACAGAGCCAACTGTGTATGTGGCCTAATTCCACTTATAAAATTTGGCCAAAGATAAGCTGTCATATTGATTTCAAGTTCAGATCCTGTGTGGTGCTCAGGGCTCTTCCAGAACAAATGGGAATACAGGAAATCTGTAAAACCACAGCTGGAACTCAAGGCTTTCAATTACTATTCTTTCTGTGACTTGCACAGAAATGACTGAGCTAGCATTTTTCCAGGGTAATTACAGCTGTCTGTTTCTCCATTTATCACAGCTATTTACAAAAACAAATCATCATTTTCTTTTCATGGGTACTATACAAACACCAGAAGTGTCCTGTTGTAAAGACTGCCTGGGCAGACTGCAGGAGGAAAAGGAAGTCCAAGTAAAGTCACACAGCAGCCAAACATACCTTGACAATGCCAATTTTGAGCATGTTTTTCTAAAACTAAAATCAAGGAGACTTCTAAATGCTCCTTCAAGTTTGCTACTGTCAATCCCTTAGTTTATTGCAGATAAACACCAAGTCTTGCAGAGTCAGAGAGCAGAAAATACAGGTCCTGTGACCCAGCTGAGCAATAAAGCTTATGAAGATTACATGTAGGAAACACCAGGGAGGAAAGCATGGCAAACAGATTTGAGAGAGGCAGATCAATAGAAAACAAAGGCTGGCATCTTTGATGCACCATATGGAGTCAGGGGGTGACATCAAAAGAGGCAAAATAGTCCAGAGAGTGTGGACTTGCTAGGAAAGGCCAACAAGTTTGTTTGCAGTGGTTATTTCAGAGATTCAGATTGGAAGGATGATAAATATTTATGAGGAAGCTTTTAAATTGCCATGGTGAAAGAACATGGTCAGGCTGTTAAAGGAATCAGTGTTTGGTGGCAGCCCTGGCCATAAGATGCTCTGTTTAGCCTGAATTTTCTTCCAGATGGTATAAAGTGTTCCCTCACTGGAGGAAGAAAGATGTGATCTCTGCACAATTACCCATTCTCCAAGTTTTAGTTACAGGTGGTGGAGTCACCATCATTGGAGGTGTTCAGGAGGAGACTTGATGGGGTGCATGGTGCCATGGGTTAGTTGTTTAGGTGAGTTGGATTGGTTGATGGGTTGGACGCGACGATCTTGAAGGTCTCTTCCAACCTGGTTGTTTATTATTATTATTATTATTATTATTATTATTATTATTATTATTATTATTATTATTATTATCTCCTGAGTCTTTGATGGGTCCCACGTATAATTAAGATCTCAGCAACAAACACAGTTGTGCAAAAGAGTGTGCAAGAGTCCTTTGTTTCTTGCTGCTTAAATGTTTCTGCAAGGAAACAATGGAAATCTTTCAATTTGGTCCAGGGAAGGTACAAGCTGTAGAAACCCACCCCTGCAGAACTTCAGTTTAAGCACATTATCTTTACAGCTCTGATAATGCTTTGTGTGAGGATCTGAAACACAGAATCACAGAATCATTTTGCTTGGAAAAGCCCTTTGAGATCATTGAGTCCAATCATTCTCTAACCAGGCTGGTGCTAACTCATGGCCCTCAGCAACACATCTACACAGCTTATACATACCTGCAGAGATGGGGATTCAACCACCTCAGAATCACAGAAACATTCAGGTTGGAAAAGACCCTCAGGATCACCAAGTCCAACCCTACTCTATAAGGTTCACTCCTAAACCATATCCCCAAGCATCATATCCAAATGACCTTTAAACACATCCAGCGTTGGTGACTCAACCACCTCCCTGGGGAGCCTGCTACACTGTCTGCAAACCCTTTCAGTCAAGAAGTTTCTCCTCATATTCAACCTAGAACCCCTGGTGCAACTTTAGGCCATCTCCTCTCATTCTAGGACTTGTCACTAGGGAGGAGATCAACCTGGCTCCAAGTTCCTTTCAGGGAGTTATAGAGAACTGGAAGGTCTCCTCTCAACCAGCTTTTTCCCAGACCAAATGCTAGTTGCCTCAGCTGCTCCTCATGAGCCCTCTTCTCCAGACCTGGACCTTCTCTAGCAACTCAATGTCCTTCTTGGAGTGAGGGGCCCAAAACTGAACCCTGGACTCAAGGTGTGGCCTCACCAGTGCTGAGTCCAGGGGGACAATCACTTCCATGGTCCTGCTGGTCACACTATTGCTGATCCAGGTCAGGATGCTGGTGGCCTTCTTGACCACCTGAGCACACTACAGGCTCATCTTCAGCCAACTATCACCCAGCACCCCCAGGTCTTTCTCTACTGGGCAGCTTCCCAACCCTTCTGCCCCAAGCCTGGAACATTCATGAGGCTGTTGTGACTGAAGTGCAGGACCAAGCACTTGGCCTTGTTGAACCTCATACAACTAACCTCAGCCCGCTGATCCAGCCTATTCAGGTCCCTCTGCAGAGCCTTCCTACCCTCCAGGAGGTGAACGCTTTCCCTGAGCTTAGAGTCATTTGCAGACCTCTTACAGACTTTGCATTTGTTTTTTTCACTGGTATTAGTGGATTTTCTTCTGAGACACAGAGGTCTAAAGCTAGACTCAGCTCCTCTGATTCACAGAATGCCACAAAGCCTGCTCTGCAGAATGTGACAAACTGCTCACAGTTTGTTATTTGCTTCATTTCCAGCTATTAGGTATAAGATGATTTCAGTTCTAGTTGGCTCTTACATGTTGCATTTAAACTTGTCTTCAGTTTGCTGGACTTCCCCTAACTAACACACATTGTTTCAAAAACCAAAAACTACTATCAGAAGTGAAAAGAATATTTAAAGACATATCTTTGGCCTGACTCTGATGCGTAATGAGGATACAGATTTCCCTCCAGACAGATTTGTAAGTTTAATGTTACCCTTGGGAATTGTATTTCAGAAATAAATGCATGAACTACTTCTACCAGCTGGACACAACAGACAGGCTGGGCAAGAAGGAGCATGGGGTTTAAGTCATGTACCTCTAAAATAATATCACTCAGAATCAAATAATAGTTTGGGTTGGAAGGGACCTAATGGATTCTCCCCTGCTTCACAGCCCTCAAAAGACCTTCTAGCTCTCTATAGCTCCCTGAAAGGAGGTTGGAACCAGGTGGGGGTTGGTCTCTTCTCCCTAATAAGAAGTGGTAAGAGGAGAGAAAATGGCCTCAAGTTGCACCAGGAGAGGTTTAGGTTGGACATGAGAAGAAACGTCTTGACTGAAAGGGTTCTCAAAGCCTGGAAGAGACTTCCAGGAAGGTGGTTGAATCCCCATCCCGGGAGGTGTATGAAAGAGGCAGAGATGTGCTGAGGGCTGTGGCTAATGTGCTTGTGTTTGCCTGTATGGATTCTAGCAAAACACCTTGCTTGCATGGCCTGTCCCCCACCAGGGAGATGCTATTCTCTTTCTTTGGATTAAACACCCACCACAATGACCCATTAGATGGAAGGATCTTGTACTGCTAATAATGAACTGCCTGAAGGAGTATTGACCACTAACCCTCATATTTGTCACTCTTTGTGGGGCTTTCTGGAGGACACTTCATTCCCAGCTACACCAGTATCAGAAGTGTACTGATGTGACTAAGTGCAGCTGCAACAGACTCATCTTCAGGCCAGCAATGACCCTGTAAAAGCCAGTGTTCAGACTTCTGCTCATCACAGATCCATGTTATTCTTGTCATAAGCAAGAACTGTCACCAGGAAGGCCTAGCTGTGCCATGAGGCCACTGGTGGTAGCTAAACAAGGGACAAACTAGTAAGGGGAGATAGAGAAATATGTCTGAAGAACAACTCAATATCTTTTCAGAATACATAGATTAGCTGAAGACAAGAAGAGTGGAGAATGAGTGAAAAGCAATGGCCTGTGATGAGAGTGGGTGATCTAATGATCCCTTGTGATCCTAACCTTGATGAGACAAAGAGCTGCTCAGTTTGACTGCAGGAAAGATAAGCTTCTGATGTAGAAATGCTCTCAATAGAAGCACAGAGGCATGTTTATTGCCAAATAAAGTTAGTTAAGACAAGCTGTAAATCTGTGATTTAAGGTTTATTATGTGTTAGTTAATAGCTGTTGCCTTTTTTTTTTTTCCCCAGAGAGTTAAGTTTCACAGCTTTTGGTGAGTCTGCTTGGTGCTAAAGCTATGGAACAAACAGGAGTTTGTTTATGGGGCTGGGACCATACAGAAGGAAAAGTACAATCATTATATGAGGTTTTCAGAATGTAGGTGGAAGACAAGTGATAAGAAAAGGCAGATAACACCCATGTTGGCTTGTCTTAACTGAATAGTTATGACTGGTAACCCCTTGCCTATATCCTGGAAATGTTTGGTTAAAGACAAGCAGTCTCCTGTACTGTTAATCCATCAAATAAAGTGTTAGCAAGGCACAGCTTTGACTAGTGTGCCTAGAGAGCTACAGCCATACCTCTTCAGCCTTCCTCATGGTGCAGTATGTGTATGTCCATGCTGAAGCCTGCCCCTGTTAGTTTTCCAACCTTAAAATGGGGCAGGTCAACTGAGTTGGTTGCTTTACTGGCAGATGAACATCCTAAGGCTCAGCTCATTCTAAGACACTGCAGCAAGCTGTATTCATATCCACAATGCTCACTAAGGTAGTAAGGAAATGTGTGGTGGGTAGAAAAAAAGAACAGAACAGATCTGAAAAGGTATGTTTGGCTTTAACTTCATGCAACACATCAGGAAAGAAAGAAGCATCAGCACAGAGTGAACCACTTATCGCCATCAATTCCCAGAACATGGACAGAGGTCTGGGAAGAGGGAATAAAGATTTCAGCAGTAAGTGCAAAGATCAGCAGAAAACATATCTGAGTGTGATCGTAGAGTCATAGAATGGTCTGGGATGGAAAGAATCTTAAAGATCATCTGGTTCCAGCCCCCCATGGGCAGGGATACCTTCTCTTAGACCAGCTTGCTCAAGGTTCCAGCCAACCTGGCTTTCAACACTTCCAGGCTTGGAGCCTCCACAACTTCTCTGGACAACCTGTTCCAGTGTCTCATCACTCTCATGGGCAAGAATTGCTTCCTAATGTCTCATCTCAGTCTGACTTCTTCCAGTGTGAACCCGTCACCTCTCATCCTGTCACTCCATGTCTTTGTCAAAAGTCCCTCTCCAGCTCTCATGGAGGCTCCTTCCAATACTGGAAGGCTGCTTTGAGGTCTCCCTGGAGCCTTCTCTTCTTCAGGATGAACAGCCCCAACTCTCTCAGCCTGTCTCCACAGAAGAGGTATTCCAGCCCTCTGATCATCTTTGTGTCCTTCTCTGGACCTGCTCTAACAGCTCCATCACCACAGCACTAACTATGTTTAAAAAGTGAGGGTGCCAACTGCTAATGCAACATTCACAAAAGCTTTTGCAGGTTTGATCCAAGTTGCATCCCTGTCCAGCCAGTGAAAATGCTGTAGCCTCCCATCCAAACACGCCCCTCTAACCCTTACTAATTCCCACATTTTTCTCATTCCTCTGCTGCAATGTTAGTTTGCTTACTGAAGTGTGGGCACCCAACTTGAGATCCAGCTGCTACTGTTTGTGAGCCAATCCATAGGCCTGTGCATATTTTTGAAACACTGAGGCTGCTGTTTGCCTGTGGAAAGTGTTTCACTGATAAGGCACAACCAGCTGGCTGAGCAGATTTTGCATGTGTACAGTCAAGGTTTATTGTTCTTCACTTTGCAGTGTTCTGAGAGATTCACCACTCAGTGTCCTTGCAGAAAATTCACCATCTCTTTCTATCCATTCACTCAGAATTCCCAACAAGCTTTAAATTCTTCATGCCCATCAGATCCTAAGAGAAAACAAGTGCAGAAATGTATTCCTGCCTGGCCTAAATGGATTTACTAAAGATACTTCATGAAGGCTTTAAATATAAAGCAAGCTATTTGAAAGCAGTGACTTTGTCACAGACAACTACGGGTAGATACATAAGGGAGAAGAAATGTGATGAACTATGGTATGAAATGCTCTAGCTTTCATTTAAGCTGAGTTTAATGTATTAAAAAGACATTTTTGTTGTGGTATGTTCCCTGGATTGAGTATCTATGTTATATAAAGGCCACTGAAGTGCTCCCTTCCCCCTTCTGTTTAAAGCCTTTTTAGTTTAGATCGATCACCATCCACCTGAACACAAAAAGCCACTTCTGATCTTTTTTTCCCCTCAGTGTTTTCTACAGCAATCAATAAAAGACATTTAAAAAATGTGAAAAAGAAGAAATCACTGAAATTGTATCAAGCATGAAATGGTGTTTTAACAAAACAGGGGCTTTTGCTGAAGTAATGTTTCAGTGAGGAAGGAAATACCATTGACTTTATTACAGCTGCCTAATGTTTTCCACGAACTGCAGAAAATAATTCATTGTATCTTAGTGACCTACAATAACAGCTGACTGCTTGCACTTGATGGAAATGTGATTTGTGCCTACTAAAAATTAACTATTTAACTTCTCCACATTCTTCTCCCTGCCAATGAGATAGTTTCCTTTGCATTCTGTTTCATAGATTCATAGAATCATAGAATGGTTCAGGTTGGAAAGGACCTTACAGACTATCCAGTTCCAACTCCCCTGCCATGGGCAGGGACACCTCCCACCAGCCCAGCTTGATCAAGGCCACATCCAGCCTACCCTTGAACACCTCCAGGGAGGGGGCATATACAACCTCCCTGGGCAGCCTGTTCCAGGGTCTCACCACCCTCACTGTAAAGAATTTCTTCCTAGTGTCCAGTCTAAATCTGTCCTCCACAAGCTTCAATCCACTCCTTCTCCTCCTACCACTACAAGCACTTGTACAAAAAAACCCCTTCCTGGCTTTCTTGTAGGCACCTTTCAAACTGCTTACTTCAATAAACACAAACAACAATGGTTGTGCAATATTTTGCCACGAGAGAAGGAAGATACAGGCAGCCCTCATGTTTCTGTGACCAGTAAAACCCATGCTGGGCTCTAAAATACTGCACTTAGCTGAGACCCCTTCTTTTTAACAGCAGTTTTATCACAATGGTTCAATAACATAACAAATATGAGGCACTGGAACAGGTTGCCCAGAGAAGCTTGTGGAGGCTCTAAGCCTGGAATTGTTCAAGGACAGGCTGGATGGGGCCTTGAGCAAGCTGATGTAGTAGGAGGTATCCTTGCCCATGGTAGGGGATTGATAGCAGATTATCTTTAAGGTCCCTTCTAACCCAAACCATTCTATGATTTAGGATGCTGTGTGCTCTGTGTGTGCGTGCTGCTGTGTGGTGCAGCAGATATGCTGGAGGGAAGGGAGGCCATCCAGAGGGACCTTGACAGGCTGGAGAGGTGGGCACAAGCCAACCTCATGAGGTTCAACAAGACCAAGTGCAAGGTCCTGCATCTGGGTCGGGGCAATCCCAAGCACTGATATAGGCTGGGCAGGGACTGGCTTGTGAGCAGCCCTGAAGAAAAGGACTTGGGGGTGCTGGTGGATGAGAAGCTCGACATGAGCCACCAGTGTGCACTTGCAGCCCAGAAGGCAAATCACATCCTGGGCTGCATAAAGAGAAGCATAGCCAGCAGGACGAGGGAGGTGATTCTCTCCCTCTTCTCAGCTCTGGTGAGACCCCTCCTGGAATGCTGTGTCCAGTTCTGGAGCCCCTATTACAGGAAGGATCTGGAGGTGCTGGAACACATCTAGAGAAGGGCCAGGAGGATGATTAGAGGGCTGGAGCACCTCTCCTATGAGGACAGACTGAGGGATTTGGGGCTGCTCAGTCTGGAGAAGAGAAGGCTCCAAGGAGACCTAATTGTGGCCTTCCAGTATCTTCAGGAGGCCTACAAGAACGATGGGGAGGGACTTTTTAGGGTGTCAAGTAGTGACAGGACTAGGAGGAACAGAATAAAACTAGAAGTGGGTAGATTCAGATTGCATGTTAGGAAAAAGTTCTTCACCTTGAGGGTGGTGAGACACTGGAACAGGTTGCTCAGGGAGGTGGTGGAAGCCTCAGCCCTGGAGGTTTTTAATGCCAGGCTGGATGTGGCTCTGGGCAAACTGATCTAGTGTGAGGTGTCCATGCCCACAGCAGGGGCATTGGAACTAGATGATCCTTGAGGTCCCTTCCAACCCTAACAATTCTATGAATCCATATATTCCTAATGTAAATCTAACACTGCCAAGTCCAAGACCCCTACCAATCCAAACCTCTCTGATTCTTTGGCTCTGTTTCTGTAGCCCAGTTAGATGCATGGAAGTGCAGTTGTGCCAACTGCAGTACTGTGGGTGTGCAGCAAAACAAACCTCCAGAGTTCTGCTTGGCTGTCTTTAGTGAGATGCCAGCTTTCCAGACAAATGGGAAGGTCTAGAGGGGACTACAGCAGGGAAACCACTATGGAACTGGACTCCAAAGGTCCTTTCCAACCAAAATGATTCTATGTTTATCACAGAATCATAGAATTGTTTCAGTAGGAGGAGACCTTTAAGATCATTGTGTCCAACCCTCGACCCAACAGCACCATGGCCATTCAATCATGTCCAAAGGTGCCATGTCTACATGCTTCTTGAACACCTGCAGACTCTGAATGGTATAACGAAAGAGTTAAGATCAGAAGCCCTAAAAAATGGAAACCATTAATAATTACACTACAAAAGGTAAAGATCATATTGTAATCAGCTGTATTTTTGCATGCTACATTAAGTGACCTTCTGTGGAAGCAGATGCTTCTCTCACACTTGTTAAATCTCTCCAGACAATAAGACAGCTTACTTGTCAGATTCATTTTCCTTGTTGTTTTAATCTTGTGCAATAGCAGAGATTAATCCATACCTAAATCATCTCATTAACTGCAAGTCCATATAAGTGAAATATCTGCATTGCACTTTTCAGGGCCCTTAGCTAAAAGGAGCTTGAAGTACACACTTGATAGCGAAACTGGAGTTTTCCAAAGGGAAATTGGAATTTGTCCCTCTCAAGAGTTCTGTGCATGGTGCCTTCCATGCATGACATCACAAGTGGGACACC
This sequence comes from Melanerpes formicivorus, assembly GCF_026170545.1. Lineage (NCBI taxonomy): Eukaryota > Metazoa > Chordata > Aves > Piciformes > Picidae > Melanerpes > Melanerpes formicivorus. The sequence goes on from NW_027142387.1 coordinate 6,250,611, forward strand.
TCCTTCTCATGTGCTAAGAGGTCTCAGAGTATGCATCTTGCCAGGAGCTGGTGCAGGCAAGCAGTTCCTGGAACAATGAGACAGCTCATCTGTAAATTGCTTGTGCCTCAGTTCCACAGCTGCAAGAGCAGCAAGCTCTGGAGCCAGATGAGTCCAGAGAAGAGACTTTGCTAAAGGCTGGCCAGGAAGCCAACCCACAGGCAGAGACACTGGTACATAAAATGCATTCCAGTGGTTGGCATCTGGAGCCTGCAGCTGCCAAGCACACCCAGTGTGTGGCCGTGGGTGTTGGCTTCAATACTAGAACATTTTGAAGGAGGAGGCCAACAACCAGCAACCACAGAAGGCAGGGCCAAGTTACTGCAGAAATTACATTCATCTGCCAATTTGCTTGCTATTTCAAAGGACAAAATTTTATCTCCTAAGCATTGTTTTGAACATACCCACATGACAGTTAAGAGAAAAATGCTGGTATTTGCTGGTGGGGGGAGGAGTAAAGCCCTTACATAAGTGAAACAATGCTCCTTGGGGCACTGCTTAACAAAACAAAACCAGCCCCATTAGACTATTCCTTAATTAATGCACGAGTTTCCTTAGAGACCACAGCTCTGTTGGGGACACAAGCCTGGTGTATTTCTTTCCAAGAGACAGTGTGGGGAGAGTTACATAAAACAAAGATAGAGGTGAAATGAAAGATATGCAACAAGGCTGAGCAAGTTTCAGCTCCAAAGACAGGCTTTGTGCGCTGTGAATGTGGGAGGCAGGTCAGGGCATCCACAGCAAGGTTGTGTTAAAGCTTCAGAATAGAACAGAACTGAACACGTGGCTTGGAGCACAGGATATCTAATGGGTGCATGCCACACAGTCACAAGCTGTGTCAGGCTGTGTATCCCAGAATGGTAAGGGTTGGAAGGGACTTCTGAAGATCATCAAATCCAGCCCCTCTGCTAAAGCAGGGTTACCTAGAGCAGGTTGCAGAGGAACATGTCCAGAAGGGTTTCGAAAGTCTCCAGAGAAGAAGACTCAACAACCTCTCTGGGCAGCCTGCTCCAGGACTCCAGAAACCCTCACAGTGAAGAAGATTTTTATTATGCTTAAGTGAAACCTCCTGTGTACTAGTTTGTGCCTATTGCCCTTTGTCCTATCACTGGGCACCACTGCAAAGAGCCCTGTCCCATTCTCTTGACCTCCACCCTTTAAATATTGCTCGTCATGGATAAAACCCCCTCTCAGTTTTCTCTTTTGCAGGCTAGATGGCCCCAGGTCTCTCAGCCTAAAATGCAGCTCTCTTAGGGGAGATTCTGTCACAGCAGATGACTGCATGTAGGAATGTGTTAAGGGTCAATGTATAAATTGAATCTTTGCCTCCCACCTGGCAGATTTATCTTTACAAAATAAAAGCCCTTCCACACTCAAAATACTTGAACTGTGGGAGCAAAAACTTCCTATCAGCTAATTAACCAATCAGACCCCGTTAATTATCTAGAGCAAGGATTGCTTTAAACGCAGTGCTCATTTTCATTTGAACCAGGCTTGAGCACATTGCTCCTGGATGTTTCTTTAGTCCCTGTTTCCCCAAACCTCAAAGCAATGCTGGAGTGCAACTCCCCTCTGAAGAGAGCCCTCTGAAAATGTGAGGGCAAGAGCCCACCTCAAAGCCTCCCACAGACCTCCCACCAAATCTTCTCACTTCGCAGCATCTGCAAATTCAGTTAAGGATCTGAATGTCAATCAATGGTTTTCTCTGGCTCAGTAATCACTCACAATAATGATTTTGTTATTGAAACTTCAGCACCCAGCGCTGTTGAAGATTTACTGGCCAGAATGGAATCCAGCTCTCTGGCCTTTAATTATCCTAGCTCTGTAGTGCTAAAAAACCTGGAGGAAAAAAAGACCCAACTGATATCAAAAGCCACTGAATTAGACAGATACAACTTTACAAGCTCTTGGGACATATTAATTGAGAAAGACAATGTGACCAGTTGAAATAAAATTTCCTAAGTTTCCAGCATATATGGACTTGAATAAAAATTAAAACCATCAACAAACAAACAAAAAAACCCAAACCAACCAAACAAAACAATAACAACAACAAAACCCCCAACCAAAACAGAACAAGAAACCACAAATTGCACCAGAAACCTGTCAACAACCTACTCTCATCATTTTCTTCCAAGATCTTGGCTTCAAAATGCCTACCTCATTCAGACTATAAATTAGTGGTGAACTCCTCAGCAGTTAAAATGGAAAGATGTAAGAGTCAGCCCAGTGAAAAGGAATGTTTTCTTAACTCAGTTAAAGGCTACAAAATGGGAAACAACTACCTCAACTCCCAGTTTAACTCTCTAATTATTTTGCCTCTGAACATAGCTTGCTGCATATCAAGCATTTGATTTTAATCCCTTTGTTGTAACCAGGAATTTACTCACCAACTTACCACTTTCCTGTCAATATAAAAAATATTGCCTGTGTATCACCGGAGAGATGGTGAATTCAAATGGTAATGAGAGCTTTTCTTTTCTCTTGCTGTGTTACTGGACTAGATTGTGCTGTACTGGGGCTTCTTAACAGTTTGATGTCTGTGGAACAGATGGCTGAAGAGAATGAGTTACTGATGCAGATGCAAAGTTGACACAGAACCATCTCCAGGCTGTGATAATAGAGATGGATGGCTCTGGGAGGGAAAGTTCACACATCAGTGTGTCTTAGTGGCACACTGTAGACCCTAAGTCCTTGACTTTTAAGCTCATTCTCACAAAAGATGATTTTTTTTTCTTTGCTATTCCAGTTTTATATATATATATATACACATATATATATCTGTATATATATATTCTTGCATTTTTATGACAAGAGCAGGCTGAAGAAATGGAAGCATGAAGATCAGTTGTATTTTCTTGTTCTTCTGTAGAAACCCTGATTGCAAACAGCTTAACAAGGCAGGATTTTAAAACACTATTTTGTTTCTCCTTTCAACAAGATTCTCATTTCTGCTCTACAGAACCACAGAATTGTTTTGGTTGGAAAAGACCTCCAAGATCATTGAGTCCAACCATCAACCCAACACCACCATGGCCATCAAAGCGTATCTTTATCTTCTACTTGGCCTTGTTGGATAGCACATCCATAGACCAACACATCACTCCCAAATGATCCCTGTGGCCACACTGATCATCATTACCTTGATATCTTCTACATGCTGATGCCAACAGGAAGGATCTCAGCTCTTGTTTCTTGTGCTCTTCTGGTGTGCAGTCTACTGCTCAGTCCATCATGAGGTGGTAACTCCTGCAACATTGCATTTATAGTTTTGAGCATGTCTGAGGTGTTTTTGCAACTTCCACGCAACCCATCATATGTGTAAACTGGATTCACCTTGACTTCTTGAACTAGAACAGTAAGTTTGTTCTCTTTTCTCATTTCCCTGAGGAACAAGACAGGAAGCTATCATGAGGACAGGTCTTCTTCATTCCCTTCCTTCTCATTTCTTCTCATTATCATTATTCATTCATAACTGATACTGCACTCTTTGCTATTGCAACTGTCTTCTTCAGTCTCCCATTTGCTGCAAAACCGGACCCCTCCCAGTGCTAGAGTTAGGCTCAGCAAGAAGTCATGGAGACCTAAACTCCTTTCAGCTCCTGAGCAGCAAAGAATGTTTTTCATTTGAGCTTTTAAGCAACAGCCAGGAACAAGCAAGTGCCTGTGAAGAGGAAGTCAGAAGTTGTCTTATGACAAGCTACATAAACTGAAGGTTTGTGGTTCCAAGACGCAAGGGAAAGCCAGAAAATGAAAATGCTTTTTGCAGCAAAGAATCCTCCAATTAAAGCAACACAGATTTGTCATAGCCAACACTCCCCTCACTGGAGGGTGGGTTGTTCTTCCAGATGGGATAAACCCAAAGTAAGAAATTCCCCATGGTGCTGGCTTCCCTCAATCCCCTTGGGCAAGGGTAAGTGCCTCCAGCTGAGCCTGGCCCCTTTCCTTCCATGCTTTTCACTCAGGATGCATTAACTCTTGACACACTGTTGGCTGGATTGTGCCCTGTGTGAGGCATCCCAGCTTGGGTGTTCTGTGGTTAGACAAAGTCCAAGTTGCTCATTGCAGGCACATCAGTATCTGGTCCTTCTGTTCAGCATCTGCCAAAATGGTGGCAGTGAAGAGGAGGGCCTGCCAATGCCCTGGTAGAGGTGACACCCTCACACAAGTGCACGCTCAGCCTCCTCATGACACCACTGGTGGTTACCCTTGCATGGGTTCACAGAATCATAGAAACACAGAATGGTAGGGGGTGGAAAGCACTTCTGGAGATCATCTAGTCCAACCCCACTGCTAAAGCAGGGTCACCTACATCAGGTTGCACAGGAACATGTCCAGGCGGGTTTTTGTAGTCTTGAGAGAAGAAAACGGCACAACCTCTGTGGGCAGCCTGCTGCAGGACTCCAGCACCCTCACAGTGAAGAAGATTTTTATTGTAATTGAAACCTGTGGCCTCGCTTGTGCCTATCAGTGGGCACCACCAAGAAGAGCCCAGACCCGTCCTCTTGACCTCCATCTCTCAGTTACCAATCAGCATGGAGAATGCCCCCTCTCCATTAGCTCTTTTTCAGACTAAACAGACCCAGGTCTCTCCGCCTCTCCTTGTAAGGTCAGTGTTCCAGTCCCCCAACAACTTTGTAGCCCTCTCTTGGACCTTCTCCAGTAGTTTCCTGTCTTTCTTTAAGTGGGGAGCCCTGAACTGGCCCTGAGGTCCCATTGCTGGTTCATGACCAGCCTGTTGTCCTCCAGCACTCCCAGGACCTTCTCTGTAGAGCTGCTCTCCAGCAGGTCAGCCCCCAAACTGTGCTGGTGCAGGGGGTGGCTCGTCCCCAGACACAGGACCCTACACTTGCCCTTGCAGAACTTCACGAGGTTTCTCCTCTCCCAGCTCTCCAGCCTGGCCAGGTCTGGCTGAAAGGCAGCCCAGCCTGCCAGGGCGTCAGCCGCGGCTCCCAGTTTGGGATCATCGGCAGACTGGCTGAGGGTCTGCTCTGTCCCTTCAGCCAGGCCACTGATAAATAAGTTGAGCGGGACTGGACACAGAGCTGATGGAAGGAGACCCCCACTCGCCACGCTCCTGGAGCGGCTCCCCACAGCTCCCGGCGCCTCAGAACGCCTCAGCCCCAGCTCCAGCGGAGCAACAGCGCCGCCTGCTGACCTCCGCCCGCGCTGCCTCACATAGCTCCCCCGCGGCTCCCTCCGCTGCCATTTTGTGTTCGGAGCTGGCACGGGCAGCAACTCTACTTTCTTTGCTTTGCCTCTTCTGTGATTGAGAAGGATTTGTGGCCCTGTTTTTTTATGGAGGAAACCAGGTCATTTCGGTTACCAAAAGCTTCCAGATTCCTGCCTCCTCCCTGACAGTGTTCAAGGCCACTCTGTATAAGATGAGTTGAGAGACATCCCTGCCCGAGGCAGGGAGATTGGAGTAGATGATCTCTAAGGTCCCTTCCAAGGTCCTTCTATGATTCTGGGTTCATCAGACACTACAGAGGAATCTGGCTGGATCAAAGGCTGGAGTCAAAGCCAATTGTATGAGGTTTCAACAAGTCCGAGTGCTGGGTCCTGGCCTTGGCTCACAGCCCCATGCAATGCTACCAGCTTGGGGCAGAGTGGTTGGAAAGCTGCCCAGTAGAGAAAGACCTTAGGGTGTTGGCTGACAGCAGGCCAGTGTGCCATGAGCCAGTGTGTGCCTGGGTGGCCAAGAGGGCCACCAGTATCATGGCCTGGATCAACAATAGTGCGGCCAGCAGGATCAGGGCATGGATTGTCCTCCTAGATTCAGCACTGGTGAGGCCACACCTTGAGTGCTGTGTTCCATTTTGGAGCCCTCACCCCAAGAAAGATATTGAGGTGGTGGAGCAGGTCCAGGGACGGGCAACAGAGCTGGTGAAGTGTCTGGAGGATAGGTCTGGTGAGGAGCAGCAGGTCCATCACAACTCAGACCTGCAACTTCTGGGGCTGTCATCCGTGTATAGACTGCAGTTGACACCCAAGTTTGCATCGCCCATATACAAATGGAAGTCTTGTCAGGCTTTGCACCTTGATAAAATGAGACCTGTGTACCAGATTTCCCCTCACACCCACCTTTTTCCCTCCTACTTCAGTAAACCCTTTATTAAACACTACTCTAAAGAATTCCTGAGTGTGCTGGAAAACAGCTAGTGGAGTTGTTTAATATAGGCAACGCTGCATATTTTTTTCTTGACCTCACACTTGGATGCTACTGAGCCCTTTGGCTTTAATTAATACAAAATACATCTGAGGCAGTTATTTGGTATGGGAGAGGTTAGTTTTCAGAATACAAAGAGTAACAAAGTTATGACCCATGAAAAAAATAATGGGCTTGCAAAATAATGGAAGGTAGGAAATACTTGTAGAAAGCATTTCTGTCAGCTTTTGCATCTGAGGTGTAGCATCAAATACAGTTCCACTCTGTGCAGTTAAAGGTGTAATCAAAAGATCTCCATTTATTAATGAGCTACTGCTGATGAAAATGCAATTTTGTAACAAACAGCTTGAGATATGCAAACAATAAAAACTGTGTTTGTGTAAACTCACGCAGGCAGTGCAGTGTCTACCATAAAAACATAGATTCATAGACTGGTTTGGGTTGGAAGGCACCTTCAAGATCATCCAGTTCTAAGCCTTACACCATGGCCAAGGACACCTTCCACTAGAGCAGGTTGCTCAAGGCCTCACCCAACCTGGTCTTGAACACTTCCAGGGAGAGGGCCTCCCTGGGCAACCTGCTCCAGTGTCTCACCACCACCACTGTAAAGAATTTCTTCCCAATCTCCAGTCTAAATCTGCCCTCTTCAAGCTTCAATCCATTTGCTCTTCTCCTATTACAAGCAGAAAGCACAAGTGTGGGCACCATCCAATATGATAAAAAAGAATGAAAATTAGATAATGATAACTGGATGATGATAATAAATGATAACTGGAAAAGTTGTGAAGGAGTAGGTCTTCAGGGGCATATTTGGCCCTTTCAAATTAAATCACAGAATCACAGAATCATAGAACTCCAACTAAACCATGTCCCTCAGCACGATGGGGATTCAACCACCACCCTGAGTAGCCTGTTCCAGACTTCAAGAACCCTTTCTTCTAATCTCCAACCTAAACCTCCTCTGGTGCAACTTGAGGCCATTTCCTATCACTTTTTAGTAGGGAGAAGAAACCAACATCCACCTGGCTTCAGAGACCTTTCAGGGAGCTGTAGAGAGCCAGAAGGTCTCCCCTCAGCCTCCCTTTCTCCAGGCCCCTCAGTGGCTAATCTCAGTGTTGACATCAGGCAGTACTTTTCCTTACAAGAACATGTGCTTGGTTTTGGTCAGGGCATGCTATGGTATAGAAGTGCTGTAGTTTGGAAGTCCTGTGTTAACTTGTGTCTGAATTGTGAGATGCTCTGTGCTGGCCAACAGCCCTGCACTTTGCCCTGGAACGCAGCACATCGCCTGCAGAGATCCATACATGTTATCTTTGTAGGTGGAGCAGGATTTCCACCACGCTGCTATTTGCATTGCTTAACTGAACTGGGATGCAAATTTAGACTTCAACGGACTTCTTAGATATCTCATCTTTTATTTGTCTTCTACACTCCTTGTCTGTTGTTTATTCTAATAAAGAAATGATCCTTTGTTTTGTTCCTTGTGCTTTTAACAGCACCGCACTGTCACTTTCCATCCCCTTGCTTACATTGTGATCCCTCTGGATCTCTCTGTGAAGTGTTGGGAAACTTCTGCTGCTCTCTAGGAAAGTCTAAGGGCCTCCACAGAAAGGCAGTGAGGAAGGAGGGCTTCTGCTCTGCAGGAGCTGAGCTCATTTCATACACTGAGGAGTCTCTCTGATCAATTACTCATTGAGTAAACATCTCTGTGTAGACTAACATGGACTGTTGAACTGTCAGCCAGTGATAAAGATTGGCTCCTGCACTTGGACTTCTCAAAAAATTTCTATGAACAACATTCTCCAGTTTTTCATGTGTTAGGAAGAAACCAAAGGATGACTTTACACCCTTCCAACCCAAACCAAGCAAACTAAAAGACATCATAAGGAGAACAGCCTAGCCTCCAAGATAAGGACTTTGCTTCTTGGAATCTCAAAAGCTGTCCATGAAGGGTAAAATATATCCCTGGGCAACCAAGATAAGGCCGGCACCCTAGCCCCTCTGACACATCTTTGAAACCCTCCCATTGTGTGTCATCATAGATAAACACAGCAAGACCATCTCCAGGGCCATCTGATCAGCAGAGGAGCAGGTGCATGATGACACCACAGAAATGCAGATGGTTTGCAGAGTTGTTTTATGATTAGTAAATGGCAGTGTGTGTTTGATCAGTAGCAATTAGTCCTGCTGTATTGCACCAGAAAGCTTCAAACATTTGTGAAGCTACATCTGAGACATCCCAGTTTGAGGGACACCTCATGCCCATCAATAAAAGAATTACTCTTGCAATTCCAAGCCTCTCTCCTTAGTCAGCATGGGCCAGTTGTGAATTCTCGTAACAGAGGTCAGCTACAGTGGGTTGCTTGGGCCTGTATCCAGTTGAGTTTACAGTATCTCCAGGGACAGAGATTCTACAGTCTCGCTGGGCAGGCAGTTCCAGTGTGTGACCTCCTTTACAGGAAAAAAAGATCTTTCTTATATTCATACAGAATTTGTTGTCTTCCAGTTTGTGCCCATTGCCTCCTGTCCTGTCACTGGGCACCACTGGAAGGAGTCTGGCTCCATCTTTCAGGTATTCCAGGGAGACCTTAGAGCAGCTTTCTGGTACCTGAAGGGGGCTACAAAGAAGGTGGGGAGGGGCTTGTAGTGATAGACGAGGAGAAATAGCTTTGAGTTGGAAGAGAGGAGATTTAGATGGGATATTACAAAGAAATTCTTTGAAGTGTCAGAAAGACACTGGAATAGGCTGCCCAGGGAGGTTGTGGGTGTCCCCTCCCTGGAGGTATTCAAGGCCAGGTTGAATGGGGCCTTGAGCAAGCTGGGCTAGAGGAAGGTGTCCCTGCCCATGACACAGGGGTTGGAACTGGATGATCCTGAAGGTCAAACCCACACCATTCTATGGCTCTATGATTCACAAGCTGTAAGAATGTGTAAGATGAAGGATTTCCCACATTAGCAGTGGTCACATAATGCACTTGGGCACAGGCCAAAAATGCCTGCAGCGAGCTTCAAAGAATAAGGAATGGAACTGCTATTGAACTGATTTATTGTTGTTTGTCACAAAAATACTGAGAACAATGAAGGTTCCTGGCAGTTTGAAATAGAGGCTCAAGAGGTAAAGAAGCAGTTCTCTAAATCCACCTGTATTTTTGTCCTGTGGCCCTGCAGTGTCATCGTGTGGTAAGATGGAAAATGGTGTTGAGCACTTCAGAAACCTGCCTGCTCATTTCGCAGCTATTCAAATTTCCACTCCAGCAAGAACAGGAGGAGGAAAGAGAGTGAAAATCCAGCACTGCACATCCCAAATGACAGTCCCAGTTTGAAATACACACATGAAGCCAGCTTTGACAAGAAAAGTCAGCTTAAGGCAATGAAGCTGCTGAAGGGTCTGGAGAATCTTATGAGAAATGGCTGGGGAAACTGGGGTTGTTCAGCCTTTTCTCCTTAGTACCAGGTGATAGAACAAGAATTGGCCTCAAGTTGCTCCAGGGGAGGTTTAGGTTGGACATCAGGAAAAAAATTGTGCAAAAGTGGTCAGGCATTGGAACAGGCTGCTCAAGGAGAGGTGTTCCAGAAACATGTGGACATGGCTCTTTGGGACATGGTTTAATGGCCATGGTGGTGTTGGGTTGATGGTTTAACTCGATGATCTTAGAGGGCTTTTTCAACTGAAACAATTCTGTGATTCTATGAATGATGAGAGGCATTTGTGAGGATGGCCCCTGAAATTCTTGATCCTTTGGGACAAACTTCAGTACTTCAGAGTTCTGCTCAAAGTTGTCTACTCATAGCTTCTGCCTGATGCCTTCATGCCAGAGAATTGTTTCTTAGGGAGCAAATCTGGTGACTACATTATTTTTGAGATCACCCCAACACTTCTAAGGTGGGCAGCACCAGCTGCCTCTGTGAAGTGCCAGGCCCTCTTTTCCTCACACACAACACTGAAATTGTCCTTTCCCTGTTTTTTCAGCACCAAGAGAGAAGAATATGTTTGGTTTCCTCATCTTTGAAAGGAGGAGGCACGGAGATGTTTTAAATAGGATAGGACACCTGCTAAGAGTAGCTTTTGGAAGAGGACTCCTCGATTTGACAAAGGACTTGTAGCCTCCTGTCTGTTTAACCAAGTAAGATTGGTTTCATTTGCAGTGAATTAGAAGTTTGGTGTATACATGTCCTGAACATCCTGCAGAAATTACTTGAATACTGACTTGCTCTTCTCTTCAGTGAGAAACAGGCTCTTTGGTGGCAAACAGAAAACCAGTACAAATGCAAAGGGAGAAGAGAATTTAATGAAAACACATTATTTACACTATTATACATATGTACACTTCTAAACTGTAACTGCCTAGTAGAGCACTTTCTGGGTTTGCAAAATGAAATTGGTACATTAAAATAGCTTAAAAAATTACTTTCTATTAAACACCAAATGTGTTTTGCAGTCTGACATTTTGCATTGATTACTTTTCACACCAGTATGGAGACCTTCTGTAAAAGCCAACCCAGTGAAAAACTCCCATACACATTTTTTTGCCATTTTGTAAATAAAACAAGAGTGGGAGGCATCTTGGACCTGACTTCTCCCTGTGCCTCTCTCCTGGCTGAGTTGGACCAGGACTAATTCTGGTCAGTGATGTGACTTCCCAGCTCAGTCTCTGCTCACTGAGGCACTTTGTGCAGCTCAGGGCAGTTTGCATAGCCAGTGGCTGCTTCTGGCAGTGAAAGTGCTGATGGTTGGTTAGCACCAAGGGTTGGGGTGCAGACCAAGGTCACTGCTAAATCTTGTGTATGGTGTTGGGGGTGCAGTAAGTCAGAGGTGGCACCGATGAAGAGGAAAGGACAGCTCAGGGGACCCTAAACCAACCAACAAGGGATTCCATCCTATGGATGTCACATTTGGTATAAAGCTGAGGGATCATCAAAGTCAAGCCTCTTCTTTCATGGCTGGTGTCCAAGGAAGACTCTGTCCATTCTGCTTCTGATCCCAATCCTGAATCTGATCCTGAATCCAGTTCCAGAATCCAGCTCCTGAATCCAATTCCCATCTGCTGCTGAGTCCAGTGTGGGACTTCTGCTACAGCATCAGGGGTGATGGTGACCAACTGCCATCAGATGTTGCTTTGTATCTATTCCATTTTGTTATGATTATTTTAACTAAAGCAGTTTTAATTTTCTTTCCCAACCCATCAGTCTCTTTCCCTTATTCTCTTTCTCTTCCCTTTGGGAAGGCAGAGGGGTTCGTAGAAGGTGTCTGCCACTCATTTATTGACCATCTCAGCCCTAACCCTTGAGAGTCTCCCATCCATAATTTTAATAAAGCATACAATGCCATTTTTAAGCTGCCCCTTTGTCTTTTGTATTCATAAATAAGGGGGGGTAAAAAAAAGTGTAAGGAATGGAAAACTCCATGTTTTTCAAGAAACCATTAATTTAAAAGATGAAAAAAGAATTAATTAGAAAATGGGCAATTTGGAGCACCCAGACTGCTCAGTGGGAAGTACTAGTGTCTCAGTGCCATGAAACTGTAGCCACCTTCTTAAAACTTTGAGGAATTTTCCATTGAAATCGTGTTTGAAGATCTTAGCTTTTGTTTTCCCCCTTCAGACAAAACTGGCATGATGGAGTAACAGGTTGGAGTCTTGAGGAAAAGTGAGGGGCTGGGTGGGAATGGGTGGAGAGAGTGATGCAGCTTTATCCCTGTTTTTTCTTCCTCTACAACTACTTCTTCAGCCAGGTAACAAGTGATGGGATGAGAGGAAATGGCCTCAAGTTGTACTGGGGGGTGTTCAGGTTGGATGTTAGGAAACATTTCATCACCAAAAGCGTCATCTGGCTTTGGAGCAAGCTGCCCAGGGAAGTGGTGGAGTCACCATCCCTAGAGGTTTTAAAAAAATGTTTGGATGAGGAGTTTTAGGGACATGGTCTGAGAGTTGTGTACAGGGACATGGTAGACTCCATGATCTTAAGGTCTCTTCCAACCAGGTGATTCTGAGCTCTGTGATTCACTGGACTCAAACATCTGTTCCCAAATGTAAATTATCCTGGATGCAAAAGTTTCCTTGAGTTCCTATGTGAGAGTACACAGCCTTTGACTTACTGTTGATGGTCTTCTTGTGGCTGCTCAGGAATGTGATGAATAACTTCATAAATTGTAGTAAAAACATCCTGGCTTGGGCCAAAGTCAGAGCCAGAAGCAGACTGACTTGAAACCTAAAAGATGCAAAGAGTATTCCTATTGTAAGTGCAGCTGGAAAAGGATTCAACAGAAATGAAGCTGAGAATGTAACTTCTCCTTTTGGGGACTTCTTTCTCAGTGATTTGTGTATGGGTTTAACAGATTGTCTTCTGGACAGACTAGAGATCTCGGCAAAGGAGTACCTAACGAGTTTCAACAAGAGTAAGTGTAGGGCCCTGCACCTGGGGAGGAACAACACCATGCACAAGTATAGATGAGTGGTTGGAAAAGGATCTTGGAGTCCTGCTTATTCACAGGGCAGCAATGTGCCCTTGTGGCCAACAAGGCCAGTGATAACATGGGGTGTATTTTAGAACAGTGTGATCAGCAAGGGAGGTTGTCCTCTCTTCTATCCTGCCTTAGTGAGACCACACGTGGAGTATCATGTCCAGTTCTGGGCTCCAGTTCAAGAGGGACAGGGATAAACTAGGAGTCCAATGGAGGCTATGAGGGTGATGAAGGGACTTGGTACTTGGTCTGTATAGTAGATTTTTTTCTGCTAGGAGAATTCCAGTGCTTAAGTCCTCCTTTGCAACACATGAAGATAAAATAATTCTTGTGAAACACAGATGAGATTTAGTTTGATTATTTTTACAATGATGAATTTAGGTTTCCCTCTGAGGCTTGTCTGTGCTGCCAAAGTTGTGTTGCATGAGCAGCAATATTAGGGCCAAGGGCCACAATAAATAATTTGCTTGTGTGACACAAGTGGTTCAGTGCTACTCATCTACCCAACACTACCACTATGAATATGGAGTGCTGAACTAAGATTGGTGTCTTCAGAGCTTGGTTAGGTCTTTACTGCTCCATATTGACACAAGCCCTGGTGAACAACAGCCACGAGTATGGTGTCAAAGAGGCAGCTGTAAACAGCAACAGAAGCAAACTGACAGAAGGGTCTCAGTACAGATATTTAGTGTGCCTCAAGAAATAGAGGAGATACCATCAATTGATGATGTGAAATCACATACCCTGGGACCACCAGCAAGATCAGGAATAGCGACAAATTCATATATCCCAAAATCATCCAGAGCACTTTCGTGTCCTACAGGGAGAAGGGAAAAACATGAGAAAGGTATTGAGGTGCAATTACAAGCTGAAAAATAATAACTGACAAAGTAGTTTGGCCCAGTTTTTAAGACAACTGAATATTGCTTGGTTGATCAGCTTTGAACCACTTTCCTGCCAAACTCCCAAGCTGGTGGTGTGCAAGGCAGGAAAAGTTTCTCAGTGCTTGGCTACTTCCAACACCTTCCACCAAGTTCAGAGTTTCTTGCTAACCCCAGTGACAGTTTTGGTAGAGCCATGGAGACTCTGTTTGCTGGAAGGCTAAACAGACTGGTTGAGACATAGGAAATGGAAGCCCAGCATATGCCCAGCACACCTGCATTGTAGTGAGGCAGCATCACCTGAAGCTTTTTTATACTGCTGAGAATAAAGAAAGGGAACACAACACTAAGAGGTGCCAGTTATAATAAACCAGTTGGCAGATTGTGTTGGGAACTTGAGATACAACTTGTAGTTAAGGGTGGGAGTCTCCTTCTCTACCCTGCCACTGTCCAGGACTCTTGCTTGTCCTTTGGGCATTACTCCACAGCAAAGGCTACAGCACAAGAGACAGTGCTGAGATTCTCTGCTCCAATATCACTTGCTGGGGTGAAGGACCCTCTGAGCTGAAGTGATTTTCTTGCATTATTCAGCTTGATATAATTCCCTGTTCTCTCACATGTAGCAGCTTATGGCTAGCTCTGATGCTCTGCTAGAAAGGGATGGGAATAAAACTGCTGTCTTTTCAAAGGATGGCCACTCTTCTCACCAAGATGATGTGGGAAGGATTGCAGAGGGAAAAGGAGTAGTGACAAAAGCACACTGGGTACTGATGGCACAGAGAAAGGTGGTACAGAATGTGGTGGAGGTTAAAATGTCTGTAATGTCCTATTAACATCTCTCACTTTTGGTACTGATTTGGTGTTATCAACATACAGAAGTGTGATCCTGCCACGGTGTGTCACCTCTCACTGCTTCCCGTAATAACACTGATTCATTTCATATAGGTGAGAAGAGCAGAATGCAGGTGATGCTACCTGGAATTAGCAGCCAGAATTCAAGCCAAGAAGGTGCACACTGCTGGGAACTCCAACCATGAGCTAAACCCATGCTGAGCTGTTGTCAGTTTGGCTTTATCTTAAGTAAGTTTAGGGAGGTCATCCTGATGTTATGGAAGTCAAAGCCAGGGACAGGGAGGAAGAACTGCCCTTTGTAAGTGCAGATCAGGTTCGTGATCATCTGAAGAACCTGAAAGTGTTCAAGTCCATGGGACCCGACGGGTTACACCCACGGGTGCTGAGAGAACTGGCAGATGAGGTTGCTAAACCCCTCTCTATTATATTTCAAAAGTCATGGCAATCTGGTGAAGTCCCCACAGACTGGAAAAGGGGAAACATTGCCCCCATCTTCAAAAAGGGCAAGAAGGAGGAACCAGGGAACTACAGGCCAGTCAGTCTCACCTCTGTGCCTGGAAAGATCATGGAACAGATCCTCCTGGAGTCACTACTCGCTCAAAAGAATAGTGAAGAGGTGATTGGGAACAGTCAGCATGGCTTTGCCAAGGGCAAATCCTGCCTGACCAACCTGGTGGCCTTCTATGAGCAGGTGACAAAATTAATAGATGAGGGGCGAGCAACTGATGTCGTTTACCTGGACCTGAGCAAAGCCTTCGACACTGTCCCGCACCACATCCTGGTCTCCAAACTGGTGACACATGGGTTTGACTGGTGGACCACTAGATGGATAAGGAACTGGCTTGATGGCCGCACCCAAAGAGTGGCTGTCAATGGCTCCATGTCCCAGTGGAGGCCAGTGACAAGTGGAGTCCCTCAGGGATCAGTCCTGGGACCTATCTTATTCAACATCTTTGTGGGGGACATGGACAGTGGCATTGAGTGCACCCTCAGCAAGTTTGCTGATGACACCAAGCTGTGTGGTGCAGCAGACACGCTGGAGGGAAGGGAGGCCATCCAGAGGGACCTTGACAGGCTGGAGAGGTGGGCACAGGCCAACCTCATGAAGTTCAATAAGAAACTATGAAACTATGAAGTTAATGTAGAGGTAGGTCTGTGACCCAAGTGAACAACACTCTTCCTGCCCTTTCCTTCTTTCTTTTTGCAGTTTTGGTTTGTCTTCAGACACAGATTTGGACCTGATGAGATCGTCTCTTCTGATACCACTTGGGTAAAGGACCCTCTGTGCTGGAGTATTGCTTACCCTCTTCAGCTTCTGAATTTCTTTCATTAGCATTACCTGAAAATGTTTGTGCCTTCCTGTAATCAGCCTCTGGCCTAGGAAACAGAAATATGTTTGTCACTTTGATGTTGTAAGCCAAGAAAAGAAAATAAATGATAAAATGTGGTTCTCTTGATGGGAAGGGCTTCAAGACTTAGAGTGATTTATTTTTATACCTGCTCTGCAGCTTCTGTTGTATCACTGAAAAGAATTAAAAACAAAATAAAAAGACAAATCATTCTTTTTGCTCTGATGGTCAAAAAGAAGAGCTGGGGTGTGCTTAACTCTTACCTACCTTTATGTGGCTGATACCTTTTCCATATGAATAAAAATGCCATAGCTAGGATCAGAAATAATGAAATTCCTGTTATTACAGCAAGAGATGACAAAGATTTTCCCTTCTGGGCCAGCTTTTGCAGTCCTGTGACAAAGAAGATGAGTATTGTAAGTTAGCCTCTTGATCTCTATTCTGTGCTATTATGACACTAAACAACAAATCATTGGAAATTCACCTGAAGCAGAGAGATACAAAATTTTGGTTCTTGGGAATTGGTAATATTTGATTACTTTATTTTCCCCCCATAACTGGTAATTTATTTACTCTCCCCCCCTAGCAAAATCTCCTAAACTAGAAGAGCAATGCTCTTTGTATCAGAAATTAGTCCAGAACAGACTGGTAGTATCTAGAGCTAATTGAAGGTCAAGGAGTGGAACATCTCCCTTGTGAGGAAAGGGTGATGGAGACAGGTCTCCTTAACTTATAACAGAGGAGCATGAAGGGTGACCTCATTCATGTTTATAAAGATGTGAAGGGCAGAAGCCAGGCTCTGCTCAGGGATGTCCAGTGATAGGACAAGGGGCAATGGGTAGAGGCTGGAGCAGAGGAGGTGCCACGGGAACAGAAGGGAAAACTTTTTCACTGTGCAGGTGACACAGCCCTAGAGCAGGCTGCCCAGAGAGGTTGTGGAGTCTCCTTCTCTGGGCAACCTGTTCCAGTGTCTCACCACCCTCACTGGAAAGAATTTCTTCCTAGTGTCCAGTTGCAATCTCCCCTCTTGCAGCTTAAAGCCATTGCCCTTCATCCTATCACTACCATCCCTTGTAAAAAGTCCCTCCTCAGCTCTCTTGCAGCCCCCTTCAGGTACTGGATGGCTGCTCTAAGGTCTCCCTGGAGCCTTCTCTTCTCCAGGCTGAACAGTCCAAAGCCTGCCCCCACAGGGGAGATCCTCCAGCTCCCCAGTCATCTTCATGGCCTTCTCTGACACTCTCCAACATTTTGATGTCCTTCTTGTGTGTAGGGTCCCCAGAACTGGATGCAGTACTACAAATATTCAAATACTGAGCCCAACCTAACTCTACCAAGCTTGGTGCTAAATCATGTTCCTCAGCACCACACTTCTGTGTCTTTTCTTAATGACAGTCTTGTCTCACTGCAAATAAAACCTGGATTGCACCACATGCCCACCACATGTCCAAAATGCCCTTTAACACGTTATTAGCAGGACTTCACTTCTGATACATATTTTCTTTGTAAGAATTATTTCTTCTCCTGGAGCTGACACCCTGCTCACTCAATACAGGAATGACTTCATGTCCTCACCTACAGAGGTAACGACCACTGTGAAGTGAGTTTCATCTCGCTTTCCTGTCGCATTGTTGAAAGCACGACATACGTAATCAATTGTCTTCTGGGCCGCTTCATCACACACAACTTCCAGGTGGGGCCCATATTTGATGACATGAGTGGTGTTGTCAGCCCTTTGGATCCAGGAGTAAGTGTTTGGTGGGTTTGAATCCGCTGAGCAGTCAAACAGTATAACTTCCCCCATGTCCACTGTAAAGACTGCCCCTATGTTCACACCTTTATCTGACTTGACTCTAAGTCCATAAGGTCCATCTGCAAACAAAACCAGCAAAAACAGCAGAGAAAAAATATCAAAGGATATATTAAACTTGAAAGGGAAGCATATCCCTAAACTCAGGTTTTTGAAGATTGACTAGCCATTCGAATGCTGGCATTGGGTCAGTAATTTCAATTACAAGGCTTTCAGTTGAATGGTTTGCAAAGTTTGTGGAGGTTTATCTGGATTTATCTCAGCCTGTCCCCCACCCGATGCTGATCTAATCGCTGTTTAGGGAAAAAGCACAGCCCTGTGCATTGTCCAGTATGAGAAAAAGAAAGAAAACTGGAAGCAACTGGAAAAAGCCATGAAGGAGTAGGTGGTGGAATATTGCAACAGGTTTCCCAGGGAGGTGGCCCCATCCTTGGAGATATTCAAGGTCAAGCTTGATGGGGCTCTGAGCAACCTGATCTAGTTGGGGATGTCCCTGCATACTGCAGACCTTTAGAGGTCCCTTCCAACCCAATGCATTCTATGGTTCTATGATCCCACTTAGACTTTTAAACTCAACTCCATCACCACAGTACAATAGTTGCTGCTGCAGCCTCCACGACAGCGTCTTCTTCCAGTCTTGAAATAATTGGATTCTGGGTCACACTACTGCAACAGCCACATTCTGGGGTGCATTATCACAGGGAATGGACAAGCAGGGTAATATTAATAAGAAATGAAGAACAAAACACATTTGATTGTCAGTAAAAAAACCCATCATGATAATCTTCATGGATCCCTCCACTCTACTTCTTCTTTCCAGTATTGTTTTCAAACAGGAGCCTGCCTCTCGTCTCAGTGAAGCCAGTTAACTAAATGACTTGTAAAGTGATAAATCACCTGTTCTGAGCAACAATTTACTGCTCTGTGGGAATATTTCCAATTGCTCCTATCTCCAGGAGGCTGTTACAGTTTCCAAGCAGATGGCAGGTATTTGCTCTGAGTAACCTTTTCTTTATCACCTCTAGCAACTCCCTTGCAGCACTAACATATGGCACACAGAGATCCTGGGACCTGCTCTGGATTGTTATTGGCAACTGGGAGCCAGGAGACAAACTATCCCTGCAGGCAGAGGTTGGGCCAAATGATGTGACTTTGGACAGCTCAGGGAATCATAGAATCACAGAATATTTTGGGTTGTAAGGAACCTTTTAAGGTCATCTAGTCCAGCTTCTGCAGTAAGCAGGGACATGTTTAACTGGATCAGGTTGCTCAATGCCCCATCCAATCTCACCTTGAATGTCTCTAGAGATGGGGTATCCACAACCTTTCTAGGCAACCTGTTCTAGTGTTTTATCACCAGTTATATAATGGTTGGGCCTGATGAGCTTAAAGGTCTTTTCCATTTGGAACAACTCTATGATTCTGTACTCAGAGATGGAAGGAGGAGGAAAATAAGACATAGATTCTGAATGTGCTGGTAGTGCAATCATACAAGGTCTAGGACATGGGCTGGCTACCAACTGCTAGATTACAGAGCCCAGGAAAGCAATAGCAAGTACCAGCCCTTGGCTGGACAGGAATCCAGTTCCAGTCCTTGCACTGTGCCGCTGGGTAAACTGGTTGTGTCTGAACAGGACTGGCGGCAAAGGAGATCCTAACCTGTCTGAAAAGGACACTTCTACCCCCAGGAATAAGAGGATCA
Source organism: Melanerpes formicivorus (assembly GCF_026170545.1). Classification (NCBI taxonomy): domain Eukaryota; kingdom Metazoa; phylum Chordata; class Aves; order Piciformes; family Picidae; genus Melanerpes; species Melanerpes formicivorus. The sequence continues at coordinate 6,269,870 of NW_027142387.1, forward strand.
GACCCTGCCAAGGTCATGTATGTAACATGTGCTGCTTGCAGATCTTGGAGGCACTGGGAGCTGATGTTGCAGGAAGGATAAGGAACAAAATGTGAATGTTCTTTCTAAGATTTAAGGTAGAATTGTCAAATGTTCACTAAACCAATCTTTTGTTTCCTCCATCTTGTTTCATTCATGAACACAATCTATGCTCCCAGTTAGTTTCCCTCCACTATCATTTCCAGTCAAAATATGTGGCTTGCTTAGGTCCGCTGCCAGCTGCTGCTGGTCTTTGTGCAACTCTTCTTGCTCCCTCACATTTCCCACTTGATGTGGAAAGCAAAGACTCCTTTCACTTCTGATTTACCTAAACCAGACTGGGGGGGGTCTTCTCCTTTTTTCTCCATTCTGTTTTGATATCATTGCTCTGGGAGGTGCTTACAGCAACTGCATGAGTATTCTACACATGGTTTCATCTTCCATGTGCTGTTAGTATTCCCCTTACATCCTTGGTGGAAACACTTGGTCAACACACCCTAGAATGTCCTAGATCTTTCTCAGGCCTGAATCACAGTTCCACATTACAGACATCTTGTAATATCTCAGTCACCTGGGCTTATAGCCTCAATTATTTCCCAACCAATCTCCATCTTACCAGCAGGTGATGGTTTTTGTTCCCTAGAAGTGCATGTCCATACTTTGTCAAAGTTGTTCTGTCCTCTTGGTTTAATGCCACAGGTGAACTCCAGTGACATACACCCAGTCTTTATGCTGATGTCATTGATGGAAATATTAAACAGGACTGAACTCAAAATGAAGGAATACAACCCTCCAGCCTGCTATTTCCTATATTTAGCTTTTTGGTCTTTTTTGCTATCTCTATTTTAAACTATATTTTAATGTATACCCATCTGATTATTTTTTCTCTTTGAGTCATACAGAATCATAGAATGCACTAGGTTGGAAGGGAGCTCTAAAGGTCATCTAGTCCAACCTACCTGCAGGAAGCAGGGGCATCCCCAACTAGATTAGGTTGCTCAGAGCCCCATCAAGCCTAACTTTGAATGTCTTTAGGGATATATGGTCTCCCACCTCACTGGGCAACCTGTTTCAGTGCTCCACCATCCTCATAGTAAAGAAATTCTTCCTAATGTCCAATCTAGATCTACCCTGCTCTAATTAAAAGCCATTTCCCCTTGGCCCAGTGTTACACACTCTTGTAAACAGTGCCTCCCTAACCTTCTTAAAGGCCCCATTCGGCTACTGTAAGGCCACTATAAGGTATCCCTGGAGCCTTCTCTTCTCCAGGCTGAATTATTCTCTCAGCCTGTCTTAGTAGGAGAAGTGTTCCAGCCCTGTGGTCATTTCTGGGGCCCTCCTCCAGACCCTCTCCATCAGGTCCATGTCCTTCCTGTGTCGAGGGCCCTCCACACAGCACTCCAGGTGAGGTCTTACCAGAGCAGAGGGGCAGATTCACCTCTCTCCATTTGCTGGCCACACTGCTTTTGGTGCAGCCCAGGATGAAGATGTCTGTAGTGTGGAAATTGTGATGTTCCTATTTGAATTCTGCAGTTCAGACTCATCCTCCGAACTACATAACTCAGTGATTTTTTATTACACTGCTGTAAGTTAAAGCTGTTAGAAACCAGCTCATTTTGAACCAAGCTCATATGTAATGTTAACTCGACAGTTCTGTCTCCTGTCATTGTTAGAGGGACTTCTTCCAGACAGACCCTTTAAACAAAGCTAATTATGAATATTTCATATACTCACAATATATGGTTGGGGCAATTATCTCACTTTCCATTGCACTGACAGGGTTAGATACCAGACAGCTGTAGTTCCCAATGTCTTCTTTTACCACAGGAACAATCAGAACTGTTGCATTGTTTGATGAAAAAGTGTAATTAGGACCAGCATGGAGAGGCTTCCCATTTTTCATCCACTGGTAGACTACTCTCGTTCCTTTCTCCACAGTACATTTCAGTGTAATATTGCCTACAAACTCCACCACCCCTGAAGATGGTTCTGTATGTACAGCTGGCTTTGTGACAGGAACTGAAAAATAAAGAGATACAAAGAGTTATTAGAGTGATGAACTGATGTATTACAGACTTCATAGAATGCTTTTGGTTGGAAAAGCCCTTTAAGATTATCAAGTCCAACCATTCTCTAACTCTGTCAAGTCTGGTGCTAAATCATATGCCTCAGCACCATATTTCTGTGATAAATGTGTTCATTGCCACATGATTCAAATAGCAGCCATCAACCTCTCTGGAAAGTATTCAGATTTCAAACTTAATTTATTAAATATGGATAAAGGTTGAAAAAAAAGGAAAGCCACATACTGTGGCCAGGGAAATCATAGAATCTTAAAATGGTTTGGGCTGAAAGGGACCTTCAAGATCATCTGCTTCCAACTCTTTACCATAGACAAGGACACCTCCTACTAGACCAGCTTGCTCAAGGCCCCAGCCTGCCTTTGAACATGACCAGGCTTGAAGCCTCCACAACCTCTCTGAGCAACCTGTTCCAGTGTCTCACCACCCTCATGGGGAATAATTGCTTCCAAATGTCTCATCTCACTTCAGTTTCTTCCAGTTTGAAAAGAATGTGAAGCCAGACAGCACTTCAAAACTCTTGCTATTTTATTTTCAAAATGAAGATCCTCCCTTTTACCAACTCACCATCAACAGCAACTTGAATCTTTTGACTGGCAGCTGTCGTTCCATTTCCACGGACGTTGACTTTGACAATGTAATTGCCCTCATCGCTGGTATGCAATGGGTTGATTGTCAAAGATGCACTTGGAGGTATGAGGGTAAACTTGTGCTGATATTCCAAGTCTGGAACTACTGTTTGATTCACAGAGCCAAGCAGGTATTTTGGATTACTTTGAGGCCTCTCAAAAAGCCAAATTATCTGGATTTCTGACGCTGTAGTGTTGAAATTGTAGTCAACAGTAAGATGCAGTGGCTGTCCCTCAATACCGTGGATGGTATGAGATGGCACTGTCAGCTTTAAGGCAGAACAAATACCTGCAGAAAAAATGGAAGAAGAAAAAAATTGTCAAAACCAAGCCACAAATGGAAACACTATGACAATCAAATTGTGAGAAATTCTCACAAAGAAAAAAAATCTCTGAGCTAGAGCTGACACTTTTTCTGTAAGATCACTGGAGGTATTTTAAAGGTGTGTAGATGTGCTATTTAGAGACATGGTTTAGTGGTGGACTTGGCAGTGTCAGATTACAGGTGGAATTGATGATCTTTTCCACCCTAAATCAAGGAATCATAGAGTGGTTTAGATTGGAATAGACCTTAAAGATCACCTGCTTCCAATCCCCCCTGCCATGGGCAAGGACACCTCCTACTAGCCCAGCTTGCTCAAGGCCTCAGCCAACTTGCCTTTGAATACTGCCAGGCTTGGAGCCTCCACAACTGCTCTGTGCAACTTTTTCCAGTGCCTAACCATCCTCATGGGCAGGAAGTGCTTCCTAATGACTCATCTCAGTCCAGCTTCTGCCAGTTTGAAGTCATTACCCCTTGTCCTGTTCTTTTCTATGAGACTAACTTTGATTGTTTAATTAAAACTGAAGACTGTTATGAATAATCCTTGAATTATTGTTAATGGTGAAATCAAATCAATGTGCCAAACCTTTACTTCATTCTCATCAGGCACAACTTCCATGTAATTTAAGCTTATCTCTATAGCTTTCTAAATAAAATACACACTTTTCCAAGAGAATGGATTTCCCCAAACTATTTTTTTTTAATATAATGACCATAAGGGTTCCACCAAAACGACCTCCAGTGATCTGTGCTTTGCTTACAGCTCACTTTGCTATCATCACCAGTATTAGCAAGAACAACAGAGTCGTTGTTGACATAAAACAAGGGCTGCAGCTTTAGTTTAAAGAAAAAACTCTGACATAACTTTGGAGTTTATGGCATAAACCGAAACCTGTTCAGCAAGGTTTTGTCATCATCTGGGTTTAGCATGCACATCTCCTTGTCAAAGATGGATTCTCAACTGCTTTTCACCCATGTGTTCATTTAGCTTTTCTGCTCCCTAAACCCCCTGAACTTGGAGTAAAATGTCATTAGATCACTGATAACAGTTTCGACACTTAGGGCAAATATGTTCAGTTATGAAATAAAGAAAGCTCTATAATGGATTGGAAAACCTGTGATTCCTCATTCCTGGAGTTAGAGCAGCAGGGACTGTCATACAAGTGCCACAAAGCTTTGTCATTTGACCTGATTCCTGCCTCTGAGGTTAATATCTTCAGTGGGCTTTGTGTCATACCCCAGTGCATCCCATTCTTGTCATGATAGGAAGTTCAAGATGCACATTTCTCATTCTAGGAAATATCTCTGAGCAAGAGTCTGAGGAGACTTCCTGGTGAGCGACTGTGCACAGTAAAGCTCTCTGCTTGCACACCAGTATCTCTTGCAGGGTTTTAATGAAAAATGTTGAACAAAATTAGATGTGGTGCTGAAGGACATGGTTTAGAAAGAGAGAGTGGTTGGACTTGATGATCTTAAAGGTCTTTTCCAACCAAAACCATTCTATGAAAGCTGAAATTAGATCAAGGGAATATTAACTGTATGTTTTTTCTAATCAAAGAGTGATTTCATTTTAAAGAAGTAACCTGATAAACTTCCTATAAAACTGAAAATGGTATGAAGACAAAACTAACTCCTGGCAAAGCATTTAGCTTCACATCAAGGAAACTAGGTGAGAGCATCTGAAGTTCTCAAATGAGATAAAAGAAAGTGTCTTCTTACACATGAATGAGTAGAGGATGCACTACATTGGCATTGAAATCTATTCCCTGTGTTGATACAAACCCAAATCAATACAGGAAAAGTGAACAAGCAGAGTTCGTAGAATCAGAAGTTTGTCTAACTCTAGCACAGAGTATTCCTGCCAATGCATCCAGAACATCTATTTTTTATCAGATGCATGGTTAACAAATGCATATTTCTGATAACAAGTAATGCCAAGCACATGTGCTGTTAATGGGAAGACATTGTCCAGTTGACTGAAAGCTTAAGTTAGTTTTAATAACAAGTACATATAAACATTACATATCAATGTTATCTGTTAATTGCCAGGCATCACAATAAAGTGACAAATAATGCAGCAAGGCTGTCTGAAAATGATGGAGTTTTAGAGAGATGTGCCACAGCTGCTAAATAAACCTTGGTTCAGAATCTGCTCAGCTTTACTTAAGAACGTTCAAAGTGTACATCACTTCAGAAAATGTGGCACTAAATATGCTATCAACCCAGGGTTTAGTTACAAATTATGTAGAGCACTAAATTTTGCCTGTTGCTAACTGTTTGTAGCTCCACTCCTAACCCAGGGTGATATTACCTGATTAAAAGCTTTCAGGCTACCTGAGGAGAAAACATCTGACAGCACAACAGAAAGATCTTTACATTTAGAGCTCTAAAACTACTTCACATTTCCACAATGGCAATCAAACAGAACTCATATAATTTCTTACCTACTAGCAGAAAATATATTTTGCACTGCAAGTCCCAAAAGAATTTGGCTAAAGGGCTCCATGACAGCATCCTGCTCCACACCAATCCTGCCTTCTCCTCAGTGCAAAGCCAGGGCTGGATCCTGCAGCTGCTGGTTTATTTGCTAGGGAAATCAGCCCTGAGTTCCCAGGCCCTATCCTGTCCCCTGCCTTGTGTGATTTGAATATGTGTATACAAGGAACAAAGGAAGTGGAGCACCTGGTAGATGAGCACCCATCTCCATTGCCTCTGATTTTATTGTAACCCTTCCCCGGCAGCCACAGCACATATGACATAGAATGTAATAAATGAGGTGCAGAATACAAAGTACAGTCAATTAATAAAAATGCACAGGTTGTAGAGGTGTTAACAGCCTGAGTTACTCTTTTTTAGCAAACCCTCTGCTGTTAGGGGGTTCTGCTTTTTTCAGAGGAGTATTCAGAAGATTTTTCTTTTGGCTCTTTTCCACTTCTTTTCTGTTATAAAAAAAATATTATCAGCAAGAGCCTGGATTTTTTTTTCCTCTAGCATTTTCAAGCCCACAGCTTTTGTCTACTTTTTTCCTTAACATAAGGCATGGATTTTGTTTCCCCTCTCTAAACATCTAACATGAAGTGTCTATCACACAGCTTCTAACAAAAAATCCTGTGGTTAGAGCAGACTGCTTACTGCAGTTGTTGAATTATCTACTGATTAGTTTATTGTCCATTAATTTATATTGATCTAATTAATATTAGCATAAATGTATGATTTGGATTCTGTCCAAGGCTGTCACTCATTGTACAAACCTAATCATCATCAGCAAACCAGCCAACCTCCCACAGGTAACAGTCTGCAACAGCAAATATTTGCATAGACAGGAACGGCGCAGCCAGAGAAAAACACACCAAATTTTCACTCCATAGACTACTACAGATTAACAAAGATTAGGCTACACTGTGTCCTACCCTGTGCAGGAGGGGCTGGCACCAATAAGTAGCCTCCCCACCACTGCAAGGGTCCTGACAGCTGCTAAACCACCACCAAAATGGCCGAACATTGATTTTTCACTTCAGGGTGGTGAACACAAACTCGGAGAGTCAGAGAATGGTAGAGGTTGGAAGGAACCTTTGGAGATTACAGAGTCCAACCCCGCTACAAAGGAAGGATCACCTAGGGCAGGTCACACAGGAACGTGTCCAGACAGGTCTTGAAAATCTCAAGAGAAGACCACCCTCTCTGAGCAGCCTGCTCCAGGGCTCCAGCACCCTCACAATGAATATTTTCCCTCATGTTGAGGTGGAACTTCCTGGGTTCCAGTTTGCGTCCATTGCCTATCACAGGAGACCACTGAAACGAGCCTGGCCCCTTCTTCTGGATACCTACCCTTCGGATATTTATAAACATTACTAAGATCTCCTCTCAGTCTTCTCTTCTCCAGACTAAACAGCCCCAGTTCTCTCAGCTTGTCCTTATCAGATGTTCCAGTCCTTTTATTGTCCTCATAGCCCTAACATGTCCAGATCTTTCCAGAACTCTTAGCAGCTCATTACAATCCAATGTAAGAAACACGAGTTTTACTTCAGGTTAATAAAAAGATCAATACAGTGATCTCAGCAGAAGTCATACCACCATGTGACATGAGTCAGGAGGTGACGAGGGAATTTTGTATATTCCCCAAGGCTTTCTGGGTTCATTGTCCTGACTCTCCTGAATGCTGCTCTTTATAATCTGCTTAGCCCACTTAACGTTAGGGCAGACATATCAACTTGTGGTTTGGCTTCAAAACATCATAGAATACTGGTTCCTATTAATTTCTAACTGAAATGAAGAAGTTTTTCACACAGGGATCAGTCTGTGTTGGTATTTTAAATACCAGAAGTGAGCAAAGAAAATAAAAATAATTAATTAGCCAAGGTCCTTTTTTTTTTTTTCCTTTTTTTGAGTGCATCCTGTTATTTCCAGCATTTGCATGCTGCTATTTTTTACACTGAATAACTTAGTAAGGTGGAAATCTGGTGCTGAGGGACATGGTTTAGCACCAAACTTGGTAGAATTTGAGGATAGTTGGATTTGATGATCTTAAAAGATCTTTTCCAAGCAAAACCATTCTATGATTCTATAAAGTGGATGATGAAAAAGTGATTTTTCTGTAGAATTGTAGCTTGTGATGGTTCTAAAATGGCATTTGGACATAATCAAACCTCATGCATTTAATATAGCAAGTTCATTAAAGTAACTTTATTTGCAGCAGTAACATTTGAATTAATTTCACTACTTCTGCAAATATTTGTTATTTTAACAACACAGGAGTGTTAAGGAAAAAAATTATTTGAGGCTGGCAGAGCACTAGAGCAGGGTGCCCAGAGAGGTTGTGGAGTCTCCATCTCTGGAGGTATTCAAACCCCACCTGAATGTTATGCTGTGGGGATCCTGTTTTAGCATGGGGATTGGACTAGATGATCCCCAGAGGTCCTTTCCAATCCCATACCATGCTGTGATTCTGTGAACTTTGTTATGCGCTAAACTCGTTAGATGTTTTCCACAGAAGTAACTATGGGCAAGGGTAGCCAGAAGTAAGGAATTCTTGCTAAAGAATGCCAAGAGGCGATGACTGACCTCAGAGCTTCATTATCTAAAGGGGACCTACAGGAAGGCTGGGGAAGGCCTTTGGAAGGACCTGTGGTGATAGGATGAGGGGAAACTGAAACTAGAGCAGGGTACATTCAGATTGGATATAAGGAGCAAGTTCCTCCCTGTGAGAATGGTGAAATACTGGAACAGGTTGCCCTGGGATCTGGTTGAGAGCCCATCCCTGGAGACATTCAAGGTCCGCGCTCCATTTCCCTTCACAGCTCCCCGGCTCTGCCCGCACCCCGCTTCCCCTCACGGCTCCCCCAGCCCGCGCTCCATTTCCCTTCACAGCTCCCCGGCTCTGCCCGCACCCCGCTCCCCCAGGCCCGGCCGCCACCGCCCTTCGCAGCGAGGAGGCAGGGCAGAGCGGCCGGCCGCCGCTAGCCGCGCCGCGGCTGAAGGAGCCGCCTCTCCACGCCCCGTTACCGGGTGCTCGCCCGCTCGGGCGTGCTGCCGGGAGTTGTAGTTGGGCTGCGGCTCCCGAGAACTACCGGTCCCAGCGAGCAGCGGGAGCGCTCTGTCAGGTGGCGTCCAACATGGCTTCCCCGTGCGGGCCGGGGCAGCAGCCGGAGTCCGCGGCTGCGCGGGGCTGCTGAATGCTCTCGGGGCGGCGGTGGCGGTGTCAGTGGCATCATGCAGAAGATCAAGTCGCTGATGACCCGTCAGGTGAGCGGGTGGGTTCAGGAGAAGGGCCCCGCTGTGGGACGTCTCCGGCTCTCACCGTGTCTGGGCCCGCGGTGAGGGTGGTGCCGGGGCTAGGGGGCAAATGCCCGGGCACCCTGATGGGCCTCTGGGGCTCAGGCATCGCCCTCGGCCCTGCGTGTGAGAAGAGGGAAGTCCCTGCCTTAGCTCTTGCTGCGCATGGATCCGGCTTTGCTTTCTCTTTAAGTCAAGAAATGTAATCGTGCAGAGATGCCAGCACGGATCTTGTGCGATGAGGGGCGAGTTGCATTTAAAGATGGCTCTTTGCTCTCTACAACTACCTGAAAGGAGGATGGAAGCCAGCTGCGGGTTGGCCTCTTCTTCCTAATAACAAGTGATAGGGCATAAGGAAATGGCCTGAAATTGTGCCAGGGAAGGTTTAGACTGGATATGAGAAGAAACTTCTTGACTGAAAGGGTTCTCAAAGCCTGACACAGGCTGCCTAGGGAGGTGGTTGAATCCCCATCTTTGGAGGTGTTTCAAAGAGGCAGAGATGTGGTGCTGAGGGACATGGTTTAGCCCCAGCCTTGGCAGAGTTAGAGAATGGTTGGACTTAGTGACCTTAAATGCTTCCCATAAGGGTGGTGAGGCACTAGAACAGGTTGCCCAGAGAAGCTGTGGAGGCTTCAGCCCTGAGAGAGTTCAGAGGCAGGTTGGATGTGGCTTTGAGCAAGCTGGTCTAGGAGGAGGTGACCCTGGCTGTGGCAGGGGGTTGAAACTCAATGATCTTTAAGGTCCCTTCCAAGTAAAACCGTTCTGTGACTTATAGGTCACCAGGTAAGACTTGCTCAATTTGATTGCAAGCTAAAGTATCAATCTTAACTGACTTAACATTCTTTTAAAGGGTCTAAGAAGTCCTCAGGAGAGTGTTCATGACCTCAGTCCTATTGAAAGCTTTCGGATTCCTTGTAAGGTAAGAGACACGGTTCCTACATTCCAATCCCCTTCATTCTTAGGTTTTCATGACACTGAGTTGTTTGGTTTTAGTTTTTTGAGGGTTTCTAATATCAAGTTTTTAACAACAGTTTTATTTCATGCTGCAAATCTCTCAAAATATTTTAATGAAAGAATTAAGAGGCAAAACAGGCAAAACTGTAGGCAGAACAGTTCACCTGCTCAGAATGAACTTGTAGTAAAATTTCTTTCTTGGAACTTTTGAACGGCCTGTGGAAGCTGTTCTTAATATTATCTGAGTTTCCTGTTGGAAATGTGGGAAAAAAAAAAAGATGAAAAAATGCCTGGTGGGGTTTTTTTTCCTTCCTTTAAACATGAAATACTCTATGGGTGTCCTGTATAGTTTTAGTCTTGATATTTAGACTTCTGCCTATGGTGCCTTGAGTATAATTTGACTGTGCAATAGTCTTTATGTTCTTCATGACTCATGGAACTGTTAGGGCATGTCCAGAGGAGACCATGAATGTGATTTGGGGACTGAAGCATCTCCTCTATGGGGACAGGCTGAGAGAGCTGGGGTTGTTCAGCCTGTAGAAGACAAGGCTCCAGGAAGAATTTCTAGTGGCCTTCCAGGATTTGAAGGGGCCTCCAGGAGAGCTGGAGAGGGACTTTCACAGAGGCATGGAGTGAGAGAGTGAGGGGCAATGGCTTCAAACTGGAAGCAGCTCAGTTGAGCTGAGATCTTAGGAAGCAATTCTTGCCCATAAGGGTTTTTCCTTCCCAAATGTTTTTGATGGCTACTTCTCAAAGTTCTGAGGTGCTTACATTAACTTTTGCCTTTTTCAACCAGCTCTATCAAATGAATCTCTCAAGTTGCATGACTGTGATTAAATAAAAGCTTTAGATTGCAAGAATCTTGAGGGAAAATACTGTGTTTTGATCAGTTTTACTCTTGGCTCCTTTCCCAAGCCATTTGTCACAGTAACTTCACTTCATTTTGGAAAAAGGATTTATATTGTCATGCCTCCTTAACTTTGCTAAAACCTTTATTGTAGGATTTTATTTTCCACATGATGAGTCATCAGATTAGACACTGTAAGGTGCCTCCTGTCACTGTGAGCATAGATTTCAGATAATCTTTGTTGAAAGCAGAAGGTTTTGGAGTAGAAAGGGTGAGACATGGTATGAGAACCATAAAGGAAATGAAGGTTTAAGTACTGCACAGAAGTTGGAAGTCATTGAGCTCTTGGATATTGTTGTTTGCCTTGAACCAGAGCTATGTTCACTGCCATGGAAACCTACTGATGTCACAAGTCAGAATTACATTCTAATGACAGGATCAAGCAGCTTTGCTGGATATAAGCTGATGCCCCTCAAGAATTATTTACTAATGGGCAGGCTTCATAAAGGGAATTCACTTTTGTCACATGAAGGCAAATGAGCAGTGAACTTCTCGGAACTTTCTGTTGCAGTACAGATTCATGCCTCCAACTTGGTCACACAAAGTATAGAATAGATGAGGTCTGTGACAGAATCTGGACAAGGCAAATCTGAACTGCAAGTGATATGATGAGAAGGAGTGGTTTTAAGCTCAGGGAGGGCAGATTTAGACTGAATATCAGGAAGAAATTCTTTACAGGGTGGTGAGACACTGGAACAGGCTGCCCAGGGAGGTTGTGGATGTCCCCTCCCTGGAGGTGTTCAGGGCCAGATTGGATGAGGTCTTGAGCAAGCTGGGCTGGTGGAAGGTGTCCCTGCCCATGGCAGGGGGTTGAAACTGGATGACCTTTAAGTCCCTTCCAAACTAAACCATTCTGTGACTGTATGGATTTCTAAAAGAAGAAGCTGTCTGCAGATGGGGTTTGTGTCTTTTTTTTGACTGTGATAGCTCATCTCCTTGCTCTGATTGCCCTGGGCAACAGTGATTCTTTTTCAAGCATTCTCTTATTGCCAGCTTTGTTGTTTCCCAAGCTGATAACAGGTTTTAGTAGATTCTGTCACAAAAGGGTGAGGGAGGAATTTTGTACCCTTGGAATTGAAGTCTGTGGCATTCATAATGAGTTGATTTCAAATTAGATTATGTTTATCTTGATGATAATCAGTTTACACACAATATATTAGTTGACTTTGTGGCTTGTGGTGGTAAACATATAGAAGGTAAAGATATGTAAGTGTGGCTTTCTTAGTTTGTGTGGGTTTCTGTTTCCCCAACAGTAGCTGAGTGCTTTTGAGGAGTGCATTAAGAGGTGATGTGACTGATAATCTCTTCCATGGATCACAGTTTGTTGTTCTCTCCACCAGGAGAATTATTTTCCCAGTGCCTTGTTTGTTTTGGTAGAGTGAGGGCTTCTATATAAGCACTTTGTATACATACTGAAGGAGGAAAGATCAAAAGAAGGTTCTCTGTGTTTATGTGAGAGGTAAGGGAATCCCACAAAGTTCCCTGTGGGATTGGCTGTCTTCCCTAGCTGTGGATTAACTGGGGGGAGAGAAAGGGGGGAAGGGGAAAAGAAAGTGTTGAGGTGAGATTACAGATGTGGTTATACATATAAATATTTTTATATAGATAAAATTAAAAGAGTGTGTGTGTGCAGATGTAAAAAATCCTTTAATAAGTTAATGATAAGTTTAATAAGGGGAGATTTAGACTGGAGATTAAGAAGAAATTCTTTACAGTGAGGGTGGGGAGACAGTGGAACAGGTAGCCCAGGGAGGTTGTGGATGCCCCCTCCCTGGAGGTGTTTTAAAGCCGGGCTGGCTGAGCTCTTGAACAACCTGGTCTAATAGATGGTGCCCCTGCCTGTGGGAGTGGAACTTGATGACCCTTCCAACCCAAAACATTTCATGGAGGCAGGATGCTGCAATGGAGCTGCTGATCGAATCTGCTGAGTAGGGCCCTCAGCTTTTAACATAGGTATTATTCAGGCTAGGAATGGAAGGACATAGATTGCAGTATGTTCCCTGGTGTGCTTTTGGATCATTACAAAGAGAAGGAGGCTATATCCAAATGAGTTCAGCCAAGGCTTGGCCCCTGGCACTCTCTGGGTAGAGGTGCAGAGGGTATTGCTGACCTACAGCTTTCAATTATATTAGAGACTGAGTGCTATCAGTTAACTCTTTCCTATGTCTCTGCTTCCCAAGACTTTTTATGGAATCGTTTTGGTAGGAAAAGACCTCAAGTCAACCCAAGACCACCATCGTCATTGCGCCATGTCACAAAGTGCTATGGCCACACGTGTCTTAAACACCTCCAGGGATGGTGCCTCCACCACCTCCCTCAGCAGTCTGTTCCAATCTCTGACCACTCTTTCAGGAAAGAAATTTTTCCTGATCTCCAACCTTAACCTTCCCTGGCACAATTTCAGGCCATTTCTTCTCATTCTATCACATAATACTAGGGAAAAGAGACCGAACCCCACCACTCTCTCACACTCACTCTCTCACACTCACTCTCTCACACTCACTCTCTCACACTCACTCTCTCACACTCACTCTCTCACACTCACTCTCTCACACTCACTCTCTCACACTCACTCTCTCACACTCACTCTCTCACACTCACTCTCTCACACTCACTCTCTCACTCACACCTTTTGTTTGATAGTGACTGGAATGCAGAAGGTGTTTGCTTCAACTCTCTACTAGTAATGCTTCATTCAAGAGTGCAGTGCTGGTGTTGGTGTTACAGGCAGTGTAGAACAACACCAAGTGTGACTCACTTGGGAAGTACCTGGGGAAGTCATTGCAAACTTGCTGAACTGCATTTCAGGTGAGTCTGCAAGGAAATGACTCTTCTGAAATATATTTCTTTCAGAGTTGCCACAGGCTTTTAGACCTGTAAACTTCTAGCACCATGGAACAGGAAGGAAAATGTGTGGACAAAAATATTGGTGTTGGTCCAATTCTGGTTCCTGGAAAAGGTTTTAATGTCTTGTGGACAGAAGAAGCTGTAATGTACTGATCTTTCTGTTCATTGCCATTTTTTTTGTGCTAATGTTGTAAATGGCTTTTGAAAAAATATATCCTTTTGGTGAAACATTCTTATTATGGTGTGATATTACATCATAGGAATAATTTTTGTTTTGTTTTGTGAAGGAGGAGCTGAGAGAACTACATGAAGAACCAACTGATCCTCAAGCTCAGCAAGAAATAATTAACAGCATTGAAGAAGTTTATTTCTCCAATGATTCATTTGATATTGTGAAGTATGAGTTAGAGGTGAGCTGACTTCTTAAAAGAAGAGACAGTAGTAGATCAAGAGAGGTTCTCCTCTGCCCTGGTAAGGCCACATCTGGAATATTGTGTCCAGTTCTGGGCCCCTCAGTTCAAGAAGGACCTCAAGGAACTGCTTGAGAGAGTCCAGCGCAGAGCCACAAGGATGCTGAAGGCAGTGGAACATCTCCCTGCTGAGGACAGGCTGAGGGAGCTGGGGCTCTTTAGCTTGGAACAGAGGAGCCTGAGGGGTGCCCTCATTCATGTTGATAAAGATGTGCAGGGCAGTGTCAGAAGGATGGAGCCAGGCTCTGTTCAGGGATGTCCAATGATAGGACAAGGGGCAATGGGTGCAAGCTGGAGCAGAGGAGGTGTCACAGGAACAGAAAGAAGAACTTTTTCACTGTGAGGGTGCCAGAGCCCTGGAACAGGCTACCCAGAGAGGTTGTGGAGTCTCCTTCTCTGGAGACATTCAAAACCTGCCTGGATGCCTTCTTGTGTGATCTGCCCTAGGTGATCCTACTCTGGTAGGGGGGTTGGATCCAATCTTCAACCCCTCACATTCTGTGCTTCTGTGAACATAACAAAAAGGCGAGGCTTCCTAGAATTAGTATCAGTTGTGCTGGCAGACAGCTCATAATTTAAACTAGATTGAAAAAGCCAAAAAAGCTGGAAACAAAAAAAAGCCTTTCTATGTTTTGGGTATTTTTATAGCAAACTGAGTGAGACACAATAATTTCACATATTGGGGGGATTGTGTGCATATGTATATGACTTAAAATAAGGCAGCTTGGATGTAATGATGATATGATGTGATGTGGTGATGATAATACATTGTTTATTTTAACACTGGCTTCTTCATCCACCATTTGAAAGAATGGATTCATTCTGCAGCTTAGATTGCAGAAGCAATAGGAATGTTTCTCTGAAGGAGTTGATTAGTTAGTTAACACTGCTTTTTATGTTTCAACAGCTTCTAATTTATCACTGAATTTAATTTGTTGTTTACATACAGAGGCTTCCTCCAGTACTTAGTCTTCAAGAACTGGAAGAGTACAGAGACAAATTAAAACAACAGCAAGCTGCTGTAAGTAAAATGCTTTCCTCTGCACCCTTCATCAATTCTGGTCAGAAATCCAACTGAAAAAGATCTGATTTCTTAGACACATTAGATAGGAAGCATTTTTTTCTTTTAGTTGTGTGTGATGTGTTTTTATTGTGAACAATCACAAAGATGATCAGAGGACTGTAGCTGGGGCTGTTCAGCCTGGAGAAAAGAAGGTTCTGGGGAGACCTCAGAGCAGCCTTTGAGTACCTGAAGAGGGCTACAAGAAACCTAGGAAGGGACTTTTTTCAAGGGTTTGTAGTGATAGGATGAGGGGGAATGGATTTGAGCTGGAAGAGGGGAGAATTAGACTGGATATTGTGAAGAAATTCTTTACAGTGAGGGTGGGAAGACACTGGAACAGGTTGCTCAGGGAGGTTGTGGATGCCCCCTCCCTGGAAATGTTCCAGGTCAGGTTGGATGAAGCCTTGAGCAAGCTGGGTTGGTGAGAGGTGTCCCTGCCCATGGCAGGGGCTTGGAAATAGATGATCTTTAAGGTCCCTCCCAGCCCAAACCATTCTGTTTTCTATTGTGACATGTTCCTTACAAGCAGAGAAGTAAGGAATTAATTACAGTAAGTCCACTAATTCCTAAATGGAACTGCAAACATTTCTCATACCTTGTTCCTATGAAAGCTACTTGTCACTTAGCAATTTTTACATAGTGGTGGAACATTTATTCATCATTTTGAGAGCTACAGAAATAAATGATACAGAACCACAAACATGTTGTAGAAGTTTAGTATAGGGATGGCCTACTTAATTGAAATTGCTCTGTATCACATGGAATATCCTCCTTTTTAAGGTGTCTAAGAAAGTTGCAGATTTGATTCTTGAAAAACAGCCTGCATATGTTCAGGTAAGACAACCAACAGTCACTTCCTAAGAGTGAACCACTCCATTTTGTGCTGTTAGGATGCTCCACTTGTTTCACTGGGGATTAAATGTAGTAATTTGTTAGTGCCTGATTTGAACTTGCTGTCTCTGCATGCTAAGCCTGTATTCATAGGATGAAAAGAACCAAGGGCATATTGAGCTGGAGGCCTTTAGTCATATGACATTTTAAGAAGGCTTCCTGAAAACATGGATTCACAGGATTGACTAATGGCTGTAATGGACCTGAAGAGGAATTTCATTAGTGCCTGTCTTTAGGAGTGGTTTCAGATTCTCTTTCCATAAGAGAAAGCAGCAGTGGCCTTTAAGAGCACTTAATCAGAAACATGCCAGTTGTGAGAAGAAAACCTCTGAGAGTAAGCTGGAAATAGGGCCTCAGCATGTCAAAGATCTCCAGGAGCAAAACAAGGCGGAACTGCTTTAGCTGCTTGCAGTAGAGTGTTGGCATGGTGTCTCTCCTTGCTTCCAAAACATCACTGGAACAGCTGCCATAACGAGTCTCAAAAGGAGGCTAAGGGGAGACCTCTGGCCCTCCACAGCTCCTGGAAAGGAGATTGGAACTGGGTGGGTGTTGGTCTTGTCTAGTACCAAGTGATAGGATGAGAGGAAATGGCCTCAAGTTGCTCTAGGGCAGGTTTAGGTTGAATAGGAGAAGAAACTTCTTTACTGGAAGGGTTCTCAAATCCTGGAACAGGCTGCTCAGGGAGGTCGTGGATGCCCCCTCCCTGGAGGTGTTCAAGGCCAGGTTGGAGGGGCTTTGAATAAGCTGGGCTGGTGGAAGGTGTCCTTGCCCATGGCAGGGGGTTGGAACTGGATGATCTTTAAGGAACCTTCCAACCCAACTCATTCTATGATCTCTGATATTTGTGTAACCTGTTGTCTCTCTGTAGGAACTTGAACGTGTCACGTCATTGCAGACTGGTCTTCAGATGGCAGCTGTTATCTGCACAAATGGAAGGAGGTATCTTGCTTAAATAGTGGCAGGGGGGGTAAAAGTGTGTAAGAAGAAACCTCAGCAGTTTGCTTACTGTTGGTATTTTCTGTTGATGTGCTGAATGGAATTAGCCATTGTAGGTAAAAATACTGAAACAAATGCCACCTGCTTTCTGCCTTGCAGCTCTCACTTTGTCATTTGGGAGCTCTCTGTAAAACAAGCACCTTTTGGGATACATCACTCATTGACAGACAGGTGCTGCAGAAAGGAATACATCTTAGCGTAGTCTGTTGGGGTCATCCCAATTTCTGGGTTTTCCTGATGATGCTGACAGCCCTATTTTCTAGCATGAACTTACTGGGAGCCGCTAGCACAAGAGGGACATTGAACTGTTAGAGCAGATCTAGAGGAGGCCATGAAGATGATCAGACTGTTGGAGCACCTCTGCTGTGGAGTCAGGCTGAGAGAGTTGGGGTTGTTCAGCCTGAAGAAGAGAAGGCTGTGGAGAGACCTTAGAGCAGCCTTGCAATATCTGAAGAGGGCCTTCAGGAGAGCTGGTGAAGGACTTTTGACAAAGGCATGGAGGGACAGGATGAGAGGTGATGGCTTCAAACTGTAAGAAGCCAGACTGAGATGAGACATTAGGAAGCAATTCTTCTTCATGAGAGTGATGAGGCACTGGAACAGGTTAGCCAGAGAAGTGGACATTCCAAGCCTAGCAGTGTTCAAAGGCAGGTTGGCTGGGGCCTTGAGCAAGCTGGTCTGGTGGTTAGTGTCCCTGCCCATGGCAGGGGCTTAGTACTCGATGATCTTCAACATCCCTTCCAAGCCAACCCACTCTGTGATTCTACTTTGATGGACAAGTTAGAATGTTGTAGTAAGTTTTATTGTACATAGCACTGAAGACTCTGTTAATTTTTCTCTTTTGCAGGCACCTCAACATAGCAAAGGAAGGCTTCACCCAGACGAGTTTGGGGCTTCTTGCCAATCAAAGGAAGCGACAGCTGCTTATTGGGCTGCTGAAGTCTCTGAGAACAATAAAGACACTGGTATGTCCAGTTGGCTTTGTTCAGTGGCAAGAGATTTTTCTCAATTTCTGTGTAGTTTATCACTGTTCTTCTCTTTGTTTCCTTTTAGCAAAGAACTGATGTGCGTTTGAGTGAGATGTTGGAGGTAAGGCCCTGCCAGACTATTAGAACTTGAAGCTTTTCTACATCAGCTGCTGTCACTCATCTTAATTTTGCCCCTTCTTTCCTTCCTCTTGCAAACAGATCATAGGTGTGTGCATGTGGTAAAATATATCTTTGGATTTTTTTTAATGTTTGAAAAATAATTCACATCCAATGCAGTAGTCCCTGTGCTGGGGGAGGGGCAAGTGTTTTCTGTCAAAGCCTCAGTCCTGCCATAGATAGTTTCATAGTTTCATTCAGGGTTGGAAGGGACCACAAGGATCATCTAGTTCTAACCCCCCTGCCATGGGCAGGGACACCCCACACTAGATTAGGCTGCCCAGAGCCTCATCCAGCCTGCTCTTAAACACCCCCAGGGACAGGGCTTCGACCACCTCCCTGGACAACCCATTCCAGGGTCTCACCACTCTCATGGTGAAGAACCTCCTCCTCACATCTAGCCTGAATCTCCCCACCTCCAGCTTCATTCCATTCCCCCTAGTCCTATCACTACCTGAGATCCTGAGAAGTCCTTCCCCAGCCTTCCTGTAGGCCCCCTTCAGATACTGGAAGGCCACAATGAGGTCACCTGGGAGCCTTCTCTTCTGCAGACTGAGCAGCCCCAACTCCTTCAGTCTGTCCTCATAGAAGAGGTGCTCCAGCCCTCTGATCATCCTTGTGGCCCTTCTCTGGACGCCTTCCAGCACCTCCATATCCCTCTTGTAATAGGGGCTCCAGAACTGGACACAGTACTCCAGGTGTGGTCTCACCAGAGCTGAGTAGAGGGGGGAGGATCACCTCCCTCGACCTGCTGGCCACACTTCTCCTGATGCAGCCCAGGATCTGATTGGCTTTGCGGGCTGCAAGTGCACACTGAGAGCTCATGTTCAGCTTTTTGTCCACCAGCACCCCCAAGTCTCTCTCCTCAGGGCTGCTTTCCAGCCAGTCACTGCCCAGCCTGTATTTGTGCCTGGGATTGCCTCGACCCAGATGCAGGACCCTGCACTTGCTCTTATTGAACTTCATGAGGTTGGCTTGTGCCCACCTCTCCAGCCTGTCAAGGTCCCTCTGGATGGCCTCCCTTCCCTCCAGCGTGTCTGCTGCACCACACAGCTTGGTGTCATCAGCAAACTTGCTGAGGGTGCACTCAATGCCACTGTCCATGTCACCCACAAAGATGTTGAACAAGACAGGTCACAGGACCGATCCCTGAGGGACTCCGCTTGTCACTGGCCTCCACTGGGACATGGAGCCATTGACAGCCACTCTTTGGGTGCGGCCATCAAGCCAGTTCCTTATCCATCTAGTGGTCCACCCATCAAACCCATGTGTCACCAGTTTGGAGACCAGGATGTGGTGCGGGACAGTGTCGAAGGCTTTGCTCAGGTCCAGGTAAACGACATCAGTTGCTTGCCCCTCATCTATTAATTTTGTCACCTGCTCATAGAAGGCCACCAGGTTGGTCAGGCAGGATTTGCCCTTGGCAAAGCCATGCTGACTGTTCCCAATCACCTCTTCACTATTCTTTTGAGCGAGTAGTGACTCCAGGAGGATCTGCTCCATGATCTTTCCAGGCACAGAGGTGAGACTGACTGGCCTGTAGTTCCCTGGTTCCTCCTTCTTGCCCTTTTTGAAGATGGGGGCAATGTTTCCCCTTTTCCAGTCTGTGGGGACTTCACCAGATTGCCATGACTTTTGAAATATAATAGAGAGGGGTTTAGCAACCTCATCTGCCAGTTCTCTCAGCATCAGATCTGTGCAATGAGACTTCAGTTAGTTCAGTAAGGGTGCAATGGAGTCTTCACTCCCTTCTCTACTCTCAAGTGATAGGAGGAGGGGTGATGGCTTCAAACTGGAAGAAGATCAATTAAGGTGAGACATTAGGAAGATACTAGGAAGCAATTCTTGCCCATGGGGATGGTGAGGCACTAGAACAGTGCCTCCACAACAGACAAGTTGTGGAGGCCCCAAGCCTGGAAGTGGAGGTTTTGGAGGTGGCCTCTAAGATGGCTGGAGAAGGACTTTTGACAAAGGCATGGTATGACAGGATGAGGGGTAATGCCTTCAAAATGGAAGAAACTGAATTAAAATGAGACATGAGGAAGCAATTCTTCCTCATGAGGCTGGTAAGGCACTGGAACAGGTTGCCCAGAGAAGTTGTGGAGACTCCAAGCCTGGCAGTGTTCAAAGACAGGCTGGATGGAGCCTTGAGCAAGCTGGTCTAGGAGGAGGTGTCTCTGCCCAGAGCAGGGATTCTATGAATCTATGAGTCGATGAAAGATGCAGAGAGCTGTAAATGCAGCAATCATTTCAGAGCAGTGGACTCTTCTGTTTTCATCTAATGGATAATGGATGTGGGGGCTTTTTGTGTTCTTAGCTGAACTTGATCTGCATTAGAATGCTGCTCTTCAAACCAATGTTTTTTTCAGAAACTCTTTTGTGGTAATAGCTGCATACAAATTGGTCTTGGCATTTTTGCTTCAGTCCGTGACTTTGAAATTCCAGTAACAACTTTGTGTTTGAGCTCTCTGGAGCATGAAATGTAATGGGGATAGTTAGGACAAAACAGGAAAGCTCTTAGCTTCAGAGTGGGTTTTCCTTCCTCCAAGAGCCTTTCTGACCTCACAACTAATAGGATGCAAAAGAAGTAATTACACCAAAGGCACTGCCCATCTTCTGTTGGTGAGGTCCTGAGGTTTTACATTTTTGTATGTATGCTTGGTTTTGATTTTGTCCTGACATTCTCATGTACTTCTGTCACCTTATTTCCATAGCACAGGTGCTCCAGCCCTCTGATCATCTTTGTGGCCTCCTCTGAACCCTCTCCATCAGATCCATGCCCTTCTTGTGTTGGGGGCACCAGAGCTGGGTGCAGTAATCCAGGAGGGGTGTCACCAGAGCAGTGTGGAGGGGCAGAATCACCTCCCTTGCCCTACTGGCCGTGCTGCTTTGGATACAGCCCAGGATTTGGTTGGCTTTATGGGCTCCAAGTACACGTTGCCAACCTATGAGTAGATCATGTTGTACTGAGCTGAAAAATCAAATCTTTGACCAGAATTAGATCTGTTCTAACTCAGACCAGGGCATTTATTAACCAAGATTTGAAAGCTGATTTGGAACTTGTAAATTTTGTAGTAATAGCTTTCTGGTATGTTTCGTATGAGTGCATAAGAATGCAAACCAGCAAGTCCCTTGCATAAGTGAATGTAACAATGTTGTTTTCAGATGTTGCTAATGTGTCTCTTATTAATTCTAAACTATTTGTACATTAAATTCTGCAGCAGACCCTCACTGATTTCCTTTGACTTTATATCTGTAAGAGGCAAAATATTTTGATTCTTAAGGTACAAACATGCAAGCAGAAATTGGTCTTGCAGTGTTTGCTTTAAAAAGCTAAACTAGCTTTCCATTCTATTTTATTCTAAGGAAGAGGACTATCCAGGAGCTATTCAGCTGTGCTTGGAATGTCAGAAAGCTGCCAGCACTTTCAAGCACTACAGCTGTATAAGGTAAGGTGACACTGTGGAGACTTCAGCTTCTTTGTGGCTTGATTGGTACATGATAGTAGAGCAGTGAGCTTTAATTCTCATTCTGTAAAGTAGCTTCAACTAGAACATTAATTATTTGCTAAGAAAATTAAAGTTGAGGAATTTGTAAAAGCAGAATTCTCTCTCTCCATCTCTGGCCACTCTGCTTTTCATGCAGCCCAGGCTGCCATTAGCCTTCTGGGCTGCAAGTGCCCATTGCTGGCTCATGTCCAGCTTTTCATCCACTAGCATTCCCAAGTCCTTTTCTGCAGGGCTGCTTTCTATCACTTTCATCCCCCAGACTGTATTGATAATGAGAAATGTTCCAACCCAGGTGCAGGACCCTGCCCTTGGTATTGTTGAAGCTGATGAGGTTCACCTGGGCCCACCTCTCCTGTATTGTGTTTTTTTGCAAAGAACTTTGGTGTGAGCTGTTAATATGATCACTAGTTTTAATCTTTTCCTTTCTTTCATTAATAGTGAATTAAATTCAAAACTGCAAGACACCTTGGAACAAATAGAGGTAAAAATGAATGTGTTGATGTTTAGTAGGTGTTGGTATTTAACCTTTAGATGCAGGAGCTTTCTCAAACAGTGTTATTAGCAATCACAGAACCTGCACATTTCTGTCACATGCTGTCTATGCAATGCTCCAGTCATTGAGAGGCTGAGGGAACTGGAGGAAAAGAGGCTGAGGGGCAACCTCCTGGATCTCTAAAATGCCCTGAAAGGAGGCTGGAGCCAGCTGGGCATTGGTCTCTTCTCTCTTGGAACAAGTGATAGGAGAGGAGAAATGGCCTCAAGTTGCACCAGGAGAGTTTTAGGTTGAATATTAGAAGAAACTTCTACAGTGAAAGGGCTCTCGGAGCCTGGAGCAGGCTTCCCAAGGAGGTGGTTCAATTCCCACCCCTGGAGGTGTTTCCCAGACACAGAAATGTGGTGCTGAGGGACATGGTTTAGCCTCAGCCCTGGTGGAGTTAGAGAATGGTTGGACTTTTCCAACCAAGATGATTCAATGGTTCCATGGATGTATGTAGGCTTTCTTCGTTTTCCCCCTACATTACTGATCATTGTGCTGGTATAGTACTCATGAATTGCAGAATCATTAAGGTTGGAAAAGCACTTTAATATCATCAAGTCAAACCTTCTACCAAACATCTCCATGACCTGAAGTGCCACATCTACTCATATGTTGAACACCTCCAGGGATGGTGACTGCATCACCTCCTTGGTGATCCTCTTCCAATGCCTGGCCACTCTTGTAGGGAAGAAATTGTTCCTAATATCCAATGATTAATTTCAGCATGAACTTTTAAGTCAGGTAATGTTAGTTCCAGTTAATAGATGGCAATCAGAGCATGAAGAAGCCTGGAATTGAATTTTTTGAGCTGAAACAGCTGTAGAGCATCTTTATCTTCCCCCAGATTTGTGTTTCTCTTCGGAATGAGAACAGACCAACTTAGAAATGCCTGCTTTCTCATACTGGGCTGCTTCTCAAAGTAAACATCACTTTGGACTCGACCTCAGTGAAGTACTGGGCTTGTTCTTGGAAATGATGGCACTCATTGGCTGACAAAAATTTCAGGCTCAAGTACTATAGGCAGCAACAAGTAAGCTTTGAGCACCTCAGAGTAGCTGGGAAATTTCCACTCTTGGCTATTTGACAAGCATAGTTATCAGATTGTTTAAATAAATGTCATCTGCTCACTTGCTGTTGTTTAATGTGTTCCTTAGCCTGTTTTTATTTAGTGTTGAAGATGTTTTTTCTTCATTTATTTAGGAGCAGTTGGACGTGGCACTCTCCAAAATATGCAAGAACTTTGATATCAGCCATTACACAAAGGTTCAGCAGGCTTACAGGCTGCTTGGGAAAACACAGGTTGGTGCTCATCTTCTGAGGAAGTCCCAGCAAACAGTGGGGTAAAGGATTAAAAGCTTTGAGTACTCTGAAGGAAATTTCTTTTCCTTATTGTCATGGTTTAACCCCAGGTGTCCCTGTCCATGGCAGGAATTTGGAACCAGATGATCTTTAATGTCCCCTCCAACCCAAACCATTCTGTGATTCTGATTATTGAAATGTCTTACATTTTCATCACAGAATGATAGCATGGCTTAGGTTGGAAGGGACCTCAGAGGTCTTCTACTTCAACTTCCCTGCCATGGGCAGGATAGCCTCTCAACTAGACTTGGTTGCCCAAAGCCTCATCCACCCTGGACTTGAACACTCCCAGGGAGGAGGCATCCACAGCCTCCCTGGGCAGCCTGTTCCAGAGTCTCACCACCTTTGTACTGAAGAACTTCTTCCTAAGATCCAGTCTAACCCTGCTCTCCCTCAGCTTTTAACCATTCCCCCCTGTCCTATTGCTAGGCACCCTTATGAAAAGTCCCTTTTCAGCCTTCCTTCAGGCTCCCTTTGGGTACTGAATTCTAAGATCCCCCCAGGGTCTTCTCTTTTCCAGGCTGAACCACCACAGCTCCCTCAGCCTGTCCTCACAGCAGAGGTGCTCCAGCCCTTGGATCATGTTTGTGGCCTCCTCTGGACTCACTCCAACAGCTCTGTGTCCTTCTTATGTTGGAGACACCAGAACTGGAGGCAGTATTGGAGGTGGTGTCTCAGCAGAGCAGAGTCAAGGGGCAAAATTCCCCCTCTTGCCCTGCTGACCATACTCCTCTGGATGCAGCCTAGGATATGATTTGCTTCTGGGCTGCATTAAATAAAATAGGAAGATAATTCAGTATCTTCAGTACTTTTCACATTTCCATTTGTCATTCTCTTTTCTTTGGCTCATCGAAGTTAGGGTTAGCTGCTGAAGATGGCTTCTTGGTGACAGGATTCAAGCAGGATTGCTTGTTCATTTCTTATAGGGTTGATAGAGTCCTCAGCATTCTCAGGCTTTAAGCGTGGCAAAGAGCAAGCAGTGAAACTGAACATTATCACACCTCAGGATCTGATGACTTCATTGTGGCATAACAGATAATTTTTTATCAGCTCTTGTGTACCACATAATTGGATTATTAGCATATCTTGAAACAGTGAGAAAATCCAATTTCTGAAATGAACTGAACTTATCTACACTTTAATGACAAAGGATCAATAGGATAATCAGCCTGGCCTGAAACTCAGGCATGGTTCTGGCAAAATTTCTATAGTCACTAGCATTTAGTCCCCCTACTGATTCTTGTTTTGCTGGAAAAAGGGAGTTTAGTTAAAGAAATCTCTCTCTCTCTCTTTATTTATTTATTTTTATTGCACAGAGGAGTTTTGTAAGAGATTTATTGATGTGAAGTGCATGCCTTCCTATGACACTGAATCCTACTTTATGTTCTCCAAGGAAGAAGTCAGAGTTGCAAAGTGGATGAAGGCTTTAGAATTTTGGATTTAGTTCTATTAATTAAATTGTATTCATTAAATTGCCTTAAATTCCATTAATTAAATGCTATTCAATTCTATTAATTCATTGCATCCAGTTCTGGAGGCCTCAATACAGGAAGGACATGGACTTGATGGATCAGGTCCAGAGGAGGGCTATGAAAATGATCTGGGGGCTGGAGCAGCTCTGCTACGAGGATAGGCTGAGGGAACTGGTATTGTTCAGCCTGTAGAAGAGAAAGCTCCAGGGAGACCTAATAGCATCCTGCCAGTACTTGAAGTGGGCTGCAAGAAGGCTGCAGAGGGACTGTTTGCAAAGGCCTGCAGGGACAGGAAGAGTGGTTTGGAATGAGAGCAGAGCAGATTTAGATTGGATGTGAGGAACAAGTTCTTACCACGAGGGTTCTGGAACACTCATACAGTTTGCCCAGGGAGGGAGTTGAGGCCCCATGGCTGAAGATATTCAGGGTGAGACTGGACAAGGCTCTGAGCAAGCTGCTCTAGTGGAGGATGTCCCTGCTGACTGCAGAGGGGTTGAACTGGATGAGCTTTGGAGGTCCCTTCCAACCCAAACCATTCTATGATTCTATAAATTGCAGATCTGTTTTTAAATTAGATGAAACTGTCTCCCTTGAGAGCAGTGCTGGCCTCAATTAATTTCTTTTTGACACTTTAATCAATGATTGGGAAGGTGAATGAATTAATGTAAATCCTGTAATTCTGTGATAACACATGAAATTAATATTTGTTTCTGGTAAGGTAAAAAAAACTGGTGAGTTATAGAAGGAGGATGATAGATAAGCTGATTTTACTGGTAATACCTGAAACCTTTGACATTACCATATTGTAATACTGCCAACTCCTTTGCTAGAGATTCTTGAGTCAAAGATTGGAGGCCTTGCTCACAGTCTCCTGTGCCCAGTCCTGAATAAATCTAAGATTAAAAGGTGACATAGGACAGATTTGAATTACTGTTTGATTTTATGTTACTCTCTTTCTTTCAGACAGCAATGGACCAGTTACACATGCACTTCACTCAAGCCATCCACAACACTGTGTTTCAAGTCGTGCTGGGATACGTAGAGCTGTGTGCAGGGAACACAGACACCAAGTTTCAGAAGTTACAGTACAAAGATCTCTGCACAGTATGGAATTCTTGCTTATATCTATACATTTGAAACTGAATTTTCCCACCCTTTTAAGTGTACCTTATCTAAGTAAGGTTATCAAAGTAACTCTGCTGCTACTATGGTTTCTTAATTTGTAGGCTGATGGAGAGATTGGTTAGCTACAACTTAATGCTGGCTTTTTATTCACAACTTAATGT
This sequence comes from Melanerpes formicivorus, assembly GCF_026170545.1. Taxonomy (NCBI): domain Eukaryota; kingdom Metazoa; phylum Chordata; class Aves; order Piciformes; family Picidae; genus Melanerpes; species Melanerpes formicivorus. The sequence goes on from NW_027142387.1 coordinate 6,296,129, forward strand.
GGGTTCTGACTGCACCAAACTTTAGCCCTTTGGGGTTAGTGTACACACCATCTAAATAAACATAAAGAAGGAATTTGTGGGATATAAACAGGAGACCAACATTTCATAGAGTCTGAATGGTTTGGGTTGGAAAAAGCCTTTAAAATCATGGAGCTCAGCCCCAGCCTTGGCAGATTTAGAGAATGGTTAAGCAATATCCCTCAGCACCACATCTCTGCCTCATTGAAATGGCTCCAGGGATGGGGATTCAGCCACCCCCCTGGGCAGCCTGTACCAGACTTTAAGAACCCTCTCGGTCAAGAAGCTGCTTCTAATGTCCAACCTAAGCTTCCCCTGGTGCAGCTTGAGGCCATTTCCTCTCATCCTATTACTTGTTACTAGGGAGAAGAGACCAACCCTCACCTGGATCCAACCTCTTTTCAGGGACTTGTAGAGAGCCAGAAGGTCTCCCCTCTGTCTCCTTTTCTTCAGACTAAACAACTCCAGGTCCTTCAGCTGCTCCTTATCAGCCCTGTTTCTCCATACCCCTCAGCAGTTTCATTGCCAGCAGTTTGACTCAATGATCTCAAAGGTCTCTTCCACCCTCAACAATTCTGTGATTCTAGTTTGTGTTCTGACCCATTTCTGCTCTTCCACTTCTCACATCTCCTGGGTTCATGTAGCATCAACTAGGAAACAGCATCTGCATGGAAAACAGCTTCATTTTAAAGAGGGGCCCCTTTGATTTAAAGGGCTGACATAACCCAACAGCCTTTATATGAGTGAAACTGGAGTCTGAGAAACTAATTTGGAGTAATTGACATAAGGATTAATGAAGAGAATAAAATACCACCTATTTGCACTGCAGTGAGCAAATTCGAGTTGAAGAAAGCCAGCAAAGCCTGATCTTTGCTCTCTAGACTGCAGCCCTTGTCAGCTTTCTGCTTTAAGTCTTCAGAGATTGGTTTTCTCTTAATTTCTTAGTTCCTAATTCGCTTTACTTCTGAGGTTGGTGTTGGGTTTTTTATTCCTTTCTACTCCTGCACATCTCTCAGTTTATTTCTCACTAAGAAATACTCTTTGCACTTCAAGACAGCAGTTGCTTAGGTGACTGAAATCAGGCATTTGTCACCTCTGGGATATTTCAGAAAAGGAAATGGATAAGTGTGAAGTCCTTGAGCTGCATGAATATGGAGGGGTTTGGATGGTTTGTTTTGCCTTTGCCAAAAATGAACACAACTGTTGAGTCTCACAGTGTTGGGGTTTTGTTTTGCTTTTTTCTGCAGCATATTACATCCGACAGCTATATTCCATGCCTTGCTGATCTCTGCAAAGCCCTCTGGGAAGTCATGCTCAGTTACTACAGAACCATGCAGTGGCATGAGAATCATGAGCAAGATGAGGAGGCAGCTGTTTCTTCTGGTAAGAAACCATTCTGGGAACAAAGCTCTCAATATTTGGAAATATCTTTTCTTTGATTCAAGTTGTTAATTTGTGTCTTGGAACCTCTGTGCTCTTGGCTGAGTGCCTTCAGCAATTTGCTGCTAGTGTGCAGTATGGACTTAAGTACTCACTGGATTTTTGGATTCTTCAGAATAAAGTTCACTTTGTAATGAATATCTGAATGTGCTGTTAGTGCAGACAGAAGCAGTGTGATTTTAAACAGAGCTTATTGCTGAGTTGGAAGTTGGATGGGGTAGGTTGTAGACAGGGAGTTGTAGAGAGCCAGGTCTCCCCTCTGCCTCCTTTTCTCCAGACTAAACACCCCCAGGTCCCTCAGCTGCTCCTCACCAGATCTATTCTCCAGACCCTTCAGCAGCTTCACTGCCCTTCTCTGGACCTGCTCCAGGACCTTAATGTCCTTCTTGGAGTAAAGGGCCCAAACCCAAATACAGGACTCGGGGTGTGGCCTCACTAGTGCTGAGTCCAGGGTTACAATCACTTCCCTGCTTGTGCTGGTCACACCATTGTTGATCCACACCTGGGCACACACTGGCTCATCATCAGCTGGCCATCAACCAACTTCCCCAGGTCTTTCTCTGCTGAGCACCTTCCAGCCACTCTGCCCCAAGCCTGCAGTGTTCATGGGGTTGTTGTGACCCAGGTGCAGGACCCACATTTGGCCTTGTTGAACCTTATACAGTTAGCCTGAGCCCGTCAGTCCAGCCTGTCCAAATCCCTTAGAGCCTTCCAGCAGATCAACACTGCCTGCCAGCTTAGTGTCATCTGCAAACTTACTGAGGTTGCAGTCAATCCCCTCATCCAGATCACTGATACAGATGTCAGAGAGAACTGTTGGACAGCCAGAATAAAATGTTCATATGTAAAACTTGGTTAATCATAATGAGCATAAAATGAGTGAACTAAAGCTACCTGCGCCACATTTAATGAACTTCTTACTCTGTGTCTTTGTTTTACATGTAGGCAACAGCAAATTGCTGAGATGCAGGTTTTCATCCCTGAAAATAAACTGCTTACTGGAAAATGATCCATTGCACTGCTGGTCATGATCAAAGCATTGTTTGTATTTGTAGCATAGAATCAAAGAATAGATGAGTTTTCAAGAGACTTGTGCAGGACATTTTGTCTTCCCTGCTCAAAGCAAAGTGAACTTCAAAGTCACATTGGTTTGTGCAAGGCCCTGTCTAGTTCAGCTGGATTTTCACATCCCATAAAATCCCCTGTGATGTTGCTGTAACTCCCATGTATTCCTGAGGCACTAATTTAACAGAGGAACAAAAGAAACTGGGCACTGAAATAATCACTCGAGCATTTAAACTCTTGATTTCACTACAGTACTACTGGTAGCAAAAAACTGGTACCTACTTTAAGTGATTCAATGAAAGGCAAGAAGAAAAATCCCTAAGATGTCAATTTGGTTTCCACCATTTGAATTTTCAGAATATCCCAATTCTATTTCTGCTAAAATTCAGTGCAAGCCCTGCCTGGTATTCAAAGACTGAAGCTAGAGGACAGTGATTTGATAGATTGCCTTGTTGTTGTTGCCTCTACCTAGTGAGGATTAAACAAAAGCCTTTTTTTTGTTGTTTGTTTTTATGCCTAGAGGCTGCCTTTATAAATTTTAGAGAAACCAGAAAATTACTGTATTTGAATCAGGTATCTCAAAGAACAACTCCTTCTGATTCCTATTTTTATGTGAAATTCTGCATATTTAGGCATTCTGCTACCTGCTCCAAATTTTTCAAAGCAAAGAGTGTAAATACCTGTGGACCTTTGTCAAGCCCTTGGTTTTCCAGGAAGTTATCCTGTTTGCATGTGTGAAATTTGCTGCAGCACACTTCGTGAGAAGACTGGAAACAAGGCCTCTAGGCATGACTGGCCATAGTCCAGGAGGACCAGGAGATTGCCAGACAAAGCGGAGTCCCTCAGGGATCAGTCCTGGGACCTGTCTTGTTCAACATCTTTGTCAGTGACATGGACAGTGGCATTGAGTGCACCCTCAGCAAGTTTGCTGATGACACCAAGCTGTGTGGTGCAGCAGACACGCTGGAGGGAAGGGAGGCCATCCAGAGGGACCTTGACAGGCTGGAGAGGTGGGCACAAGCCAACCTCATGAAGTTCAATAAGAGCAAGTGCAGGGTCCTGCATCTGGGTCGAGGCAATCCCAGGCACGAATACAGGCTGGGCAGTGACTGGCTGGAGAGTAGCCCTGAGGAGAGAGACTTGGGGGTGCTGGTGGACAAAAAGCTCAACATGAGCTCTCAGTGTGCACTTGCAGCCCGCAAAGCCAATCAGATCCTGGGCTGCATCAGGAGAAGTGTGGCTAGCAGGTCGAGGGAGGTGATCCTCCCCCTCTACTCAGCCCTGGTGAGACCCCACCTGGAGTACTGTGTCCAGTTCTAGAGCCCCTATTACAAGAGGGCTGTGGAGGTGCTGGAACGTGTCCAGAGAAGGGCCACAAGGATGATCAGAGGGCTGGAGCACCTCTCCTATGAGGACAGACTGAGGGAGTTGGGGCTGTTCAGTCTGCAGAAGAGAAGGCTCCGAGGTGACCTAATTGTCGCCTTCCAGTATCTGAAGGGGGCCTACAGGAAGGCTGGGGAAGGACTTCTCAGGATCTCAGGTAGTGATAGGACTAGGGGGAATGGAATGAAGCTGGAGGTGGGGAGATTCAGGCTAGATGTGAGGAGGAAGTTCTTCACCATGAGAGTGGTGAAACCCTGGAATGTGTTGTCCAGGGAGGTGGTCGAGGCCCCGTCCCTGGGGGTGTTTAAGACCAGGCTGGATGAGGCTCTGTCCAGCCTGATCTAGTGTGGGGTGTCCCTGCCCATGGCAGGGGGGTTGGAACTAGATGATCCTTGTGGTCCCTTCCAACCCTGAATGAAACTATGAAAACTATGAAAACGTTGCATGGATTTCTATTGAACAACAGCATCCACATGACTCTGTCTAAGCATTCTGTTGTAAATGGCAGCTCCTGAGGACAGCAATTTGAGGGAGGTGATTGTCCCACTCAGCTCTGCTGAGACTCCACCTGGAGTTGTATGTTCAGCTCTGGAGCCCCCAGCACAAGAAAGACATGGAATTGTTAGAGCAGGGCTCTCATCTGTTGTTTCAAAGGAGAAGTGACCAACCCTCACCTGGCTCCAACCTCCTTTCAGGGAGTTGCAGAGAGCCAGAAGGTCTCTCCCTAGCCTGCTTTTCTCCAGGATAAACACTCCTCCCAGTTCCCTCAGCTACTCCTCACCAGCCCTGTTCTCCAGACCCTTTACCAGCTTCATTGTCCTTCTCTGGACCTGCTCCAGCCCCTTACTGTCCTTGGAGTGAGGGGCAAGAGCAGACCACACAGAGGAGCAGTTTGCTGTGCATGGCAGTGCTCTTTATTTCTTTTCTATTTGAAATACCTGCCTCTGTTCCTTTTATCTTTCAGTTTTTATTGATGTGGTACCTTGCCTACGTTGTGGCTGTCAGAAGCCTTCCTGGTTGGCATTAGTGTCTAGTATTTATGTGTGTTTTATTTATCTCCTTTCAAAAGTTAGGAGCTATTGAGCTCTCCTGGGGTTTGCAGAATGAATAATGTGAGATTATTATGGGTAGAAAACTTGGATACATTTGGAGATAATCTGTGGTACTTTTCACCTTCAGCTTCAGATGGCAGCAATGTGATTGGAACTGAAGAGGACAGTTTTGACCGCAGCTACGTAAAGAAGAAACTGGAGCATGGGCTTTCAAGGATATGGCAGGTAGGGTTTGCTAATGGTTTTGCCAAATATTTCTCTCCCTTTGCCCAGTTTTAATTATAGTTTTACTGGTAGTTGTTTCATCTTGGTTAGAAAAGAACTTGAAGATCCTCGAGTCAAACCATTACATTGATCTTCTTTCTGGAGACTTTTTTTTATTGAAGTGATTTGTTTGAAGCTAAATATATCAAAACCTCAGCTGCTACTCATTTCCTCAGTTCCTCCTTGGTCACTATGCTTACTACAGAATCACAGAATGGTAGGGGTTGGAAGGGACCTCTGGAGATCACTGAGTTCAAGCCCCCTGCCAAGGCATGGTCAACTGGAGGAGTTCACACAGGAACACGTCCAGATGCGTTTTGAATGTTACCAGAGATGGAGACTCCACCACCTCTCTGGGCAACCTGTTCCAGTGCTCCAGCACCCTTAAATTAAAAAAGTTCCTCCTCATCTTTAGGTGGAACTTCTTATGTTCAAGTTTGTACCCATTACCCCTTGTCCTGTCACTGAGCACCACTGAAAAGAGCCTGGTCCCATCCTCCTGGCGCCCACCCTTTAAGTACTGATGAGCATTGATGAGGTTCCCCCTCAGTCTGCTCTTTTCCAGGCTAAAAACCCCAAATCATCTATCCTCATAAGAGAGATGTTCCACTTCCCTCAGCATCTTTGTACCCTTTGCTGTACCCACTCTAGCAGTTCCCTGCCCTTCTTGAACTGGCCAGTCCAGAACTGGACACAATACTCCAGATGTGGCCTCACCAGGGCAGAATGGAGGGGGAGGAAAACCTTCCTCAACCACACTGTTCTTGGTGCACTCCAGGATGCCATTGGCCTTCTTGGCCATGAGGGCACATTGCTGGCTTGTGGTAATCCTGTTGTCCACCAGGACTCCCAATCAGTCCATGGTTCTGTGAAGTTAGAGGCACAAACCTGAAGTACAAAGGAAGCTTTTTGTCTTTGGTGTGTTAAGGATGCAGAAACTTCTTTGTGTTTTGTAGGATGTTCAACTGAAAGTGAAAACCTATCTTCTGGGAACAGATCTGTCTAGCTTCAAATACGATGACTTCATATTTGTACTTGATGTTACCAGCAGGTATGCCGATGCGGTCATAAGACCACTTGATATATGTGCACAAACCTGGATTCAGAAAAGACAGCAGAGTTAATTAAGGCTGATATTTACATTCTGATGCCAACTTTGTTCCTATCTACTCATACTTTGAAGAGTACTTCTTTATGTGGGAGTCTGAGTGAGTGCCAACCGCTCTTTCTTGTTACCTTCTCCAAGGGGGAGAGGTGGAATAAGATGCTTTGCTTAAGTAGTGCTTAAGTGTAATATTATTTCAGTGTTGGCTACCTTTAAGATTTGAAATCTGCAGTTTTTAAGGGGACTCTCAGTCCAGAGCAGTAAAACCTTGCAGTGCTGCTAACCTGTTCAGTATTTTCAGTATTTCAGTATTTTCAGTATTCCTAAGGTTGGAAGAGACCTCAAAGATCATTGAGTCCAACCTGTCACCACAGACCTCATGACTAGAGTAGGGAGAACACTACTGCCCACTGCAGGCTTGAACTCACGACCTTCCCAAGACCAGCTTAAGTTTCAAAATATGCATACAATGGAAAAGAGGCCAAGGAAAATCTTTATCTAGCATGTTAAAAAGGAAAAAGAAGGAGAGGGGGAGAGGGAGAGAGAAAGAGGGAGAGATGTCTCTGAAAATAGAACTAAAAGAAATTAATCTGACATGGAGGAGAAAAAGGATCTCTAATTAAAGTCTTTCATAGTCTCCAATTAACCAGAGATGCCAGTTTGGTAGGAAATGGGGTAAGCTTTTTAATGGTAGAGTGTTGCAGCATGTGAAAATAGTAAAGAATCTTCTACTGAGAAAACAAATCTTGACATCTTACGCCATTGAGAGGGCTGTGGGGAAAACAGGACATGATGTCCTTCTGTCTGGGGAATAAAATGTCAGGTTCAGACTGTGATACAGTTTGCCGAGGGGGCAAGAGGATCTCAAAAAGACATTTATTTTGCTTATGACTTGTTATCTCTATGTGTATAAACATTATGGTAGGATTTGGTGGGAAATGAGACAGGGAAATTATGGAGTGAGTGAAGTAAGTCTTTGCACCTTAACTTTGGTGCTCTGCTTTTATGGAGATAAATGGACACTCATGGTAATGATAAAGGATTTGTCATTCAGATTGGAACAGCAGTGTTAATAAAGCAAGAAATATTTATACATGTTTCATTCTTACAGGCTAATGCAGGTTGGAGAGGAATTTTGTGGCAGTAAGTCTGAAGTTTTGCAAGAATCCATCAGAAAGCAAAGTGTTAACTATTTCAAAACATACCACAGGTGAGATTGCTCTGTGTGCAGGGAGTGACTCTAATGGCATTTAACTTCTGATGCTTTCCAAAGGAATTCCACTGCAGGTTGGTCCTGCATTCAGGTTAACAGGGGGTGGAATATGTTTTGTGGTGAACCTTGGAGAAGGGGAATGAAGCTTTTCCATCTGTTGCAGTTGTGGAAAACTCTAGTTCACAGAATGGCTATAGTCAGAAGGGACCTCAGAGATCGTCTACTCCAGCCTCTTTGCTGTGGGCAGGGACACCTCTCAGCTAGACTTGGTTGCTCAAGGCCTAATCCAGCCTGGTGTTGAACACTGCCAGGGAGGAGGCAGCCACAACCACTCTGGGCAACCCATTCCAGAGTCTCACCACCCTTGTACTGAAGAACTTCTTCTTAAGATCCAGTCTAAACCTACTCTCCCTCAGCTTCAAACCATTCCCCCTTGTCCTGTTGCTAGACACCCTTATGAAAAGTCCCTCTGCAGCCTTCCTGTAGGATCGCTTCAGGTATTGGAAGGCAGCTCTAAGGTGCCCCCAGCTCCTTCAGCCTATCCTCATAGCTGAGTTGCAGAGTTCTGCAGCAGACAAGCTGTAGAACTTTACTGAGTTTTCAGGCTCCCTCTTAAGCTGTCTTCTGGGATCCTGAGAACAAATGCCTCTGCAGTCTGTACTTGTAGCAAAATTGTTTCTTCTTTTTCTATGCCATTATATAAAAAAGCTGATTATCTGTGGCTGTGAAAAGCTTTCTTACTATGCAGTTTTGTCTCACACCAAATGAGATGTGTAGAACTGAACTCATCCTTCTGAGTCATGTTCTCATAGGTTTTTCATTGGCAATTCATTAATTACATTTCAGTCTGCTGTCATATCTGAGGCCAGTCATATGTCCTGTCATGTGCAGGCTCAGATGTGATGCATGCTTATGACAGCTTCAAGACTTATCTGTCTGTATTAGTTGTCGTGATTTCCCAACTGTTTGAGTTGGGGTGATTGACAACTCTTTCATTGCAGTTATCTTTCTGAGTGTAAACCGCTAGGAAGATAGGAGAAGAAATACAACATTGCTTGCTCTGAGAAGCTCTTATTTTGCCAGTCTTGATCTGTTGTACTTTGTTGTGTGTTGTCCAAGAAGGACCAGACAGAACACTGCATGGATTTTTATTGAACATTAGCAGCAATATGACTGTCCAACCATTCTTTCATGAATAGCAGTTCCTGAGGACAGCAGACCAAAGGAAATGATTCTTTCCCTCTACTATGCTCTCATGAAACTCCACCTGAAGTACTGTGTCCAGCTCTGTCTAGTAAGATGTGTCCCTGCCCATGGCAGGGGGGTTGGAACTGGATGATCTTTAAGATCCCTTCCAACCCAACCCATTCTCTTATTGTCTGATTAAGAAGGAAAGACACAACAATCCTGGTGAGGAATAAATGCTCACTGATATTCTTTCCAATGAGTTCCTCCTAATGTGGCCACAGATTTTCTCTGAGGTATTTCTGCTTATGGCTGAATGGAAGCTTTTCTATAGATTCTGGAGGAAAGAAAAGCCAGGATTACTGCAGAATCATCCTCTGTGTTTTCTAATGATTTTGTCTAAACCCCTTGTTTCTTACATTTGCAGACTGGCATTCTCTGAAAATTACTCTAGAGGTGAACATCCTCTTAGTAACTTCAAAGTGGTCTGCCAGTTGATACTATGAGTTAAAGATCTGCTTTCAAGCCTGACTTTTGATCCAGTTGTTCAAGCTGTTTTTCACTGTGTAAGTTAAATAATTGTCTGTGTTTGCTTTACTCTTGCTGACGCTTAAGAGGATCCATTGCTTGTATTTCAGAACCCGCCTTGAAGAATTAAGAATGTTTCTGGAGAATGAGACCTGGGAGCTTTGTCCTGTTAAATCAAGCTTTAGCATTCTGCAGCTTCATGTAAGTTGTATGAATAACACACACAGATATATTAATGTTTTAGGAGCCCTGGTCTTCTGAGAAGTAGTAAGATCCATAAATTACTCTTCGGCTATAACAAGAGGCTACTGGGGTACTAATAGCAGAGGGGGAAAAGGAAGGAGATCCCTCAGGAGCATTTGGTAGCTAAAGAACTAATATTTTTGGTAGAGAAATGGGATTATAAATCCACAGATACTGCACAGAAAATGGCAGAAAATATCCAATTCATTTAAACAAGCAGAAGTCTAACACTGTTTAAACAAACAAGTCTAACAAGCTGCATACATTTTGATCTTTAAGCCTTTAGATTAATACTAACAGATGTTTAGTTACTTATGAAGAGCAATAGCAAGAGTTAAATAGATAAAAATGAGATAAGTCAATGTTTTTAGGTAAAAATGTCTGAAATCATACCCTTATGTGCCCTACTTAGACCATATATTTGCAAATAAATCTGTGCTGTTGCCCAGTTACAAGAAACTTCCTGTGCAAAGGATTTGGAAAGTAATACATTTTGAGAGGAACTTTTAAAAAATAAAATGAAGGCAAAATATTCAGCTTGACAAATTACTTCACTCAAGTTTGTGTGGAAAAAAAGCCCCAAACAACAGGTTTTGGTAGAATTTAGCTCATTTTGTTTCCTAATTTCTGTGAAATAAAAAAACCCACTTGGTTTTCACCTGGTTTGAGACAGTGACCACTTAGAAAGCAGGAGAAACCCTGTGCTAATGCTGGCAAGATAAGCACTGTGAGATGGCCAATTTCAAGGGTAACTTGAGCCAGCACGAAAAGCACCTTTAAATAAGTATGAAAATAAGCAGCAAGCTTTGGCTAAAAGTTTTCATGTCAGGCTAGTTGTCTACAAGTTTGTGGTTGTGTTCTGTTATTTATGTAGCTAGAGTCATGATAACACCAAAGCTGCCTTGTTGGTAATTAAAACTGTCCTTTCTTTCTATTAATAGGAGTTTAAATTCATGGAGCAGTCACGTTCCCCTTCTGTGTCACCTAGTAAGCAGCCTGCTTCAGCAGCTTCAACTGCAGTAACATTGTTTGAGCAGTACTGTAATGGAGGAAACCCCTTTGAAATTCAGGCTGAGAGCAAAGATGATGAGACAGAAGACGTCCTGGCTTCCAATGGGGTATGGAGTGCTTCAGGAGATCTTACTCTCAGTAAATAGAATCACTGAATGATAAAATTGTTTTCTTAGGAGAAGACCTCTAAGATCATTGACTGCATTGTCAAGATGTTTCTTCCAGCCTTCACTGGTTTCATAATGATTGCATAGCACAGCCTTCAAGACTAGATTACCTTTGGAGGTCCCTTTCAACCCAGACTATTCTATGATTCTAAGACACACAGATCTGCAAACACAATCCAAATCGCTCTTGCAACTTTCATTCTGAGGAGATCCTCAGCTCCAGTAGCATGAGCCCTTAGATTTCTCATTTTGTTAATCAAATGGCTTTAGGTCTGAGCCAAAATAATTTTATGTCCACAGATAATGACCCCACTGTTACAGCAGAAGTGTTTGGAGCAGCAGAACAGAGCAGACAAAACCTGTGGATGTCCCTGCTTATGCAGGGAGGTCTGACTAGATGATCTTTAGAGGTGCCTTCCAACCCAGTGCTTTCTTTGATTCTTTGATCATGAAAATGATCAGGGGCTGGAGCAGCTCTGCTATGAGGACAGGCTGAGGTGGTTCAGCCTGGAGAAGAGAAGGCTCCAGGGAGACCTAATAGCAGCCTGTCAGTACCTGAAGGGGGCTACAAGAAGGCTGCAGAAGGACTGTTTGCAAAGGCCTGCAGGGACAGGACAAGGGACAATGGTTTGGAATGAGAGCAGAGCAGATTTAGATTAGATATGAGGAACAAGTTCCGCACCATAAAGGTGCTGGAACACTGCTACAGTTTATCCAGGGAGGTGGTTGAGGCCCCATGGCTGGATATATTCAAGGTGAGGCTGGCCAAGGCTCTGAGCAAGCTGCCCTAGTGGAGGATGTCCCTGCTGACTGCAGGGGGGTTGAATTAGGTGACTTTTGGTGGTCATTTCCATCCCACACAATTCTATGATTCTGTTATATTTGTTCACACCTGGATTGTCTGATGTTAGGCAGCATTTAATTGTATTTTAAATGCTGAGGACTCTGTTGTGAGATGTGCAATAAAACTGGACAAGAACTTTATCTATTTTTGTATTCAGAATTCTGTCAAACTCTAGTACTGGTCATTTATGTTTTAATGTATACTTTGTACCATTCTCTTAAAAGTTGTGTTAGAATATTTTTGGTTTATCCCTTTGATGAATAATTCTTTCTTCAGGTTTTTTTCTCACTGTAAGGATTGGTTTAAATTTCTTTTTGGTGAATTTCTGGGTTTTTGTTTTTTAACAGTATGAATCAGATGAACAAGAAAAAAGTGCTTATCAAGAATATGACAGTGACAGTGATGTTCCTGAAGAGCTGAAAAGAGATTATGTGGATGAGCAGACAGGAGATGCCCCTGTGAAAAGGTACCCAGTCTCTGCAAGCCCTTGGACTCATTGACTTGCTTTTCATCTCAGTACTCTAATTAGTTCATTTTCTGTTTAATCTGTGTTCTGTCACAATGGGGTAATAACCAAATTATCTTTGGTGCTACCTGCACAGTCAGAAAAGCTCAGCACTTAGACCACCAGAATAGGGAGGGAGGATAAATTGGTCTTCATTATTGCAGAGAGAAACTTTGGAAAGTGTGAATTTGAAGGAGGATGAAGACTGACTGAAGCAGGTAGTGGAAAAATGATCAGCAAGCATTAAACAGTAACTAAAGGTTCCTCTACAAGTGCTGTTGTGCACACATACAATTTCTGTTGTGTCAAATGCAGTTGTTTGCCGACAAAAGCCTTTGCAGAAGAACAGGAAACCTCTGCAGATTAACAAAGAATTGAATTACTCTGTAGATTGAATGCAGTTATTTGACTTTTAAATCCTCATTTCTTTACTAGTGTGTACATACAGTGTACACACACATAGATACACATGAATATACATGCTCTGTTTTGAGGAAATAAATATTTGATTTATATATCTTTATGTAAACAAAGCCAACTCTGTAGCCTTTAAAAGGATCTGTCTAGGGCACTGTAGCACCTAGGTGTGCATTCAGTTTGTGTGAAGCAGGTTGGCATGATTTGCCCATAGAGGATTAGGAAGCCATCACTGGCCTCAAAGCAGGGCATCTTACACACAAGTCTCTTGAGGCAAACACTGAAGGGTACTGAGGGAGCTGCTGGTGTAATGGCCATGGTGGTGTTCGGTCAATGGTTGGACTCAATGATCTTGGAAGTCTTTTCCAACACAAATAATTCTATGATTCTATGCATGGTTTTGAAGAAAATAATTCTTTTGGGGGGGATAAAATATTGTTAGCATGTATTCATAAGACATAGATTCATTGAATAGTTTGGGTTGGAAGGGAGCATAAAGATCATCTTGTTCCAACCCCCCTGCCATGGGCAGGGATGCCTTCCACCAGCCCAACTTGCTCAAGGCTTGATTCAGCCTGGCCTTGATCACCTCCAGGGAGGGGACATCCACAGCTTCCCTGGGCAACTACTTCATTTGAAGCAAGTGACAAAAATTAATGGAACAAACCATAGTCACTGTCCAAAGCTTTGTCCTGGGAAATGGAAGCATTCTGAATTTTGGGCAAGAGTATCATTTGGAAGGGTGGCACCTGGAATCATAGACTGTCTCATATTGGAATCACAGGATATTAGGGGGACCTCAAGAGATCATCCAGTCTGAGCCCCCTGCTAGTCAGGATCACCTAAGGCAGATCAGGCAGGAGCACATCCACACAGGTTTTGAATGGAACTGTACGGATCATTGAGTCCAGCTCCTCGCTTCTGACAGATAGCCTTTTCCAGCTGTATTTTGGGAGTCTGCTGCTCTGTTATTGTGACCTGCACTGGTTTAATTTTCTTTATTTCCTAAACTATGACCTTGAGTCAGAGTGGTTAAAGTGATTACTGAAGCCAGACAGAGGCCTGCAGGCTACAACTCAGAAGCTCCTTTCTCTAGCACAATTTTATGTAAATTAGCCCAGTCGTCTTTCTTTAAATGTTAGAATCCTAACCCAATTATGCTCTGGTGTAAGTACAGTACTGTGCTGGAAGTCATACTTCTGTGTCAAAGCAGTTGAGGAGGAAGAATTTCTTTGCTGCTACATTTTAATTTATGTCCTTAAATATAAGAGGCTGTCACTTCTGCTGTGATTTGTTTTGTTTTCTTCAGTATTTCTCGAGAAACTCTGAAGAGCAGGAAGAGATCAGATTATAACCTCAACAAAGTCAATGCACCCATCCTAACAAATACTACACTGAATGTAATCAGGCTTGTTGGTATGTAGAACAGTTGCACTTTCTTTTATTTTAGTGATTCTGCTGTGAATGTTTTTTGGGTATGATAAAATCATAGAATATTAGGGGTTGGAAGGGACCTCCAGGGATTCATAGAGGGGTTTGGATTGGAAGGGACCTTCAGGATCATCTAGTTCCAACCTCCCTGCTATGGGCAGGGACACCTTCCACTGGACGAGGCTGCTCAAGGCCCCATCCAACCTGCCCTTGAACACCCTCATAGGAGGGGGCATCCACAACCTTCCTGGACAACCTGTTCCAGTGTCTCACCACCCTCACTGTAAAGAATTTCTTCCATATCCCCAGTCTGTCTTCCCTCTTCCATCTTAAAGCCATTCCTTCTCATTCTATGACTACAAACTATTGTAAACATCCCTCCTCAGTTTTCTTGTAGGTCACGTTGAGGTACTGGAAGGCTGCTATAAGGTCTCCCCAGGAGCTTCATCAAGTCCAACCCGCTTGCCAAAGCAGGAAGAATCTTTTAAGCTTTTGCTTGCTTTCAGACCCATGAATGTTAAAAAAAATATTAATGGTGATGACAAATCTCCCAGCAGAAATCTTGTAGCTGAATGAAATGATGGGTTACATAGCACAGAATCATTGAATGGTTTGGGTTGGAAGGGACCTTAAAGATCATGTAGTTCCAAACCCTCTGCCTTATGGGCTTTAAAAACACATCAAAAATCTTTCAAAATGATATCATTACAATGAGCTTTTCACTTTTTCTTTGTAAATGGTGGTTTAGCTCCTAATGCCTGTTGTAGGAAGCTGTATGTTTGGCATTTAGGAAATGGTTTTACTAATGACCACAGAGTCACTAAAACTCACTTATAGATTATGTATTTACGTATAGGTTATGTATTTCTTTACCTGCCTTGTTTTATGTGGATTAATGTCTTATATAGTAGGAATTTATTAATTGTGTGAATAAATTTGATGTGGATTAATCTGATAGAGAATACTCTCCACTTACTGTCTTTAAGGACAAAAGAAATGCTGGAAATTCTGAAAGGCAACCTGGCAAATGCTCAGCAATTTTAGCTATTAACAAAGAGCCTCTAGCAAGTCAACCTGTTTTGAGTTGCTGAAAATCTTTTAAGTGGTGTTTTCAAAAGTTTCTAGCACAGTGTGGATTTGGGCTGTTGGTGCTGTTTGGAAGTGTTCTCCTATCCCCCCTTTTCACCCCAAATAGGAGCTTTAGTGCAACTGGGTAGCAATGTGTAGAAGCTAAAAGTTGGCATCCTGCTAGAGCAACAAGGAGGAAATGTTCTTGGAACACGTGTTATGTTGTGTCAAGATGCTGAGTGATGTAGTAATAGAGAAATGTTCTTGGCATCAGAAGATCTTTGTAGGGACAATACTTGGGCAGTTTAGAGAATGTAGCCCTTTGGAAAAACATAAGATACTGCCTGAGGGATTACCTTGAATATTCCTACCAGCTGCACAGATACTTGGAAATCTAACAGTCCAGAATGTGACACATCACCCTTGTGTGATGCATGGGTTGCAGGCAAGCTTAAAAATGTGTTTACCACACCAGTAGGTGAAAAAATGCAGCTTGTGGCAATGGAGACTATTCAGATAGCACATAGGAAGCTGACAACTGCTCTGATTTGGGTACCATCCCTTCCCAAACATCTGAAAATCTCCACCTTGGGCTGCACTGGAATTGGCTTCATTTGGCTTTCCCTTTTTGGAAGACAAATAGAATTTTTCAAGGCTACTTTTCAGTTTTCTTATAATGCAGTGGGTCAAAACATTAATAGTTAAGCTTAGAATTAACAACTGGGCTTCAGTGCCAAAGATGTATTGCAACCTGTGTCAAATCTCCCAAAATAACAAAACAGATGCTTTTGTGTGTCAGGGGCACAGATCCATAATATCCAAGCAGGGAGTCTAAGCTAGATGGAAACCTGGAAAGGAGTAATGTCAGATTATTGCTTGATTGTTACCTTAATAATGCTCTATCATCTTCCCAGGTATGCAGCTGTAGCATTTATTTCATAAATTAAAGTTATTTTTACTGACCTACACAAGCAACTGCTTCAAAATAATCCAATTAACTCCTTCTGATACCAAAAGCTAATTTTGTTCTTTTGTTATTCAGTTTCTCTGCTTAAACCAACATTTCCTGTATTGACTAGGAAATTACTTTGCTGGGCACAGCATTAACTTGAACAGTGTTGTTGACTACAGGAAAAGGGAATTATTTTAGCATCCTTCTGTCATTTCCCCCCCTCGCCCCCAATCTATCACATCAAAACATGCCCAGAATATGACACTTTGTTAAATGATCTGGTAGCTCCTATTTGCTGGGTGGACTGCATTTACATTGTGGTTCCAAAATTGCTGGCTCTTACTATTAGCTATTCTTTGGGCTTTTAGAGATGCTAATAGCACCAGCAGTCTGTGAGGTTTGAGCTAACCAGCAGGATATTGGAGGATGTAACCCTGCAATAGCAGGGTTTGCATTAGGTCTACTTTTGGTATGATCCTGTGAAAAGAGCTGTGCCTTATGTTCATAGATTCATAGAGGTTTGGGTTGGAAGACACTATAATGACCATCTTGTTCCAGCCCCTCTGCTACCTTCCATTAGGCCAGACTGGTGGCCTTGAACACCTCCAGGGAGAGGGCATCCATGACCTCCCTGGGCAACCTGTTCCAGTGTCTCACCACTTTCACTGTCAAGAATTTCTTCCTAATCTCCAGTCCAAATCTGCCTTCCCCAGGCTTCAATCCATCCCCTCTTGTCCTGTCACTATGTTGGAAAACAAAATAACTAAAAGCTATTAGACACATAGGGAAAAGTTTCTTTCCCCATGTGACCGGTTGACACTGTCCCCTTAAGAAAGGGAATATGGTGGACGGAAGTTGGTAAACGAAAAAGAAGGATCTAAACTAATTTCATTGGTAGAGTGGGAGGAAGCACCTTCTGAACTGGGAGTGCAGGAGGGTATCCTGGGCATTCCAGCACTTTTCTATCAGTCTTTCTTCCGCTTCTCCTTCGGGCAGCAGCTTGCAGCTCCTGGGCTTTCGTCCAAGGCTTTGGCCTTGAAACTGATAAGGCCTGTATTAACTGCTTTCCAATTAACACAACTGCTTCTAACTTTTTTCTTTTTCTCTCTCTTTTCTAACCTGCTCTGGGGAAAAGGGGAGAGAGGGGGAAGCGGAGGTGGGGAGCCCCCTCAGCAGAAGGGGAACTCTCATTTCTGTGCTACTCTGTTGTATATCTTTGTATATATTGTAAATATTGTAAATTTGTATATATTTCCCTGCATATCCTACATTGCTTTGTAAATATACAGCCCCACTGCTTTGCTAATTCAGCTGTGAGGTTTTTTTTCCCTTCCTTCAATTTTTCCTTCCCTTTACTTTACAGGGGGGAGGGAGGAGGCTTTTTGGCCTTACCCTTCCAACCCTACGACACCCCATCATATGATCAGTTTGACTCAGCTAACATAGACACCAAAGTCTTGAATTTGTTTTAAATCCCTCTAATTTTTTTTTCCTCAAGTCAAATGCAAAACAGCAGAGAACAGGAAGGAAGGGAAGAAATTGTTCTTCTCCCTGGATGTGCCAGAGTCCTGACACCTTCTGCTGTCAGTCTGTCCCTCTAGGAACATTTCAAACATCCATATTAAAACTGTTTGGGTTTCTTACACTGGCATATAAAGGAAGGAGAGCAGGAAGTGCTGTATCATTGACACCAAACACATCGTTCCTAGAGTTGTTGGGGGGGTGTGATTTTTATCCTGTCTCTTTCTGCTGCTTGAATAATATCTGTATGTGCATCTGTAAACACACACTGACCCTTAAAATCTTAAGTAGTTCTGTACAGCACCTACCAGAGACTGCTGAAGGGAACTACTTTGTTGTTGTTTTTTTGTTAAATGAAGCAGAAATACGTAGAGGATCCAGAAAGTTGTGTATCTTCAATTTGATACCAGGAGGCTGATGACGGAAGACACTTTGGTACAGACTAACATCCGCGTTAGGGAGAAGTCTTGAGGCATTTGTGGTGTCTTAGTCATTCACAGATTGCACAGGGTTAGAAGGGACCCTCAAAGTCATCTTGACCAACCTACCCTGCAGTCAGCAGGGACAACTCCAGCTAGATCAGGCTGCCTAGGGCCACATTGAGTCTGATCTTGAATGTTTCCAGTGATGAGGCCTCAACCACATCCCTGGGCAACCTGTTCCAGTGATCCACCACCCTCACTGTGCAGAACTTCCTCCTAATGTCCAGCCTAAATCTCCCCTGCCTCAATTTCAAACCACTGCCCCTCATCCTGTCCCTACAAGCCCTTCTAAAGTCTCACCCCAGCCTTCTTGTAGGTGCCCTTCAGGTCCCCTTCATCACCTTTAGCTTTATTTCCAAACCTCCCCATCTCTGAGAGGTTACTAAGTTGTTCTTAAGCAATATTCCAGACTAAAGAATAAACTTCGTGAAGCTGGTTTGGAGTTTGTCAGACTCAGCCTTCCCTTTGCAGCACTTGTGTTGAGGAAACTGATGTTGTCTATTTGATTTTTCAGGGAAGTACATGCAGATGATGAATATTCTTAAGCCAATTGCATTTGATGTGATCCACTTCATGTCCCAGCTCTTTGATTACTACCTGTACGCAGTCTATACATTTTTTGGCCGCAATGACACGGTAGGTAGAAACATTCTCCATTTCCAAATATCACTGCACACACAGAATGAGAGCACAGATGAGATCATTTGAGTTAAAATTTGCTATCTGATAGGTAATCCCCAGAAAAATTAATGGCAATGGGATAGATTTGAATGCAGGAGGAAGAAAAGGCTGATTAAATCAGCACTAAGGGGAATAACTGCTGGGAGCATCATTATCACTGGGACATGAATCCTATCATGTTTTGAATAGCTTCTGTCCTCTCTTTCTGGCAGTGTTTTGAAAGGGAGGGAAGACAACCTGAAATACCTAAAAGTAGTGGCAGAAAGTGGAGAGCAAAGGAGCAGTCTGCAGGAGGAAGGTGGTGGTTTGAAGCCTAGGGAGTATGAGGTGACTGAATTTTCTGTGCGCATTTTTCTAACTCAGATAAGAATAGCAAAAAGGAAGAGGAGAAGCAGGGTAGAAAGGCTAGTTAGTAACTCAGGTTTAAGTGGTCTGAAGTACAGTTTTTCAGGTCTAGTATTCTGCTATCCAACTAATTGCATTCATGAAAACAAGGGGGTTGGGAGTGATCTTGTAATTGAAATCAATGCTTGTTGGCAATGTCTGTACATAGATCAGCTTCCAACAGAATTGTCTTAAAGCATTTAGGAAAAGCTGCGTGTGAAATCAATTTACTCTTCCCTTGGCCCTTAAATTACTCCACAAGTAATAATATTGTGGGATTCCAAATTCCTCATCATCTGTTGGCAAATTGTGATGGATTTTCAGGCTCAACATATGGTTCTAAATGGGTTTGAGCTGTCCTCTTTGGCAGGACTAATGTATTTGCAATTTGTGTTTAGAAGGTGGGCAAGTTTGGGATTCGTTGTTTTGGTTTTTGTTAAGATAATTGATTTCCATTGGCTTAATTTGCTGCTCTGGTATTCACATTGTGTTGCATTTCTGCATTTATTTTCCACCTCCCCTTTTGTGTTTTTTAAAGCCCATCCTGAGTTCCTCCCTCTCTGCTTCTAACAGAGAACAGCCCAGTGGTAGGCAGGTAAATTTTGCAGCAGATGGGTGGTCAAAGTTGTGATGTTTTTGTAGTGTGCCTAATTTTTGTTTCAGCAGATGATTTTCCACAGGAAACACGGATGCTTACAAAGGGTCTGTGAATGCAATACACCCTTTTGTAATGCTGCTGAAACATCCTCACTCCCCATAGTGGTTCTGAACTTTTAGAAAGTAGAGATGGGTGATGGTATGTGATTTAGACCACTGAGAGTGTTTCTGCTTGATTTTTATGTACAAAATAACATCAAATGGGAGCCTGAAAAAAATACATTGGTAATGTAACTTCCTGAAGTGGTTAAAATTCTTTGTGAGTGTTGTGCTTATGTTGTAAAGTTAGGACACACATAAAAAGGGTGATTCATTATAAAGAGCTCATTGCCAGTTCAGTTTAGGCTGCTTTTCCTCCTCTTAAATTATGAAGCAACCCTGGGCAGCAGGGGAGGTTGTGCTACAATTCAAAAGTTCATGACAATTCAAAAAAGTGAACTGACACCAAACAGTTTATGAGCCTGGTTTGGTAGAGCCAATGAAAACTCTTGGTAGTGAGCCAGAGCAGAGGGAAAATGGGAAGAAAAGGGAGTGGGGAAAAAAGAGAGATAGAGAGAAAGGGAGAGTTAAGGAGTAAGAGGAAGAGACTATCACCACTCTTTGGATCCAGTGAGTGTACCTCCAGTGGGAATTCAGCTCAGATGTAAATTGTGACTGAGTTTGTAGGGCTGGGGGAGATGGACATCTTAAGTCAGAAAGGTTAGTTGCAGTAAGTGGGGATTTAAATAACCACTTCATGTTGAAAAGGAGTGGAGGAGATGACATGGCCTGCCTGATTTAGGGCCCTGAAGGAAGTCCAGTGAGACAGTGCACAACAATACTCTAAATATTCTTCAGTAAATTGCCTTTTGGTGTGAATCACATACCAGAACTGTGTTCAAACACTCCCAGATTCTTGACATAAATGTGTGTTTCTTAGCTGTCCCATTTCCACTGCCTTTTTTGTCTTACTTGTTCTTTGCTTTTCTTAAAACTCAAAGTGGAAGGTAAGTAGCCACAATCATGATGCATGTGAAGTCTGCCCCTCAGCTGGTATAATTCATTGCATTTACCAGGACATCAGTGGAGCTGTATTGATTTATTCCAGCTGAGCATCCACCCCATAATACTTTCTGCTGTGAACATGAAGATGGCACATTTCTCAAGGAGATCTTTCTAAGCAGTACTAAAATTGACTGTTTTGTAAAGATCAGTGGATATCATTTTGTGTATTCAAATCAGTCAATAAAGAATTGTACAAGTTGAGAGAGGAGTCAAGGCCCTTTGGCTTGGTTGTGGTGTGCAGGCAAGTCCTGGTGGGGATATCATGATACACCACTCTGGGCTCATCACCCAGATGAGAACTTCTGGAGTCCTACACCCAAATACAGCTTTATAACAATCATAGACTGATTTTGGTTGGAAGAGACCTTTAAGAGTCCAACCATTCTCTAACTCTGCCAAGGCTGGGGCTAAACCATGTCCCTCAGCACCACATCTCTGCCTCTTTGGAACACCTCCAGAGATGGGGATTCAACCACCTTCAGTGTTTGAGAACCCTGGATGCTGGTTGTTGATTGGTGTGAATGGTAAGCTGTCATCTTCATGCCACGTACTGGGGTCATTGTTCACACCAGTGCAGTGATGAGTGCCCTGACCACTGTTGATTTTGTGTGGTTGTGTTTATGTGCTAAAATTTTAATGTAAGCAAAATGTGGCTCGTGTTTACAAACTCAAGCTGTTGCTACATCACTGTAAAGATTTAAACCAATGGATTTTCCCTTCCCAAATAAAACAGAACCTCTTTCTTCCAGTTTGAAGCAACAGGCCTGGGCCTCAGTAGCAGCAGATTACGCACCACGCTGAACAGAATCCAGGAGAGTCTAATTGATCTGGTGAGTACCTGGATATTGTTAATGCTTAGTGGGACAGAGTTCTGGGGAGGACATCCAGGAATTGTATTGTGGCTTTCTGATTTTTAGCTTCATATACAGTGGAATGACAAAGGTTTAGCTTCATAGTGCATCATGATGTAGATATTACTGTATGAAATCACTCGTTTCTAATCTACAACGAAACTGCTTCATTGGGCTTTGCTAGATGTGACAACAGAATGATGCATTTAAATCAGGTTTAGGTTGGACATCAGGAGGGAGTTCTCCACAATGAGGGTGGTGAAATACTGGAACAGGTTGCCCAGGGATGTGGTTGAAGCCCCAGCCCAATCCCTGGAGACACTCAAGACTAGACTCAATGTGACCCTGGGCAGCCTGATCTAGTTGGAGTTGTCCCTGCTGACTGTAGGGGGGGTTGGACATGATGACCTTTGAGGGTCCCTTCCAACCCAATGCAGTCTGTGAATCTGGTTCATGTAATAGGGCCACCTACTATCTGATATTGTCCTCATTAAAGAAGGTGTTTTATTAAAATAATCCTAAGCAAAACAACACAGCAGCCTTCCAGTATTGGAAGGGGACCTCCAGGAACGCTGGAGATGGACCTTTGACAAAGGCATGGCATGACAGGATGAGGGGTAATGGCTTCAAGCTGGAAGAAACTGAATTAAGATGAGACATTAGGAAGCAATTCTTCCTCATGAGGGTGGTGAGGCACCAGAACAGGTTGCCCAGAGAAGTTGTGGAGGCTCCAAGCCTGAAAGTGTTGAAAGGCAGGTTGGAGGGAGCCTTGATCATGTTGGTCCTACAAGATACTAGAAGTAATTTACCAAGTCCTTTGCTAAGTCATTTCTGAACCATGGGGAACATTTCCTCACTTATTTGATAGCTTATATTCTGTTGACCACTTCTTGAGTTATTTTCAAACTGTGAAAAGTAAATATGGTGCTTGTGCCACACTACTAGTAGATAACTGTCCTTCACATCATATCATTGAGAATAAACAGGAGACTGAGTAGACTTTTGGGTTCAGCTGAGCAGAAGAGCTTATAAAGAAAGATTGCTAAGAGATGTGCAAAAATGGCAACATCTGGTTCTTTTTTCCACTTAAATATAAGCCACTTGAATCATTATGAAGAAATTTCCAGAGTAACAGATTCCATTGGGTAGGAAGGGACCCTCAAAGGTCATCTTGTCCAACTCTCTTGCAGTCAGCAGGGACACCTCCAACTAGATCAGGCTGCCCAGAGCCACGCTGAGTCTGACCTTGAATGTCTCCAGGCATGAGGCCTCAAACATATCCCTGGGCAACCTGTTCCAGTAGTTCCCCACACCCATTCTGAAGAACCTCCTCCTGGTGTCCAACCTGTATCTGCCCTGCTCCAGTTTCAGAGTATCATAAATGGCTTGTGTAATAATTCACAGTATCACAGTATCACTTAGGTTGGAAAGGACCTCGAGGATCATCAAGTCCAACCTATCAACACAGACCCCATGACTAGACCATGGCACCAAGTGCCTTAATTCCATGGATGTTGCAGGCAGGATTTGTTTGTAAGGATTCTCCCTTAGAATTAGTAGACACAACCTTTACTCTGACTTTCATAAGGATTTGGCCTTCCACAAAATTGTACTTTAATGCCTTTTTAATTCCTTCAGGTATTATATGGAATCCTAAACTTTCAGAGGAGCTTCTTGAGGGGCTTTGGGGACATTTCTCATAAAGTCAGTAGAGGGAGCCTGAGATAACTAATAACCCCAGGCCTCTGGGAAGCAGAAAAAAACAGTCATTGATATTCATCTCAAAGGCAGGGTACCCAGAACTAAATATTAATTCCAGGAAGATCTTACAAATGAATCAGTTAAAGGTTATGGAAAAATGGTAAGGGATGGAAATGATTCTTTAAACTTTACTCTGTGCTCTCAGTTCTTGGCAGGGCTTTGTAGTCTTGATTTTTTTTTTTTTAATTAATTTTTTAATCAGTCAAAATAATATTTAGAAAGCCATTTCTAGGAGTAAATTGGAATTCCTCAGTCATTTAACAATGCTGTTATAGCTAATGTGTCAGTTGAAATTAAGAGCTGTTTCCCAGCTAAGATTTGAAAGGAGGAAGAAGTCTTAGCTAACTGTTAATACTTAAAGACATTTCATGAGGTTCATTAATCTCTCAGGAACTTTTGCTGATCTGCTGCTGTAAATAGGGTTTGTTCACTTTTTGATTCATGGTGAAAAAGTCTTCTGGGTATTTTTGTTTGCTTATTTTTAAGAGTTAATAAAAGTCACAAGCCAACCTCATGAGGTTCAACAACATCAAGCGCGGGGTCCTGCATCTGGGTCGAGGCAACCCTGGGCACAAATAACAGGCTGAGCAGTGAGTGACTGGAAAGCAGCCCTGAGGAGAGAGACTTGGGGGTGCTGGTGGATGAGAAGCTCAACATGAGCTCTCAGTGTGCACTTGCAGCCCGCAAAGCCAATCAGATCCTGGGCTGCATCAGGAGAAGTGTGGCCAGCAGGTCAAGGGAGGTGATCCTTCCCCTCTACTCAGCTCTGGTGAGACCACACCTGGAGTACTGCCTCCAGTTCTGGAGCCCCTATTACAAGGGGGATCTGGAGGTGCTGGAAGGTGTCCAGAGAAGGGCCACAAGGATGATCAGAGGGCTGGAGCACCTCTTCTATGAGGACAGACTGAAGGAGTTGGAGCTGTTCAGTCTGGAGAAGAGAAGGCTCTGAGGTGACCTAATTGTGGCCTTCCAGTATCTGAAGGGGGCCTACAGGAAGGCTGGGGAGGGACTTCTCAGGATATCAGGTAGTGATAGGACTAGGGGGAATGGAATGAAGCTGGAGGTGGGGAGATTCAGGCTGGATGTGAGGAGGAAGTTCTTCCCCATGAGAGTGGTGAAGCCCTGGAATGGGTTGTCCAGGGAGTTGGTTGAGGCCCCATCCCTGGAGGTGTTTAAGCCCAGGCTGGATGAGGCTCTGTCCAGCCTGATCTAGTGTGGGGTGTCCCTGCCCATGGCAGGGGGGTTGGAACTAGATGATCCTTGTGGTCCCTTCCAACCCTGACTGATACTATGATACTATGATAAGATGAATCTTTACTATGCCATCAAATGGGTGTTTCTCATGTATGGATTGTTGTGGGCTACTCACAAAGTTCACAGAATCATAGAATGGTTTGGGTTGGAAGGGACCACCAAAGGTCATCCAGCACCCTCGTGGTGCAGAGCTTGTTCCTCTCATCCAATTTAAATCTGCTCTGCTCTCATTTCAAACCATTGTCCCTCATCCTGTCCCTGCAGGCCTTTGCAAACAGTCCCTCTGCAGCCTTCTCGTAGCCCCCTTCAGGTACTGGCAGGCTGCCGTTAGGTCTTCCTGGAACCTTCTCTTTTCCAGGCTGAACAACCTCAGCTCCCTCAGCCTGTCCCTGTAGCAGAGGTCCTCCAGACCCCTGATCATTTTCATAGCCTCCTCTGGACTTGCTCCATCATGTACATGTCCTTCCTGTGTTGAGGGCTCCAGAGATGGACACAGCACTGCAGGTGTGGTCTCCCCAGAGCAGAGGGGCAGCCTAGGATGCTCAGAGCCCTGTCCAGCCTGACCTTGAACATTGCCAGGAATGAAGCATCCGCCACTTTTCAGGGAAATCTGTGCCAGTGTTTCACCACCCTCAGCCTAAAAAAATTTCTTCCCTATGTACAAAGTTCCCAAGATGTAACTTAGCCATGGGACTGCCATTGCCTGGATGCTTGTAAACGTGCCATTTAGGGAAATAGCTGCCTTGAGTGATGCTGCTGCTGCTTCCAAACATGAGATTTTGCAGCATATAACCTTGGAACACTCCTTCAAGGGAAAAAAATCCTCCAAAAAAAGAGAATTTGTGAGGGTTTTTTCCCTTCCTCTTTCTGCAAACATTTGTACAATGTCCAGAGTAGCAATGTTTGAGGTGGTGTGTGAACTGCTTGACAGTGGAAGAACTTTGGGTATGCAAAAGAAACTTCTGACATGACACTTTGAAAACCTGCTAGGACTTCTGCAGCTGTTTTCCTTCCTTCCATTATTCATGTGGAGCTCTTCACACCATTTTTTGGTTGTTGTTATTTGACAGTATTACCCCAGGAGATTGGAATGATTTCCTGATGTTTTCTGGCTTATTTAGTTGAAAACATTTACTGGACTTCGGCAATTGGTTTGCCTCTCTTTGGCAGTCACTGAGCCATCTCCTTTTACTCACTTCAGGCTCTTCTTGCTGGGTACTCAAAACTTGGGCTGATTTGTAACCCCAGAGGTGTGCAAGTGTCCACAGGGCGACAACTGAGCACCTGGGAAGCAACAGCAGGTCCTGCTGAAAATCAGATTCATAGAATGGTTTGGATTGAAAGAGACCTTGAAGATATCTGCTTGCAATCCCCTTGTCATGGACAGGGACACCTTCCACTAGAGCAGGTTGCTCAAGGTCTCATCCAGCCTGGCCTTGAACACCTCCAGAGAGGGGACATCCACAACCTTCCTGTGCAACCTGTTGAAGTGTCTCACCACCCTCACTGGAAATAATTTCTTCCAAATCTCCAGTCTAAATCTGCCTGCCTCAATCCATTCCCCCTGGTCTTGTCACTGCGAGCCCTTGTAAAAGGTCCCTTTCTGGCTTTCTTGTAGCCCCCTTCAGGTATTGGAAGGCCACTCCAAAGTCTCCCCAGAGCCTTCTTTTCTCCAGGGTGAACAGCCCCTACTCTCGCAGCCTGAGAATCCCTCAAGGCTCCCTGAAGATCCTGTGAAGATGCTTCAAGGCTCCCTACTCAATCCACTTTCTACTCTGTAACTTATTAATTAATTTTTTTTCAGAAGGCTGAAGATTCCCTCACCCTTGGTAATGAGAACTTCTCTTTCTCAGTCTTCACTTCATTCCATCTGCTGTAACCAATTTTTCTGTTTGTGTTTGACATTTTGGGGAGCTGCAGAACAGAGTGAGCCATTCTGATTTAACAATTCCACCTCCCTCTTGCCTCGGGCTGTCACATCACAGGAGGCAACTGTCAACTAAAATCCAAAATAGTTAAAGTGGATCTTGTGATCTTTTTATTCCCCCACACCTCACATCATTTTTAACAGCTTGGACACTGTTACCTTCCCAGTTGTCTTGTATTCTTAGTGTCACTTTTGGTTTGGCTTTCAGCCAAGCAGTGAAAACATTCTGGTGCTGCTTTCTCTGTAGTGACGAAATTTTGATTGGTTCTGCACACTCTGTGTCACTTAAATTCTCACCAAGGCCTCACACATTTGGACATAAACCATTTTCACCTGTCCTGCCTTTAATTGCTGCATTATGTCCACAGTGGCCCTGTCAGATGGTTTCCAACCAGAATAAACCTCCCTGTCTGTTTTCACCTGATCATCCTTGCAGTGCCTTTTCTCCTGACATCTACAATGCTTATTCTTCCTGGTCTTAATCTTGATATTTAGAATGACTTCATGGAATCATAGAATGGTTTGGGTTGGAAGGGACCTTCAAAATCATCCAGTTCCAGCCCCTCTGCCATTGGCAGGGACACCTTCCACCAGAGCAGCTTGCTCAAGGTCTTACCCAACCTGGCTTTGAACACCTCCAGGGAGGAGGCACCACCACTTAGACCACCACTGAGTTCCATCAGTGTTTCTTGTGCTCACTGCTCTTCTTCTTAGGCAAAACTGCCTGTAGAACATGTGAAGAGCAATTATGGGACTTGATGATCTCTGAGGTCTTTTCCAACCTTATTGATTCTGTGATTCTAATCCATTTTCTGTCACTCCTCATAGCTTTTCTCTACTGTGAAGCCTAGAAGAATCTCCTGGTGACTACTGTGGTCAGCTTGACTCTATTTTTCATCCTCCAGCTCCTGATTCTTCAGTTACTTCACTGCAATTTCCTCTCAGTTTATTTCTATCTCATCTTGGGGTGAAAAAACAACAGCAAACAACCTGCAGCCAGCAAAGCAGCTTTATTTAGTATCATGGTTTTGGCTTCATCTTTGCCAAAATTTGCAACAACCTGAGAATTATGCCAATTTCTCTTTTGAGTCCAGCCATAAATGTCACATTTAAGCATTAAGCATGTTTAAATATTGCCCAGTGACAGGACAAGAAGACAAGAGGACTGCATCCAAAGCAGTGTGGGCAGCAGGTGGAGGGAGGTGATTCTGCCCCTCTGCTCTGCTGAGACCCCACCTGCAGTGTTGGGGCTGGCTCTGCAGTCCCCAACACAAGAAGGACATGGAACGTTAGAGTGGGTTCAGAGAAGGCCATGAAGATGATCAGAGGGCTGGAGCACCTCAGCTATGAAGACAGGCTGAGAATTGGGGTTGTTCAGCCTGGAGAAGAGAAGGCTGTGCGGAGACCTTAGAGCTGCCTTCCAGGATTTGAAATAAGCCTGCAGGAGACCTGGAGAGGGACTTTTGACAAAGGCATGGAGTAGCAGGACAAGGGGCGATGGCTTCAGACTGGAAGAAGCTGGCTTGAGATGAGACAGGAAGCAATTCTTGCCCGTGAAGGTGGTGAGGCTCTGGAACAGGTTGGCCAGAGGAGTTGTGGAGGCTCCAAGCCTGGCGGTGTTCAAAGGCAGGCTGGCTGGGACCTTGAGCAAGCTGGTCTGGTAGGAGGTGTCTCTGACCATGGCAGAGGGGTTGGAACTTTAAGGTCCCTTCCAATGCAACCCATTCTGTGATTCTGTGATGTTTTCACATCCTAATATGGTTCTGAAAGCCAGCTAAGTAAGCTTCAGAGGCTGTCCACTTATATACCTGCTTAGTCCAGTATGATAGCTTTGGGAATCTCTTCTTTCTGGGACACTTCGAGCTGGAGCTTGCATTTGCAGGCCTGGAGTGTAGAGGTGGAAATTTTCCTCCTTCTTTTTTATTTTTTAACTTCTTTATTTCTCTTTTTCCCTTTTCTTATCTTGTTTTCTTTTTCTTCTTTTTCCCCCATTTTGGTTGGGTTTTGGTGGTTGTTTGGGGTTTGTTTTATATTCTTTGGTTGGTTGGTGGGGGTATTTCTGTTAATTTTTTTGTTTGGTTGGGTTTTTTGTGTGGCTTTTTTGTCGTGGTTTGGTTGGTTTGGGTTTGGTTTTTGGGGTTTTCTTGGCTGTTCTCTCTGGTCTCTTCCAACCTGGTCTATTCTATTCTATCTTTTTAATTTCATTTTTGCAACAGGGCACTGTTGTAACCTGTTCTTTAAGACAGATTCTTTTCCTGTGCTGTGAAGATTTCTGTGCTTTCTCCAGTGCAGATGCCAGCAGGATAGAAGCTTTGCTAGAATGAGAACTCATTTAAAAACAGAAGCAGTAAAACCCATGCATAAATAATATTCCCTTGCCTTGCCTCCTTGTTTGGTTGCTGTCAGGTTGCAGATAACATTCCCAGGGTGGGAACTCAGTCTCCCAGTAGGCAGTTTGTTCTCAAGGTGTAGTAAGAAGTTTGTTCTCTGGTGGTTTGGCTTTCCTGAGGTAGATATTGATCTACATGATGTGATGTATTTTCTTTTCCACCTATTTGACCACCACCCTGTTCAAACAGAAAACTCTGTGGCTCTCTTTTGATTCAGGCTTGATTTAAATTACACTTCACAATTACGAACATTCTTTCATCTTATCTGCCATTAGAAACTGCTCAGCTGGAGCCACACACAGCCTCTTGCTGTGGTTTTTCACTTGTTTCATTCTGTGTTTTAGGAGGTCTCTGCTGATCCCACAGGAACTCTCACAGCTGCTGAAGAGAGAAAGGAGAAGGTGCCAAGCCCACATCTCAGCCATCTCGTAGTCTTGACATCTGGCAACTCGCTCTATGGTTTGGCAGAGAGAGTGGTGGCCACGGAATCTTTGTAGGTTATTTGCTGTACACTGCATTTTGTGGTCACTGCAAGCTATGGCTTGTCTAACAGATTGTGTTTACATGGCAAAAACCTTCTCAAGAGGTCAAATAATTCTAATTCTCAATGTGGCTTTAAATAGGAGTGATAGAAATAATTTCTTAATTAAAGGTAGCGGAGCTTAACCATCTGGTCTAAGCACCTGCAAGCAGAAGCAGTGAAAATTGACTGCAGCTGGCCCAGTAATTTATAACAGGACAAGGCCAAGTCTAACAGGAAAAAAAGTTTCATTTTAAAGGGGCTGCTGGGAGTGTTTAATCTGTATGGTTCATTTAAACCTTCTATTAAGCACTCAAAGGGTGATGGCTGAGACTCGGAGCTGCTCAGTTCATGTTGGGTTGGCTTGGGTTGGCCTGTGAAGAAGAGACTCTACCAAGACAATAACCCCAAATTTACAAAGTGGTTTTGTTTGGTCTAAATAATAGTAGGAGGTGGGCTTTTTGCCCACAGAAGCTGACACTTAAAGATTCAAGGTTCAGGAAAAATGTTATCCAAAAGGAGCTTTTTGTAAAATGTATTTTATTTTGCCTTCACAAATGGTTAGTTAGACATTTGTTTGTTTGTAAAGTTGTTATCAACAAATCCTACCTATGGGAAAAAAATTCCTCTCATATGGAGGATGGAATGTCATCCAGATGAACCTGGACAGGCTGGAGAGGTGGCTGAGGAGAATCTTGTGATTCTCGGGGCAGTCTTAGATATCACAACAGGCTGGGGCTGATGAGATTGAAGCAGCCCTCCAGGAAAGGACCTGGGGGTGCTGGTGGGTGAGAAGCTGGACATGAGCCAGCGATGGGCACTTGCAGTCCAGAAGGCCAATGGCAGCCTGGGCTGCATCAAAAGCAGTGTGCAGAGATGGAGAGAGGGGATTCTGCCCCTCTGCTCTGCTCTGGGGAGACCTCACCTGCAGTGCTGTGTCCAGCTCTGGAGCCCTCAACACAGGAAGGACATGGAGCTGCTGGAGAGGGTCCAGAGAGGCCATGAAAATGACCAGGGGACTGGAGCACCTCTGCTAGGAGGACAGGCTAAGGGAGTTGAGGTTGTTCAGCCTGCAGAAGAGAAGATTCCAGGGAGACCTAATAGCAGTCTGCCAGTACCTGAAAGGGGCTATGAGAAGGCTGCAGAGGGACTGTTTGCAAATGCCTACAGGGACAGGATGAGGGCAATGGTTTGAAACGAGAGCAGAGCAGATTTAGATTGGATGTGAGGAACAAGCTCTGCACCATGAGGGTGCTGGAACACTGCAACAGGTAGGTAGCTGAGGCCCCATCCCTGGAGATATTCAAGGTGAGGCTGGCCAAGGCTCTGAGCAAGCTGCTTTAGTGAAGGATGTCATAGGACTAGGGGGAATGGAATGAAGCTGGAGGTGGGGAGATTCAGGCTGGACGTGAGGAGGAGGTTCTTCACCATGAGAGTGGTGAAGCCCTGGAATGGGTTGTCCAGGGAGGTGGTTGAGGCCCTGTCCCTGGAGGTGTTTAAGACCAGGCCAGATGAGGCTCTGCCCAGCCTGATTTACTGTGGGGTGTCCCTGCCCATGGCAGGGGGGTTGGAACTAGATGATCCTTGTGGTCCCTTCCAACCCTGACTGATACTATGATACTATGTCCCTCCTGTCTGCTGGGGGGTTGGACTAGATGACCTTTGGAGGTCCCTTCCAACCCCCACCATTCTATGATGTCTTTTAAAGACTCACTTCTATATAAGTAATTAGGAATGTTAGTTGGGAATTCTGCCATGGGTCTATTAATATCAATGCTGACTGCCCAGCAGTATGGAAATGAGGGCACACTTCTCCACTGATTTTACTAGCCATGGGCTCAGACTTTTGCAGTGTTTGCTGAGTAAAACAGGAATAGGACTTGTGGATATTCAAGACTCATTGTTGATAATCAAGTTTCTTTATTCAGGCATTTTCTTGTTTGCAGTCATATGTTAAAATTGGCAGAATGCAGACCACTTGTTGATGTTCTGGCACAGAATTGACAGGGTTCTTGGTCCTTCTCAACTGAATTTTTAGGGTTCCATATTGTTATTGCCATATATGTCAACTGTAGAGCAAAAGTTGTTCAGAGACCTGCCAAATGTTGCATTTAGTTCACACTTGGTTTTCTTTGCTTTCAAAGGGTATTTCTGGCTGAGCAGTTTGAGTTCCTTCAGCCTCATCTCGATGCAGTGATGCCAGCTGCAAAGAAGCCTTTTCTTCAGCAGTTCTATTCTCAGGTCAGGATTGATTGCATCATTCCCAGCTGATTTTCAAACAGAAATTTGTACAATATGGTGCCAATACCTGTACAGCACAGTTAGATACTGCTCTTATTAGCCAGACATCTGCTGAACTCAGTTTTATTTCTGTTCTGTTTCAGACAGTGTCCACTGCCAGCGAACTTCGTAAGCCAGTTTATTGGATTGTTGCTGCTAAAGCCATTGACTATGAGCAAATGCTGATGCTCATGGCTAATGTGAAATGGGATGTGAAGGAAATCATGTCACAACACAACATCTATGTAGATGCTCTTTTAAAGGTGAGGGCAGGAAGCCTCTCAACTGGGCATCATCCAGTCTGGCCTTGAACACCTCCAGGTAGTGGACATCCACAGCCATTCTGAAAAACTTATTCCAGAGTCTCAGCACCCTCATACTGAAAAACTTCCTTCTAACATCCAGTCTAAATCTACTCAGCTTAAAACCATTCCTCCTAGTCCTGTTGCTAGACACCTTTGTGAAAAGTTTCTCTACAGCCTTCCTGTGGGCTCCCTTCAGGTATTTTCTGGGAAATGGTGTGCTAGTGTTTATACAAACATTACAAGGCTTATATAAACTTTATACAAGAGCTTGTAGTGGCAGGAAGAGGTTGCCCAGGGAGGTCATGGATGATCCCTCCCTGGCAGTTTTTAAGACCAGGGTGGACAGGACCTTGAGCTACTTGGTCTAGTAGAAGATGTCCCTTCCCATGGCAAGGATCTTGGATGTAGATGATCTTGAAGGTCCCTTCCAACACAAACCATTCTATGGTTAAGTTCTTGTAATATTTGACTAAAGCTGTTGCAGTAGCATGGTCAGAGCAGTGCAGCATCCTGACAAATGCTGAGGTGTTAAAAGGAGCTCTGCCCCAAGTTTTCAATATTCTTGCTGCCAGCAGATTGTTTTCAGTGAGGATTTTTGTCTACGTGCAGGGGGTGAAAGTGACCACAAAAGTTCAATGAATTTCATGTCTAAGCCTTGAATGGTAGCTAAACACCTAGTAAGTAGAGTAAGTAGAGTTAGAGAATGGTTGGACTTGATCATAAAGGTCTTTTCTAACCAAAATGATTCTGTGGTTCTATGCAGGAGGCAGTGAAATGCTTTCTGCTTTACACTTTAAGCTTCTTTCTACAGTCTGTGCCTATTAAGCTTCTCTGCTTGGCTCTTATATTCCACTATTCTCTTTCATGCCCATTTCTAATTTCTTCTTGTTGCCAGAGATGTGTAGGGAAGGATCCCTTTTGTGCAAAGGGAATGATGATCCTTTGTGTTTCCTCAGGAATTTGAAGAATTTAACAGAAGGTTGACCGAGGTGTCCAAGAGGGTCCGCATTCCACTGCCAGTCTCCAACATCCTCTGGGACCACTGCATACGTTTGGCCAACAGAACTCTTGTGGAAGGGTAAGGAGTTCAGGAGAGCTTTGCTTTGATTTTTATGGAGCTGAAAGTTCTAATTTTGTAGTGCACTGGTAGGGCCTCATGTGTTTGGGAGCCTGAAAAATACTAAGACTTACCAAAGATTTATAGATGCACAGAATGGTTTGGATCGGAAGGGAGCTTAAAAATCATCCAGTTCCAACCCCACCTGCCATGGGCAGGGACACCTTCCATTAGACCAGCTTGCTTAAGGCCTTCAACACCTCCAGGGAGGGGGCATCCACAACTTCCCTGGGCAACCAGTTCCAGTGTCTCACCACCCTTACTGTGAAGAATTTCTTCCTAATCTCCAGTCTAAATTTCCCCTCCTCAAGCTTCAGTCCATTCCCTCTCATCCTATCACTACAAGCCCTTGTCAAACATCCATCCCCATCTTTCTTGTAGCCCCCTTCAGGTACTGGAAGGTTGCTCTAAGGTGTCCACAGAGCCTTTTCTCCAGGTTGAACAACACCAGCTCTCTCAGCCTGTCCCCATAAAGGAGGTTCTCCAGGCCTCTGATCTTCTTCATGACCTCCTCTGGAGCTGTTCCAGCAGTTCCATGTCCTTCTTGTGTTGGGGGCACTGGATGCAGTGCTCCAGGTGGGGGTCTCACAAGAACAGTAGTCCTTAGCAGTTGTTTCACAGTCAGGTACAGCATTAAACCTAAAGGGGATGGTCTTGTACCCAAGATACTGCTGAAGAATCACAGAACTGTAGAGGTTAGAAGAAATCTTTGAGATCAAGTCCAGCTGCTGACCTAGAGCTCACAAACCCACCACTGCTGCTAAGCCGCTGCCACCAAACCACACCTCTAAAATGACATTGAGTGTTTTATTGAAGCATTCAAATCAAAGTTGTTCTCTTTCAAAGCACCTTCTGTCTGAAATGGATCATTTCCTGGCAGAGCTGCAGTGTAATTGTCAGCATCTCTGTGGTGATGCCATTTGTCTTTGCCAAGCAGAAAGATGGAGTTGTCAACCCCAGCAGTTCTGTTAGAGGAGCCTGGAGCAGGATTTTTCCCAGCTGCTCAGAAACAGACATTGCTGAGTTGGCTTAGTCAAAAGAGGCTCAAGCACCCGAGTCAGGATCTGCTAAACCTTGCTCATCCCTCACCCTCTCTGTGTCACAGTGCTTTCAGAGGAAGTATTGTAGCCTGAGTGTTGTAGGCTTTTCATCCACTGCATTTCTTCTTCTGTTCTTGTCCCTTTGATACATCTCTTTGGGGTCTCATCACAACTTCTTCTGCATCATGGAATATATGCTGTCTCCCACTCCTTCTGCTTATGTTTCCATATTTATTTCCTGGTTATATTTACTACACACTACCTATTTTACTCCTTCCCATCCCACTCTCCTGCTGTCTGCTCTATTTTAGGACCTCAACAATACCCTTCTTCTTTAAGTGTTAGCTGTCTCTTGAGGATCATCAGCTTCCACTGCTTCCCTCAAGTCCTCATTTTAAAACTCGTGCCCATTTCTTTTTGTGCCATCATAATTTTATCGTCTCCTAAGGGATCAATTTCATCTTTAGAGAGGCTAAAACCAGCCATGATCTCCCTCTGGCTTCCCAGTTCCTTCATGAGACATATGACCTATACATCTGCCTCTTCTTTCTGAAAGTTTATTTTCCCTTTATCATAGCTCAGCTCAAAACAAGTGGAACAAAAGCATTTTTCTTTTCTCCCCCTGTCCCCTTTTCCTTTCAAATGGATAACATTGTCATCCTCCTCTGCCTCAGTCCTTGTGCCTATTCTGGACCTGTTTCCTTTTCCATCTTTGGTGACTTCAGTGTTCATGAACCACTTAACTCCTAGCACTGAAGATCATCATTTATATGCCTTGCTCCATGCTGCAGTTTTGGTTCACACTTGTAACTTACCATGAAACCTTCACCCTTACTTTGACCTAAGCATTTCACTCACTGGTCAGAGTGGACTGGGAATACCTTGCCCTTAAGATGTGTCCTGTGCCCTTTCTTAAGACTGTAAAGAGTGCTCATTATCATCTCCTCCCAAGTGTTTGCCAAGTAATTTCTCATTCTTGCCCAATTCTTTTTTTCCTAGGGATTCCTTTTTCCACTAGGGAAAGGGAAGGAGGTTCCATCTCAACATGAGGAGGAACTTCTTTACTGTGAGGGTGATGGGGCACTGAAGCAGGCTGCCCGGAGAAGTGATGGAGCCTCCTTCTCTGGACACTTTCAAGACCTATCTGGATGTGTTCCTGTGTGACCTGCCCTAGGTGATCCTGCTTTGGCAGGGGGTTTGACTAGATGATCTCTAGAGGTCCCTTCCAACCCCTACCACTCTATGATTCTGTGAAGGTGTTCTGAACAGCTGACTCTGAATCCCTTCATAGCTTCTTTGGTCTCTGAATTTATGAAGGTGTGGAATTAAAAGCCACTAAGGAGGTTTTTCTCCTCCAGTTAGCCAGAAATTGCTCTCATCAGGCTCTTCGTTGAGTGAAGAACCATCTCCAGTGCAGTCATTTGTATCCTTCTTTACATTTTGCCCTAGTTCCATGTTCTTTCCTGTTTCCCATCTGACTTCTTGGAAAGCTTTAGTAGGTCCTATTGAGAATCACCACCCAATCATCTTTAAGGTCCCTTCCAACCCAAATCATTCTATGATTCAACTCAGCTCCAGAGTGCTCGTGCCTTGGGCCCCTCTCTGTGTTATTCCTGCATTCTACATGTCCTTTCTGCACACCACCTGCAAGATGCAGCTTCTTCTTTTCCTGGTACTGATCTTGCTCTGGTACTGATCTTGCTCTGCATCCAGTTTCTAGATGTACACTTCTGCTGCCTGCTTTGCATCAGACCCAAGAATCATAGAATCATTGAATGGTTTGGGTTGGAATGGACCTTCAGTAATCTGGGGCATGTATAATAATTAGGATCAACATCATCATGAGCCAGGGGCAGAGAAGCTTGCTTGAAATTTGGAGCAAGGGAAGAGGGGAAACAGTGGGACAGCATTGTTACTTGTGGCAGCAGCCTGTGGGTGGGCTGAATAAAGTCTATCAAGACACTGTGTCCCAGACCAAAGCTTTTTTATTCCCTGTACACAGCTGCAGTTGGCACTGTGAGGGGCACTGCTGTATCCTTTCCTTTTGATCTTGACAATGCAACATCTTACCCATCTGAAAAACAGCACAGATCATTTTCCTCATTTGTGATCTATCACCCTGCTGCAAGCCTTCCTGGTATTACCCTGCCCTAAGCTCATCCTCTCTCTTTTCTTCTTTGAACTCAAACCTCTCACTAGATTTCTGTCAAACTCCTCTCATTAAAACATTAACCTCTCACAGGGATGAACCAGAGATGCCACCCTTTGTCCTCTGGCTGTTGTGGGTGGTTTAGAACAAACAGCTTTGTGTCTTCCACTGTTGGCTGAGCTCCTGCTGACCATTCCTAAAGCTGCCAGGTTACCTTTCAGACCTCAGTGGTCATCATCACTTGACAAAAGCCACTGTCTAGTGTGCTGGTCAGCACTGACAATTTCCTTTAGCCCACTTCTATTAAGCTATTCAGTGTGTGGTGTTTAGTGGTTTTTGGCAGGGGGCAGTGGGGTTTTAGGTATTACTGGGTAAAAGGAGGTTCTGTGCTGCATCTGGGCAAGAACAGCCCCCAACCTGCACTGATCCATGGGGCTTGTGTGTTGGAGAGCAGCTCCAGGGGAAAGGATCTGGGCATCCTGGTGGATAGGATGATCATGAGCCAGGAATGTGCCCTTGTGGCCAAGAAGGACAATGTCCTCTTGGGGTGCATCGTGAAAGCTGTGGCCAGCAGGTCAAGAAAGTTTCTCCTCCTCCTCTGCTCTGCTCTGGTGAGGGCACATGTGGAGTATTGTGTCCAGTTCTGGGCTGTGCAGTTCAAGAAGGACAGGAGATGGTACAGCAAAGGGCTACAAAGATGCTGAGGGAACTGGAACATCTCATATGAGCAAAGCCTGAGAGAATTGTGGGCTTTTTAGCTTGGAGAAGACTGAGGGGAGATTCCAGCAATGCTGATCAATACCTAAAGTGTGGGTGTCAGGAGGATGGGACCAGGCTTTGCTCAGTGACAGGACAAGAGGTAATAGGCAGAAACTTAAACATAAGAAGTTCCATCTGAGGATTAGGAGGAGTTTCAGAGCACTGGAACAGGCTGCCCAGAGAGGTGGTGGAGTCTCCATCTCTGGAGACATTCAAAACCCATCTGGACATGTTCCTGTGTGACTTTCTCTAGGTGACCTAGCGTTGGCAGGGGGGTTGGACTTGATGATCTCCAGGCATCCCTTCCAACCCCTACCATTCTCTGCTTCTGTTCTGTAAGTGGGGCTAAAACTCATTATGCTAATGCAAATAAAACTCTACATCTGATACCCTAAAACCATCATCCCATTCCTCCTTAAGGTGTGAAGGACTGAAGTTAAACAACTGTGAGCAGATGAATTTTTATTCCCTTCTCATTTTTCCTTTCCACTCTGTTTCCCTTTGCAGTTATGCCAATGTGAAAAAGTGCAGCAATGAAGGACGTGCTTTGATGCAGCTGGACTTCCAACAATTCCTGATGAAACTGGAGAAGTTAACAGACATCAGGCCAATTCCAGATAAGGAATTTGTGGAGACCTACATTAAAGCTTACTACCTGACAGAGAATGACATGGAGCGCTGGATCAAAGAGCACAGGGTAAGAGTCCTAAACCATGTCCCAAAGCACCATGTCTGCACATCTCTTAAACACCTCCAGGGATGGTCATGTAACCTCCTTCCCTGCACAGCCCCTGCCAGACTTTGAGAACTCTTTCAGTGAAGAAAATGTTCCTAATGTCCAACATAGAATCACAGAACTGTTTTGGTTGGAAAGACCTATAGGATCAGAGTTCAACCATCAACCCAACACCACCATGGCTGCTAAACCATGTGCCCAAGTGCCATGGCCACACGTTTCTTGAACATCTCCAGGGATGGTGACTCCACCACCTCCTCAGACAGCCTGTTCCAATGCTTGACAACTCTTGCAGCAAAGAAATTTTTCTTGTCTCCAACCTAAACCTCCCCTGGCAGAATTTCAAGCTTCTGCCTCTTACTCTATCACCAGATACTAGGGAGAAGAGACCAACCCCCATCTCACTGCAACCTTTACTATAACATAGTTTCATAGTTTTTCATAGTTTCATTCAGGGTTGGAAGGGACCACAAGGATCATCTAGTTCCAACCCCCCTGCCATGGGCAGGGACACCCCACACTAGATCAGGCTGGCCAGAGCCTCATCCAGCCTGCTCTTAAACACCCCCAGGGACGGGGCCTCAACCACCTCCTTGGACAACGCATTCCAGGGTTTCACCACTCTCATGGTGAAGAACCTCCTCCTCACATCCAGCCTGAATCTCCCCACCTCCAGCTTCATTCCATTCCCCCTAGTCCTATCACTACCTGATATCCTGAGAAGTCCTTCCCCTGCCTTCCTGTAGGCCCCCTTCAGATACTGGAAGGCGACAATTAGGTCACCTCGGAGCCTTCTCTTCTCCAGACTGTACAGCCCCAACTCCTTCAGTCTGCCCTCACAGGAGAGGTGCTCCAGCCCCCCGATCATCCTCGTGGCCCTTCTCTGGACACGTTCCAGCACCTCCACATCCCTCTTGTAATAGGGGCTCCAGAACTGGACACAGTACTCCAGGTGGGGTCTCACCAGGGCTGAGTAGAGGGGGAGGATCACCTCCCTCGACCTGCTAGCCACACTTCTCCTGATGCAGCCCAGGATCTGATTGGCTTTGTGGGCTGCAAGTGCACACTGAGAGCTCATGTTGAGCTTTTTGTCCACCAGCACCCCCAAGTCTCTCTCTTCAGGGCTACTTTCCAGCCAGTCACTGCCCAGCCTGTATTTGTGCCCAGGGTTGCCTCGACCCAGATGCAGGACCCTGCACTTGCTCTTATTGAACTTCATGAGGTTGGCCTGTGCCCACCTCTCCAGCCTGTCAAGGTCCCTCTGGATGGCCTCCCTTCCCTCCAGCGTGTCTGCTGCACCACACAGCTTGGTGTCATCAGCAAACTTGCTGAGGGTGCACTCAATGCCACTGTCCATGTCCCCCACAAAGATGTTGAATAAGACAGGTCCCAGGACTGATCCCTGAGGGACTCCACTTGTCACTGGCCTCCACTGGGACATGGAGCCATTGACAGCCACTCTTTGGGTGCGGCCATCAAGCCAGTTCCTTATCCATCTAGTGGTCCACCCATCAAACCCATGTGTCACCAGTTTGGAGACCAGGATGTGGTGCGGGACAGTGTCGAAGGCTTTGCTCAGGTCCAGGTAAACGACATCAGTTGCTCGCCCCTCATCTATTAATTTTGTCACCTGCTCATAGAAGGCCACCAGGTTGGTCAGGCAGGATTTGCCCTTGGCAAAGCCATGCTGACTGTTCCCAATCACCTCTTCACTATTCTTCTGAGCGAGTAGTGACTCCAGGAGGATCTGCTCCATGATCTTTCCAGGCACAGAGGTGAGACTGACTGGCCTGTAGTTCCCTGGTTCCTCCTTCTTGCCCTTTTTGAAGATGGGGGCAATGTCTCCCCTTTTCCAGTCTGTGGGGACTTCACCAGACTGCCAGGACTTTTGAAATATAATAGAGAGGGGTTTAGCAACCTCATCTGCCAGTTCTCTCAGTACCCGTGGGTGTATCCCGTCGGGTCCCATGGACTTGAACACTTTAAGGTTCTTCAGATGATCACGAACCTGATCTGCACTTAGAATGGGCAGTTCTTCCTCCCCGTCCCTGGCTTTGACTTCCATAACATCAGGAGTGTGGCTAGAGGCCCTTGCAGTGAAGACTGAGGTAAAGAAGTTATTAAGTACCTCAGCCTTTTCCTCATCACATGTGACCATGTCACCAGTTTCCTTTCTGAGGGGGCCCACACCTTCCCTAGTCTTCTTCTTCCCATTAATATACTTCTTCCCATTAATATACATCAAGAAGTACAATTTGAAATCACACCATGAAGTTTTACTGTGTCTTTAGGAGTAGCTTAAGCTAAGTTTTAAGGCTACATGGATAAGAGCCATTACTTTTTTTCCCCCCTTCATTTAGTGGTAGTGAATCAGGATCAGCCTTGGCCTCCAGCAGAAGTCTTCATTTGTGTTTGACTGTGCCTTTAGGAGTAGCTTAAGCTGAGTTTTAAGGCTGCAAGCTAAGGTTTAAGGCTACATGGATAAGAGCCATTACTTTTTTCCCCCTTCATTTAGTAGTAGTGAATCAGGATCAGCCTTGTCCTCCAGCAGAAGTCTTCATTTGTGTTTGACTGGTGCTAGGTCTAAAGGTAGTACTGGCAAATGTGGTGTTTTGACAGGTGTTAAGAATTCTCATGGTAGTTCTTGCCATTTTCTCCTCCTTTGTCGTATTTTATCTCCCCTAGAGCCCATGTATTCAGCTGCCTTAGTTTGGAGACCCTGTATTCAGAAGCATCTAGTAGCTTATTGGGAATGAGAAGTCAAACTAGAAGAGCTCATCATCATCTGAGATAGCATTTAGGAAAAGGCTGTGTTAACAGCTTATCCTATTTGCATTTGTATTTCCCATCACATCTCCCCAGGAATGGAAAATGCATTAAAAGTTTATTTATATTCCCAGAATTACTTTCTATCAACTCAGTCCAACACTCCTAAAGTCACAAACATTTTCCATTTGGATCTGCCATGTAGCAAAACATACTTTTGTCCTCTGCCTCAATTATGGAAACTCTCCAGACCTGACTTCACTACCACTTTAAATCTCCCTTGGTATGCTGACTGCTTCTGTCAGTTGAAAAGTCCCCAGTGTGGACTTTGCCTGGGCTGAATCATTTTCTCTCTTTGCTTGCTGTTTTGTTCTACCATAACGTGATCTGCTTTCATTTGTCAGGAATATTCCACTAAGCAGCTGACCAACCTGGTGAATGTTTGTCTGGGCTCCCACATCAACAAAAAGTCAAGACAGAAGCTGCTGGCTGCTATTGATGACATAGACAGACCTAAAAGATAACTGGGGACAGCTGCTTTCCTTGTGACTTGTACCTTCTTCTGTTGCTCTGAAGCATGTAGATGGATCTCTCATGGACTAATGACAATACTCTCTTCGAAAAAATTGTGCATGACCTCTCTTAGCAGTATTGGAGACACTCTGAAACGGTGTAATGTTCTAAAACATGGGCAAAATGTTCTAAAACATGGGCATAATGTTCTAAAATGTGGACAAAGTGTTCTAAAATGTGGGCATAATATTCATCAATATGGGCAAAATGTTCATCAGTATGGGCATAATATTCTAAAACATGGGGAAAATGGTTCTCTATGGGCATGATGTTCTAAAATATAGGCACAATGATCTAAAATATGGGCATCATGTTCTATAATAGGGGCAAAACGTTCTAAAACGTGGGTGAAATGTTCTGTGTGGGCATCATGCTCTAAAATGTGGGATGAAACAGGTAAAATGTTCTGCCATATGGGCGTGGTGTTCTAAAAGATGGGCCTAATGTTCATAAACATGGGCAGAATATTCTGAAGTATGGGTAGAATGTTCTGGATGGGCATCATGTTCTAAAACATGGGCAAAATGTTCCTTATGGGCATCATGTTCTGCCACGTGGTCATGATCTTCTAAACCATGGCTTCTCTCATTCTTGTCCGTTGTGTTTCTCCTTCCCTTTCCCCCTGGCCCTCAGCAGAGGGATGCTCCGTGTGGGGGTGGTGAGCTGTATATTTTGCAAAGCTGTATCCTGTAAGTAAAATCCAAAGCAGAGGGAAACACATTGGCTCAATATATAGGTGATGCTCTTTTTTTTAAACAAGAGGGCTACTTGATTTCTTGCCTCCTTGCTTCCACCCTCGGAAATTGTGCTTTATGAGGGACCAGTGTGAGCCAGAAGTCAATGTCCAGTCTTTGATCGGTGTCTGCTTTGCATGTGGTTTAAGAGTGCAGACCAACTCATCTGAAAGCCTCCCATCTTCATCTGTATTTAAAAATGTCTATTTCAGAGTTAATTCAGTCATATCAAAACTGATCAACTTCAGCTGAATAGAAGGTAATAAATACTGTACACTAATGTAGTTTCTTGGTGAGACTTTATTTTACTCATTCACCAATGCAAAAAATGTCATTAACAAGAGAAATTAGTCCTGGTCCTTTAGCTTTGGTTCCTCTGCCAAGTCTTCCCTCTCCTCAAGCAGTAATGCCAGGGAACAGGAATAATGGGGTTTAGGCTGAAGTTTTGAACTGATACTAAGATGTTTTTACTATTTCCTCCTCTGCTGTAGACACCCTGAATCACACAGAATCACAGGATGTTAGGGGTTGGAAGGGAATTCCAAAGATCATCCAGTCCAACCTCCCTACCAGAGCAGGATCACCTGGAGAAGTTCACACAGGAAGGCATCCAGGCAGGTTTTGAATGTCTCCAGAGAAGGAGACTCCACAACCTCTCAGGGCATCCTGCTCCAGGGCTCTGGCACCCGCACAGTGAAAAAGTTTTCCCCTCTGTTCCCATGGCACCTCCTCTGCTCCAGCTTGCACCCATTGTCCTTTCTCCTATCACTGGACATCCCTGAGCAGAGCCTGGCTTCGTCCTCCCAGCACATCTTTATCAACATGAATGAGGGCACCCCTCAGGCTCCTCTGTTCCAAGCTAAAGAGCCCCAGCTCCCTCAGCCTGTCTTCACAGGGAGATGTTCCACTGCCTTCAGCATCTTTGTGGCTCTGCACTGGACTCTCTCAAGCAGTCCATTGATGTCCTTCTTGAACTGAAGGGCCCAGAACTGGACACGATATTCCAAATGTGGCCTCACCAAGTCAGGGTAAAGGGGAGGAGAACCTCTCTGACCTACTAACCACAGTCCTTCTAATACACCCCAGGATGCCCTTGGCCTACTTGGCCACAAGGGCACATTGCTGGCTCATGGTCACTCTTGTCTACATCAGGACAACCTATACTGGCCCACGGAATGTACCTGAGCATGGAATGATGCTGAACAAAGCTTAATTGCTTGCCTGCCTGTTTGTCCTAGAAGTGGGTTTGTCAGAGCATCTCTGACTCCCTTGAAGTGTCCAGGCTTCCTTTGGTTTTCAGTATGGAATGGTTTTGAGTTTAATTTGAGTTTTTATTCCATCAGACACTTTAGGTCACGCTCTCTGAGCTTTTGGAAGGAAACATGTAAGCACTGAGGTGAAATAATGGGGAAAATCATAGAATCATAGCATGCTTTGGGTTGG
The DNA here is from genome assembly GCF_026170545.1 of Melanerpes formicivorus. NCBI lineage: Eukaryota > Metazoa > Chordata > Aves > Piciformes > Picidae > Melanerpes > Melanerpes formicivorus. Next base: position 6,339,394 of record NW_027142387.1, read on the forward strand.
AGGGGACCTTCCTGTAGGGAAAAACATCTCTGTAGGGATTTTCCTGTGCTTTATTCCCCAGCTATAGAAGAGGTGATGTTATCTATCATGGTTTAGAAAGTGAGATATGCTTTATTAGGAGACAGACTTCTGAAGAGCCACAAGCTGTAAGGAGGCAAGACACTCGCAGATGAGAGCTCAACTCTATGATGATGTTCAACATGATTTCTAAGTAAAGGGAAAAGTGTTTTGGGGACCTAATCAAGGCATTTTTCACTCAGGGTTCAAGCCTTTATCTAATTATACATCATGGACTTTGTGATCTCAAAAGTCTCTTCCAACCTTGGCAGTTCAGTGGTCAGAGGGCTTCATTGCATCAGTTCCTCATCCTATTCACATGTACCTGGAGCCTGTATTTTCCTCTCTAGACATCCAGAAATCCTGGGTTCACACAGGCACCTGGTCCAGAGCAGGCTGACATGGTGAAAGCCTGCCTAGAGGAGTCCATGGCAGCACTGCTGGCAAAGCTGTTGTGAGAGGTGACAAGGCTGCCACAAAGGCATCAGGCTCTACATGGGACATCTCAGGCCAGTTGTAGATGATCTGCTGGCTTTCTGAACCAAATGTTTGCTCTCCTGCTAGCAGAATATCTTACCCCTGGGAAGAAAACACAGGAAACTCCAGGGACCACATGGACTTTATTGTCCTTGAAGGCTAAGTTGTTTTTCTTAAGGCACTGAGGTATGATCCAAGTGCCAGAATCAAGACAGGAAGGAGCTAGACCAGGAGAGGCAAGAAGGGGAGAGACAAACCCTACAATCTTGTTTGTTTTTAGAACCTACAAAACCCCCAAACCTTCCTTGCTTTATAAATAACTTCTCTTTTTTTTTTTTCCTTAAGCCCAAATCTGAGACTGTTCCAAATACAAAATTCAGGTGAAGAGATATGGGAAGGTTTCTCTCCAGTGCCTGTCCAACCTTTTCAGAAAGCTATCAGTTCAGTGGGAAGTGATGAGATAATATCTCTAGAGAGGTTTTAATTATTGTCTTGAAGGCACTAAATGGTTTGATCAGCTTCAGTTGTCTGGGTGAATGATCATCCCCTAAGCTGGTAGGCTCTGTTTAAGATTCCAGGCGATTAGTTCCCATCAACTTGTGTGCACTTATCTCCTGTCTTGGGGCTGAGATGAATTTGTCTGTTTGCATTGCAATTCTCTGCCTTTGAAAGGAGTGAATTGGATGCATAATTAAAACACATTTATTAACCTCTAATGAATGGTCAGCCAGGCTGGGAACTGGGGCTGAGCGACATATGTAAGGGAAGGTTGGAAGCCTGCTCTTTGTAGAAGTCCTAGAACCATAGCATTGTCTTGGTTGGAAAAGACCTTTGAGATCATCAAGTCCACCATTCTCCAACTCTGCCAAACCTGGCGCTAAACCATGTCCCTCAGCACCACTTCTCTGCCTCTTTTAAACGCCTTCAGGGATAGGGATTCAACCACCTCCTTGGGCAGCCTGTGCTAGGGTTTGAGAACAACCTTCCTGCCCCAGGCAGGGTCACCTAGAGAAGGTCTCACATGACAATGTCCAGGTGGGTTTGGAATGACTCCAGAGATGAAGAATCCACCACCTCTCTGGGCAACCTGCTCCAGTGCTCTAGCACCCTTAAATTAAAGAAGTTCCTTCTCATTTTTAGATGGAACTTCTTATGTTCAAGTGTGTGCCTGTTACCCCATGCCCTGTCACTGTACAGCACTACAAAGAGCCTGGTCCCATCCTCCTGACATCCACCCTTTGAGTATTGACCAGCATTGGTGAGATCCTTCCTGAGTCTCCTCCAGGCTAGAAAGCCCTGATTCGCTCAGTCTTTCCCCATCACAGAGATGTTCCACTCCCCTCAGTATCTTTGTAGCCCTTTGCTGTACCCTCTCCAGCAGGTCCCTCTTCTTGAAGTGAGAGCCTTTAACTGGACACAGTACTCCAGATGGGAGGGCAGAGCAGAGGGGGAGGAGAACCTCCCATGACCTGCTGGCCACACTCTTCTTGCTTCACCCCATTCTGCCAAACCAGCCCTTGGTATCTCTCTCAGATCACTGACTCACATTCAGGTTTATAGAAATGGGAAGGAAGAACAGGTTGAATGCTTCCTTCTGGAAGGTACAGCAGGTGTTGCTGTGTTTACAGAATCCATCATTCTTCCCCTTGAAGGCTATACCCACCTGGGTGCCAGGGAAGAATCAGAAGGGCTGAATGTGCATTGTCTGCTCTTTAGCATGTCTATTGTGGTGAAAATGATGCTGCTCCAAATAATTAGGTGTAACAAAGAAGAAATACACAGATGCTACTAAGTGCTACCCCAGCTGCATATGCTCTGGAAGAAGAGTGAAGATGTCCTTGCAGCCACTGCAGTCTCTGGCAAGCAAAGGGGCTGCTTTGACAAATCCCTGGTATTTCACCTCCTGCAGTAACTCAGGACAGAAGCCAGATTGGGTTTTCCATGCATTGTGTCACAGAATTCTCATTTCTGGCTCAGCTGCCCGCCCCCAGCTGACTGAAGTGGCACTGTGATTGTTGTCAAGGCTCAGGGCTGGGCTGGCCACTGAACGAGTGGCAGAGGCTCTCCATGAACGCCTCTGCCTTCCCACAGGGAAGAGAAAGGCAATAAGGGAGAGAGGCTGATGGGGTGGGGAAGAAACTAAACCAGCTTTATTGAAAATGACAACACTAAAATGAAAGGGGTACAAGAAAGCTATGAAGAGACTGTTGAAAAGGGCCTGGAGTGATAGAATGAGAGGCAATGGATTGAAGCTTAAGGAGGGGAGATTGAGACTGGAGATTAGGAACAAATTCTTTACAGTGAGGGTGGTAAGACAAAGGTTGCCCAGGGAGGTGGTGTTTGAGGGCAGGTTGGATGGGGCCTTGAGCAAACTGGGGTGGTGGAAGATGTCCCTGCCCATGGCAGGGGGGTTGGAACTGGGTGGTCTTTAAGGCCCCTTCCAACCCAAAACATTCTGTGATTCTATGAACTAGATATGAATAGATACAAACTCAATACTGGCCCCAACCCCTGATGGCAGCTAGCCACTGTCATCACTGATGCTGTGGCAGAAGTGCCAGACTGCACTAAGCAGCAGATGGGAATTGGATTCAGGAGCTGGATTCAGCAACTTGTGGATCAGGATTGAAAGCAGAATGGACACAGTCCTTCTCTGCTGGATCTGGTTTAATCAAGGACTTAACCAGTGTTAGGCTAATGACTGGACTCAATTATGATGGTGGTTTGGGTTGGAAGGGACTTTAAAGATCATCCAGTTTAAAGCCATTGCCTCTCGTCCTGTCATAGAATCATAGAATTGTTAGGGTCGGAAGGGACCTCAAAGATCATCTGCTTCCAACCCCCCTGTCATGGGCAGAGACACCTCACACTAGATCAGGTTGCTCAGAGCCTCTGAGCATCTAAGTGACTCGGAGCACTGAGCCACTGTCCCTGCAGGCCTTTGCAAACAGTCCCTCTGCGGCCTTCTTGTAGCCTCCTTCAGGTACTGGCAGGCTGCTCTAAGGTCTCCCTGGAGCCTTCTCTTCTCCAGGATGAACAATCCCAACTCCCTGCTGTTCCCAGAGCAGAGGTGCTCCAGCCCTCCTCTGGACCTTCCAACAGATCCATGTCCTCAGTGATGACTTAATGATCTTAGAGGTCTTTTCCAGACTTAATGCTTCTGTGATTCTCTATCAATGCTCCATGTGTTTACCACAAATGAATACAGGAAATCCTTGACAATAAAGTCTAAACCATTCTAAAATAAAATGTCCTTCCTGATAGGTTTTTATGCTCCCCCTTGCAATGGTCCTCTGGCTGCCAGGCCAAGTGTCAGTGTATGAACCTATGCAGGGGTCATGAGGAGCTCACAGAGCCCTGCCACCATCACTGGGGAAGAGAAGAATATCCCATGCTCTTTGGTAAGTGTTCTTGCTCCAGTGCCTTCAAGCCATACCATAGCTTCCCTCATTATGTTATCAGAGGAGTGTATTTTCCCCTCTCTTTCCCTCTGATGAGAAGAAAAATGTCTTGTGTGGAAAGGAGCAGCTCTAATGTCCACCAGCTGAGAAAGAGCACTTGTGAAATTCATGTGCACCTTGCTGGGAAGGGATGGAGCTCCTGCTTCAGATCTTTTGGCCTTATGATGAAAGACATGGGACCATTAAAGATGAAAGCAACTGACTGCAGGTGTTTGTTCAGGGACTTGGCTGAAACAGGGTATGGTTTAAGTGAGGAAAAGTTATCTAGTGACTGGTCTTCAGAAGGCTTCATTGCAAAATCTGTTAATGCTGAGGCAGGAGGCAAAACTGAGCAGTAGTGGCCCAGGTCATAGAATCATGGAATTGTTTCAGTTAGAAGAGACTTCTAAGATCATTGAGTTCAACCATCAACCCAACACCACTGTGGCCATTAAACTGTGTCCCAAAGTGCCATGTTCACACCTTCCAGAACACCTCCGTGGGTCATGACTCCACCACCTCCCTGGGCAGCCTGTTCCAGTGGCTGAATGTCATGAGCACTGCTGGGCAAAGCTGCTTCCCCAGTCCTGCTCTGTGGATTTGAATGCCATGTGGCACACACAGGATGCTTTAGAAGCCCACAGGGCTTGGCCACGCAGGAGGGAAATGTCCTAGAAAAGGGCTGGATGCAGATGGTAAACCCAATGACCAGCCTCTGCTTCTTACTGCTGTGGACCTGGGTCAGACTGGATGACCTTAAAAGGGCTTTTCAGACCAAAATGATTCTATTTTTCTGTGAGGAGCTCAAGAAGCTGGAAGGTATCCACTTTTCCTGTTCGCTGGTAGAGCCATCAGTCTTGATCTGAGCTGGCAAACACAGCAGGCCTTTGCACCACTGTCTGGAATGATTTTCTTCACTGACTGAGCAACAGAGCCACTTGGGAGCATCTCTTGGAGACAAACCCAACAGCCTTTTCTCCTCAGCCTATTAATTAGAACTGCCACATTCTGCCTGTTGAGATGTCCTTGAAGGCAGTGGGAACATGGACAGCTGATTTTGGCCTAAGGAGGTGTTAGATCCAGAAGCAACATGATGCTCCTCTTGCAGAGAGTTTGAGTCCTAAGGGTTTGTCCACCTGGCTGACAGCAGAGTCAGAAAACCAAAACATTTTTCCTACATCTTTCCACTGAGTTTATCTGCAAATGATCCAAAGACAGTTAAACTTACTCTGCTCTTTGTAACTTCTCTGCAGTGCTTCAAATTTGCAAAGCTTCAAGAAAACCAGAACGTGTCCTAAGATGCCCTTCTGGCTTACTGAAGGGACAGAGAGAACACTCAGCCAGTTTGCTGATGGCATAGAACTGGGGGCAGAGGCTGACACCCCACCAGGCTGTGCTCCCATTCAGAATAACCTGGGTGGGCTGGAGAGTAACCTCATGATGATCAACAAGGGCAAGTGTAGAGTCCTGGACAGAGGGAAGAACAACCCCCTGCACCAGTACAGGCTGGGGGGAGGCCTGCTGGAGAGCAGCTTGTTCATTTACTTTTTCATTGCTCTTGAAAGCAGGGGGAAAAGACTAAGAGCTCCTGCAGCAACCTTAGGTAGCCTCAGAAGATTTACTGGTGCAGATGTGGGGCTTCTCTTTGAGGCAGGGATTGGGCTTTTCTCCTAGTATCAGGAAATGGCCTGAAATTGTGTCAGAGGAGGGTTAGGTTGGAGATTAGGAAGAACTTTGCTGCAAGAGTGGTCAGGCATTGGAACAGGCTACCCAGGAAGGTGGTGGAGTCACCATCCCTGGAGCTGTTCAAGAAACGTGTGGCCATGGCACTTGGGGACATGGTTTAATGGCTGTGGTGGGTTGATGGTTGGACTGGATGATCTTGGAGGGCTTTTCTCACTGAACCAATTCTGTGTTTCTGAAATCAGCTTTAAAGCTGTTCTGCTGCAGGCAGGGCAGTGCCTACAGGGGAGGCCTGTGGATGTGGTCCACTTGGACTTCAGCAGGGCCTTTGACACCATCCCCCACAACAAACTGCTGGCTAAGCTGTCAGCTCGTGGCTTGGACCACTACACTCTGTGCTGGGTTAGGAACTGGCTGGAGGGCCGAGCCCAGAGAGTGGTGGTGAACGGTGCCACATCCAGCTGGTGGCCAGTCACCAGTGGCGTCCCCCAGGGATCAGTGCTGGGCCCCATCCTGTTCAATATCTTCACTGATGATCTGGATGAGGGGGTTGAGTCAGTCATCAGCAAATTTGCAGATGACACCAAGTTAGGAGCAGATGTTGGTCAGTTAGAGGGTGGAAAGGCTCTGCAGAGGGACCTCGACCGACTGGACAGATGGGCAGAGTCCAATGGGATTCAACAAGTCCAAGTGCCGAGTGCTGCACTTTGGCTACGGCAATCCCATGCAGAGCTACAGGCTGGGGTCAGAGTGGCTGGAGAGCTGCCAATCAAGAGAGGGACCTTGGGGGTGCTGATTGACAGCTGCCTAAACATGAGCCAGCACTGTGCCCAGGTGGCCAAGAGGGCCAACGGCATCCTGGCCTGCATCAGGAATAGTGTGGCCAGCAGGAGCAGGGAAGTCATAGTGCCCCTGTACTCTGCTTTGGTTAGGCCACACCTTGAGTACTGTGTCCAGTTCTGGGCCCCTCAGTTTAAGAAGGGCATCGAGACACTTGAACATGTCCAGAGAAGGGCAACAAGGCTGGGGAGAGGCCTTGAGCACAAGCCCTATGAGGAGAGGCTGAGGGAGCTGGGATTGTTTAGCCTGGAGAAGAGGAGGCTCAGGGGTGACCTCATTGCCCTCTACAACTACCTGAAAGGTGGTTGTAGCTGGGAAGGGGTTGGTCTCTTCTCCCAGGCAACCAGCTCCAGAACAAGGGGACACAGTCTCAAGCTGCGCCAGGGGAAGTTTAGGCTTGAGGTGAGGAGAAAGTTCTTCACTGAGAGAGTCATTAGTCATTGGAATGTGCTGCCCAGGGAGGTGGTGGAGTCACCGTCCCTGGAGGTGTTCAAGAGGAAATTGGATGTGGCACTTGGTGCCATGGTCTAGTCATGAGGTCTGTGTTGATAGGTTGGACTTGGTGATCTTTGAGGTCTCTTCCAACCTTGGCGATACCATGATACTCCATGGCAGCATCCACATGGGGATGTTCTTGCTATGTCTGAAACAAACTGGTGCTGACAGTGTGATCATCTCATCCATCTGGTTGTCTGCTCCTGCTGCTGTATCAAGCACCTTCTGTGTGGCTGACTCCAAAAGCCCAGTCAGACTTATGAGGACATATTTGTTCAAGAGGTAGCCAAAAGATCTCTAGAGCCTTCAAGTGAAAGCACTGGGCTCCCGTGGGGACCTTACACCTCCCTGCTGTCTCTTATCTGCTGTCAGATGCCAGCTGGTATGTGTTTGGCAACTCAAACACAGCTACAAAGAACTGCAACACCAGGACAGTAGTGGAAGGAGTTAACTGTTTAGTTGACTCAGTTAATTCACTTCTGTTGCTTATTTCTTGAAACCTCAGCTTTAAGCATTTTGGCTCAGGTGGCATGAAGGGCTTCTAGACCTTGGTAGAGGGGCAATGAAGACAGTGAGGGGTCTGGAGAACAGGTCTAATGAGGAGCAGCTGAGAGCCCTGGCGCTGTTTAGCCTGCAGAAGAGGAGCCTGAGAGGGGATCTTCTCAATGCTTATCAGTATCTAAAGTGTGGAGGTGGGAGGAGGGGGCTGGGCTCTTTTCAGTTGTGCTCAAAGACAGGACAAGGGGCAGGGGGAACAAACTAGAACATGGTAGGTTTCACTTGAACTTAAGCAAAATCTTCTTGACTGTGAGGGTGACAGAGCCCTGGAGCAGGCTGCACGGAGAGGTTGTGGAGACTCCTCCAGAGACTTTCAAAACCTGCTTGGACACATTCTTGTGCAGCCTGCTCTGGGTGACCTTGGTTTATCAGGGGGGTTGGATTTGATGATCTGCAGAGGTCACTTCCAACCACCACAATTCTGTGATTCCATGTATGTTAAACCAAAATTTTCATAGCCACAAACCTCCGTCACTGTTCTGAAGCCAAAGCTGCTGCCAGGACTGATGCAATCACAGCATTTCTACCACCTGAAGTGCAAAGCAAGATCCTAAATCCCACATCCAAATGTGGCTTTTCAGAAGAATTCTACTGACCAGAACAAGAAAAGCTCGCTAGTGAAGAAAGCAAACAACCACTGGAAGGGCAAAGTATTTCCATTTGGTACATCCACATGAACAGAACAGACTTGAAAGGAGCTTGGACTGGCATGTTGTAACCATGTAGATGTTAAACCAACATGTTCCTTATTGAACTGTCTCTACTGTGCCCCCTTCCACAATCAACTCATTTGTGTCTTTAAACAATAAGAATGCCTTCTGGAGCTCTCCACGGAAGCTCTTCAGAAGCCAGCACTCACTGAAGAACTGCCAGTGATTGAATCCTCCTCTGCCCATTGTTTGCTGGCAAAAGTAGAAATAGGATAATGTAGACAAGTGATAAGTAGTGCTGTTGTCTGAAAAAAATACCTGCCTGTGTTCCTTGAAGGCTGAAAAACAGCTGGGTGGCTTCAACAAATGCACAGCATCCTGTCCTCTTGTCACTGACCCACTGGATTAACCATGCCATGATCTGTGCTGTTGGGGACAGTTAGTTCTTGTTCCCCAGATCCTTTCTTCTACTGTTGCAGCACCAGCAGCTCAGCCTTCACCACATGGCTGCATGCTCCTGTAAAGCTGGGTTTACACCTGTCCCTCATCTCCAGAGGTCCTTTCCAACCCCTGCCTTTCTCTGATTCTGTCATCAGGTGCCGGTGTATTAGCAGGAAAACCACATGGGGACTGACAACTTTCTAGGTTCCTTCAAAGTGAAAGACTGATGAAGATCTTGAAGCTGTTAGCATGTGAAATGGCCCATACACATCTCAGCCAAGGGCTGGAGTGGGAAAGCTGCTGGGATTTTTTTTCAGAGGGATGCAGGCAGGGGTGGCATTTACTTCATCAGACAGCTTATGCATCAAACTCCATAGGAGTCACAGCCCTTCCAAAGCCTCCTTGGTGTTGCAGGTTTTTACATTTAGCTTCCTGTGGGCCAAGCCAGATATTCCATTTATTCCATGAGCTGCAGAACCTCTGCAGGGACAGCTTTGGAACTTCTCACTGCAGATTAGCTTCTCTCTGACCTGATTTCTGCCTCAGTAATCACAGACTATGCTTTGAACATGTGCTCAAAGGTGCTTATTACTCACAAAACTCTGCATCATGTTTTGCTGATGACAACCTCACACATGAGATCATCTCCATCAACAACCAGGGACTCAGAGCAGCAATCAGACTCTAAGGATAGCTGCTTCCTGTGTGCAGACATCAGCTTCTCACTTCTTCCCTGGGATTCTTTACTGCCTTGATCGTAATTTTATCCCAGCATCCATCTCAGAGTGGCCAGGAAAGCAAAATCACCATTTCCAAACTAATGTCCCAGTTCCTTCAGAGTGAAAGAACTGTGCCTTGATGATGAGCTTCTGGGTGGAGCAGCAGGGTGACAGTTTTCTCTATAAATATTTGGGAGCCACCAATATTGTTAAAACTCAGTTCTGAGATGCCTTCAGGACTTGTGTGAAGCAGCCTAAAGATCCAGCTTGTTTCTCTGGGGGTGTTGTGATCCTGGTAGGCAATGACCTCTTCACCTTGATTTCCTTATGTGCTTGCTGATGGGATGGTAACATTTTGGGATAGCCTTTGAGGATAGTAAATTTTTGCTCTGTCCTTTGGAGACCATCAAGATTTGAGTACTGAGGAGTGACTCTCCTCTTTGATTTGTCTTGCAGCCTGCCAAATTTTGAGGTGTTACCAAGCTCATTGAAAGGGGACAAGTGAAGGACTCCAAGCCAGTTACATCTTCTGAAAGCTGATAGGTCAAAATCTGCTGTTGAAGAAAAGAACCAAAAGCAAAACTTGCTGGAAGTTTCCAGTTGCCACTTCCTGGTTCTTCCTTTACTGTTTGCTACCTGGCACTGCTGTCCCTTCACAGTTGGTATCAGGAGGTACGGAGATAGCACAGCCTGATGGGCAGGCCCACGTTTCCTCCCTGCTGCACAGCACAGGAAGAAATGCTGTTTGCAGGTCATTACTTGCAGAGGCTGATGTGGTTTGAGTAAGGTGTACCTTTCAGCTGGTCTTGCCCCCTCCCATGTGGCTTGGATTTCCACTCCCACCCTTCTTCCGACTTTGTTCACAAGCAGAACATGAAATGGTGTGTTTACAATGGCTGGTGCTGAGCTAGGCAGATGTCTCTCCAGATTTTAGTGCAACAAGTTCAGAGTCCTCTGTGTATCTGCCATTGAACTGTTCATTGTTGGAGTCATGGTGGTAGAGGTAAACTGGGACCTCTGAGATGGATGTGGCAGTGCAGGAGGTAGATCGCGTGGAGCAGTGCTCTCGGCGCCTTTGGCCCCACTGGGTTTTGTATTGTGTCCACTGCCTCTTCAGAGCTCCTTGTACCTGGGAAAGATACACAGAGGTGGCTGAGGCAGGACCATCACAGCCATTTGAAAATATGCTGCAAGAAATAGAACAACATAAGAAAGGGGAAGAGGGCAAGGAGGGGAGAAGAGGGCAAGGAAAGGAAAAGAACAAGAAGAAAAGGAAAATGAGCAAGAGTAGAAAATAAAAAGACAAAAAGAAGAAAAAGACACAGAAGGAAACAAAAAAGAAAAAGGAACAAGTACCCCACGAGGCAGCAATGTCCCCTTGTGATCACGGACAGGGGTGTCCTGTGATGTATCGAGAAGAGTGTAGTCAGCAGGTTAGGGAGGTTCTCCTCCCCCTCTGCTCTATCCTGGTGAGATTGCACCTGGAGTCTGCACCCAGTTCTGAGCTGCCGGTTCAAGAGGGACAGGGAACTACTGGAAAGAGGCCAATGGAGGGCCATGAAGATGCTGAGGGGACTGGAGCATCTCCCTGATGAGGAGAGGCTGAGAGACATGGGGCTTTTCAGCCTGGAAAAGAGCTGCCTGAGAGGGGTTCAAGTTTCACTTGAACTTAAGGAAAAACTTCTTTGGTGTGAGGGTGCTGGAGGCCTGGAGCAGGCTGCCCAGAGAGGTTGCAGAGTCTCCTTCTCTAGAGGCTTTCAAAACCTGCCTGGACACGTTCCTGTGTGACCTGCTCTAGGCAAACCTGCTTTAGCAGACCAGTCTGAAATCACTCTCCAGGCCCTGTGCAGCACAATGTCTTTGACTTCTGCAGATGAACCAGCAAGACTTTCATCTTTACCAAGTCTCTGCAGCTCAAATCACTCTTGACAGGTATGGAACAAAATGGTATCTACTCCCCACCCACAGCTGCCTGCAGAAAGCTGCTCCATGTCACATAAGGACAACGCTCTATAAGGAGCTGCTATGAACCTGAGATGCTCAGTGTCCAGCAGGCTCATGCAGCATGCCAGGAGTGGATATTTCAATGGCTTTGGCCTTTTGTTTTTAATGCAAGATGCAAGCCAAGGTTTGAGGGTTGATACTATAAATCCTTACTCTTGCAAGTAGCTGCACTGCCTTTGGTATGACTGCTGCCTTGAATAAACAAACCTTGGCTGGACTAGGCCTTTGAAACTAACTCAAAATGATGTCCATGCAATTTTCCCATCAGTAGCTCTTTTTTTGCTATTGTTTAGCTCAAGACAAAGTGAAGAGTTCTTTTTCTAGTCACTTTCTAACCCATAAAGAGTATTCATTGGGTACCAAGAACACAAAAGGCATCTGATTACAGCAAAGGTAACAAAGGCTTCATTACTGGAGCTGGGAGGAAAGCTTGTGATGTCAATATTCAGATGTAAAATCAAACAGCTTCATGCTGGGATGGACTCACAGAGTCATTTAGGTTGGAAAAGCCATTTAAGGTCATCAAGTCCAACCACTCTCTATCTCTACGAGGTCTGCTCTTGCATCTCCTGTGAAGGTGATGAGCTGCTACTGAGCTCTCAAACTGCTCTCAGTTGAACCAGAGTCTGATGGGCCACCAAGGCAACCATGAGTCTGAAGATGATAACATGGTTAACTGCAGAGAGAGGAATAATGTCCCTGAGCCTCACAAAAGCTTCACTGAAGAGTTTAGTTTTCTCTTAAACTAGAGCAGGGTAGATTGAGACAAGACATTAGTGGTGAGACCCTGGAATGAGTTGGCCAGAGCAGGTGTGGAGGCCTCATGCCTGGAAGTGTTTAAGACCAGACTGGATGAAGATTTGAGCAAGCTGGTCTAGTAGGAGGTATCCCTAACCATGGCAGGGGGTTGGAACTAGATGATCTTTAAGGTCCCTTCCAACCCAAATCATTCTGTGATTCTTCTCAGAAGACAGTGATACTTGAATTGTCTGTATGGTCAGGGGGACAACAGGCACATCTCTCCCAGTTCAGCCCATGGTTGGAAGTGCCATTAGTCAGGTTTAGAAGGCTTCATGGACCAGTAAGAGCAGGTGGTGGAAGTAGCTGTGTTTTCATTCTCCCCTGAACTGCTGGCTGTACAGAACCCAGCCACAAAGGGATGATGGATGGCAGAAGCTACTGCATTTGAATGAAGCAAGGTGCTGACCTAGATATCTGCCATGATGCCAAGGATCTCAGATGATCACAAGTCAATGCCAACTAAAACTCTTCAGGCATGCATTTGAACTGTGTAAGCAGCACTGCTGACAATCACATGCAAAACCACAAGGTTTTAATGACCAAGGAGGCTCCTGGGGACCAGGAGAGGTAGGGTGGTGCCTGTCACACTTTCTGCTGCGGCAGCAGATGGAAGAAAGGCCAAAGAGATGAAGAGCTTGAGGTTGGTTGCCCTCCAGGACTTTCCAGTTTTCCTGTTCTTTCTCAGCCATTCAGACCTCCTTGGCACACAAGAGAGCTGACTGATTCTTTTCCAAACAGACTTTCCAATTTGTTGGCCAGTCTTGCAGTCTAGAAGAAACCTCAAGCCTGGAAACATGGTCTGGTGAGTAGGCTACGGCAGAGACCTTGTACTATCTGTACAACACTGTTGTTGTTGGCCAGAGAATTCCCTGAAGTTCTACATGAAAACAGAGCAGATCTATCATCTTAGAAGTCCAGACCAATGCATTGTTGATGTCTTCTTCCACATGAGCACAGGCATCAAAACTGCTTCTTAGTACTCTCTTTACATCTGTGTCTCTAAGATGGGCTCATGGTTCTGAAGTGATGGTAGTGAGGCAGTAGGTGATGAATGCAACATAAACCACTGCCTGCTGGTACTGACCTTACCACTGTTTGTCCTGGGTAAGCTTCACAGATTTCAGCCTTCAAGTTAAAGATTCCAGCAGGAAAAAGTGCATCCCAAAGTACCCAACCTCTTGTGGTACCAAAATTAAGCTGCTTGCCCCACACTGAATTTTTCTCATGAGGAATAAATTTTTGAGCTCCATGGCAGGAGATGTATACACCAGCTTGGAAACAATGTCCTACCATGACTAAAGACCAGGCTGTGGCTTTGGTCCATGTCCTACCACACATGGAAGACTGGGGCAAGTTATCTCAGTTTACATCTCTTGAGCAGCCAAACTCACCAGGTTCTCCCAAACAGGGAGAATCAAAAGCCTTTCCGAGTTTCCAGGCAATGGAGACTGGACTTTTTTGGAAAGTGATGACAGTAAGGGAGATGGAGAAAGGTAGTGGCAGCCTGCAGATCCTAGGGAAAGAAATGTGGTAGGACAAGAGAGCTGGACATCTCTCCAATGTTGATTAATTAGACCCATGACACCATAAAAAGATGCAGGTGCTGAGCACCAGCCTTGGAAGACTTAGAGAATGGTTAGACTGGATGATCTTAAAGGGCTTTTCTAGCTAAAATGATTCTATGCTTCCGTGCTTCTCTCTCATTTGGTGCCATCTGAGACAGGGATCTGCTGGAGAAAGTCCAACGGAGGCTAAGAGGATGATTGAGGGACTAAAACATCTCTGCTATGAAGAAAGAGTGAGAGCCCTCTGGGGCTGTTTAGCCTGGAGAGAAGGCAGAGAGGGGATCCAATGTCTATAAATATCTGAGGGGTGGATGTCAAGATGCAAGTGCCAGGCTCTTTTCAGTGGTGCCCAGTGGTAGCACAAGGAACAACAGATGCAAGCTGGAGCACAGGAGGTTCCACCTCAACATGAGGAGAAGCTTTACTGTGAGGGTGGCAGAACACTGGTGCAGGAGGCTGCCTAGAGAGGTTGTACAGTCTTCTGCAGAGACTGTCAAGACCTGCCTAGATGTGTTCCTGTGTGACCTGTCCTAGCTGATCCTGCTCTGGCTGGGGGGTTGGACTGGATGATCTCTGGAGGTCCCTTCCAACCCCTTCCATTCTGTGATCTGCTTTGTAATGGCAACACTCCTGATTCACCTGCACAAAGCTTTCACAAATGCACACTGCTGCTTTTATGTAGAGAGTAAGAAGTGGGCTGGTGTGGTTGCAAAGCCTGCAGCACAACATGCTTTATTTCTGCAACAGTGCCCAGCACAGTGACTACACATCGGGTCCTCATCCTTTGCTCCATTTCAGGTACTCACCTCACCATTGAAGAAGCAAAATATAGTTGCCACAAGTAAGCCCTAAGAGAAAGAAAAAGAGTTTAGAGATCAGAATATACAAATTGATTGGAAATTTAGACATGATGGATAGTAAAGAACAGCATTCAAATCAAGGAATTGTTTTGGTTGGAAAAGCCATTTAAGATCGTTGAGCCCAACCATTATCAAACGTGACCGAGCCTGGTGCTAAACCACGTCCCTCAGCACCACATCTCTGCCTCTTTGAAACATCTCCAGGGATGGAGCTTCAACCACCTCCCTGGGCAGCCTGTGCCAGGCTTTGAGAACCCTTTTGGTCAAGAAGGTTATTCTAATATCCAACCTAGAGCTCCCTTGGTGCAACCTGTGGCCATTTCCTCTCATCACTTGTCACTAGGGAGAAGAGACTAAACCCCAGCTCACTCCAACTCAGCCAGGTCTGTAGAGCTATAACATAGCTCTGTTGCTATGCCATGGAGGTCCAGTTGGTGTGGTGGAGAAGCAGCCCCTATAGCCCCCAAATCATTAACTGATGATCTAAAACATCTTTTCCAGCCTAAACAATTTGAAAAAACACTTCTATTGAAAGTGGACTTAGAAAAGTTAGACAATGGTTGGACTTCATGATTGCAAAGGTCTTTGCCAGCCTAAGTAACTCAAATAAATACTTTTGCTTAAAATGCACTTGGTAGTGTTGGGTTAATGGTTGGACTTGAGGATCTTAAAGGTCTTTTCCAACCAAAATGATTCTGTGATTCATAGAATGGTTTGGGTTGGAAGATCATCCAGTTTCACCCCTGCTGCCATGGGTAGGGACACGTCCCTCTAGACCAGGTTGCTCAGGACCTCATGGTGCAAAAAAGAGCAGGACAATTCTACAGCAGACTGGCTCCTACTATTCAAAAAGGACTTCAAGCAGAGGAAAATTTCCCGGCAAGATCTCAAAGAGTTGTTTTTCAAAAGGGGAAAACCACTCTCTGAATGAAATAACCACCAGACAGCTCTGTGTAGGTGTAAGTGCTCTCTCATTCAGCATCTTTAAGTTTCTGATGTTCACAGTGGACTGCAGTGCTTGTTTGCACCTTTTTGTGTACATGGATGGTGTAGCTAATACAGCAAACCACGATGCTCCCTTACAGCAGCTTCAGTTCTAGAAGATGCATGAAGAAAACAAATCTTTTAATTTTGGCAGGAATGGAGAATGTATTTTATTTCCTACCAAAAAACTAAAACAAACAAACAAAAAACCCAAAGAAACACACTCCTCCCTTCCCCCCCATATTTGTATCCAAGACGCCTGCTTGTATATGATGGACATGCCCTGGGATGCAAAAACTAGTAGGCTGCTGGTAGTTGCTGGAGATTCAATCTGTGCTGTACAGTAGCTGGTGGGGAAATAGAGCCATGACACAAACTAATAGAACATCAGCTAATTGCATCATCAGCCCTAGAAGAAAATGAGCACCAGAGGAGTGCTTGGAGAGCTGGAGCTGGCTGCCTTAAGTATGAATACAAGAAATGTTTGGGAAGGCATTATGAAAGCTAAGGACTAAAAAATCTGCTCTGAGTAGAAAAAGAAGCATCACAGTGAGCTGCAGGGACCAGGACAACTTCACAACCCTCCTGAAAGGACCAAATTGATGTTCTGGTGGGGATGACATTGAACCAGCGTATGCAAGAAGCCCAACAGCATCCTGGTCTGGATGAGGAATAGTGTGGCCAGTAGGACCAGGGAAAGGATTGTCCTCAGGTACTCAGAGCTGATGAGGCAACACCTTGAGTCCAAGATCCAGTTTTGGGGCCCTCACTCCAAGAAAGACATTGAGGGGCTGGAGCAAGTCCAGAGAAGTGCAATGAAGCTGGTGAAGGGTTTGGAGAACAGGGCTGGTGTGGAGCAGTTGAGGGAACTGGGGTTGGTTAGTCTGGAGAAAAGGAGGCTGAGGGGAGCCCTTCTGGCTCTCTGTAAGTCCCTGAAGGATGTTGGAGTGAAGTGTGGATTGGTCTCTTCTCCCTGGTAACAAGTGATAGGAGAAGAGGAAATGGCCTCAAGTTGCACTGGGGCAGGGTTAGGTTGTATATTAGGAAAAATGTCTTTGCTGCAAGAGTGGTCAGGCACTGGAACAGGCTACCCAGGGAGGTGATGGAGTCACCATCCCCGGCAGTGTTCAAGAAATGTGTGGATAGGCACTGGGGGACATGTTTGGTGGCTGTGGTGGTGTTGAGTCAATGGTTGGACTCAAGGATGTTAAGGGTCTTTTCCAACCAAAGCTATTCTGTGATCCCACACAACATTAAATTAATTTCATCATTTAGCTTCTGTCTGAAAATAAAAATGTCAGTTTTATCTTTTCATTTAAGCTGCCTAATAATGGAAGTTTAATTTCTAGATGAAGCTTCATTATCTCAGCCTTCTCCTCCGTGTGTTGACATTCCATCTCTACAAGTTTGCCTACACAGCTTCATCATCTTATTAAACTCCCAGCACCAGCTGCAGTCGATTGGAGCACTTCACCAGAAACTGTTGGAGCACAAAAGCCCTCTGTGATCTCAGTTTTCCCTCCTTAATTTAGAAATGTGATCAGTTTTTCATTCTTTCCCCTATCTTGTGGCTGCTCTTTAGGCAGCGGCACTCCTCGTGTAAAGGCAGCTAAGACAACGATGTGAAAGTGGTGGGAAGAGAGCTGCACAACCATGGTCACACTCAGTTTTCACTGGTCACAGAGTGCACTGGGTTAGAAGGGTCATCTTGGCCAACACCCCACCCTCCATGCTGTGAACATGGATAAGGGAAGAGCAACTGATATCACCTACCTGGACAAGGTGTTCAAAGCTGGGTTGGACAGGGTCTTGAGCAACCTGCTCTAGTGGAAGGTGGCCCTGCCCATGGCAGCGGGATTGAAACTAGACCCTGCTTTACAGTGAGGGTGCTGGAACACTGGAGCAGGCTGCCCAGAGAGGTTGTGGAGTCTCCTTCTCTGAAGACTTTCAAGACCCATCTGGACATGCTCCTGTGTGACATGCCCTAGGTGATCCTGCTTTGGCAGGGGCATTGAACTGGATGATCTCTGGAGGTGCCTTCCAACCCCTCATCCCGTGATTCTGTGATGTTTAAGGCCCCTTCCAAGCCAAACCATTCTATGATTCTATGATGTCCCACTAGACCAGGTTGCTCAGGGCTCCATCAAGTTTGACCTTGAATGTCTCCAGGGATGGAACCTCAACCACATCTCTCAGCAACCTGTTCCAGTTTTAGGGTAAACCAAGTGGCCGCAGCATCTTTGGCTAAATTAACAACAAGCAACTCAGCAAAGCTGCAGTTGCTGGTTCACAACATACCTGGTAATGCATTAATATATGCATGATGTAATCATAGATCTCTCCAGCAAGTCTGTTTTCTGGTCTCCAGGGTATGATAACAAACTGAATTCCTAGCAAGGGCACCAGGATTAAAGTGGCTCTGACAGCTTTCATATACATGTTGGACTCAGCACGGTGGGTGTCTCTCAGCTTCGTCACCAACACGCGCACGATGTTAAGAAGAAAGAAAAAATTGACCTGCAAAAGCAAAGCTGCTGTGGGTGAAAGCAATCAGATTCAACAGGCATCCAAAGTAATACAGAGGGCATCAATGTCTTTATCAGTGTGACTTGCCAGCTTCATTGTAGCTCAAAATATCACTGAATCACAGAATGGCTTTGCTTGGACAAGACCCTTAACATCATTGAGTCCAACCATTGACCCAACACCACCATGGTCTCCAAGTGCCATGGCCACACGTTTCCTGAACGCCTGCAGAGACAGTGACTCCACCACCTGCCTGGGCAGCCTGTTCCAATCTCTGACCACTCTCACAGCAAAGAAAGTTTTCCGTATCTCCAATCTAAACCTTCCCTGGTGGAACTTGAGGCCATTTCTTCTTGTCCTATTACCTGATACTAAGCAAAAGAGACCAACCCCCACCTGGCTCCAACCTCCTTTCAGGTACTTGTAGGGAGCCAGAAGGTCTCCTCTCAAGCTCCTTAGTTGCCAGACTAAATAACCCCAGGTCCCTCAGCTGCTTCTCACCAGACCTTTTACCGGCTTCATTGCCCTTCTCTGGAAGGGCACCTGAATGTCCTTGCAGTGAGGGACCCAACCCAAGCTATGACAGAGCTGCATTCTCTCTCCAGTACACCCACCTTACTCTTTCCTCCTCTGTTACTGGACTATTAAGCACCAAATTCTTTGGAGCTTCAATGGATTCCTTTCTCAGATGATTTTATGGAAGAAGTATGTAAGTTGTACACCTTACACAGATTTTACTAACCAAAATTCCAGAGTTATGAGGGAAATTTCATCTGGACCTCTCAGAACACTTAAACTTGTCTCAGTAAGCTTCAGCAGAGCATTTCAGCACTTCTTAACTACTCAGAGACCTTTCAACTGTTTTACATTTGTGCTCTGCTGGGAGGAAAAGAAAAAAAAGGAATAATAAATGCCTTCTGAGGTCCCATCCTGCATTAAATCCAAGCCCTATTCTCCAGCCTGCTCTGACTTCACTCACTCTGCTTAACCTCCACTTTCAGAATTTCTGAAACTAACAGTGAAAAGTGGGAAAAAGGCTTTGCAGAGGTAAAACTCCTTAGCTCTTCTGAGTCAGTCTGTTGCTGGGGGATTTTGATAGCAAATCATGCAGAGTATTTTGTAGACATTGACATTTTCACATGAAAAATAGAACTGGAAGGCATGAGTGCAAGGCAGAAATGAGAATGCTTTGTTTGGAAAGCAGGTAAAGATTGGTCTTCTTCCATAAAACACAGGTCCCCCCTTTTTCCTTTGTGGTTAATATGCAGAGACTTGGAGCATGGTGATAAAAATAAAAGGTTGAATCCTATTCTACAAGTTAGTTGGCACTACAACAGCAGAAGTGATCAAGATTGAACCAGTGAACCCACCATAGATGTGATGGTATGGGAACAGCAGAGCAGCTGTATGGAACATCTGTCTGAGGAGGAAAGGCTGTTCAAAGACCTGGGACTGTTCAGTCTGGAGAGGGCTGAGAGGGGATCTGATCAATGTCTATAAATGCCCAATGGGTGGCTGTCAAGAAGCTGGTGCCAGCCTCTTTTCAGTGGTGTCCTGTGATAGGACAAAGGGCAATGGATACAAACTGCAACACAGGAGGTTCCACCTCAACAACTGGAAAAAGTTCATTGCTGTGAGGGTGCTGGAGCCCTGGAGCAGGATGCCTAGAGAGGTTGTGGAGTCTTCTTCTCTAGAGACTTTAAAGACCCAGTCTTTCAAGACCTATCCTGGACAGGACAAGGAGTGATGGCTTCAAACTGGGAGAAGCTGGATTGAGATGAGACACTGGGAAGCAATTCTTGCCCATTTGGGTGGTGAGGCACTGGAACAGGCTGGCCAGAGGAGTTGTGGAGGCTCCAAGCCTGGCAGTGTTCAAAGGCAGGTTGGCTGGGGCCTTGAGCAAGCTGGGCTGGTAGGAGATGATCTTTAAGGTCTCTTCCAACCCAAACCATCCTATGATTCTGTCTTCTCTGAAATACTGTACATCTGTACAAAAAAGGTATTCTGGGAGAGAGTGACCATCCTTATTCTCCAAAGGTGTCAGTGATTTGTTTGCCACAAAATCTGATTCTTAACTGGGAGGTTTCTTTACAGGACTCCTTTTTGAAAAGCACTGAGAACTTGGCGCTGTAACTCTGAGTAGAGAAAACCTTCAGCTGCTCCTGACCTTTGACCAAAGGAATGGTTGATCTCAATAACTTTAAAATAGTCTTTTCCACCAGAAATGATTCTATGATTCTCCTTAAAAATCCAGAAGCTTCTGTACAGGTTAGCAGCATTTCTGAACGAATTATAAATAGCATGTAAGATTCTTACCAGTAAAGCTGCCATTACTGGTCCATGAACAATGTACAGCAAGTGAGTGTCAACACTCATCCAGCAGCTGGAGGGGAAATAAACCATTACAGATGGTTAAGAACTGAAAGAAAATGTGTCCCACAGCTGAAGAAGGGCAAGTGCCTTCCAAACCAGCTGTGCTACTTACTTGTCATTGAAGTATTTGGCTCTGGCAACAGCATGGATAGATGCTGGTACTAAAGGGAATCCTGGAATAACCGAAGTTAGAGATCAGGCTTGGTATTTTGTTAGTTTGAATTTCATTTCACACACACACTACTCAGAGAATCACAGAACAGAAGGTAGCAGTTGGAAAGGACCACCAAAGATCATTGAGTCCAACCCCCCTGCCAAAGCAGGTTCACCTGCATCGATTTGCACAGGAATGTGTCCAGCCAGGGTTTGAAAGCCTCCAGAGGAGGAGACTTCACAACCTCTTTAGGCAGCCTGCTCCAGGACTCCAGCACCCTCACGGCAATGAACCTTTTCTTCAAGTTCAAGTGAAACCTCCTGTTTTCCAGCTTGTGCCCATTGCCCCTTGTCCTGTCACTGGGCACCACTGAAAAGAGCCCAGCCTCATCCTCACAACCTCTACCCTTTAAATGTTGCTCAACACCAAGAAGATCCTCTCTGTCTACTCTTCCCCAGCATAAACAGCCCCAAGCCCCTCAGGCAGATGTTCTAAACTCCTGAGTATCTTCGTAGCCCTTTTTACCCACTCAAGCATTTCCCTGACCTCTTGAACTAGGGACCCAGAACTGGACTCAATACTCCAAATGAAGCCTTATCACCTTCAGGGACCTCTTGTGTACCTGTCTAATAGGCTTCAAACCTGGACCTGAGGAGCATGCACTAAAATACTGACCCTACCTTGTAGATACAGACAGCAAGCCAGTGGGGAGCTGATCTACTGCCCTGTGTGTCCTGAGCAGAGAGCTTTATGGACACCTTTGATGTTACTGCTGCCTGTCCCCTATAAGCCACAGACATTTTTTCTGAGCTTTGGATGTTCTTTAGCCATAAATAAAACATGTGCTGATCCCATGATCAGTCACGGAGGGAAAGACTTGGCTCCTTGTTTCTTTTGGTCTTGGTGATTCCATCAACACTTTTAGAAGAGACAGAGAATCCTTAGCCAAGTTCTGGAGAAGCCTTACCTCAGAGCAGAGGCCAGCCAATGCTGGAACATTCTGATGTCTTTAACCAGCAGCCAAAAAAAGTTCTTACTGCAGGTCAGCTTGGGAGGAAATGCAGCTGTGGGACAACAACCTGGGTTGTCTTCTCTGTTATATGTTGTTAGAAAATGATTACTTGGCCTCTGGCTGCAGAATGTTGGGGTTTTTTGGGGTGATGATTCACAGTAGAACAACAAAAAAGCTCAGAGCAGAAAGAAAGGAACTTCCAACCTCAGGGTGAGCTTTTGAAACTGACAGCTTGAGAAAATCCTTCTGATTCAGAACCAGAGGCAACCTGGGCCAGTTTTGTTGACTAGGATTGAAGGGCAGTTTTTTGGGGGCCTTTCTGTAATGGCGAAAAATCTTCATCTGAAAGCTCTGGCCTGGAGCATCATGAGTAGAGAGCTCCACACAAAGCCAAAGGATCTAATTTTCTTCTGCTAGATGCATCAGCCTAGAATATTTGGCTCAACAAACTCCCAGGCAAATCTTCAGGACACAACAGAAAGTTTTCATTAGTCAGAGGGTAAGGAGCTCATGCCTGTCTACAGCTCCAGTTTCCAGCTACAGGCTCTTCTAGGGCTAGATGTTGCTCTTCTCTTGTGAAGGACCAAAAGAAAGACATGAAACAGCAAGGTCTGTTGGATCTTAGTGGTACAAGATGGGTCACTCCAGGTGTCCCCCACCAACAAGTAGTGAGCAGTGGGTAAGGTAGCAAAGGTCTCACCCCAGGAGCAGGTAAGGCTTAGCCCTTGAGGTCATGCCAGGTCCTTTCTGACACAGACTGGCAATTATGTTTAGTTGTATTTCCAAATGAAGTCACTATTTCACACTGTCCAAAAAGATTACTCCTTTTGCACCTCTTATGTGGATGAAGCTGCCTGAAGCAGCCAGACTGCAGCTGGGTACACACATCTGAAACTCCTTCCTTGCCCTGGACGAAGGCAAGTTCCTGACCCAGGGCAGCAACAAGTGAGAAATGGCATCCCCAACAGCACTTCTCTGGGAAGGGCTCACCTGAAGACATCAGCCTTGCAGAACATCTGTCCATGTCAGATTCCATTCAGCCACCTCAAACCTTTCACAGAAGTCATTTACAGTTGCTCAGGTGTTTTATCAAACAGACTTGTAACAATGTCAGCACTGATTTTCCCAGATAAAACAATCTAGACCTTCTTGCTCAGGGATTGGTTATAAAAATGAATGATGGCTCACTTCATCTTCTGTTGTGCCTTTACCTTGATCTTTTGAGTTTTAATTTACTACACAACGCAGAATTCTAAACCAGAGTAGAGTTCAGAATTCTAAAGCAGGGCACAAGGCAGAATTCTAAAGCAGAATACAATTCACAATCAGAATTCTAGTGCAGAGCACAACTGCTTAACTTAATCGACTCTTTAAAGCCAGCCTGTGTGACTGCTTCCAGAATCAGTGCAATACCACTGATTTATGCAAGGTGAATCAGAGGCTCCCAGTTAGATCACTCTGCTGTTAACGATTTCTGCCTTAGGAGGTGCTGAAGATAGATTTTGTTTTCTTTTTTTGTGTGTGCAAGCCTTCCTCTAGTTTCCCTAAAAAGGCTGCAGATTTCAGAGGCAGGAGCTGTGGCCAGATTTATTAACCTTTTCCTCCTCAAGATACCATCATGCCATCACCACAGCCCACATCCTATTTACCTTTGGGCAGTGCTGCAGGTGCTGGTAACTATCTTATCAGGTAACTAGTCAGTATGATTCTGGTGCTGATCTCAGCACCATCTGAGCTTCTCACAAGCTTTCTCTGCTGGCCAGCTGTCCCAGTTGCATTCCATTGCACTGCCTAAGTTGACTGTCACCTAAACAAACACACACACTTCTGACTGCTTGCCTCTTGCATAATGGGACGTGGAATGACTATTTTGGGAAGGCTTGTGTGGCAAGATGTGTTCAGTCTGGAGCAGAGAAGGCTCAGAGGAGCCCTCAATGCTCTCTACAACTCCCTGGAAGGAGGTTGGAGTCAGGTGGGTCTTGGTCTCTTCTCTGGAAGTAACTAGTGATAGGACAATCCCAAGGCAATGCAAAAAGTACATACAGACTCCTGCTGAGTTTTCTAAGTCTCTAGGTCCATCCACCTAAATGCATTCACATTTAGGACCCAAGAAATCAGTTTTAGGCTGTGATCTAGTGGTATAAATGCATATAAATATCTAAAAGATCAGGAGGATGGGTCTGGGCTCTGTTCAGTGGTGCCCAGTTCTAGGACAAGGGGCAGTGGGTACAAACTGGAACACAGGAGGTTTCACTTAAAACTTAAGAAAGAACTTCTTTTCTGTGAAGGTGCTGGAGCCCTGGAGCAGACTGCCCAGACAGTTTGGGGACTTCCAAAACCCACCTGGACGTGTTTCTGCACAACCTGCTCTAGGTGAACCAGTTCTATCAGCAGGGTTGGACTAGATGATCTCCAAAAGTCCCTTCCAACCCCCAGCATTCTGTGCACCAATACAAGAATTCAGGTGTACAAGTGCTAGAAGAATTCAAACATCTGAAACAATTGTCCATCTTTCTACAAATCAGATGATACATACCCCAGCCCAGCAGGTAATACCAGTGCAAACGCTGCTCCTCAGCAAAGACTGCCACCACAATCAGGGTGTGAAGATAAATGCCTTCACACAGCATCCAGAAGTAGTTGCAGCCCAGCATGTACTGATGAAAGAATTGCAGCACTTTGCAGCTCACCTGTTAAGACAAATGAGATGATGCCACACACTTGAGCAGCACTCTGCATTCAAAGAGAGACAATTACTCTAGGCTGCAAGAAAGTGAAGGGGAAGAAAAGTTCTCCATCTCTTGCTGGGTTTGTTCAGCACCTATCAGTGACAAGGACTTAAAACTTTCATAAATGAGATGGAAGGAACAAAGAGCCTTCACAAAACAGAAGAAATATGTGATAACAGTGCTCCAAAAAGTACTGTGTAAGAAAAAAACCTCTCAAAGTCAGTCAGCACGTGTTAGAACTGAAACAAACAACTTGTTCTTGATGCAGGGTGGAGTGAGGTGGGGTCGGTGAAAGAAGAGGAAATGACCTCAAGCTGTGCCAGGGGAGGTTCAGGTTGGATATTAGGAACAATTTCCTTCCAGAAGGGGTTCTCAGGTATTGTCCCAGCCTGCCCAGGGACATGGTGGCAGAGTCACCATTCCTGGAGGGATTTCAAAGGCATGTGCATGTCGTGCTGAGGGATGTGGTAATAGCTCAGCAGTAGTGGTGGGACTGTGAGCTCTAGGTGAGTGGTTGGACTTGCTGATCTCAAAGGTCTCTTCCAACCTCAACAGCTTTATGGTTCTATGTACAGGACAGGCTGTGAAAAGACAGTAACTCAGGGCTCTATCTAGGTGACTTACTTCACTTTTGATCAAACTCTCCTAAGGTTTGCTCAGCTCTCCCATCTGAGCCAGAGCCACTTGCTCTTTAAACTCCAAAGTCCCTCCCTCATGGAGGACAAGTGCTGCTGGCAGTGGAGATGGTTGTGGTCAGGTGCCAGAGATACTGGCCTCATGTCTTTGTGAGAAGACAGCTTTAGTTTATTTTGTCCAAATAACAAAGTGAGATGTGGAGCTAAAGGGAGTTGGCAAAGCTGGGAAGGGGTTCCCAGTGGTTCACATGAGATGGCAGACATAGACCTGGACAAAAGTCTGTGGCTTTGAGACACTGGGAAGAGGCAAGCAGATGGTGACATGTGTTGTGTCCACTACCGGGGTGCCAGCTGATGAGGGACAATGCTGTTCACCTTCTGAGAGGATCTCATGTCCATCCACCCCCTTGGAGAGGGCAGTGAGGCCCTCCACATGGGCTTCCATGCCACCAGCAGTGAGGAGGGCCAGGAGGAGTGGAAGGGCATTGCTGTACCAACAGAGACCCACTGCTCCTGGGGAAGCACCAGAAGCTACTCAGAAATCTAAGGTCACAGCAATGATGGCAAAGCAACAGCCACCATCTCTGGCTGCAGGAAAATCCTCCTTAACTTCTCCAGATGTTTTCCAAGCTGAATACCAGGACTGTAAGATGCCTTCAGGATTTCTTGTCTCTAAACAGACGTTTTGACAGTTCAGCAGGTAGAGGACTTCATGTTCCCCATCTGTTTGGACTGCCCCTTTGGACCAGAAAAGCTTGTTAGCCATGCAGTGCAGCACCTTCTGCTGCTGGAAAATACTCCCAAAGTGCCTGCCCAAACATGTGCATTCAGATCTCTTTCAATATTTGCAGTGCAGCTTGGTGCCCATGAAAATATAGGAGTATTGACAAGCTGGAATGCAGGATCCTGACAGGATTAACTTCAAAGTCTGATCTTTATTTCTGGTGATTTGTTTTTTCTGCTCACCACACAGGGCAGAGCAGACAGCCCCATCTTTTATCATAGATTCATAGAATGGGTTGGGTTAGAAAGACCCTTAAAGATCATCCAGTTCCAACCCCCCCGCTATGATTTCATTTTTAAAGCCACAAGAGTTAGTTGATAGAATCATAGAATCATTTTAGTTGGAAAAGACTTCTAAGATCATCAAGTTCAACCAGAGAATGGTTTGGAAAGGACCTTAAAGATCATCTAGTTCCAGCCCCGCCACCATGGGCAGGGACATCTCCTGCTAGCCCAGCTTGCTCAAGGCCTTGTCCAACCTGCCCACCATCAACCCAACAGCACCGTGGCCATGAAACCATGTCCCAAAGTGCCATGTCCACACATTTTTTGCCAGGAATGGTGACTCCACTACCTCTCTGGGCAGCCTGTTCCAATGCCTGACCACTTCTCAGTAAAGAGACAAATTTTTCCTAATCTCCAACATGTGTCCCCTGGCACAACTTGAGGCCATTTCCTCTCATTCTATCACCTGATACTAGGGGAGACACCAACCCCCACTTCACTACAGTCTCCTTTGAGATAGAGAGCAAGAAGGTCTCCCATCAGCCTCCTCTTCCTCTTCACCTTTTGAACCTCCCCACTGCGCAGCATAAAAGAACCCTCCTCAAGGAGAGTTTTTAGTTCTTGTCATGAATGCCAGACTTAAAATTCATCTGGATGGCAATAAAGCCTGTTCTCAGACACCCTTCACTTTGCATTTCAAAGCAGTACCTTGAAGTCTGATTACTGCTCTGCCTTACATGTTTGTTTGCTTGGCTTTTCCCAGATATTAGAAGGCAACTCTATGAACATATTCTTTCAAATTCCAAGCATCCCTGTGTTGCACAAGAAAGAAATAAAAAGAGTTTCCAAAGCAAGGCAGGATTGTGGCTGTAAATCACTGCCTGTCAGAACCTCACACCGCTCTACAATTGATCTACAATGAGTCATCCATTAAACTGTGCTCCAGTCAGAAGGCTGGCACAGAGGGGCTTGGGCTGAGATTAATGTTTTAATATACTTTTAACCCATTTACAGAACAGAATGTACACAGGTGCTCAGAGGGATCCCATGTCTGTGTTACAGGAAAGCAAAAGATGGAATTAAAGAACAAGGAGTCCAGAGAAGCACAACAAAGCCAGTGAAGGGTCTGGAGAACAGGGCTAGTGAGGAGTGGCTGAAGGAACTGGGGGTGTTGAGTGTGGAGAAGAGGAACCTGAGGGGAGACCTCACTGCTTTCTACAACTCCCTGAAAAGAGGCTGGTGCCAGGTGGGGGTTGGTCTCTTCTCCCTAGCAACAAGTGCTAGAGTAAGAGGAAATGGCCTCGAGTTGCACCAGAGGGGTTTAGGTTAGACATGAGAAGAAACTTCTTCACTGAAAGGGTTCTTGAACCCTGGGACAGGCTGCCCAGGGAGGGGATTGAATTCCCATCCCTGGAGGTGTTTCCAACAGGCAGAGATGTGGTACTGAGGGACATGGTTTAGCCCTAGCCCTGGTAGAGTACTTGGTACTAGAGATATTAGGAAAAATTTCTTTCCTGCAAGAGTGGTCAGGCATTGGAATAAGCTGCCCAGGGACGAGGTGGAGTCACCATCCCTGGAGATGTTAAAAATAGTGTAGACCTGGCACTTGAAGACATGGTTTAGTGGGCATGTTGCTGTTGGGCTGAGGATTCAATTGATGCAGGTTTCTTATAGAATCATAAAATTAGTTTGGTTGGAAAAGACCTCTAAGATGAGATGTCTTTTCCAACCAAAATGATTCTATGATTCTAAGTTAGTGCTTCCCCAACAGCCAGGTTTCTAAACATAAGCTGCTTGATACTCCCAAAGAAATATCCAAACTGCAACTGCTTTAATGCTCTCTTCATGCAGGAAGGCTGGTGGAGAAGCACAGGAGCAGGAGTTCAGTAGAGGACACCACATCCATGGAGCATGGCACAAAAGCCTCCAAAAAGGCAACTGTTAGCATTTGTACTTGTGGCTCTGACATTTAAGAAGTCACCAGGTGACATTTTTCCATGCCTGTGTTTTTAGGGGCTAATGACATCTTCTCTGTTTACCTTTCAGTCTCTCAGCTGCAGAGGAGACTCTACAATTAACAGAAATTTATGGTCACCCAGGTCCCACACTATGCTTTCAGGTCATGTTCACTTTGTAGTTACAAACCTGTCCTGTCTCTTGGGGAACATCAAAGGGGAAAAAGCCAATAAAAAGCCTCAGTAAAGCGTGGAGTATTGAATTGGTGTCAGAACTGAAGGACAACTCCAGACCATGGAAGACCAACAGCTTTCCAGGGACTGCTGTAGCTCAGTTCTGAGGATAAAATAAGAACACTTGACTTGAGCAGCACTTCTAGAGGCAGGGCATGAATTTCAGCAGATCTGGAGTGTATTCTCTCATTTTGCATTTACAACCAGTGTTGGTTTGCTATGGCAGCCTCAGAAGAAAATTCCAATGGCTCCAAACAGCCACTGTGGCCAAACGGGAGCTGCAGTTGATGACAACCATGTACAAGGCTGCTGAGGTTTTGCTCACATTGTAAACAGCTGTCCTGAGGGGGTGCACTTCTCACTGCCACAATGGCAGAGATGGTGCAGATTCACCAAGGATGGGTTAAACCAGGCTTTTCAAAGACATTTAATTCTGCAGTTTGCTCTGTGTGGTGGGCATTCATCCTCCAACCTAAAAACCTGGGAATAAGCCCCAGGACCTGACTGAATATTAGGAAACATTTCTTTATTGATGGCGTGGTCAGGCACTGGCACAGGCTGCCCAGGGAGGTGGTGGAGTCACCATCCCTGGAGATGTTCAAGAAATGTGTGGCCATGGGACTTTGGGCCATGGTTTAATGGCCATGGTGGTGTTGGGTAGACAGTGGGACTTGATGATCTTAGATGGCTTTTGGAATTTTAATGGTTCTGTGATTCTGTATCTCTTCATCCTTGCCCCCCGCCCCGTCCCCTCAGAGGTTTTGTTGGGAAAAGGCAGTAGTTAGTGCTGAGAGTGGTGGAGAACTGGCACAAGAGTGATGAGAATCTGACACAAGAGTGGTTAAGGATCTGGCATGAGAGTGGTAAGGATTTGACAGGTGTGTATGGACAGTCTGTTTGGAGTAAGTCTGAGGCTTCTCCTTCTTGGAACAGGTTCAAAGTTTTTATTGCTTGTGAAAGATCTGAGCAAGCTTTAGGGAGATTCTCAGCATGTGCACTCCATGGCTGTTCTACCAGATGGCCACCATTACCTGGTGAATGGGGCTGTGTGGTGTCAGCATGGCTGTAGTAGCTTTACTCGGGTGATGAGATGGAGAGGACTCATGCAGTACTTACAGGATCCCTTTTCACCAGGCCTGGGTTGGGGACGACAGCGATGAGGTGGGCAATGGTGAAGACAGAGTTCAGCACATAAGAAAAGAACAAATTCTTGTGCAGAGTTATCCTCTGACAGCTGAGGCTCCTGAAAAACATGCAGCACACATCATAAATCAGGATTGCTCTTCTGCTGTCACTTGAACAAGCTCTCCCTGGCAGCAGCCTCTGGAATGCCTTTTGGCAAGGCGTGGTTGGAAAATCCACGCCTTGCTTTGCAGCCATAACCTCTGCCAAATATGGGGGGTTGTTCTGACACCTGTTTAGCACCACACACTGTTTAGACCATGTTTTAAGGAGCCATCCTGCCGCATTCTCAGCCCTTGATGCTTTTCTTTATGTCATGGTAATTGAGATATGAAGTAGCTGCATTCTCAGCCTTTGATGCCTTTCATTATTTCACAGTGACTGAGATACAGAGTGGTGAAGCAGAACCCTGAGAATTAGGAGATGTGGATGCTGCAAGTGCTGGACCTCAGGAATACCACTGGGTAAGGAACTTGTTCCCTGGAGACTCGATTTCTCAACTACTCAGATGAAAATAATTTGCTGCTTTAGGAATTAGCTGTGAGACAGGATGGGAACTTTGGGCAGGAATCTCCTGAAATTACAGGGGGATTTGGGTAGGTATCCTGCATGTTTCTAACTCCATCTGAGATCCCAAAGCAGGAGAGGTTGTTTTCCTACTCAGAAGGAGCAGCAATCTCTTCTGAATGTCTGGTTTTGGAGGGGGTGGGATTTCTGCTGTTGTGAGGACCAAAATTTTGTAGATTCATCAAATGGTTTAGGTTGGAAGGGACCTTCAAGATCGTCTAGTTCCAATGCCCCTGCCATGGGCAGGGACACCTCCCACCAACCCAGCTTGCTCAAGGCCTCATACAGCCTGGCCTTGAACACCCCCAGGGAGGGGGCATCCACAACATCCCTGGGAAACCTGTCCCAGTGTCTCCACACTCTCACTGTCAAGAATTTCTTCCTAATCTCCAGCCTAAATCTGCCCTCCTCAAGCTTCAATCCACCTCTCTCATCCAGTCACTACAATCCCTTGTAAAAGAGGAAAGTTCCCAGCATTCTTATGACACCAAACCGTGGCTGCAGTTTCAGACTTTCACCTTCTCCCCTTTCTAAATTATGCCCAAATCCTCGTGGCACATCCCCAGCTATTCCTGACACAGGGAACAACATTCCCCAGAGCTCCATGCCCCACGGCACTGCCTGAGGCTGGCAGGAGGGGAATGCACAAAGGCAACCTGGAGTATGCTGTCTGTATGTGGTGATCAGTGGGAGCAAGCAGGCAAACCCAGCAGGCAAACACTTTCTCCAGTCTGGGAAGGAGCACAAGCTGTGAGTTTCTGATCTGTGCATGTGGAGGTCAATGCAGGATGCACTTCCTTCAAAAACCCAGAGCTAATCTAACCATCCTTTCATCTGGGCTGCTTTGGCTTCCAAGGAGCTGTTAGCACTGTTTTCTTCCTAGATCTGCAGTATGAACCTCTCACTTCTTCCCCCTCATGAATACAGACAACAGCAATTTTCACTCCCAGCCAGTTATTTTCCACCTCCTACCCACTCATTTAGTTTGCAAGTTATTTTCATGCTTTCTGTCATGTTCTCCCTTACATCTGGGGACAATCCCCAACAAACTTCTACCAATGATTCCGCTGCTCTGCTCTGGTGAGACCTCACCTGCAGTGCTGACTCCAGCTATAGAGTCCCCAACACAAGAAGGGCATGGTCCTGCTGGAGCAGGACCAGAGGAGGGCCATGATGATGATCAGAGGGCTGGAGAACCTCTTCTACAAAGACAGGCTAAGAGAGTTGGGGTTCTTCAACCTGAAGAAG
Organism: Melanerpes formicivorus; assembly: GCF_026170545.1. Lineage (NCBI taxonomy): Eukaryota > Metazoa > Chordata > Aves > Piciformes > Picidae > Melanerpes > Melanerpes formicivorus. The sequence continues at coordinate 6,370,591 of NW_027142387.1, forward strand.
AGAAGGCTCAGGGGAGGCCTGTGGGAATAGGACGAGGGGCAGTAATTTTAAACTAGAGCAGGGTCGAGTTAGGTTGGACATCAGGAAGAAGTTCTTCACAGTGAGAGTGGTGGAACACTGCAACAGGTTGCCCAGAGATGTGGTAGAGGCCCCATCCCTGGAGACATTCAAGGTCAAACTTGACAGGGCTCTGAGCAACCTGATCTAGTTAGAGGTTTCCCTACTGACTGCAGGGGGGTTGAAGGGGCCATTAGAGGGCCTCTTCCAATCTGATGCATTCTGTGATTTTACAATTATCCTTTCACCCATTATCCTTCTTCAACTCCCTTTAGAAGCCTTGGCAGCAACAAGATTTTGCAGGTACACACAATACACTCATGTTCTTCTTGTACTCCCCATCTGCCTTTATACAAATGCCTTTGTTTTAATGATTCAGTTGGAAGTGATTTAAAGCTAGGTGTCCCTTTTTGCTTCTGTGCTTTGTCATATGAGATACTATAAAAATACTGCAATAATGTGATGATGCCTGCCACTGCTCAACATTCTGCAGGTACTTAGTCTCCTGTTGTCACTATTGCTTACTGATGCTCATCACCACTGATCCAATATCCCCTTCCAAAAGTACTGCAGTATCTGTGATGCCAGGTTGTCATGAATCTTGATACCCCAAGCTGAAAGGAAAAGACATCTGCCAAGGAAGACTTACACGTGGCAAACAGCAAACTCTGCAGGCTGCTTCTTGCTGCCTCTACAGCCAAAGGCTATTCTACATTCCTCAAATCACCCCTTCCTAGCTGACTGACTGGCTGATGGACAGCTTGTCTTCCACTGAAGGTCAAATAATATATTGCTGTCATAGCCAGATGACAGGAGGTAACATGAACCCTGCTCCCACACAGCTTTATCCTCACTCTCTTCTGTGTCCTCCTGTTTTGCAGCACTTTGTTTTAATTCCTTTCTCTGCTTCTTCCTCTAACCTTTGTGTCACGGATTAGTCATGGAAGGTGAAGGAGAAGTGGAGGAGGAACGCGAGGAGGAGGTGTGTTACTGTCTGGAAGGCTGCTGCAAAGATGAGTCTTTCAGCATGACCTGGGACTGGTCAGGATCGTGCATTGCCCATGACTCAGAGATAAGAGTGAGTCAGCCTGATCCTGCCTCGCTCACTGCAAGGAATCACCTTCCTGGACCATTTGGGTAGCAAATTTAACCAGATCCAGTTTTACTATCCCAAAGAACTCTGGAGCCTGGGGTTAGGATTCCAAATCAAATTCAGTTGTGGTCTTCCCAGTTTTCTCTTCCCAATATCTGAAGGGGAATCCATGGGAAGGCTGGGGAGGGACTGTTTAGAAGGACCTGTAGCGATAGAACAAGGGGCAATGGTTTGAAACTGGAGCAAGGGAGATTTAGGTTGGACATTAGGAGGAAGTTCTGCACAATGAGAGTGGTGGAACACTGAAACAGGTTGCCCAGGGATGTGCCCTGAAGACATTTAAGGTCAAACTTGATGGGACTCTAAGCAACCTGATCTAGTTGGGGGACATTTATGATCACTACAGGGGTGTTGGATTAGATGACATCTTGAGGTCCCTTCCAGCCCAGTGTGTTCTCTGGTTCTATAAAAAGGCACTCAGGAGGAGCTGCTTCTCCCTGCCATGTCCCCTTCCAAGCTTTTTCTTTGTTCAGATCCTTCAGGGGAAGAACAGAGAGTGTCCATAAGAAAGACTTACTTGAAATAGAAGAATATTGCTAAGGAGATCAAGAGGGATGTGATAGACAAGGCATGGCCAACGATTGCCATGTAATAAAGGATGAACGCCATCTGCAAGTGAACAGAGAGAAAAGGCAAGGGTCAGCAGCTTGCAGGCACACAGGTTGGTTTTATCCTCATAGCAGAAGGATCTACAAAATCAACCTCCCATTTTGTATTTTTCTTTCAGATGTTCTTCTCCAATACACTTTTAATATCAGCAATCCATTAAATAGCAGGACTCATGGCCTCAAGATGAGCATTTCTGACATGAAATCATCTCCTGTTTCAATTACATTGTTCACAGGTACATGGAAGCAGGATACAAATGAATCATAGAATCACTGAATGGGTTGGGTTGGAAGGAACCTTGAAGATATCTAGTTCCAACCTCCCTGCCATGGGCAGGGACACCTCCCACTAGACCAGCTTGCTCAAGGCCCCATCCAACCTGCCTTTAAACACTTCCAGGCTTGGAGCCTCCACAACTGTTCTGGGCAACCTGTTCCAGTGCCTCAACACCCTCATGGGCAAGAACTGCTTCCCATGTCTAATGTAAACCCAGCTTCTGTTAGAAGCCCTTACTCCTCATCTTCCCACTCCATGCCTTTGTCAAAAGTCCTTCTCTAGCTGTTCTGGAGGCCCCATTCAGCAGAAATACAGCTCTAAGGTGTGCCTACAGTCTTCTTTTCTCCGGGCTGAACAACTCCAACTCAGCCTGTCTCCACAACAGAGGCATTTAAACCCTTGGATCATCTTGGATTCTCTGGACCTGCTCTAACAGTTCCATGTCCTTCTTGTGTTGAGGACTCCAAAACTGGACACAATATCCAGGTGGGGTCTCACCAGAGCTTGGATTAAAGGTCAGAACCTAACTTGTCATTTCTGTAGATGGTTTCTTTCTGTCTTTTCCACTCTTTATTGTTTCAGAAGAACCTCAAGGTACGTAGGATTTTCCTCTGTGTTCTCTGCTTGAATCGTGTTCAGAATTGTTCTTCTGCAAGGCATGGATAATAAGGAACAGAAGAACATTTTTTTGCCTCCTGACATGGGCCAACATCTGGAAGCATTGTATTTTTATGGCACTTCCATTTAATGTGAAGTCAGATCTGCTACTCTTATTCTCTCTTTGTCACATAGGTGAGCTCTATTTTCCCATGCTGCAACACCTCTTAGAATTCACCCCCCTCCTAGTCCAGTAAAATTTTCCATGGCCTTCTGGGCTGGATCATTACTAAAGTACAACCACATACTGGGGTTTTGGCTGCATCAAAAAAGATCCTCCAACACAAAGCCCAAATCAAATAACTCTTTTCTGGACTCTTTTCATTCCACAATTCCAAACAGTCACAAATTATTCTGTCACAAACCTGTAACCAGATTTTCCTGGAGCTCCACATGCATTTGAGAAATACTTCTTTTCATGAGCTTCTCTAAATTGATTTTGGTTTTTTTAAAGCTTTTCTCAGATTTCTCTTTGTTTCTTCCAGTGCTTTTATATTTAGCTCTCCTCTTTCAGCCTAGCAACTTGATTTTGGAAAGAGTGATGCAACTGCTTAATTCAATCTTATAAACAGTCTCAATGACTTGGGTCACACTGTTAAATGTGGTCAGGCTTGTAGAATTTGCTTGGTACCTTCAGACATGTTTCCTTTCAAAGGGACTGAGCACAGGGTGATATACTTTTCCTTGCAAAAAGTATTTTGACCATGTTTATATTTCTAGCCCTGCAGGGAAGACATCAACAACCTGCAAGATCCTTATTACAGAAAGTTAAATGGAATTTCCAAAGGATCGTTTTATAACTATTGGGCAATCAGGGAAAATCATAGGAATTAAAAAATGCATTTGAAAAATAGTGCAAAGCTTGTCACATGAATTGCTGCTGAATTATTCACCTTGCAGCAAACCTCTACTTAGGCTTGAGCACCCATCAAATCATTTTAATAATCTGAAATCCTAAGGAAAATGCTATTCAATTCTGGTGCAACAAATTAAGCTAAAAGATAAGGATTATTCTGACCTCCTTTTTTGTGTCTTACTGCCAGCCCAGTCCAAAGCCATTCCCAACCAACCACTGCCCTTTTAAAACTGGTGGCATACCTTCAGCTTTTCAGAGGTGAAAGAGTTGCACAGGGTATAGTTGGACCAAGTCCGGTTGCTCTCAGGATGGCGGAACCAGTTCCCAGTCTCATCACAGTATTTTGAGGCCCTTTCTGATGAGAAATTGCAGTAATCATTTATTGTAGCATAGGCACATTACACATTGAGAAATCAATTAAAAAGAATCACAGAATCATAGACTTGTTTCAGTTGGAAAAAGGCCTCTAAGATCATTGAGTCCAACCATCAGCCTAACACCACCATGGCCATTACACTACATCCCAAAGTGCCATGAATTTCTATGTTTGGAATTCAAATGTCTGTGCAACACGATCCAGTTTCCTTAGATTGAGACACAGCTCTTTATTTATGGAAAACAGTCTTTTCAAGTCTGACTTTTAGAATAGTCTCATAAAATACTCTAAAATAGACTACAAGCCTTAAAAATAAGGTTTAAAACTAAAAGCTCTCTTGACTTCCCTTTGCCTATTCTAGCTTTGTCATTTTATTGGCTTTGTACCCTGATTATCAGCATTTCCAGTCACAGAATCACAGAACCATTCAGGTTGGAAAAGACCTTTAGATCATCAGGTCCAACCATTAACCCTTCTCTACCAAGCCCCCCACTTTCACAGAGCAAATTACCATTTGAACACACTGATCTTCATGGTTGTGTTTAACACTTGCTTTTCTTTTTCTTAACTTTGATGATTAATGATTCTGTTAATTTGGGAGGTTCATATTCCCTCCACAGAGTCTACGAAAAGCAATCAATCACCCTGGTAAGAGAGGGTTTGTATAGCCTGAGCTACCTTCCTCTGGCTTGAGATATACTTTATATAGTGCCATTGCAATCCTCCAGAGCACAGCAGAGTTCCAAAATTCTTGAGAGCTTCAAATCACTGTTTTGGGAGACTTACTGAAAATCAATCTTTGCATCAACAGCATCAAGAAGAGCAGTACATGTTATCTCAACCTCCACCACTGCAGCTTGCAGATCATCTCAGCCTGCCTGTGCAGCAATGTTCCTCTTGTATTCTTTGCCAGATATTATCTAAAGCTGGAAAAAGTCTTCTGTCACAGATAAAAGATTCATGGTTATGCTACCATGGAACACAGTGTACAAATATTGTACCTGCTATTCCATGCACTCTGCAAAGTAGGAAGGTTTGGTTCATGTGCTGGAGAGAATGCTGCTGGTATCATCTACCATCTATCATCTATCTACTACCTAATCATCTATCTACTATCTGTATCTCTGTGCTTTACTACCTAGCTGAGTACCCTACTGAAGCTTAACAAGGCCTCTGTAGATTAGGGACACACCCTCTTACCTCCTCCTCTTCCATGAAGCCAGACAAACACAATTGATTTTGCTCTGGAAGCAGCCACAGCCCAGATTTCTTGCTGTGATGTTGTCAGAAGATGGGACTGGGGGATAAGGAACTCAAACACAGAGTCACAGTATGCTAGGGGCTGGAAAGGACCTCTAGAAATCACTGAGTCCACCTCTCTGCCAGAGCAGGATCACTTAGGGGATTTGACGTGGCACTTGGTGCCATGGTCTAGTCATGGGGTCTGTGTTGATAGGTTGGACTCGATGATCCTCGAGGTCATTTCCAACCTTAGTTATACTGTGATACTGTGATACTGTGATACTTAGGACAGACTGCACAGGAACACATCCAGATGGGTCTTGAAAGTCTCTAGAGATGACTCAGCCTCTCTGGGCAGCCTGTTCAGGGCTCTGTCACCCTCACCATAAAGAAGTTTCTCTTCATGTTGGGGTGGAACCTCCTCTGTTCCAGCTTGTATCTACTATGGGACAGTGCTAAAGAGAGCCTGGCTCAGTCCTGTGTTCTAGTTTGTGTCCATCTCCTCTTATCCTGTCACTGGGCACCACTGAAAAGAGCCTGGCCCCTTCTTCTTGACACCCACCCTTCAGATATTAAAAAACATTAGTAAGATTGCCCTCTCAGCCTTCTCTTCTCCAGGATAAACAGCCCCAGGTCTCTCAGCCTCTCCTCCTCAGAGAGATGCTTTAGACCCCTCAGCATCTTCATGACCTCCCCTGGACTCTTTCCAATAGTTTCCTGTCGCTCTTAAACCAGGAATCCCAGAACTGGATACTCCAGATGCTGCTTCACTGGGACAGAGTAAAGTTGGAGGAGAATCTCCTTTGATCTGCTGGTCACACTCTTCCTCATGCACCTTGGGATGTGGCCCTCTTGGCCACAAAGACAAATTCTTTCATGGTCACCTTACTGCCCACCAGGACTTCTTCATGGAGCTGCTTTCCAGCAGGTCAACCCCCTAACCTGTACTGGTGTAAGGGGTCATTCTTGCCCAGGTGTAGGACTCCACACTTGTCCTTTTTGAACTTCATTAGGTTCCTCTTGGCCCTACTCTCCTGTCTGTCCAGACCTCACTGACTGGCAGCACAGCCTCCTGTGTTTTCAATTTACTTTTGAGTTACAAACTGGAAGAAGAAGGAAGTTTTGCTGTGTTGCAGTCTGTGCTCAGCACACACTGCATTCTGGGCTCCTCATGAACTGTTTGGGGTAGTTGCATAGCACTTGGTTTTGCAGGTGAGGGACCACCTCATGTAGCAACATCTGACTGACTTCTAGATGAAAATGTTTGAAAAATGAAAAATTCCTTTTTCAAACATTCATCTGCTATAATACCATGGAGACCCTAGAAAACATTGCAGTGTCCTAAGAAAGGAAGAGTTATCACCATCATCAGAGTGCCTCAGTCAGCAGAACTGGGATCTGTAGAATAAAGTAATTTTGTCACCATGGGGATAAGGATTGATTTTTAAAACACAGCTGTCAAACCTGCTAAGAAGCAGGAGAGAAATATACAGAAGGGGAGGAAGAAAAGAAGCAGTTGGACAAAGAGGCCAGTTTATACATTGCTTTTGAAATGGAATCACTTCAAGACAGGAAAATAGGACCTGCAGAGAGTCCAGGAGAGGCCACGAAGATGCTGGGGGTAGTGGAGCATCTCTCTGATGAGGGGAGGCTGAGAGCTCTGGGGTTGTTTAGCCTGGAGAAGAGCAGCCTGAGAGGGAATCTGATCAATGCTCAAACAAGAGCTAAAGGGTGGATGGAGCTGAGGTCTTTTCAATGGTTGTCAGTGATAGGTCAAGGGGCAACAGGCACAAGCTGGAAACCAGGAGGCTTCACTTAAACATAGAGGAAAAGATCTTTTCCTTTGAGGGCACTGGAGCCCTGGAGAAGGCTGACCAGGGAGGTTGTGGAGTCTCTTCTGGAGAGCATGTTCCTGTGCAACCTGACCTAGATGATCCTGCTTTAGCAGGGGGGGGGTGGACTAGATGGCCTTCAGAGGTCCCTTCCAACCCCCACCATTCTCTGATTCTGTGACATACAGAGCTGACTTTTTAGCCAGTCGGGAAATCTGTGTCTGTGGCAGCAAGAGAAGGGCTCTGCTATGCCCAGTCCTCCCAAAGCCTGTCCCTCCTTATGCTGTTCTTTGAGGCCTTTCCCAACTGAAACAATTCTATGTTTCTATTCTGTGGCTGACATGATTTTATTCCAGGACTCAAAACTATACATGGCCTCAAATAAAAGTAACTTAGCCATCAGTGAGCTGATACACAGTGGTTCTGCAGATCTCAGTGCAAGCCCAAAGCAGCATAACGTGACATCCTCACCTGAGAAGTCCATGGATCTAACTGCATGCCTAAGATATCTGCTCATTTAACATCACAGAAGGAAACTGGACAGGCAATGAATTTTTCACGGTGTCAATCACCCCCTTTCAGATGAATTTTCTGTTTCCCAGCAGTAAATCTGTCTGTATTGTGTTTAGCAGACAGAAGTTACCAAAGGAAATAACTTGTGACACAAAACCTGACAGACTTCTCAGGACAGCTGAACCTGTGCTTTTGCCCCCCTGTAAGTGTCAGCCACTTCCATTAGCAGGTATAAGGCTTCTAAGTCACCCCCACTATTTCTTGTCTCCCTCATACTTTGTCTTAATACAGACTAAAGATATTTTCCTGGTGTGACAATCAGCCACCTGTGTAAAGCAGAGGCTGGTGGCCTGCTGGTTTGATGCTGCAACTGGGCAATTCTAGGGAATTGGCTCTGGCTCAACCAGGAGATGCTGATCTGCTGCTGAGCCAGGGAAATGGATGTGGGTCTCTTCTCACTTGTGACAGAATGGGAGAAAATGACCTCACAGTGCACCAGGGCAGCTGTAGGTTGGACATTGGGAGAAAATTCTTGAAGGGAACAGTTCTCAAACACTGAACAGACACCCCAGGGAGGTGGTTGAATGCCCATCACTGGAGGTGTTTCAAGAGGCAGAGATATGGTGCTGATGGACATGGTTTAGCACAAGACTTGGTAGAGTTAGAGAATGATTGGACTCAGTGATCTTAAAGGTAATTTCCAACCAAATGATGCTATGGTTCTGTGGCACTCTGGGTCTGTGATGGATTTAGCACACTGTGGCATCAAGAATCACCTACAAGCAACATGTCCTCAGCATGGAGCACAGAACTCCATGTGACAGGATAAGAAGGAATGAATTGAAGCTTGAGAAGAGCAGACTTAGACTGGAGATTAGGGAGAAATTCTTGACAGTGAGGGTGGTGAGACACTGGAACAGGTTGCCCAGGGAAGTTGTGGATGCCCCCTCCCTGGAGGTGTTCAAGGCCAAGCTGGATGAGGCCTTGAGCAGTCTGGGCTGGTGGGAGGTGTCTCTGTCCATGGTAGGGGGGTTGTAAATAGATGATCTTCAAGGTTCCATCTAACCCAAACCATTCTATGAATCTCATGAACTGTATTTTTCTTCAAAAAATATTCTTTATGGAGTTACAGTTGTGTCTAATATATCCTCAGGTCTATTTAGTAGTATCTCTCTCCTTCCTTTCTCCTTCCATTTGTCCTTTCAAAGATTCTTGATTTACTTCTCTTAGTCTGCATGGATGCTGGTATTTGTAGGAGGACTTCAATGGACAGCTGGAACTTGGAGACTGAAAGAACATTATTTCTGCTCCTCTCATTCCATAAAATGACATATTTCCAATAAAAAATGAACAAAGAACATGTTGATGCATATTTCATGCACATGAGCATTTTATCTTCCTTACAAAAACTGAGAATGAGGTGGTAAAAATGCTTTGATATGATAATTAAGTAGTTTATATTTTCATAAAGTTGGTTCCATAAACCTGTGGGCTGTATTTACAGAAATAGAAATACATAGAATATCTTTGACAAAGGAAAACAGATAAATTAGGCAACCCAAAAGGTTGATTTGTTTTCATTTCAGCCAAACTGTCTGAGATTTTACAGTGCTGCAAAAATGCCACTGGAAACATGCTTCCACCCAATGTCATTCATGGTCTGAAGACTTTCACAGAACCATACAATTATTTTGGTTGGAAAAGACCTCTAAGATCATCAAGTCCTAACAGTACTATGACCATCTTTCTGCAAGAGTGAGCACAGAATGTTAGGGGTTGGAAGGGACCTCTGGAGATCTTTTGAGTCTACCCCCCCTGCCAGAGCGGGATCACAGAATCTAGTGCAGGTTGCACAGGAAAACATCCAGACAGGGCTTGAAAGTCTTCAGAGAAGGAGACTCCAAAACCTCTCTGGGGAGTCTGTTCTAGTGCTGTTACCCTTACAGTAAAGGAGTTCTTCCTCATGTTGAGGTGGAACTTCCTGTGCTGTAGTTTATACCCATTGCCCCTTGCCCTATCACAGGGCACAAGTAAGCAGAGGCTGTCCCTTCCTTCCTGACACCCAGCTCTCACATATTGATAGACATTTATTACATCCCATCTCAGTCTCCTCTCCAGACTAAACAGCCCCAGGTCTCAGCCTTTCCTCATAAGGCAGTGCTCCAGTCCCTTAATCATCCTTGTAGCCCTCCATTGGATTGTCTCAAGTAGACCCCTGTCCCTCTTGAACTGGGCAGTCCAGAACTGGATGCAATATGATGATAAGATGGTGTATGATGATAAAATGACATAAAGAAACACAATACCAGTTGGATCAAAGTCTGGGAAATAATCTGGACAGTTTTGAGCAGTTGTTCTTCCAGCAGGAGTATCATCCCAGCACAACCAGCCATCCCACGTTCGGTTGCAGAACAGACCTGGAGATTTAAGAGGAATGCAGTAGTTAAGTCAATACAGAATCCATCCTGAACCTGCTCTGCTGAAACCTCTCAAGGAATATTGCTGTCTGCAGATAATCACCTTTTCTTTTTTGCAGTATAAACCCTTTGAGTGGCATTCAGGTACTCCATGGTAGGTACTTTTGCTGACCTGATGTTAGTGGTGGTGTCAGAAGGTATTAGCAAGGTGGAGGTTGGTCTGTTCAACCAAGTAACAAGAGAGAGAACAAGAGGGAATGGCTTCATGTTGCATCAAGGGAAATTTAGATTGGATATTAGGAAGAATTTCTGTACTGAAGGGGTTAACAAGCTGCCCAGAGCAGTGATGGAGTGCCCCCTTCTTGGAGGTATTTAGAAGTCACGTAGATGTAGTGCTTGCAGAAGTGGTTTAGTCCAGGATTTGTCAGTGCTAGGCTGATGATCAACTCAGTGATCTTAAAGGACTTTTCCAGTTTAGGCAATTCTGTGATCCTGTGTGATTCTGTGTTCATTTTACTGGAAAGTAATGTTCCAAAGCCTGTTCAGCTTTGAACGTAGGGTCTGATCCTACAAATGCCTCATTTTGATCATCCTCCCATCCTTACCCATATCCATGTGCATCAGTGGTACCCAAATACACTATAGACACCCCATTTTCATTTCACCTTCTGCTGGACAGCAGGTCTGAAAATCAAATCCTTGAAATGTAAAGCCAGGAAGGGCTTGCAGGGATGTCCCAGCTCAAAGCAGCATCTGCAGAAAGTTCCTTGTAAGGTTGCTGCATTGCTCAACACCAGTGAAGCAGGTGCAAGACCAATTTGTAACAGGTCAGTTCTGCTGATGCTGTCTGGGCAGATATGCTGTGACCCTGTCCTTATCATGCCCCTTTTGGGAACATAGCACTGCTGAGGCTGTGTTCCCTGCAAGGACTGTTCCCAGCCCCAGAAATGATGGTCCTAGCAGGAGGGCAGACACACAGCTCACTCCTGATTCCCATTACAGAGGTGTGACATGCTATAGTCCACAGAAACTGTGCTTGCTGGAACACCTTGTCCTGATCCACTGTGGATTTAGTCAAGCAACATATTAAAAAACTCTACTTCTTAGTTATTTCTCTTTTAAATCAGTTTATGTAGGGGAAGAAGTATCTATCTTCATAACTATCAGGTTGAAGGGAAAAGCAGTGAGGTGTGGTGTTGAGGGACATGGTTTAGCACCAGACTTGGTAGAGTTAGAGAATGGTTGGACTCAATGATTTTAAAGGTCTTCTTCAACCACAGTGATTCTGTGATTCTATAAGATACATGTTCCCTTTTTTCACTTTGGTCCCAAGGGAGTTTCTGAATGGCTGCTATGACCATACAGGTTGGTTTTGAAAGCATCATATGGAAAGCACCTAATAATCACTGACAGTTAATAAAATATGGGCAGCTAATTGCTTCTAGTGTTTTTGAAATTATCCACAGGTAAGCTTTATCCCAAAGCAAGAAAGCTGCAAAAATCCATCTGAATTGTCCCAGTTTGCACCCAGAATTTTGTAGTCAAAAAAGTTGAGGATTAAAATCTGAAAGCATGAAATGTTCCAAATTCTTTTTTCCAGATTGCATATCTAGCAAAAAACCCTATTTCTACAAACCCTTTTTCTTCATTAGCTGAGATTTTACGCACATCTATTTTTCCCCTGCCAAGTTAAATGTAGCTAATGCTAATTATCCACATAATTAACCAGCCATCACATTAGCAGTTTGTTCTCTTTCCTTCAGGCATTCTCATGTTCTTCTGTAGTTTGAAGATGCATCTAAAAGACTTTTAGGAATCATTTTGTAATATCATAGAATCAAAGAGCAGACTTATTAAGGTTAGAAAAGACCTCCAAGATCATCAAGGCCAATTGTCAACCCAATATCACCATGGCCACGAAACCATGTCCTGAAGTGCCATGTCCACACATTTCTTGAACACCACCAGGGGTGGTGACTCCACCATCACCCTGGGCAGTTTGTTTCAATACAGGAGCGAGAGAAAAATGGCAGAGCAATGCAAACAGAATGACATTTATATTTAAGAGATCACTGCTCACAACCAGGTCTTTGTGTGAGCTTGCTGGAAGGACCTGGAGAATGCCAATTCCTAAGCAAGCACAAGATACTCAAGTAGCAAAGCACTGAGGCAGAAACATCAATGACCAACACACTGTCTGTGTGGGGAGAAAGGGCTGTGACTGGATGACCTTTAAAGGTCCCTTCCAACCCAATGCATCCTATGATTCTATGATGCCCTGGGATCATTCCAGGCTCTTTTTATTTCTTAGCACTTAGGATACCAAGTTAGTGTCAATTTGACAATTGCTTACATGGAGGAGGCTGCACTCCAAGGCAGGACTGTGAGTTAGTAAACCAAAGAAAACAAGACAAAGTTCAAGGTGCTGCATCTGGGTTGGGCTAGTCCCAGGAGTAAATCCAATCTGGGTGCAGAGTGGGTTGAGAGCAGCTCTGAAGAAAGAGATTTGGGGGTGCTGGTTGCTGAGCAGCTCCCCATGAGCCACCAGTGTGCTCATGCAGCCCAGAAGGCAACTGTGTGCTGGGCTTCATCCAGAGAAGTGTGGCCAGCAGAGCAAGAGAGGGGATTCTGTCACTTGACTCTGCTCTGCTGAGACCTCACCTCCAATACTGCCTCCATTTCTGGTGTCCCCAACATAAGAAGGACACAGCCCTTAAAAACAAAGGGGTCCAGGAGGACTGGAGCTACTTCAAGAAAGAAATCTTGAAGGCGCAGGAAGAGGCTGTGCCAGTGTACCAGAAGATGAGCCACTGGGGCAGACAGCCAGCCTGGATGGGCAGTGAACTTCTGGGTGAATTAAGGGAAAAAAAGAGGGTGTATCATCTTTGGAGGGAAGGTGAGGTAACCCATGAAATGTTTAAGGATGTTGCTAGGTCATGCAGGAAAAAAATTAGAGAGGAAAAAGCCCATTTAGAACTTAGACTGGCCTCTGCTGTTCACAGGACAAAAAAAAATCCTTCTACAAATATATTGATAGCAATAGGAGAGGCAAGGACAACCTCCACTCCTTGGTGGATATGGAGGGGAATATTGTAACTAAAGATGAGGAAAAGGCAGAGGTACTTAAAACCTTCTTTGCCTCAATTTTTAATAGCAGGATAGGTTGTCTGCAGGACAACTGGCCTTCTGAGCTGACAGATGGAGGCAGGGAACAGTGTAGTTCCCCTGTGATCCAAGAGGAAGGAGTTAGAGACCTGCTTAGCAGCTTGGATCCCCACAAGTCCATGGGAATGGATGGGATCCATCCTAGGCTGCTGAGAGAGCTGGCAGAGGAGCTGGCCAAGCTGCTCTCCATCAGTTTTCAACAGTCCTGGCTCACTGGAGAGGTCCCAGATGACTGGAAGCTGGCCAGTGTGATACCCATCCACAAGAAAGGCTGGTTGGATGAGCCAGGGAATTCCAGACCTGTCAGCCTGACCTCAGTGCCAGGGAAGCTTATGGAACAGGTCATCTTGAGTGCAATCATACAGCACTTACAGGATGGCCAAGGGATCAGGCCCAACCAGCATGGATTTAGGAAGGGCAGGTCCTGCCTGACCAACCTGATCTCTTTCTATGATCAGGTGACTGCCTGGTGGATGTGGGGAGGCCTGTGGATGTTGTCTACCTGGACTTCAGCAAGGCATTTGACACCGTCCCCCATAGCAAACTCTGGCCAAGCTGTCAGCCCATGGCTTGGACAGCAACACTCTGTGCTGGGTTAGGAACTGGCTGGAGGGCTGAGCCCAGAGAGTGGTGGTGAATGGTGCCACATCCAGCTGGCAGCCAGTCACTAGTGGTGTGCCCCAAGGATCAGTGCTGGGCCCTGTGCTCTTTAATATCTTTATCGATGATCTGGATGAGGGCACTGAGTCCATCATCATTAAGTTTGCAGCTGACACCAATCTGGGGGCAGGAGTTGATCTGTTAGAGGGCAGAAGGGCTCTGCAGAGGGACCTTGCCAGGCTGGACAGATGGGCAGAGACCAATGGCATGAGATTTAACACATCCAAGTGCTGGATTCTACATATCGGCCACAACAACCCCATGCAGTGCTACAGGCTGGGGTCAGAGTGGCTGGAGAGCGGCCAGGCAGAAAGGGACCTGGGGGCACTGGTTGATAGGAGGCTGAACAGGAGCCAGCAGTGTGCCCAGGTGGCCAATGGTATCCTGACCTGTATCAGGAACAGTGTGGCCAGCAGGAGCAGGGAGGTCATTCTGCCCCTGTACACTGCACTGGTTAGGCCACACCTCGAGTCCTGTGTTCAGTTCTGGGCCCCTCAGTTTAGGAAAGATGTTGAGTTGCTGGAACAAGTCCAGAGAAGGGCAACAAAGTTGGTGAGGGGTTTGGAGCACAAGCCCTATGAGGTGAGGCTGAGGGAGCTGGGGTTGCTCAGGGGAGACCTTATTGTTGCCTACAGTTACCTGAAAGGAGGTTGTAGCCAGGTGGGGGTTGGTCCTTTTCCAAGGCAACCAGCACCAGAACAAGAGGACACAGTCTCAAGCTGTGCCAGGGGAGGTTTAGGCGGGATGTTAGGAAGAAGTTCTCCACAGAAAGAGAGATTGCCCATTGGAATGGGCTGCCTGGTGAGGTGGTGGAGTCACCATCACTGGAAGTGTTTAGGAAGAGACTGGATGGGGTGCTTGGTGCCATGGTTTAGTTGATTAGATAGTGTTGGATGATAGGTTGGACTCGATGATCTCAAAGGTCTTTTCCAACCTGGTTAATTCTATTCTAATTCTAATTCTAATTCTTATTCTATTCTATCCTATCCTATCCTATCCTATCCTAGCCTATCCTATCCTATCCTATCCTATCCTATCCTATCCTATCCTATCCTATCCTATCCTATGCTATGCTATGATTCCACGACAAAACCTTTATAGCCATATAAGCATGCATGCCAATACACAAACAGGCGCTTTTTAGAGCTTTCTTACCTTTTTTCTTATATGGAGGAGCTCTGTTCATCCTCTCATAGCATTTGAACTGCGAATCTATGATCTTCTGCCGTATGACTGAATTTTCAGTTACTAGAGGCTCTAAGGTAGTATCAGTGTAATTTACAGTAGAAGAAAGACTTGGAACCATTCTCTGCACAGAAAGGAAAAGCTGTTAGTAAAAGTAAATAAACCAGGGGGATAAAATCACAAAGTGAGGATCAGAAATCACCATTATCCATGCTTCAAAAGCCTTTTATTTGCACCTGTGTAGCATTCTGGTAGAACTTCCACTGCTTGCCCAGGAAATGCTGATTTTTCACTAGTTTGACTTACTATAAATGTAAGATTTTAACCAAGCCCTTTTTTTCTTGGCACAACAGAGGACCATTAAATACTTAAGCATTTGTAGCTGTTCAAACCAAAAACACAACAGGTTTGGAAGTTACATTTTGCTTTGCTTTCTTTTTCCCCTTCTTGAACATCACAAGCAGTTGTAGCTCCTTAAGACATTATTTTTTTTCCCCCTATTTGCATGACTAAAACACCTTGGTAAATTCCACAGCAAAAACAGAGTATGTTTGACTTGGCTGAAAAAAAACCACCAACATTACCTTCTCCTGATAATTCTGTGTCAAACCATCTCAGTTTCATCTTTTTTATACTCTTATAACCAAAGAAATTGTTTGTTCTCGACCTCTTTAGATCCAAGCATTATCATTTTCAACTGTATACAGCTACCACCTGAAAGCTGGAGGATTGTGAAGGCATTTTATTTTGTTGCAGCCAAATAGGTAATTGAAACAAAATGGGAGGAATTAAGAAGGAAGAAATAACTGGCAGAAATAACTTTATAAAAGTAACTGAATTAATTAAAATACGTGGTTTAACTGGTTATTTAATTTGCATATATGTATAGGCATACACCTAAAGATATACTTGGTCAGGGAAGCCATCTGGAATGTTTCATCTGGCCAGCCAAGTGAAAAACTGAGCACCTAGAAAGTCAGAGCTGGAAATACAAAAGCAAAGCCAATTGTAGACCCCTCACTTAGAAAAATAATCAAGGGAGTAGCTGGAGCCCATGGGGATCATTCAAAACCCAACCAATATCCTAACTGCAGTATGTAGTGTAGGGAAGTGCAGATGAGGTTCTTCAGATACTCTCAGGTCTGTCTTAGCTCTTTGTGTCCATGTGCTGCCATAGAGTTTGGTCCTTCTCTGAAGTAACTCACAGATACTCCATGCTTCCTTCTAATCTAATGCTCCATTCTAATCCTGAGTAATTCCTCAGTGCCAAGATCTTGGCTTTCAACAGAGAAATAATGGTATCATCAAAGAAAGCTAGGAGGAATTCCATGGCATTGCCCCTGTTCTTAATGATTCCCCTGTTACTCTGGGTCAGCTTGGGATCCCACCCAGGGTTTGGAAGCATAACCATTAGAGATATACTTTTAATAAATACTCTGGATGTAATCATCTAGCTTGTATGTGAAATCAAGTCAAGGGGTTACAGGTAAGTGTGGTAGTGGCATTGTTCTTCTGTAATAGACCCTTTAATGTACTCTTCCCTTTGTGTCTGTAATGAAACAGACTAATCCACAGTGAGGTATCTCCAAGCCTGGCAGTGTTCAGATGCAGGTTGGATGGGACCTTGAGCAAGCACTGTCCCTGCCCACGGCAGGGGGGTTGGAACTTCAAGGTCCTTTCCAACCCAAACCATTCCATGATTCTATGATTGCTATTACTCATTTCCTGCCATGGAATTTTGACCAATATTTTCTTCTCCCTTAAAATCAGCTGACCACTTCAGCACACTACTGAGAAATGGATTTGTTGGATTGCTGGAGGCTGAGCAGTCACACCTCTGCTTGTAATTCTCATGTTCTCTATCGTGTGTAGTCACTCTCAGATTTGGAGCCTAAAGCCTGATCTCCCCGAAGTCAGCCCAGTGGGCTGATGATTTCTGAAGCCTAAAGCCTGATCTCCCCGAAGTCAGCCCAGTGGGCTGATGATTTCTGAAGCCTAAAGCCTGATCTCCCCAAAGTCAGCCCAGTGGGCTGATGATTCCTGGGGCTCAGTGAGACAAAAATTTGGTACAGTTTGTGATGTCAAATATTATTATTTTGTTCAGTCTTCCTGTGTTCCTTACTGCAGGTGTCAGGAAAGGGCAAACCGGGCAGAAAGAAATCTCTGAGTCATGATTCTTTTATCAGAAGCAGCAGGGGCCTGTAGTGATAAGACAAGGGGCAATGGTTTTAAACTAAGGCAGGGGGAGATTTAGATTGAACATTAGGAAGAATTCTTTACTATGAGGGTGGTGAGACACTGGAATAGGTTGTCCAGAGAAGTTGTGGATGCTTCATCCCTGGAAATGTTTAAGACCAGCTTGGATAAGGCCTTGAGCAAGCTGTCTAGTAGAAGGTGTCCCTACCCACGGCAGGGGGCTGGAACTAGACAGCCCCTTTCAACTCAAGCCATTCTGTGATGATGATTCTCTGATGGCAACAAGAGGGGGAAGGCTTACTGTGCATTGAGGTAATGGGAGACACTGGGAATGTCCCAGGAGGCTCTGAATGTCTGTGTGTGTATTCTTATGGAATCATCCATTAGGAATCACCTTGGCTACTAGGATATAATGATTATATCTAGATATTTCAGGAATTAAGTTACAAACTACATGTTTTCACCATGTAAAATCCAAGACAAAATAATTTCCACAATGTTACTACCTCTGGTATTTGCAAAGTTCAAATGTTCAGAGCCCATCACTGCACATTAAAAACCCTTTCCCATCCATCCATCAGTTACTTCAGATGGAAACAGAAACGGTATGGGTACAATAAAGGAATGCCTCACTTACTTATAAATATTCTTTATTAAAGAGAAATAAATAATCCACAGCTTAATCATCAGGGTGTGTTCACAGCCTGAAAAAGGACTGGCATGATTTCTTCAGAAGCAAACTGTTTAAGTGATGTCCCATGCAGCAGTTTAGCAGCCGTACATATGATGTCACTCCTAAAAGTCCAAGTAAATGACGTCATACATACGACCACCAAGCCACCACCTGACAAATGACTGTGATAAGAAAACGAATTATCATTGCAAAGAGAAAAAAAAAAACCAAACACAAGCAAAACACACCAACAGGCTGCTGGGAAAGCTGAAGTTCATTTTATACCTAGAATTAACAGAAGAATCCAGAGAAAGCAGCTTGGCTTCATTATTAAACTGCAGGCAAATGGACAAATCATGCCCTGCATTCTGCCAAACACCAGCTATCAACTCTGCCCGTTTCTGCAAGAGAGAATCCAGATGAACAAGCATAAAATAATTTCTTTTTATTGGGTTTTCTACAAAATATTGGACATGATGAGCCAACAGCCCCAAATACTTTTCTTCCATCATCAAGAAGTTTGAAGTATAGTCAACCGTGGGGAAAAGAAGGCATTTGGAGCTTTCTTTCCTTTTGATTTTCCCCTCCATCCACTGCATACAGCAATTCTGCAACATTTATTGTTGAGCTCAGTCAAAATGTATTCAAATTCTGGATGCTCTGATTGTTATTGATTTCATTTGGCACAATATTCATTTGGCACAAACCCCTTAAAAGTGCTGTGTATAGTCACCGCTTTGTGGGTCACTTAACTATCCTTCACTACATCACATTTCTCAGTGAGAGCTCAGCATCCTTTAGTCTGGCTGCAGAGCTCTTCTTAAAATACTTCACTTACATTGGAACTACTTTGCACAGCTTTTAGTGTTAGGACAGAGAGTAAAATTACCGCGATGTCCTAGGATGCTCATTAGTGCATAGTAATCAGGAAGCAACAATAACTTCTTATCCACCATAAATGTTCTAGGAAGCAGTGGACTATTTCTTTGGGGAAATACCTCCCCAGGACATGTTTTAATAACCACAGAATGTTCAAATCTTCCAATGCTCAACTGCTGTTGAAGCAAGATGGAAATTATCTCACAGTGAGAACACTTCAGAAGATGCTTTAGTGGCCATGGCAGTGTAGGGCTGATGGTTGCTCTCAGAGGTTTTTTCCAGCCTTAATGATTTTATGATCCTGTATGACTTAGATGGTAGGCTTTGGCAGTGTTTTAAACAAACATTATTTTTTTAAAACAAGCAGATTATCAGCCTCAGCAGATGAAGACAAGGCATGTGTCATGGAAAGCAGCGTGTGAATCTCACACTTCTTTAACACCGCGGCAGGGTTTGATCACAGGATGAAGCTTTACTCCCAGAGCAGCCTGAAGCAAACTGCAGGCTTCAAGGCAGGCTGCAGAACACCTCATGGATTTTTGCCTGCAGCTCTGATTATCATTTTGCAAGAGGCCTCTTTAGCAAATCAGCTGCTCTTTTATTTCTTTAAAAAGCAAAGAGAGAGACAAAAAGTCCTGACCACTCCTGAAACTGAGTTGAACAGATCAGAATGCAGCATTCCTCCCCTGAGTCTCAAGTTCTCACACTAATTCTCACCACCTTCAATCAGCAGCAGCTTGTCTCACTGAGCTTTCCTTAGGTGAGAAGAGCTCCAGAACTCGCAAGCCCACATCCTTACATCTTGAAGCAACCCACAGTACAAAGGGAAATGTGCACTTCAGAACAACAAAGGTGATGAGACCCAGGGGAATCTCATCACCCAAGGCTTGGGAAGCCCCAGGGCTCCCAGTTGTGCCAGATAGCAGACAAGGCTCTTGACATAGCACAACAAAGGAGGCTGGGAGAGATCTTCAGCAGCCTTTTTGGCTCACTGAAGTGGGGGAGCTGCTCTGGACCAGATGCTGGAAGAGCTGCTATCTAAACAGGAAAAGGCTTGTGCTTACAGACACAGGTTTGGAGACTCATACTGAAAGCTGCTGAGCTGGGAAGGTGGCAGGAGCCCAAGGGAGCCCACAGCCACCCCCACTCCACCAGTTCATATTCTGCTCCCAGCTGGGAGGATCAAATGGTGGAAAGCATCCAATGGATGCTCAAATGGTGGAGCATGGTGAAAAATATTTTACTAATTGGCTTCTGGAGACTTAAACCTACCACAGCTGTGCTGCAGAAAAGCCCAGTTTGTGCAGATAATGAGAATTCAATTTAGGCTTTCAGAGAACTATTTCTCCATGTTTTGTGAATGGAGCTGACACCAGGTAGCAGATTCTTTACAGCCTAGTGGCTGAGGTTTGGTAACAATTTGACAGATCAGGACTCAATGAACTTGTACAATTTGTGTTTTGTTTTTTTTTACTCAAAATGAATTAATTTTAAAATGCAGTCTTGATCTAATAGACCTAATTGAATAATAGTGTGGTCCTCAGCTGGAGCATCCCTTTTGTTTTCAGTGTGTACTTTGTGGTTGGCTCAGAACAATAAAATTGGAATGTGTGAGAAAAGCTGCTCCATCAATCCTCATTTACAGGATAAGATCAAACTCCCATTTGTAGGCACTAGATGACAGTTGCTACCTGACAAAATCATGCAGAGAACTCTTTTCTCAATGTCCTACAAAATTGATTGTTCACACAGGAAAGAGACTCATCCATATTTTAGGCTGCACCTCGAGTCCTGTGTCCAGTTCTGGGCCCCTCATTTTAGGAAGGATGTTGACTTGCTGGAACGAGTCCAGAGAAGAGCAACAAAGTTGGTGAGGGGTTTGGAACACAAGCCCTATGAGGAAAGACTGAGGGAGCTGGGGTTGCTTAGCCTGGAGAAGAGGAGGCTCAGGGGTGACCTTATCACTCTCTACAACTACCTGAAGGGAGGTTGGAGACAGGCGGATGTTGGTCTCTTCTCCCAGGCAGCCAGCACCAGGACAAGAGGACACAGTCTCAGGCTGCACCAGGGGAGGTTTAGGCTGGATGTTAGGAAGAAGTTCTATACAGAGAGAGTGATTGCCCACTGGAATGTGCTGCCTGGGGAGGTGGTGGAGTCACCGTCATTGGAGGTGATCGGGAGGAGACTTGATGGGGTGCTTGGTGCCATGGGTTAGTTGTTTAGGTGGGTTGGATTGGTTGATGGGTTGGACACGATGATCTTGAAGGTCTCTTCCAACCTGGTTTATTATTCTATTATTATTCTATTATTCTATTTCTTCCTCCTCCTCCTCTGCAGCTTGTTGCCCCTGGACACAGTGTGCTGATGCTCCATCTTTCATGGGGAGAGAAAGGTGCACTTAGGAGATGCTCCAGCATCCAGGGCCTCGTGTATTGGAGGAAACAAATCTCAGTCACATTCTGTTGCTCAACAACTAGAAAGCATCAGGAATAAAATGAACTAATAAATGATGAAGAGTTTAAATTTTCTAATGGAATTCACTTTGAATTGCAGAGGACTATCTGGCTATGCATCCAAAAGCAAGGGAAGCCATCACAGAGAAAGACAATAAGGAATTAGTTTTATTTCTATATGAGGTTTTGGAGCAACTGGTGCTTTGGTTTTTGTTTGGTGAAGGTGATTTATTATGGAGTTGTCAAAAAAAAGAGGTGGTTTCTATCAGAAGGTATCAAAACTCCTTTGTGACAAGTTCAAAGGATGTTTATGGACACCATGTAACTAGGCTCTTGACAACACATTCAAGGACAGGTATGGGATGAATCGGAGGAAGTGACTCCATGACCTTAAAGATCTTTTCCAACCAAAATCATAGAATCGTAGAATTGGCTTGGTTGGATCTTAGGATCATTGACTCCAGTCATCAACCTAAGACCACCATGGCCATTAAACCATGTCCTGAAATGCCATGTCCACAAACTCTAAGTCTTCTGCAAAGCACAGGCACTCCATACAGGGCAGAGTGCTCCAGCACTGAGAGTGTGTTAGGGAATCACAGCTACACCATGAAAAGAGATTTCAGGTAAAACCCATGCCCTTCTCAGCAGTGGTGACCACCAGAGTAGACTGGCACCTGCAGTGGGACAAATGGCATAACCTCAACAGGTTGTGTCATTTTGTATCAGCTTGCAGTCACCAGCTGGGAGTAGAGGACAGAGATGAGAGGATGACAACAAACCATCAAAGATGTCAAAGGAGGAAGATCTGGAGGCTGGTTTGTAGGGTAGGTGGAGTACAGGAATGGAACATCACCCCTGTGTCACAAATCACTTTAGTTACTCTACCTTCCTTAACCTCAGACACTGGCTGAGACAAAGTCCTAGGGGCTCATAGCTCTGGGATCAAGAAGTGATTAGAAGAACCAACAGAGGGGCATCGATCCTTTTAGAAGAGAAAGACAGACATTCTTTCCTTGTTCCAATTCACAACTAAAATGAAAAAAAAATGGAAGTTTTCCACCAGCTACCGGTGGGAAAACTCTTGGAAAAATGACAGATACCAGGTGCCATCAAGAAACCAGAACCTATTCATCATCTACTTCTATGACTATGGCTTAACACTTACCAGAAGACAAATTAATCTTGGAAGGGTCTAAGTAGGCCCCAGTATGGCCACTGCAGTGGGGAAGGAAGGAATCTAGAGATTGAAACAGTGACAATGTGAGGCAATTTGTGCTTAAGCACCGGGGGTGGAAGTTGGAGAGCACACTGGTGCAAAGATACCAAGAAGAAAGGGGGTGCAGATCTCACTGCAGAGTTTCCTAAAGAAATCCTGCTCCTAGAGTCCTGCAGGAATGAGCAGAGCTGACACACATGATACCAGGAGTGGGAGAGTTCAAAGGTTTGTAGACAACAGGGCAAAGATCAGCCCAGTCCTTCTAGGCTGACCTGCAAATCCATGCTGTAGGCCAGAGCAGTGAATGCTCAGAAATGCTGATGACAGTTTTAGTTACCAGAACACTTACAGTCCTGTCACTTGACGGGAGAAAAAAAAGCAGCTGGAACTGCTCCTTCAGTCAGCTTATTGCAGGAAGAATTGCTAGTCTTTGCCAAGGCCCCTGTCAGGCTCTGCAGATTATTTGAGACTCACACCCAGAAGAAAGCTGGTCTCTGTCAGGCTGGTTTGTAAGACAGATGTCTGACCATGGGTGATTGCACAGCCAGTGCATTGTTATGTGCATCCCTTGCAGGGCTGTGTAGAGCAGTCACAAAAGGTCACAAATACCAGAATACTCCAAAATACCTCAAGGCAGAAGACTTCTGCCAAGCACAAGGATGATTCCTCAAAACATTAACTGCTCTGGACAATTTGTTTTGAAGACCAAGTTAGCAAAAATACATTAACTCTTCTCTGCTCCTTCTCCTGCTCTCCAGCTCTTTGGCTGAGGGTGTTCTTTGCTCTTCTTCTCTGTTCTCCGTGATCTCACTGTTCCATTTTTACTTCCTTCTGTCAAGCTTTCTCTTGAGCTTCTTTATTTTCCTTCCCTCCTTTTTATCCATATGAATTTAAGTGGTAAACAGCACTGTGGGAAAGTTATGCTAAGATGAGAGAAAAGGAAGTGTGGCCAGTAGATGGAGAGAGGCAATTCTGCCCCTCTACTGTGCTCTGGTGAGACCTCAACTGGAGTGCTGTGTCCAGCTCTGAGGCCCCCAACACAAGAAGGACATGGACCAGACGGAGCAGCTCTAGAGGAGGGCCACAAAAATTATCAGGGCTGGAGCACCTCTCCTATGAAGACAGGCTGGGAGAGTTAGGGTTCAGCTCCAAGGAGACTGTAGAGCAGCCTTCCAGTACCTGAAAGGGGCCTCCAGAAAAGCTGGAGAGGGACTGTTTACAAAGGAATGGAATGATAGGATGAGGGACAATGGTTTGAACTAGAGCAGGGTAGATTTAGACTGAACATTAGGAAGATGTTTTTTACTAAGAGTGTGGTGGAACACTGGAAGAGGTTGCCCAGAGATGTGGTGAAGACGCCATCCCTGGAGACATTCAAGATCAGGCTTAATGGGGCTCTGATAAACCTGATCTAGTTGGGGATGCCCCTGCTTACTGCAGGGGGGTTGGACTAGATGACCTTTAAAGGCCCTTTCCAACCCTTCTATGAGTCTATGACCCAACAAGCAAACCAAGGAGAGCAGTCTCTCTCCCAATGTGTCTTCCAGCCCTGTTTCTGTAACTGTTTCTACATATAATTATGTACAAGTCCATAGAGCCAGAAAGGATGGGAACTGATGCACAAATGCTCCATGTTCAGGTGTTGGAAGATGGGAAGCAGGGAGGCATGATCAGCTAACCAACAAAACAGAAGAAGGTTAAGAACCAATGCTTTCTTCAGGAACACAGATAAACGGTTTGGGAAGAAGGTGGCATCCAGCATGCAAGTAAGTTGCTCACACCAGGGCAGAGAGGGGCCTGTTCCCAACAGCATTACTTGGACATATTCTGACCCTGTTGTCACTGAGGCTCTGGGCTGTATTCTCCCTTCTGACTACCTGTGATGTCTGTGATTTTATTACAATTGCTAATAACTGCAGTTTTCACAAGTAGAAATTCAACTTTCATGAGAGGTATTCAGTCAGGCAGAATATAGAACAGAACAGAATAGAATAGAATAGAATAGAATAGAATAGAATAGAATAGAATAGAATAGAATAGATCAGGTTGGAAGAGACCTTCAAGATCATCACGTCCAACCCATCATCCAACCTACCCAATCAACTAAACCATGCAACCAAGCACCCTATCAAGTCTCCTCCTAAACAGTATTTAGAACACCAGTTACTCAGACACTCTGCAAACATTGAAATAACTCTTAATATTGATATAAAACAGTTGAGAATAGAATTGGAACAGAATAATTAAGCTTTATACTGTTATTTTTCTCTTTCAGTTGCTTTCTTAAGAGCTATAAACAGTGAAAATCCACAATTACTTAAAAAATGTTAGATAAAGGAAGTTTTCAAACACACAGTTTCCACATCACTGATATGTTGTGGCCTGTACAACACAAGAAGGAACAATCACATGCACCAATTCTTCAGACTTGCAGTTCTGTCCCACCAAGAAACAATGGTTTCAAGTTCAAACTTGTAGGAGATACCTTATTTAGAAGTTTATTAACCTCACTTTGGAGATTTATCAGTTAAAGAACTTATTTCTTCACCTGTCCAGTGTAACAAACATCAGCCACTCCTCATTTTCCTGACCTTCAGCAGAGGTTAGATTTGGCAGGGGTCATGAGCAGCTCAGTTTCCTCATACTTACAATTAGAAGGATGACCAGTAGGAAGCAACCATGGGTTGTTGTTTTCATTGTGGATTCTTCCTGGAGTCACACGTTGGAGCTGCCCCTTCTGGGAATTAAAGAAAACCAAAAGCACCATTAGACTTAATCTGCTGAGACAGATTCCTTGTGTTTGTGTATGAGCACCTTTTGAGAATCACTACAAGAAAGATATCGAGGTGCAAGGTAGCACATGTGGATTTAGATCTCCTATCAGATCCTTACAGGAGAGCTGCAGTGGTGTCACTGAGATTACATAAAAACCCAAGTGATGGAGAAGAGAGTTCAGAAATTTTACTTTTAAAAAGAAGCAGCCTCATTACTGTCTGAGCCTTGCCAGAACCATTCTGGTGTGCCAGAGGTAATGGGACAGGCAAATGACACAGAAATAAGATGTAATTACACTCACAGCTATGTATTTGTATTTGATCAGCAATGGCAGAAAACTCCACTGAAGCAAAAATTGGAGAGCCAGATGAGAGGGAAATGCCTGCATTTTTCTGCATCTTCTCCAGATTATTCACTGCACTGTTGGGTTCAGAACTGCCAACAGGACTCAGGAAGAAATAAACAATGGATCTTGCTCACCTGTGCTGTGAGCAGACACATGATCTCGAGTATGCTGGAGGTGTTTCACAGAGGCAGAGGTGTGGTGCTGAGAAACATGGTTTACCTCCAGCCTTGGGAGAGATAGAGAATGGTTGGACACAATGATCTTAAAGGGTTTTTCTAATTGAAATGATTCAGTGATTCTGTGGTGTTCATACAGTTACACCCTGTGCTGTGGGATGTAAAGCCAGTCTGGTGAGTGCCTCCATTCTTCTTGCTAGCCTCATTATTTCTGCTGCATCTATAGGGATTGGGTAAAAAATGGGCACAGGAAAACATTGAGGTGCTGAAGCAGGTCCAGAGAAGGGCAATGAAGCTGGTGAACATTCTGGAGAACAGGGCTGGTGAGGAGCAGCTGAGGAAACTGGGGTTGCTCAGCCTAGAGAAAAGGAGGCTGGGGGGAGACCATCTGACTCTCTACAAGTCCCTGAAAGGAAGCCAGAGTCAAGTGGGGGTTGGTCTCTTCCTCCTAGAAACAAGGAATGGAGTGAGAAGAAATAGCCTCAAGTTTTACCAGGGGAGGTTTAGGTTGTGTATTGAAACAACTCCTTGACTGAAAGGGCTCTCAAAGCCTGGCACAGGCTGCCCAGGGAGGTGGTTGAATCCCCATCCCTGGAGGTTTTTCAAAGAGGCAGGCATGTGGTGCTACTAAGGGACATGGTTTAGCATCAGCCTTAGTAGAGGTGGATAGTGGTTGGCCTGGATGATCTAAAAGGGCTTTTCCGACCAGAACAATTCAATGATTTTATGAAGGACTTTGCCTTGTAAACTGTTGACAGGCTTCAAATACACATTGCTTCCCACAAATGGCACAGAGGTCAACCCAGTACTGTCAGCTAGAGAGCATAAGCAAAATCAATAGCAGCTGAAGCTGGCTGTGATACATTTACTTCTTCTGTACTCTGTGCTGGGAGTGCTTGTGGCACTATGCTGGGTTATACTGGAGCTGCAGGTGAACCTTATCCTCAGCAGATGTTGTGAACTTTTGATACTGTGTCCTGAAAGAAGTGCTCTTAGCCCTCCTCATTAAACAAAACAACACAACACAACACTATCTATAAAATAATTAATACATTGTTTTCCCTTCCATTAGCTGTGATGACTCTGCCATATGATGCTACATATGAGTAAGAAGTATTTCCCACACTAAATCTCACACAGTCTTGACATTTCTAGTCTTTGATCTTCTAGCCAGCTCTAACCACAGGCATGGCTGGCATGCTACAGAAAATCCTGCTCCTCTTTTGCCTTCCTCTTTCACAGGAGTCTTTCCCAGTGACAATGACTTCTATGATGTTTTAACAATCCAAGTACAAAGCACCTGGCTATGAGGTGACTTTTCTTCACTTGAACAGTATCTTGGAGATTATTTCACTCTCAGGGAAGCAAATCCGCAATTGTTACTCAAGCAGACCACCATTAATTTCCATTAGCTTGCCTGGTAGAGACGGTGAACTGTGTCCTGTAGAGCTGAGTGTGTGCTGTGTTAACAAATTGAAACCATTAGCTGTTGCAAATAGGCAATCTGAGAGTTACACAGATCGAGTGACCAAATAAATCTCCTTTCATTTGGATTCATTTAAATTCAATAAATCGATTCATTTGGGTTAGGTGGGAGCTGCAATGTTAGATGATTCATTCTCCCCCTGAAAACCCGTCAGCAAGAAAGGGCTGGTTTACCTCAGGCTTCCTTTTAACCAAATCCTTGCCAATAAACTGGACAAAATTAGAAGGAAACAGAAAGTAGCTACAAAATTTTCTGTGTTTACTTTTAAGGTGACCACAAAGATTTGAGAAGCCACTACACTAAATCTGGGAGCAGCCAACAGGATGATACACACCACAGAGAGACCTGAAGGTGGTTGTCATTAGATTGGGCAATGTGACAGATCAAACAAACAAACAAACAACAAACAAAACAAAACAAACAAAAAAAAAAAAACAAACAAAAAACCAACCGAGAAATGAGCTTTCAATGACAATTATTCACCTGAGGCTTGAATCATTGCTCCTGGAAGTCCTGCTAAGGCAGATGAAAAGCAAGGAGGGGACTGCTAGCAGTCAGCATGGTTTCACCAAGGGCAAATGGTGCCTGACAAATTTGGTGGCCTCCTCTGATGGGCTAGCAGAGCTTACAGACAGTGGAAGACAAACTGATGTTGTCTACCTGGAGCTGTGCAAAGCATTCAACACTGTTCCCTGTGACTAGAAAGTCATGGATTTGATGGGTGGACCACTCAGTGGATAAGGAACTGGCCTGATGATCACATTTAGTGATGATCAATCTTTTGAGGTCTAAGTGGAGACAAGTGACGAGTCCTTGGAGCTCATTACTAGCACTGGTGATGTTACCTTTATATGCAATGAAGCTGGTGAGGGGTCTGGAGAACAGGGCTGGTGAGGAGCAGCTGAGGGACTTGGGTTGTTTGGTCTGGAGAAGAGGAGGATGAGGAGAGACCTCCCAGCTCTACAACTCCCTGAAAGGAGGCTGAAGCAAGGTGGGACTTGGTCTCTTCTCCCTATTAACAAGTGATAGGGTGAGAGGAAATGGCCTCAAATTGCACCACGGGAAGTTTAGGTTGGATATCTGAAGAAACTTCTTGACTGAAAGGGTTCTCAAAGCCTGGCACAGGCTGCCCAGGGAGGTGTCAGAATCCTCATCCTTAGAGGTGTTTCCAAGAGGCAAAGGTGAGGTGCTGAGGGACAAGGTTTAGCCCCAGCTTTGGTACAGTTTGAGAATGGTTGGACTGGATGATCTTAAAGGGCTTATTCAACCAAAAGTATCTGAGGACTCTATGAAAACACCCAGACAGCTAACCCAGCAGAACCTGAGCTCTGCAGTGCATGAGGTTTTCTGCCTCTGCAACTCCCTGAGCTTACTGCAGGTTCTGGTGATACAAGCCATAGTAGTGAAGAAGTTTCTTCTAATACTCAATCTAAATCAAATCTAAACCTCCCGTGGTGCAACTTGAAGACTGCTTCCTCTCATCCTAGTGTTGATATCTAATGTTAACATCCATATCTAGCATTAAATACCAACCTTGCATTTCTGAAGTATCACTCAAGGTTTTACTAGCTCTGCTTTCAGTAATTGATAAAAGATAAAACCAGCAGTACTTCAGAATAAAGTTACAACATGGCACTAAAAGTTCTCATGTTTAAGTCAAATGTTGACAAGCTATTGAACAAGGAGGATGTAGTGAGGTGGGGTTGGTCTCTTCTCCTTAGTATCAGGTGGCAAAACAAGAGGAAATGGCCTGAAATTGTGTCAGGGGAGGTTTGGGTTGAATAGCAGAAAAAATTTCTTTCCTGAAAGAGTGGTCAGGCATTTGAACACGCTGCCCAGAGAGGTGATGGAGTCACCATGCCTGAAGGAGTTCAAGAAATGTGTGGACACACTCTGGGGACATGGTTTGATGGCTGAAATTTGGACTCAATGACCTATATAGTCTCTTCTAACTGAAACAATTCTATGATTTTAACAAAGCAGCACACAGCTGTGGAACAAAGCAGAGGAGTCAAACCTACAGCAGAGCATTACTGCTATTCTAGGAGGGCTGGAATAACAGGATTAAATGAAACAGCTTTGACTAGTGCTCTGCCATGACAGAGATGAAAGCAAGCAGACTGCAGGAATGTCATGTTCATCCCTGAACATCCTCAAAGTGGAAGGCTTCAGTGTGGTTTTGCTGCACTGTGAGGCTGTGGTTAACATCTCACACAGGAGAACAAGAGCATTTTAGCCTTGAAAAGTGTTTTGGAAAGCACTTGCTGGTTTTGGAGGGCTTTGCAGCAGTGCTTGAAAAGCACTGGTTGGACATGATGATCTTGAAGGTCTCTTCTAACCTGGTCTATTCTATTCTATTCTATTCTATTCTATTCTATTCTATTCTATTCTATTCTATTCTATTCTATTCTATTCTATTCTATTCTACTCTATAAAGGAGCAAGCATGGAATTATCTGTTCTGGGTGACACTGCAGCTTCAACCCATCAAGAAGGTTGGGATGAACATTACTCTGCTACAGAGCAAAGACTTCAGAGGAGCTGCAGACATTTCTGCATGCTCACATACAGAATCCCAAGCACAAACACGGAACTTGGAGGTGCTTGTGGATGAGAAGCTCAATATGAGCCAGCACTGGGCACTTTCAGCTCAGAAAGCCCTGGGGATGAAGGGAGATGGCATCCAACTGGAAGAAGCTGGATTGAGATCAGCCATTAGGAAGCAATTTTTGCCCAAGAGGGTGGTTAGGCAGTGGAATAGGCTTCCCAGAGAAGCTGTGGAGGCTCAGAGCCTGAAAGCATTGAAAGGCAGATTGGATGGGGCCTTGAGCAAGCTGGTCTAGTACAAGATGTCCCTGCCCATGGCAGGGTGTCTGGAACTAGATGATGTCTAAGGTCCCGTTAAACCCAAACCAATCCATGATTCTGTGATTCCATGACTTTAACTGGGCCAGCATCATGACTGGCCTCACTCTGATGGACACTACATGCTCAGCAATGCATTAAAAAATATCCTAACAAGTATTTGAGCTCAGTGGAACAAGGACATAATGACAAAGCAGATCTGGGTGAACTTTGAAAACACACATGAAGAGTTAGGGAGCAGCAAGGGAAAAATGCAGAATGGAGGCTGACTATCAGGGTGTTCCTTTTTCCAGTTCCCAAATTCCTTCTGCATCACACATGAAGAATCTTCACCTAACTGTACAGATGCCACCTCATACCTTACATTCTTCCCTCTTGGAGCAATACTTTTTTTTTGGCTCAGCACTTTTTTGATTCTTTATATTAAGACTCTGTATATTTGTTAACATTTTTCTGTCGACTGCAGCACATACTGGAAAGAAAAATAGTTATTTCATATTTATTTGTGGCCAGTTTCCTCTCAGTTTTCCATCTGATCCCTCCCCAGACAAACTCCCACTGGTCTTTTTTTTGTTTTGCAATCATACATTCCTATAGATTTTTTTGAATCAAGTGAGTATTTTATGGGGTGGGCAAAACTTCAGGCAAAATAAAATACTTTCTTAATCTGTCACTGGTTTTCTATCAATCATAAAAAGTGTGAACAATCCTGGGAGTGGATTGTTATAAATCAAATGTACACGACACACATTGAAAGCATTTGGTTCCTATCTGGCAACAGAAGAGGCCATGCTACAGCTGGATGTAGATTTCATTCCTGCCCTGGCAAAACTGAGGCTGTTTTGGAATTCTAACACTTCTTCTTTTTTTTTTTTTTCTTCTTTCCTGATTTTGTTTCTAACTTTATAGCAGCTCTGCTAATAATGAACAGAAATTCCAGTTAGGGTTTGAAGTGAGAATATGGCACAATCCATCTGGAAGGGTTGTATCTAAATGTCCTAAGAGAGAGACAAGCTTTGGGACATACAAGCCCACTTGTGGCAGCCCCTGAAGAGGACTTTTTGTGTCTGAGGTCTTGGATAGTCTTTACAGATACAGCAGCTGTTCTACTTCAAGAATAAATCTTGCTTTATTCATTCTGTTACACTGCTGTAACTACTACAAGCCTGGTATTTTTGTTGCCACACCTGCACTGCAACAGCTAGAAAAGCGACCCACAGCTGCCATTGCATTTTATCCTATTACACAGTATCACAGTATCACCAAGGTTGGAAGAGACCTCAAAGATCATCGAGTCCAACCTGTCACCACGGATCTCATGACTAGACCATGGCACCAAGTACCACATCCAATCCCCTCTTCAATACCTCCAGGGACGGTGACTCCACCACCTCCCTGGGCAGCACATTCCAATGATGAACGACTCCCTCAGTGAAGAACTTTCTCCTCACGGACATGAAGTAGCAGAATTGCCTTTTGTGAGCCCTGAGTTTTCCTTCTTCCATTACACATACCAGGTGGAGCTCTGGGACAGCACTGGGAAGTTACCCTATACAACTTGAAAAGGAAAGATGTTGTAGCTTGGGGATGATTTGTGGTCACCAGTGCTGGCTCAGAACCTGATACAAGCAGTACAGATCTTTTTACTGGCCTCTTCGCATTGGCTCTGGCCTGCTTGCTAATTATTTCACAGAATCATAGAACTATAGAACTGTTGAGGTTGGCAGCAACCTTTGAGATCATCATGCTCAGCTGCTCACCCAGAGCTTGCAGTCCCATGGCTACTGCTAAGCCACTGCCACTGAACCACATCCCCAAGCACTGCATCTACATGTCTTTTAAACACCTCCAGGGATAGTGACTCCTCCACCTCCACGGGCAGCCTGTTTCAGTGCCAGAGAACCCTTTCTGGGAAGAAATTGTCCCTAATATCCAACCTGAACCTCCCTCCCCTGGCACAACTTGAAGCTGTTTCCTCTTGTCCTGTCCCTTGTTGCATGTAGAAGAGACCAACCCCACCACCTCTCTACAGCCTCTTTTGAGGTAGTTGTAGAGGGTGGTGAGGTCTCCCAAACTCATTTCAACTCATTTATCTGGTGTTGTTCTCCTTTCATGCCTTATTTGGCATGTGACATTCTAGTCAGGCAGATAATACATTGCTTAATTTTGTGCTGGGGGAAGCAGGGCTGGCTCTGAAGCATCTCTACCATGCTGAGGGTAGGACATCAAGTGGTCTGGCTCCCACCTGCTCCATCCTTAGGACTGAAAGCCTCTGGGGCTATCACAATTCTTAAGCAAGCCAGTTAAAGTTCATTTAAGATCACTTTTAACATAATGTATTTCTTAAGGCTGCCAAAACTAACTGTGAACACTTCCTTATGCCAAGCAAGGCTGGCTTTTGGTAAAATTTTGACACTCACTGCCTAAAGCCTAAAGCCTGTCTTTAGCAAGGTTTTATTTTTGCTGAACTGAATTTCTAGCTCATTACCCAAGGAATTCAGACCCAAGCCCAAAATGACAGCTGAAGTCACTAATGAGGACAAGAGTCCAAGGTTTGAGTCAGCTGAATATTTTATAGAGTCAGTTTAGCTTTTCTGAGCAAAGCCCAGACCCATGCAGGTGTCATGGGGTTGTTCTTCAGTTTAGAGCTAAAACTTGGACACTTCTGTCACTGCTAGGCTTAGGGTTGCCCCTAATCTTCTGACCAAATCCAGTTGCCAAGACAAAGGATAACCTGGACCAGAAGTGAGAAAGTTAAACAGGAAAAGAAAACACAGCAGCCTATTTCTAAGGCTTTTCAAAATAAAAAGCTGGAATTAGTTTGTAATTCTCAGCAAGATTTTCCCTGTTACACCAGAAGCTGCCAGCTTCAGTATTTATTTCACTGGCAATGAGTAAAAGGACCTGAAACTTGAGCCTGTCTGTGCTGTTAATAACTTCAAATATCCATCCTTGATCAAAAGCTTCATGTGCAAAAATAATAGCTGGTCTCTTCCATGAATTCTATTGCCAGACAAATTGCCTTTGTATGGAAACTACTTTCTAGAGCAGCTGGAGGACAAGAGGGAAACCTGTTTGGATGAGTACTGAGATTCAGAAAGAGGCTTTGGGAATAAGTCAGCAGAGTCTAGTCAACAGCAGCTAGGGCTGACCTTGCTTGACATCTTGAGTGTCTCACTGAATCCAAGCATGTGTGCATGCCTGAATGTGTGTCTGCTTCTGCAGAGCTGTGGAATTCAGACACCCATAGATTCACAGAATAGTTTGGGTCAGAAGGTACCTTCAAGATCATCCAGTTTCATCCTTCTTGCCATGGGCAGGGACACCTTCCACTAGCCGAGGTTGCTTAATGTGTCATCCAGCCTGGCCTTGAGAACACTTCCAGGGATGAGGCATCCATGACCTCCCTGGACAATTTCTTTCAGTGTCTGCCCACCCTCACTCTAAAGAATTTCTTCTTAATCTGTAGTCTTAATCTGCCCTCCTCAAACTTCAATCCATTCCCTCTCATCCTGTCACCACAAGCCCTTGAAAAAGTCCCTTCCTGACTTTCTTGTAGCCCCCTTCAGGTACTGGAAGGCCACTGGAAGGTTTCCCCAGAGCCTTCTCCTCTCCAGGCTGAACAGCCCCAACTCCCTCAGCCTGTTCCCATAGGAGACGTTCTCCAGCTCCCTGATAATCTTTGTGTCCTCCTCTGGACCTACTCCAGCAGTTCCTTGTCTCTCTTATACTGAGGGCACCAGAACTGGATATAGTGCTCCAGGTGGGGTCTCAGGACCTCAAGACGTAGGGAACTGACAACAGCCTAGCTCTTATGGTGCCTGCAGAGGTTGTATCTTGAGCTTTTTTTGCCACCCTTCTGGTATTGATGTGGCCTTCAGGTGGTGCAAAGAGTTCAGGCTTTTATTTGCCATTAAGCAACTTGCAGCTTTTGCCTAAAGCTTGCCAAGCATTCACCCTGATGAAGCACTTGACCTTTCTGTCATGCATAATTTTCATGCACCACCAAATTAGAAAGCACCTAAGGAATAATTTTTCTCAAACAAGCTATTTTTTTTTCTAATTATGGCTGGATTTTGAATCTTCTGCACTGTACTTCAATAGCTGCCTTCACCAAGGTTCTTCTTCTTGAGTAAGCTCAAGTTTTGCATATCAGACAGCTCAAATGCTTCTCTCTCTGCAAGCACCTGGAAGGAGGTTGGTGCCAGGTGGGGGT
This sequence comes from Melanerpes formicivorus, assembly GCF_026170545.1. NCBI lineage: Eukaryota > Metazoa > Chordata > Aves > Piciformes > Picidae > Melanerpes > Melanerpes formicivorus. Next base: position 6,404,872 of record NW_027142387.1, read on the forward strand.
TGGTCTCTTCTAGTATCAGGTTACAGGACAATAAGAAATGTCCTCAAGTTGTACCAGAGGAGGTTTAGGTTGGATATTAGGAACAATTCCTTTGCTGCAAGAATCATCAGGCATTGGAACAGGCTGCCCAGGGAGGAGTCTCCATCCCTGGAGGTGTTCAAGAAATGTGCAGACATGGCACTTCAGGATATCTTTAATGGCCATGGTGGTGTTGGGTTGATGGTTGGACTTGATGACCTTTGAGGTCTTTTCCAACTGAAACAATTCTATGACTCTACAACATAACATACCACTGATGAAATAAGAATAAACAGGTGGCCCAATGATGGTACATGAAATGTAACAACTCTTTAACTACTGTCAGTTTTGAAGTTGTAAGAAACACTTTTTCTGCATTAACCTTGGCCTTAATTTGGGCCAATGTTGCCATCCAAAGCAAGCCAACATTTGGTATCAATCTTGAAAAGAAGTTTGGAGCTGAGAGAGGAAAAGAATGCTGCTGGGAAGAGAAGGGCAGGCTCCTGTGGTGAGCAAAGCTGACAAAGAGACTTTTGCATTTTACTCATCACAGATCCTCGTTAAAACATCCTCCCTGGTAACAGCAGTTCCAAGCTGGTGCACACAACACTGGCCACACAACCTTCCATGACCTGCTTGAACCACATTTGCAAAAGAGGGCTTGGGGAAAAGCTAACTACCCTGTTTCATCAGACGTCTTCCAGACCTTCACAAAATCTCTGTACAGACTTGTTACTGTTGGTCTCTACAACTCCCTGAAAGGATGGTTGGAGACACTTGGGACTTGGTGTCTTCTCCCTAGTATCAATTGATAGAATAAGAGGAAATGGCCTGAAATTGTGACAGGGGAGGGTTAGGTTGGAGATTGGGAAAAACTTCTCTGCTGAAAGAGTGGTCAGGGATTGGAATAGGCTGCCCAGGGAGACGATGGAGTCCCCATCCCTGGAGGTATTCAAACATCTAAAGTTATCAGCAGAGTACAGGAATGTGCATCTATGGAACCCAAGGCAGTACCATCAGAGGAGCATAGTTCCCAGAAATAACCCCCTGCTTTTTCTGTAAGTAATTCACAGTCTGTTTACTGATTCTTTTTTACTTTTTAGCTCATTTTTTTCAACTGACATTTAAAAACACCATCAAAAGTGAGTCCCCTTCCATCTGCAATGTTAGGTGTTCACAGTGCTACACACAGAGTTAGCCATGCTTCAAATTAAACTTCTGTCATGCTTCTCTGATGATGTGGATGGTCTTTACTTAGGTGACTGCTGACCCTCCTCATTTGATTTTATTTACTCACACTACACAAAACATTATTTTTTTGTTTGGTGAGGCTGAGGAAGGCACAACCTGTAAAAAGAGATTCATTTGGGGCTCATCTGAGAGAAACAGACCCAGCTGATATTCTGCATACACAAGCTGTGGGTACAAGTTGCAGGGCAAGGGATGGAAGCTGGCAAACTCCTGCCCTTTTGGACTCAGGGTGAACAAAACCAGTGCCAGTACATGTCTCTGGTCCATATTGAACTCTCTTCTGGAGGACAGCAGCCATTGCTTCCTCAAAAATGTCAGCTGCTGGTAAAAGCTGCAGACAAGTCACCAACCTAGAGGAAACATGGCCCTGAGCTAGGGCAGCAAGTTCTGAATTACTGATTCTTGGACATAAGCAGGGAGCTTTGGACATTAAGAGGAAGTCTGGACATTAGGAGGTCGTTTGGACATTAGCAAGAAGTTTGTTACAATAAAGGCAGTGAAATATTGCAAAAGATTGCCAGAGAGGCTCCAGGGAGACCTTGGAGCAGCCTTCCAGTATCTGAAGAGGGCTACAGGAGAGCTGGAGAGGGAGTTTTTACAAAGGCTTGTAGTGATAGGATGAGAGGGAATGGATTGAAGCTTGAGGAAGGGAGATTGACACTGGGTATTAGGAAGATATTCTTGACAGTGAGGACTGGGAGACACTGGAACAGGTTGCCCAGGGAGATTGTGGATGCCTGGAGGTGTTCAAGGCCAGGCTGGATGAGGCTTTGAACAAGCTGGGCTGGTAGAAGGTATCCCTGCCCATGGCAGTGGGTTTGAAAGTGGATGATCTTGAAGGTCCCTTCCAACCCAAACCATTGTATGTATCTATGGATCTATGATTTCCTTCTGGCAGCAGATCCAACAGAGCTAAAGAGCACTCACTTCCTATTGAGCTGTAAAATATGTCTATGCTCCTTCTCCCTAACATTTCTTTCTGATTCATCTGTCAGACCCTCAAGATCTGTTTGTTTAGAAACACAGTTACAGAGCTCTGAATTGAGTAACTCTATTTTCTGTACATCCAAGCTAAAGTGAATTGCCAGCACAGAAATCTTACCCCCGTGGGTTTATGAAATGCATCAACTGATGTGCTTGATTCAATTTCCTGCCAGTGCTATCCCACCAAACTGTGAGATCAGAAGCCACCACAGTTCAGTGCCAAAGCCTTTTTACACAAATGAGCACCACAACCTTCAATAAAGTAACTGCCCTGCAGCCCCAGACAGAATCTTTGCCTTGGAGACACAGGATATGAGCAACTTAAAATAAAATGGGAAAGACCCTCAGCCTTTATTGTAGGTAAACGGGAGTTAATCCCACACATCCCAGTGCTACCACTGCACGCAGAAATACCCTTTTTACAAGGACATGCAGCAACAGAAAAAGCAGCAATGGCTCTAAACTAGAGCAGGGTGGATTTAGGTTGGACATTAGGAGCAAGTTATTCACAATGAAGGAACTCTGCAACAGATTGCTCAGAAAGGTGGTGGAGACACAATCCCTGGAGATATTCAAGGTCAGGCTTGATGGGGCTCTGAGCAACCTGATCTAGTTGGGGATATCCCTGGTCACTGCAGGGGGGGTTGGACTAGATGACCTCTCAAGGTCCCTTCCCACCCAGCGCATTCTATGAGTTCATTGAAAGCAGCCTGCTTTATTTACTTGCAATATCATTTGCCAGTGATGTCAGGCCACTTCTGGGAAGGGGTATTATTGAAGGGAATTTTGCTCCTGCTAGTATCTGATTATCCTGGCTGTCTGAAATAGCATAGCTCCAACTTGGTAGAGTTAGATAATGGTTGGACTCAATGATTTGGAACAATTCTATGATTCTACAATTGATTTTGTGATGATGGGAAGCCACTGAACACAGTAAGAGCAATGAATGACCTGTATAAGCAGGCAAGAGCAGTGGACAAATCTTGATGATTCATAGAGATGGGACAATAGATATGAAAAATCACAATCCCTGTCCAATTCCAAAAGGTATGAGCAGGCCAACCCAATACTGATGAAGGTTTCCACACTCAATAAAGTGTAGCTGTCTTCCTTGTGCTCTTCTTTGTAGTCTCCTTATCTGGAGACTTTCAAAACCCACCTGGATGCATTCCTGTGCAGCCTGCTCTAAGCAATCCTGCTCTGACAGAGGTCCCTTTGGAGGTCCCTTCCATCCCCTATCACTCTGTGATTCTGTTTTTGTGCCCTGTCTGACTCAGATTAGACCATTCCAATCTCCCCTCAACCCAGCCTTGGCAAAGACATATGGGTTTTTTACCTTCGTCTGTTTGATTGCAAATGGTCCACCCTGAACCTGATAAACTTGTCCACATAAGAAAATTATTGTCACATGTATGCTCTTGCAGGGATTTTATTTCAATAAATTGGCATTGCCCAGCAAAATAATGAGGCAGAAAAATACATTTTGCTACAAACAAGCCAGGCAACATGAGAAAGGCCAGAATGGCTCATTATCAGCTATGCCTGACTCGCAACACATTTACGTTCTCTTCTAGTACCCACAGTTACTTAGGACACATCCAATAAACCAGAGAAATTTACTATAATGCAGTTTTATGAGATTGAATCCCTCAAATGAGCTACCTGTAGGATCCCACATGAAAGAAATGATTGCATTGTGCCACCAGCCTATTGTCAAAGCGTCTGGTGACAATTTGTTTGTTGGTTACAGCAAAAATGTCCATTTCATGTTCTAAAAAGACTCCCCACCACAGAAGCTGGATTTCTATCAGAGACTTCCAAAACCCTTTAGACCTATTTTGAACTGAGCTTTTACTCATTCCTTTCACCTGGCCCATTACAGTCCTAGTGGAAACAATTTCCATTAGAATGACTTTTTTTCAGGAGTGTTGCAGACAAGAATCTCTAACAGGCAAGCAGCACTCCAGAGTTCTCAGTATTAATTCACAAGGCCTCCTATTTTCATATTTTACAGATAATTCTAATAAATGCAAATAAATGCATGACTTGGCTATGTTCTTACTTAGTAAGGGTAAGCTGAGGGAGTTGGGGTTGTTCACCCTGGAGAAGATTCCACGAGGACCTTAGAGCTGCCTTCCAGTACCGGAAGGGATCCTACAGGAAAGCTGCAGAGGGACTTTTCATGAGGGTGTCTAGAGACACAACAAGGAGGAATGGTTTGAAGCTGAGGGAGAGCAGGGTTAGACTGGATCTTAGGAAGACGTTATTCGGTATGAGGGTGGAGAAACTCTGGAATAGGCTGCCCAGAAAGGTTGAGGATGCCTCCTCCCTGGGGGTGTTCAAGGCCAGGCTGGATGAAGCCTTGAGCAGCTGAGTCTGGTTGAGAGGTGTCCCTGCCCATGGCAGGGAGGGTGGAGCAGATGATCTCTCAGGTCCCTTCCAAACTGAGCCGTGTTGTGATCCTATGATTCTCTGTCATTCAACACTCAGGACAGAGTTCAGCCCTTTGGGACAGAGTTTAACCTTCTGATTCATGGATAGGTTTACTTTTAGCTTTTCAATGTGTTAGTGTAAAGAGTGGGATGTGTAACACTAAAACCCAGAGCATGGTGGCAATGATGGCATTAAGTTTCCCAGGAAGGGGTGAAAATGACAGGACCTAAGACAATCAGCATCACAGAATCATGGAATGATTTGGGTTGGAAAGGACCTCAAAGATCATCTAGTTCCCACTCCCTGGACATGAAGAGGGACACCTTCCACTAGACTAGGTTGCTCAAAGCTTCATCCAACCTGGCCTTTAACATCTCCAGAGAAGGGGAGTCCACAACCTCCCTAGGCAACCTCCCACTACCCTCACTGTAAAGAATTGTGGCTGCTCCTTTCTAAAAAATCAGAATATTGGTTTCAAGCTCTATTTGCTGCTGATGAAGAAGACAGAACAACAGTGGCTGTTCAAATAGTTGTACATAAAGGTATTGGCAGCCTTAACGTTTGCTTTCATCTCCTGCTTGATAGGTGGAAGTGCATGGCGTGCAGCACATCCTTTCAAGTGAACTTACGAAATATAGCTGCAAATAGAACAGTTTGTGAACGGCTCTTTTCACTCTGTCAGATCAGATTGAGAGCAAAGGCAAAGATTCTGCTGCTAATTTGTGGTGAAATAACCCTGCAATAAAACTGCACCCCCTGTGTATTGTCTCCCAGGCATTTGGATTGTTTTGGGCACACTGCTGATCTCTGCAGAACCATGGAATTATTGCAGTTGGAAAAGACCTTTAAGATGATCCAGTCCAACCATCATCCAAATCTTCTATGTCTAGTGCTAAACCATGTCCCTCATCACCACATCTCTGCCTCTTTGAAACATCTATAAGGATGGGGATTCAGCCACCTCTGTGGGCAGCCTGTGTCAGGCTTTGAAAACCCTTCCAGTCAAGAAATTTCATAGTTTCATAGTTTCATAGTTTCATTCAGGGTTGGAAGGGACCACAAGGATCATCTAGTTCCAACCCCCCTGCCATGGGCAGGGACACCCCACACTAGATCAGGCTGGACAGAGCCTCATCCAGCCTGGTCTTAAACACCCCCAGGGACGGGGCCTCGACCACCTCCCTGGACAACCCATTCCAGGGTTTCACCACTCTCATGGTGAAGAACCTCCTCCTCACATCCAGCCTGAATCTCCCCACCTCCAGCTTCATTCCATTCCCCCTAGTCCTATCACTACCTGATATCCTGAGAAGTCCTTCCCCAGCCTTCCTGTAGGCCCCCTTCAGATACTGGAAGGTGACAATTAGGTCTCCTCGGAGCCTTCTCTTCTGCAGACTGAACAGCCCCAACTCCCTCAGTCTGTCCTCATAGGAGAGGTGCTCCAGCCCTCTGATCATCCTCGTGGCCCTTCTCTGGACACGTTCCAGCACCTCCACATCCCTCTTGTAATAGGGGCTCCAGAACTGGACACAGTACTCCAGGTGGGGTCTCACCAGGGCTGAGTAGAGGGGGAGGATCACCTCCCTCGACCTGCTAGCCACACTTCTCCTGATGCAGCCCAGGATCTGATTGGCTTTGCGGGCTGCAAGTGCACACTGAGAGCTCATGTTGAGCTTTTTGTCCACCAGCACCCCCAAGTCTCTCTCCTCAGGGCTACCCTCCAGCCAGTCACTGCCCAGCCTGTATTTGTGCCTGGGATTGCCTCGACCCAGATGCAGGACCCTGCACTTGCTCTTATTGAACTTCATGAGGTTGGCCTGTGCCCACCTCTCCAGCCTGTCAAGGTCCCTCTGGATGGCCTCCCTTCCCTCCAGCGTGTCTGCTGCACCACACAGCTTGGTGTCATCAGCAAACTTGCTGAGGGTGCACTCAATGCCACTGTCCATGTCCCCCACAAAGATGTTGAATAAGACAGGTCCCAGGACTGATCCCTGAGGGACTCCACTTGTCACTGGCCTCCACTGGGACATGGACCCATTGACAGCCACTCTTTGGGTGCGGCCATCAAGCCAGTTCCTTATCCATCTAGTGGTCCACCAATCAAACCCATGTGTCACCAGTTTGGAGACCAGGATGTGGTGTGGGACAGTGTCGAAGGCTTTGCTCAGGTCCAGGTAAACGACATCAGTTGCTCGCCCCTCGTCTATTAATTTTGTCACCTGCTCATAGAAGGCCACCAGGTTGGTCAGGCAGGATTTGCCCTTGGCAAAGCCATGCTGACTGTTCCCAATCACCTCTTCACTATTCTTTTGAGCGAGTAGTGACTCCAGGAGGATCTGTTCCATGATCTTTCCAGGCACAGAGGTGAGACTGACTGGCCTGTAGTTCCCTGGTTCCTCCTTCTTGCCCTTTTTGAAGATGGGGGCAATGTTTCCCCTTTTCCAGTCCGTGGGGACTTCACCAGACTGCCAGGACTTTTGAAATATAATAGAGAGGGGTTTAGCAACTTCATCTGCCAGTTCTCTCAGTACCCGTGGGTGTATCCCGTCGGGTCCCATGGACTTGAACACTTTCAGGTTCTTCAGATGATCACGAACCTGATCTGCACTTACAATGGGCAGTTCTTCCTCCCCGTCCCTGGCTTTGACTTCCATAACATCAGGAGTGTGGCTAGAGGCCCTTGCAGTGAAGACTGAGGTAAAGAAGTTATTAAGTACCTCAGCCTTTTCCTCATCACATGTGACCATGTCACCATTTTCCTTTCTGAGGGGGCCCACACCTTCCCTAGTCTTCTTCTTCTTCATTTCTTTGAATATCCAACCTAAACCTCTGCTGGTGCAACTTGAGGCCATTTCCTTTCATCCTATCACTTGTTACTAGGGACCACCACCTGGCTCCAACCTCCTTTCAGGTATCCCCTCAGCCTGATTTTCTCTAAACTAAACAAGCCCAGTTCCCTCAGCTGCTCCTCACCAGCCCTGTTCTCTAGATCCTTCAGCAGCTTTGTCACCCTTTTCTGGCCCCACTCCAGCACCTCAATGTCTTTCTTGGGATGAGGACCCCAAAACTGAGCACAGTACTCAGGTAATATAGGTACTCACAAACCTGTAACATTTGAGTCACAGACAGAACTCTCTAGATACACAAACACACAGAGAAGCAGTGTGCTACAAGCTACCACACACAGATGGCAAACTCCATGTTTTGGATTTGGATATGAAATACTCACATATTTCCTTTTTTGGATTCATGTATTTATAACAGATGTTCATTCTCACTGCTCAAATATATGAACAGAGGTTTGGGCTGCCCCAACTTCAGCACCATTGCAAAGATGCTGTCTTTACCCAGATGTCACTCAGAATCACAGTGGAAAAGTTGTCTCTTAGGCAAAGACAAAAGTGGATGAATGTTCTGCAGTCAGAGCAAGGCTATGAAGAGGAAGATTTTGCAAGACAGAGCTGGTGTGAAGTACTGTTAGCAAGGGAGCACTCAAGACCATGAGTCTGGAGCCATCAGTGTCAGTTCTTCTTTCACCACAAAGCTAGGCTGCAAAACGTAGCATTTCCCCACCAAGACACATATCTCAGCATTCAGTGAAATCTGGTTCCACCTTTCCAGTTTTTCTCCCACAGATGCTTGGAGAGCCATGCATGACACAGGACGACATGACGTCCTTTGTGGGATCAGCTGTGAATCTCTCAAGACACATTTCAAGGACTAGGGTGTCGGCTTCCAATTAGTAACTTCCTTGTTTATGCGGGCCTACAGGAAGGCTGGGGAAGGACTTCTCAGGATCTCAGGTAGTGATAGGACTAGGGGGAATGGAATGAAGCTGGAGGTGGGGAGATTCAGGCTAGATGTGAGGAGGAGGTTCTTCACCATGAGAGTGGTGAGACCCTGGAATGGGTTGTCCAGGGAGGTGGTCGAGGCCCTGTCCCTGAAGGTGTTTAAGACCAGGCTGGATGAGGCTCTGTCCAGCCTGATCTAGTGTGGGGTGTCCCTGCCCATGGCAGGGGGGTTGGAACTAGATGATCCTTGTGGTCCCTTCCAACCCTGAATGATACTATGATACTACTTGTGGGATATCTCCTCTACCCAGGTTGTTGACTTAATGTCAAATAATTATCTAGTTACTTATGATCAGTCATTCTTCTTCACTGAGACTGGGACAGTGAAGGTTACAATGAGAGAGGTGAGACAATTTAGAGAGGGGAAAGGCTTCTTGAATCCCCAGAGAGAAGACAGCTTTATCAGAACTTCTACTTGGTTACTTCAAGCTTTGTCTTAGAGTCAGCAGTGCGTAGTGTACATGGATATCAGAGATATGCCCCCAGCCTCATCTCCAGGGAGCAGTGCTTGCTTTTATCCTGCTAGAATTTAATTAGGTGAAACACTAGATTAGAATCCTCTAGAGCAAAAAAATCAGCAATTGTTTCCTCTGTAATTGGCTCCATCTCGGGAGAATTACAGGAACCCAATAAGATAAAGCAATTCTTTTTGTCTGCTAATAAGAGTGCACAAAGCTGAACTACCACCCCAAAAATCAGTAAGCCACTTCTAACCTTCTTTCATTTTCTTAGTCTTTCTTGTTCTCTTGCAGTCCAACCTCTGCCTTTCAGCTGTTAAGATGCAAGGAGTGAAAGGCAAACAGTACTAAGTGACAGCTGCACTCCAGAGAACAGCAACATTCCTGCTGGCATCAACTGCTGCATTTCATGAATCAGTTGAGTGTCCTCCTAGGAGCCCTCACTGCAGCCCAGGCTTGGGGATATTTATTTTGAAGTAAACAAGAGAACATATGTTGGGATACTGAACAGCAGCATTTGGTGGCTAACAGACTGTAATAGAACACTCTTGTTCTGCACCTGCACTTTCACAGGGGACTGAGCAGTGGTAGGAAGCCTGCAGACTCTGCTTGGGATGCTGCACGACCAGGTTGCCTTGAACTACATCAGCAGAGTGCTTGGCTTAGCCCAAGAATATCAGGTCTCTGCTCCGCCAGCAGGGAAAATGAGAGATCGGAAATAATCATCGAATATTTTCTGTTGGAAAAGACCTTTAAGATCAAGTCCAACCGTTCTCTAACTCTACCAAGGCTGGGGCTAAACGATGTCCCTCAGGAGCACATCTCTGACTCTTTCAAACACCTCCAGGGATGGGGATTCAATCACCTCCCTAGGCAGCCTGTGCCAGGTTTTGAAAACCCTTTCAGTCAAGAAGTTTCTTCTCATATCCAACCTAAACCTTCCCTGGTGCCACCTGAGGCTATTTCCTATCATCCTGTCACTTGTTACTAGGCAGAAGAGACCAACCCCAACTTGCCTCTAACCTCCTTTTCAGGGAGCTGTTGAGAACCAGAAGGTCTCCCCGCAGCCTCCTTTTCTCCAGGCTAAACAACTCCAGGTCTCTCAGCTGCTTCTCACCAGCCTTATTCTCCAGGCCCTTCACCAACTTTGTTGCCCTGCTCTGGACCTGCTCCAGCCTCTCAATGTCCTTTTTGGAGTGAGGATCCCCAAACTGAACCTGCATTCAATGTGTGGCCTCACCAGTGCTGAGTCCAGGGGGGCAATCCTTTCCCTGGTCCTGCTGGCCATGCTATTGCTGATCCAGAGCAGGATGCTGGTGACCTTCATGACCACCTGAGCACACACTGGCCAGCTCTTGATCAACATCTCTGTATCTTTCTCTGCTGAGCAGTTTCCAGCTACTTTGCCCCAAGCCTGGAGCATTTGTGGGGTTGTTGTGACTGAATTAATTGCAACTATGGTTTGACTGAACAATCTGAAGTTCAAGAAAACCACACTTCTACCAACAGTGCATAATAAATTTCTTGTGGATAATGCCAACAGGAGTCTCACTTGTTAAGACTACCTCTGTTCTGGGTCCTTAACATCACAGATGAACCTGTGCCTGAAGTAAGAGCCCTCCAATCCTAAGGGTTCTGCAGGAATAAGGAACATTTTCTGCTTCTTTCAGGAGAACAAATGTTGTAATGAAGCCCTACTCTAGCTTTTGCATTCTGATTACCAGCAAGCAACTACTCCTCATGCCACTTTGTGTTCCGACAAAGAAGACTGCAAGACAACGGCCAAATCCTAATGTCTTTACCTAATCTTGAAGCCAATCTCAGCAGGAGTTCAGTGAAATCTGTAAAGGCTGAACAGAATTTAGCCAGGAGCATTTGCAGATGTCAAATCTGTGAGTACTTTGCTATTCAATATTAGGAAGGTGAATAATCATGGAGACTGCCCAAGTTAGCTGGAGTGGGGTTTTGGTCCACCTCTTTTTTTTTATTTTTTCCTTTTCTTGCTTACAAATTCAAGCTGCCTATTTTAACTGAAAAAGCCTTGAGCTGCTAAAGGGGACAGAAAAATAGAATGCTGCCAAGTATGATCAGAAGAATTCAGAACAAGCCAGAAGCAGCGCATGGGCTTTCTTGGATTATGTTTCCAACATAATACGTGACCTATGTTCCCTTTGTACAGCAAGTCTTCAGAAAGGTGACTTTTTCTTGGTTGCAAAAGGACTGAAATACTTTCAAAAGTCTACTGAAAGAAATAAATATTCAGTAGAGACAAAATAACCTGTTCATTTTTTGAGCCCTTACTCCAAGAAAGACATTGAGTTGCTGGAGCAGGTCCAGAGAAGGGCAACAAAGCTGGGGAAGGATCTGGAGAAGATAGACCCTTCCAGATCTGTTGCTGTTCTGTGGACCTGCTCCAGCACCTCAATGTTTCTTGGAATTAGGATCCCAAAACTAAATGAAGCTCTCAAGGTGTGGCCTCCCCAGTGCTGAGTCCAGAGACACAATCACTTCCTCGGTTCTGCTGGCCACGCTATTGCTGATCCAGGCCAGGGTGCTGGTGGCTTTCTCGGTGACTTGGGCACACACTGGCTCATCTTCAGCCTGCTGTCAACCAACACCCCAAGGTATTTCTTTGTTGGGCAGCTGTCCCAAGCCTGGAGCATTCACAGGTTTGTTGTGATTCAAGTGCAGGACCCAGCACTTGGCCTTGTTGAGTCTCATAGGAAGACACAGTACCAAAATAAGTTCAGCTAGCTGATATATGCTGGGTGCATTCAACATGAACACTCTCCAAAACCTTGGTGAAAGGCAGAGTGGTTTGCAAAAAGAGAGGAAGCCCTTCCTGATGGGCTTTGTGGGGCTCAAACCCTGTATGAAGACAGTGAAAGGGATTTGCTGACCTCTAGAAAACCATCACTTGAATGTGTGTGCACTGCCCTGCCAGATGCTTTCCTTGCATTCATGAATTCAGCTTACCTCATAAAAAATTAGAATTCGTGCCTTGTCCCAAAACTACAGCCAAAGCCAGGTCTGAGTCACCTGTTCCAGGGAACAGTCTCATAAAAGTAATGGCTAACAAGATTAAAAACATTTCCTTGTGCCAGACCTTCCATCCTTTTCTTTGAGGTTGCTTTCCATAAAAAGTCCATGATGATAGCACTTAGCCTACTCCCTAGAAGAGCTCTAGAGCAGACATGGGAAGAAGGTCAGAGAAATCAAATGAGATTTGTTTACCACATTACCTTCCTTTTAACACTTTAGGGACCTTAGTAAGAACCTGTAGAGAGAGGAGTAATATCAGCAAAACATGGCAGTGCACAGTTTTCAGCAGCTATTGACCTGTGCCTCCAGAGTTCAGCACTATAGTTTCCAGTTTGAAAACATCCTGCTTCTTAAGGACTTTTTCCCAGCACCTGAACATTCATGCAAAAATGAAGAGAAGTGTCTCAGCAGCAGGTTAGATGAGGTTTCAAGGGAAAAGGGATGGATGAGAGCCCTCAAAATAGGTACAAACAGGTGAAATAGAAGCAATCAGTCTGGCTGCTCATGCTTAAAATGCTGAAATCCTCTTTCCAGAGCCAGCCCTCCCAACTAAGCTGACTGAAGTCAATGGCGTTTTGCATTGGTTTGTCTCAGTTTGCACTGACAAAGTCTAGCCCAGCAGGAAATATGTCTCCATCTTCACAGGTCAAACCAGCCCTTCAGCTACACAACTCCTGTCTTTCACCATGCACTGATCCAACATCCATCCATTCCCCAAGCCCATCACAGCCTCAAGTCAGTCCTGTGCCAACAGGAACACTTAAGGAACTGAATCACTGCAATATGTTGCAGCTCAGTAGATGTAGATTGATATCTTCTATGTCTGGCATCCTGTGATTTTTGCAGTGTAAAAATGCCTTGCTCTACCACTCAGTGTGTCATTTTCCTGCTACATATGACAGCAGTAATTCTAGGAATCAGAGAGGTATTTGCTGTAAACAAACCCAAAGAATAATAACATACAGCACCCACTGCAATCCCCTCTTCCATCACTTATATACATATTATTCACATTACATAACCAGAAGCCATAGGGCCTTCACTCCAAGAAAGACACTGAGGTGCTGCAGCACGTCCAGAAAAGGGCAATGAAGCTGGTGAAGGGTCTGGAGAACAAGGCTGGTGAGGAGCAGCTGAGGGAACTGAAGTGGTTTAGCCTGGAGGAAAGGAGGCAGAAGGGAGACCTCATTGCTCTCTACGGTTCCCTGAAAGAAGCGGGGAGCCAGGTGCAGATTGGTCTCTTCTCCCTAGGAACCAGTGACAGGATAAGAGGAAATGGCCCCAAGTTGCATGAGGGGAGATTTAGGTTGGACATTTGAAGAAACTTCTTCCCTGAAAGAGTTCTCAAAGTCTGGCACAAGATGCCCAGGGAGGTGGTTGAATCCCCATCTCAGGATGTGTTTCAAAGAAGCAGAGATGTGGTGCTGAGGGACATGGTTTAGCCCAGCTTTGGTAGACTGAAAATGGTTGGTCTGGATGTCTTAAAGCTTTTTCCCAACCTAAACAAGTCTATGATTCCATGATTTAAAGAGCTGGAAGTGATGCCTCTGGCAAATCAGAGTTGTAGAGCAGCATTTAGTTACTCAAAGCAGCTGCACCCATCCACATTTTGAGCTACAGGGAGAACCCAGGGTCTTCCTGGGACTGGAGGAATGGTGGCCTCAACAATGGGAAATAAACCCTTCTTGAGCTTCTGAGCTGCCAGAGAAATGAGCTGGGGCAGGTGAGCAGTACCAATGGTACCAGCAAGTTTGCACCAGAGACTGACAAAGTTCTGCAGAGATCAAAGCTCCAGCCCCACAAAAGGCATGGCCAGGGGCTGAGAAAAGGGTGTTGTAGCACAACGGGAGCTGAAAGTCTGTGACTCCTGGAAGAAAGGATGCTCCCTTTCCAGTGACAGTTGATCACTGCAAAGCTGTTGAAGGCAAAAGGAAAACATTACTAAAGGGGAGAAGTTGATTGGAAGAGGAAAGGACCATGCTCATCATTTATGACCTGGAAAAGGCAAGAGTTAGAGATATTAAGATTATAAGGGGTAGAAAAATATTTCCTGTTTTCAAATTGTGATTAGAAAGAGCTCTGGCACAGGATTCAAGTACAGCTCTTGATCCAGGTTTTTCATATCCCTGTATTATTCATAGATTCACAGAAGCTGGAAGGGACCTTGAAGATCATCTAGTTCTAAGCCCCCTGACATTGGATGAGATTTAGACTGGATGTGAGGAACAATCTGTGCACCATGAGGGTGCTGCAACACTGCAACAGGTTGCCCAGGGAGGTGGTTGAGGCCACATCCCTGGAGATATTCAAGATGAGGCTGGCCAAGGCTCTAAGCAAGCTGCTGTAGTGGAAGATGTCCCTGCTGACTACATGGAGGTTGGACTGGATGACATTTTGCAGGGCCTTCTATTATTCTGTGATTCTGGCAAGGTAAGATCTACTTCTCCTCCTTCCAAGAAAATAACTGACCCATTTTCATATTTATTCCTCTTACCAGCCTACTAAATGCAATATTTTGGTCTTCTATATGCTATTTAGATGTTTCCTCAAGATTTAGTTGGTTGGTTTTCTGTCCCAGTTGGTTACTGGGCTAGAGATTGAACTAGGAACAGTGTCCAGTCAATGCCACATGCTGCAGGATATTTTTCTAATTTCTGTTTTCATATTCCTTTATGTTATTATCTTTATGAATTTTCTTTCAACTACCAAATGGTAAAGTTGTGCACAAAGGTCTCACTGAGGGATCTGCATCTCCCAAAACAAATTTATCGCCAAAGAAATATGTATCGCAGAATCACAGAATCATAAAATGGTCTGGGTTGGAAGGGACTTCCAAAGATCATTTAGTCCAACCCCTTCTGCAATAAGCAGGGACATCAATGTATCAGAAAGGCAATAAACAGATTTTGGGTCATTTTGGTTTGGATATGCCCAGAAACAAATATTTCCTTTTATTAGTGCTAAAGCTAACTGATGAAGAAAGCTTCCTTCCAACTAGACATCAGTTGTCTTTAAGTGTGATATACTCAGTGCCCACAGCACTGTAATAAATGATACATTCAGAAAGGGCTAAAACATGCCAGGAGGCTGAAGGAATGGTTGTTGACAAAGCACTTGCAGAGATTTGCATGATTGTATCACAGCTGAGAGCACTTGAACCACATGAGGAACTACGAAGTCCATTAAAAACTTCAAAGTGACTTAATCTGCAGCAAATACCGATGCTAAATGACATTAGTGAGTCCATGTGGAAAGAAGGGAGGGAGGTGAAGGGCATGGCTTTAATACCTTCTACTTGCTGGCACCTTGAAATCAGAAGGGTGAGTAAATTTTTCTGGAGGAAAAAGCTGTCATTCTCATCAGGTGAAGAACCAGGAGGAGCTCAGATGATAACCTGCTTCTGTATTTTTCATGCCACATCACCTCCTCAACCTAACATGCTATGCTTGCAAGACTTACACCTCCCCATGTGCCAGTTCACCCACAGTCCTGGTGCCGGAACGGACTTATGTCCATTAGGGGTGGAGTCAGCTGTGGCACACATGGCTGAGTAACAGCTCCAGCAATAGGCAGTCTGTCACTGCTCATACAGTCAAAGAGAGCAACTAACCTGCCCCATACACTTGGTTTTGATATGTTCAGTGATACCGTCTTATTAAAACTGTATAAATCATTTTCTTGTTTCTTAGAAAGAAAATGACCATGTTGGAATTGTTCTGACAGATCACTGGAAAGAGTAAAACCTTCTCACTGCTTTCCATACAGTCCAAAGATCTCCCAAAACATGTTTAAAAGAGGCAGAGATGTGGTGCTGAGGGACGCAATTTAGCACCAGACTTGGCAGAGTTAGATAAGGGATGGACTGGATGATCTTAAAGGTCTTTTCCAACAGATAGTATTCTAATTCTCCTTTCAGGGAGTTGTAGAGAGCAATGAGGTCTCACCTCAGCTTCCTTTTCTCCAGACTAAACACCCCCAGTTGCCTCAGCCACTCCTCACAGGACTTGTTCTCCAGACCCTTAACCAACTTCATTGCCTTTCTCTAGACACACTCCAGCACCTCAACATCCTCCCTATGGTGAAGGGCCCAAAACACAACATTCAAGGTGCAGCCTCACCAATGCCAAGTACAAAATGATGAATGACTCATCTCAGCCATTCCTGATGCCTTCCGTGGAGCACTGACCTGAATGAGCATTGCTACCTCCTGGCAGGCAGCCCCTGGGGAAGCAAAAGTGAAAACCCCAGAGTTTTTCCATGAAAAGAATTAAAACTTTTAACATGGGTTTTAAGATATTACTTCTGATTTGGAGTGACTCAGTCTCTAGACAACAAATGTAGGCAGCTGACTAATGTCAGCCATGGATGCAGAGCTTGGGAACACACACTTGATTGAAAATGGAAATCCTGCCTAAAGCACTGTCCTAAAACCCGCAATGAAGAGCCTTCAGTGATTTGAAAAACTCCTCCTCCCCTCCCTCCCCCCTCACTCCCCCCCGAGTCACAGGCACTCTTTTTTTGTTTTTTATCTCTTTAATTTGTTGTGGAGATGGAAAGAAGGCTTCTTAGCACTGCCATGCCAGTGCATTCAAATCAGTTGTCAACAAGGCCACTTTGATTCAGAAGCAAATTTGCATGCTATTTGGAGTTGCTCCACACAGCAATCTGAAGACTCTAATCCATGTTTCTCTATTCCCAGGAAGGAAGAACATATTTCTCAGATCACAACAAAACAAGCAAAGCTAAAAACCAACCAACCAAACAACTCCTGGAACATACTGGGGTTTGAAATGCAAATCCCTGAGCCAGGTAGTAAATTCAAGTGTTGACGGATAATTTCCAGCTGAGTATTTTTTAATTACATGAAGAACACTCTGCAGTTTCCATAAAGAGAGAGGTCAAGTGTCACAAGGGATAATCAAGAAATTGGTTGTGGATTGGCCAGGCCAAATTAGTCACTGTCCACACACCCACGCACATTTAGGAGATGAGAGTGATTGAAACTTTGAGGATGTTTGGCAAATCCCTATTAACTCTATCTAGAGAATAGAGAATGCTCTATCTAGCATTCCATGAAGATTTCAATCCTAAGGAAGTAAAATGTTTTTAGCAGAGAAGGGTTCCATCAAAAACTGTTTGAGACATTTAATCCAACTGTTTCTTACAAGCATGTGGTTCATAATCTTTTCTAAACCTAACCTAAACACTTTGATTACAGGTTTTTAAATCTTTAAAAGAACCAGTACAGGTTAGGAGTTGCCCTGCTGGAAAGTAGCTCCATGGAGGAAGACCTTGGAGTCCTAGTGGAGAACAAGTTCTCCATGGGACAGCAATGTGCCCTTGTGGCCAAGAGTGCCAATGGTATACTGAGGTGCATCACAAAAAGTGTGTCCAGCAGGTCTAAGGAGGTTCTTCTCCCCCTCTACTCTGCCCCGGAGAGACCACACCTTGAATACAGTGTCCAGTTTTGGTCTCCCCAATTCAAGAAAGACAGGGATCTGCTGGCAAGTCCAACAGAGAGCCATGAGGATGATTAGGGGACTAGTGAATCTCCTCTGTGAAGAGAGACTGAGAGACCTGGGGCTGTTTATTCTGGAGAAGGCTGAGATAGGATCTGATCAATGTCTATAGCTATATGAGGGGTGGGTGTGAAGTGGAGGGGAGCAATCTCTTTTCAGTGGTGTGCAGTAATAAGACAAGGAACAATGGATATAAACTTGAACATAGAAGTTGAGAAGAAACTTCTTCACAGTGAGGGTGATGAAGCACTGAAACAGGTTGCCCAGCGAGGTAGTTGAGGCCCCATTCCTGGAGATATTCAAGGTCAGGCTCAACAGGGCTCTGAGCAACCTGATCTATTTGAGAATGTCCCTGCTAACTGCAGAGGGGGTTGGACTAAATGACCTTTGGTGGTCCCTCCCAACCCAGACTATTCTGTGATTCTATGATTTCACTTTCATGGCTGTCACAATCATTGTGGAAAGCAAGAGTACATGCAGGGAATGAGATTAAACAGAAATGCCAGAAGAGGGGCACATGGTAAGAAGTTTGTTCTCTGCTGAATAAAATGCTTTTCTACTTGGCACTTGATAGATCACACCTGGAATACTGCATGGTTTCAGGCTTCTTGCAAAAAAATAGGTGTTCATGAGCTTAAGGGAGTTCAGCAGAGAGCCACCAAGATGGTAGGAGAAGAGACTATGTTCATATAAAGTGAAACAAGAGAGTTTCTGACAGGACAAACTTTCAGAATGAGAACAGTTAAACAGGTTGCCCAGAGAAGTTGTAGAGGCTCCACACATGGAGTCATTTAAGGCCAGGCTAGATGGGGCATTGAGCAAGCTGGTCTAGAAGGAGGTCTTCGTGCATATGGCAGGGGGTTGGAACTAGATGATCTTGAAGGTCCCTTCCAACCCAAACCATTCCATGATTCTGTGACTGTAAAGGATCTAGGCTTTTTACTGGCCCCCTATAAAGATTTGTAGTCTCCATCCTTGCAAACTGGATGATCTTTGAGGTCTCTTCCAAGCAGATATATTCTGTGATTTTCAAGCTGAAGAAAGCCCCAAGCAACCTGGCTTGATCTCCTAGCTATCACTAATTTAAGTAAGATGTTGGACTGGAAACCTCCTGACATCTCCATTCTCAACTAAGCTGTGATTCTGTGTCTGTGTGACTCTCGATTGCTTGGAAGCTAAAGTTTTACAATATAATTTTGTGGGTGTTACTGACATAATTCAACATTCTTCAGGTTTCTTTCAGGTCATGCAGCTGGAATTAGAATTACCTTATTGTTCCAAGGCTCAGTTGAATTGTTCTTTTCACAAAGGGGACTGGAAGTGCTAATTAAGTTGATGCATTATGAATTGTTAGTTTGGATGTCTCAGCTGTCACAGTCATGTTGAAATAAATTATATGCATTATTAAAGGATGAATGTCATCACACCTGTGTTATAACTCAAGAAGTCTCCAAAGAAAAAATTTCATTTTCTCATTCACCTGAAGAAAAGGAGCTGTGTTCCCATACCACAAAACATGAATTTTAAACCACTAACCCAATTCATCCAACTTAAATACTTAAAAAGGGTAGTTTGAAAGAGCATAGGAATGTGTTCTTAGAAGTTTTAAGACAGGAAAATCTGCTAATATTAGCCAATGTGCTGATGCAGACAAATTATGTCACCTAAAAATCAGCATCTAGGGAAGAAAAAAATGAGTCTCATGGCAGTGGAAAGATGACAGACATCATGACATCTAGGCAATAAAAGGATTTGGGTTTATGCTTTTTGTTACTGGATTCAGTGTGAAAACATCCACTGCTGGCCACATGAACAGAATTCATAGAATCAAAGAATTATAGAATGGTTTGGGTTGGAAGAGGCCTTAAAGGGACCAACTCCCCTGCCATGGACAGGGACACCTTCCACTAGACCAGATTGCTCAAGGCCTTGTCCAGCCTGGCTTTGAACACTCTCAGGGAGGGGGCATCCACAACCTCCCTGGGCAACCTGTTCCAGGGTCTTACCACCATCACTGTAAAGAGTTTCTTTCCAATGTCCAGTATAAATTGCCCCTCATCCAGCTTAAAGCCATTCTTCCTCATCCTATCATAACAAGTACCTCTGCAGCCTTCTTGCACCTTCGGGTACTGGGAAGCTGCATTAAGGTCTCCCCAGAGCCTTCGCTTCTCCAGGCTGAACAGACCCATCTCACTCAGTATGTCCCTGGGCAACCTGTTCCAGTGTTCCAGAATTCTCATGGTAAAGAACTTATTCCTCACATCCAATCTGAATTTACTCTTCTCTAGTTTGAAGCCATTGCCCCTCATTCTGCCCTGCATGCCTTTGCAAACGGTCCCTCTGCAGCCTTCATGCAGACCCCTTCAGGTACTGGCAGGCTGCTATTAGGTCTGCCTGGAGTCTTCTGCAGGCTGAACAACCCCAGCCTGTCCTTTTAGCAGAGGTGCTCCAACCCCTGATTGTTTTTGTGGCCCTCCTCTGGACCTGCTCCATCAGCTCCATGTTCTTCCTGCATTGAGGGCTCCAGAGCTGGACACAACACTGCAGGTGAGGTCTCAGCAGAGTAGAGCAGAGGGGCAGAATCCCCTCTCTCCCCCTCTGGCCACACTGCTTTTTATGCAGCCCAGCCTGCCATTGGCCTTCTGGGCTGCAAGCTCACAATGTCTGCTCATGTCCAGCTTCTCATCTATCAGCACCCCTAAGTCCTTTTCCACAGGGCTGCTTTCTATCACCTCATCCTGTAGTCTGTACTGATAGGGACGATTCTTCCAGTAGATGGTGGGGAGAACTCTGAGACTTCAGTGTTTCACACAGAGACAAGGCCCTACAGGTAAAAGATTCTAAAAAAAAATAATCCAACAAACCTCACTGCTTGAACACAGCAAGCAACCAGTTAACTGTCAAGTCCAAATGAAGGAGCCAAGTTGTCCTACAAAGAATGTTTAGAACAGCAAGCAGACACTGTGTGTTGAACCCCTTAAAGAGAGGGCAGTAAAGAGAGACATGTTTGACATCGTTCTTTTCTTTAAAAGATTGAGATGGGGAAGAAAAGATAATGTCAGCTAAGGTAGCAGCAGATGAGACCAAATAATTGCAGATGGTTGAATATAGAAGGTGCAGGATGCACTTTACCATCAAGTGGGTACTTGATAGGAACTATTTATGCATGAAGTGTTGCCTGAGAGAACCCACAGGAAAATAATTGCTTGAGTGCTAGAGATGCAGCTGGAAATCATGATGGAATTCAGGCAGGATCTGAGGGCAGGATGAAGGGAGGAAGATGGTTCAGCATAGAAGCATACCTGACAAACATGGCTGAATACCGTCATGAGGAAAAAGAGACAAGCAGTGAGGAAGGAATAAAAAATAATAAAATCCTGCAGAATGAGTTTGTTGCTCCAGAAAACAAAGAAAAGAAAAAGGAAGAAATAGAAGATGGATAAGATGGAGAGAAGGAGCAGACAGGGATACTGGGAGACTAGAAAACTAGTTGGGAAAAGGATAATTCATTGAAAACTGTGCAGGAGCATTGGAAAAAACAAGGGAAAGAGATGCAGAGATCCACAGCAGCAGCAGAAAAGGCAGCTTAGGAACTCACTGGCCAAATCTGCATTAGTGTTTCAGTTTAGAGCAGCAGAAGAGCTTGGAAACAAATCCTTTGATTATTTCCACCCAGTGCATGGCAGTTTTGTTGGCAGAGCTGCTTGGGTTTCCCCTTCAGGAGAAAGCTGTGCTCTGTAAATGACAGGCACATCTGCACCTAAGAGGATTTGAAGGTCTAAGCTGCACCATCGCAAAGCTCTACACCAACATGCATGAACATCCAAAACCTCTGAAACCGTCAAGTGGGTCTGCCACAATCTGAGGTCCTTCAAGGGCTACGAAATGAACCCAATGCTGCATATCTGCTGCTATCTGTATGACTAACTGCCACTCATTGAATCTCCGGTGCTGCCTCCTGCTCCACTTTTCTGTGCATAATGAAGATGCGACAAACATAAGCCCCAACTGCTTTGATTTCCTGATTTATTGCTGTTGTAACAAATTACCTGTTAGGATAGACACAGTGTGAGAACTGTGCAGATGCAGCAAATGGAGAGAGAGGTTTGTGGTGTGTGAGAAGCCAAGAGAAAAAAACAGGCTTGTCAGTGAAAGTTCCTGCAGCTGCACAACACAGCAGGCAGGAAAAGCAGCTAGAACTGCTGTTCTTCAGAATGCATCACAAAGAGAGTCTCCTTATCTGTTTACTTAAACAGAAAGAAAACACAGATTTACACTTGGTGTCCTCTGCAAACACAAATAAGACTGTAAGTCAGCACAGTTTTATGGAGGTACATCAGTTGTCCAGTGTCAGCATTCCTGTCAGAAGCACCTAAAAAACAGGGCCTGGATGAGAGAATTGAGTGCACCCTCAGTAAGACTGTAGATGACACTAAGTTGGGTGGAAAAGTTGATCTGCTTCCAGGTAGGAAGGCTCTGCAAAGAGATCTGGAATAGCTGGATCCATGGGCTGTGGCTGGCTGTATGAGGTTTAACAAGGTCAAGTGCTGGATCCTGCACTTGGGTCACACTGACCCTATGCACCACAACAGGCTTGGAGCAGAGTGGTTGGAAAGTTGCCTGGAGGCAAAGAATCTGGGGATTTTGGCTGACAGGTACCTGAATGTGAACCAGTGTGAGCCCAGATGTCCAAGAGGGACAACAGCATTCTGATCAACAACAGTGTGGGCAGGAGAACCAGGGAAGTGATTGTGCCCGTCTACTCACCACTGGTGAGGCTGCACCTCAAATACTGGGTTCAGTTTGGGGGCTCTCGCTTCAAGAGGGACATTGAGGGGCTGGAGCAGCTCCAGAGAAGGGCAACAAAGCTGGTGAAGGGTCTGGAGAACAGGTCTGGTGAGAAGCAGCTGAGGGACCTGCAGTTATTTAGTGTGGAGAAGAAGAGGCTGAGGAAAGAGCTCATTGCTTTCTACAACTCCCTGGAAGAAGGTTTCAGTGAGATGCGGGTAGGTCTCTTCTCTCTAGTATCAGGTGATGGAACAAGGTTTCAGTTGGATATTAGGAAACCTTTCTTTGCTGCAAGAGTGGTCAGGCATTGGAACAGGCTGCCCAGGGAAGCAGTGGAGTCACCACCCCTGGAGGTGTTCAAGATGTGTGGAGATGGCACTTGGGGACATGGTTTAATGGCCATGGTGGTCTTAAGTTGATGGTTGGACTGGATGATCTTAGAGGTCTTTTCCAACCAAAACAATTCTATGATGCTATGGAAGATCTTTTCTACAACTGTGCTGGAAATGATCAAATCCAATTTCTGTGCAAATACCCAGGAAGAAATAAAGGATGTGTGGATCAAGGGAAGCAAAGGCTGGCATAGGGTGCTGAAATGCCAGCTGGAACTACAAAAAGAAAAAATAACCAACAATTTTCACATGCATTTCAGGGTTTAGTCACAGAGCTAAGTGCATCTTTATTTTATGAGCTCCCCTATTATCAGCCTATGCAACGGTGCCATGAAATTAACAGTCAAATACAGACGTTAATCCCCACATAAATAACATTCCCACAGGCAGTGCTGGGAGATTTGTTCAGAATTTGTGTGTTCAGAACTTGACCTCTAAAAATGAACACAGTGTTGTTGGGTCCCTAATTATAGTACCTGGTTTAGCTACCACAGCAAGGCAGCTGAAGCAGCAAGAAGCTTAAAGGAGTCAATCTCTGCCAGATGTCTCGGCCTTTGCAGGCATTACTCACAGAAATAATATTTGCTCACACAAGAAGCTCCACAGAATTCACTGGAGTGTAACAGAAGTATGGGAGGAATTCAAGCTCCATGATAAATCTTCTTATAAACAAGTTGTGGCAGAGAATCCATCTATTTTTTCCAAGCACGAAGTTCTGGGGGGCAAATTCACTACTTTTCACAACAGCTATCATGGAAAAATGATTTGTTTCAGCACATTGAAGAGTCGGGGATTAATTTATGACTCAGGAAAACTTTAAAGAGTCCTTTAAAACTAAACAGCTGGTTTGCAATCAGTAGTTGATGTACCAATAAATATCTTCTTCCAACTCATCAACAACAAAAGTTCCCTAAAACAGGAGTCTTCAGACAAATACTACCTTAACTATTGTCAAATGGGGTTTTACACTTTGTAAGCAGTTTCCAGACATAAGAGGATGTTGTTACCTGGCTTTACTCTAGAAGTGCTCAAACCTGATTTGAAGCTCAAATCTTTTATCTGGCTTTACTAGCCTTCAGATTACTCCTAGAAGAGATCTGAACCAGTCAGTACTCCTGTGGGAATAATGAAACAATTACTTGTGTTGGAAAAGCCCTTTAAGATCATCAAGCCCAACCACTCTCTAACTCTGCCAAGGCTGGTGCTAAACCATGGCCCTCGGCACAACAGCTCTGCCTCTTTGAAACACCTCCAGAGATGGGGATTCAAACACCTCCCTGGGCAGTCTGTGCCAGGCTTTGAGAATCCTTTCAGTCAAGAACTTTCCTCTAATATACAACCTATACCTCAAAGGTTCTCAAAGCACACAGAAATCCATGGCACTTTTATTGCATGGCCACTTTCACAGAACCAGAGAATCACAGTATGTTAGGGGCTGGAAGGGACCTCCAGAGATCATCCAGTCCACCCGCCCTGCCAAAGCAGGATCATGTAAGGCAGGCCACACAGGAGTACATTCAGGTTAGCTTTGATGTGTCCAGAGGAGACTCCACTTTCTGAGGTTCTGTTGTAACTGATACCAAACAAACTAAAGCCAGCTAGTGGAAGGAACTGTAATTAATTAAGAAATCACCCACTCACAGGAAGGCTTTATTACCTTATTTGTCCTAGAAAATTAATTATGTGTATTCAGTGGAACAGTAAACAAAAAGCTGCCATTCCATGAGTAGTAAAAGCAACCCATGAGTGCAGCAGCTTCACTAACTACAAATGTGAGGCACATTTCTTTCTCATTAGGTTTGAATACAAACTACTGCACAGTAAACTTGGGATTTAAGCATTTTTACTTCTCTTTGCTGGAGAACTATCCAATTCAGCATCAGTACAAAAGGCAAGACCTCTCTCTTCTCTCCAGTGAGATTTGAATATCACAAAGTAATTGCAAACCTGCTGAACTGATACACAAGCAATGCAATTCATTAGACACAAGGATCTCTTGAAGCAGGAATAGGCTGGAAAGGCAAAAGTTACCATTCCAAACCTCACTGCCCCATTGCCCATTTGGGTATTTTAATTTCTTGTTTACAGCCAAATTTAGAGCATAACATCAGAGTTAGGTTGCAAACCCAGATTCTGCACTGGTACCATTAAAATTCAGCAGCACTGCATCTTGTCCTGATGTCTCTGTAATTGCTGGAGGAAGATATTTTATTTACGCAGCTGTGGTATTTTTATAAAACAGGTGGATTCTGACCCTGAATGTTCATGGAGAATTATTGGAAAGGAGAAGAAATATAAAAGCCAATAGAACTTCTCACATGTTTGTCTTCTAGCCATGTTTACAAACAGGACCACAAACTACTGTTTTTGGCTAGTTTCTCTGGACAGGGGGACAAAGCTTTTTACAGACAAGAAACCAAACAAGTCCCTATCTGAGCATGGCTGCACCAATCACTGCTCTGTGGTCAGTATTTGGGGACTCCAAACTGCAAGAAAGACATTGAGGTGCTGGAACAGGTCCAGAGAAGGGCAACAAAGTTGGTGAAGGGTCTGGAGAACAGGGCTGGTGAGGAGCACATGAGGGACCTGGGGTTTTTAAGCCTGGGGAAAAGGAGGCTGAAGGGAGACCTCAGAACTCTACAATTCCCTGAAAGGAGGCTAGAGCTAGGTGGGGGTTGGTCTCCTCTCCCTAGTAACAAGTGACAGGACAAGAGGAAATGGCCTCAAGTTACACCAGGGGAGGTTTAGGTTGGATATTAGAAGAACCTTCTTCAGTGGAGGAGTTCTGAAACCATGGGACAGGCTGCCCATTCCTGGAGGTATTTTAAAGAGGTTGAGATGTAGTGCTGAGGGATGTGGTTGAGCACCAGCCCTGACAGAGTTAGAGAATGATTTGACTTGATAATCTTAAAGGTCTTTTCCAACCAAAATGATTCCATGGCTCTGCAGTCTTGCAGTCCAAAGCAATTGGAGCAATCCCAAAGCAGTATGGTTTGACCTGTAACTACCACACCCCCATTACTGGAATAACACAGCTCTTGTGTTAAAAAATAAGCCAATTTCATTTGCAATGCAGAAGCAACTTCTCCATCACTTTTCTCACAGCACAGGTATGACAGATACTGCTGTCATCACTTCTGTTGCCAACACAGCTTCCAAGAAGGATTTTAATCTCAAGCAGCATTTGTTTTCCAGATAACACCCCCCCCCCCTTTTTTTTTAACCAGAAATGCTTTCCCTCCATCATGCCTTATCAATAATGTTACACTAGACTCACCTCACAGCAGCTTATGCACACCCAATGATCTGATCTAACAAAATCCCTACTCACATTTGTTTAGCTCATTGCACCAGTGGAAAGTTTTAACACAATCTGTTATCTGAAGGCCTTTGGGGCTGCTGAGTCACATACAATTTATTTGAACAATATCATAATTTTCTTCATGATTAGATAACTAATGATTTGAAATGGGATTGGGTCTTCTAAACCAAATCAGAATTAATATTCTTCTTTTTTTTCTTTGATGAATTAATTACAATTGATTTATGAAGTGGCACTCTCTAGGGGCTTGACATTGCAGAGCTTACAGATGAGGCTAAATTCCCATTGAAACCAATGAGCAATTTTCCTCAACAAGCAGTGAAGGATCTGCTCTTAAGACTCAGAAGCTATAACCAGTGCCAGCTTCTAAGACACTCTTAGGATTGAAATTACAAATACTTTCGAGCTATAACACTAAAAATACATCTTGCTAAGAACCACAGCAGAATTTCTGAGTAATGTGCACATGGAGTCATCCCAAGAGTTTTCTGTTCTTTCCATAAACATAGTCATTTACTAGCAACAGAAATGCAGCAATCTTGAATTGGAAGGACATGGGTAGTAGACTCCTAAAGTCAAAACAACTGTGGATAACCCATGTGGATGCAAATCATTTATCTCTATGACATCCATTCCTCTTTTTTCCTCCTGATTTCTCTCACACAGAATCACAGCATGGTCTGGGTTGGAAGGGACCTCAAAGATCATCTAGATCCAACCCCCCTGCCATGGACAGGAACACTTTCCACTAGATAAGGTTTCCCAGAGTCACATCCAGCCTTGTCTTAAAAAATTCCAGGGATGGGGATTTGACCACCTCTTTGGGCAAGCAGTTCCAGTGTCTCACCACCCTTATGGTGAAGAACTTCTTCCTAAAGTCTAACCTAAATTTACCTTCCTCTAGCTTGGATCTCTTTCCCCTCACAAGCAAGATTAAGAAGCTGACTGCTTTTGATGGTCTAGGAAGGGATTCAAAGTCACACCCATGCAGTGTTTTGGTGTAACTGAAGCTTCCCACTATTAAATAAAGCTATTTGTTGGTTTGTTTGTGTTTGTGTTTGTTTGTTTTTATTCTGGAGTAAATGGGTAAATGTTTGCAATTAAATATTTTGTGACTGCTCCAGAGCAGCTCTGGGAAAAGGGGAGTCCTGGAGGACAAGAGGCTGACTGGAAGCCAGACTCAAGGCCAAGAAGGACAATGGTATCCTGGGGTGAATGAAGAAGAGTGTGGCCAGCAGCTTGCAGGAGGTTCTTCTCCCCCTCTGCTCTGCCCTGATGAGGCTGCACCTGGAATACTGAGTCAAATTCTGGGCTCCCCAGTTCAAGGACAAGGAACTACTGGAGAGTCCAGTAGGCAACCACTAAGATGCTGAGGTGACTGGAATACCTACTTGATGGGGAAAGGCTGAGAGAGCTGGGGCTCTTTAGCCTGGAGAAGACTGAGAAGGGGATCTCATTAATAGTGATCAATAGGTAAAGGCTGAGTGTCAGGAAGATGGAGCCAGATGACTTTCAGTGGTGTCCAGTGACAGGACAAGAGGCAATGGGCACAAACTGGAACACAGGAGATTCCACACAAAGAAAAAAATCTTCCCTTTGAGGGTGGCTGAGCACTTCCCAGAGAGGTTTTGGAATCTCCATTTCTGAAACATTCAAACCCACCTGGACCTGTTCCTGTGGGATTTACTCCGGTGACCTTGTCACCAGAGCAGGGGGCTAGACTAGATGACCCTTCCAATCCCCATTATTCTGCGATTCTTTCCTCTGGTGCTTTTCTTCTTTCCCTTTCAGGAACATCTTTGGAGACTTATTTCTCAAGAAGCAAGTGTCTCAAAAATAAACATGTTTTAGATAACTCCGTATTGTTTTTGAAAGCTATTTGGCAAAAGTTTTGGTTGGTTTGTTTTGTTTTGGTTGTTTGTGTGGGTTTTTTTAATGTACAAGCTCCTAACCAGAAGCATCTGCACTTTTACCACCCTATTTTGAGAACAACTTTCATCAGATATTAGTACATCTTCATTTTGGAACCAGCTGCTTGATTAAAGCTGCACATGAGTTACAGCAGCTGTCACCTTCTGATGTCATGAGGCTGCTATGTAAGGATCTTAATGGACTTTTCTCCACTGGCATTAGCATTGAATAAGCCGTGCAGCTTTTGGACTGCAAGAGATGAGGTTCTGCAGACTAAGAATGACCCCTGATGACTGAACACAACTTCAGTTTGAGTTTCAAAGCTTTAAGAGGTTTTCACTTTTGTAGGATTTTGCAGGGAGAGAAGCAGAGTTTGCACTGGCATTTCATAAAAGTGTCTCAGGGAGTTTTAGGAAAAGATGGACCTATCTGACAATCCTTGGCAAAAAGCAATTAATTCAATAGTGGTCTTTGAAATAGAAATAGAGAAGTAGCTCACTGAGCTGAAGGAGCCACATGGAGAAGACAAGAGGTAATGTGTACAATCTCCTGGGGAGATTCCCATTGGACTCCAGAAAAAAATCATCATAGAATCACAGAATGGCTCAGGTTGAAAGGTACCTATAATAATCTACTCCAACCACCCTGCCATGGGCAAGGGAAGCCTCTCGGCTAGACTTGGTTACCCAAGACCTCATCCAACCTGGCCTTGAACACCCCCAGGGAGCAGGCAGCCACAAACCACCCTGGGCAGCCTATACCAGAGTCTCACCACTCTCATACTGAAGAACTTCTTCCTAAGATCCCGTCTAAACCTACTCTCCCTCAGCTTCAAACCAACTCCCTTGTCCTATTGCTAGACACCCTTATGAAAAGTCCCTCTGCAGTCTTCCTGTAGGATCTCCTTAGCTATTGGAAGGCAGCTTCACATAATTGAATGTTCCAGTTCCAGTGCTCACCACAAGAACAGATGGACATTAGAATCATCTCCCAAGGCAAGCATTGTATTCCCCTACACTGGATGGTTTTAGCCTCAGCTTGACACGGTGCTGGGCCAGCTCAATTCAAATAGACTATAACCTACACAGGGTGGACCAGATGATCCATGGGGTCCCTTCCAACCTTGCATTCTGTAATTATGTGAATCTCTGAAGTGGGAAAGTACCCGAAGATGGCAAAGATTTATTTCTCTGTTTTCTTAGGCAAACTACACTTATAGCTGTTCATTTCTACAGACACATATCACAGAGAAGAACATGGCTCTGCAAGCACTGCTGAGGTAATTTAATAGTGTTACAGTCTCAGACAGAATATTTCAAAGATACATTAGCTATATTCTGTGATTAAAATAATCTTATGTCACATTAAAAATGTCACTGCACAATCCTATGGAATATATCAGATAACTACAAAGTTGAGTCCACTAAAGTCTCTGTTATAGAATGGTTTTCGTTGGAAAAGACCTTTAAAATCATCCAGTCCTATAATTCTCTAACTTGACCAAGCCTGGTGCTAAACCAAGTCCCGCAGCACCACATCTCTGCCTCTTTCAAACACCTCCAGGGAAATCAACCACCTCCCTGGGCAGCCTCTGCCAGGCTTTGGGAACCCTTTCAGTCAAGAAGTGTCTTCTATTATCCAACCTAAACCTCTTCTGGTGCAACTTGAGGCCATTTCCTCTCATCCTATCACTTGTTACTAGAAAGAAGAGATTGACACTGTCCTCCTTTTTTAACCACAATAACTCCAGCCCACTCTCTGAAGTTATCTAAGAATCCTTTATTGTATCCTTCTGGATGGTGCTGACTGACTGCCCCTTCCAGCAAGCGATGTATATATAGAAAAATCTTCTGACCCTTCACTTGTGGAAGAAGTGTTTTATTTTTATGCTTTTTTGTCAGAATCTATCCCCAAATAAAGCAGGTTACCAAGGAGCAAAGGCTGGCTACAGGAACCTCTTCAGGCCAGATATTACTAGTTTGGGGTTAAATTAGTTGTGTTATCTTCTGCCTGAAGCCAGTGACCCTTGAACAAAGCAACACTACTCAGTAAGTACTCAGGGGTCTAGGAAAACCACAAGTAGCTCTGTAAGCTCTGCCTGGCGTGGGCCTACATTAACCACAGCTCCCCAGCCTCCAACCTTGTCACCAAAGACCACAGGCAGAGTGACCTGCAGAGATGAGGACACCAGACACCAGATCAGGACACCTTCCCAACCTACTTGGTCCCTTACTTGGAATGAATCAGGAACTCATTTGCTATCCCACTGAAGCTGAGAAGGTTCACTCAGGTGAACTTTATTTACTACTCAGTTCCTCACAGCAACAGGACTTTGCTAGCTGTTTTCTCCACACTAATCTAAAATCATGTAATCCACTCTAAGAGGCTTGTGCCACTTGCCCAGAGCTGCTAGTCTTGCAAGTGTGACTACAGTGATTGGACTCAATGCTCTTAAAGGTCTTTTCCAACCAAATCAATTTGATGATTCTATGATATTGTCCTGACTGTGACACAGGACTGAGCTGAGACCTCAGGAACCAGATGCAAATTTTTTTGCAGGGGACTGTAATGAGCCACATTCTCTGTACAACAGACTCCAACAAACCTTCATGGCATACTGATGAGGCCCAGACAAGCTCCTACCGATGGGAATGCCTGTTTTCTTGGCCAACGCATCAGGCATTGAACTAGGGATAGTCAAGGTCAAGAATATAACTACAAGTTTAAAAATTAATCCAGAGTAGTAAATGCAAACAGCCTTGCCAGAAAGGCTCTGAAGATGGTCACAGAATCACAGATTGTTAGGGGTTGGAATGGACCTTCGAAGGTCATCCAGTCCAACCACCCTGCCAGAGCAGGACCACCTAGGGTAGGCCACAAAGGAACACCCCTGGTTTCTCCCTAGAAAAACACTGTTGTGGTTTCTGACACAAGATGAAAGCAGGCCTCCATCACTTGGATGCCTCCTTTGCTTGGGTTTCATGTGGTTTAGATACTATTCTATGTACTGACATTTAACATCTCCAGTGTGAGCTGTGTTCTACTATTCCAGGCATTCAGGGAATAGGTATCAGGCTCTCTAATCCAAATGTTAATTTGGTTTTCTGAAGAGCATTGGGATGAATTCTGATCAGCACTTCTGCATCAGTTTCTGAGCTGAGATTGAATACCATATGTGAAGATGAACAAGCTGATCCTATGTAGAAACTACCAGCTGATTTACAAGATCAGTATAACAATGGGCAAGCTGTCGAAGATCAGATTGTCATTTCCAACCTTCTGTTGGCCTGCAAAATCGGATTTCAAACTAAGCATGAATAAAATGCATTCTTCCAGGAGACTCTGGTCTGTTTGTTGAGTGAAGTTGGCTGAACAGTGGGATTTCTGATTTGTGAAGAAAGTTTGGGGGAAACAGGGACAGTTAGTTAATTTTACTCTGAATCAGACCACAAAATTATTTTTTTTTATTTCCCACGAATTGGAAACTGAGAGAAAATTTATTCTGACAATCCCAGCACATGAAACTTCCTCCAGGAAATAACCTCACCGCACCCAGCAGCTGGTGGGTGAAATCAACATTCTTGGTACTTTCACGCTTGCTAATTGTCCACTTCGGTTCCATCAGCAGCTGCAAGGGCTTCCCAGCCCTGCCTCCCCATTCCTGCTCCTGCCCCAGCAGCTACACCCCAGCTGGCCCAAACTCCCTATTGCCACAGGTGTGCCCAGGGCTCTCAGGCTCCAGACTATGGAGACTGAGCCTGTTGAGCCTTTTGGCCCAATGCTCTCGAGGAGACACATGGCCTTCTTAGGACCTCATCTCTTGGGTGTCCTGATGCACCACCAGGGGGTCAGGCAATTCAGTGCATCTGACTATGTTTATTAAACATAAATGTCTGTAGGGAAACATTTCATTCAGTGAAAAAACATTAGTTCTCACATTTCTGGCATGCACAGGTTGTTCCCACTGAGAATATAAAGTATGAGAAACCATAGTGGCAGGAAGACCTCCTGTACGGCCCATTTCTTTTACCAACTCTGTCTCATCATGTCTCTTCCCTGAAGGGAGATATCCAAATGGACACGGAGAAGAGAAATGGATCCTCCTCCTTGTAGAATAGAGTCTGTGTCTTGTGATTCTAAAACAATACTACAATTGTGACAGGACAATACTGCACAAGTGACAAGAGAAGGGGCTGCCCAGAGAAGTTGTGGGGACTCTAACCCTGGAAGTGTCCAAAGGCTGGTTGGATGGGGCTTTGAGAAAGCTGGTCCAGTATGAGGTATCCCTGCCCACGGCAGGGGGTTTGGAATGAGATGAACTTGAAGGGCCCTTCCAACCCAACCCATTCCATGCTTCTGTGACTTGTTCTGCTCTAGAGCACAGAGGTGATTACTAATGAAACTTCTGAATGAGCATAATACAAAACACAGCACATTCAAAACACCAAGACTACATTGATACCACTAATCCCAACACATCCTAAACACTATCCTGGCATTAGGGTTGGAAATAACCAGCTCTCATATTAAACTGTCTTCTCTTTCAAAACAAGGTACCTGCATCCCAGCTGCCTATTGTGCAAGTCCCTGTCCCATGATGGTTCCCAAACTGCCCTCAGCAATTCCTGGAAGAGCTCTAACTTTGCTGAGGACAGGAGTGTGCCAGAGGCTGTTCCAGCAGTTTTGAGGTATGATGACACTGCAGTGACTGGGGTTGTAGTCCGAGATGTAGCCACACTTTAAAAGCCTGAAAAGCTCTGAGCTCCTTAATTGTCAGAACTGTACGAACAGGAATCAAGGCTGCAATCTTTGTATGGTAGAAGAAAGCCAGTGGAGCGTGGTACCTGTGTTCTGGGTGACTCTAATGAGGATGAGCCAAATGAGAGCCTCGCTGAAGTGTGGCATGCTGACTAGGAGCCTTCATTTCACTCTGCCAAATTCTGCTACCCTCTGGGCTGCCTTTTGTTCTATGCAGAAATCAAGCAGAACCCTGCACAGAAGCCTTATTGTCTATGCTGTCCGTGATCCATACATAAAGAGATGGAAAGCTTTCCCCATGGCAAATTCAACAAGGTGTATTTTCACTAATTAAAATGTGTTCATTTCACTGATGCTATGATGAACAATGCAAATCTTTTGTAAAGCCTGCAGACTCATCACAATCAGAATAATTTTGATTGGAAAAGACCTGTGATGATTTAAAAGGTCTTTTCATCAAGTCAAGCTATTCTCTAATTCTACTAAGACTGATGCTAAACCATGTCCCTCATCATCACATCTCTGCCTCTTTCAAACACCTCCAGGGGTGGGGATTCAACCACCTCCCTGGTTAGCCTGTGCCAGGCTTCAAGAACCTTTTCAGTCAAGAAGTTTATTCCAATATCCAACCTAAACCCCCCCCAGTGCAACTTGAGGCTGTTTCTTCTTGTCCTGTCACTTGTTCCTAGGGAGAAGAGACCAACCCTCACCTGGTTCCAACCTCCTTGCAGGGAGTTGTAGAGGGCAATGAGGTCTCCCCTCAGCCTCCTTTTCCCCAAACTAACCAACCCCAGTTCCCTCAGCTGCTCCTCACAAGAGTCTGTTCTCTAGACCCTTCACCAGTTTTGTTGCCCTTTTCTGCATGCCAGCACCTCAGTGTCCTTCTTAGCGTAAGGGCCCCAAAACAGAACCTAGTTCTCATTATGTGAGGTATTCTTGTCAGAGAAAATATATAATTACATAATAAAAGTAATGAGAATGATGGCAGACAAAACCTTTACTCTAGTATCACTCAGTAGAGAATTATGAGCCACAAGGACTCTTTTTAGTCCAATTTTTAACCCTCAATACAAAAGGTCAAAGATTTTGTAACTTGTTCCCTAGAGTACCTTCTTAACATCAGGCTATGTTAGATATTCTGCATCTATTAATTTTGCCTTCCTGGGTTTTATATTCTCCTTACACATTTTTCTTTTCATCCCTTTCTCCCTATAGTGGGATTTTAGGAAACTATTGCCACATTTTATTAATGCCATTTCACATAATTAGTTTGCAAGACATCATCCAGTCCAGCCTGAGTGTAAATGCTACTAGAGAGAAATCTCTATCACAGTCAAATTAAATTTAATCTGCACAGTCTGATTAGAGGGGAATATAGTTCTTATTGTCAAACTGAAAATGAAGAATTCAGTCAAATTATCAGCAAGTATTAATTATAACCCTTCTACAGAACTGCTTAACCTAGACCATTGCTCATCTGTAATTCACAATTTTGGGACACAAACCCAGTCATATACTTCTCTATAAGGCCATTGAACTAGCAGCCAGTATTATAGCCAAATATTAAACAAGCTTAATTCTGACCTGAAATGCTAAACTACTTATCTCTTAATTATTCTATCATTCTATCTATTCATTGATTAGTAAGTTAATACATTGTTTTAAGATCAAGTTTTAATGCACAATCAAAAGGAAGTGAAGGATAGTATGAAATGTTTTCATTCTAATGTTACTGTTTCTAATTTGGGATGTGGCCAAGCTCCCATTTCCAGCTTGCATTAATAACAAAATCACATTTTTTCAAAGCCAGTGATGTCACATTTAATTAGCACAGAAACGTGATTAAGGAAGCAACTTTGTAGTAGCTTTTCCAGAAGAGAGTTCACTCAAAACCCAGATGTGACAACAGTAACTAGGACAACCTTTTCCTCCAAGACACTAAGGGTCAATAAGATCAACAAAGGTCTGAAATCTTCAGCACTAGCACCAGGCATGCTGCTCTCTGGCTTTGTGGATAGTGTGGGGGACCATGGCTACTTCATTGATATTGGAGTCAGTGAGACTCATGCTTTTCTGCCTCATCAGAAAGCCCAAAACAACATGTAAGCAGCCAAGAAAGGGCCTGACTGGAAAATAGGTCAGAACCTGAACTGGGGAATTGAGGAATTTCTTTTGTGGTAAGAATTATCATCAAAGTTATATCCTTGCAAGTGTGGGTTTTTTTTGTGGTAAGTATTATCAAAGTTATGTCCCTGAAAGTGTGAGATTGCAAATAGGTTAAAAACCCACTGAAACATTCTAAGTATACTTTTGTTGATGCTAAAAGGTCAGTGTGGACTTATTCTGGAATCATACTGTAGTAACCAGCAAATATTGGAGGCTTGTCATGATTTATACCAGGAAAGTACACCACAGTGTAGATGAGATGCATTGCTTTACAATGGAGCTAACAAATAAGAGAATAATGGGAAAAGAATCTAGGCTAGAGACTGGAGTCAGAAAAATATCACTGAGTCATAGAATGGTAGGGGTTGAAAGGGACCTCTAGAGATCATCCAGTCCAACCCCACTGTCAAAGCAGGACCACCCAGGGCAGGCCACATAGCAATGCATCCAGGAGGGTTTTGATACTCTCCATAGAAAACTCCACAACCTCTCTGTGCAGCCTGTTCCAGCACCCTCACAGTAAAGAAGGTTCTCCTCATGTTGAGGGGGAACTTCCTGTATTCTAGGTTATATCCATTGTTTCTTGTCCTATCACTGGGCAACACCAAAAAGAGCCTGGCACTTTCATCCTGACACCCACCCCTCAGGCTCTGCATGCCATGTAATTGCAGTTGTGACAGCTTCCTCACAGAAGCTGTGGAAGATACTGCAGGCCAGGTCATCTGTCAGTGCTGATGCAAGACACAGAAGTCTTGCACTTCATTATAAATTAATTTTAAAAATTATTAATTATTTTCTGAAGAGAATAAAGAGACTCTGCTTACAACTGTTTGAAACAAACCCTACATGTAACACTTTCAGTATGCAGTTACCTTAATGCTTTTTAAGTCTCTGAACTTCTAAGCTTCTTTCCACTTAACTAGAGAGAAATCAAGATTTTTGTTTATTTTTTAATTTTCATTGGTGCCACGGGGTTTCTAGAAGCATTTCTTAACCTGTGTGTGGTGTCCCAGAGTGTCCCAGCACTGTCCCTTTTCTTAAAGGCACAGCCTCAAATGGTCACACCTGTGTTAAACCTACATTAAATTCATAGAATCAGATAATTGTTTGGGATGGAAAAGACCAAATAATGGACTCATTCTGGTGACAATAAGACCCAGAGAAGTTTCAGGAAACAACCTGAAGTCTATGTAAAGCCAAGTACATCAAGCTAACCATTTTAGCAGAACATGCAGTCATATTTCAAGCTTGTATCACTGCACTGGAAAGCTAAAGAGCCTATTAACTTCTCTCCAGTGATCCTAATTTTATTTTCCACTGCTTTTCTCATTTGAAATTTGCAATTCAATGCAATCAATGTCACTTTGCTTAAACACTTTAATGTGCTCTAATAAAAACAGGCAATTGATATTCTAATTCTCTTGTATTGAAGCTAACACTGTGCTGTGAACACACATGACAGAACCATAGAATCAGCATCATAGAAAGATTTGGGTTGGAAGGGACCTTCAACATCATCTATTATTAACACCTCTGCCATGGGTCCCAGCTTGCCCAAGGCCCCAGCCAACCTGCTTTTCAACACTTTCAGGCTTGGAGCCTCCACAACTCCTCTGGGCAACCTGTTTCAGCACCTCGCCACCCTTGAGAGGAAAAAGTTCTGAACTCAGCCTGGCTTCTTCCAGTTTGAAGCCATCACCCCTTGTTCTGTCACTCCATACCTCTGCCAAAAGGTCCTCGCCAGCTCTCCTGGCAGCCCTTTTCAAATCCTGGAAGGCTGCTCTGAGGTCCTCCTGGAGCATTCTCTTCTCCAAGCTGAACAACCCTAACTCTCTCAGCCTGTCTCCATAGGACAGCATAATGACAGCATAAAAATAGTATCATAAAACCCACATAGGAAGTAAGCAATTCACCAATAAGCTTAGCTTTGTGCAAGATAATTGATCTGACCTTAATTCTGAAATAAAATTGATTAAAACAGTGCCAGTACGTAGTGTAAGACCAATAATTATGCCTTGTGTGTTGCAGTATCTCATCAATGCAAATCCCTTAATCCTTCCAAAGGTGATCCTGCTGACATTTCATAACGTCATGCAAAATATCTTTGCCTTGAATATGATAATCTGCCTGAAAAAAAACCACA
Source organism: Melanerpes formicivorus (assembly GCF_026170545.1). Lineage (NCBI taxonomy): Eukaryota > Metazoa > Chordata > Aves > Piciformes > Picidae > Melanerpes > Melanerpes formicivorus. The sequence goes on from NW_027142387.1 coordinate 6,441,908, forward strand.
AAAAAAACAAACCAAGCAAACTGACTCCACACCTACTCCTATTCAACATTTCCAGGAGCTTTCATTGCTTCTGAGAGTAAAGGTATGCAACAGAAAATTAATTTGCAGAATCAGAGTGGGAGTCAAGCTCCAGATGCTCAGAAGAATCATAGAATCGCCTGGTCAGAAACGACCTTAAGGTCATTGAGTCCAACCATAACCTAACATCTTCCTGTACACACCTGTTATACCACGTGCCTCAGCTCCTTCTCCAAAGGTCTTTTAATCACCTCCACCACTTCCCTGGGCAGTCTGGTCCAGTTGCCAGATGACCCTTTTGGTGAAGACATTTTTTCTAACATACAACCTAAACTTCTCCTGGTGCAACTTGAGACCATTTCCCCCTGTCCTATCACTTGTTTCTAGGGAGAGGAGACCAATCCCCACCTGGCTTCAACCTCTTTTCAGGGAGTTGTAGGGAGCAATGATGTCTCCCCTCAGCCTCCTTTTCTCCAGGCTGAACACCTCCAATTCCCTCAGCTGTGTATACACTCATCCAGTTGTCCATTTGGCACCCTAATAGTTCCAGGTTTCTTCAGCCTTTCACCTTTTTACGAGCAGAATTGCCCTTGCCATTCATAAAAGTTACATCTGAGGTCAAGCCTGAGAAGGTGAAGCGTTGATGTGTGGTGACTTCAGCAGATTTCAAGGGTCTGTTTGATTGAGAATTACTGGAACCATTATGGAAAACCATCAAAGAATACAAGAGGGCAATGAGTGACTCCTTATATGATAGTCTTTATTCAAAGTCCATACTGAAGAGATATTTGACAACTAAATACAGACAGCAGTCAGTATTCAGTATTCCTAAGGTTGGAAGGGACCTCAAAGATCATCAAATCCAACCTGTCACCCCAGACCTCATGACTCAAAGATCATCAAGTCCAACCTGTCACCCCAGACCTCATGACTAGAGTAGGGAGGACACTACTGCCCACTGCAGGCTTTGAACTCACAACCTTCCCATTAAGGGTCTGATGCACTACCAACTGAGCCACTTGAAGGAATATCAGTCAATCTGCTCATTAGTCAATGGTAATGAAGGACACTACTTAGTTTTCCTGTTTGTTTATTTCTTTACAAGATTATTGGTAGTAACTAAGCTGCCTAAAAATAATTCCCAGCAAGGCAACTCCCAGCAAGAACTTGCAAAATGTCTCTTTCCTCCTCTGATCCAGCCAGCAGAAGGCAGGAAGTTTTTGAGACTTTCTCAGAAAAGATTGATGAAAAATGGTATACTCCATCTCTTGTAACTCCATTTTACCTCTACAGAATACTTTCCCCATGAAGTGCCAAGAAAATGCGAACTGCAACCTTTCTCTGCTAGCCTAGATTCTAGCCCAGTGAAGTATTTTGTGTATTTGAGTGGTCCTATTTGAAGCATGCACAAAATAGATTTGCAAGAGTGGTCCTAAAATTATGTTAATCATAGAATGGGTTGGGTTGGAAGGGACCTCCAAAGGTCATCTAGTCCAAACCCCTGCAGTGACCAAGTTGCTCAGAGCCTTGTTGAGTGAAGTGTTAAAAGTCTACCCTGATGAATCTCATAAAGAGTCGATAGAAATTAAGTTGACTCAGTATTTAAAGGTGTAAACTCTTTGCAGTGAGAAGTGTCACACAGGCTGGTATTGCATCTACACTAACAAGTAAAGAAGACACCTGCTCTACACAACTGTCATGCTGTTTGCTGTGTTTTCACCATGAGGGAGGTGAAGCACTGGAACAGGTTGCCCAGAGGAGCTGTGGAGGCTCCAAGCCTGGAAGTGTTGAAAGGCAGTATGGGGCCTTCAGTAAGCTGGTCTAGTAGAAGGCGTCCTTGCCCACAGCAGGGGGCTAGATCGTTAAGGTCTTTTCCAACCCAAACCATTCTATGATTTTTTTCACTCTTTCTTGATCAATGAGAAGCTGTTACATTTGGACAAGTGTTTTTATAACACAGTTGGTAGGCAAGCAACAACAACAACGATATTGCAGTATTTCCACAGAAATGAGCTCATTACCTCTGGTCTGTTTGTGGTGAAACAGTTCTAAGTGGGTTTTGTCTCTGTGTTGCCAGTCTGGTAGGCAGAGATAGCTGCAGAGAATGTAATTAAGAGACAAGACAGACTGCAAAGAATGGGAGGTTGCATTCTGAACTGCTCAGTTCTTCCTTTAACTTAGACCTCATGTAATTCCCGATCAATAACTCAATAATGAAACCAATAATTCCTTCTTGGAATTATTCACTCTGCACATGGCAGGGAGCTCTTAAGGACTTGCCTGACCTGTTCTAGCTGTGTTGGTCTTAGTGATGATTTCAGCTGAAGGACAGCTAGATCCTGAGCCTGTGCCCAATTATCAAGTCAGGTATATAAGCAACAACCACAAAAAGCATGCCTAAAGCAAAGAACAGGGCATCCCTAAATTGGTCTACCTAGTAGTAATTATTAAATATTCAGATTGCTTCACATTATCAAAATAAACATGTACAAGCTCAAGTAAATATTTGCCTCTTCAAACCATACATTGCTTTGCAGCTGCACCATCAGGAGCTCTCCTATGCAAGTCCTGACCACACCAAGCAGCTTGGAGGTGTTTCAATTTACCAGGTTCAGATGCAACACGGGATAAAACACTTATTACAAAGCAGATGCTGCTACACTCATAAATTTGTTTCCCTTTACAAAGTTTGCATTTTAAGGCATATAAAGCAGGAGACAAATCTGGGAGACAAGCAAACTAGAAACAAAACCAGTAAGCTCCTATGTAATCAAACACAAATCCAACAATCCAACCACAGCCTTTCTAGGTAATTATCAAATACTGATGTGTTTCTAAAGAAATAATGTCATCAAGTGAGAAAAAAATACTACTGGACTAGATCCATAAAAGTCACTACTGCCCGAACAGGTGTCTTTTCCTGTCAGTTTACTCAGTGTTAATATTCACCGCAACCCCTTTCAAGATCCACTCTCCAGAATTTGGATGTCTGGAGAGACTTTTTTTGCCATGACATATCTTAAAGACTCACACGTTTTTTAATGACCCATAACCTCCCTTAAAGACCCATAACTTTCCTTAAACACCTATAACCTCCTTTAAAGACCCACACCCCCCCTTAATTTCATGGACTTACAATTATTTTCTGGAGCCTTTCTAGAATTACTTTTCTTGCTTCAGACTTTCCATGCACCTGCTCCACTCTATCTTCTGCATCTCTTCTGTATTTTCTGATATTGGGATTTCTTTCAAACCCATGTTTGCTAGCCTCCAGCAACTACATTCCTGCCATATCTTCTTTTATCTTGGTCCAGTCCCTGTTCACTGCAAGGGGGTTGGACAAAATGATCTTTAAGGGTACTTTCCAACCTGATGCATTCTATGATTCTCTTCATCCTGGCCAATGTTGTGTCAAAAGCCTACTTGGTTCATCCTACTGTCTTTTTTTTTAACCTCCTTCTTGTCTCTCAGCTTTACTCACACTTCTGTTTTCAACATTGATCTATAAAAACCTTTTCCTTCCTGATTACAGTTCCTAATTACACTCAGTGCCTGCTATAATTTCTTAATTAACTCTGTAACCATATAATTAAACTTTGTCTCATTTTCTGAAACATCTGGCAGGAAAGAAGCACTCCAAATAAACTTGTAGTATTACTGAATAGCTTGCTGTTAACTACAGCCTCTCATACTGACTAGCTCAGTTACTATCAATATTGACTACATCTTTCTCTTGGCTTAGCCAGTAAATCTGCTGGGACAGGAACAGTGTTTTAGTTTGATGTTTGAAGAGCCCTGAAGAGTAGTCTCCAACTACTCTGAGACTGACAAGAGTATAATTTACAGACACTGCAATAATACATAGGAATAAAGTTTTCTTATAAAGTTGACATTATTAACTCACTGGAGTGCTTCAAAACCTTTTTTTCTTCCAACACGACCTCAGTTTGCCTAAATATAGAATCACAGAACCGTATCGTTGAGATCATTGAGTCCAACCATTGAGACATGAGAGAATGCCCAGAGAACAGTGTTTGTTCAGCCTTGAGAAGAGAAGGCTTGGGGAAGACCATATTACTGCATACCTGTACATAAAGGGTTGCTACTCTCTTTTTATGAGGACTCCCATGGAAAAGACAAGGGGTGATGGGGACAAGTTCCCACTGGGGAGGTTCCCACTGGACTCCAGAAAAAAATGCTTCCCCATGAGAACAGCTGGATATTGGAATCATCTCCCAGGGGAAGCAGTGGATTCCTCTACATGGGACAGTCATAAGACTCAGCTTGACAGGGTGCTGGGGCACCTCATTTCATCTAGAAAGGTTGGACCCCAAGGATCTCTTCCAACCTGGCATTCTGTGATTATAAATGCGGAGTGTCCTGCAGACCACTTAGTAGCACAACAATAAAGGGTGCCTTTTATTGGGAAGAAACTTTCTGATGTGGCCCTCCTTAGATACCTCCTTAGCAGTGTTTGGTTCTGCAAGCTCCAACACACAAAGACTTGACACAACCCTGGGGGTTCCCGTGTCGGCACAGCTCTCCATGCTCACCCATCAGATGCCCTGACAAGGCTTCCAAACGTGGTAAGCAATTGCCACAGATCTTGAGTTACGATTGCAGGCAGTTCTCGTTAGCAGACACCCAATGCTTCAACACCAACAATGAAGATGAGTCATTAAAGCAGATTTAGAGCATCAGTGAGCAAGTGCTGAGACAAATATATCTGTCTGCTGTGACATGTAAGACAGCACTGCCTCAGCATTATTCTCTCTCTCTCTCCAATGTCTACCTCAAATATTGAAACTCCGCCTCTGCTGTAATCTCAAACGGAAAGGAATTTTGCTCATTCACTTTCCTCCAGCATCCTGCTTATTTTAGAAGCCTTTATCAGTCCATCCAAGCCTGCAGGTTGGTTTATTGGGGTCTTTCCTCTGACCCTACTAATACAGCTTCTCTGAGCTTTCTCCAAAGAGCAGTAGCAGTTCTACAAATTGGGGTGATTCTTCATACACTGCCACACACACTATGAAGGGTGGCTATGAAGCTACCATGGGTATTTCAGTCCAATACAACCTGGGGAAGTTATCACTGGCATCAGATGAACAGGGAAGGGTTGTCTGCAGACTCAGCAAGAAGATTTTGCAGTTCACACTTGGTTAGATAATCCTTATAACCCTCACACACATTCACTTAATGTGGTATTGCTTTTTGACACCTCCACCAGAAAACATTCCCCATTCTCTTGCTGTGAAAGGGCTCTTCCCAGCCCTAAAAATATTATTTCACTTTTAATATTTAACAGCCAACAATCTACCATTTTATTTTCCTTTTCTCTTTTGGGGAGTTTTGTCTCTGTAAAGATGGATTGTCCCAGGTGGAGCAGAAAGGAATGGTGGAACTGTGGAACAGATTGCCCAGGGAGGTGACTGAGGCCCCCTCTCTGAGGATATTCAAGGTGAGGCTCAACAGGTCTCTGGGCAACCTGATCTAGTCGAGGATGACCCTGCTGACTGCAGAGGGTCACCTTTGGAGGTGCCCTCCAACCCAGACCATTCTATGATTCTAAGTTACAGAGATGAACTTTCTGGTCACTCTATATGTAAGAAGCACAACACTGAGCAAGCACATTTAGAACAGAGAGCTGTATGTCCCTTGAAACAACATCCTCAACACAGATTGGAATTAAATGTATATGCAGAATAAATTTCACTTAAACACCAGAAAGAATGAAAATAGGTCAGTATCTCAACCTCATTTTTAAAACCTTACTTCTCAGGGTGACCTGACAATTTGATTGAAATTAGCTGGATAATTGACTTGTTACAGTATTAAGCCTTGGAGATATAATTTGATCTACTGCAGATCTGTCAATCTCATTCTGTGCAAAGAGGGCTTTAGAACTAATGGGGCTTTCTCAGCTACCAAATATGTTTCTTGTTTGTTTCAGATCCTGCATTATTAGACAGTGGCTGTGATTTTCAGAGGTTGTTTCCAGCCATGACAAACTGCAGCAGACTTCTGTTACTTTTCTTCAAGAAAGGTGAACCTGGAAGTAGCTGTTCAATTAGAAGAACAGATGTCTGGAAATGCTGTCTCAAGACATCCCTCGCTGCTCAGTATCCTGATCCACTACACATTTCCAAACATTTTAAGCACCTTTGTTTTCTTCCTGCAGCCAGTCTGGGAATTCTCTATGTGCTTTCTGATGGGGCACTGGTTTTACTGTATGGAGAGCTGCTACCTGATAGTGATGTCCTGTGCAAATACTAACAGCTTGAAGCATGCGTCTATTCAAACTACCTCCAATGACATCATTTGTGTGTAGAATTATGTGCAAACACATAAACAGAGGTAAAATCAATTCTCCCAGCTATCATGAGGATTATTTCTTTGAAATAAAACAATGAACACATTTCGTAGAATCACAGAATTGTCAGGATTCACAGAGACTTAAAGGATCATCTAGTTCCACCCCCCCTGCCATGGGCAGGGACACTTTCCACTAGATCAGGTTGCCCAGAGCCACATCCAGCCTGGCCTTAAAGACATCCATTTAAAAAATGAACAAGATATAAGAGATAAATTAAATGCAGACAGTAAGATCAAAGAATCAGAGAACGGTAGGGGTTAGAAGGAGATCACTAAGTCCAAACTCCACGCCAAGGAAGGTTCAAGGAATGTCACACAGGAACATGTCAAAGCAGGTTTTGAATGTCCCCAGAGATGAAGACTCCACTTCTCTGGGCAGCCTGCTCTAGTGCTCTGCCACCCTTAAATTAAAGAAGCTCCTCTTCATGTTTAGATGGAACTTCTGATGTTCCAGTTTGTGCCTGTTACCCCTTGTCCTGTCACTGTGCATCACCGAAAAAAGATTGTTTCCATCCTCCTGACAATCGCCTGTAAATATTGACCAGCACTGATGAAACCCTCCCTTAGTCTTCCCTTTTCCAGACTAAAAAGACCCAATTCTTTCAGCTTTTCCTCACCACAGAGATGTTCCAGTCCCCTCAGCATCTTTGTAGCCCTTTGCTGTACGCTCTCCAGCGATTTCTGGTCCTTGAACCAGACAGCCCAGAACTGGACACAGTATTCCAGATGTGGCCCCACCAGGGCAGGGCAGAACAGAGTAGGAGGAGAACCTCTATTGTCAATTGCTCTAATGTAAATGTTCAAATCACCTGTTCCAGAAATGAATCCTTCAGTTAGAACAGAGATTTTGTTAGAAACCACAGAAGTGCTTTCAGTAGGTGCTGTGAAGCTGTAGCTTATTGTAAAGCTCCTCAAGAATGCACTCTGAACCAAAGAGGGAAAACTCTGCTGACTGCAGGGGAGTTTGACTAGATGGTCTTTGGAGGTCCCTTCCAACTCAAACCATGCCATGATTCTATGATTCTCTCTCTCTTCCATTTAGATTCCCAAGTACAGATGTTTTGGAAGTTTGAGGATTCCAAATTTGAGAGCTTTCACCTGAAGTCATAGAATCATAGTAAAATCAAAGAATCAGCAAGGTTGGAAGAGACCTCAAAGATCATCTAGCACAACCTGTCACCCAAGACCTCATGACTACTAAACCATGGCACCAAGTGCCACGTCCAGTCCCCTCTTGAACACCTCCAGGGATGGTGACTCCACCACCTCCCTGGGCAGCACATTCCAATGGCGAATGACTCTCTCTGTGAAGAACTTTCTCTTCATCTTGAGTCTACACTTCCCCTGGCTCAGCCTGAGACTGTGTCCTGTTGTTCTGGTGCTGGCTGCATAGGAAAAGAGACAAACCCCACCTGGCTACAACCTCCCTTCAGGAAGTTGTAGACAGCAATAAGGTCTGTCCTGAGCCTCCTCTTCTCCAGGCTAAACAATCCCAGCTCCTTCAGCCTCTCCTCATAGGGTTTGTGCTCGAGGCCTCTCCCCAGCCTCATTGCCCTTCTCTGGACACGTTCAAGTGTCTCGATGTCCTTGTTAAATTGAGGGGCCTAGAACTGGACACAGTACTCAAGGTACTTGCAGCAATATAACCTGTGCATGGGCCAATTTGGCGATCATCAATTTCAGTTCTGCAGAAAAATTGCTTTTAAGAAAGAGAAGATGGGAAAAAATCCAAACCTCTTTTTAAACACCGTGTTAAAAGGTTGCCACCTACTGGGCATCGTATCAACCTCCAGTAAGAGACTTTGAGAGGTCTGAGAAAAAACTGCCAAAGTCTGCTTTGCAGGAAAGCTCCCTAGAACTGAAATAATAAAAAAACCCCACTTCATAGCTCACTGTCCTACTTAAGCTCAGGGCTCCCCAAAAGCTCAGTGTTGTCTTTATTTTCTTCCAGACTTCTCATGTATCCTCTTTTTTTTAGTCTTGTAGCAGCAGCAACAGCCACATTTCATCTGCATTAATTCTGTGTGTTTTCCTCCTAGTTCTTCTCCTTCTGGTGCATAGATTCCTGCTGAGAAGGTTGTGCCTTAAAAATCTCTTCACCAGCTTATTTCCATTCTCCACCCTTTGGCTAACAGGCATTGTCCAGGCTTCCCAATGAAAACAAATATGCAATCTATGTGGACACGCAGCAAATATGATGGAATAAATATCATGTTTCAGGGGGAAATGAGGCTGTGCTTTAGGTTCTCCCTGGTATGTGGTCAAAAACAAATATTAAAAATTAGGTTTAAGCTTTCAGTTTATACTTCCTGATTTTCTGAAATTGCAGAATCATAATTCTACTGGCCTCAAATTGCACCAGCAGAGGTTTAGGTTGGATATCAGAAGAAACTTCTTGACTGAAAGGGTTCTCAAACACTGACACAGGCTGCCCAAGGAGGTGGTTGAATCCCCATCCCTGGAGGTGTTTCAAAGATGCAGAGACGTGGTGCTGAGGGACAGGGTTTAGCCCCAGCTTTGTTAGAGAATGGTTGGACTTGATTATCTTAAATGTCTTTTCTGACCAAAATGATTCTATGATTCTAAATTATGGGAAGAAAAATGCAAAAGAGAGGATTTTTTTTAGTAGTTGCCAATCAGACTGGCTCTAAGCAGGATGGCAAAACAAGATCTGTAAGCAGATAGGACAGAGACCCTGCTCAGCTACAGAAAACCCTGATTCTCCCTACCTTCAAGTGTCTGGCAGATTTTTCTTTTTCCTTTTCTTGTGAAAAGTCACATGGCAGAAGTGGGCTTGCACAGGACTTTGAGAACTCTGTGTGGCAGTTCTTCTTACTTGCTATGTTTGCCTGTAGAGTTAAGTTCACTCAGGATGAAGATACTATCATAGAATCATGATAGGTGAACTTAAGATGAAAATACTATTGTGATTCTATGGAAGAAATAGATAGAAAAATGCTGCTTTATAATAAGAAAAGTCCCAGTCACCAACTTTGAAGAAGACCAAAGCCACCTTCTCACCCTTTTCACCCCCATGCTTTGACCATACCCAGGGATTTCAGATAATACCCGGCCTTCCTCGCCATCAGAGTACACATTGGCTCATCTCCAGCTATCTCTGGATCAACACCCCCTACTGGGCAACTATCCAGCCACTACCCTTAAAGCCTGGATTACTCCATTCCAGACCACAACAATTTATAGATTCACAGAATGGTTTAGGTTTGAAATTACCTTAAAAATCATCTAGTTCCTAGCCCCCTGCCATGGGCAGGAACAGCTTCCATTGTACCAGGCTGAACACCTCCAGAGAGGGGGCATCCAGGACCTTCCTGGGCAACCTGTTCCAGAGTCTCCCTGATGCATACAAAAAAAACCCCAACAAAACAGGTTGGAATGGACCTCTGGAGAAAAACTACTACAGCAGAGCTAAATTCCAAGATGGATCTGGTTATTCAAGGTCATATCTAGGCTAATTCTGAGTTTTCCCCAAGGATGGAAATTCCATAGCCTCTGGGCAATCTTCTTCAGTTTTCAACTGTTCTCATTCATCTGCTCACTAATGATCTGGATCTGACTGTGATTTAGAAATCACCCTAGCATCGTGTGATTAACACTATTGGCATTCAGTGGAATTCACTCAGTGGTAAGAGGGTGACATTTTCTGCTATTTCAAGACCTCTCTTCTTCAATGTATCTTGTGCAGATGACTTATCAGCAGGCATTTTTGAAATGCTGCCTTCTGGATGAAGTGCTGGAAGGCATTAATTAGCTGCCCTCCTTGTCCTATCTAACTTCCAAGACCAAATTGTACATCTAACATAATGAATATGCCTGGTAGAGAGGGCTTGGAAGTGATGCCATTTAGCATGAGTGGGTTGTTTTGTTCCTGTAGCGTTGCATGATTGTGCTTGTGTTGATTTGTTCCTGATTCATTGCCTTCAAGGTCTTTAATATCTATGCCTATACAGAACACACTCTCCCTTCTCTTCTCTGCTGCCACCATCAAGTGCACCTTTTCCCATGGATTCTCTACTTTTCTAATTAATAAATTTATTGCCAAAGGGCTTGGAGTGGAAATAGTTGTATCACAGGGCAGTGTGCACTTTTGGTACTGTCTTATAATTGGATTTTCTAACAAGCAGCTGACACCCTCTGTCTTCAAACACACACACACAAACTTCAGACTAAACTTACTGTATTTACCAAATGTCACGAACAGATAAACTTTACATCCAAAATTAATTCTGCAGAGGTGTGTCTTACAGAGATATCTGGATGCTTAGTTGTATCCTTGGACTTTTATCTACCCAGAATACATGTTCTCATATCCTACTAGCACTGTTTTGTGCCACAAGTTCAGTTTTTCCAGTTGTCAGTCCCAAAAATTGTGCCCAATGCTGATGTTCATTTTCATTACTATTTCAAGGTCAAGGGAAGTTCTCCTCCCTCTCCACTCTGCCTTGGTGAGGCCACATCTGGAGTATTGTGTCCAGTTCTGGGATGGAAACTCCTCCACCATAAACTAGTGTACACCACCTCAAAAGTGACTGCAAACCAAAGCTCTAGGAAGATCAGGGCTATACATGTGTGGGTGTGTTCTTACACAAATGGTAGAAGGTTCAGCCCTGACTCAGAAACCACCTACTGCCAAGTCCATTTTCTACCACATGGTGGAAAGCACTAGAACTTCTCAGAGAAAAAGAGCAACCAGAACTTGTAGACATCAGACAAAACAATATATCCTACACTAGAAGAGATTTTTCAGGGGCCATGAAAATTATCTAGCTGAAGACTTCCAAATTAACTTGATTCATAACTGAGACAATTAACTTTTCTTTCTTCATAAGTATGCCCTGTGAATAGAGCTGTATTGCCTCGCAGTATCTCCTCCAGCCTATTGCATCCTTGTCCATCCAACCCATGCCCACTGCAGAGCATGAAACATTTATTATACTATGGTTCCTTAAAAAAAAAAAAAAAGGCATTTTACTATAAATAAAACACTCCACTCATTTGCAAAAGTGTGCAACTGCAATACAGAAGGCCAATGGCAGCCTGGGCTGCATCGAAAGCAGTGTGGCCAGCAGATGGAAAGAGGGGATTCTGCTGCTCTGCTCTACTCTACTGAGACCTCACCTAGACTATTGTGTTCAGCTCTGGAGCCCTCAACACAGGAAAGACGTGGGCCTGAAAGGGTAGGTCCAGAGGAAGGCCACAAAAATGATGAGAGGGCTGGAGCAACTCTGCTAAAAGGACAGGCTGAGGGAGCTGGGGTTGTTCAGCCTGCAGAAGAGAAGGCTCCAGGCAGACCAAATAGCAGCCTGCCAGTACCTGAAGGGGGCTACAAGAAGGCTGCAGAGGGACTGTTCCCAAAGGCCTGCAGGGACAGGATGAGGGGCAATGGTTTGAAATGAGAGCAGAGCAGATTTAGGTTGGATGTTAGGAACAGGTTCTGCACCAACTGCAACTGATTGCCCAGTGAAGGAGTTGAAGCCCCATGGCTGGAGATATTCAAGGTGAGACTGGCCAAGGCACTGAGCAAGCTGCTCTAGCAGAGGATGTCTCTGCTGAATGCAGGGGTGTTGGACTAGATGACCTTTGGAGGTCCCTTCCAACCCAAACCATTCTATGATCCTACTAATAGTACAGCCTAGATTTCATTAAAAACCCCTGCAATTCATTAACAGGTTTCACGAATAAAATGGAACATTTTCAACTGTGAGATTAGCTCTGAAATACATCTTCTAAAATTCCACACTGAACTACCTTTAAATGTTATACCTGTGTGATTTCTCCATGTGGAATGACACAGAAGTTGAAACCCCCACTTCATCCCTTCAAGCAGCCTCTTATCAAACATGTTCTATGATGAGGCATAGCTGTAACCTATTTGATGACTCACTTTATAGTAAATAATATACTGACAATGTTGCAAGTTATTTATGTACATGGAGAAATTCTAATCAAATACTGTCACAATATTTTGTGATAATATGAAGATAATTTCAGTTAGTATGAGCTTGCACAGGACTCTTGCACAGTGCATACATACTTCCTTCTGGCTTAACCATGCTGATTTCTCACTCTCTACAGGCCATCAGGTAGCATTTCTTTCCTCCTTGTTAAAGGAGATGCTGCTACATTGTTCACTATGGACTAGTTGAAATACAAAGATTTGCATCATTTCTGTCTCTCTGTAGACAACTCTAACAGTACAGAAATGACAAAATGCTGGAGGAGGGTTGGATTTTGTGTTTGCATGCATAGAATCAATTGCAGAGTCACAGAATGGTAGGGGTTGGAAGGGACAGCTGGAGAGCACTGCATCCAACCACCCTGCCAAAGCAGCATCACCCAGGGCAGGTCATACAGGAACTCATCAAGATGAGTCTTGAACGTCGCCAGGGGAGACGCCACAACCTCTCTGGGCAGCCTGCTGCAGGGCTCCAGCACCCTCACAGAAAATACAGGTTTCCTCATGTTGAGGGGGAACTTCCTGTGTTCCACTTTGTATTTGTTGTCCCTCCTCCCATCACAGGGCACCACTGAAAAGGGACTGGCCCTTTCTTCTTCACACCCACCCTTCAGATATTTGTAAATATTAATAAGATCCTCTCTCAGTCTTTTCTTCTCATCAGGCAGATGTTCCAGTCCCTTTTTCATCTTCATAGCCTCCATTGGACTCTCTCTAGTACTTCCCTATCCCTCTTGAACTGGGGAGCCCAGTACTGGACACAATAGTCCAGATGTGGTCTCACCAAGGCATGTCTCAGGTGTGAATATTTTGGGCAGTAGGTGAAAGAGAAATCATACAGTTTGATGGTGACTTCCTACAGGTTTTTCCAGTGATGACCTCCTATTACATCAGGCATCTCATGAGGTAAACCCATTTCCTTCAAAACATGCAGATCTGATTGCCAATAAAGTCAGCAGGCATTTAATCACTTGGAAAACCAACATACAAGTTTTCTTTTCAGTGCACATACTATCAAATACCATGGGACTAAATGAAAAACATTATAAAAACCATCAGAGTAGAAAATACTGTGTCTGCTTTATCCCTGAGAACACATGGTAACAATTATTATTAGTTACTCCTTGGTCCTGCTTCAACCCAAAATGTACCCAGCAAGACGTGAACACAGAGGAAAATATTGTACTGTAACACAACCAGCTCAAGGGCTTAAATGGGTCAAGCCCTTGTCCAGTATTTAGTAGAGGAAGTAGCCCTCAGAAAATTAAAGGAAGTCTTCTCTCACCCCATTTGTTCCCTATCACTGAATCTCCCTCAAGAGCAAAGCTTAAAGGATTTGCTTAACTCCAGGCATTGCAACTCCGTATGTTCAGGAGCACACGATCAGCTGTCTACAGGTTACTCTTTCAGTTTCTCAGTGAATGTTCTTAGACAGCCTGAAGCAAAGCCAAAGAATTACCACAGGTGCTCTAAATCTCTCAGACTAAGCCACCCTTTGAATCAGCCTCACGCTAATCCTGTTTGCCATTCTCCTCTGTAAGAAACAGAGTTCCTGGAAGAGCTACAATGTAAAACATTCAGATTTCCTAATCTCAAACATCTGTAGAATCAGCTAAGACACTCTTAATGATCTCTCTTAACAATAGATAACACATGCAACACTAAATATTGCAGTGGAACTTAAATTTTGCCTGCATCACCATCCCTGGAGGTGTCTAAAAAATGTGTGGACGTGGCACTTTGGGATATAGTTTAATGGCCAGGGTGGTGTTAGGTCAATGGTTGGAATCAATGATCTTAAAGGTCTTTTCCAACTGATAAGATTCTATGATTGTATGTAAATGAAGACAGAACAGTCTATTAGTTAATTAGGCATTTCAAAAGGTAACTTTCTGGGGGTCACCTTTACCACAAACAGCACAGCTGCATGTAGTCTTCAAGGCATCTCTTTCTTCTGAGTTCCCTCTACTCTTCAAAACACTTCCCTTTTTTTTGGGGGGTGTGTGTGTAAATTTTTGTCATCATTGTCATTTCACAGTATCACAGTATCACCAAGGTTGGAAGAGACCTCAAAGATCATTGAGTCCAACCTGTCACCACAGACCTCATGACTAGACCATGGCAAAAAGTGCCACATCCAATCTCCTCTTGAACACCTCCAGGGATGGTGACTCCACCACCTCCCTGGGCAGCACATTCCATTGGCGAATGACTCTCTCCGTGAAGAACTTTCTACTTACCTCGAGCCTAAACTTCCCCTGGCACAGCCTGAGACTGTGTCCTTTTGTTCTGGTGCTGGTTGCTAGAGAGAAGAGACCAACCCCTTCCTGGCTACAATCACCTTTCAGGTAGTTGTACAGGGCAATGAGGTCACCCCTGAGCCTCCTCTTCTCCAGGCTAAACAATCCCAGCTCCCTCAGCCTCTCCTCGTAGGGCTTGTGCCCAAGGCCTCTCCCCAGCCTTGTTGCCCTTCTCTGGACACGTTCAAGTGTCTCCATGTCCTTCTTAAATTGAGGGGCCCAGAACTGGACACAGTACTCAAGGTGTGAGGGACTTCTTACAAGGGCTTGTAGTGATAGGATGAAAGGGAATAGATTGAAGCTTGAGAATGGGAGATACAGGCTGAAGATTAGGAAGAAATTCTTCACAGTGATGGTGGTGAGACACTGGAACCAGTTGCCTGGGGAAGTTTGGATGCCCCTTCCCTGGAAGTGTTCGAGGCCAGGTTGAACAGCATAAAAAAAATACAACTGCAGAGCTACCTGGGATTTTTCTAAGCAGTTGACACTCACTACTGATAACAGTTGGAGAGAAATTCAATCTTCCAGAAATGGAGTCATCCACCTGCATACATCCCAGCTGAAATTCCACAGTCACACAAGCTTCTGCATGTCAGAACAAGCCTCAGTGCTGACTGAAAGAACAAGAAGCGGCTAATTCACTCCAGGAGCTAATTCAGTCTTTGATTATCTTTCTCACTCTTCCATCAAGCTCTGCAGAGTGCCACAGATTTTTGTTGTGTGGGCATTAAAAATTAAGTATTTCACCATTAAAAAAAAAAGGCAGAAAATTCAGCTGAGTGCCAAAGGTGGAGTTTCATTCCAGTCACTAACAAAAAAGTAAAAGAGAAGTTTAGTTTCTTTTTATTTCATGACTCTATCTCAGCACAATCTTAACCATGGAGCCTTGGCATCTTTGTAATAGCAACACTGTGTTTTCAGAAGCCTTTCACATATTTAAAAGAGATATTTTTAATTGTCATCTTAGCTCTAAGAAAACAGTTCAGAAGGTAAGATACAATTCATTTTGACTCAAGTAGCCTCCAAATACATCTGTGAACTCACTTGGCAATGCCTGCAGAAGTGTCCAATTTCTAGGACAAACCAACAGAATAAAAATCTGCTTTTCTAATTCCAGAGGGGTGCATCAGCACTTTGCAGCACATCCAGGAAGAGAACGGCATTTCAAGCACCAGCTTTTGAGTAACAGCAGTTTTCTAACCTGTACTTCAAACTAAGCAGAACATCAAAAACTGAAATTAACATGTCAAATAGAGCACACTACCAGAGGGTTACTACCACTCTCAGATCCTCCCCACCATTATGGTAAGCTGCTGACAATGGAGTGCAGAATCAATATGGACAACCAGTATGACCTAAGTATTGTTCATTTATTAAAGAACCTCTACAGCTTATATAGACTCACAGAGCATCGTTGGCATAGCTTCATTGGTTCCCCACAACTGACCAGTTCTGGGCCCCTCAGTTTAAGAAGGACATGGAGACACTTGAACGCGTCCAGAGAAGGGCAACAAGGCTGGGGAGAGGCCTTGGGCACAAGCCCTATGAGGAGAGGCTGAGGGAGCTGGGATTGTTTAGCCTGGAGAAGAGGAGGCTCAGGGGTGACCTCATTGCCCTCTACAACTACCTGAAGGGAGGTTGTAGCCAGGAAGGGGTTGGTCTCTTCTCTCTAGCAACCAGCACCAGAACAAAAGGACACAGTCTCAGGCTGCGCTAGGGGAGGTTTAGGCTTGAGGTGAGGAGAAAGTTCTTCACAGAGAGAGTCATTAGTCATTGGAATGGGCTGCCCAGGGAGGTGGTGGAGTCACCGTCCCTGGAGGTGTTCAAGAGGAGATTGGACGTGGCACTTGGTGCCATGGTCTAGTCATGAGGTCTGTGGTGACAGGTTGGACTCGATGATCTTTGAGGTCTCTTCCAACCTTAGTTATACTGTGATACTGTGATACTGTAATACTGTGATACCCCACATCGTACTATTAGAGATTATTGGTTGAACTACTAATATCACGCGAGGTTGTTGATCGACGTACATGTCCTGTTATTCCAAGATAACTCTCTGTGCTTACAGCTACCAGTACCTTGTTTTAATTACTTGCTGCAGGCACAGCACTGTTTTGCTGAACTGCTAGCTACTTCTACACTTATGCTAAGCATGGCCTACCACCATGTCAAGCTCTAAGCTTATACTGCCAGATTGCTTACACTGCTTATTGCTACCATTGCCACAGTAAGTTACCTGAAAAACATGGAGTCAACAGAATGCCTCTCAAACTCACTGAAAGGCCCACAGATGATCCGTGCTAGTACTGATAAAAATTTCAATATTGGCTTCAATAGCAAGTGAGGACCTAGAGATCAGTTACCAGAAAAAAAACAACATTGACCTTACTAATAGTTAGAACCAATGGGCATTTCAGAACTGAGTTTCATGGTACTTTCTAGCACAGCCTTCAGTCAAAGTGAAATGCAGTTCCTTCATTTTGCCCAAAATTGCATTTGCAAGCAGAATCTTTAAAAGAAATACAGAAGAGTCTCCTTTCTATCTAATGATTTCCATGAATCATGGAATAGTTTATGTTGGATGGGACCTTCAAGATCATAGAAGCATAGAATCATAGAATCAATAAGGTTGGAAGAGACCTCAAAGATCATCAAGTCCAACCTGTCACCCAAGACCTCATGACTACTAAACCACAGTACCAAGTGCCACGTCCAATCCCCTCTTGAACGCCTCCAGGAACGGTGACTCCACCACCTCCCTGGGCAGCACATTCTAATGACGAATGACTCTCTCCGTGAAGAACTTTCTCCTCATCTCAAGTCTAAACTTCCCCTGGCTCAGCCTGAGACTGTGTCCTCTTGTTCTGGGGCTGGTTGCCTGGGAGAAGAGACCAACCCCCACCTGGCTACGACCACCCTTCAGGAAGTTGTAGACAGCAATAAGGTCTGTCCTGAGCCTCCTCTTCTCCAGGCTAAACAATCCCAGCTCCTTCAGCCTCTCCTCATAGGGCTTGTGCTTGAGGCCTCTCACCAGCCTCATTGCCCTTCTCTGGATACATTCAAGAGTCTCAATGTCCTTCTTAAACTGAGGGGCCCAGAACTGGACATAGTACTCAAGGTGTGGCCCAACCAGCGCTGAGTACAGGGGCAGAATGACTTCTCTGCTCCTGCTGGCCACACTATTCTTGATGCAAGTCAGGATGCCATTGGTCTTCTTGGCCACCTGGGCACACACTGGCTCATGTTCAGTCAGCTGTCAATCAGTATCCCCAAGTCCCTTTCTGTCTGGCAGCTCTCCAGCCACTCTGACCCCAGCCTGTAGCTCTGCATGGGGTTGTTGTGACCAAAAGTGCAGCATGTGACACTTGGACTTGTTGAACGCCTTCATGTTGGACTCTGCCCATCTGTCCTGCTGGTCAAGGTCCCTCTGGTCAAGATCACCTAGTTCCAACCTCCCTGCCATGGGCAGGACACATTTAGCTTCTTTCAAGTCTATAGATAGAGATTTAGAATTAAAAAATAAGACTAACTGGCTAGCTTTTAAGCATTGTTCCACTCTACTACTATCTGTAGCTGATAGTTGGAAGAAAACCAATTCAGCAAACACTCTGTAGACCTGCTGCAGACATGAAGGAAGAATGTTTGCTAACCTGGATTCAGTCAGTTTATTAAAATAATCCTTGTGAATATATCATTCAGTAATATTTCAAAAAGGATTTTAGGAAAGATTCTTCTGTTCCTTCATCTCCCTTTAAAACTTAAGAGCTGAAGAGAACTCAACTGTAACACAGCTTGAATGTTTGCTGAGGTTTTTATAGTAAATCAAATATTTAGCAGTTTATTTGTGAACTGCTTTGACATGAAATTATAATCTGATGACATTATAATCTGATTCCCCCCCTCTGTTAAAATACGGTGCATATGCAAACTGCAGACTAACTTGCTCATGATCTATTCTGATGGAACTGCTCCTAAAAATGGGAGTATAAGACAAACTTAAACCCCCTAATCCTCTTGAAAGAACAACAGTTCATTTTAGAAAATATTAAGACCTGTATGACTCTTGAAGGAGTGCTATGGAGAGGTGTTAGAAGAGTCATTACCAGCCAAATTCAAACATTACCTCTTGACTTTCTAACCAAATTTGGCTGGCACTCACTACAAATGATAATGAAGACCTACAGTGAAGCTCACCCTTTGGAGAGGTTAATTGGGACTTTGCTATTGATCTTAACAGGGTCAATATTTACTCAATATTTATAAAGTTAGCATAGTTTACTATATGCTGATAGGGACTGAACATCATGGTTTAGTTGATGCTGGCTGCCATGAAATATGACAGCTACATTAAGCACCAAAGCAGTAACTAAGCAAAGGTTACCTATTGATAAAGGTTGTCAGATGTTTGAAGAAATTAAAAAGAAATGTTAGCTCTCCTGTATTTAATTTACCTATTTGAAAATTCTGCTTAGAATTAGGAGTGGTGAATTAAACTCACTCTTTAGCTCCACAGCACTGGCAGTTTGAGCTGTTGGTAGCAAAGAAACATTAACCTGATACCTTCAGCCCTAGAGCTGTGTAGGTACCCTTCCGCTGACCAAACACAAAGGTTTCCCACCTGAACACCATCCTACAAACACTGGAGGCAAAAAGATGCAGAAGCAAGAGCTTGATTTCATTCAGTGCCTACAAAAAGACTACGGTATCTTGATGTGATGGCTTGATTAATTTATTCTGAGTTCCCTTTAGCCAGCCTGCTTAACTCTTGTGAAAACATACAGTCCTAGGAAGAGTAACACATGCTGCATTACCCTTCAGAAGTTCAAGTGGTAGCCAAGGTATGTAAAAAAAAGTAACCTGTCAGGAAGGCATCTGTGAGATGGTATTGACTTCAGGACATCTCGTGATACACATCCTTCTTTTTATGAATGATGATTTTTTTTCATTCATCATTTTGGTTACCACTGTCATTTTGTAACTAAAACCAGAAGTTTTTTCCTCTTTTCCTTACAAATTGTCAACAATGTTAACCTCATCAAAAAGCCCGCAAGAATAAAATCAACATGGCAACTTAAAGATTAATATTGGCAGGTGTTTACGTTGCACTTGGATACATTCCATAAACAGCCTCATACATCATTCACCATCATACAACTATCTACCCTCATCACACGTAAACCTTATCATCAATGGCAGTACTCTGAAATCTGCTGATGTTTTTCCCATTTGCATTGTGAAATGACAAGGGAAGTGCAGATACCGGTTCAGCAGATTGAGAACATCAGGGAAATAATAACTGCCATGAATAAGAAGCACGGACTAATGACTCAGGTGTCATTTAAACGCCCTGTGCCCCACGCTTTCCAGCACGGAGCCGCTACTCTCTTATCAGCTGTACCCTTATCAGCAGCGACCGGCTCGCCAGTGCCAAAGCCGCAGGGGAAACTCCGGGATTCAGCGATCCCCGCCACTCCCCGCCCTGACCGACAGCACCGGGCAGCAGCAGCCCCCTGCCCGCACCCAGCGCCGCACCGCACAATCTACAGCCCCCTTCCCTCTTCCCGCTCTCCCCTAGTTTCGCCTGCAATGCCGGCTGAGTTCTGCCTACTCCGGGTGCCCCGACCCTCCGCTCCTGCCTCGGTCTCCCCGGAAAGGGCAGGCGGTGAAGTTGCCGAGACTTACGGTGGCAGAGCTCCCGGGCCTGGCGCAGAATGTCTCCCGGCTTCCTGAGGTTCACCTCGGGCCACCTCCGCGGCGGTTCGGTGTCCTCACCGGTGCAGCCTGGACGGTGCTTCAGTGCGCGGAGGGGAGCATGGCGCTGTCCGCTCCCTCACACCCGGCTAGCCACCTGGTGAGTCCCCGCGCCCCGAGCACTTCAGCCGGCACACGGACAGGCACTGACTAGGGCTGAACCTCTCCAGCAGGGCTGTGCCTCGACAAACATCTGCCTCCTCTCGCCTGCGACGCCTCCAGCCCCCGCTCCCCCCCGGGCGCCGGCGGGGCTTCGAACCGACGTCGGTGCGGGGCGGACGGCGATCACCCGGCGGCGGTGGCGGCAGCAGCGCCTCCCCCGCTCCCGCCTCCCCGCCGGTTCCCGGCCGCTTGCTGCCGGCGGGGCGGCCGCGCAGGAGCCGGCGCTGCGCTGGTGGGGCGGAGCGGGGGCGGTAAGGCGAGAGGGGAACCGCGCGCTGTTCCCGCCGCACCGCCTCAGGCGGGGACCTGCTCCGCAGTGGGGACGCTCACCCTAGCTTGGCCCTGCGGTGGAGGAGGAGGGATCTGCAGCACCGCTTGCCGCGGCCCAAAACGCTTTCTGCCGGCTGTGCCTCCTTTGTGGGGTCCCCGGGCCGCCGCCGAACGGACCTGCAGCCGGGCCTGGCGCGCCGTGTGTGCGTCGCCTCAGGGTACCCCGCTCGCTCCCCTCAGGGCCGGCTCCTCGCAGGCGCGCGCCTACCGCGCGCCCACCACCCACCTTCCTTCCCTCAGCGAAGTTCCTCTGACCCCAGCCAGCGTTTCGGTCTCATTGCGGCCCGAGGAATTGGAGTGTGAGACCTCAGTGCCAGGACTGTCCCGGCCATGAGGAGGGCAACAGAGCTCGGGCTGCTGGGGGTAGACCCTGCCCGCCCCAGGGACGTAGCCCCGCGTCCTCCCTTCTGCTCTTTTTTCCTCTGCTGCTGCTCTTTGAGCTTGCGTGAACCATGTACCTACCGTTTGTCGAGCCGGGAAGGACAACAAAGTCATTTAAATTCCCGAGTTTGCTCCAGAAGTTATGTAAGCGTTTGAAACAAAAGGAGAGGCTGAGAAGATTCTGTTCGGAACCCTTCTGGTCTCAAGAAGAGCAGCCCTCTGCTTTTCAGGCGTCCAGAGGCAACGAACACCCCTCACATTGCGAGACAGCATCTAGTGATTGTGCATCAAGGTTTGGAGAGGAAAACGACTTCTCTTGCTGGGTCACACTATTTAAATACGGACTGTAAGGCTGGGACAGTGAGCGGATGGATGGTCCACTGTGCCAAACGTGCGAGGCAGGGCAGACAGCAGGTAGTAGTTGGGTGTCTTCCCAGCAGATGGAGTCTGGAGGCAAACAAACTTGCTCAGAAGGTACCACCGCCCGGCTAAGAATAGCTCTCCTCTTTCTGTACAAAGGACCTTGCTGCTGTCAAGTGAAACGAGCT
The DNA here is from genome assembly GCF_026170545.1 of Melanerpes formicivorus. Lineage (NCBI taxonomy): Eukaryota > Metazoa > Chordata > Aves > Piciformes > Picidae > Melanerpes > Melanerpes formicivorus. Next base: position 6,463,747 of record NW_027142387.1, read on the forward strand.
TTGATACTGGCTTTTGAGTCTTTTGGCTTGCTTCTGAATGGAAAGTTAGCTCCTATTAAAGTGGTTCCTAAGTGGTTTTCTTCCACCTACCGCTTACTCTTACAGGCTGCAGTCAAATTCGACAGCTTGCCCTTGTCACAGAAGCCTGCGTGCAAACCCAGCTGATGATTTTGGAGGTTCCAACTGAAACAATTCTAGGATTCTATGACTGCCTTTCTGCTTGTTGCCACATAGCTTTGGCCATGGTGAGGAAGGAGGGAGAGGACCAATGGAGCTGAGGGCTGAGAAGGAGGCACTGGGCTGGGCGTGCACCAGTTTCCCAGGAAATTTCCCTCATGCTACTTTCTACAGCAGCTGTCCATCAAAGAAATTCATCATTCTTAGGATATTAGGAGGACACCATGTGCAGGGGGAAACATAATTAGAGATGAGACACTCGAGGTATGCTGATGTAAGTCACCATCCCTTTGAGATTTAAATTTTCCCTATACGTTTCACCCTTTGCCTTTGCAAAGATGGCAAGGAGAATCAGTAGGAACTGCCTTTATGAGCTCTATAATGCCACAAATACTTCTCATCCTTCTCTGGCAGGAATGGTGAAGTTAAGGGGGGTTTTCACTAAGTTTGGAGCCATGGAGCAGCACCTCTACTACAGACCAGCTGCAGTTGTGGCCTTCTCATTCTCCAGCTGCCCTTAGGTAAGCTCAGGTGAGATGTTTGTGGAAGAGAAATTGCTGAGAAGCAAAGCCCTAAGATGAAGCTTAGGGAGCATAGGAGAATGCAGCAGTAAGTTGAAAGAGGAAAACCAGAAACCTTTTAGCTGACATCCTGGAATATTTTCTTTTGCAAAGGTTTCGGATGGGGGGGATGGGGGTGGGGGGCTGAGTGAGTGGCTCACCAAATGAGTACAGATTGCTTTAAAAGACAAAGCAGCTAAACTACAGGTGGTGGGCTGTTCATCAGTGGTCCCTTCCGTAGTCCACTCCTCTTAGTGTTTTGGGTGTTGTCTGGCTTGATGCTGTTAATTCTAGGACTGGAAAGCATCACATTCTCAATAACTGTTTTTATACTTCTTTCAAAACAGATTTTATGTGGCTCCGTTTTCTTACTGAGCAGTGTTCAGCTGCTGAAGTATAAATCTGTCATCCCATAATCTGGAAATAGCTTTTCTAAGGTTCAGGGTTTTTTTTTATAAACTCCCATGTTGTTAACCATTACCTTGCACACAGAAACAACACTTTCTGATTTGTTCTGCTGCAAGCAATTCCCTTGTGCCCTGTGGGACTGCAAGCATGAGTAGCTACCATTTGGTATGAGGGGGAAATACTGACCAGGCCCATAAATAACCACTGGAAAACTATTATTAGCTGTACCTTAATGGCTTTATTTCTGTTTGTGCTCTGGAGTCATTATGAAACTCTGACTTCTGAATAAAAGAGGTAGCTGAGCTACTGGTTTATGTTGTGACATTACAATGTTGCTTTGTACCTGGTGAGATAAAGTCAAATCTTGGTTCCAGGATTTCACAGAATATCTTTGGTTGGAAGAGCTCATCTCATCCAAAGCATGACTTTGCACTCCTAGAAGTGGCTTGACTGAAAACTAAGAATAGTTGTAGCGCTACTACAAGTTTCCTAACCCTGCCTGTAAATAAGGCAGCTCTGCAAGAAGGACTTGGTACATGTATACGGCAAGTGTTGTCCAGCACCTCAATGTCTTTATTGGAGTGAGGACCTCAAAACTGCACCTAGTACTCAGGGTGTGACTTCATCAGTGCAGAAGTCAGAGGGACAATCACCTCTACTTTTTCTGGCCACACTATTCCTGATCCAGACCAGGATGCTGTTGGTCTTTTTGGCCACCTGAGCACACTGCTGTATCATGTTCAGCCAGCGGTTGGCCAACACCCACAGCCACTCTGCACCAAGCTGGGAGAATTTTGAGGTTTCTGACCCAAAACCAGGACCCAGCACTTAGCCTTGTTGAATCTCATACAACTGACCTCATCCCATCAATTCAGTCTGTCCAGATTCCTCCACAGAGATTTCCTGTAGTGGATCAACACTCCCTCCCAACTCAGGCTGACCCAGGTACCCTCAGTTGAATTATGAGAACCAAATGTTCTCACTTCAATTATGAGAACCACAGTGCTTGGGGCAAGGGTTAATTCTGATTATGCTACACTGTGGATGTTATTTCTCCTGCCACTGTAGCTTCTGTCATTCTTTTAAGCAGCCTGGAGCAGAGGAGGCTCAGGAGAGACCTTATTGCTCTCTACAACTACCTGAAGGGAGGTTGTAGCCAGGTGGGGGTTGGTCTTCTCTCCCAGGCAACCACCACCAGAACAAGAGGACACAGTCTCAAGCTGCACCAGGGGAGATTTAGACTGGATGTTAGGAAGAAATTTTTCACAGAAAGAGAGATTGCCCATTGGAATGTGCTGCCCAGGGAGGCAGTGGAGTCACCATCACTGGAGGTGTTTAGAAAGAGACTTGATAGGGTGCTTCTTGCCATGGTTTAGTTGATTAGATGGTGTTGGATGATATGTTGGACTCGATGATCTCAAAGGTCTCTTCCAACCTGGTTAATTCTATTCTATTTTCCCTGAGGCCCTTCTTGGCCACAAGGGCACATTGCTGGTTCATGGTCGTCCTGTTCTCCCCCAGGACTCTCAGGCCCTTTTCTCCAGAACTGATGGATTGTGTTTAATTTTATGTAAGCTTTGTTTGTAGAAACCTGAAAATCAAGACTTATGTGTTTATCCAACATCAAACAATTGTCTTCATGTCACAATTGATTTATTTCAGCCAGATTCTTAATGTACAATAATTTCAATTAGTCCCTTAATGTACAGAAAAGCATGGGTAATTACATTTGCCTTCTTGGTTAAATTTCTAGTTTTAATTTATGTTATTTAATCTATCCATGGATTGATTCTTCAGTTCACCTCTTGGGACATTATTAGAGGATATGAAAAATGTTTTGGAGTGATAGAAAAAAAGAGACACATACACAGAATCCCAGAATGCTAGGGGTTGGAAGGGACCGCTGGAGATCATTGAGTTCAACTTCCTTGCCAAGGTAGGGTCACCTAGAGAAGGTCACACAGGAACACATCCAGGCAGGTTTTGAATGTCTGCAGAGATGGAGACTCCACCAGCTCTCTGGGCAGCCTGCTCCCTTAAATTAAAGAAGTTCCTCTGAAAGAGAAGAATTTTTTTAAAGAAGAAAAAAAGTCTTTCAGCCAGTAGTTAGGAAACACAAAAGGAAAAAAGAGGAATTGAAAAATTAAGGTTTGTGTTCATGGTCACTAGTATTTATCATGGGATCACAGAATGGGTTGGCTTGGAGCCTCCACAACTTCTCTGGACAACTTTTTTCAGTGCCTCACCACCTTCATGGGGAAGAATTTCATCCTACTATCTAGTCTCCATCTAGCTTCTTCCAGAAGCAAAAGTACTGTGTAAGAATCTTGCTCACTTTCATATGAACCTAATGATTCACTTTGCATGGCAGCCCTAGCTGTGCCTCTGAGGTCTATCTTAATCACATCTCTTTTTCTCCTGCTACGTAAGTGAAATCACGTGCAGAGCTCCTAAATGGGTCTTATATTTCTGAACAAGCACTGTAAGGCTTGTCCTTCCCCAGCTTATTAAAACAAGTATAGAGAGACAGTGTAGAAGGTGCCTAGCCCTGGAGCTTCTATCAATGTAACAGCTCCTAGAGGAACCTAATTTTCTCTGGCCCTTTTTCTATTCCCATTCTAGATATATTTTGTAGCTTTTAAGCACAGCCCTCTCCTTAGTTCTTACCATCATGAAGGCTTTGCAGGCAGTCATGTCTGGAAGACTCCTCTGTGCCTGTCTTTGAACACACTCTTATTTCAAAAAGGGGGGGGGGGGGGAAGGGGAAGGGAAAAAAAAGAGCAGGAGCTGTCACATTTTCAAGTCCAAACCACTCATTTTAGCTACATATTGAGAAGCAAGAGTACTGGAAGTTTTCAATGAAAGGGCTGCCAATGCATGTCAGCCTTGCCCTACAATATCTCTTGACGTTCTGAACCTTGGCTGTAATAGAAATTTGGGGGGAAAGTGTTTTTCCCCCAGATGCCGGAAAGTGAAAACTCTGACATTTGTGCCTGAGTAATAAATGTCACAGCCAGTGAGCTGCAATTGGAAAATAAGTCTGCTGACATAACTTCCTGTGTGATGTGTTTTTAATATTTTTTTCTTCCTAACTGAGATCTCTCTCAGACTGGTACTTCTTGCTGTCCTGTACTAAAATTAAAGAGCATGGCATGGTGCTGTTGTGTTCCAAGTTGTGCTTCACCTCATAGGTGTTTAACAAGGTTCTTTTTTTCAAATTCATTGTAACCTGATTTCTATCACTTCTGTCACAGTTGGACTAGAGTGTGAAAGTCACTCAAATTCTGGCAGCAAGTGTACCAGGGACTCTCACCTCCTTCCACACTGCTCTGACATACACATGTACCCATCTACATCTTCATTCTAGCAATATTATTGATCCACTTGTGGTCCAGTTAAATCTCACCTACTGAACTGTGAGCACAAGCTAGAGGTGGTAAGTGATAGCTGGATCCTCAAACGAGACTGCAAAGCACGGAAGAAAACAGACTACAAAGACAGATGATCAGAGGGCTGGAACACTTCACCTCTGAGGAGAGGCTGATAGAGTTGGGGTTGTTCAGCCTGGAGGAGACAAGACTCCAGGGAGACCTTAGAGCAGCTTTAATGTATTGGCTCCAGGAGAGCTGGGTAGAGACTTTTGACAAAGGCATGCAGTGACAGGATGAGAGGTGATGGCTCCAAACTGGAAAAAGCCAGATTTAGATCAGATTTAGATGTAAGGAAGCAATTTTTCCCCATGAGGGTGTTGAGGTACTGGAACAAGTTGCCCAGAGAAGTTGTGGAGGCTCCAAGCCTGGCCGTGTTCAAAGGCAGGTTAGCTGGGGCTTTGAGCAAGCTGGGCTAGTAGGAGGTGTCCACTGCCTATGGCAGGAGACTTTGAACCAGATGGTCTTGAAGGTCCTTTCCAACTCAAACCATTCTGTGATTCTGTGCTATTTGAAGATTTCCAAGTCGCTTTATAAATTCACTGTTCACAGTATCATAGTATCAGTCAGGGTTGGAAGGGACCACAAGGATCATCTAGTTCCAACCCCCCTGCCATGGGCAGGGACACCCCACACTAGATCAGGCTGGACAGAGCCTCATCCAGCCTGGTCTTAAACACCCCCAGGGATGGGGCCTCGACCACCTCCCTGGACAACCCATTCCAGGGTTTCACCACTCTCATGGTGAAGAACTTCCTCCTCACATCCAGCCTGAATCTCCCCACCTCCAGCTTCATTCCATCCCCCCTAGTCCTATCACTACCTGAGAGCCTGAGAAGTCCTTCCCCAGCCTTTCTGTAGGCCCCCTTCAGATACTGGAAGGCCACAATTAGGTCACCTGGGAGCCTTCTCTTCTGCAGACTGAACAGCCCCAACTCCTTCAGTCTGTCCTCATAGGAGAGGTGCTCCAGCCCTCTGATCACCCTCGTGGCCCTTCTCTGGACGTGCTCCAGCACGTCCAGATCCCTCTTGTAATAGGGGCTCCAGAACTGGACACAGTACTCCAGGTGGGGTCTCACCAGGGCTGAGTAGAGGGGGAGAATCACCTCCCTCGACCTGCTGCCTACACTTCTCCTGATGCAGCCCAGGATCTGATTGGCTTTGCAGGCTGCTTTGCTGTTGCATTAGAAGTGTGTATTCCAAAAGGAATGAACATCTTTGAAGCCTGATGAAGAACTAGTGCAGGATGAAAGTTAATTTAGTTGAATTAAATGATGCTTCTGTTTTTCTTAAAAGAATAGGGGATTGCATCAGTGCTGATGCTTGTAACTTACTACTGGCTTTCAAACTAAGGTTATACAGTCTCTCCAGTCCTGATTCTCCTGAAACCCATGCCCAGTCTGACACTGGCTGCACTGGGATCAGAATATGGTCATCAGTCACCATTTTGTTGTTTCGTAAATCCGGGATGAAATCAAACCAGTTGTTTTGCATACTTCCTGAGAGACATGATGGTGGCAATTGTTCAGCCCAGAGAAGACTCTGGAGAGACCTTAGAGCTGCCTTCCAATACCTGAGGGGATCCTGCTGCAGAGGGACATTTCATAAGGGTGTCTAGCAATAGGACAAGGGAGAATGGTTTGCAGCTGAGGGAGAGGAGATCAATACTGGATCATGGGAAGAAGTTCCTCAGTACCAGGGTGATGAGACTCTGGAATAGGCTGCCCAGAGAGGTTGTGGATGCCTCCTCGATGGGGGTGTTCTAGGCCTGGTTGGATGAGGCCTTCAGCAGACTAGTCTGGTTGATAGGTGTCCCTGCCAATGGCAGGGAGATTGAAGTAGATGATCTCAAAGGTCCCTTCCAACCTAAGCCACTCTATGATTCTGCAGTTTTTCAGCAGCAGAAGATGACTTTCATCTATATCTTAGACTCATGAGTTTAAGTCTGTTGCAGGGCATGATTTTTCCAGCATCCAAAGATGCCCAGGAAACAGGAAGGTTGGAAATAAGTCTTCTTCCTGCCAGGTGTGTCCTCCAAAGTGAGTCCTTTCCTCCAATCCTTCACAGTTCACAGTTCAATGAACTGCACCCATTCCTTTCAGAGCCCAGAGGAAATCTCTTTCTTTGTGTCACTTTAGCACCTTTCTGCAGACTTGCTACTGGCCTTCTGCTTCCAGTCTTTCCTGCTCCCTCTCTGCCTCAATCCAGAAACCTGCCCAAGCTCAGCATGCTCAGTTACTTCTGGGGACTCCTCTGCTGTCCACGGGGGTTATGCTGGGCTCAGAATACCTGTAAGTCTTCCTCGCTGCTTCTGTAGCAGGACATAGGATATGGTGCATTTATGCAGCACATCTGAGTCAATGTTATGGTGCCATTGCAGATGGTCATGTAAGCCAATGTTTTGAAATGCTTTTAATTCTCCACACAACTTTAAAACCACTGGATGTACTTTTTACAACTCAATTCATTCTTGCAACTACTCCTATTTTATTTTTTCCCCCTCTTTCCCACATTTGTTGCCAGGTTTGGGAGAACATCTTTTTTTTCTGTTTATAAAAGCAGCCTCTTCTACTCCACGCTGCCAAATTTCTGCAACATGTAGATCTCTATTAAAGATGTTTTCTGCTGCCTCTGGAGAATGACAGATTCTCCCTGCTGCTCTCAGGAAGTTTCTAGATAATGCTTAACAATCTATTTAAAGACCATTTTGCACATTGTCCCCTTGTGCTCTGTTCCATGTGTTCATGAACCATCTGGGATCTGAATAGCACAAAATCTGAGCATTAATTGCAATGCTGTATGCAGTTGTAGTTGATTGTAGCTGGACAGTTGAGTGCATCAAGAGATCTGTAAAGAAAATGTCTTGAAAAATGAGGTTCCTCCTAGGTTCTACCCCATGTATTCATTATTCTTGGAAAGTAGGTAAATAACTGCTGCATTTTTAAATACCATTTACTCCCTAGAGCATCGAGAAAGACACAAATTTTTCCATGGAGTCCCTGGTGTTCTAGGAATTTGATGCTTCCTGATTCAATAACTGAGCAGAGACTAAAAGTATGCCAGACAGGGGTTTTAAAGGTCTCAGAAAATGTGTGAACTTAAGCTAGGAACTGGACACATGATCACAGAATCACAGGATGTTAGGGGTTGGAAGGGACCTCCAGAGACCATCAAGTCCAACCCCCCATGCCAGAGCAGGACCATCCAATCTAGGGCAGCTCATTTTTTCCCATTTGGCACTTGTAGATTGGAAACCTTTCAGATTTTTTTTGTAAGATGCCTCTAGCATCTCTTTGTCATTGTATCTGAATTATTTTGTTCTTAATTGCTTTTATGAACTTTACTTTCCCTAATGTTCTTTGGAGCTATTTGAGATCACCAGCAACTGTGATAGCAATGTAAAAGAAGCTCTTGAGAAAGTTCAGACTTGAGAGAGAAAAAAGAAAAACTTCTTTGTTCATGACTAAAGTCTTTTTTTCCCTTACATGATGATAATTTGTGATTCCTGACCCACAACTATTCTGTGTCCTGCTAGAGACAAAGATAATATGGAAACCATCAGGGAGAGCACAACTAAATCAAGGAGAACCCAAGGCATGCTTCAAGTCAGCTTCTATTTGCCTCTAGATGTCTCCCAATTCTTCGTACATTTAAAACACTTGGCGCCTCTGTTGGCTGTCTTCAGCATGTTCTCTCTCCCTTCCCGGCCTTCCCCTCATGCCCGGGCCCTCAAAATGAGCTGTGTACCATTTTGTGGTTCCCAAATGCTATTCTTTCTCATCACTGTCTAACATTATCACAACCTGCCAGCTGAACTCAATGCAGGGAGATTTGCTGTTACACTTATAGGAGCTATTTTGGAGAAAAACACTGGGTAATGTAGACAGCTTGTGTCATAATGGGTCAGTCTGGGGACTGGAAGTGAACATTTAATTGTTGTACTCCTCAAGCATGTTTCCAGGCAAAGCATATGCAGAACTGAGTGATTTTTGAACTGTCTTTGCAGAAAAATTGAATTCTCACAGAAATGTCTAGAATCTCAGACTCATAGGATGCATCAGGTTGAGAGGGACCCTTGAAGGTCATCTTGTCCAATCACCCTGCAATTAGCAGGGACATTTCCAGCTACATCAGGTTGCTCAGGGCCCTGCTAAGTCTGGCCTTGCATATGTCCAAGAATGGGGCCTCAACCACTTTTCTGGGCAATCTGTTTTGATGTCAACAGCTGAGGAAAAGGGTGAGGTACTCACTAATGGTTTTGCTCTGCTCCTTGTAGCATCTCAGAACGTCTCAGCTGGAAAAGCATCTCTGCCAGTTTTCTTTTTCTCAGTGCTAATGGGTGCCTGAGCCCACCCAATGACTGCAGATGGGATTCAGGAGATGTTTCATTTAGTCAGCCTGCTTCATATTGTTGTTTTATTTAGGTGTCGTGACTTCAAAGAGGCTTTGTTTAATTCACATCAGTGTGGTGAGGAGATGGATTCAGCCAGTGAATCAGTGCACTACAACACTTTTCTGTTAGTGTGATTCACGTGCAGGCTGGAGCAGAAGAAGCCTGGCACACTATAACCACCCCTTTCGAGGTGAATTTAGACCTATTATGCCACTCTGGGAGAGGAAAAAGTGGCTGTATTCAGAATGCCAGCAGGAACTCAGCAGGAGCTGTTGCTTCTCAGGCACAAGATAGAGGCAATCAGGTGCTTCCTGCAGGTCCTGTGGAGCTGCTTGGGTTAGATTGCTTCCTCTGCACCGACAGGATGCTGTCAGTCCTGCTCTGAGGGAAGGCAGCAGGTCCTGGCCTGCAGCCAGCAGCCTGGCAACAGCTAGGCTCTCTCACACACTTTGTCCCTGGGAAAGAAAGGTTTGTTCTCACTCTGTCATTTTAAGCACCAAATCTACAATGGTAAATTGACCAGACTTCTTTAAACCAGGAGATTCTGCGGCATACAAGCAACACCAAAAAATGTGGGAAAGTAAAATTAAAGGGCAGTTAGCTAGGGGAACAACCATGGCTTTTTGTTTTAGTGAAAAGAAATCAAGCAGGAGCAGGGAAGTGATCATGTCTCTGGACACAGCACTGGTGAAGCCACACCTTGAGTACTGAGTTCAGTTTTGGGCCCTCACTCCAACACGGACTTTGAGGTGCTGGAACAGGTCCAGAAAAGGGTGACAAAGCTGGTGAGCACTCTGGAGAACAGGTGGGTGATGAGCACCAGAGGGAACTGGGATTGGTTAGTCTGGAGAAGAGACTGAGGGGGAGACCTTCTGGCTTCAGGTGGGGGTTGGTCACTTGTCCTTAGTGTCAGGTGGTAGGACAAGAGGAAATGGCCTGAAATTGTGCCAGGGGAGGTTTAGGTTGGAGATTAGGAAAAATTTCTTTGCTGCAAGGGTAGTCAGGGATTGGCACAGGCTGCCCAGGGAGGTGGTGGAGTCACCATCCCTGGAGGTGTTCAAGAAACACGCAGACATGGCACTTTGGGACATGGTTTAGTGGCCATGGTGTTGGTAGATTTACAGTTAGATTCAATGATTTTGGAGGTCTTTTCCAGCTGAAACAATTCTATGATTCTATGATTTCCTGGCAGACAATGTTGGTTGTTGACTGGGTTTTAAAAGCGGAGGGGGTTTTTGTTGGTGAATGGATTGGAGTTGGAGTATTGAACTTTTATATGAGGCCCCTTAAAATTTGTAGTATTTGTTTTCATTTAGAGCAAGTTTCCTTAAGATGATTCCAACCTTTCTGCAACAGTGAGAAGAGACTGCTTAGCCCTTATTAGGAAGCTTGCTGTATCAAGGAATTATCTTATGTGCACGTACATTTAGCTTTCAGATGGTCTGACCCAGAGAAAAAGCAAGAAGGACCACGGCTGTGGCTTTTAATGAGACAGCTGCTAATTTTGAGGAACTGTATTCAACCATCAAACAGCAGCTGGATAAAAACAGACCAACAAAGAGCTGTAAGAGTGATGAGCAGCCAAACAAGCTTGGGTTAAGAAGGTTTAAGGAAATTCCTTCATTCTAAAGTGCACTGGGAGAAGACCTAAGAGATCATCAAAAAGGAAAGCAGACTGTGATCACTCTCAGGTCATGGCCTTACCTTAATGCAACCAAAATTTAGGGATGGGTACCAGGAAGAATTTTTTGATGGTAAGCAGGATGAAGTGCTTGTAGAGGTGTCACCTCTTTCTTACTGGAAGATCTAAAGAATTGGTTATATAGTCCAAAATGGTTCATACTGCAGGACTCTCTGAGCTCCAAGGTCTGGATAAATCCCTGCTGTGCCCTAGCATTATCAGAAGAAAATTATCATCATCTCCTTCCTTTTCTGTGCATATTTTCCAGGCAAAGTAAAATGAAGCATGCAGGCTACAAAGGAGATAAAAAGACTTCCAGCAGATCCCTGGTCTGGCTGATATGAGGGGTACAGCAGTGAATTGCATCATGAATTGCAGCTATTTGACAGCCACCATCATGGGTTAGAATCATAGAATTGTAGAATAATTTGGGTTGGAAGGCACCTGGTCTAATTAGGCAGAGACAAGTGGGCTGAGTCCTGTCCAGATTTCTTTCAGTCTTATGTTTTGGTAATCTGCTGCAGGTAATAATTAGAGACAGGTTTGAGCTGGCAGCTGAAATGGTTGGTCATCTAGTTATGCTCTTTCATAGAGACTGAGTGGAAAACCCCACAACCTAGCACAAGGTTTGTACCCCATAATGTAACTGTGGAGGTGGCAATTTATTATCAGTAGTAGGATTAAGGATCTGGTACAATGAGGACATCACAGCAATATGTCCAGAAGGTAAAAATATTATGGGAGGCTGTAATGGGAACAAAAGGCAGGGAACAGTGAGCTTTTGCGTGTGCTTGCCTGAGTAAGGAGACAGTAAAAAACATATCAGATTCTAATGTTACAATTCTGCTTCTCAAGTGTGAAATGAATTCATTTTGACAGTTCCAGTGGAGATGCAAAGATATGCACTGAACTGCTTAATTCTTTTCTTCTGTGCTTCCTTTCTTCGTCTTGTAGAATCATAGACTTGTTTGGGTTGGAAAAGACCTCTAAGATTATTGAGTCCGAGCATCAACCTAACACCACCATGGCCATTAAACCATGTCCCAAAGTGCCATGGCCACACGTTTCCACACATGCCTGCCCACCAGCTTAGAGGGGTGAATATTATAAAGTATTTGGATACTTCAGCAATGGCCTTTGTTCCCTAGGTTCCTTGGAAACATCTCCAAGGATCTCTTTCTTCATCACTGTCCTCTTTCCTTCGAGATTTCTCTCCACACCTAGGGAAATCTTGGACATCTACACTGAAAAAGGATGAAATGTTATCTTCGGAGCTGCTAGCACAGGTTCAAAATGAGGCACTGAAGAAACACTCAGAAGACTCAGAATAATTTTCTCATTCCTTAGCTTTCCTTTTAAAAATAGCTCCCAGGCTATTGTGAACTGCATCTTAGACAAGAGAAAAAAAAAAACACAAAATGCAAAACCCAGTCTGCCTGCCCCATTTTGCAAAACTGATGGCTTTAAAGACCTTTAACCCAGAAAGAGCTGCCACTGGTAAAAACTTGCTGTGACTCAGCCATGCTTTGCGTGAGAGGGAGTCATTTTGCTACTTAAAGCTGATTACTGAATTTGAAACCCTCTGAGGTCTTCCAAAGGTCTGAGCACTGTTAAGGAGTGAATACTAAGATTGGGATCTGCTACTGAAAAAAAAAAAAGTGGTTTCCAGGGAAAGAGTGAAAAGATTTAAAATACAAGTAAAGAGGCTTAGGTCCATGTACATAACAAATGGTCCATTTCTTATCTTATTCTACTGTAAAGCACTCAAGGGTAAAAACAGGTGAAAAGTGTTGATTCACTTGAGGCTATAAAAGCTTTACCCACTTCTGTGTACAAAGCAGCAGAGTTCATCTGCTTTTGTGCTCAGTCTTACACCGAAAAGTAAAGCAAGAATTTTAACTGAATCAAGTGATAAGAAAGCACCAGAGAAAAAAAAGAAAAAAGATTTTATTAAAATCAGTGTGTGCATAAACATACATATGACAAATATAATAACTATTAAAATGTAGGGAAATAAAATAAATAGCAAACATTATAGCAGTAATAAAATATAAAGATATCTAAAGTAAAATTTAACTATATATAAAGACTAGTCTACTGTTCCATTATATATGTCCATATACACACACACACATATGTGTGTGTGTGTATAAAATTATTAAATAGCTATATATTCCTTTAGTAGGTCCAGAGAAGGGCAATGACTTAGAGAATCACAGAATCATGGAATGGTAGGGGTTGGAGGGGACCTCAGGAGATCATCAAGTCCAACCCCCCTGCCAAGACAGGGTCACCTAGAGAAGGTCACACAGGGACATGTCCAGGTGGGTTTGGGTTGGCTCCAGAGATGGAGACTCCATCATCTCTCGGGTCAGGCTGCTCCAGTTCTCTGTCATCCTTAAAGAAGTTCCTCCTCATGTTTAGATGGAACTTCTTATATTCAACTTAGTGCCTACCGCCCCTTGTCCGGTCACTGGGCACCACTGAACAAAGACTGGTCCCATCCTCCTGATGCCCACTCTTTATGTTCTGATCAGCATTTATGATAACCCTCTCAGTCCACTTTTCTCCAGAGTAAAAAGCCCAAATTCACAGATTCACTGATTGCATGGATTGGAAGAGACCCTCAAAAGTCATCTTGTCCAACCCCCTGCAGTGAATTCTCAGTCTTTCCACATGAGAGAGATGTTCCAGACCCCTAATCATTTTTCTAGCCCTTTGCTGTACCCTCTCCAGTACGTCCTTACCCTTCTTAAGCTGGGCAGCCCAGAATTAGAGACAACACTCCAGATGTGGTCTCACCAGGGCAGGGCAGAGTGGGAGGAATACCACTTGGTGCAGCCCCGGATGCCATTGAATGAGGCTGATGAAGGGTTAAGGCTGTTTTTTCATAAAGCAGTTGGAGAATGGAGCCCCTTTGGCAGCAGCCCTATTTAGATTTATGCTCTTTTGTTCAGAGCTGATTTAAAACTTCAAGCTGTGTCTCAGCCTTCCTTACTCTGCTGTGTGTGTTCTCTCTCCTCTCAGCTTTATGTGCTGATTCACCCCTTAGCATCTCCAGCTTGAACAGCAGACTAAAAAGCTTAACTGAAAGATTTGGATTGATTTCAGCTTCGTGTGACTTCAGTAAGGCAGAAGCAGCACTTGAGCTGTGGCAGTATCTCAAAGGCATCTGTAGAATTGAACAACACAGCTCAGAGTCATGCTCCCACAGACTGTGGCTTGTCACTAAAATGCTTAGGTGTATCAACAGGGATGTGACTGCTCTGGCAGCAAAAGTCTCCTTCTCCTATCCAAAATCATAGAATCATAGAATGGTATGGGTTGAAAGGGACTTCTGAAGGTTGTCTTGTACAACCCCCTTGCTAAAGCATGATCACCTAGGGCAGGCCACGCAGGAAAGCATCCAGACAGGTCATGAAAGTCTCCAGGAAAGGAGACTCCACAACCTCTCTGGGCAGCCTGCTCCACAGCTACAGCACCCTCACAGTAAAGAAGTTTCTCCTCATGTTGAGCTGGAACTTCTGTGTTCCAGTTTGCATCCATTGCCCCTCATCATATCACAGGAGACTGTGAAAAGGGACTGGCCCCTTCTTCTTGACACCCACCCTTATAGACACTGATAAGATTCCCTCTCAGCCTTCTCCTCTCCAGACTAAACAGCCCCAGGTCTCAGCCTTTCCTCATCAGACAGATATTCCAGTCCCTTCATCAGCCTTACAAAATGCTAAAATAGTTCTCTATATTGCATGATAGGAGCTTGTAGCTGGCCTTCAGCAGTTAAACATCCATCTGGTCCTGCAGAAACCCTATTGCTCCCTACTGTCACCAGTAACACAAGGCACAAAATCTGACCCATTTGTACTTGTGATACTATAGGAGACATTGAGAGCATGAAGCCTCCTGGTCAGAGATCTTTTCACAGCCCTGGCTCTGCCTAAGTACTTTCAGTCACCTTCGGTTTTTGCTTTATAATTTAATTTCACACTTAGAATTATAGAATGGTTTGGGTTGGAAGGGACCTTGAAAGATCATCTAGTCCAATCCCCCTGTGGTAAGCAGGGACATCCCCAACTAGAGCAGGTTGCTCAGAGCCTCATCAAGCCTGACTTGTCATCTTTCCTTTACCCACAGGTTACTTCTGAGCTTTTTCTCCACAACTCTGTCATCTAATGAACCCTCTAATGAACCCTCTGCTGTTAGTTTCCATTCCGTCCTTCAAAATATTTTCATCAGACCATGTTTATCACTTCTTTTTTTTTCTGTTCAGGACATGCTACTGTCTTGTGTTAATAGAAAACAAAAGTAGGATCATCAAGCAAATACTATGGAAAAAAGCCTCTGTACAAATCTGTAAACGTCACTGTATCTCACCTGCTTTGGAAGTGTTACCTCCAGCTGGTGCTCTCCATTACTGCCATTACGGAATGTCCTGAGACACCAGGACCTGTCCTTGCTGTGTCAGTAAATCATCTTGTACATCTGGACCTTGGTCCTGTAAAGTCTTTAGGAGCTTGACCCTCAGTCAGCTTTGGGATTTCTCACACTTTAGACATTCAGTCAGTGAAGAATTGTTTTGAAAGATCAGTAATGTCTAGATAACAACCAGTGCTGCCCAGCGCTCAGCCTTAGCAACCCAAAGTTGCTTTGAAGGCTAAACACTGGATATGGGATGAATATGGGGGAAATGTTGATGCATGAATTAGTCTGGTGGACAGCAAAGGATGCTTCTATCTTGTTTCACAGAAACACAGAATGACAGAATTACTGAGGCTGGAATGAACCTCTGAGATTACCAAGTCCAGCCTATGGCCTAACACCACCACATTGACAAGATCATGTCACTAGGGAGGTCTTTTGTTTGAGGTATGGTGTCCTGCTGCAAAACTGCAGTTACAATCAGAGGAGGTGAATTGTAACAGGGAAGAGGACAAGATGCCTTAGCCTATTTTGTATAACTTCTCTGCCTGGTTAAAAGAACAAGGCTTTGGTGGTTGTACTCTCACTTGGCTACCCTGCTTATCCACTTTATAGGGTATTTAATTAATTAATTTCACCCCAGAATGACAATGGCTAGTCAAACATTGGAACCGTCTGCCCAGGGAAGTGATGGAGTCATCAGCCCTGGAGGTGTTCAAAAAAGGTGTAGAAATGGCACCTTGGGCCATGGTTTGGTGGGCATGGTGGTGTTGGGTTGGTGGTTGGACTTGATGATCTTAGATAGCCTTTCCAAACTTAATGATTCTCTGACTCCAAAATGTTGAATTCTAAAAACTGTGATGAAGATCAATGACTGAGTAGACAGGAAAGATCCAGGTTGGTCATACCCCTGAAGAAAAGGATCATAGAGTCATAGAATGCTAGGGGCTGGAAAGGACCTCTGGGGATCATTGAGTCCAGCCTGGTTTGATTCTATCCAATTAATGCCCCAAAGAGATGCAGCAGGACATATAGAGATATGACAAGGTGTAATGGCCTTGAACTGGAAGAAGCTGGATTGAGATGAGACATTAGGAAGAAATTCTTCCCCATGACAGTGGTGAGGCTCTGGAAAAGGTTGCCCAGAGAGATTAAGGATGCCCCATTCCTGGATATATTCAAGTCTGGGTTGGATGGGGCCTTGAGCAACCTGGTCAAGTGGAAGTTGAACTTACCCATGGCAAAAGGGTTAGAACTAGATGGGTTTTAAAGGTCCTTCCAACTCAAACCATTGCATATTTTATGAAAAATCAATAAAACAAGGTGAAAATAAAGTCTGTGACTCTCTGGCTGATAGAGTCAGAAGAGTGACACTGCCCAGTGCATTCTTTTTAAAATGACTACTTGAAAATTGAAGTACAGCTCTAAAATCCTGCTTGGTGACCACTGACATTGTCATAGGGAAATCCTTTCAAACCAGCAGACCTGGAGCAGAATGCCACCTTGTCTCTTTGCTCGGATTTTGACTGCATTTCCATCACTGGAGTCTTCAGATGTTGCATGCTGACACTAATATCTGAGAAGTAGGAGCCTCTCTAAGCTCTGGAAGTTCAGTCTCCTCCAGTATATTTCCTTCTGCCAAGGGGAGGTGGGTTGGACCTGCGGGACTTCTGGATGAAGTGATGGTGCCTGCCTGCTCCATCAACCCACCTGCAGTGCTGCAGGGGCAATGCTTGCTCATTTTAGAAGTCCCAGACATACTTGGGCTGGGTTTAATATGGATGAGTTTTTTGCTTGTCTTCCCGTGGGGTGATGAGTAATTTAATTTGCTTTTTCTTTTCCTCCAGTTGTTAAAATGAAATGCATATTTTATGGTGAGGCTATGGAATACTTTCAGAATTGGTGTTTTTCATCACAGCTCATCTAGATGCAGATTACTCCTAATAAACCATTAACATTTTACCTGCCACAGTGTTTGCAGCCTTCCAAAAGGCCGACTCGGTGTCTCTTGGCCTCTCTTTAGCATAGCACATCCTGCCCTTAGATTGGTATGATGCAGAGCATTGCTGCTGTTATCTTGCATGATTATTGCTGCTTGGACTTAAGACTGACCAGATTATAGAGCAGCTGTATGAAGGACCATATTTCACAGCCTAATGTAAGGTCTCTGCCTCCTAAGATTCTGCAGGAATTAAGACATTTCAACCAAAATTGTTCTACCTTGCCAAGAACATCATTCTCTTACCTTTTTAATGAACCATGGATATTTCTACTCCTGCCCTGATGTCTTACAAAGTCTTCTCCTTTCTGTTTCCTTGATCTCATTTCTAGTCTCAGAAAAACAATTTTCCTCCTCATGATTTCCAGTTGAAGGTGAACTATTTCCTGATGTGTGTGTCTTGTTCTACACGTCTGTTCCACCACTCACAGTGATTTTGTATCTCCGCTCCTGGATCCAGGAACAAGGCTTCCTGTAATTTCTCAACTTCTGCTGTAATGAAGTTGATTACCAATCAAGAATGTGAGGAGTATAGGCTATGATTAGACACATGGAGATCACACCCACAGAAATGTAAGTGTACTTAGACTACACTTGTATAATCAAGATACTCCGTGAAACATCAAGTAGATCTTAGAGCATCACTGGCAATTCCTGTGAGAAACATTATACAAACCCTTCAAAAGGCTACAAAGCAGAGTCTGATGGAACACAGCAGCTGCTCCATTCACAGAATCATAGTCACACAGAGTGATGAGGGTTGGAAAGGACCTCTGAAGATTATCTAGTCTGATAGGAGGAGTATCACCTAGTGTAAATCACACAAAACACATCCAGGTGGGTTTGAATTCATTCAGAGGTGGAGACTCCACAACCTCTCTGGACAGCCTGTTCCAGTGCTCTGCCACCCTCAAAGTGAAGATTTTTTCCCTTATGTTTCTTTGGAACCTCCTGTGTTCCATTTTGTGCCCATTGCCTCTTGTCCTGCTACTGGACACCATTGAGAAGATTCTGGCTTCATCCTCTTGACACTCAGCCCTCAGCTATTGATCAGCATTAATGAGATCCCCTTTCAATTTCCTCTTCTCCAGACACCACTGAGTATGAGCCAGAGTGTGCCCACATGGCCAAGGTGGCCAACAACATCCTGGCCTGCATCAGCAATAGTGTGACCAGCAGCAGCAGGGAGGTGATTGTACCCCAGGATTAAGCACTGGTGTGGCCACATCTTGAGTATTGGATTCCGTTTTGGGCCCTCACTCCAAGAAGGACATTAAGGTGCTGGAGCAGGTCCAGAGAAAGGCAAGGAAGCTGGTGAAGAGTCTAGAGATTAGGTTTTGTAAGGTTCCTCAGCTGAGGGACCTGGGGTTCTTTAGTCTGGAGAAAGGGAGGCTGAGAGGAGACCTTCTGGATCCCTGCAACTATCTGAAAGAAAGTTGTAGCCAGGTGGGGTGTTGGTCTCTTCTCCCTACTAACAAGTGATAGAACGAGAGGAAGTGGCCTCAAGTTGCACCAGGAGTGGTTTAGTTTGGACATTAGAAGAAACTTCTTGACTGAAAGGGTTCTTGAAGCCTAGAACAGGCTGCCCAGGGAGGTGGTTAAATCCCCATCCCTGGAGGTGTTTCAAAGAGGCAGAGATGGGGTGCTGAGGGACATGGTTTAGCACAAGCCTTGGTAGAGCTAGAGAATAGTTGGACTTTGTGATCTTAAAGCACTTTCCCAACCAAAATGATTCTGTGATTTATGAAATACAAGCTAACTGCAGGTTCCTGCTGTAGTTGCAGTGTCAGCTAGTTACAGTTTGTTCTCAGAGTGATTCAGTTTGTAAGAAGTATTCAAATGCTGATTGTCAAAAGATCATCTGTTTTGTCAAGCTCTTGTGTGCTCTGTGTCTCTTGCTGATTCTGCTGGCATTCATGTATGTTGTGAGGCTCAAGCCTTGGTTTCAGTGAGAGCTGGCAGTGTGTGCACATTTTAGAGGCAACATGGAAACCCAACAAAAAGAAATTACAGATCAGTATGTCTGAATGCTTCTGCCTGTAAGTTGTAAATAGCTTATCAGAGACTGACTTCTCCAAGTAACCATCCAGTGAGTCATATGATTTTCTTACAATCAGTTCTTACAATCAGTTCTTACAAACAGTTTATACAATATTTTCTTACTCACCAAATGAAGCCAGAGAGTTGTTCTGTTCTGATAAAGCCTCATACCTCTCCAGACTTCATACCATTTCCAGACACACTCAAGAAAACTTTATTGCAAGGGTTTAATTCAGTTTGAGCAGTTTAGCAGATCCCACTTTGTGCTTTGTAATCCATTTCATCGTTTGAGCAGTTTAGCAGATCCCACTTTGTGCTTTGTAATGCAATTCATCTGTGTGTGAATTAAAGAAGACCACGAGCAAGGTCCCCATCTGTGCACAAGGTTACTAGCAAGGACAAATGCTCAAAACATTGGTACCAATTTCTGCCTGTGAAATCTATGTGTTTTCTTTTGATCTGTAAGCTTTTCTCCAGGTGTCACTTGTATTCTCACCATAGGATCTCTTGGCAGGGATCTCAGTTTGGGTTTTCCAATCCTTGTATTTTGATGCATGGTATTATGTAGCCATGTCTGTAGGTTATTGCAATGTAGAAAGGCAGCAGTAGACATCTAGGAGTTTTGATTTCAAATCATTTGTCAACCCATTTCATATTGTTACTAGCAGAACTTACTACTATCTGTGTCATTGTCTTTTAGAATTATAGAACCATAGAATGGTTTGGGTTAGACGAGATCCTAAAGATAGTCTGGTTCCAAGCCCAGCGCTGTAAGCAGGGATACCTTCTACCGGACCAGCTTACTCAGGGCCCCAGCCAACCTGCCTTTGAATACTTCCAGGCTTGGAGCCTCCACAACTTCTCTGGGCACCCTGGTCCAGTGCCTCACCACTCTCATGTGAAAGAAGTCCTTCCTAATGTCTCATTTCAATCCAGCTTCTTCAGTTTGAAGCCATTGCCCCTTGCTCTGTCACTCCATGCCTTTGTCAAAAGTCTTTCTCCAGCTCTCCTGGAGGCCCCCTTCAAATATTGTAAGACCGCTCTAAGGTCCCCCTGCAGCCTTCTCTTGTCCACACTGAATGACCCAAACTTTCTCATCCTGTCTTCAGAATAGAGGTGCTCCAGCCCTTGCATCATCTTTGTGACCCTCCTCTGGATCCACTCAAACAGTTCCATACACTGCATTTGTAATTGGTCATATTCCTGCTGCTCAGTGCTCATTTACAGTCAGGAGCTTCAGAGCCAGTGTCTAGAATGTGCCTGAAAATATGGAAGAGAAATCTGAAATTACCCACCAATATGCTCTATGACTTCCAACTAAGAAGTGAAACTCAGTCTAGTTTTAATTGGTTGACCTTTTGCTGTACCCACTTATAAGGCAAATATTCTAGTGTAAAGATCTGGTTAATAATGACCAAGCTGATGCTGAGCTCACTGGGAGTGCATAAAAGATTTTTTTATCTGGATGTATTTCATCCTCACTCCAGATGTTTATGGCTGGTTGCCTACAGCTAGAAGAAATATTTTTTCCTTTTGAGCTTTTATTAGCTTTGGCAACTAAAGGCACTTTGCAGATTTACCATAAATATTGCTCCCATTTATCAGAGAAGCCCACAATCGTCTCTTACTCTTTCTGATAAGGGTTTTGAGAGTTACTGACCAAGTAAGAACCAGGTTTTTGGAAAGTACTGGGACATGTAAAGTCCTGACAAATGTTTTCCTCCATGCAGGGAGCCTTTGACCAAAGCATGAGAATTCCCTGCCCCATTTAAATGTATGTAAAGAAAATTGATGGCTTTTCTTTTAGCAGGTAATTTAATGAATCATAGAATTGTTTCTATTGGAAAAGACTTCCACGATCATTGAGTCCAATCATCAACCTAAGACCACCATGGCTGCTGTGCCTCTAAGTGCCATGTCCATGCATTTTTTTATAGCACCTCCAGGGGTGGTGGCTCCACCACCTCCTTGGGCAGCCTGTTCCAATGGCTGACCACTCTTGAAGCAAAGAAATTTCTCCCAATATCCAACCAATTTTTCTTAATATCCTCCCCTGGCACAATTTCAGATTGTTTCCTCTCATTCTACCACCTGATAGTAGAGCAAAGAAACTGAGCCCCATGTCAGTGCAGCCTCCTTTCAGAGAGTTGGAGAGGGCACCGAGATCTCTTCTCAGTCTCCTCCAGACTAAACAACCTCAATTCCCTCAACCTCACCACGTAAGTCCTGTTCTTCAGATCCTTCACCTTGTTGCCCTGGAGGTACTACTGTTAACATTGGAAGCACATGAGACAGAATTCTTTGACAAAGATTCCAGGCAATTTCTTAGGGACATAGTTTAGTGGACTTGGCAGTGTCAGGTTTATGGGTGGACTCAATGATCTTAAGTGTCGTTTCCAACCTAAATGATTCTATGATTGTCTGATTCTATGGGAACTGATTTCAATCACTACAAGCTTTGGATACTCCCTTTGGGACTTAAAAAATTGAAGGCTGCTAGCAGCAGATTATTGCATGTGGTCCTTATACTGTTATTGACAGAAAGGCCTTTCCTTCATAGAACCATTTCAGCAGCATCTATGAGAATATACAAAATTCATTTCCTGGTGTGAATGGGATGCAAGATCAGTTTTCAAATCATAGAATCATAGAATTGTTAGGGTTGCAAGGGACCTCAAGGATCATCTAGTTCCAACCCCCCTGCCATGGGCAGGGACACCTCACACTAGATCAGGTTGCCCAGAGCCACATCCAGCCTGGCCTTAAAAACCTCCAGGCATGGGGTCTCCACCACCTCCCTGAGCAACCTGTTCCAGTGTCTTACCACCCTCATGGTGAAAAACTTCTTCCTAACATCCAATCTAAATCTACCCATTTCTATGTTTGTTCCATTCCCCCTAGTCCTATCTCTACCTGACACCCTAAAAAGTCCCTTCCCAGCTTTCTTGTAGGCCCCCTCAAGATACTGGAAGGCCACAATAAGGTCTCCTCGGAGCCTTCTCTTCTGCAGACCGAATAGCCCCAAATCCCTCAGTCTGTCCTCATAGGAGAGGAGCTCCAGCCCTCTAATCATCCTCATAGCCCTCATCTGGATCATGCTCCAGCAGGTCCAGATCTTTCCTGTAATAGGGGCTCCAGAACTGGATGCAGTACTCCAGGTGGGGTCTCCCCAGAGTGTGTTAGGCATGTTAATGCCTAACCTCTGCACAGATAGAACAGTGTTCAAGCTAGCCATGCTTTTGTGCACTTCACATAGAGAATTCCAATTGGAAAGTACATATTTCAAACACAGAATGTCTGCAAGAAGCCATTAACATCAGCATTGATATATTTTCTGAGTCTCCCAACTCTGAAGCTGCAGCTGAGCTGCTCCATGACAGCAGTGAATGGATAGTTTTGTTAAAAATTGTGAAGTTCATTCAGATCAAACTGTGGAATCCTGGAATGGTTTGGGCTGGAAAGGATCTTAAAGATCACCTAGTTCCACCTCCTCTGCGTTGGGCAGGCACACCTACTAGATCAGCTTGCTCAAGGCCCCTTCCAACACTTCCAGGCTTGAAGCCTCCACAGTTTCTCTGGGCAAAATGTTCCAGTGCCTCATCACCTGGGGGTACTGGTTGATAGTAGGCTGAACATGAGCCTGCAGTGTGCCCAGGTGGCCAAGAAGGCCAATGGCATCCTGGCCTGTATCAGGAACAGTGTGGCCAGCAGGAGCAGGGAGGTCATTCTGCCCCTATAGTCAGCACTGCACTGGTTAGGCCACACCTTGAGTACTGTGTCCAGTTCTGAGCCCCTCAGTTTAGGAAAGATGTTGACTTGCTGGAACGAGTCCAGAGAAGGGCAACAAAGCTGGGGAGGGATTTGGAGCACAAATCCTATGAGGAGAGGCTGGGGGAGCTGGGGTTGCTTAGCCTGGAGAAGAGGAGGCTCAGGGCAGACCTTCTTGCTGTCTACAACTCCCTGAAGGGAGGTTGTAGCCAGGTGGGGGTTGGTCTCTTCTCCCAGCCAACCAGCCCCAGAACAAGAGGACACAGTCTCAAGCTGCACCAAGGGAGGTTTAGGCTGCATGTTAGGAAGAAATTCTTCTTAGAAAGAGTTATTGGCCATTGCAATATGCTGCCCAGGGAGGGGGTGGAGCCATCATCATTGGAGGTGTTTAGGAAGAGACTGGATGGGGTACTCAGTGCCATGGTTTATTTGATTAGATGGTGTTGGGTGATAGGTTGGACTCAATGATCTCAAAGATCTCTTCCAACCTGGTCTATTCTATTCTATTCTATTCTATTCTATTCTATTCTATTCTATTCTATTCTATTCTATTCTATTCATGGGGAAGAATTTCTCATCTCAATTGAGCTTCTTCCGGTTTGAAGCCCATTCTGCTCCCCAAACCTTGTCACAGAAACCAAATTTAACCCTCACCCTCATCCATTCTTTTTGAGAAACACAAACTAATTTCTTGCTCTTTTCACCTTCACATCCTTTATAAGACTTTCTTCCTGTTGTACCTTCTTTTGTCACAGTAGGAGCAGTGTGACTTCTGTGGCTGTGACTGTGTGGACTATGATAAATGTGCAGCAGCTTCTTTGCCAAGAAGTCCACAGTCACTACACCTTGATGAAAAAGCTCTTCTAAAAGCAGCTTTTTCCTTTAATTACTTCAAATGCCTGGAGGCTAATAAATATAATGAGCTAATAAAATACAGCAATACAAAGAGCTTCTTTTCAGCTTGGTGTGGTAGAAGATGTCACATCAGTTTGAAATCATGGGATGAGAATAAAGAAGTGCTGGGGAAGGTTCAGATTTAATATTAGGAAAAATTTATTTCCTGCAAGAGTGGTCAGGCATTGGAACAGGCTGCTCAGGGAGGTGGTGGAGTCACCATCCCTTGTGGTGTTGAAGAAATATATGGACATAGAACTTGGTTTAATGCCCATGGTGGTGTTAGGTTAATGGTTGGACTCAATGGTCTGAGAGGTATTTTCCAACCTTGATGATTCTATGAGAAAGTTGTATAGGTACTAAAAGCATTAGCAGACTCAGCTGCTCAAGGCCTCATCCAACCTGGCCTTGAACACCCCCAGGGAGAAGGCAGCCACAACCTCCCTGGGCAACCTATTCCAGAGTCTCACCACCTTTGTACCGAAGAACTTTTTCCTAAGATCCAGTCTAACCCTGCTCTGCCTCAGCTTCAAACCATTCCCCCTTGAGCAGTGTACCATTTCTGTTTCATTTGTTACTTTCATGATGGCAACTGGGAAAGAATACTGTATTTTAAAAGAATAATTTCCCTGAAGTAATAGCAAAAGGTGGAAAAGAAAATAAGTATTTTCCTGTAAGTAAAGAGAATTGCAGCTGTGATCCACATACAGTTATACATGGGGAAAACTTAATAATGAATAGGCACTGTTCATAATTCTTTACTAAATTTCATTTATTTATAAACCCAGCCTAAAATAAAATGAGAACCTTTGGGAGATTCAGGTTGCTGCTATTTAAATTAGGGAAAAACAAATAACTGTGTTGTACACATGTACAGATATTCAGCTACTCAGTGGCACAGTATAGTGTGGTCACAGGAAAGCTTCTGCAAAGGGGTTTGTGGAAACAGTTACAGCTTTGTGAGCTTGGATTTAAGGCTTGGCTTGTAAAGGAAAGAAAACAAAAGGGAGTTGCTCCTTTTAACATTCATCTTTCTAGGTACCTTTGGAGACATTTTGAAGTGGATAAAACAACCTCATAGATTGTCTTTTCTTCCTTTGGCATGGGTTAGGGCTGGGCCGACCACTAAATGAGTGCCAGGTGCCTTCTATACACCTCTCTGCATTCACAAAGGGAAGAGAAAGAGAAAAAGGGAGGGAAACTGATGGGTTGGGAAAGAAACTAAACCAGCTTAAATGACAATAACAACATGTGGTTCCCTGTAAAATACACAGGCTAAGACTGATGCCTTAAGATTGGAGCAGAAGATCCATCCCCCCATCCTGTGAGGGACTTAGATGCTGCAGCATCAGCTATGCTTAGAGGTAGGCTGCAAGATGGTGTGACTAGGGATGTTTTAGGTACATGGAGAGCAGACTGAGGCACCTGAAGGCAGATCTAGGCACCTGGAGAGCCTTAATCAGGGAGGTATCCGAGGAGTTATTTTCTTAACTGCATGGTGTCTGTTTGGGATGACAATTTATCTTTCAGAGGCCTTGAATTTCCCTTCTACCCTCTTCCAGTCACAGATATGGAACCTAAACCTGAGACTTGCTTACTGTTTCAGCATCATGTCATGCAAGTTGAGACTGACAGGTGCCTGCTACCATCATTCAGAACCTTTTGATTAGTATTCCTGATTGAATTCCCAACTGTGCAGTCATGAGATGTAGCTGGGGATTCAGATGTGCTCTTCAACCAACAGAGACACACTTGAGTGAATTACTAATCTCCCCAGACACCTGGAATGTAGATAACAGCTTCTGTATATACAGCCTGAGCATCCATCTGGGCAAATTGGATCAGCCCTTGCTCTGCAGCGGCAGGAGGATTTGGAAGCTACTGTTCTGAAACTCCCCTCTTGGTATTGGCAGGCTAGATACTCCAGAGCACTCACAGCTGTGCTCTCCTTCAAAAAGGGAGAATTGATGGATTCAGCAACACAAGGTTAAGCTGATAAAACACAGAGGCATCAATGGCATTCCAGAAAGATCCTTCAAAGCAGCAGCTGACTTATGATTCATGATATGAAGCCTGGTGGCTTGGCTGCATGAGGTTTTGAATTGTGATTTTGGCCTGCTCTCCCAGCTACGGGCCAACCTCGCTGCTTAATCTGGAACACTCAGCTCTCAGTAAAAGGAGCACTTCAGCAACATCAATATTACCAGATAAGAGATATCATGTTCTTCCAGGGCTGCCAGAAGCCTGCCCTCCTTTCATTGTCTTTGCCAGGAGCACCCTCTGCCTCCAGCAGCAGCCAGTGCTTTGCTGAGATTTGCTTCCAGATGTTCACCATCCTGTCCTCAAACAGCACTACCGGGTCCTGCAGGTGTTTTAATGTTGTGTTTATAGAAAAGCAAATTCTGGCTTTGACTAAAGCCATCTCCAACAAGCACACACTACTAGGAAGGGCTGTCATAGAATCATAGAATGCACTGGGTTGGAAGGGATGTCTAGAGGTCATCTAGTCCAATCCCCCTGGAGTGAGCAGGGACATATAATCGTAGAATCATACAGTTGTTTTGGTTAGAAAATACCTCAGAGTTCATAAACATTCCCAGCTGGATCAAGTTGTTCAGAGCCTCAAACATTAAGGTTGGAAAAGACCTCTAAGATAATAAAGTCCAACCATCAACCCAGCATCACCATCTCATAAAATCATAGATCAGGTTCAGAGCTCTGATCATCAGGATCAGAGCCCTGTCAAGCCATCAGAAATGAGGGATCATGCAGCTGAAGTTGTGGGCAGTCTCCCTCGCTTTGAAGAGCTAACCCTCACAGCTTTGTATTTCTCATCCCTGCTTTCTGCTTCTTGTTGCTCTTGTGTCTGTTGGCAAGGTGAGAATATTGTGTGGGTTACCTGTCAGGTGTATAAATGCAAGGGAGAGGTAAAATCAGGAGTGGTTTATTTTCCTTATACTTCAATGAACTCAATTTCTGCTAAAGCTCAGGCAAAGACCCAGGGGTGAAAATAAATGAGAGACAATTAATAAGTAACCTTAATAACTATTTTGTGTTTACCTTTCAAGTAACCAGGAAAACATTTCACACAGAAATCTTTCAGGCTTTCCTTAAACCAGCCAGCGTTCATGGTAGCCCTGCTGCTGTCCTTGGTGTGTGAAATGATTTTTACAACCTTGTGCAGGAAGGGTCCATCCTAGTGCTACCTTTGTCTTTTCAAAGCTCCAACCAAAAGCTGC
Organism: Melanerpes formicivorus; assembly: GCF_026170545.1. Classification (NCBI taxonomy): domain Eukaryota; kingdom Metazoa; phylum Chordata; class Aves; order Piciformes; family Picidae; genus Melanerpes; species Melanerpes formicivorus. Next base: position 6,490,753 of record NW_027142387.1, read on the forward strand.
CAAAGCTGCAAAGCCCATCCGTCCTCTGCTTTGTGTACATCACTTGAAGCAGAAGAGGGTTTCTTTGCTTTCCCACTTCTAGAAGATCTTACACCAGCTTTTCTTTTCAAGTTGCTTATTGAAGAGGAGGTCATCTTTGGGGAGTTCTGTAGGAGCTTTATTTTATGTTTGTTTGTCAGATGTTTTCTGTAAAAGAAACTGCTAATTAATTGCTAATTAATAAAACTGCAATAGGCTGCCAGAATTGCCTGAAGCAGCAGCAGCAGAAGCGGAAGCTGGTGCTTTGGGGAAGAAGCTTTTCCAGGGACTGTTGGTTTAATGAATGCATTGACATAACAGGTCAATTGCCTCTTCTGTGGAGGGTTTTGTACCTTCTTAGAATCACAGAGCCATAGAACTGTTGAGGTTGGAAGACCTCTCTCCCAGAGCTCACAATCCCACCACTACTGCTAAGGCATAAACACTAAAACATGTTCCTCAGCATCACATCTACACAGCTTTCAAACCATTTCAGGGATGGAGACTCCACCACTTCCCTGGGTGGCCTGTTCCAGGGCTTGACAACTCTTTGGGATAAAAAATTGTTCCTCATGTCCAACCAAAACCTGTCCTGGTGCAACACAAAGGCGATTTCTTCTTGTCATAATGCTTGTTTATGTGTTAAAGGTGCAGGCAACTTCCTGCACGTTCTTAACCCCTGATGTTGCTGTTCTAACTGACTCAAGTAGTTTGCTGCTGAGGAAATCAGACTTTTGGTGAAAGGCAAGATTTTGATGGGATTTGGTTTTGATGGCATCTTTTTGGCTATTTGATCCCATTGACCAAATAGGGCTAGTAACAGACAGGCAGATATTTCAATGGCTGATCTCTACCCTGTGGCAAAAGCCCTTCCAAAGGTACAAAGTTCACTTATTAATAATGGGGTATTTTTTCTTCTTTTTTTTTTTTTTTATGGAGTCTCTTTCCCTCTCCAGCAGAATCAAATGGCACAAAGCCATTCCTATAAGTCAGTCTCCAGAGGGATCAAAACCTTTCCAAGAACAGCTGTTCCTTCAGCACAGAAACATCTGCCAAAGAACATAATGGGCTCAGCCTTTTGTGTTTTAATAGGAGTAAAATCAGTGCCATGCTGAATTGTCACAGGTTCATCAGCTCTCCTAGAAATAAATCCTGCCTCTCAGTCAGGGTTAATTTTCTGTCTTAGGAAGCATTTTGAGCTTTTAGGATAACACTGGGAGGCCACTGCTTGGAGATACTTCATCAGTATTCAGATTCAAGTGACAAGAGGATCTAGTCATGTCCTGAGAGTATGCAGGTCCATTGTGAACAGCTGAAGGTGGAATTATGCACATGTTGAAGTATTCATTGGATCAGGGCCAAAGCTTTCTGGGGAAGAGTGGGTGAAGAGCTGCTTGGCAGAGAAGAACCTGGGGGTGTTGATTGATGGCTGAATATGAGCCAGCAGTGTGCTCAGGTCGCCAAGAAGGCCAACAGCATCCTAGCTTCCATCAGGAATAGTGTGGCCAGCAGGTCTAGGGATCTGATTGTCCCCCTCTACTTGGTATTGGTGAGGCCAGACCTCAAATACTGGATTAATTTTTGGGCCCCTCTCTACCAGAAAGACATTGAGGTGCTGGAGCATGTCCAAAGTGCAGCAGATTTGGTGAAGGGCCTTGAACACAGATATTATGAGGAACAGCTGAGGGAACTGGAGCTGCTTAATCTTCAGAAGAGGAGGCTGAGGGGAGACTTTCTGGCTCGCTACAACTCCCTGAAAGGAGGGTGAAGCCAGGTGGGGTCAGTCTCTTCTCACAAGTGAGAGGACAATAGTAAATGACCTCAAGTTGTGCTATGGGAGGTTCAGGTTGGATATTAGGAACAATTTCTTCCCAGAAAGGGTTCTCAGGCACTGGAACAGGCTGCCCAGGATCACAGGATGTCAGGGGTTGGAAAGAACCCAAAGAGATCATCAAGTCCAACCCTCCTGCCAGAGCAGGACCATACAATCTAGCTCAGGTCACAGAGGAACGCATCCAGATGGGCCTTTAAAGGAGACTCCACAGCCTCTCTGGGCAGCCTGTTCCAGTAGTCTGTGACCCTTACAGTAAAGAAGTTCCCCCTTGTGTTGAGGTGGAACCTCCTGTACCGCAGCTTACATCCATTGCTTCTTGTCCTATCACAGGGAGCAAGTGAGAAGAACCTGTCCCCTCCCTCCTGATGCCCAGCCCTCAGATATTTATAAACATTTATTAAACCCCCTCTAAGTCTTCTCTTCTCTTCTCCAGACTAAAAAGCCCCAGGTCCCTTAGCCTCTCCTTGTAAGTCACGTGCTGCTCCACCATCCAGGGAGGTGGTGGAGTTCCCATCCCTGGAGATACTTAACAGACATGTGGATGCAGTGCTGGGGGACGTGGTCATGTGGCAGTGGTGGGATTGTGAGCTCTAGGTGAACAGTTGGATGTGATGCTTTCAAAGGTTTCTTCCAACCTCAACAGTTCTATAGTTCTGTTCACTTTTTAAATCAAAGTGGAGAACTGAGGGAATGATGAGGCATGGCATTTTTAGGGATGGATGGGTGATTTTTTTCTGATTTGGTAAACAGGCAAAAGGCATAATTCCTGAAGACCTGACCTGAAAACAAACTTCTACACTTTCAGTCCTGAAGCGGAAAGGTACATTTCTTCCAACATATTTTTTTGCTTTTCTTGTCTTTCCTTTGTTTTTTTTTTAACTTTCAAATGTAGGCAAATTGCTTGTCAAAATGTCACATCAAGAGGAGAAAAAACATTATTAAAAGGGCTAAAAAATCCTCCTGAATGTCTTTGCAAAGCTTTTGTGTGTGTGTGTGTGTGTGTGATGAAAGATCAAAATACAGCATGAATTTAGAAATCATTTTCATAAACCTGTATCTGAACTCTCTGGGAAAAAAAGCACTTGAGTGCAATTTTTATTTCCAGATCAAATTTTATTTTAAAACTACTTAATATTTCTCACTACTAGTCCCCTTTTTGTTGTTGTTTCAGTTATATAACTTTGGTGGAATTTAAGAACTGTAACTGAAATTCTCTTTTTGAGCACCTACCAGACACTAAATGTCATAGAATGATAGAATGATTTGGATGGGAAGGGACCTTAAAGATCATCTAGTTCCATTCCCCCTGTCATGGGCAGGGACACCTCCTACTAGATCAGCTTGCTCACGGCCCCCACCAACCTGCCTTCGAACACTGCCAGGCTTGGAGTCTCCACAGCTTCTGTGGACAGCCTGTTCCAGTGCCTCACCACCCTCATGGGGAAGAGTTGCTTCCTTATGTCTAATGTAAATCTGCCTTCTTCCAGTTTGAAGCTATCACCCTTTTCCCTGTCACTCCATGCCTCCCTCCCCAGCTCTCCTATAGCCCTCTTAAGGTACTGGATAGAAAAGGGATAATAAGCAGAGGATTGGGCAGGTGATTAAAGGAAGAGGTGTCCACATATGGCAGTGAACAATGACCTATATCTGATTTTTCCACAGGAGTTCTGTGTAGCCCTGGACAGTTCAGATAAACCAAAGTTGTCACAGGCAGTCTCTGTGTTACCCTTTTTCCAGCTGTCTGACTTGGGAGCTGGGATGATAAAAGCACAGAGAATTCACAGCTGCAGCTGGAGTCTCTGCAATTTGTCTTTTGAGCAGATATATTTCTAAATAGCAAAAAGGTCTCTGGAAATTCAGACTCTATTGCTTCAGACAGGACATTCAAATTAATAAATATTTATCTTTAATCTCTCCCTGCCTAAATTCTCTCTTTTTGTAGTGGGAATAATAGCATCTGTTCTCCCCTCCCTGCCAACACACAGACACACAAAGTAGGAAAAGAATTATCCTGTTGTGAGAACAAGGCTCAAATTACATCTGTAAAATCTAAACCATGTGTTTGATATGCTAAGGAGCTTCTGGCCCTCCTTGTCTTCAAAGATAAGGTTGCAATTGCTCTCTAGGATAGCAGTTTGGAGAAGCTGAAGAGAAGTACAGTTCATTAGACTGTAGGGTTGATTCTCCTGGCAGGTTCTGGACCACTTGAGTCTGTTGAAATTAATACATATGTGCTGACTTCAGTAGACCTGGGTTCAGAGAAGGGAAGTTTCTTTCTAAGGCTCTTTCTCTCTTGTTCTCTGACCTCATTTTTCTCCACAACTCCCTGAAGGGAGGTTGGAGTGAGGTGGGGGTTGGTTTCTTCTCCCTATTATCAGATGATAGAACAAGAGGAAATGGCCTGAAATTATGCCAAGGGAGGTTTAGGTTGGATATTAGGAAAAATTTCTTTGTTGCAAGAGTGGTCAGGGATTGGAACAGGCTGCCCAGGGAAGTGGTGAAGTCACCTTACATGGAGGGCTTGAAGAAATGTGTGGACATGGCACTTTGGGACACGGTTTAATGGCCATAGTGGTGTTAGATTGATGGTTGGGCTGGATGATGTTAGAGACCTTTTCCAACCAAAACAATTATATGATTCATTTTGGATTCTGAATTATCTAGTTGGGGGTTGTCACAATGGTGCAAGGAAAAAGTTTTTAAGCTGCTTCTGGACAGGCAGAAGTCATTCTGCTGTCCTTACTAAAGTTTCATGACACTTCACTCTGAGGCTCTTAATTTTTTGCAGAATAAAAAGGGGATTAAATAAAGCTCTAGAGAAACACTTTACCTGTTTTAGAAGAGAGTGCCTGTGTGTGGGTTTTGATTAATGAGCATACTTTATAAAGATGGGCTTGAAATCCTTCATCGACTACCCTGGAGGTCAAAGCCTCTGCTTAATCAACAAAACAGGCATTAGGGTAACAGCCACACAGATCTTTAGGAAACTGAAGCAAGTAAAGAGGATTAAAGGTTTATAGAGTTTTTCCAGTTGGAAAAGACCTCTGAGATCATCAGGTCCAATCATCAACCTAACGCCACCATGGCCATTAAACTGTGTCCCAAAGTGCCATGTCTACCTGATTTTTGAACGCTACCACCTACCACTCTACCACCTTCCTTGGGCAGCCTTTTCCAATGCCTGACCACTGTCGGAGCAAAGAAATTTTTCCTAGTATCTAACCTAAACCTCCCCTGCTGATACTCAAGGCCATTTCCTTTTGTTCTGTCACTAGAACAATAGAATCATTTTGTTTGTAAAAGATCTTTAAAATTGAGTCCAACTAGTCTGTGACTCTGCCACATCTGGTGTTAAACCGTGTCTCTCATTACCGTATCTCTGCCTCTTTCAAACACTTCCAGGCTTGGGGATTCAACCATCTCCCTGAGGAGCCTGCTCCAGGGTTTGAGAAACCTTTTAGTGAAGAAGTTTCTTCTAACCTCCAATCTAAACCTCCCCGGTGCAACCCGAGGCCATTTCCTCTCATCCTATCAGTTATTACCAGGGAGAAGAGACCAACCCCTACCTGGCTCCAACCTCCTCTCGTGAACTAGTAGAGAGCCAGAAGGTCTCCTCTCAGCCTCTTTTTCTCCAGACTAAACAACCCCAGTTCCTTCAGCTGCTCCTCACCATCATCAGGTTTGATCCCTGTGGCCCAAGCAGCATTCCAAAGGTTGCACAACTGCAGGAATGGCAGCTTTGCAAGGTCTGTAAAGGATGTGCAAGGTGCAGAAGCTTCACTCAGCTTCACTCATATTGCCAATTGTAAACAATGAGTGTTGATATTAACTTCTGGCTTAGATATCACCCAAAGTGCTCTGTGGTTTCTCTTAGTAAAACACCTGTTTGATGCTATATTTTTTTTTGGAGTAAGCCTTCAACACTGTGTTGTTTCATAGACTGCCTTGGAACAAACTGTGCCTGGGATATTTAATGCGGTATAGAGTTTGTCCTGATGTTTGATGTTCTGTTTACAACCAATCCATGACTATCAAAGCATTTAATGAAAACAAAGTCAGATTTTCTGCTTTTATCGTGTGTGACATTGGTTTCCATATGCTTGAGTGTGCTGTGTCTGCTCCCTTCCCTCTGTGAGTGGCAGTTTTACAGTGCACAGAGCTGCTGATAAAAGGTTATTGTCCACAGTTCACTCACAACAGAAAGTTCTTCCAGCTTTTAAATGTGTATGGATGTTTAATTTGTTTTTAATTAGCATTTTGGTGCTTAGCTTGTAATGGGATTTTGGAAGATGTGTTTTCTTGTAAAGCATGCTGCAATAATGAGCTTTAATTGTGGATGCTTTGGGTGCTAGAAGAGTCATCAGTGCTGCTGTGCAGCTACTGGCTTGTTCTTTTAGGAGTACTGCCAAAGAGTTGCTCTGCACTGGATGACCTTTGGAGGTCCCTTCCAACCCAAGCCATTCTGTAGTTCTGTGATTCTGTGAAAATAGGTTGGGGTGAGGTGGATGTTGTTCAATGCTCCCTAGTAAGTAGTGATAGGACAAGAAAAAAAATGCCTTAAGTTGTGCCAGAAGAGGTTTAGGCTGGATATTAGGAAAAATTTCTTTTCTGCGAGAGTGATCAGGGATTGGAACAGTCTGTCCAGGGAGGTGGTGGAGTCACCATCCCTGGAGGTGTTCAAGAAATGTGTGGACATGGCACTTCAGGACATGGTTTAATGGCTGTGGTGGTGTTAGGTTGACAGTTGGACTTGATGATCTTCAAGGTCTTTTCCAACCTTAATGGTTCTATGAGAAATTTGTATAGGAACAAAAAGCATCAGCTCGCACAAGAGTGAAATAACACAGTAAAAGTAAAACATCTGTTAAAAAGCAATCCTGCAGTAGTAGAAGAAGCAATGGATAAAGTTGGGTTTAAAATTTAGGCAGGACCTGCCCCTAACTACACTCGTCCAATCAGATGTGACACCAGGGTTTTGTCTTGTTCCTGTGTCTAGCCACTAAAGAGAAAGAAATAGACCAGAGATCTGGGTGTGACCTTCTGCAGTTCACATGACGTCAGTGCTCAGGGCTGGCATCACTGTTCTGCTGCTGTGCTGTTCTTCATCCACTCAGCACATGTGGCACATCCAAGAGCAGCCCTGACCTGCCTGTCTCATCCCCACACTGTGCTTATCTCCAGGGACACAGCTGGGGCAAGTTTCCTCCTGGCTTTTGTCCCCATCGTTTACTTTGCCATTCAGGTTATTGTGCCACATTTCTGAGCATCTGCCTATCTTTCTGCTTCAGCCTGCATCTGTATTTCATGTAAGCCATCTGAAGAGCTGTTACTGGTTATTTGCCTTCTGCCCAGCTGGTTGCAAACTGGGACATGTGGTGGAATCCTGCATCCATCATTTTCTTTATCCTGGTGGAATGCAGGCCCATCGTTCTTCCACTAAACTCTTTTTCTTTGTGATAAAACACTGGACTCCCACTCCCTGTTTAACCTAAAGGTGCATAAATAGGGATCATCAGTGACAAAGCAGGTAAGTATAGCTTTGAAAAGAGACATGCTCTGAGAAGTAAGGGACATGCTTAAAGGAGGTCAGTAATTAAAAGCAGATTTGAGACATCACAAAGTGGAATAACAACATGGCAAGGAGCAAGCAAGGTTTAAATCAGTGCATGGCTCATCAGAGAGAGGGAACTTTTGCTTGGTTACTTTTTTTGTTGACTGACAGGTCAGCATGAGGTAAATTCTTGGTGTAGGCTGGAAATGTTCAAACCCTCATTCAGAAATGTAAATCAGAACCTGTTTTGTTTGTTTGTTTGTTTAATTGTGTAAACAGAACATTTAAAGTTGTGAAAATCGTTTGCTTTTTACCCCAAAATATTTGCCTGTCTTCTTTCTGGACTCCTGAGTAGTTTTGGTTGAAGCTAGAACAATGATTTTAGTTTAATTATTTTTAAAACTGTTCCAATGTTTGTACACAGACTGCATGATGGTAGGGGTCAGAAGGGACCTCAAAAGATCATCCAGTCCAACCCCCCTGCCAAAGCAGGATCACCCAGGGCAGGTCACGCAGGAAGGCATCCAAGTGGTTTTGAATGTCTCCAGAGAAGGAGACTCCAAAGCCTCTCCTGCTCCAGGGCTGTGTCACCCTCACAGTGACAAAGTTTTTCCTTCTGCTCCAGCTTGCACCCATTGTCCCTTGTCCCATCATTGGACATCCATGAGCAGAGCCTGGCTTCATCCTCCAGAGACTGCCCTGCACATCTTTATCAACATGAATGAGGACACACCTCAGGCTCCTCTGTTCCAAGCTGAAGGGCCCCAGCTCCCTCAGCCTGTCCTCAGCAGGAAGATGTTCCACTGCCTTCCACATCTTTGTGGCTCTGTGCTGGACTCTCTCAAGCAGTTCCCTAATATTCTTCTTGAGCCTCCAGAAATTCTCTGGGCGACCTGTTCCAGTGCCTAATCACCCTTGTGAGGAAAAATGTCATGCTAATGTCTCATCTCAGTCCAGCTTCTTCCATTTTGAAGCCATTCCCCCTTGTCACTCCATGCCTTTGTCAAAAGGTCTTCTCCAGCTCTCCTGGAGGCTCTTTCAAATCCTGGAAGGATGCCTGAAGGTCTCCATGCAGTCTTCTCTTCTCCAGGCTGAACAAGTGCAACTCTCTCAGCTTGTCTCCATAGCAGAGGTGCTCCAGCTCTTCAGCCCTGTATCTGTTTTAAAATGTCCATGTCTCCTTCTTGTGTTGGGGGCTCCAGAGCTGGACACAGGATTCCAGGTGGAGTCTCAGCAGAGCAGAACAGAGGAGCAGAATCTCCTCCCTGCCCCTGCTGCCCACTCTGCACAGGGTTGGTTTCTGGGCTGCCAGCGCACATTGCCAGTTCATGTTGAGTTTCTCCTCACCCAGCACCCCCAAGTCCTTCTCCAATGTTATTAGGTAACATACATTTGTCAGTGCTTTGGAAAATAAATTCCAAGATGATTTTACTTATTCTAAGCTATGTCCCTGCATTTTATTTTACCTCTCATTTGGCCCTGCTTTCGTTACAGTTATTCACAAAGATATAAATTTATGCTCTGGTGCCTCCCGGCTAGGAGCAGAGTCAGAGCCCTAAAATGTAAAAATGCAATACATTGCCGTAGGTGGCTTTTAAAAGTCACTTATTTTTATTCCCCATCTGGCACATTGATTCGCAGCCAACAGCTAGCAGTGGGTTTTAGAACGGCTTTGGGATTAATGGAGGATTGAAGAAGCAAGGAACATTTGCATGGTTGTTTAACTTGTTGCTTTATTTCTCCTCCTGCATTAGGATTGGCATCCTGCAGGACCTACCATTAATAATTCACAGAGTCGGTTTGCTGGGTGCAGCAAACATTGATGATGATGATAATAATAATAAATATAACATAAGATAATGTAATACTACTACTAGTAATACTAATGGAGAATATCCTCCTGGAGTCACTACTGGCTCAGAAGAATAGTGAAGAGGTGATTGGGAACAGTCAGCATGGCTTTGCCAAGGGCAAATCCTGCCTGACCAACCTGGTGGCCTTCTATGAGCAGGTGACAAAATTAATAGATGAGGGGCGAGCAACTGATGTCGTTTACCTGGACCTGAGCAAAGCCTTCGACACTGTCCCGCACCACATCCTGGTCTCCAAACTGGTGACACATGGGTTTGATGGGTGGACCACTAGATGGATAAGGAACTGGCTTGATGGCCGCACCCGAAGAGTGGCTGTCAATGGCTCCATGTCCCAGTGGAGGCCAGTGACAAGCAGAGTCCCTCAGGGATCAGTCCTGGGACCTGTCTTATTCAACATCTTTGTGGGGGACATGGACAGTGGCACTGAGTGCACCCTCAGCAAGTTTGCTGATGACACCAAGCTGTGTGGTGCAGCAGACACGCTGGAGGGAAGGGAGGCCATCCAGAGGGACCTTGACAGGCTGGAGAGGTGGGCACAAGCCAACCTCTTGAAGTTCAATAAGAGCAAGTGCAGGGTCCTGCATCTGGGTCGAGGCAATCCCAGGCACAAATCCAGGCTGGGCAGTAACTGGCTGGAAAGTAGCCCTGAGGAGAGAGACTTGGGGGTGCTGGTGGATGAGAAGCTCAACATGAGCTCTCAGTGTGCACTTGCAGCCCGCAAAGCCAATCAGATCCTGGGCTGCATCAGGAGAAGTGTGGCTAGCAGGTCGAGAGAGGTGATCCTCCCCCTCTACTCAGCCCTGGTGAGACCCCACCTGGAGTACTGTGTCCAGTTCTGGAGCCCCTATTACAAGAGGGATGTGGAGGTGCTGGGAGGTGTCCAGAGAAGGGCCACAAGGATGATCAGAGGGCTGGAGCACCTCTCCTATGAGGACAGACTGAAGGAGTTGGGGCTGTTCAGTCTGCAGAAGAGAAGGCTCTGAGGTGACCTAATTGTGGCCTTCCAGTATCTGAAGGGGGCCTACAGAAAGGCTGGGGAAGGACTTCTCAGGATCTCAGGTCTAGGACTAGGGGGAATGGAATGAAGCTGGAGGTGGGGAGATTCAGGCTAGATGTGAGGAGGAAGTTCTTCACCATGAGAGTGGTGAAACCCTGGAATGGGTTGTCCAGGGAGGTGGTCGAGGCCCCGTCCCTGGAGGTGTTTAAGAGCAGGTTGGATGAGGCTCTGGCCAGCCTGATCTAGCGTGGGGTGTCCCTGCCCATGGCAGGGGGGTTGGAACTAGATGATCCTTGTGGTCCCTTCCAACCCTGAATGATACTATGATACTATGATAATACCACCTCCGGAACACCTCTGCTATGAGGACAGGCTGAAGGAGCTGGGGTTGTTCAACCTAGAGAAGACGAGACTCTGGGGGACCTTAGATCTACCTTCCAATACCTGGAGGGATCCTGCAGGAAGGCTGCAGAGGGACCTTTCCTGAGGGTGTCTAGCAGTAGAACAAGGGGGAATGATTTGAAGCTGAGTCAGAGCAGGGTTAGACTGAATCTTAGGAAGAAGTTCTTCAGTACAAGGGTAGTGAGACTCTGGAATAGGCTGCCCCAGGAGGTTGTGGCTGCCTCCTCCCTGGAGGTGTTCAAGCCAGGTTGGATGAGGCCTTGAGCAGCTGAGTCTGGTTGAGCAGATGATCTCTGGGGTCCCTTCCTACCTAAGCCATTCTGTGATTCTGTGATAATAACAACAATGTACAGCACAGACTTTATAGAATCACAACATTATTTGGGTTGGCTGGGACCTTAAAGATCATCTAGTTCATCATAGTCCTGATGAACCCAAGTCAAGTGAAAAACCTTTTTGCCTGCAGTTAATGAGAGCTTGCTCATAGGCTCAAAGATACATAGACATGGCACTTCAGGACATGGTTTAGTGGTCATGGCAGTGTTGGGTTGATGTCAGGTTCTGTGATCCTAGATTCCAAACGTAATGATTCTTTGATTGTTTTTTGGAGGTGTTAGAACTGCCTGAACTTGGCACCTACCATTTGTGTCCAAGTTTGTTTTCTTCAGGAGAGATGGGGCAAGAGCTTTTTCAGGTTGTGATTCATGGCAGGAGCCTAATTTAACTGTTTTGAATTGCTTCTTGGATCGTCTCCACCATCCAGTGGCTATAATGGGAGATTAGTCTCCTAAACCTTGGCAGATGAATGGTTTCATGTGAATATCCCTTTGTGCTCTTAAGTTTCTCCATTCCTTGCTTGCCTATTCCACAGGCTAAATTGCCACAGGCTCTGCTAATGTGAGTCTGTAAACAATTATAATCAGGATTACTCCTGCAAGGATCCATAAAACCACCAGAGCAGGACTTTCCAGCTACACTTGTTCACCTCCCAGGGCAACCAGGCCTGATTCTTGCCTTGAATTTTTAGGCACTGTAACAATACAGGAAACAATAGCAATAGTATTTGGCCACTGCCTGCAGATGCTCAGCTCAAGAGGGAAGGCTTTGCAGGTGGGGAAGCACCCTGTTTTTCTAGGACAGCACTGACAGACTGTTGAGCTCACGAGTGCCCAGCCCAGAAAGGCATGGAGAAACCCTGCACAGACATGGAAACATGAACCAGAAACCAGTTTATTTTCTCCATTAAATTGCAGGAATGATAGAGTGAATGATGGAACAGTTTGGGTTGGAAAGCACCTGAGAGAGAGTCTAGTTCCAACCCCCCTGCCATGGGCAGGAGAATAATAGAATAGAATAATAGAATAAATCAGGTTGGAAGAGACCTTCAAGATCATCGCGTCCAACCCATCAACCAATCCAACCCACCTAAACAACTAACCCATGGCACCAAGCACTCCAAGGGACACCTCCCACTAGATCAGCTTGATCAGCACCTTGTCCAACCTGTCCTTGACCACCTCCACTGAGAGGGCATCCACGACCTCCTTGGACAACCTGTTCTAGTGTCTCACTACCCTCACTGTCAAGAATTTCTTCCAAATCTCCAGTCTAAATCTCCCCTCTCGCAGTTTAAAGCCATTCCCTCTCACCCTGTCACTACAAGCCCTTGTCAAAATGGTTTGTAAAATCACTGTGGCTGTTGGGATCTGGGGAACTGTACCAATTTACCAGCATGATACTGAGTGAGAAGACACACACTGCTACTGTGTTATTTGGAGAAGTCTCCAGTGTTGACTAAGAGAACTTTTACTTAAGGCTGTTGAAACATCTGTTTGCAACTCTGATCATTCAAATGCAGCCAGCAGGTAAGAGAATGATCATTTATCAGCTTCTGGCTTTCTTTGCCAGTTATGAAAAAAGCCCCAAGCGGTTAATTATATGCATGAAGATGCCTCTGGTGGGATTAGCTGGGAGAATCCACCCCTGTTTCAAACCAGACAATCATCAGCCTCCTACTACTCTTTTCAGCTCAGCAGAGGGAACTCACCAGCAAGGCTGAGACTTGCAGCTACACAGCAGAGCTAAAAAATATTGGGCATGCTTTAAGAGGACACAAACCATTTTTTACCTAAAAAAGAGGACAGCAAAGGACTTTGATTTTCTCCAGGTTGTAGCTTACCAGCACTTCTTTAAGCACTGCTCTAGGAAGGAAAGATTGTTCTTACTTTTTACAATGAGTAGAGCTCTGCTGCTCTGCCCTGGTGAGGCCACCTCAGGATTACTGTGTCCAGTTCCAGACTCCCTGCTTCAAGAAGGACTGGGACTTCCTGGAGAGGGTACAGCAAAGGTCTATAAAGATGCATGGGGACTGGAACATCTGTCTGGTGAGGAAAGACTGAGTGAATTGGGGCTCTTTAGTCTGGAAAAGAGCAGCCTGAGGGGGATCTCATCAGTGCTGATCAGTACTTAGGGTGGGTGTCAGGAGGATGGGACCAGGCTTTGTTCAGTAGTTCTCAGTCACGGGATAAGAAGTAATGGGCACAAATCTGAGGATAAAAGTTCCACCTAAAGATGAGGAGAAACTTCTTTAATTTAGAAGTGGTGAAGCACTGGAACAAGCTGCCCAGATAGGTGGTGAAGTCTCCATCTTTGGATATGTTCAAAACCCATCTGGATGTGTTCCCATGTGACCTTCTTTAGGTGATCCTGCCTTGGCAGGGGTATTGGACTCAATGATCTCCTGAGGTCCCTTCCAACCCCACCATCCTGTGATTCTGTGACTAGAAGCTGCAGGCTGAGAGTAGCTTTCCAAGTACCCAGAGGCAGGCAGAAAACTTCAGACCAGCCAGCTCTGGGGCACCATGTACAGCTCTGAGGGTGACCCCAGTACTCCTCGTCTGACTCACAGCCACAACAATGGCAGGTGAACTGCAATCCAGCTTCCAGCTTCTGGATTTACTGTCACATTTAAGAAAGAAAAGCATTTGTCTCCAGTTTGTGAGAGCTGTAGAAAACATCATAACTCACTTTCTAGTGGCTGCTGCAAATTCATTTGCCACATTCATTTTCATCATCTGAAACTGGATTTATGACCTCAGTTGAAAACAAGTCAGAACTCCTCTATGAACTTCAGGCAAAACTTTGGAGTTGTCTTAGTTTTAGGAGGACAGTGGCAGCCCCTTCTTTACAGTGTTAGCTGATCAGCAATGAGGGTAATGCCAGCAGTGCTTAGCAGGAACTGAAATGGGTTTGCCATTTTCATAGAATGAGAGAATGGCTCAGGTTGGAAGGGACCTTCGAGATCATGTACTCCAATGACCCTGCCATGGGCAGGGATGCCTCTCAAATAGCCTTGGTTGCTCATAGCCTCATCCAAGATGGCCTTGAACTCCTTCAGGGATGGGGCATCCACAACCTCCCTGGGCAACCTGTTCCTGAGTCTCACCACTCTCCTACTGAAGAACTTCTACATTTTTTAAAAGTTCTTGTAGGACTGGATATTCCTGCATATCTCTTACTGTGGGCCATGGATTTAAGACAATGCTGGGTTCCTGAGATCATCTCAATGGCTGTTGACAAGGAGGTCTGTGTTGCTTTACAGTGAGGATGTTCTTCCTAGTCACTCATCTGTTAGCAATGTTTTCCCCTGCCCTAGCATTGCTTTTCATCCCTCAGTGTTTTACGTACCAGTGTCACTTTGTGCCTCTGCAAATGCTACCTGCTGGCAGTGTTAGCAAAAAGGTCAAGCTCTGCATTGACTCATTTTTTCCTGAACATCTTGACTTTCTAAGAACTGTTTGGATTTTCCCCTTGTTTCCTGGGCCATATGTTTTAAACAGGAAGATGAAACCAGAACACCATGTCTAGGGAGAACAAAAGCATTGAGACATGGAATCATTTTGGTTGGAAAAAAATTTAAAGTCCATTCTCTAACTCTGCCAAGGCCAGGGCTAAACCATGTCCCTCAGCACCACATCTCTGACTCTTTGAAACACCTCCAGGGACAGGGATATCTCCCTGGGGACTCTATTCCAGGGTTTAATAGTCCTTTCTCTAGATGCCTTCAGCCCAACACGCAGAGAAGGACAGAAGCTCTAACTGCTTTGTGGAAGTAGGAAGACACTAGCCTGACACGATATAGAAAACTCCTAATACCTGAGCTGGTCACAGGGGAATGGCTGCTCCAGTGTGCCCTCACCTCCATCCTCAGTGTCTGCATTGATGTCTTTCTCCTGTCCCAATCTTGTCCCAAACATAAAAGCTCCCAAAACAAAGGAACTTGCCCAAAAGGGTTTCCCTTGTTAAATACATTATCACAGAGGTGCTGATTGGCTTGGCCTTGGCCAGAGGTGGGTCTGACTGGGAGCCACAGGAACTTCTCAAAGCTTCTTATGGGAGCCCAGTCTTCTGCTACCAATCCCCCACCAGCCAAAAACTCACACGTAGAAAGAACTGTTTGGAGAACAAATGAGACTTTGTATCAATCAAGGTAGTTCATTTACTGTTGTACCAAATTGTGAGGAGTTATTGTAAAAGATTGAATCATAGGATCGTTCTGGTTGGAAAAGGCCTCTAAGATCATTGACTCCAACCATCAGACATGTTGGTTTTCCCAGAAATCAATGTTTAATTTTTCACCAAATTTATGTGAGCTGGAGGAAAAAAATTCTACTGAATAATGGTCTTCTTCCCACTTGTCAAAGATCAGCTCCAAAGCACCCACCCAACTCTTAAGTCAACAGCCAAAACTGTCTGTAGCTACATTGGTTTACTGCAGGTTCCATTTCTATTAGGTCCTTTGTTGCAGCCAGGAAGTAGAGCAAGCAAAGTGATCAGTATGATTCATGGTGTAATCTGCTGTTGGTTTCATTCTGGTGAATAATGGATGATTTGGTTGTGGTGAACAGTTACACATGAGACAAGTAATGAGAGGTTGAGATGACTTTCTCCTACATAGCCCCCTCCAGTCTCCTTCCATTATTAAATATCCCATTGCATATAGCAGATTGCTTTCATCTTAGCCCTTGATTTGAAATTTGCTCTCTCTTGACATTTGTCAAACAAAATTCCTTCAAATGTGTTCAAGCAGCTCATCAAGCAAAAGGAAATCTCATTTTTGTTCCTTTTTTTCCCCCCACAGAAGCTGTAATGGTCAGAATCTTTGGTCTTTCAGGGCTTCAGAAGTTATCTGGTTGATTGGAGTGCTTCAGCTGTAAAAATAAGCTAAGATCACAGCTGCTTCATTTTGAGTGATGTGTTTTAATAACAATATGCTATCTGTAGATGTCAGTAGCTGTGCTGGGTGTTAATACAGATTGCAAGTCCAGCCACACATTTTCCTGATGTTTGTCTTTACAGGTGTGAACTCATTTACAAAATAAGTCAAGAGTAAATCAGTAGCAGCTGCCCTAACTGCAGATCTTGATTGGCACTTTCACATTCAAACTACTGCATATTCCTCTTCCTTCCAAGACAGAAGCATGCTCCCCAGCTGGGGACTTCCATTAGAAGAGTAAAAAACTGTATTTGATTTTTAAACATATATCAAATTCCTACAAAAACATTCTTGCAACCAAATACCCCTGGATTATCACAGGTTCACAGGGTGTTAGGGGTTGGAAGGGCCCTCTGGGTCCAACTTCCCTTCCAGAGCAAGACCATAGAATGTAACATAGGTTGCACAGGAAAACATCCAGAGAGGGCTTGAAAGTCTCCAGAGAAGGAGACTCCATAACCTCTCTGAGGAGCCTGTTCAGTGCTCTGTGACCCTTACAGTAAAGAAGGTCTTCCTCATGTTGAGGTAGAACTTCCTGTGCTATAGATTACATCCATTGCCCCTTGGACTATCACAGGGCACAAGTGAGCAGAGGCTGTCCCTTCCTTCCTGACACCCAGCCCTCAGATGTTTATAGACATTTATTACATCCCCTCTCAGTCTTCTCCTCTCCAGAGGAGACCAGCCCCAGGTCTCTCAGCCTTTTCTCTTAAGGCAGTGCTCCAGTCCCTTAATCATCCTTGTAGCCTCCCATTGGACTCTCTCAACTAGATCTCTGCCCCTCTTGAACTGGGGAGTTCAGAACTGGATGCAACAATCCAGGTGTGGTCTCACCAGGGCAGAGTAGAGGGGGAGTGGAACCTCCCTTGGTTTGCTGGACACACTCTTCTTAATGCATCCCAGGATCCCATTGAGCTTCTTGGCCACAGGGGCATATTGCAGTCCCGTGGAGAGCTTGTTGTTCACCAGGACTCCCAGGTCCTTCTCCATGAGGCTGCTCTCTAGCAGATCACCTCCTCACCTGTACTGGTGCAGTTTATTATTCCTTCCCAAGTGCAGGGTTAGCAGAGTTTCACCTCATACAAACAGATCGTTGCAGAAACTGCTTCACATACCAGTAAACATAACAAAATGCATCTTCAAACCCTAGACTTGTTTTTGGTTTTGTTTTCAAGTATAAATTCCTCTGTTTTCTTTCTTTTTAAGTGGTGCTAATCTGTATAGACAAAAGGAGCTGGAAGAATTTCTGCTTTGAAGCTATCTCCATTTTGCTTGCATGAATCCCAGAACATTTGGAGCTCATCAAAGCTACATCAAAGAGTTTTCTCATGTCTGTGCACCAAGAAGGTAGTGACAGAGAAGCACTTTTAAGAGCAAAGTCTGTAGCTTCATCTTTGTCTTTATATTTGAGTAAGTTTTCCAAAAGGAGGGGGAAATAAGAAGCAAATGCACTCTTTTCTGCAAAAGGAGACAACCAGTCTTCAAAATAACTTTCCAATTCAACTGGAAACTAATTACAAGTATTTAAAATAAAAGATTCCAATCAGGAATAGCAAAAGCCATTCAGCTTTCTAGGATTAATGTAAACTTTAAAGAATGGCAAATAATGTTTCTTTCTTGAAACATGAAACAATATTTCATGTTTCTGTTAAAAAGAAAACCCCAAGCTTTAATTGGCTCACAATACAATCCACAGCCTAAAGAGGCCATGTGAAGGCAATCCCGTGGTGCCATCCAGTATCTACTAAAGCAACCTCTGTGACAACTCACTGTCTTGTAAGGACTCTTAGATTCATGTGCTTGGAAGGCTTATGGCCGTTAAGCTCTCATGCCGCCTCTTCCCCCAGAGAGCCATACTTGGCATAGAACCGAGACAAACATCTTGAGTTTCTCTCTCCTCATTTCCCTTTTGCATTCATCACTGCATTTTAAAGTCATGTCAGTGTTACTGACAAAATTTTGTGGTGGGTTAGTTTATTGGTTTAGTCAATCCCTTGAACTGTTACTATCTATTGATGTTCATAAAGCAGCATTATACAACTGGATGCTAAGGAGGCAAGGGTCCTTTTTTGGGCCTCTATCTCTAACTTGTAATGTCATTTGACCTTGACAGCAATGTGATTGTGAATAAATGCTGACAAGATCCTCAAAGTCAGAAGAAAGGACAGTCCTGGAAAGCTTCTAAAGATGCTTACCGCGATTGAGAGATGGAGACAAAGCTTGATGCAAGCAAAGTGTCTACTTTATTGTACAAAGTGTGTTCTTTATATAGGCTAACATAATCAAAAGTAACTAGTGATTGGCAATTAAATGTGTCCATCCGACAGTTACAGATTCGTGATTGGCTGCCGAGAAAATACCAGGGAACACACATCGCTGGGGAAGGCCCAGGCAGGTGTTACACAAAAGGCAAACGATGAAGCATCTCTTATCTAAGTTCAGAGAGAAAACAAAAGACTCTTTTGCAATGTTTACCAGCTCTAATTCTCAGGTAGTTGTGGGGCTTCCTGAGTCACAATGGCCGTCGGTAATTAACTAAAGGCTTTTTTCTCTCTACCTAGTTGCAGTTTGTTCCCAAGGTCTGTGGCCTACAAGGGCTAAAACATTTCCGTCTATCAGCTGAGCATTGCTCCCTAAATTCAGTGCATCAGATGCTTACAATGCTTTTCTTGTCTTGTTCATAAGCTCTGTTTACAATTAAAAATGATATAATTTCAAATTTTGAACTCCTGTTGGGTTAGGTTGTCAAGCTCCTTATTCCACTTGACATCTTCTTCTGAAGTGTTTTAACCAGAGATGAATTGTCATAGAATCACAGAAATGTTTCAAGTGGAAAAGCCCTTTAAGATCATCAAGTCCAAACATTGACCTAACACCACCATGGTCACTAAACCATGTCCCCAGGTGCCGCATCCACATGTTTCTTGAACACCTCCAGGGACGGTGGCTCCAATCCCTGACTACTCTTGCAGCAAAGGAATTTTTCCTGATCTCCAATCTAAACCTCCCCTGGCACAATTTGGGGCTTTCTGAAGTACTTTTTCTTCTGTGTGGGGAGACGAAATAACACTGCTGTCACCCTCAGATCTACTCTAACCTATTCTCACCAAGGATTAATAACTATTCATAAAGATTAATTTAATACACGGGGGGGAAATGGTAATTGAATTATAGTGTAAATTTCAAAATTCTATTGCATATCTAACTTCAAACTCACAAACCCCCTGACACCTCCACATTTTGATTAACACTCATTTACCATGTGATTGGGCACAGTACTTGTCACTAATGATCACAGTCATAAGGTAGTGCTTCCATCCCTTAACCATCCTTGTAGCCTTGTACTTGGCATTAGTGAGGCCACACCTCAAGTATTGTGTTCAGTTTTGGGCACCTCAATACAAGAGAGATGTTGAGGTGCTGGAGCCAGTGCAGAGGAGGGCAACAAAGCTGGTGAAGGGCCTGGAGAACAATTCTTATGAAGAGTAACTGAAGGAGCTGGGGCTGTTTACTTTGAAAAAGAGGAGGCTGAGGGGAGACCTCATTGCCCTCTCCAACCACCTGAAAGGACATTGTAGAGAGGCTGCTGCTGGTTTCTTTTCACAGATAATTAGAGCTAGAACAAGAGGGAAAGATCTCAAGTTGCAACTGGGTAGGTTTAGATTGGACATTAGGAAGATTTTTTTTCACAGAAAGATTGGTCAGGCATTGGAATTGGCTGCACAGGGAGGTGGTTGAGTCTCCCACCCTGGGTGTGTTTAAGGGTTGTTTGGATGTGGTGCTTAGGGAGATGGTTTAGGGGTGAACCTTGTGGAATAGGTTTATCAGTCGGACTCAATGATCCTGAGGGTCTTTTCCAAACGGAATGTTTCAGTGATTTGGTGAATGCAGGTAGAGTCTCCAAGTCATCTTGTTCTCCTCCTCCTCCTGTTCTGGCATGCTGCAGTTCCTTTTTGCATACTGCCTGAGGCTTCTGGAGATAAAAACAGAGCCCTTTTTTATGTGCAGTACAGAGGCAGTTTAACAGGTGCAATCTCAGTGAAACACTATTGTCAGCAAAGGAGTTTGGTACTTCAGATGGAGCAGTTCTGGGACCCTTTTCACTGCTTTTTAATAAATGAGGGTACTTAGGCTGGTGATCAGTCATATTCTCTGCTAGTTTTGCACAAAGATCTTCATCTATGAGGTCAACTAAAATGATGGTTTCATATAAGAAACTCCTTTTAAGTCTGCACTGAATTCTCATCAGGAATTACAGCTTATAATGAAAGGTTAATGTCTCTTGAGTAGGGAGCCTGATTTGTGTCATATTCCTTCTTCACAGAGTCTTTGAGACTGCCAAATTTCTGCTACACAAGTATGGGCTTCACTCACATGAAATATGAGTTTATTTAGAAGAAAAAAAAAATCATTAAAAGGAAAAGAACATTTATAAATACAACCCTTAAAACTTAAAGATGTGTTAGATATGTTCCAGGCTAGTAAACTCCAGAGTTGCCAATTAGGCTTAAATGTACCCAAGATACTACAGAGGAATGCAGTTACATCTCCATCTGTCTCATTTGTCTTAGGATTCCACAAAATCTAGTTTGGAACAGATTTCTGGCACATGGGACTGAGAGGAGAATACAAGAGCTCCTAGTAATTGCTTGATGGGTGGATGGATGATGATGTATGTATGTATAGGACAGCAATGTGCCCTTGTGGCCAAGAGGGCAAACAGCATCCTGGGCTGCATCAAGTGTGTCCAGCAGGTCTAAGGAGGTTCTCTTCCCCCTTTACTCTGCACTGCAGAGACCACACCTGGAATACTGTGTCCAGTTTGGGGCTCCCCAATTCAAGAGAGACAGGGATCTGCTGGACAGAGTCCAATGGAGAGCTACGAGGATGACTGTGGACTTGCATGTCTCTGTTATGAGGAGAGTCTGAGAGCCCTGGGGCTGTTCAGTCTGGAGAAGAGAATGTCTATTAATATCTGAGGGATGAGTGTCAGGATGGAGGTGCCAGGCTCTTTTTGGTGGCTCCCAGTGACAGTACAAGGAGCAATGGGTACAAGCTGGAGCATGGGAGGTTCCACTTCAACATGAGGAGAAACCATTTTACTGTGAGGGTGATGGAGCCCTGGAGCTGGCTGCCCAGGGAGGCTGTAGAGTCTCCTCTGGAGACTTTCAAGAGCTGCCTGGATGCGTTCCTGTATGACTTGCCCTGGGTGATGCTGCTCTGGTAGGGGGGTTGGACTGGATGATCTCTGGATGTCCCCACCAACCCCCTAACTTTCTGTGATTCTGTGATCTCCATCTTAACTTTGTTGTCGTCGCACACTTGCAGCAAGCATCATTGCCAGCACATCCTATAGGCCAGCAGTCTGGCATGAATCACACGAACATCAGAAACAGTTGACAACAACAGTAAAAAAACAGGCAGGAATATACTGGACATGAAAGATCCTCATGGTTTAACCCCAGGCTGCAACCAAGCCCTGCACAGCTGCTCACTCACTTCCCAGATGAGCAGAATGGGGGTGAAGAGAATGAGAAAAGAAAAAGTGAGAGGACTTGTGGGTCATCTCATTTAAACAACACTGTCACCTAGAAAGGTTGGACCAGATGATCCTTGGGGTCCCTTCTAGCCTGGCATTCTGTGATTCTATGATCCTGTGATTCCTTTTTAGCTGCATTTGTGCGCAATCAATTGCCCAAGGGCATTTTATTCATCCAGAATGAAGGCAATTTGAATTCCTTGTGGTGAGTACTGTGAGAAACATTTCTCTTTTACCTTCTCTGTACTCCCCTCTAAAAATGCAGATGAGAGGTGAGCAAAGGTAGTGACAAAATTCATTGAGAAGTGTCATTACAACAGTGCCTTACATTGACCGCAGCTCCGTAGCTCAGCTCACAGCTGTGGGAATCATAGAATCGCAGTGGTAGGGCTTGGAAGGGACCAAAGCAGGGTCACCCAGGGCAGGTCACACAGGGACACATCAAGATGAGCCTTGAAAGTCTCTAAAGAAGGAGAATCCACAATCTCTCTGGTCAGCCTGCTCCAGGGCTCCAACACTCTCACAGTAACATTTTTGCTCCTGTTGAGGTGGAACTTCTTGTATTCCAGTTTGTATCCATTGTGCCTTGTCCTGTCACAGTACACCACTGTAAAGAGCCTGACCCTTTCTTCTTGACAACCACCCTTCAGATATTTATAAACATCAATAAGATCTCATCTCAATCTTCTCTTCTCCAGGCTAAATAGCCCCAGATCTGTCAGCCTTTTCTCTTCATCAAACAGATGTTCTGGTTCCTTCATCATCTTCATAGTCTCTATTGGACCCTCTCTAGTATATCCCTGGTCCTTCTGAACTGAGGAGCCCAGAACTGGACACAATACTCCAGATGAGAGTTTGATCACAAGGACCTTTCAGACTCCATTCCTCTAACTTTTCCCATCTGTTTCAGAAGCCTGCAAAACTCTTCCCTTGGAGCCTCCAACCCCTTAAAACATCACTTTCAGGCCAGTGATAGGTGCTATGTGGCCCCTCACTACTCTCAAACCACACACACAGCGTGATGCTCCCTGCACTGCCTACCTGCCTTTCATATTACAGCCTGGTTCTTACAGACAAAATCCTCCCTGTCTGTCAACAAAATATATCAAGGTTGTGCTTTTTGTGGAAGAAGAGTCCAAGTGGGAATGAAGGCAGTGGGGGTACAAGATAAAAGACACCACATGCTTTTAAATGTTGTTCTGCAGTGACATGTCTGTGCATATCATGCCTCCTACCATACAGCAGCTAAGACATGAACCAGCATGACCAGAACATCCCAGGCTCAAATGTGGCTCTGCTCACTGCAGAGCACCCACTGTGTCTGGCCTGAGCATTCATTTTAAGTTTTGCAAGCCTCCTGATGAGTAGGTTATAACAACCTTGCTTTAAATTCTATATACAGATCTATGAATACAAAAATTGCACAATCACATCACTGCTAATAGATTTTATTTGCTCCTCGTTTAGGAAAAGCTTCAATATTCAGCCTGGCCAGGAGCAGAAGCTTGTTTGATGTTTCTGTATGCACAACATCAGGAAAATCAATATCTGGAAGGCTTCACAAGCTTGGATAAATGCACAGAAAGTGGGAATCCTATTATTAAATCCCACTCTTCTTCAGAAACAGGTAAGTCAAGCTTGTAAAGAAGCTTTTAGCATGCCCACAGCTTTATGGATGGGGGTTGACTTTTTGATCAAGGGTGACAAGGACATGTCAGTCCTCTGAAGACAGTTATCATAGCATCATAGAATGGTTTGAATTGGAACAGACCTTAAACAGCATCTAGTCCTTGAGAAAAGGGAATCACAAGAGTCCCTCAGGTGAGATCCTGGCCTCTTCAGAATAATCTTGGCCTCTTCTTTTCATAGAATCACAGAATTGCCATGGTTGGAAGGGACCTCAAGGATCATCTAGTTCCAACTATCTACCAACACTGCAATTTTGGACTGTCCTGGGAGTTCTTTGCTTTGGGATCCTTAGATCTGCATGTCAAAACTGAGTGTGTTTGTTCTTCAGCACTGCTCATCTGCACTACCAACAGATTAACATAATGTAGACTTTGTTAATCACATCTCTTCTTTTTTCTCTCAATGCAAATTTTACAGTAGATAGAGAAACCACCTGGCACAAATAACCTGTAATCTATAAAGCACCAATTGCTCTGAGAAGCAGCTGAGTCTGGTAGAAGGCCCCAATGATCCCTCTCAAAGCAGCTCAGCCATTGCTTCTTTTTTAACTAAGCTACATGGTATATCAGTAAACTAACAAAGCAGAAGAGTTTGAGAACTCTCTGATTCTTCTAAGTAGTCAATTTTAATGATCAATTTATTGCTGCTTTTTTTCCTGTGACCTCACAGCTAACTTCCCAACATCCTCCCAAGAGCAGACTCTCAAACTGCTGGCTACAATGCAGGTGGATTTGACTGTGGTTCTGCTTGGACATTTTCCATGCTACATTTCATCCTTTTATTGTACCCAGGAGAGGTTTTGTTGTTGTTGTTGTTGTTGCAAAAGAAACAGAAAGCTTCTGTACTCAGACATGAATATGACTTTTCAGAACTGATCCTCTCCAATAAGTTGATGTGATAAATGTGTAATTGGGTGGTACATCAGAATGAGAAAGGTCAAGGGAAAAGGAAATTACAGGAGATCTTCCGTGTCCTACTGATCAGCTGATAGGAGGGGTTTTTTAAGGTTTGTCTCACTTTCAATGCACTTCAGTCTGTCTTCTGCATTTCCTGTGTACACTATCACTTCTAACTTTGAAAACAGCTTGTAAAGAATGCTTTTATGTTAACTCTTCATAGAATTATAGAATGGTTTGGGTTGGAAAGGGGCCCTAAAGATCATCTAGTTCTAACCCCCTGCCATGGACCGGGACACCTTCCACTAGCCCAGCTTGCTCAAGGCCACTTGCAGCCTGGCCTTGAACACTTCAAGAGAGGGGGCATTCACAACCTCCCTGGGCAACCTGTTCCAGTGTCTCACCACCCTCACTGTAAAGAATTTCTTCCTAATCTCTAGTCACAATCTCCCCACTTCCAGCTCTAAGCCATTGCCCCTCATCCTGTCACTATAAGCCCTTGTAAGAAGTCCCTTCCTGGCTTTATCATAGGCCCCCTTCAGCTTTTGAAATTCTGCTCTGAGGTGTTGCCAGAGCCTGCTTTTCTCCAGGCTGAACAGCCTGTTTCCATATAGTAGGTGCTCCAGCCCTTGATAAAGATTGTCTCAGGGGTCAGGTTTGGAAAATCATCGGGTCTTTACCAAAGCATTTATTGCTCTGCCAAAAAAACAATTCTGCAAGAGCCTCAAATCATCACTGAAGAGTAGAATGAAATCTTCCTGGTTCATGGAGCTGAGTCCAGGGAAGAGACTTCAGTGATCTGGTTTGATATGGTGGTTGTTTATTCAAAAGTAGTTGCATCTTGACTCAAACAATTCTTTCCCTCAGCTGTAAAACCACCCAGAAGTGACTGCTGTGCAACACTGACAACTGGAGAGAAAGCAGATGAATGAGTCTCCTTAGAAACCCTGACCATCCTGGCTGGATGCTGAGGCATGCAGTCAGAGCTATCACTCAGAGCTAATGTCTGAAGAGCTCTGACATAACATTTTCCGAGGGGTCTGCCAGAAACCTTTGAAGGATTTTTCAAGCCAATGTATAGATCCAAATCTTGGAGACATTTGTTCTGTAGTGTAAATGGCTGCAGGGAGTCCATTCCTTCTCAGATGGAAAAAAAAATGGGGTTGGCCTTTTATTTGTGTGGTTTAGGTTTTTCTTTTGGTGTCTCTTCTATTTTTTCCCACATCAAGGTGACTAATACCTGCTGGTGATCCTGTAGTAAAAGCTCTGTGCCAAAAGCATGGTGAAAAAGGTGAAATCTGATGTGGGTGGAGGAACACATTGGATTTTATCCAGCCATCTTCTCTACTGTGTTTATGGGTCACAAAGCAATGTGAGCCACCTTACCTGCTATCAAACCTTCTCCTCACCATTAGGGTTGTGTGGCATGACTGTCCCATGTCAAACCCCATCACTTTTCCAGTATAAGATACATCACTTCATCATTTTACACAGTTCTAAAGCAGCTAATAAACCATTCTATTGACAGTTGTCTACAGGATGCAGATGCAGGAAGTCAGGAGAAAGTTCTTCACAGGGAGAGTTGTCAGCTGTTGGAATGTGCTGCCCAGGGAGGTGGTGGAGTCACCATCCCTGGAAGTGTTCAAGAGGGGATTGGATGTGGCACTTGGTGCAATATTCTAGTAGGCATGAGGTCTGTGGTGACAGGTTGGACTTGATGATCTTTGAGGTCTCTTCCAACCGTATTGTTTCTATGATTTCTAAGTCCAAATCAGAGTGAAATGACTAAAGGATGGAGCAGACAAGCTCCAAAACGGATTCCTCCTGATTCCCAGTGATGAGAGAAGTGCTGAACAGCTGAGACCCATTGTGGTTTCTGTTGGGGCTTGAAGAATAATGTACAGCTGAAAAAATGGTGGAGAGCTGTTGAGGAATGTGAGGTGCTCAACCAGCTGCAGTCCTTCTGTAGAGGACAACTGAGGATGTAATTAATCCTGTGCCTCCACAGCTGCCTTCTGAAGACTTAGCCTCTAGGAACATCCTTCCCCAAATACCATCCTTTGTTGGTGAATGTTCTCTACAGCACGAACATTGACCTGCCTCATCAATGGCATTTTGGACATCTGAAGAAACTTCTTGACTGAAAAGGTTCTCAAAGCCTGGCACAGGCTGCCCAGCGAGGTGGCTGAATCCCCATCCCTGGAGGTGTTTGAAAGAGGCAGAGTTGTGGTCCTGAGGGACATAGTTTAGCCCCAGCTTTGGGAGAATTAGCCAATGGTTGGACTCAATGATCTTAAGGTCTTAAAAGTCATTTCCAAACAAAACAATTTCGTGATTCTAATGTGGGGCAGTTGACAAGACCTGGAGGGGATTTGGGGCAGCCTCAGCAGAGGGAAATTACTCTCAAGCAGAAGCAGCAGTGGAGACACTACAAGACCTAACTGGGCTGTCACACAGCCTGCTCTGTCCTTTGGCTGATGAAGTTTTCTCTCAAAACTGATTCTGATGTGACATTCAGTTCTCAACAAACAGCATTTTTGTAAGCCCTGCCTGTGTTCTGCAGACAGCTTTGATATCCTTATTCCTTGAAAGAAAAACTGAAATGTCTCCATTTTTAGCCAAAAATAAAAACAACAATATAAAAAATGCCCAGAATCTAACTTTCTGGGTATTTCTTTTACTGAAAAAAAATGATTTCTACACTAGAAAAATAATACTAAAAAAAAGCCCACAACCAAACCCAAACAAAACAACAAATATGTTTGCTAATTTTCTTTCCCGCCGTTTCCTTGTCTTCTCTTTTAAACAAGAAAATAGTTTGGAGGTTTTGGTGTTTGTTTGTTTGAGTTTGGGTTTGTTTGGGTTTGTTTGTGAGGGTTTTGGTGTTGGGTTTTTTTTGTTTTTTTTCTTTTCCAGATATGTATGAGGAGAATTAAAATCAATAGAAACAGGCAGAACTAGAGTGTGCCTTCCTTCCAACAAAAGGCAGTAATTCTTCAAGAAAACCCTCCCCCTTAGGTTAAATACAGTGATGTTTCCAGCCACAGTGAAAGGGTTTGGATCCCTTTTCTCAGCAACACACTTTACATTTTCCCTTCACCTTTAGACAGCTACATTATGCTGTGCCTTTTCTTTTCAGAAGAAGTTATTTAGCTGCTGGGTAGAAGGGTAGTTT
Source organism: Melanerpes formicivorus (assembly GCF_026170545.1). Taxonomy (NCBI): domain Eukaryota; kingdom Metazoa; phylum Chordata; class Aves; order Piciformes; family Picidae; genus Melanerpes; species Melanerpes formicivorus. The sequence goes on from NW_027142387.1 coordinate 6,518,003, forward strand.
TCTGTCCTAAACCTTTCCATGTGTAGCGAATGAACCCATCAGGTACTGCTCTGCTTTCTCTCACTGTCTACATATACATTATGTTTTAAACGTGTGGCTTTTTCTTGCTATCAAGAGACCCAGGAGGCTTGAAGTCCTTTATCCACAAAGCAAAAGTAGATTTCTTTGGACAGCAAGGTATAGAGATGCTGCTGGCCAGGCCCTTGCCTGTGTCTTATCAAGGCTTTGGGAGTACTGTGGCAGTTTTGGTCTCCATCAACAGAGCCCTGGGGAGATCAGCAGAGACCAGGTCTTCCATACTTTAGAACAATTTCATCCATTTTCTCCATACTCACTGCAATTTTTCTTACCTTTCCCTTGCTTCCACTTCATCACTGCCCTGTGATGCGTTCTGTCAGTTCTGCTTTCCCACCCACACCTCCTTCATAAACTTTTGCCTCCATCCCTCCACAACAGCAAGACCTTAACTACAAAGCTAAGAGAGAAACACAGAAAAAGCTGGGATTGTTCAACCTAGAGAAGAGAAGACTCCAGGGGGACCTTAGAGCTGCCTTCCAATACCTGGAGGGATCCTGCAGGAAGGCTGCAGAGGGACGTTTCCTGAGGGTGTCTAGCAGTAGAACAAGGGGGAATGGTTTGAAGCTGAGGCAGAGCAGGGTTAGACTGAGTCTTAGTAAGAAGTTCTTCAGTACAAAGGTGGTGAGACTCTGGAATGGGCTGCTTCAGGAAGTTGTGGCTGCCTCCTCCATGGAAGTGTTCAAGGCCAATTTGGATGAGGCCTTGCACAGCTGAGTCTAGTTGAGGTGTCCCTGCCTGTGCTGAGGAGGTTGGAATAGGTGATCGCTGAGGTCCCTTCCAACCTAAGCCACTCTATGATTCTATGATTTTTCCACATAATAATTCAGACAGGAATCTAACACAACAGGGCAGAAGTGTTGCTGCTACACAGCCAGTCAGGCAAACCTGATTCATGGGTAAGAACAGACTAGATGTATCCTGACCTTCTTCTCCTCTTGCACACCCCAACTGAGTGCTCCCCAGCTTGCCTGCCTCAACAGTCTAAAATCCTGCTGTCTGTGCTAGCAGCCTCAGTTTACACAAGACACCTCTTTGATCTCAACCTGGAATTGCCATTGGGAAGGAAGCCAGCAGGAACAGACTTTTCTCACTAAAGACACATATTCTCTGGCTTCCTATCTGAAGGCTGCAAAGCAGTGTGATGCTACACCAGAATCTTTGCTATATTCTAGCTTGTGATTATAACGTCTGAGAAAACAGAAATGCAACGGTGAAAGCAGGAGTCAGCAAACCCCACACTGCCTCTGATACAGATTTTGGAGAGGATTGAAAAGCAAATAAAAATCCAGTGTGTTAAGGAAAAATGTCACAAATGTGGCACAAGTGAAACACAGATAGGCAGCCCTTTGATGGAAAGAGGTCCTGCAGCCACTGTCCAGTGTGAACACCTAGTGAGATCCCAGGAATTAGTTTCCCTCTCTGGCACAGCAAGAACTGATTATGTGCTTTTCCAGACTTTCCTTCTGGTGCAGTTCATACCTGCACCAGCCCTGGGAGAGATCCTTGAACAGGTCTGCTCCCTCCATAGATTCAGAGAAAGGTTTAGGTTGGAAGGAACCTTAAAGATCATCTAATTCCAAGCCCCTGCCATGGGCAGGGACACCTCCCACTAGCCCAGCTTGCTTAAGGCTTCCTCAAATCTGGCCTTGAACACTTCCACCAAGGGGGCATCCATGACCTACCTGGGCAACCATGGGAAGGTGCTCCATGGGAACCCTTTCTCTGGAGGCCAGTAATGTAAATTCACTTCATTGTCAAACACTTCCAAGTAATTTAAGCTCCACTTTGTAACCTGTGCAGGGTAATTTTCACTGGTAGTTATTGTCCCTCCCCATTTTCATTTCCTGTCCACCAGCTCCTGCTTTAACCAACACAAAGGAGAGTGTCAGAAAATAGGTAGAGTATCAGAAAGAAAAACAGTAGGAGATCTCCACGACCCCTCTAGGATGCCAGAGAGCAGGAGATGGCATTGCAGGCAACAGCTGGGGCTCGTGGTTGTTTCTCCCTTTTTTGCCAGGTCAGCAGCAGGCAGAGCTGGGTCCTGCAGAGGAACAGGGTTTGTCTAGGACATGAAAGTGCCTCCCTGTAGATTTGAGTGCATATTGTGTTTCCTTGGGATGGAGGAAGGCACAGCACAATAAATTTCATGTTTGTTTTTGTTGGTTTGGTTTGTTTTTTTGTGAAACTAAGGGTTTTTTTAGAAAAACAAAACAAACCCAAAACCCAAACCCAAACAGGTGTCCATGATATTCTTCATCTTTATGGGCTTTTTTCCTGGGCAGTTGCTCATCAAAGAATCTCCTCTATATCTGATGTTGTTTTCCCTTATTTCCTCTAATGGAAAGCTGCTCTGAACTCTCAGCCAAGCTGGGGACGTTAAGTGCATCCAAGTGCTGCTCCTTTTCTTAGGTGCAGGTGGGAGCTCAGTGCTGCAGCACATGGTGTTTGTTGATACTTTCATGCTGCAGGTGCTGTAACCACAGGCAAGATGATCATCTTCAGTGCAGTGTGTGGCATCAGAAAGCCATGTTCTCTACACTCACCAGAATGGACGTGACAACCCAGACAAAGCTCTCATGAAAATGTGCATCTGTCCAGCTCACAGGCTGCAGGGAGTGCCAGAGTCTGTCACTGGTAATGGGTGTCTTGGTGACAACTGCTGTGTGTGGTGTGACGAGCTGGAGGATCTGTTTAGCCTGGTGTCAGAGCTCTGAGGGGAAGTTGAAAGGTTAGGAAGCATCAAGGAAGCAGAGTAAGAAATTGTTGGAGCTGAGCTCTGCCATCCCTGAGACAGAAACAGGAGCACCCACCAGAAAATACCTGAGCTCAGGGGGATGCTATATACTCCCCCACCTCAGGCAGAAGGCAGCAGCCTAAATGGAAGGAGTGAATGGAGGTAAATCCACACTCAGGGTGGCAGGTGAATGATCTTGTCGCCCATCTCACCACCTCACGTTCCTCTGTACAACAGGCTGAGGTTGTGGCTTCTTCCCCAGGTCTAGTACTGTATCTAGCTCTGGAGCTTCCAACACATGAATGGCATCAACCTGTAGGAGCAAGTCCAGAGGAGGCCAGAAATATCTGAGGGGATGGAGCACCTCTGCTGTGAGGATGGGCTAAGAGAATTGGTTTTGAGCTGGAAGAGGAGAGATTGAGACTGGAGATTAGGAAGAAATTCTTTATAGTGTAGGTGGTAAGACACTGGAACAGGTTGCCCAGGGAGGTGGTGGAAGCCCCATCCCTGGTTGTTTTTAAGGCCAAGATGGATGTGGCTCTGGGCAACCTGTGCATGGCAGGGGGATTGGAACTAGATGATCCTTGAGGTCCCTTCCAACCCTGACAATTCTGTGATGACTGAGAAAATGGGCATGATTTTTTCTAGAATGGCTTAAGTTGAAAGGGACCTCATAGATCATCTGCTCCAACCTACCTGCCATGGGCAGGGACACTTCTCAACTAGATTTGGCTGTTCAAGACCTCATCCAGCCTGGCCTTGAAACCCCTCCAAGGAGGAGGCATCCACAACTTCTCTGGGCAGCCTATTCCAGAGTCTCACCACCCTTGTACTGAAGAACTTCTTCCTAAGCTCCAGTCTAATCCTGTTCTGCCTCAGCTTCAAACCATTCCCCCTTGTCCTGTCTTTAGACACCCTCAGGAAAAGTCCCTCAGCAGCCTTCCTGTAAGATCCCTTCATCTATTGGAAGGCAGCTCTAAGGTCCCCCTGGAGTCTTCTCTTCACCAGGCTGAACAACCCCAGCTCCCTCAGCCTGTCCTCATAGCAGAGGTGTTCCATCAATTTCCTTTTTTGGAGACATCTACTTTCATTCTCTTGGAATTATTTTTCAGCACTCTAAATCAAGAAAAAGAATTGTCATATTCTTTCCAGTTCCTAATAATTCAGTGGCAACATTATCAGCTCCTGGTGTTTTGTTGTTCCTGAGCTCCTGATTGCTTCTTGAATCACTTAGAAATGTAATTCTTCCACACAAAGCTCGTGTGCCTGGGAGACAGCTTTTTATTCACCTCTGACCATCTCCCTGTAGTGTACACATGACAGTACTCTTCCTTCCTCTTCTTTATAATGAAAATGTTCTTTCTCAGACACAGATGTGGTTAATATCACTTCTTCCATGCATCAATACCCTTATAAAATGTGTTTATTTTACCAATCTAGCTATGCTGTTTCATCTCTTCCCCCCAGCCATGGAAGTATTGCCTTTCTCCTCAGCCTGTTTGCCTCAGGATTTTCCCTTTGGCTTTAGAGTGTCCTCATTCAGAGTTTAATTCTGATTCTGAAGGCTGCAGCCTTGCTCTGTCAATCTCAGTTGCTTTCCTGAAATCTTTATCAAATGATTATTTTCCCTTTGTTTTTGGATTTATTCCTGTAATCTAATGCTTCTTTGGCTATCTCTCTGCAGGTGTTCCACCTGCTGTCAGTTTTCTCATAAGCTTCACACAATCCTTTGAAGACTCCAAGCAATTTAAGCTACTGACCAGCATTCCTGACAATATCCTGAATTCCCTAGAGCTTCTGTGTTGTGTCTGTGTCTCTTCTGCTTTATTTCTTTTTTTTACCTCAGTTCATGCTTGTAGCAATATCTTTCCAACAGCACAGAGAGCGCATCTGCAGCCAGCGCCTGTTTGCTTTCCCCTCTCCTGGGTGTCACTTCTACATGTCTATTGTGTCATCTGATTGATACTAAACTGCTCTGAGGTACTCACATATGCTTTTAAATGTTCTCATGAGTGATCTAAGTAAGCATCCTGCACCCATGCTTAGACTGGGGCTTCACTGGAAGCCTCCCAAGGACCATGGCAGAGGACAGTCAGTGATCTCTGTGTCTGGGAGCATGTGGTGGTCTCTGATAATCCCTCTGTCCTCAAAGCAGCACTGCAGAAAGACAGACATCATGTTTTACCTGCCTCATTTTTTGTCTTGATGGTGAGATACCATGGGGAGAGGGGCTCCATGGGATCTTTGAGAGCTCTTCTGAGCATCTCTCTGTAAGATATCACAGTAAATAAAGCAAAGAGAACCCCAAAGGGTCCCATTGGAAATCTATTTAGCAAAGAAGGACCAAAAGGCAGATAGGTTCCTGGCACAGGAGGATATACTGACTTTCAAAGGGACCAGCCTGCCATATTTCTCTTCTCTAGCATCATATACCAAATCCTGCAAGCCAGGCTGGAATATTTCAAAGATCCTGCAACCAAGCTTGCTTGGGAATCGTTGACTCAGCTTGACTGCAGGATCTTTGAAACGTCTCAGCCGTCTTCAGTTGAGCCTTCAGCTCAGGAAAGAGCAGCGAAGGCGGACCGGGGAGGTGTCAGAGGAGCTGGTAAGGCAGAGCCAAGCGAGCGCTGGAGCACATCACCTCGGAGCTTTCTTCTGTGCTGACATCTGGTGGTGGCTGCGGGGCCTTCCAGCCGGCAAAGCTACCCTGGTGCTTATGTCCAACAGGAGGAATAGCTGCTTGAAAAGAAAGCCCAGCAACACTTCAAACCAGGTTTTATTTCCCTCGGGAAGGCTCTTTTTGTTTGTCTAACTAGAAGCAGCTGATGTGACTCAGAAGAAGGAGTGGTTAGAGGAGGGATGTACAGTCTAAAAAAGCAGTTTGTGGATCAGCTGAGCATATTTCTTTGTGGAGAACATTGCTCAGTGAATTGAACATTTGTGACATCCTGGGAATGGCATTCAGTTGGAGAACTGATAGTGTGGTTAAACCATAGAGTTGTCTTATTTTAGCATGCTTTGCAGGTGGTACTTCAAATTGAGGAGTGAAAAGATTGTGTTTAGGAGTTGAAAAATTGCAACATATTCTCTGTTTTCTCTCCTACTGAAATTATCTAAAAATGAGGACCAGATTTTGAGATTTTGTGTTAATACAACTATCTTAGGGGCCCTCCTCTACCAGAGCAAGAGATATAAAGTCATAGAACTGTTTGATTAGGAAAAGACCTCATAGAGCTCTTTGATTTGGAAAAGACCTCTAAGACCATTGAGTCCAACCATGAACCTAACACCACCATGGCCATCAAACCATGTCCTAAGGTGCCATGGCCACACATTCCTTGAACACCTCCAGGGACTGTGACTCCACCACCTCCTTGGGCAGCCCGTTCCAATGGCTAACCACTCTTGCAGAAAAGAAATTTTTCCTCCTCTCCAACCTAACCCTCCCCTGCCTCAATTCCAGGCCATTTCCTCTCATTCTATCACCTGAGACTGAGAAGAGACCAGCCCCCACCTGGCTGCAATCTCCTTTCAGGGGGTTGTAGAGAGCAACGAGGCCTCCCCTCATTGCTTCACTCCATCACAGAAGACTACATATTTATCTAATTTTGCACTTCTGTGGGGAAGCCGCTAAAAAACAAACACAGAAGCATTGCTGGATTTATTTCACTTTAGTAAAGCTCATATTTTGCTGTGTACCACAGGCACTACAGGGCAAACACTTCCCATGGGGCAGCATTAATTCCAAATAAAAAAGGTTAAAAAATATAGTAAAAAAGAAAGAAATCAAAGTATTTCTAACAAATATTTTCCCTAGAAATGCTGATTCCTGAAAATCTTGTCTGCAAGAGTCAGGAAATCTTTGCCTTCCATTAAGCCCCATTTGGTAGCTAACTCATCTAAAGCCATACTTGGACAAATATTGCAATAAAAATTGATAAATGCCCTGCCAAATGCTTCCTATAAGCACACACAAAAAGCTTTCTTGCTAGTGGTGGGAAGCACAATTTCATGTTCAAGAATTCATGATGAGATCAGAAGGAAAATAGGGCCAATATTTTCATGCATGTCTGTAATTAAGCTTCTAATTCTGTGTCCAGTTTTCCAGACATCAGAACCTGTGGAACATAATATTGGAAATAGATTGAACTAAAACTGCTCTGTGCCTTGATCATGAATCAAAGTGCCTCAGCATTAGAAAATGAACATTATTTGGGGTTTTTCTCCATTTCCTGAATGAAGCAAAAATGAAATATTCTGATCAGTTCAGACAACAGGCAGCAAAAGTGATTTATCCCTACAGCAGCCTGGATAAAACCCAGAGTTGTGTGTTCCCAGCTCACTGCAGCCACACTCAGAAAGTACAGCTGAGTTTGGGAAGCAGTGGTATCTTCATTGCCCTTGCAATGATGGGATTGTTTCAGTGAGCAAGAAACTTGTTTTGGTGCATGGGAATTAAACAATTTATGATGTTTAATTTCAAATGGTGCTTTTCCTGACAAGTTAACCCCAAAGGTCACCCTATAGATGACATTCCAGGCTGAAACACAGCCAGCTGCCAGGATGCTGTGGGTCTTCTTATGTTTAGGAAGATGAAATCTAAGAGTAATCCAAGCTAGCAGCTGCCAGGTACAAGCCCCCTGTTTTGTTCCTGACCTCCTTCCTCTTCTATCTTTTGTCTTTTCCATTTTGTTTGTCACCTCTTTGCTGCAGGGACCCTCCTTCAGCCTCTCTTTCCTTGCTTCCAGGGCAAAGGAGTCCCAGTCCCAGGATGAGTCTGTAGGTGCTGCTGTAGCTCCAGTAGTAATAAATGCTGCTACAACTGTTTCTCCAGATATTAAATCAGTAGCAGGGCTCCCTTGTGTCTGTGGCAGCTCTGAAAGAGATGGGCAGAGATGTCACAGTTTAAGCTGACTCTGGTTCTGCCACTGCAAGGCCAGTGTCTAGCTTAAGCCATATCCCATCAACATGGCCAGCTCTCCTCACCTGTATTGGGGCAAGAGGAAGTTCTGCCTGCCCCAGGATTTAGATCCCGTATCTCAGGTCATTAATGCTTTGACCAAACAAAAGCATAGTGTGTGTAATTGAACAGGGACAAACTGGAGCACAGGACATTTCACTTAAACATGAGGAAAAACTTCTTTCCTGTGAGGGTGGCAAAACACTGGAGCAGGCTGCCCAGAGCTGTGGAGTCCCCTTCCCTGGAAACTTTCAAAACGCACCTGAGACAAACCTGCTGTAGCAGAGGGGTTGGACTAGATGATCTCCTGAAGTCCCTTCCACCCTCCACCATTATTCTGTGATATGCCCTTTTTAGACCAGGGTATCAGGAATTTTGCCCCAAATCTGGCCTCTCCTTGCCTATTCCCATTTCTCCAGAACTGGCAAGTTCCCTTGAACTTGCTATCTGGGGAGGGGAAGATTATTTCCATCGTGTTGCCAGGAGTTTATCTCTTCAGCAGTGTCAGCAAGCACGGAGTGATGACCTTGTAAGACCAGAGTGTGCAACATGAACCAGCCATTAAATCCTAATGAGATGAGGCAGGCCAAATATTTCCAGTTGTGATTCTCCTTTTGCTTGTCACATGCACACCTAGCATCTCCTAGCTCTCATGCACTCTCAATATTCTAACAGGAAAATTGTTAATACAGCTCAGCTCTGCTTCAAGGTGTTTCCTCCCACGGCTTTATGGTTTAAGCAGCTGTAGGTTTTATGTAGCAACCGTGACATCTATTTATTGTTTTTTTTTAATTGTGGAACTGGAGAAACACAACCAGATCCAAATACAGTGAGAGATAAAAATGTGGTGTCACCCTAACCAGAGAGGGGAAAACAGATATTTACTTGCCAGTTATGCATTTCCTTCTCTATTGCTTTAACTGGAGTTGAAATGTTTCACCTGCTTTGTTAGAATAGAATAGACCAGGTTGGAAGAGACCTTCAAGATCATCGTGTCCAACCTATTATCCAACACCACCTAATCGACTAACCCATGGCACCAAGCACCCTGTCACCTCCTGAACACCTCCAGCGATGGTGACTCCAGCACCTCCCCAGGCAGCCCATTCCAATGGGCAATCGCTCTCTCTGTGTAAAACTTCCTCCTAACCTCCAGCCTAAACCTCCCCTGGCTCAGCCTGAGACTGTGTCCTCTTGTTCTGGTGCTGGTTGCCTGGGAGAAGAGACCAACCTCTGCCTGTCTACAATCCCCCTTAAGGTAGTTGTAGAGAGCAATAGGGTCACCCCTGAGCCTCCTCTTCTCCAGGCTAAGCAACCCCAGCTCCCTCAGTCCCTCCTCACAGGGCTTGTGTTCCAACTTTGTTGCCCTTCTCTGGACATGCTCCAGCAAGTTAACATCTTTCCTAAACTGAGGAGCCCAGAACTGGACACAGTACTCGAGGTGTGGCCTAACCAGTGCAGTGTACAGGGGCAGAATGACCTCCCTGCTCCTGCTGGCCACACTGTTCCTGCCTTTGTAGTGCTTTAAGATGGATAGAGAAAAACAGCACAGACAGACATGAACTCTTATTAGTGTAGTTATTATTATTATTAATTGTAGTAAGACCCCAATATTTTGTTTTCTTATCTCACCATGTGCTGATGATTTGCACCTGTAGACTTAACATGATACTGTTGAAAAGCAATCTGCTGAGCCTGCTCTGTTTTGATGACCAACCAGCCAGCTCGTAGAATTATATCATGGTTTGGGTTGGAAGGGATCTTCAAGATCAACTAGTCCCAGCCCCCCTGCCATGGGCAGGGATACCAGAGACATCTGGAAAACGAAAGCCACAATCCCTCAAAGTGATGGTGTCTGACACTAACAGCCAGTCTGAACTCTAATTATAAAATGGGATGTTTTGCTTTGTGTAGTTACAGCTGTTTAGGGTAGACTGCTTCCGAGCCTGCTGTGGAGACTGTGGAGGTGTTCAGCTGTTCATGGCAGGAAGCAATTTAGAGAAATATCTCTCTGATCAAAACTCACCATAAGAATTTTTATTACTCTGTGGATGAAGTGCAAAATATAAATCATGGAATCATAAAATCATAGAATCATGAAACCATAGAATGGTTTGGGTTGGAAGGGACCTTCAAGGGCAGGAACACCTTCTAACAGATCAGCTTATTCAAGACCCCATCTGACCTGGCTTTGAACACTTCCAGGCTTGGAGCCTCTACAACTGCTCTGGGCAACCTATTCCAGTGCCTCACCACCCTCATGGGGAAGAATTGCTTCCTCATGTCTCATCTCAGTAGGGCTTCTTCCAGTTTGAAAGCACTGCCCTTCATCCTGTCACTCCATGACTCTGTAAAAAGTCCCTCTCCAGCTGTTCTGGAGGGCCCCTTCAAATCCTACAAGGCTGCTCTAGGACGTACCCTGAGTCTTCTCTTCTCCAGGCTTAACAACCCCAACTCTCTCAGCCTGTATCCAGATGTGCTCCAGGTGTCTGATCATCTTCCTGGCCTCTTCTGGACCTTCTCTAACAGTTCCATGTCCTTCTTGCACTGGGGGCTCCAGAGCTGGACACAGGACTCCAGGTGGGGCAGAAGTCAGCATGCTTTTAAAAAAAAACCCACAAAACAACAAAGAAAATAAAAACAACAGAACAAAAGAATAAAGAAACAAACAGGAAAAAAACCAAAACCAAACCCAAAATACAACCCCCTAAGTAAGGAAGGAAGAATTTCGCTTTTAAACTACTTCAGCCTAAGATGAACAGAACAGAACAGAATAAACCAGGTTGGAAGAGACCCTCAAGATCACTGCGTCCAACCTATCATCCAACACTACCTAATCAACTAACCCATGGCACCAAGTGCCCCATCAAGTCTCCTCCTGAACACCTCCAGGGATGGTGACTCCACCACCTCCCCAGGCAGCCCATTCCAATGGGCAATCACTCTCTCTGTGTGGAACTTCTTCCTAACCTCCAGCCTAAACCTCCCCTGGTGCAGCCTGTGACTGTGTCCTCTTGTTCTGGTGTTGGTTGCCTGGGAGAAGAGACCAACCTCTGCCTGTCTACAGCCTCTCCAGCAATAACCTGCTGGTGACACAGCAGCCAGAAAATGGTTTTTACATCTACTTTTCAGGGCAATTTCAGGCATTAAAAACTGAAATGGAGGACTGAAAGGATTTGAGGGAAAATTTGTAGTTCGATTGCAATTTTGGTACTATCCTTCCTTTATCTTATTGAGGATGCTTAGGAGCAACAAAACTGACCTTCTGGAACTAGTTAGCATTCAATCTGTGTTCATATCTTGTTTCTGCAGAGCAATATCTCCTTTCTAAAGGGAGGCACAAAAACCCTCATTTCAGTAATTACCAAATCATTTGCCCACAGATTTTTTCCCCCAGCTCCCTCATGCTGTCCTACATTCACCTGATCATGAATTTGCAGCATTTCTGAAGTTTTCAAAGCTTAATGCAACCAGAAACCCCAATGGCTTCTAGATTTGCAGTTCCAGATCTAAATTTAGCATTTGTCTTTGCTGATACCTTGCAGCAGTGAGTGCTGGTGGTTTTAAAAGCTTGAAGCCCATTTCCATACCTGTGAGCCTTACATATTCTGCATTGATTGAGTGGTCCTTTGCTCTGGTGTTGAGCAAGGCAGGAGACTAGTCCTTTGCCCTCCCTGAGTTGCTGCTAGGCCTGGAAGTACCTGGTGGTGGGACATTTGTAGCTCTGGCTCTGCTGCCCAGGCTCTGGCTGCTTTGAAGACTCAGTTGTCCATTGATAGGTGATGTTCTGTGCTTGATGTTGGCCTGCACTATCTCCAGGAGCACTAATGGGGTAGAGAGTGGAAACCTGCTGCCCAGGTGAAGGACAGACAATCTTCCAACATGCCTTTGCATTCAGCAAGTCCCTGGTTCTTCCATGGAGAGCAGCTCTGACTTGGAGCTGGCAGTACCCATGTGCTTGGGGTAAGCCTGGCTCACCAACATTTACATCTCCTGACTCAGAAGCTGCCTTATTTCTCTGACCTTTTCCATGAAAACATCAATTTTTCTGCTTAAGAGGGTCATCAGTTCTTACTGCTTCCTTGGCTTTCAACAAGCTCATCATCCTGCAAAGGGTGAACTCCTTATTGGCTGCAAGGAAGACTTGAAGGAAACCAGCAAAGTACTTTGGCGAGAAGGCAGGAGATAAATGCAGGTGACGTTAGTGTGACAAACACTGGGTTTGGTTTTAATAAGGATTAACATTTTATTAAGCAGTAACATTTCTTATTCTCTGTGACTGAAGGTGACTCACTGCTGTTTCTCATTTGTAATTAATAGAAGAAAATATAATCATAATATTTATTCTCTCCAGGAGAGCTTCTGATTATAAGCAATGACAGAAGGAAAGGCAACAAATCAGACCTGTTCATCCCCATCTGTGAGTCTGAATCATAGAATTGTCTTGGTTGACCTCTAAGATCATCCAGTTCAACCATGTTCCTCTAGACACCACAAGAGGCCTTTTCTCCCCCCTGTCACTCCAAGCTAAACATCAAGTGTTGGGGTTTACTCAGCTCCCTGACACTGAAGAAGCTGCTCAAAAGCTGACAGAAGTCCCATCTTCACTGATCATCCCCAAAGCTCTTAATTACAGTGTTCAGACAGGGACAAGCTCAAAAGAGCTTACACTGAAGGCAACCAGTACAGCACCAGTAAGAAACCCCTTTATAACCATTAGGAGAACTCAAGACTCCTGCAAAGTTTCCCTCCCTTACTTGGTGAGTAGCAGGGCCTGCCATACTTGCAAAGGTGGGTTTGCATCCATATCTACACTTCTGGAAGTGTAACCATAACCAACCCTGCAGCAATCAGCTCTGTGATCACTTAATGCTTTAGAAGGAGAGACTCCTAAGAGGTGTTGGCCTGAGGCCTGTGCCATGCTCAGAGCTGTGTGTGCTCATGCAACAGCTGGACCATCTCTGAACTTGCTCTTTGGCTCTCAAATCTGTCCAAAAACAAGTGTGCAGCCTAACTGGCAACTCAGGCTTGGCACAGGTGGAGAAGTTAATCAGAATGAAAAGCAAAGCCATCCAGCTAGTAAGCCAGATAACTCCAGCTCCTGACTTGCAGGGGAGCCCATTTATTTGGATTTGCTAATGACTTAATGATTTTCCTGGCATGTTCAATTGTTTATCAATTAAGTTAAGTGATAATAGAATTTTGGAGTGCTGTGTGCCTCAAGAGGCATCAGGAAACCCAACTGGTCATTCATGGGCTTTTAATCCTTGCCTTGTTTTGTTGGTTTAATTGTAAATAGATGTGAATTGCTCAGCAGTCTGCTAAGTGTTGGTGTGGCAGAGGAAGGGAGGAGGGAAGCAGAGGATTGGCTCTGAAAGAGTTAAGGAAGCACCAAGCAGAGCAAGGGCTGAGACCGCAGTTTCTTGCAATTATTCCAAGGCGGAGTTCATATACTTCTTAGAGAAGAAGAATGGGGAAGTAGAATCTTGTCTGAAGGCAGATCTGTCCTACCTGGGCCACATTGATGAAGGTGCTGTCTTTTGTTTCCTGTTTGGGTTATTTTAGCAGATTACCTGAGGCTTTAGTGTTCTGTCTTTTCTCCACCCAGCAACACAGACCCATGTAATCAATTTGGTTGGTGAACCCCATCCAGTCCAACCATTCTGTAACTCAGCCAAGGCTCAGCACCACATCTCTGCCTCTTGGATGGGAATTCTATCACCTCCCTGGGCAGCCTGTGCCAGGCTTTGAAAACCCTTTAATTCAAAAAGTTTCTTGAATATCCAAACTAAACCTCTCCTGGTGCAACTTGATGCCACTTCCTGTCATCCTATCACTTGTTACTAGGGAGAAGAAACACCACCATCTGTCCTGGTCATTAGGAATCATCAAGCTCAGTTGCATCTGTGCTTCCCAATGGTTTCCAGCTAATTCCTTCACTCCTATTCTCAAACCCCAGTGCCTTTCCTCCATCAGTGGTTTCTGTATGTGCCAGAGGTGCTACACTGAGGCAGATGAGCAGCTGGAGCAGTAACAAGCTCTGCAGCTTCTGCAGCTTCTGCAGCTTCTGCAGCCTTTCTTGCCTTTTCTAGACAAAATACTGCAAAACCTGGAGCTTTATTAAGGCTTCTGATATGGCAAATGTTGGTTTAATGGACCTCATGGCATTTTTTGACAATATCTTTAAAGGACCATGGTTGATAGAGAGCTGCAATAATAGACTTGACTGAGGTCCATATGTGGAGTAGGACTCCATAGCTGGATCAACAGAGATATATTCCAGCATCAGCCTGATGGTGGGGAAAGCTGCACAGGCTCTGCCCCACTGCCCAACCTCTCTCCTACTGTGGGAGTTTACATAAAAGGAGATCATAGAATCATAGAATCAGTAAGGTTGGAAAAGACCTCAGAGATCATCATGTCCAAACTATCATCCAACACCTCATGAGTAAGTAAACCATGGCTTTAAGTGCCACTTCCAATCCTCTTTTGAACACCTCCAGGGACAGTGACTCCACCACCTCCCTGGGCAGCACATTCCAATGGCAAATAACTCTTTCTGTGAAGAACTTTCTCCTCATCTTAAGCCTAAACTTCCCCTGGTGCATCTTGAGACTGTGTCCTCTTGTTCTGGTACTGGTTGCCTGGGAGAAGAGACCAACCCCCACCTGACTACAACCTCTTTTCAAGTAGTTGTAGAGGGCAATGAGGTCTCCCCTGAGCCTCCATTTCTCCAGGCTAAACAACCCCAGTTCCCTCAGCCTCTCCTCATAGGGCTTGTGCTTGAGACCTCTCACCAGCCTCATTGCCCTTCCCTGGACACGTTCAAGTGTCTCGATATCCTTCTTAAATTGAGGGGCCCAGAACTGGACACAATACTCAAGGTGTGGCCTAGCCATTGCTGAGTACCGGGGATGAATGACTTCCCTGCTCCTGCTGGCCACACTATTTCTGATCCAGACCAGGATGCCATTGGCCTTCTTGGCCACCTGGACACATTGCTGGCTCATGTTCAGCCAGCTGTCAGCCAGTACCCCCAAGTCTCTTTCTGCCTGGCTGCTCTCCAGCCACTCTGACCCCAGCCTGTAGCTCTGCATGGGGTTGTGACCAAAGTGTAGCACCCGGCACTTGGACTTGTTAAATGCCATCATGTTGGACTCTGTCCATCTGTCCTGCCTATCAAGGTCCCTCTGGAGAGCCCTTGTACCCTCTAAGAGATCAACACCTGCCCCCAGCTTGGTGTCATCTGCAAACTTACTAATGGTGGACTCAATCCCCTCATCCAGATCATCAGTAGAGATATCGAATAGGATGTAGCCCAGCACTGATCCTTGGGGCACACCACTAGTGACTGCTGCCAGCTGGATGTGGCACCATTCACCACCACTCTCTGGGCTCAGCCCTCCAGCCAGTTCCTAACCCAGCTCAGAGTGCTGCTGTCCAAGCCATGGGCTGACAGCTTGGCCAGGAGTTTGCTGTGGGGGACAGTGTCAAAGGCCTTGCTGAAGTCCAGGTAGACCACATCCACAGCCTTCCCCACATCCAGCAGGCAGTCACCTGATTATAGAAGGAGATCAGGTTGGAGAGGCAGGACCTGCCCTTCCTAAACCCATGTTGGCTAGGCCTGATCCCTTGGCTGTCCTGCAGGTGTGCTGTGATTGCCCCCAAGATGATCTGCTCCATAATCTTGCCTGGCACTGAGGTCAGGCTGACATGCCTGTAGTTTGCAGGTTCCTCCATCTGGCCCTTCTTGTGGATGGGCATCACATTGGCCAGTTTCCAGTCATCTGGGATCTCTCTGGTGAGCCAGGACTGGTGGTAAATGATGGAGAGAGGCTTGGCCAGCTCATCTGCCAGCTCTCTCAGTACCCTAGGATGGATCCCATCTGGTCCCATGGACTTGTGAGTATCCAAGTTGCTCAGCAAGTCCCTAACTAATTCCTCATGGATTTCAGGGGGATTCTACTGCTCCCTGACCCCATCAACCAGTTCATGAGGCCAGTTATCCTGAAGTCCTCCTGCCTTACTGTTGAAAATGGAGGCCTTTTCCTCATCTTTAGTTACAATGTTCCCCTCTGGGTCCAATAAAGAGTGGAGGTTCTTCTTGCTCCTCTTTTTAGCATTAATATATTTGTATAAATGCTTTTTATTGCCTTTCACAGGAGTAGCCAGTTTAAGTTCCAACTGTGCTTTTGCCTCTCTAATTTTTCTCCTACATGATCTAACAACATCCTTAAACGTATCATGAGTTGCTTCCCCCCCTCTCCAAAGGTGATCCAGCCTCTTTTTTCCCTTAATTCCTTCAAGAGCTGCTTGCCCATCCAGGCTGGTCGCCTTCCCCGGCAGCTCATCAGATGACCAAGGCTTTGTGGGTTTTCCTGTTGTGGTTTGAACATCCTTTAGGAGAGGAAGCGGTTGGTTAGTCTAGACTAATGTCATGGGGGTAGGACACATAAGAAGCCTAGGCTTTTAACACCGTTGTGTCCAGCATCAAAAGTGTTATTAGAGCAAGGATTGGAGACTTTTGAGTAACTCTTTTTGATTCACTTGATATGGAAAACACCTTTTATGTCTCTTTTGCATTGACCCTTTACTAAATGATCATTAACTCATTCAGCAAAGAGTTTCTAATAATAATTCTTTGATTGGAACAGGCTGCCCAGAGAAGTTGTGGGCACCTCATCCCTGGAAGTGTTTAAGACCAGACTGGGTGAGGCTTTGAGCAAGCTGGTCTAATGGGAGGTGTCCCTGCCCATGGCAGGGGTGTTGGAACTAGATGATCTTTAAGGTCCCTTCCAACTCAAGCCATTCTGTGATTCTGTGGTTATCATTTTCATTCAATATTATTGTAGCAGTAGGCTTTAAACATGGGCTTTGTGCATTTAACTCCTCCTTTCTTCTGCTCTGCATCTGGCATCATGCATCAGTGAGGGGACTACTTCACAGCACTGTGCCACTGTACCCTCCATCAAGCTGTGGATACAGGAGTGTCAGTCTTGTCCTCTCCCTAAATTTCTGTTTACTATGGCCAGTAGCAACAGTCTTGGCTGTACAGAATCACAGAACGCATCAGGTTGGAAGGGACCCTCAAAGGTCCTCTGGTTCATCCACTGTGCTATCAGCAAGGACATCTCCAACTAGATAAGGTTGCTTAAAGCCCCATCAAGTTTGACCTTGACTGTTTCCAGGGATGGGGCCTCAGCCACATCTGTGGGCAACCTGTTCCAGTATTTCACTGCCCTTGTTGTGAAGGACTTACTCCTAATGTCCAACCTAAACCTCCCCTGCTCCAGTTTCAAACTATTGCCCCAAGTCCTATCACCACAGGGCCTTCTAAACAGTCCCTCTCCAGCTTTCCTGTAGGTCTCTTTCAGATACTGAAAGTATCTTTCAGAGCATTTTTCTGTTTTAACCCCGCTCTGATGTGTTTGGGTACATACATACACATACACATGTTCTTCCTGACTCTGTAAATACACAGAATTGAATTTGTTTTCCTAGTGTTAGCAGGAAGGTTTGCAGTATCAGTGTCTAAATTAGCACCTAATTACTGGCAGTGGTTGGGTAAAAGCCTGCTTTTCTAAGAAAATGAAGGATTTTTTCCTGCCTTTCCAAGTCTAGAAATAATTCTGAGCACTTCAACACATCCTCACAAAAGCTGAGAGAAAGATCCACAGGGCTGTTTCAAAACAGAACCCCCCAAGGCAGTATTCAAAGAACTAGCATCAATATTTTTCTTATAATCTCCTAATCTTCTGCACTCTGCTTTGGTGTTTCAGTGCTTTTTGTAACAAAGCAAGGCTAATACCACAATATATACAAGTTATTAAAGCCAAGAACGAGGTGTGCTTTAGGGAGCACTCCTTTGACACGAAGAGAACATTTTTGATCAGATCAGGACTCCAAAGCAGCACTGCTTAGCCTTTTTTTGTAGGCTTGGACCTCACATCTCTGCACTTCAGGAGCTTAGAGGGAAAAAAAAATAAAGGCACTTCTCATCTGCTCTGTTTTCTCTGATACAAGCAGCAAAGTAAAGAGTCCAGCTGAGAGCTGACCCCATGTCCTAGAGGATAAATCTGGTGTCCCCAAAAGCTTAGCAGATTCTGAGTTTCAAGAAGGCATCTGAAATGTATCCTTAGGGCTCACTCATACAGAGAAATGCTGCTGATGGAAAATTCCTGTTAAATCAGTCATAAACATCTCTCATTCCTTAAAAAAAATAAAGTTCTGATACACCCCAGATGTGGATGAGTCAGGTAACCCTAGGCCCAAAGGAGAAGGGCTTCTACTTCCCTTCATAGATGTGTGGATCACTGAAACATGAGATAGGGCTCTGTGTGTGCAGGTAGTGAATCCTGTGCTGAGTACATGGGACATGGTCTAGCAGAATCACAGAATTGCCATGGCTGGAAAAGACCTTTAAGAACATCAAGTCCAACCATTTTCTAACTCTGCCTGGGCTACTACTACACCATGTCCTTGAGTACCTCCTGCAGCTCAGGCAGCATCTCCTGCACAAGGGTGCCCAGTTTGGCCCTGGTGCATGA
Source organism: Melanerpes formicivorus (assembly GCF_026170545.1). NCBI lineage: Eukaryota > Metazoa > Chordata > Aves > Piciformes > Picidae > Melanerpes > Melanerpes formicivorus. The sequence continues at coordinate 6,536,322 of NW_027142387.1, forward strand.
GTGCACCTTTTTCAGCCAGCTGAGCAGCAGAACAGCTAAAACCTCCAGGAAGTTCACTCTCCAAGAAAGCCAAATGCTCCAGAGATGAGTTAATCCCTCTCAGGCAGAGCAGGGTGTCAGACTAGAAGCCCATAGCTGTAGATGCTGGCATCCTGAGGCTGGGGTCTCAGAGGAATGTGGACACTTCCCTGGATGAGATACCCTTGCCTAAGTGCTCAGGGCAGTCTCCTGCAAGTCATTTGGAGGGGGAATGTCCCTTCTCTGCCCCAGGACCAGCCCCAATATGCTAAACTCCAGTCACCTACATCCTCCTTGTGTCTCAGTATCTTGCAATCACATCCTCCCTCACAGACCACTGTGAGTGCTTCTCTAGCTGCTTTTCCTTCCAGAGCTCTTCCTTTCACTTGCTCTCTCCCTCTTTTATGAGGTGTTACTTGAGTGGCTTTTTGGAGCCTTCAGGAAGAGATTATTTACAAACTTATTCATCTGGCAGCTGTGTGGCTCAACAGGAAGAGGAGCACTTGTAGGTTTTGAAACGGAATATGTGTGCAGGCAGAGTGCAGTCTGTACTGCCGCAGAAAGATCTTCCAGGCATGAAGAGAGTCATTAGCCTTTGACTCCTGCTCATAAGCAGACTCTCTAATGACCTCCACTTTTACTACATCTATCAGGAACTCCTAGAGATTCATCTTCCACATAAAAACTTACTGACTGCAGTTTGAAAAAAAAACATGAATTTTCTATACCTAGGCAGACAATGATCTCTTCAGCTGGCTGCTCAAGCCTACCTTTTCCTGCTTGCATCTATGCTGGGCACTGCAGTTTCTTCAGCAGCTGAGGAAATCTTCCCGGGGAGAAAACTCAAAAATAATCTATTCTGCTGTAAAGGTTCAGTAACAGGTTGATGCTGAAAGCCTGGAGATTAGAACTAACGCCCTCACACCTCCACAGGATCCTGGTATGCACTGATGTAAGTGGCAAGGGAGTAAGCACCCTATCATTCTGTGTTTGAATGATGCTGCACCTAATCACAAGGAGGCCATATTGACAGCACAGAAAAGCTTTGAGGATGTGCTGCTGAGCAGTCACCTGGCAAAACACAATGACTCACACAAGGCTGCTCTTGGAATATGGCTTCCATCTAGCCCACTGTTATGAGTTGCATTACCTGTGAGGTCTGATTTACTTCCCTCCCTTCACAGGCTCTTTCAGCTCCCCAAAGTGAGTCAATCTGTTTAGCAAATGTCTCCTGAATTGAATTCCAGATGTCTGGTGCATCTCCTGAACAGATACAGCCAAGCAGACTAGCAAGTAAAGTCAATTTACATACAGCAACTGTTATAAACCTCTGAAACTTGTTATACAGTGGATGATTGTCCTTGTCCCCAATGGACGGGACAGACTCTTACCTTTTACCTTTTATCTGATATGTGAATGCTGCAGCTGAGTTTGACTAGAAAGATCACTGTGGAAATTCAGGCTGCCCAGAGCCACATAATTCTGACATGGAGAAGAGACTAGGAAAGATATTTTGGATTAGTGTGAAGCAAGTCTTGCTCTGGGTGAAGGGATAAGGTGCCCTCTTTTTCTCAGGAAGATTTGCAGAGATTCTAGGGAGGAATAGTTTAATTTTTTCCAAGAGAAGCAGTCTTCATATAGATTTTCTTAGAGTAGCTTCCTTTTAATGCTGATAATTGTCTCTGAGATTGTACTACATGCTAATTGAAAGTATAACCTTCCATCCAGCAACATGGATTTACTGCATCATCTCATCTTTCTAGGGAGTGAATCTTAAATACACGTAGATTACGTGACAGGGAGCTGCCAAGCAACTCTTTGTTTGCCTAGGAGTCCCCCAGGGCTCCATTGTGTCCCTTCTGAATGATGAATCCTAGTTAGATTTTGACAGGCGGCACTGATTTCCCATTAAAACAAAACCAAAACAAAACAAAAGCCCAAAACAACAAACTTCTTGGTTTTACCTATTAAGTGCAAAATTTAAAGCATGGCAAAAATTAACTTGAATCATAAAATCACAGGATCATAGAAGCACAGAATCATAGGATCATGGAATCATAGACTCATAGGACCACAGAATCAGAGATTCAGAGAATCATAGGATCATAGAATCATAGGATCAGAAAATCATAGAACCATAGGATCTTAGAATCAGAGAATCATTGAACCATTGCATCATAGGATCATAGAACCACAGAATCATTGAATCATAGGATCATAGAATCAAAGAATCATAGAACCAACCACAAGATCACAGAGTGGCTTGAGTTGGAAGGAACCTCAAAGATCATCTAGTTCCAACTCCCAACACCCATTACTAGACCAGGTTGCTCAAAGCCTCATCCAGCCTGCTGTTAAACACTTCCAGGGATGGATGAGGCATCCACAAGTTCTCTGCTATTTTCCTGATCTCTGGAAAAAAAAAGGAAAAAAGAAACAAAAGTAAAAATCTGTGTTTAAGTCCAGGAACAAAATGGTTTCTATTATCTGAACTGTGAGATTCTACAGGAATTGCAAACCAAAATGGATGCATTCTACTTTTAAAAAAGGAGGATGTTCCCCTTTTTAAGCTTCTTTTCCTCAAAAAACAAAGCCCAACACTGCTGTATTTTTTAGAGCACCTTTGCTGGAGATTAGCAGCTGACTTTACATAGCAGAATGAATTTTGGATAAGCCTGTCATTGCTGGAACAACGCAGTAGATAGCAGCGTGCCTTTGTCACCTTGGCAGTTTGCTGTCATTAGCTCTGTTTCCTGTATCCTGGGATCATCTTCCTTTTCAAGAGGCAAATGGTTCATATGGTTGTGGTCTACTTGAAAACAAGAACTAATTACAGAAGGAAAAGGAGGCACAGGAGTTCAAAAATAAGAGAGCTATAAGAAATACAAAGAGCAGCCTGAGAGGGGATCTTCTCAATGATGATCAACAGCTAAAGGGTGGAGGTCAAGAAGATGGGGCTGGGCTCTTTTCAGTGGTGCCCAGTGACAGGACAAGGGGCAGTGAGTACAGACTAGAACACAGGTGGTTCCATCTCAACATAAAAACTTTGCTGAGCACTGGAACAGGCTGCCCAGAGGGGTTGTGGAGTCGTCTTCTCTAGGGATATTCAAACCTGACTGGTCATGTTTCTGTGCAGTGTGCTCTAGGTGAACCTGCTCTGGCACAGGGTTTGAACTCAATGATCTCTAGAGGTCTTTTCCAACCCCTACCATTCTGTGACTCTATAATTCAGATAGGAAGGAAAACTTTGAGTTACCTGGTTTTCAAGATGTGATTTCATAGATTCATAGAATGGTTTGGGCTGGAAGGCACCTTGAAGATCATCTAGTTCCACTTCACTGTCCCTGGCCCATTGACACCCACCATTACCTGGAGGAAGAAAGTCATCTGACCTTTCTAGTGGAGGCACTCTCCTCCACGCAGTCACAGCAACATGGAAACAGAAATGAGCATTTAAGTCAGCTCAAAGATCACAATTCAGTTAACTTCCTGGTTCCTCAAGCAGATGGATATGTGCTGTGGTACACACCATGATTGGGGGGGTACATGGTGGGGTTACCCTGATGTTCAGCCACACATAGATCACTTGAAAGGGAGAAAGGAAGAAAGCAGAGCCCAGTGGACTTCAGACTGAGGTGATGCCATCTCTTCTGCTATGTACATAGTCCAGGGCTGAAAATTAACAGCTTGAGATATGGCCCTACATACAAAAATGAGTATTGGACACTGCCTGGAAGCTGCAATCAATGGCAAATTCCTGAGTGACCTGTAAAGGCTATGGGAGACTTTGACATCTCAAACTTCCTCACGTTAAACAGGCTTCAGAGAAAATTCACAGGACTCTGCTCACATGGTTAACAGGAAATTGGCTTAGTGGCTTCCTGCTACTCCCTTCCTTCCTGTTTTTTCCAGCTTGCCTCAGGCTGGTAGTTGAAAGCCCTGTGAGAACACAAGGGTTGGGTCAGGCTATGGGTATAGAAAAGAGTAGGCAGGGAAGGAGAAGAGGCTAGCTCAAGATTACAGAGACTGTCTTGGCAGCTCTAAATGTTCCCCAGAAGGCTATGAGATTGACCACACAACCACAGGCATCTCCAATAGTGAGGCTATGGTTGGTCTCTTCTCACATGCAACAAATGACAGGACAAGAGGAAACAGCCTCAGGTTGTACTAGAAGAGGTTCAGGTTGGATATTACAAAGCATTTCTTCACAGACAGTGTTATCAAGCATGGGAGCAGGCTGCCCAGGGAGGTGATGGAGTCACCATCCCTGGAGGGATTTAAAAGATGTGTGCATGTGGTGCTGAGGGACAAGTTTTAGTGGTTTAGCAGCAGTGGTGGGACTGTGAGCTCTAGGTGAGTGGCTGGACTTGATGATCTTGAAGGTCTCATCCAACTTCAATAGCTCTATGATTCTATGAGAATGTGAGAAGAAAAAGAAAAAAAAAAATTCCATGTGCAAAGGCCTTACTGAAGAGGAAAAGCAGAGGGCTTGGTAAAATGCAGAAGGCCCTGTGCAGATACTGACCCTGCAAACATCTTTTGTGATGCGAATATCACACGCTGGTAGGGAATAAAGCTTCCCATCACAGTATGGCCTGCAAGCAGGTGGGAGAATTCAGCAATCTGTGTGGACCTCTGGCTGTGCAAGAGTTTAACTTGGGACATTTTTTGCACATTGAAGCATCTTGGGCTTGGTGCTGAAACAGTGCTATCAAAATGTGGAAGTGTGGCAGAGTTCATCTACACAGGCAGAAATGAGAATGTCCCCAAGGTTAGGCACATCAATACCTCATTTGAAAACCATTACAGAGTGCCAGGTTCTGTTAGGTAAATATTCCTGCCATGCACAGAATATCCCAGGTAATGGGGTTACTAGGACTCAGATAAAAGAGGCAAGAAAGATGCAAGCACAAGATAGTAAGTAAGCCTTGTCTGCAGATTTCCATTTGATTAACCAGTTCAGTTCCTCCAAGGGATGCTGAAGCTGGCCAAGAGGTGAGCAGCAGCAGCATGGCACACACATGTAGTCATAAGGCCTATGCCAGCACTGTCTGTTCACAGACTGTGTCATTTGTGCACATAAACACGGGCTTTACCCATGTGTATCTGTGCAAACCACCAGGCAAACCTGCATCTGGAAGATGGCAACCTAAATGTGGGACATGGGAAGGAAGGGAGATGTCCCAACACAGCACATATGACCAGAAGGGATCAAATAATTGCTGGCTCAGAAAGCCACATCTTAAAATCTCTTATGAAATAAAGGGCTCAAGTCTCTCTTAAAACTACTGAGGACTTTTTGCTTCTTTTAGTTTTCTTTCGGGACAGCTGCTCCAAAACCTCACTGCTCTTGTCATCCACACCAGTTCCAATTTCTACCCTGAACAAGCTGCTATTTGTTCTTGTGCCAACATTGTTGTTCAATTACCATGGCCAGAGAAGATCCAGGTCCCACCTCAGGCTCTGCTTCCAGGCCTCCATCATGCTATGGAACTATGTATAGCATAGCTTGAAGGCGTTTGAAAGAGCTGCCTTGACAAAATAGGGCTGATGCAGCCATGTCACTGCGTTGAAGAGCCCTCCAAAGCAGCAGAGTGATGATAGTCCTTCTGGGGTCACTCAGTCCTTCATGGAGGATATTATGGGATAAACAATGAATTAAGACTGAGCTTGGGCTGTGATTATTCTGGGTTTCCCTGAGACACTGGGACAAGCAGCAGTCCCTGAGCTGTGGCTGAAATCCAGTAGAGGATTGTTGGCAGGAATTTGACCCAATGTGCATATCCAGAGCAGTAGCTTGGGCAAGATTCATCATGGCTCCCTGTTAGTGAGAGGCCATTGCTGTTGTCAAAGGAAAATTAGGACAGAGAAAAAACAAATAATGTTGTTCAGCCCTGCCTCTGACTCTGCTTTATATTCCCTTGTGTACAGGTAATACCCAGGGAGAAATCAGCAAGAAGGAAATGATGCATTCCCATGACCCTCGGCCTTATCCTGTGGACAGGGTTCTTCTGTCTCCCACTGTCTGCATCACTCCAAGATGTAAGCAGAATCAGTCCTTTACTACATGAGTTTCCATGAAATAATAAGGTCAGTCTGTCAATTAAATCTCACTGATGACTCTGAAACAGGAACTCAGATTTTCATCTCTGCCTCTTGCCAGCAGCAATTTCTACACTTCCAAAATGTTCCCATTTAGAATAGAATAGACCAGGTTGGAAAAGACCTTCAAGATCGAGTCCAACCTATCATCCAACACCATCTAATCAATGAAACCATGGCACCAAGTGCCCCATCCAGTCTCCTCCTGAACACCCCCAGTGATGGTGACTCCACCACCTCCTTGGGCAGCCCATTCCAATGGGCAATCACTCTCTCTGTGTAGAACTTCTTCCTAACCTCCAGCCTAAACCTCCCCTGGTGCAGCCTGAGACTGTGTCCTCTTGTTCGGGGGCTGGTTGCCTGGGAGAAGAGACCAACCTCTGCCTGTCTACAATCCCCCTTCAGGTAGTTGTAGAGAGTAATAAGGTCTCCCCTGAGTCTCCTCTTCTCGAGGCTAAGCAACCCCAGCTCCCTCAGCCTCTTCTCATAGGACTTGTGCTCCAAACCCCTCCCCAGCTTTGTTGCCCTTCTCTAGACACGTTCCAGCAACTCAAAATCTTTCCTAAACTGAGGAGCCCAGAACTGGGCACATTACTCAAGGTGTGGCCCAACCAGTGCTGCTAAGAATTCATTCCTAAATCTAGATAGAGACACCCAACTAAATACAAGCTCGGGCACAGAGCTCCCACTTCTGCAGTGCATCTCTGAGAAAACCAGCCCATGGCTCCTTAGCAGTGACCCTCTTGTGGAGCAGCCTGATTTCTCTGCATGCATTGCCCTATAGATACAGGATCACTGCTAATTCAGTGAAAATATTATTCAAAAGACCCAGGATAAATGTTACAGATCCTGGATTTTTGAAAATGTCTCTCCAAACCAAAACTTAACCTTTAACTTGCAAAAGTGGCTCTGTCTGTTTGGACAAAGAGCAACCAACAATATTTTTCTTCTGGGCTATTTAAATGGATTCTGGCTATATCTGAGGGTTTACAGCAAAAGAATAATACAACATCTACACCTGGAGAGAAAAAAAAACACAGCAAGCTTTGCAGAGGAAAGAGCCACAAGCTTTGCAGAGACATCCCGTTGTTTCTGCTCTACGGGTTCAGCTATTTGTTCTTGGTGATGGCTCATCTAGGTGACAGAAAGACACAAATGATAAGCAACAGCATCCAGTGCAGACTGGCAGCTGTCTGCAGGAAATATGATGAGTTTGTGCAACCAGCTATGGCTCACTTTTCAAACCATTACTCAGGACCTCTCAGACACTGACAGTGTGACTCCAGTGACTGGCAGGGTATATTCAAATGATCTCCAGGGGCCTGGAACCAGGACTTCAAGTCAGCCAGGTCCAGGGTGGCAAGCCAGGAAGCTCAGTTTCTTTCCTTACTGCTTTCCTTACTGTCCTTTCTGTGTGCTTCCAGCTCTTCATAAATGAGAGAAGAACAATCTCTAAGTAATTTGCGCATTAAAATGAGTTAAATTTGCAAAGCCATCCTCTTACCTCCTCTAAGTAAGAAAGAGCCATACCCTTACCCTCTCTCAAAATAGTGCATTTCTTTCCTTTATCACTTGGTGAGATTATCATCCATTTTATGAAGTTAAAGCTTTCCCTGCTCTTGGGTTATGGAAATGGAGTACAGATCTGGAAGGTAAGTGCTTCCCAGAGGGAAAATCACTTCAAAGCCTTTGCAGGCTGGTACAGGTACCCTGACAGCTTTCCATCTGAACTCAGCAGCTCATTCTCCTCACTCTTATTTGCCTGGAGCTTTACTTCTGCCTCATTTAATCTCATTTAGTGCTGAAAGTCATTTATCTTTATTTAACATAATGCACAGTCTCTATAAGCTGACAGAGGTAATAGAAACTTAACTGGCTAATCTTTGTATAATATTCCCAGTTTAGGTTTTATTTTACCTGTACCAGTTCAAATCCTTCTAAGGAACCGGAAGGGAATTCCCACTGAAATTCCCTTATGAAAGATAAAATGCTCTTTTTGAAAGATAAACTTCCCACTTCCAAGCATCCAACATAACTCAGTGTTAACTGTTTAGATATTTGATGTAAACGTAGTACTGGATAGGCTGAGGGAGCTGGGGTTGTTCAGCCTGGAGATGAGAAGGCTCCAGGGAGATCTCAGAGGAGCCTTTCAGTACCTGAAGTAGGACACAAGAATGCTGCAGAGGGACTGTTTGCAAAGGGCTGAGATGAGGGGCAATGGTTTGAACTGAGACAAGAGCAGATTTAGATTGGATGTTAGGAAAAAGTTCTGAACCATGATGATGCTGGAACACTGCAACAGGTTGCCCAGGGATGTAGCTGAGGCCCCATCCCTGGAGAACTTCAAGGTCAGGCTGGCCAAGGCATTGATCAAGCTGCTCTAGTGGAGGATGTCCCTGCTGACTGCAGTGGGATTTGACTGGATGACCTTTGGAGGTTCCTTCCAACCCAAACCATTCTAGGATTCTAAAGAAGAAGGGAATAAAAGTTAATATTAAGCTACACAATAAAGTTTGGAATATCAGAAAACAAGTGAAAAAGTTTCACCTAATTTATCCAGAGATTTCTCCCCCACCAAGCAAAACAAAACAAACAAACAAACAAGCAAGCATTTCTGACTCCCTCATTTTTTTGCTTCATCCTCCTATTCTTAAATGTGGACTTGACAAAGTGTTATATCTGAAGTACAAAGCCTTTGAAAGCCCTGCATTTTCACAGTTGCATCCAGCTCTGCACAGGAAGGGGACAGGAAGGACATGGAGCTGATGGAGAGGGTCTAGAGGAGGCCACGAAAATGATCAGGGAGTTGGAGCAGCTCTGCTACAAGGATAGGCTAAGGGAGCTGAGGTTCTTCAGCCGGGAGAAGGCTCCAGGGAGACCTTCAAGCAGCCTTCCAGTACCTGAAGGGGGCTACAAGAAGGATGCAGAGGGGCTGTTTGCAAAGGCCTGCAGGGACAGGACAAGGAACAATGGTTTGAAATCAGAGCAGAACAAATTCAGATTTGATGTGAGGAGCAAGTTCTGCACCATGATGGTGCTGGAACACTTCTAGAGGTTGTCCAGGGAGGTGGTTGAGGCCCCATCCCTGGAGATCTTCAAGGTCAGGCTGGCCAAGGCACTGAGCAAGCTGCTCTAGTGGAGGATGTCCCTGCTGACTGCAGTGGGATTTGACTGGATGACCTTTGGAGGTTCCTTCCAACCCAAACCATTCTAAGATTCTAAATAAGAAGGGAATAAAAGTTAATAATAAGCTACACAATAAAGTTTGGAATATCAGAAAACAGATTTGCAGAATGAAAGGGGGGGGAAATCAAGCCAAAATTTTTACATTTCCTCTGAGAAAATGCACTAAAATATGGTCACCTCCACTCCTATCCTTGCTGTGGATAATGTCAGTGTCCTCTGGATCAGCTTCTCATTAGCAGCTCCCACGCCTCCTTATTCCTTTGCCAACAGTTTCCCTCCCCCTCTTGGGATCCTCACAGAACAGATACTTCTCTTATCTCTGTTGGTTGTTCGTCACATCCAAATATGTAGTTCTAACTCAGAACTCCACAGATTGCTGGCTCCTTGTAGCCTGTCTGCTTTCCAAATAATAATTCTTGCTGACCTGAGCTAAACATGTTGCTCCTTTGGGTGCTCTCCAGGTGATCTGACTGATATGCTTCTGCAAAACAACTGGGCTTGTACCAAAGCTCCTTTCACTCTCTTCTTCCTGTCACTCTAATATCCAACCAGTCTATAAAACATGAAGTCATTCTTTACTATTTCAGTAGGGCCCATGAAGTTTATTTGGTTTTGTAAAACAGAAGGAAACAACATTTTTGCACCTCCTCTGTTGATATGAACAACTTCTTTTCCAAAGTGCTCTAGTTTCATAATACAGTTTTCCACTTACTAATTTCTTACACTGTTAGAAAGTTCTTCACTGAGAGAGTCATTCATCATTGGAATGTGCTGCCCAGGGAGGTGGTGGAGTCACCATCCCTGGAGGTGTTCAAAAGGGGATTGGACGTGGCACTTGGTGCCATGGTCTAGTCATGAGGTCTGTGGTGACAGGTTGGACTTGATGATCTTTGAGGTCTCTTCCAACCTTGGTGATACTGTGATACTGTGACATCATCAAGCAACACACTGAGTATCCTCCACATTTAACTTAGTTTGCTGAAAGCAATTTTTTTCAGGAGTCCTATAAAACTGCAGAAGAAAAGTGATCCCAGATCTAGTAAGTGTATGAAAGAACTGCCTAAGGGTGTATCACCATTTGCTAACAAATGGGAATTAATTCAATATTCAACATTTCTGTTACTGGTTGTGGTGGTTTGGCCCTGGCCTGGAGGCCAGTTGCCCACCAAAGCTGCTCTATCATTCCTTCTCTTAAATGGACAGGGGGAGAGGGGGGAAAATATAACAAAAGCCAGTAATAGGATAGAAGCAATTTTAATAACACTAATAAGCAAATAGCAACAGACCACGTGGAAGCAAAAAGCAGAGAGAGAGAGATGTTATTCTCTGTTTCCCATCAGCAGGATTATGGTCAGGCTCAGGAAGCAGGGCTCTCTAAGCGTGGAGAGATAGATGTCATGGATGAATCCCCCACTTCCTTCTTTCACTTCATTCTTATATCTGAGCTGATGTCGTATGGTATGGAATACCTCCTTGGCCAGTCTGGGTCAGCTGGCTCAACCGTGTCCCCTGCCAAGATCTTGCCCACTCCTCAATGTACTCTCAGGGCAGGGAGATGTTGAAAGGACACAGCCTGGATACTTATTCAACAGTAGCCAAAACACTGCTGTGTTATCAACTACTGCTGCAAAACACAGCACTAGAAAAATGCTGCGAGGAGAATTAACTCCAGCTCAGTCCAACCCAATACACTGTGTTTTTTTGGCCAAGACACTCGAGTAACTGCAAGCTCTTGCCAGAGCAGGGATCTGTTGTAGGAGGCAAAATAAAAACCTAACACCCTCAAAAGCCAATTACACAACAAACCATTTGCAGTCTGCATTGGTATAATTGCTGGAGTAACAACATTCATTGTTTTGTGTGACTGCATCAAATAAAAGGCCAGTTGATGCCAGGGAGGAATAATCTTTCCTGGTACTGGGCATGAACCCATTAGACAAAATATCTGGCTCCTCACAGTCCAGCCTGAACTGTGAAATCAAACCATTTCTATTTGCATTTTTCCAATTGCTCTCAAGATGACATTCCAAAATAAATCTGCAAGAACAGGAGTGGAATAGAAGGGCAGCACTGCTGAGGAAACAAAAGAATGGCAATATAAAATAACTGCTTAGATGTGGACATTGTCATCGTGAGACCAGACTCCTCACTGGATAAATGGCACCCTTTGGCTAGCAGCTGTGGCTTTTGAAGACTGAGGTTTTTATGTAGACAGTGGTAACAAGGGTGAGAAAAGAATGGCAAAGAGTGTTGGGGATTCCAGGTGAGGTGCAAAGTGAAGTATTTAAGCAGCTTGGTCTGATTTTTGTCCCGCAAAAGAGAGTTGTTCTTTTACAATTAGAAACAGTTGTCCTTCTTAGTCCTTCCTTTTTTCCTTCTTCCCCTCTGTTGTATTTTTACCTTTTTTTGCCCTACTTGTAAAAAAAAGCTGTATTTAGCTTTGCCTGTGAAAAAAAGGGAATTGAGAAAGGTTTTCTATATGCACAGGTCTGTTAGTGGCTGAGAGCAAGTTTTCTTGAAGGAGCAAACTTCAGAAAAGGTTTGCATCCACAACTCTTATTAGATGTTTAGGCCTGTCCATTTGGCAGATGCAGATCTAGAGTTAGCAAACCATTTCCTCTTGCATTTCTGCCTCCTCAGTCTTTGACAGATGTTCCAGCTGAAGTAGAAGCATCATGGCACAAATGTGCATAAAACAAGAAGAAAAGGGTAGAGAAAATTATTTCCGTTACCTTTCTGGGGTAGTCCATAATGATGTACACAGCATATGGCAGAGTTTTATTGAGCATTCTGCATACTCTCAATTTCTTCCCCAGGCAAAACAAAGCAGGACTTGGAGGTGGGAAAAAGTCACTGTGCCTGTGATCAGCAACATCTTTCCATTTCTGCCCTTCCTCGATAAGCACTGAACCACCTCTTGTCTTTGTCATATTCAAAGCCATTGTGCATACATTCATAATCATCTGCTTTTGAGATTAAAGGCAGGAAACAATTGGTATTTTCTTGTGGATCAGTCATCACTGGGACTTTTATTTGTGTTGTGTTCATTTAATCATTTCAACATGAAAACTAATTTGGTTTAGAAGGAGACATATGGAGCCTGCTTGGGCGGGTGAGGCACAGCTTTCCTAGAAACATGAAGAAATAAGGTGAAACCCTGGACCTAGACTGGTTAGGTTATATCCACTCACTGATTTCTCTAGAAGCAACATTTCATCCATGACCTTATTTCTGTAGCCATAACTGCATTCATTACTTCACTAAGCTTTATTTTAAAACCCATTTGAGCAAAAAACATAACCCGGACATGACTTGTGCTGTTTTTATGGAGTTACTCAAGAATGAGTGTTTCAATTGCCAGAATTCTTTTCTTTGGCATTTTATAATCTCTCTGCCTAACTCAAAGATTTGTCCAGGGAATACCGCTGAGACTTGAGCATAATGTATGAAATCACTGGGAAAATAACATTTTACATCCAATCAGATTATTTTACCCCCTAAAACCCAGATACTTTTGTACAAAGATATTGTGTTCTCCATAAGGGAATCTGCAATCTTCTAACCTTACTGTCTTCTAAAGTGATTATTTTAAAACCTCCTTGACTGTAGAGAGGAGGTTTGAGGAGAGGAGATTCAAGGAAAGGAGATTCAAGGAGATTTGAGGAGAGGAGGGGAGAGCAGAGGAGGGGTGGAGAGGGGAGAGGAGACTTGAGGAGAGGAGACTTAAGGAGACTCGAGAAGGGGAGGGGAAGGGAGGGAAAAGGAAGGAAGAGGAGGGGAGGAGTCCAATCCTCAACCCAACACCGCCATGCCCACTAAACCATGTCCCAAAGTGCCATTTCTACACCTTTTTTTAACATTTCCAGCGACTTTCCACAGCAGTCAGAGGCACAGCCTAAGGGACACTTGGCTCTGACACTGTAGACTGGAGATTAGGAAGAGATTCTTTACAGAGAGAGTAGTGAGATGCTGGAACAGGTTGGCCAGGGAGGCTGTGAATGCCCCCTCCCTGGAGGTGTTCAAGGCCAGGTTGGATGTGGCCTTGAGCAACCTGGTCTAGTAGGAGGTGTCCCTGCTCATGGCATGGAATTGGAACTGGATTATCTTGAAGATCCCTTCCAGCCCAAACTTAAGATTAGTGATCCCTTTCAGCCCAAACTATAAGGTGTCTGAAATCACAAAAGGAAATGATGGTTTACTATCCATGGGACAAGGAATTGGTCTAGCAATCGGTCTGGACGTAGAGCTGTAAAATCAGATCTTTAAAGCATGGTAACATAGCATAGGTGTCCTCACCACTGGGAACTGATCAGATGAACAAAACTTTCTTGGCTGATTCCCTGCATTGTGCAATGTTTAGTTAGTATGGATAAAATGGGATTGCTTAGCAGTTGCAATTATTTAACCTACAGGATTTATTGCATTGGAAATCTGAAGCCAGCCAGATGATAGTCTCTGGAGGGAACATGCAGTTACTTAGAAATACATGTGAAGTATTTAGGGTGGAGTAATTCATCTGTCACGGTGAATATTTCATCTCTGTAATTTAGTCCTGGATTTCTAACTGCAATTTGTTTCACAGGCAATTTTAGGGATTCTTTTGTTTAATTAGCAACAGCAAATAAAATCCTGACAATGTTAAAAAGAGTCTTGTGCTGCAAAGAGGCTGCTGCTGAAAGTGCTTACTGCAGAAGCCCAGCTGAAACAGATGTGACAAACCTTACCAGCAGAGTATGCTGGAATAATAACACTGACTCCAGAAGAGTATTAGAGTGGAGAACTAGCCCAGAGGATTGTTGAGAGCAAGATTAAAGGAAACATACAGGAAGCTTCGTGTATTTGTCAGTGGCTGCTCTACACTTGTCTGTGCTCAAAATTTTGGTCCTCAGGCTTGAATCTAACTTTGGAGATTCTAAAGTCTATAAATATTGTCCTTTTTTTTTTTTTTTTTTCCTCCAAAGACCTCAAGTGAATAAAGATCTTCCAACCAGGGTTGAAAGTAAACCAACATTTCACTCGGAACCATTACCCTGGTGAGATTTATCAAGCAGTCATTCTGTCATAGAATCATAGAATGGTTTGGGTTGGAAGGGAGCTTAAGAATCATTTTGTTCATGTTTCATAATCACTTAGATGTTGACAGGACATGCATGAGAAAAGCTCACATAGGGCTCCTGGGAGATGAATCAGGTGCTGGAATCTGACTGCAAAGTTCTTGGTTGGTTTTTCTTTCTGGAGAGGCAGAGATTGAGATGTTAGATACTTCAGGTTTTCATACAAATTGAAGCAGGTCTGGAATCCAGGTCTTTCTTTCTTGTACATTCCACTGGAATATGGTTATGCTTCCTAACATCTTTGTCTTTTGATGAATACTGAATTATGGAATACTTTCATCAAGGGGGGAATTTCAGACTGGGAGAAAATAAGCTACAAGCAGACTATATTGTGAGGCTAGAGTATTTATGGAGGATGTGTGGGTTCATAATCTCTTAAGAGAGGATGGGAGTCTTCATAATTAGGTAAGGGCTATTACCATTGAGCTGATAGTTGAAATAGTAGAAATAATAACATTTAGTACAGACTTCCCTCCAAGGAAGCATTCAGGGTTGGGGCTCCTAGTTGGAATGACCAGCCACTATGCTGTTGAGACTGAACTGAGTCCCACTGGCTACCTTAAATATTATCTTTGATGTATCCTATTTGCTGGCAGTTAACCTTCCCTATGTACAATTTAGAGGCCTTCAGACTGTCCTTGGAGGTCATGGGTTCCCACATTTGGACAGTGATGAGGCTGAAGAAGTACCCTTGAATGTATTTTCTCTCTTTTGTTCAGGGAATCATCATTTAACTAACGATGAGGATTCTGAATGTAGCTGAATCTTTCCTGCACACTTCAAGCCTCTGCTGGAACCCAGCAAGCACACATCATGGCATCTGCTCCCCTAGCTGGAATGCTAGGACTTGCAGACTGCCCCCATGGCAACATTCAGAGTGCTCCCTCACTTGCTTGGCCAATGGGTGGGGTGTGTTTGTGTTGTCTCTCTAGAAACGATCCAAGGCAGATTCTAAATGTTCCCAAATTCTTCTGTCTGGAGAGCAGAAACCTGGCAGTGGCTCCAGAAGGTAAGCCTCCTACAAGATGCCATATTTCAGCCTGCCACAGGGCTCTTCAGACAGAAATATTTCTTAGTTGTTTGTCTTAAGGCTTTACATGGGCTTTTTGCAGCTTGAAAGAACGGTTTCTACCAGTTCAGGTAGAACATCCCTTTCAGTGTTTATTTCTTTGCTCAGTGCAACAATGAGCTCTGGGGTTAAATGCTACAGATAAAAGGAGGTTGAACCAACATGCACAGAGGTGCAGCTAATACCTCTAAGTAAATGTCACCTTTGAAGGACTTTGGGTGAAATGGCATTAACCAGTAGAATGCCATTTCTCTTGTGGCTTCCCAATCACTCACTGTTCCTTCCTAACCTGGTATTCTCCCTGCACTCTCATTCTTGCTCTTAGTGACTCTGTAGCTAGACAGAGGCTTTTCATTGTATGGCCAGAATTGCTTCAGGTGGGCTGTCTACAGAGAAAATTAGATAAAAGAACAGTTTTAGCTTCTCTTACTGAAGCATTTCACTCCCTTTCCTTGTAATTCATCTGAAATAAGCATGCAAGAGGTCAAAATGAAGGGGGGGGGGGCAAGGAAATGTCCATCCTCGGAGTACTTCTTGAGTTACTAGACGTAGTTACTCAGAAAATCAACAGTTCATGAAACAGTGAAAATGGAGCTGATGTCTGGGGGAAGATTCAGGCGGAAGCTCAAGTACTGTTCCAAATAGTCAACCCATCCAATTCAGAGCACATTAAAATGATACCATACAGGCCCTTGCCTTATTAAACAGTTCCTTGCCTTATTAAGCCACTGAATCACTAATTTTCTCATCAGCAGGCAAACAACTCCCGTGTAAAACATGGCAATGAACTCAGAGAGTTTGTTGAAAGCTGGATCACTATTTCACTAAACATATGCTACAAGCCTTCATGTGACCCATCCAGATGACCAAGGCCAATTTCATTGAATGGTTTTTGTTGGAAAAGCCCTTTAAGATCATCCAGTCCAATCATTCTCTAAGTCTGACAAGTCTGCTGTTAAACCATGTCCCTCAGCACCACATCTCTGCCTCTTTGAAACACCTCCAGGGAAAGAGATTCAGCCACCTCCTTGGGGAGTCAGTTGCAGCATTTCAGAACCCTTTCAGTGAAGAATTGTCTTTCAATATCCAAACTAAACCTCCCCTGGTGCAACTTGAGGCCATTTCCTCTTATGCTCTCACTTTTTACTAGGGAGAAGAGCTCAGTTCTCACTGACCTCCATCCTCCTTTCAGGAAGTTGCAGAGAGCAATGAGGTCTTCCCTCAGCCTTCTTTTCTCCAGGCTAAACAACCCTAGTTACCTCAGCTGCTCCTCACCAGAGCTGTTCTCCAGACCTCTCACCAGCTTCGTTGACCTTTTCTGGACCTGCTCCAGATCCTCAATGTCTTTCTTGTATTGAGGACCCCAAAACTGAGCCAGGTACTCGAGGCGTGGCCTCACCACCACTGAGTCCAGTGGGACAATCTCTTCCCTACTCCTGTTGGTCACACTGTTCCTGACACAAGCCAGAATGTTGTTGGCCTTCTTGGCCACCTGGGCACACCAACTCATATTCAGCCAGGTGTTGGCCAGCACCCCCAGGTCCTTTTCCACAAGCTAACATTCCAGCCACTCTTCCCCAAGCCTGGGGAGGTCTGTGGTTGTTAAGTAACTAAGCCTTGTTGGGTGCATTCATTAGAGCTCAACAATGCTCTGCCATGCTAAATGATGGGCAAAATGAGTCACCCACTCTGTGGCATTAAGGGGTCATGATCAAGGTTCATCATAAACTTTCATGGATATGAAATATTAATTTCCTCAGATTACCTGCAGCTGAGACAAATATCCCTCTCATGAAAAGAGGAATTTCATTTATCTATTTAAAAATAGCCTCAAAGTCTTTGGTACCTCTGAAGTTGGGATGGAAGGAGAGAAGGGAAAAAATAATCTGCCTTGATATAATTAGGATCTTGTCTTTTTGAAAGCCTTTTTCAAGCCGTTATGCCTCAGGGCTCAGCAAATGTGGGCTTTGGTGGCATGGCATGGATGCCTGAGTGCAAGGAGGGATGTGTAGATGGATAAGGAACTGGCTTGATGGCCGCACCCAAAGAGTGGCTGTCAATGGCTCCATGTCCCAGTGGAGGCCAGTGACAAGTGGAGTCCCTCAGGGATCAGTCCTGGGACCTATCTTATTCAACATCTTTGTGGGGGACATGGACAGTGGCATTGAGTGCACCCTCAGCAAGTTTGCCGATGACACCAAGCTGTGTGGTGCAGCAGACACGCTGGAGGGAAGGGAGGCCATCCAGAGGGACCTTGACAGGCTGGAGAGGTGGGCACAGGCCAACCTCATGAAGTTCAATAAGAGCAAGTGCAGGGTCCTGCATCTGGGTCGAGGCAATCCCAGGCACAAATACAGGCTAGGCAGTGACTGGCTGGAGGATAGCCCTGAGGAGAGAGACTTGGGGGTGCTGGTGGACAAAAAGCTCAACATGAGCTCTCAGTGTGCACTTGCAGCCCGCAAAGCCAATCAGATCCTGGGCTGCATCAGGAGAAGTGTGGCTAGCAGGTCGAGGGAGGTGATCCTCCCCCTCTACTCAGCCCTGGTGAGACCCCACCTGGAGTACTGTGTCCAGTTCTGGAGCCCCTATTACAAGAGGGATGTGGAGGTGCTGGAACGTGTCCAGAGAAGGGCCACGAGGATGATCAGAGGGCTGGAGCACCTCTCCTATGAGGACAGACTGAAGGAGTTGGGGCTGTACAGTCTGCAGAAGAGAAGGCTCCGAGGTGACCTAATTGTCGCCTTCCAGTATCTGAAGGGGGCCTACAGGAAGGCAGGGGAAGGACTTCTCAGGATATCAGGTAGTGCTAGGACTAGGGGGAATGGAATGAAGCTGGAGGTGGGGAGATTCAGGCTGGATGTGAGGAGGAGGTTCTTCACCATGAGAGTGGTGAAACCCTGGAATGGGTTGTCCAGGGAGGTGGTCGAGGCCCCGTCCCTGGGGGTGTTTAAGAGCAGGCTGGCTGAGGCTCTGTCCAGCCTGATCTAGTGTGGGGTGTCCCTGGCCATGGCAGGGGGGTTGGAACTAGATGATCCTTGTGGTCCCTTCCAACCCTGAATGAAACTATGAAACTATGAAACTATGAGTTTGTGGAACATGTAGGAAAGATGTCTTCTCATCACATTGTCATAGAATCACAGCATGGTGGGAGTTGGGAAGGACCTCTGAAGGGGACTTCTAAACATGTTCAGGTGGGTTTGAATTCCTCTAGAGCAGACTCCACAACCTCTCTGGGCAGCCTGCTCCAGTGCTCTGCCACCCTCAAAGTGAGTAATTTTTTCCTTGTGTCTACATGGAACCTCCTGTGTTACAGTTTGTCTCCACTGCCCCTTGTCCTGTCACTGGACACCACTGAGAAGAGTTTGGCTCCATCCTCCTAATGCTCACCTTCTTTAGAGGGTGCAAGGTAGGATCAGGATGGGAGGGACAGTGCAACAAGCTGGGGCCAGTGATTACCACACTTGTTTGGGAAGCAGCATGTGTCGTGGAGTTCTTGCTGTGGAAAGGAAGAATACAGCACAGAACAACACTTCTGGAAGGTTTCCAAGTCCCTGCATGCTGATAGGGAGGCACAACACAAGAGGCTGTGTGTGCATCACAGGGACCTGCACAGCTAAACACTGCTGGAGTTCTTGCTGTGTTAGAGTGTGCAGCTTGGCATTCAGAGAATACTGGCTTCCCTGGAAGAGAAAGGAATTTGTGCTTTGCATTAGCTCAGCATTTATCATTAATCATCTCTGACTATAATGAGCAACAAGATAAATCTGGGCTTTTAATGATTTTCAAATTGGGTTCACTGTTGTGTTTTTTAAAACTTCTCAGCCAAGCTTGTTGAGTATAATTTCCCTTCTGTTTTCCAGTAATTAGGGAAATGGTATCTCATTTCATACTGGAATATGTCAGCTCTGTGTGGCATTGGAACCAGGTTGGAATAAAAAGAGGAATTACCTATCAAGGGCAGGGTGTGGTCTGCTCCTTAGTGGAAATTCAGATTGTGTGGTTGTCTTGGGATGCCACGTGACTGGCCTGTCCAAACCCAGCCCAGTATGATCCAAACCTTGTCTCTAATAACACATAACAAATGACAGGAGGAGCGGAAATGGCCTCAAGTTGCACCTTTCTACACTGAAAGGGTTCTCAAACACTGAAACAAGCTCCCCAGGGGGGTGGTTGAATCCCTGTCCCTGGAGGTGTTTGAAAGAGGCAGAGATGTGATGCTGAGGAACATGGTTTAGCCCCAGCCTTGGGAGAGTTAGAGAATGATTAGGCTTTTCTAAAAAAGCATGGTTCTGTGGTTCTATGAACACAGTGAGATGCTTCTGGGTTAGTTTTATGGAACATCATAAAGCAACAGGCTATAAAACCAGAGGTGCATAATAAAAGCAAATTGCAAACACTGTCTAAAGCAATCTTTCTATTTTAACTGTGGGGGAAGTGAAGTGAAGGAAGTGAAGGAGCTATCTATGGTTTTCCCAAATAGCTTTTAGTGGCCTATATATTATGTAGTGAAGAAGTGGGTGACAACAGCCTCTTTCACACTTTAGTGTATTAATAACCCTTAGTTTAAAAAAAAATAAACAAAAAATGCTTGCTCCTAAGATTATGACTTTAGAGAAATAGCCTATTTCCCCCCCTGAGCCTTCTGGGCCAAGAAATCCAAGCCAGCTCCCTGTACTTGCACATTTCTCATCATAATGTGTGGTCTGCAGAAAGACATCATCTCAGACATGGATAATTCTGACAGTTAATTCTGTTGCTTTGTCTTTGCTGTAGCATGGATGTGTTCCGGTGGGATTTACCCTAGGTGATGCTGCTCTAGCAAGGAGGGTTGACCTTCAGAGGTCCCTTCCAACCCCCACCATTCTCTGATACTGTGATCTTTCCTCTTTTTTTTTCAGTAGTCAATAGGATAATTTGATTCTCAGAATCTGATTATGCGTCTTATAGGTTTCCAAAATGAAGACGACAATGAACAACATAATTAGCACTTCAATTCTCTTTTGAATTGAACTTGGGGGGGGGGGGGGGGAAACACACACGAAAAAGGGGGAAAGAGAAATAATTTCTACTTATCTCACAGTCTGTGCCAAAAAAATGTTAGCAAAAAGCCAAGAAATCAATACCAGAAAAGAAACCTCTCCTTGCTGGGTGATGGCAAGGATTAACTCAATGCAGCAGCGCTTCTGTTAGCTGAAGGGACTGAGAGTGTGGGTGCAGTGACAGACAGCTTGATGATCCCAGTACCTGAAAGGGGTTTACAAGAAAGCCAGGAAGGGACTTTTTACCAGGGTTTGTAGTGATAGGACAAGAGGGAATGGCTTTGATCTGGAAGAGGGAAGACTTAGACTGGAGAGTAGGAAGGAATTATTTACAGTGAGGGTGGTGAGACACCACCAGGTTGCCCAGGGAGGTTGTGGATGTTCCCCCTCGGAGGTGTTCAAAGTCAGGCTGGATGGGGACTTGAGCAAGCTGGGCTAGTATGAGGTGTCCCTGCCCATGGGAGGGCAGGGAGGTTGAAACTGGATGATCTTTAAGGTCTCTTCCAACCCAAACCATTCCATGAATCTATGGATCTAGTTGGAGATGTCACTGTTTACTGCAGGGGCCTTGGACTAGATGACCTCTAGAGGTCCATTCCAACTGAAACCATTCTATGACTCTATGATTCTATGATTCTGTGGTTGGCAAATATTCACCTTGGACTAATTTCTAAGATTCTGTGGCATGGCAGCAAAGCTGGATGTAAAAGGAGGGGGTGGAGGGAAAACCACCTTAGGGCAAAAACAGATGACAACAACAGACCATAACCCACCTGTTTATCCTGGTGGATCTTTCTGAAATACTTGAAGCTAATTGTGTCATATGAGTTTGAGGCCTTGAGCAGCTGAGTTGAGGCCTTGAGTAGCTAAGTCTGGTTAAGAGGAGTCCCTCTCCATGGTGGGGAGGTTGGAGCAGATGATCTCTAAGGTCCTTTCCAACCTGAGCCATTCTATGATTGCATGAATGGAATGTTAATGGATTTTTGGGCCCTTTTTCTGGATTTCCTTTCATTTGGATGATAGATCTATCTGAAATTTACCTTCAGTTCCTCACCCTCCAAACTACCACCCTAATTTCATTCAGCTTTGTGGCCTCTTGACATAGTGCAGCTCTCTTGTCTGAGTTGACAGAACTATGTCTCACAGATTCACAGACTGCACTGGGTTAGGAAGAACCCTCAAAGGTCATCTTGTCCAACCGCCCCTGCAGAGACCAGGGATATCTTTAACTAGGTCAGGCTGCCCAGTGCCACATCAAGTCTGATCATGAATGTTTCCAGGGATGGGGCCTCAACCACATCCCTGGACAACCTGTTCTAGCGTTTTACCACTCTCATTGTGAAGAACTTCCTCCTATATCCAACGTAAATCTCCCCTGCTCCCGTTTCAAACCATTGTCCCTTGTCCTATTACCACAAGTCCTTCTGAACAGCTCCTCCCCAGCCTTCCTGTAGGTCCCCTTCAGATACTGAAATGCAGCTCCTTGCATTCTCCACCGGTCTGCTTCCCTCACTTCTCTTTCATCTATACAAACAGCTGTATATGCCATGAGATACTGAACTTCTGATTGGAGCTTTAGTACTCATGAGGAGGCCAAATGACAGCTCTCAGCTCTTTTAAAAGC
This sequence comes from Melanerpes formicivorus, assembly GCF_026170545.1. Classification (NCBI taxonomy): domain Eukaryota; kingdom Metazoa; phylum Chordata; class Aves; order Piciformes; family Picidae; genus Melanerpes; species Melanerpes formicivorus. Next base: position 6,558,474 of record NW_027142387.1, read on the forward strand.
TGCATATTTTTGAGTCAGCTGTGCGCAGGGCTCTTGGTTGGAAGCACTGAAAGTTTCACTTTCTCAGAGATCTGTTCTTTTCATCCCAGCTTTGGACCATGATCTCATTCCGTGTTGTCCACCAAGTAACCTTTGAGAGTGAGAAAAGTCCTGCTCTTGGGTCTTACTGGAACTGGAAGCAGCAAGTGAAAGGCTGGGTATCACAGGAATCTGAAGTATTCAGGATGTCAACACTATTTGAAGAGCCACGTGTGTGTCATATTCTTGTTTGCAAGCTAATTAGATTACTTATTTTGAAAGATGGATTAATGAATTCATCACAGGGTGTGGTGGATGTTTTATTCCTAATGTCTGAGACCAATTTAATGTGAAGGTTTTTGGTTTTGGTTTGGTTTAGTTTTATGTGCATGATTCATTTCAGAGCTGGAAAACACAAAAAGCAGAAAATGATGACTGTGTTAAAAAATTATAATCACTGCCATCTTTGGAGCACAGAGCTTGCTTTCCTGCTATCTGGAGCTGTAGATAGCACCAGCAGCCGTGGAAAGAGGGAATGATACGAGGGCTCTCTAGTTAATAAATCAAAGCTGAATGGAAAAGGGTGTGGCTTTGATTGCACCAAATGTCAGACAGGTTTCTGCTTTGCAAAACTGAAACCAGGGGTGGTTCACATCTTCATCTTCTCATACTGCAGCATTCACAGAAACTCTGCTGCTTTCTTCTCTTTATTCCAATTAATTAAATCTGGGACAAATCCTAATATTACAAATGCACTGACCCAAATATATTGGCTCAAATGACATCTGGCCCTGGATTCTGCATAGAGGGAGACATTAATGTCTGGCCAGTTTAGCAGCTGCACCAAGTTGGGTATTTATATGTGAAACCTTCTAGCAGTCTTCCAGTACCTGAGGAGGGTTACAAGAAAGCCAGGGAGTGACTGTTTGCAAGAGCTTGTAATGACAGGACAAAGGGCAATGGTTTTAACCTAGAGCAGAAGAGATTGAGATTGGACATTAGGAAGAAGTGCTTTACTATGAGGGTGGTGGAACACTGAAACAGGTTGCCCTGTTGCCTCACCTGGTGGAGACCCCCAGCCCTGGAGACATTCAAGGTCAAGCTTGATGGGGTTCTGAAAAACCTGATCTAGTTAGAGATGTCCCTGATTACTGCAGGAGGGTTGGACTAAATGATCTTTAGACATCCCTTCCAACCCAGTGCATTCTATGATTCTATGATTACAAAGGCCTGTAGTGACAGGAGGAGGGGCAATGACTTTTTGCTGGTAGAGGGGACATTTAGACTGGAGATTAGGAAAAAATTCTTTACAGTGAGGGTGGTGAGACACTGGAACAGGTCACCCAGGGAAGTTGTGGATACCCCATCCCTGGAAGTGTTCAAGGCCAGGTTGGATGGGGTCCTGAGCAACCTGGTCTAGTAGATGAGGTCCCTGCTTATAGGGGGTTAGAACTGGATGGTCTTTAATGTCCCTTCCAACCCAAACCATTCCATGACTCTATGATTCTGTAGCTCTATAATTCTACATGCATGTGCCTTTTCACTTACTTTCCTGGTTTTCAGTTTTCCTGTCTTAAAGAGCTGCCCAACTAATGGGCCAAATTCTACCATCCTTTCCTTCATCACCTAGCCCACTGAGCACATGGTGGCATCCTGGCACTTGGCACACAAGAAGGGAAGGTCTCAACATTAGGCAACACCAAGTTATTTGATTCTGAGCAGGACAATGAGATGTGAATCATTTGATTTTCAATAATTTTAAAAGTAAGAGGTAGAACCAGAATTTCAAAGATATTTACTTTAGTAAACAAAAGATAGAGATAAATGTCCAGGGACAGAGATAAGGTGCCCCAGACGCTTTAAAAGGTGACTGGGAAATTCCCACTCTATCAGTAGGTGTTAAGCAGCTAGACATCTATTATAACCCCACAAGTCAAACACCTTTGTAAATGAGGTCTTTGTTTCCTGACCCCTTCTACTTGCACCTTCAGCTGTACAAACACACTCTGTACAGATACAGGATGCACAAACCCTTCCCCAGAAACCTCCTTCTGCTTCTCCTTCCTTACTTAAACTGAGGAAACGACAGAGACGAAAGTACAGGCTGCACGATCTGCATTATGGGTAAAGGGGACATTGTACAGACCAAACATATCCAGTAAGGTCTCTCTGAGAGACAAGACATAAGCCCCATAGCTGCTGATCAGGAAAAGAAGCATTTTCCTTGAACACTGCTGGGCCCTGTCCTCTTTAACATCATTGATGATCTGGATGAGGGGATTGAGTCAGTCATCGGCAAGTTTGCAGATGACACCAAGCTGGGGGCAGGTGTCAGTCAGTTAGAGGGTGGAAAGGCTCTGCAGAGGGACCTCGACTGACTGGACAGATGGGCAGAGTCCAATGGGATGGCATTCAACAGGTCCAAGTGCCAGGTGCTGCACTTTGGCTATGGCAACCCCATGCAGACTGGGGTCAGAGTGGCTGGAGAGCTGCCAATCAAGAGAGGGACCTGGGGGTGCTGATTGACAGCCACCTAAACAAGAGCCAGCAGTGTGCCCAGGTGGCCAAGAAGGCCAATGGCATCCTGGCCTGCATTAGGAATAGTGTGGCCAGGAGGAGCAGGGAAGTCATTGTGCCTCTGTACTCTGCTTTGGTTAGGCTGCACCTTGAGTACTGTGTCCAGTTCTGGGCCCCTCAATTTAAGAAGGACATCGAAACACTTGAACGTGTCCAGAGAAGGGCAACAAGGCTGGGGAGAGGCCTTGAGCACAAGCCCTATGAGGAGAGGCTGAGGGAGCTGGGAGTGTTTAGCCTGGAGAAGAGGAGGCTCAGGGGTGACCTCATTGCCCTCTACGACTACCTGAAGGGAGGTTGTAGCCAGGAAGGGGTTGGTCTCTTCTCCCAGGCAACCAGCACCAGAACAAGAGGACACAGTCTCCAGCTGCGCCAGGGGAGGTTTAGACTCGAGGTGAGGAGAAAGTTCTTCACCGAGCGAGTCGTTCATCATTGGAACGGGCTGCCCAGGGAGGTGGTGGAGTCACCGTCCGTGGAGGCGTTCAAGAGGGGATTGGACGTGGCACTTGGTGCCATGGTCTAGTCATGAGGTCTGTGTTGATAGGTTGGACTCAATGATCCTCGAGGTCTCTTCCAACCTTAGTTATACTGTGATACTGTGACTGTTAAACGGAAACTTTTATCAGACAAAACACACAGAAAGACTGACTCCTAATCATGAATCAAAGATGACTAGGCAAGTGGATGAAAGAGAGCAGAAGCAGGTTTGACATCAATAAATGAGTCCTACCAATAACCCAAACAGTCCACTGTTTAGTTCTGTATCACTATTTCTCTTCACATCTACTTAGTTTGAATGCAATAAAATAGAGGAAGAGCTGACACTCAGCAGATGCAAAAATCTTGAAGTCATTCTTTGGTGTGCTTTGTGGAATAGGGAAGGCATTGTCCTTCAGGACTCAGCAGTGGTGAGGCTGCAACCTTGCGTACAGGGTTTGGTTTTGGGGCACTCACTAGAAGGACACTGAGGGGCTAGAGCAGGTCCACAGAAAGGCAATGCACCTGGTGAAGAGTCTGGAGAACAGGGCTGGTAAGGATCAGCTGAGGGTGGTTTAGTCTGGAGGAGACCTCACTCTCTACAACTCCCTGAAGGGAGTTTGGAGGCAGGTGGTGGTTGGTCTCTTCTCCCTAGTATCAGGTGACAGAACAATAGGAAATGGCCTGAAATTGTGCCGGGGAAGGTTTAGGTTGAATATTAGGAAAAGTTTCTTTACTAAAAGCACGGGCAGGCATTGGAACGGGCTGCCTGGGGTGGTGGTGGACTAACTGTCCCTGGAGGTCTTCACAGGATGGGTAGAAATGGCACTTGAGGACACAGTTTAAAAGCCATGGTGGTGTTGGGTTGACGGTTGGACTCAATGACCTTAGCGGTCTTTTCCAACCAAAACAATTATGATTCAGTCTAGTGCTGCTGAGATTTACTGCATCAGTTGACAAAATAGTAATTATTTGATGGGTTTGGATGTCTGAAGAAGGAAAATAATACTTTTAGGCTGTTGCTGAGTACACTGATGCATTTCCAAACTCTGTATGCTCCCACCTGAGGGGTCAGGTAGCTGCATTTTGTATTACTTTTTTCTGTACTTTAGCTCATGGCTGGCAGTGCTGCAATATGACGTCTGGCCAACAAGTGTGTCACATAGTGATCAAAGGATGTAGAAACATAGAACCACAGAATCATAGAATCATGGAATGCACTGAGTTGGGAGGAACCTCCAAAGGTCATCTAGTCCAACCCCCCTGCAGTAAGCAGAGACATCCCTAAATAGTTCAGGTTGCTCAGAGGCCCATCATCCCTGACCTTGAATGCCTCTAGGGATGGGGCCTCCACCACCTCGCTGGGCAACTTGTTATAAATCAGTATTGTTCCTTAGAATGGAAGCTGCTGCTTGGACCATGAAGGATAGCATACAGAAAAGGCAATGCTGCTGAAAGGGGCAGGGAAGGAGGACTCTCACCAGCCTCAGCAGGCCAGACTGCATGGTGGGAACCTCCTGTTCATTCCTGCTCTCCCTCTCCTCATAATCACTTCTCCAGTGCTACCTAGAGTGATGCACCCATCACTCCCATGCCCTGCTCCTCTTGCGCTGCAGCTCCCAGCCTGTGTCCCCAGCAGCTCTGCACAATGCTGGGACAAACATCATCCCTTGATCAAAGCTAAGATCCCAGCATGGGCTGTGACTTGCACTGGGAACAAGGAATTTCCCCAGGTAATGGCAATGGGAAGTGCCCTGGGTACCCAGGGTGATGGACTCAGTTGGATCTTTAGAAATTATGTGATGTCCTCAGAAAACATATTTGCATGTCCAGCATGATGCTAATCTTCAGTTACTCATACTCATGAAAATTCAGGATGAAAGGATCTTAGAGGTCTTCTGGCTAATAAGCACCAAGAACATGGTCAGGTCCAGCATTTCCTGGCTGTTGCATGAACATAGTATGAGTCAGAGAAGACTCCCCTCTCCTCCTCCCAGCCTTAGCTTCCCAGCCAGGGGATGAACATTGCTGCACAACTTGCAGAAAAGTCTCTTGTGAACAGGAAGCAGCCAGCACGTGCTGTGACTGTTTCCCTTCCTCAAGTGCTGAACATAATGTCCCACCTCTTTTCTCCCCTTAGAGCCATCCCAGCTGTTCCTCAGTGGTTTCTTTACAGAGGGTTTCAGCAATAAATAGTTCAAGGTCATTTTGTAGCTCTGAGGTCTGGAGCCTCACCCTGTCACAGTGTGCTCCGCCCTAACACCTTTGGGCTGAAATGAGCAAGTGATAAACTGAGGAAATACAAAATAAAATGAAAGGAGGGTTTTAAAGAGGAAAATCTCTATCATAAATGCTACTGAGTGCTCAATACCACTTTCAGTGTCTTAATTCTGGAGAAAAGGAGGCTAAGGGGAGACCTTACTCTCTACAACTCCCTGAGAGGAGGCTGGAGCCAGGTGGGGGGTGGTTTCTTCTACTAGGGTAACAAGTGATAGAACAAGAGGAAATGGCCTCGAGTTGTACCAGAGAGGTTTAGGTAGGACATTAAAAGAAACCTCTGAAAGGGTTCTCAAAAACTGGAATGGGCTCCCCAGGGAGGTTGAACCCCCACCCCTGGAGGTGTTTGCAGGGGGCAGAGACATGCTGAGGGCTATGGTTTAGCCCCATCCTCGGCAGTTACAAAAAAGGTTGGGCTCAATGACCTTAAAGGGCTTTTCCAACCCAAACGATTCTTTCACAGATGAAAGGTTCTGTCACTGAGCTAGAAGTCAGCTCTGCTGCTGAGTGCAGCTGTTCTGGATCCAGGCAGGGACAAAAAAAAATCTGTTCTCCTAGATAAATGCAGTCCAGGCATGGTTATGTAAAGCTGGATGAACCACACTGTGGATGTGCCAGAATTGTTGTGCACTTACACTAGTGTTATTGAAAGCAAAATCTGCTTCATTACCTTTCTAGAAAGAGAAAACTATTGCTAGTGATAATTAGTGCAGGGAAACTGCTCCCATGGAAGTGAGCCTCATTGCTCAGTGAGTAGTGGTCCTGTACAACAATGCCTATCATCTGATTAGTTACTTAATGGCTGAGGAGAAACTACATGTTTCTACATTCCCTTTCCCCCCCTTTTTTTGCTTTACCTTTTTGTTTTCTCCTTTTACTTTTTTCTTCCTTTTTCCTTTTCCCCCTTTCCCTTTTTTTCCTCTTTTATCTTTTTTTTTTTTTAATCCTTTTTTTTTTAACTTGTCTTTTTGATACTTAAAATTTTGCTGAAATATGAAGTCACTCTTCTACTCTGGCAATACTTCACCAAGCAAATCCTTGAGTGTTGCCACAGGCTGAGGATGAAGAATCAGAGCAGACTTCCATTTTTGAAGAGATTTTGATGCAGTTTTTCACAAGATGTCACTAAGAATGGATCCTGAACGATGGGTTGCAATGGAAAGTTAAAGAGCAGTGATGTTATTTGCAATGGAGCTCAATCAAAGCTACTGATTTCAGCAGCAGGTATGACTGTCCCATGCAAATCACCAGTCAGGAGTTTCAGTGGCATTTTGCCAATGCAAGACAAGAACTCAACTGATTACAGTGACAGCTTCCCTCCTCTGCAGTGGAGATTTGTCCTGTGACACATGAAACCAGCTGCTGGACACTGGCTACTGTAATAAAAGTTAATTTGCAGGATGGTATGGGCTGTGTTTATTTTCAACAGGGCAAAATGCTAACAATGGAGCCAGCCTTGGGCCAGTGTTGTTTCATCAGCAAACTGAAAAGGAAGTAAGTCATGAGTCAGAGAACATGCTGCGGGATGATAGAGAATTATTTAGATTAGTCAAAGCCACAGAAGTCTGGAAAGATATTAGAGCAGCTTAGGAGCTGACCAGCAGGTTGAAGATGATTCTCCCCCTCTACTTCACTCTGGTGGGACACTCTGGGCTGCTGCTCTAAGCAGCATGGCCACAATTCACAGCCTGAGGGAAGGGAGGTTAGAGAAGGCTGGTTACCAGAGGAGAGGTTTGGTGTGGGACAAACTCAAAACTGTGACACTAGTTGCCTGCAATTTTCTGTCCTGCAGCATGCTCACTCATCTGCACTCAGCAACAGATTTATTGAAATAAAAAGGGGGTTTTGACATCGAGAACCAGAAATGGAGTGGTAGAAGAACAGCAGCAAGCACAGCTGACTGCTTTCATTGAAAATCCAGCAGTGAAAGAAAAATCAGTAAGAAAAACAAATCTTCTCTAGTTTCCCCATCAGGTTTCCCTCTGAAATTGGGCTAAAGCACACACCTGGAATTTTCTAACTGAAAGCCAAAGTCATTTTGAGGAAACAGCCTGCTACCCCCACAAAAGCTCTTCAGATGATAGAGCAACATCAAATAGGAGACCCAGCAGCAGACAATCAGCTTAACTAAGCACCCCTTTGAGAGCAGCTCTTTAGGGAGAGCCAGCTGAGCCATAAGAACTGCTGGGGATGAATGACATCAATGCAATTTACTGCCTTTCTTCAAATAAAAGACCTCAGCACTAAGGAAACTATTGAAGAGCCAAATAAGCTCTACTCAGTCATAATCAGTAAATAATAGGTTCCATTACACATATTGGTGTACCTGCTAATTCAAGATAATGACAGAACCAGCTTGCCTTTTTTGTTTGTTTGGGGTTTTTTGGGGGTTTTTGTTTCCCCAAAAATATTTTATTAGCATTACTTAGGAATTCAGATTTAGCAAAATAGTGTAGGTGAAATTAATTGAAATTCAGACATAGCTCAAATACAAAACATAAAAGGTTTAATATTATCATCATAGGCACAATCTGTCACAAGAAATACAACAGTGCTTCCAAAGAGGGATTGCATGAGATCCGCAGAAGCTTCTGCTCTTCCTCTGTAACAGCCACCACAAACACAGCTGTCAAGATCCTCAGCAGATGTAACCAGCATAGCTCCATTAAAATCAAAGAGATGCTGGTTTATGCCATAGGAGAACCTGGAGTATAATTCAGCAGGAATTTCAAACAGCATAAAAAAGTCATGCCTACGTTTTCCACTCGAATCCTCCCCTAGCTTATTCATTGCCTTTGTCAGTGTGTTTAGCAAAGTATCCCTTTTCACACCTTCCCTTGTGGGAAGAGCCAGACTGAAATTTGTGTTTCTTTTATTGTTATGAAAGCTCTTGAAAGCCTTGGTTGTGAGCATTACTATAAAGGACAGCCTGCTTAATCAACAGTGCAAAGGGTGTAAACCAGCAGGGCAATGAATCTCCAAACACCCCATCCAAAGCAGAGGATGACAACAAAAAAATCCATGGTGGAGATTTAGCTTTGTAATCTTCTTAGTTATACTAAGGAACAGCTGAAATACTCTCCCAGGGCAGTACTAACATTCCCCCATAAAAACACGGAAATCTCAACACTTTGCTTTGCCAAAGTGCTACTGCAAAGGCAACAGAGCAGAAGAACCAAACTTGGGCTCATTCTTCTTCTATTAAATGCAGTTCGCTATACAAAGTTAGTTGGAGATACAAAGCAGTTCCGAAAGACAGACCTGCACTGGTGTGTAAACCTGTGTGGAAACTATCTCACAAAAGAGGCAAGTGGAATCAGAAGGTGGTGTTTCAAACATCCAAGTGCACAGCAGCTTTAAGACTTTGGGTTGTACATCTGAGGCTTTTTCACCAGTTTGATCATTGTTTTTCTGCGGAATGCACTGGTTGGCTTGCTGATTCTTGGTTTCTGAGTCCCTGCTAAGAAAACAAAGGAAGCAGTTCGTGAAACAGGGTGACAAAAGTATTACTACTCTTTGTTTAGGTTGGGTCTTTTTTTCCCATGTTATGCTGTTTAAGCATTTGATCCAATAACAACAAACAGATCAGAAACTGTAAAACGTGTTCTGGACACCCTATTCTCACACACTGTGAGGTCTCCAATGTGTCCACCCCTGGCACTAGAGTCCTATTTTGCTGCTCTTTTCCTGAGCAAGCATCAAAGTCTTTTCTAGCTGTCCTGCAGTGACAGCAGAATGGAAGTAAACACACTGCTCTATCTGAAAAAACAGACCAAAACAAAAAGAAAACCAAAAAAGAGCGACTACAGCATTTCTCTGAACAGCAGTGAAGTGCAAAATATAACTAGTGCTTGTAAAGATGAAATGATCACAGAATCACAGAAACAGTCAGTTGGAAAAGACCCTCAGGATCACCAACTTCCTACTCTACAATGTTCACCCCTAAACCATATCCCTAAGCACCATATCCAAATGACCTTTAAACACATCCAGGGTTGGTGACTCAACCACCTCCCTGTGCAGTTCATTCCAAGTCCTGACTACTCTTTCCATGAATTTTTTTTTTCCTAATGTCCAGTCTAAACCTACCCAGTCACAGCTCGAAGCCTCTTGATATATCACTAATTACCTGGGAGAAGAGACCAGCACCAGCCTCCCTACAGTGTCCTTTCAGGTACTTGTAGACAGCAATGAGGTCTCCCCTCAGCCTCCTTTTCAAAGCAAGCAGCCCCAGCTCCTTCAGTCACTTCTCGTAAGACTTATTTTCCAGGCCCTTCACCAGCTTCATTGCCCTCCTCTGCACTGGCTCCAGCACCAAAACATACCTCTTGCACTGAGGCACCCAAAACTAGACACAATACTCAAGGTGTGGCCTCAGCAGAGCCGAGTACAGGGGGACAGTCACCTCCCTGCTCCAGCTGGACACAGCATTTGTAATACAAGCCAGGATGCCATTGGCTTTCTTGGCTGCCTGGGCACACTGCTTGCTCATATTCAGTTGTTTGTTGATTAGAACCCAGGGGTCTCTTTCAGCCAGACAGACTTCCAGCCACACTTCCCCAAGCTTTCTGCACAAAGCTGGGTGAAGAGTGGACAAAGACCATCAGGGTTATGTCCAGAAATGCTCAGGAAGACTGCCTGAAATGTGTCACTGCAGTTCAGAAAGCACTGTGCAAATCTGACTGAAAATCAGCTATTTATGTACCAGCCCAGAAAGCCCAGTTCTCAACCCTTTCATTGTCAACTCCAATGTACTTATTTTCTTTTCCAATACAAACTTTATGTAATGAAATCAGTCAGAAACCTTTTCACTCCAAAAGCCATCAATCAATGTAAACAGCAGTTGTGTGTTTACAAAGGGAAGGTCAACTGAATTCAGACTCCAAAAGGTAACAGGAAAAATGCTGGGGAGGGAATTATGGGAGAAGGAGTGGTTTAAGCTGCCTGAAAGATTTGCTGAATGTTTCTGTACACTCCCAAGCTATAGAAATGAATATGTATAGCACAACATTAATTAGCACTAATTATGCCCTTAACTATGGGCTTTGGCTGTGCCAAGCCTTACTGAATTGTGAAATGCAGAAGTTGGTGAAAAAGCTTAAAACCCTTTCCATCTGGCTACCTCCTGCTCACCTCAGGAGACAGACTGTGTACCCTTCTTTCTTCCACAAAAGAGGAAGGAGCAGCTCCAGCTGGAGCTGGCTGGGTGTGGGCAGGAGAGAGATGCTGAAGAGGCAGTTTCTTTCCTCCTCTCTCTGCACACTTAGGCTGGAACCTGGCCCTACCATTGCCCAGCTAGTAATCAATGCAAATTACATCATCACAAGCGTGTCAGATAGACTTAGCATGCTATTACAGACTCTCTTATAATACTAGAAGGGAAGAGGCACACTCGGCCTTGTCATCCACAGAAATATTCCTATCGTGACTAACTGGCAGACAGTATTTTTCCTTCTGAGGACTGTGCTCAGGAGTGCAAGCCTCGCCCCAGCTCCTGATTTCTAGCTCAGAACTCAAGAATCATCCCCTGACTTCAGCTTTCCAACTACTCTTAAATACTGAAGTACTGGGACCTTGTGTATATCCAATGTTTAGAACATGCTGTTTGTTGGCTCTTCTCCTTTTTCCCAAAGCCATGCTAGATACAGCCTGGAGATTTTTTTTCCCCCCTGTTGGTATTAATGTTTAAAATGCTGTGTTGTGTCTGCTTCCTGAGTGCCCTGGGCTTCAACATATAATTATGCTTTTCTCTCCTTGATTTACATATCAAATTAATTAAGCTGGAGTATTAAAACTTTCAACAGTTGTAATGAACATATGACTGCAGGAAAAAGCTCAACTGTTTTGACTTCCAAGCACAGCTAGTAGCTGATTTGAATAAAACCATTACATAAAAAAATCAATTAGCATTCCCAAGCCTTCCTCCAATGGTCAGAGAGACAGTTGAGTCAGCACAAGTGATGAGGGCAGAAATCTTTAGCAATGGGCATGGGAAACGGGAACAGCAGGAAATACTGAAAATATGCAGGGAAAAAATTAAACTGATTTCAAAACTCACTTTACTCCTACTGAAAAATATCTAGAAGAAAATGAGACCCTAATGAGTGTTCTTGCTGGTACTGAACACTTCAAAGACTTGTGGGCTCTAGCAAGTTAATCAGTCTGTGTGCCCTTCTCTATACTTCACTCAAAAGTGGTGCAACCTTCTCACATTGCACTGTTCTTGAAGAAGAATTTAGTTCCAATTACCAGTTTTCATAGATTCATAGAATGGTTTGGGTTGGAAGGAACCCCAAAACTCATGTAGTTCCAACCTCACCTTCTACTAGAGCAGGTTGCTCAAGGCCCCATCCAACCTGGCCTTGAAGACCTCCAGGGAGGGGCCATCCACAGCCTTCTTGGACAACCTGTTCCAGTGTCTCCCCACCCTCACTGTAAAGAATTTCTTCCTAATCTCCAGCCTCAATCTCCCCTCTTCAAGCTTCAATCCATTCCTTCTATCTCTACAAGCCCCTGTAGAAAGCCCCTTTCCTGCCTTTGAAAACACCAAACCTAAAATACAAAAGGCATCAACAACCTGTGGCAAAGCCAGATGAGCAAGAGAAGGCTGTGAGCAGCTCTTACAGGTATTTGGATTGGGCTATCTGCTTGTGACTGGCCAGAACTCCCCACCTTTCCTGCAGACGTTGTAGCAGTCAGCTTCAGTGACAAAGTTGTTGGCGTTTCCACCACAGCCAGTGTATTTGAACTCCTTGCATGACTTGGTCTTGCTGTCATAGTAATAGCGAGACACAGAAGAAGAGCACAGACCTTCATCCTTTGGGCTGTAGCATAGCAAGGGACCAGCTGGGGGGAAAAAAAAGGAGAGAGAGAGAAAAAAGAATTACATCAATGTAACCTCTGGTCTGGCTTCTTACAATTTACTCTGCAATAAATGTTGTGGCTAAACAGCTCTTGTTCCCATTGGATTGATGTGACTGTTACCAAGGACATCAGCTTATTACTGAGAGTTATGAAACTGAGAAAGCCACAGGCAGTCCCAGAAACTAAAATTTCTACCCCATAGGTGAAATACATTGGCTTTCTTCATTCATGGTGCTATACACAGGACAGCTAAGAGACCTACATAGCCTGACCAGAAGTCTTATTCTATATACATATATAGACATAGAACAACAATTCCAGTGGAATTACTTCTGTAGAGGAAAAAGGCACACTTTGTTTATTCCTACCATGATTTTGCCAGCAAAACCTGCTCACCTGCAGCAAAAAGTACAAACTCCACCACTTTCCTCAGAAGAATCATATTTCATTTTGCTTCACCAAAACTTTACTCTTCTTTATGGAGACCTTCTATCAATTTAATGGATGTGCAACAAATAAAGTGAAAACAGTTCAGCACAGACCTAAAGAAATCTGCCACTGGCAAAAAATAACTGTCTCCTCAGGCTGTGACAGCTTTTATAGGTTCTGATCCATCTCTCTTCTTCAAGTCTTGCACTGGATATTAACCTGGCATTTATGACAGCACTTAGCTATAGTCACCTGCTCTTAATTACCATCTCTCCAACCAGAGACACTGGAGAGTTGTGGCAGGCAGAAAACTTGTATCAGCAGTTGAGTTGGTGAGTGCCACAAACCCCAAGCCAACTAACACCATCTCAGGCCCCAAATTTAGAAAGGCCATTTCTGCTTTATGCTCCAGTATCACTGCCCTGAACGTGACTGCCACACCACCTCACAAACCTGCCCCAGCACACGTATCCAACCTTATTGCCCTCCAGATGATGCAGGTACGGCTCTCTAGAAGTCAAGACCATTTGGCTGTAGCCCTGGGCATATTTAAGGTCATAAAATTAAACTAAGATTCAACAGCATTGTCTCTCTTTCAACTAACAGCTGAGACCAAGTGGCAACATGACGCAGACAGTACAAACATCTGCTCCACAGAAAGTCTCGCAAGCTACCACTGTCCATGCATCCAGAGGAAAACAGCAAATAAAATATCATCTTCATATCATGTTCAAACCATCTATTTTATTAAAAACTTGGAACAACCATTACTTTTCTCTGGCAGACAGTGGTCCACACAAGACTGCAAATCTCTGAAGTTGTTGGCATTTCCATAGCAGCCACCATAGATGAACTCCTCACATCTCATCGATCTCAAGTTAAAGGCATATCTTCTTAGATGACTCCTGCAAGGTCCTCCATCAGCCTCCATCCGGCAGATTTTGGGCACTTCTGCAAAACAAGTCATTTCATCTTCTGTACAAGCAACTCTTCAGGCTCCCTGTCCTGAGCAACAGGAGAGTGTAGACAAAACACTCCGGCTGCAGGCAAGTCCCAGCTTGTCCCACTGCCTGCATTTAAAATGGGTTAAGACTGCTAAGTTTGATAACATTTGCTACGTTTTCTAGGAGGAATCTGATGCATTAATAAACAACTGGCTATAATATTAAGTGACATTTACAATAGTAAGAGTTAAATTCCACATCAACTCTAAGACAACTTGCTCTGGTTTCTCTGCATAAAACCAACATCAGCGAGAAGTTGCCACAAGCAGGAGTGGCAGAGAGGGTGAGTTTGAAGACACACACACACACTATGCTCCCACAGCCCTCTTCAGCCCCCTGCGACTCCCGCAGTACCCCGAGGAACTGGGGCCCCCTCGGGTCAGCCCCCTCCCCAGGCCGAGGAAGACAGCAGGGGCCCCTCCCCGGACTCACTCTTGATGGTCCAGCATCTCTTCTCGCAGTCGTCGAGGGTAAGGAAGTTGTTGGCGTTGCCGTGGCAGCCTCCATAGGTGAACTCCTGGCAGCTCTGCGTGTACCTGTCGTAGTACCAGCGCGGCACCATGGCCCGGCAGGGCCCGTCGTCGGGGGGCAGCAGGCAGGCCAGCTGCTTCTCTGCGGGAAGACACCGGCGACCGGGTCTGAGGCCACCTCGGCGGCAGAGGTGGAGGCGGCCCCGGCCCCGCGAAGCTGCCCGCGCGGTCCCACCGAGCCTCGGCTCCTACCTGTGAGGGTACGCGGGGCCAGGGCGGCGCAGGCCAGCGGCAGCAGCAGTGCGGACAGCGGCAGCCGGCGGCCGGCGGCCATGTCGCGACAGCGGACGGGCGGGAGAGAAGGAGAGAAGACGGACGGGTGGCAGCGCGATCCCCGGAGAGAGCGGCGGTGCCCGGCTCGACGGCAGCGCTTTATATGCGGCCAGCCGGCTTCCCCGGGCCGCCTCCTCCTTGCGCATGTAGTGGGAGGGGAAGGGCTGATTCAGCCGGGCAGCGGCAAGTCCCCGCTGACCCGGTCGGCCCCGGGCTGCGCGCCTCCTGAATCCCAGAGGCGGGGGCCACGGGCAGCCCCCAGCCCCGCCACCGTCTCTGGGGGGAGGGGGGAGGGGTGTCTGTAGCTAGGGCAAGGTGGGGGATGCTGCCGGGGTTGGCGCGCCGTCGGGCTGGGGCGGGGTCTGTATCGCGTGGCTGCGGGGAGCTGGCTAGGGTCCACGGCTGTCCCCTCCCCTTTCACATTACGGGATTATAGATGATGTTCAGGGCGCTTCCTGTTAATCACGGACGGATCCGCCGGGTCACTTAGCGAAAGTCTTCCCCCCCCCCCCCGCCGCCCCACGGCGGCTGCTCCGCGTTTGGGACGCTCCGGACAGAGGCTGGCTTTCAGGGATGCAACCTCTGCCTAGCTCCAGGAGCTGGCTTTCATCTGAGGGAACTGGCGTTGTTTAGCCTGGAGAAAATGGAGGGGAAACCTTCTGGCTCTCTGCAACTCCCTGAAAGGAGGTTGGAGACAGCGGTTGGTCTCGTCTCATGCAACAAGTGATAGGACCCAGAGGAAATGGCCTCAAGTTGCACCAGGGGAGGTTTAGGTTGGACATCAGAAGAAACTTCTTGACTGAAAGGGCTCTTGCCTGGAAGAGGGAGGTGGTTGAATCCCCATCACTGGAGGTGTTTCCAAGAGGCAGAGATGTGGTGCTGAGGGACACACCAGCCTTGGTAGAGTTAGAGAATAGTTGGACTCAACAGTCTTTTCCAACCAAAAAGATCCTATGAATCAATGACTTGATATATTCTGTAGTTTTTAACCCCATCAGACAATCTAGGATGATTGGGGAAAGAGAGGGTGAGGAGAAAAAGGCATGCTTTCCCTCTCTAACCCATCAGAGCCATTACATTAATTAGTGTTCACTCCAGATTTAATACAGTAAGAGAGATAAGAGTGTCTGCAAATTAGGCGTGCTCCCTATAGATAACAATAAACTAATCTGATCTCCTATTGTTCTTCTTGCAAGAGAGCTTCTTGGCAAGAGAGCTGCTCAGGACCGGCACCGGGACTTGCGTGCTCCAGCTGAGAGGTGCTCTATTTTGGTTTCTTTGGGGGGCTTTTCAGGGTGGGAGGACCTCGGCAGACGGGAGGACCGGCAGGGTCATCTTCTCGCATGCCTGCTCAAGAGGGTGAGGTCAGCCGCGGGACATTTAAATGCAGCAGAGCAAGGCCACGCAACGCCGTTTGGCAAGAGAGCCTCCTGGCTGGATTGCAGCGAGCGGTGTGTGCTGGGCCAGCCAACAGAGTGCAGAAGCCTCTGTGGTAGCTTGGGCAAAATACAGTAGTCAGGTGGAACATATATTTATTAACAACAAACAATAAGAAGCCCTCAAATTAATTTCACCTGCCTGAAGAGATCCAGCCATGGTAACAACTAGGTCAAAGGCTACTAGAAAAAACATAGGTACCCAGATAGAGCTGGTGCACAAGCACGAAGGTGTCCAGGCTGCTAGCTGCAGAGAGTGCTGGAGCCTGGCACTTGGACTGAAGGGTGAAGGACATGACACCTGTGTGAGGTGTGACCAAGTGAATTAACTTCTCAATCTGGTGACTGAGCTAAAAGATGAGGCATCAAGACTGAGGACTATAAGGGAATGCAAAAGAGAGTTAGATATGTGGGAGCAGGCTTTGCAGACCTCCCCTGTTGAGGAAAGCATCCCCAGAAACAGGAGAATGGATACAGGTCCCTGTTAGGAGAAGCATGGGGAATCCATCCTGGACCTCTGTGCCTCTCCTGTTGCCCTTGCACAATAAGTATGAGGCCCTACAGGTTGAGGGCAATGTGGATGAGAAGACAGAAGAGGGGATGCCTAAAGCAAATCAGTCCCCACCAACCATCAGGACTAATGCCATAAAGGAAAAAAGGAGGGTAATTGTAGTTGGTGACTCTCTCCTGAAGAGAACAGAGGGTCCTATATGTTGTCCTGACCCATGCCACAGGGAAGTTTGCTGCCTACCTGGGGCCTGGGTAAGGGACATCACCAGGAGACTACCAAAGCTAATCCAGCCCTCTGACTACTACCCATTGCTGGTAATCCAAGCTGGAAGTGATAAGATTGATAAGAAGGGCACAAGGACAATAAAAAAGGAATTTAAGGCCCTCAGACAATTGATCAATGGGGCAGGAGCTCAAGTGGTGTTCTGCTCAGTTCCATTAGTGGCAGAGGTGTACACTGAAAGGAACAGGAGAACCCATGTCATCAACAAATGGCTCAAGGGATAGTGCCAGCAGCAGAATTTTGGGTTCTGTGATCGAGGGGCAACTTTTACTGCACCTGACCTGCTGGACCTAGATGGGGTGCATCTATCTAGAAAGGGCAAGAGGGCTGTAGCACAAGAGTTGGCAGGGCTCATTGGAAGGCCTTTAAACTAGGTTTGAAGGGGGTGGGTGATGAAACCAGTCTCTCTGGAGAGGAGAGAGTGGGACATAAATTAGAGTTAGATGAGAAATCAGCAGCCCAGCTGAAGTGCATGTACACCAACACACACAGTATGGGTAACAAACAAGAGGAAGTGGAAGTCTTGGTTCAGCAAGAAAACCACGGTGTAGTTGCCATTACAGAAATATGGTGGGATGATTCACACAATTGGAGTACTGCATTGGGGGGTTACAAGCTCTTTAGGCGAGACAGGCAAGGCAGAAGAAGAGGAGGGGTAGCCCTGTATGTTAGGGGATCTCTTGATGCCACAGAACTTGAGGTTGAGGATGAATGGATTGAGTGCCTGTGGGTTAAAATCAGAGGGAGGGCTAACAAAACTGACATCCTGGTTGGAGTCTGTTATAGACCACCCAACCAGGATGAAGAGGTTGATGAAAGATTCTATAACCAACTGGAGGCTGTCTCAAGATCATCAGATCTCATCCTTGTGGGCAACTTTAACCTGCCAGACATCTGCTGGGAACTTCACTCAGCAGAGAGGAGGCAGTCCAGAAGGTTCTTAGAGTGTATGGAGGACAGCTTCCTGATGCAGCTGTTAAGTGAGCCTAGCAGGGGTCAGGCCCTGCTTGACCTGCTGTTCTCAAACAGAGAAGGGCTGGTGGAAGATGTGATGGTAGGAGGCTGTCTAGGGTGCAGCCACCATGAGATAGTGGAGTTTTCAATATGCAGGGAAATAGGGAGGAGCAATTACAGAACCCTTACTTTGGACTTCCGCAGGGCAGACTTCAGCTTATTTAAGCAACTAATTCAGAGAGTACCCTGGGCAGCAGCCCTTGAGAACAAAGGGGTCCAGGATGGTTGGACCTACTTCAAACAGGAGCTCTTTAAGACACAGGAACAGGCTGTGCCCATGTGCCAAAAGATGAGCTGGCAGGGAAGGCGACCGGCCTGGATGGGCAAGGAGCTCTTGAAGGAATTAAGGGAAAAAAGAGGCTGTGTCGCCTTTGGAGGGCGGGGGAGGCAACTTGTGATACGTTTAAGGATGTTGTTAGATCATTCCAGCAATGAAATCATTGTGCCCCTGTAGCCATCACTGGTTAGGCCACACCTTGAGTACTGTGTCCAGTTCTGGGTCCCTCAATTTGAGAAGGATATTGAGACTCTTCAACATGTCCAGAGAAAAGCAATGCGGCTGGTGAGAGGCCTTGAGCACAAGCCCTGTGAGGAGGGCTGAGGGAACTGGGGTTGTTTAGCCTGGAGAAATGGAGGCTCAGGGGAGACCTTATTGCTCTCTACAACTACCTGAAAGGAGGTTGTAGCCAGGTGGGGGTTGGTCTCTTTTCCCAGGCAACCAGCACCAGGACAAGAGGACACAGTCTCAAAGATGCACCAGGGGAAGTTTAGGCTCAAGATGAGGAGAAAGTTCTTCACAGAAAGAGTTATTTGCCATTGGAATGTGCTGCCCAGGGAGGTGGTGGAGTCACTGTCCCTGGAGGTGTTCAAAAAATGATTGGAAGTGGCACTTGAAGCCATGGTTTAGTTAGTCATGAGGTGTTGGGTGATAGTTTGGACTTGATGATCTCTGAGGTCTTTTCCAACCATATTGATTCTATGATTCTTTAGAGCAAAGGTGTTGGGCCCCAGTCCTTCAGACAGTCACTGCCCTCCATGGGATTACAAGACAGGGCCCTGGCCACAGTCCATGTTGTAAGGAGGAGGAACATGATAGCACCCTGGTTATTTCAGGAACTGACTTTCTCCCCACGGCTTCTCTGCTTCTCATGCTGTGGAGGATTACACCTTATTTCCTGACATATCTGTCATAAAGTCAAGAAAGAGGAGCAAATTTAATTCCTACCCTACCTACATGGCTCCTGAGAGGATAAGAAGTGTACTTCTCCCCTTTCTTTTTCAGCACTGTTCCTTTTTCTTTTTTCCAGAATCACCAACTGGCAAATGATAAGTGGGTGCTTTAGTAACATAAAACCCCCAAACCCTATTACAGTTTGAGGCACCACAGCATCATAGAATCATGACAGTGAATCATGTCACCATCATGGGACACATCTGCTATTTTTCAGAAACTCACAGCTACAACTGTTAGCAACCCTCATTTTCAGGGGTTTTGTTCAGCTTATTTAGCACAGCAACTCCAATAATAACTCTAATAATATCATGTCCCTCTGGTAGGAAAGAACAACCAAAAAAAGCAACATACACTTTCAAGTTCCAGAAAAGGCCACCTTTGTAATACCAGGAAACTCTTGAGTGATTTTGATATGACTAGACCCATGTCCTTTAGTTTCCATCAGGTTTTGCTGGAATTGCAAAGGAAGTCATCAAAATATCACTAAACAACAGCAGCAAGACAAATGCTGTCATGTAAATGCCATTTTCCATGCTCTCCATTTTCCCTCTGCAGGCACACAAATCAAAGTCGGCACTGATCCCACCTATCCATCAGTGCTGCGGCACAGTGCAGCATTTGTTCAACTGCTCCTTAGCTGTATCGGGAAAGATGTTCACTTAGATTAGGGAAGTATCTGTAAAAATTTATGAACTGGAGTAAAAGTTAATAATGCTGGTCAATACTTTAAAGGTGGGCATCAGGAAGATGGGAACAGGCTTTTTTTCAGTGGTGCCCAATGACAGGACGAGGGGTGACGGGAACAAGCTTGAACATAAGACGTTCCATCTAAACGTGAGGAGGAGCTTCTTTCATTTAAGGGTGACAGAACACTGGAACAGGCTGCCCAGAGAGGTTGTGGAGACATTCCAAACCTGTGTGGTTGTGTTCCTGTGTGACCTGCTCTAGGTGAACCTGCCTTGGCGAGGGTGGTTGGGCTAGATGATCTCCAGAGGTTCCTTCCAACCCCTCCCATTCTGTGATTAACACAGCAAGTGGGAGAAAGTCCTTTACTAACTGCCATCATGTCAGCACACAGCTCACTGCAGGGTTTTCATTAAAGGGTTATTGTTACCAAGATGCAAATGTCCTTCCTACCCTAACCATGCCAGTGCCCACCCTCAGCTCACTCCTGCACCCTGCACTTCACACCACTAGACCTGTCTCTGCCTCTCCATGCTGCAATATTTCTGCCCGCACCAACGGACTGGCATCAAGACTCAAGACTGGCATCTTGAGACCTTGGACAACCAGTTCTTTCCACCTGTTTTGATGGTCTAAGCACTGTGTGACCATTTCAGGCTGTGCCTTTAAGAAAGGGACAGTTGCTGGAACACTCTGGCTGAATGTTTTGAAAAACATTCAGATATTCTAAACAAATTTCATTGGTAGATAGGTGAAATGCAACTTTAAGTTCTAGTTCAGTTTGAATCTCAGCTAGTTCCAGTCTGTTCTGGCTTTTCAGCCTGTCTGCTTCTCAGCAACAGCTGTGGAACCTGTTAACCTTGGATAAGAAAACTAATTCTTGCATGCGCTTTGAGCTAACAGAATTTCCTCCTTAGTAATTACCTTTTCTCTCTCTCTAACCCTTTTGGGAAAAAAAGGAGGTGGGGGGAGAGAGGGGGTACAGGGGGGAACCCTCCTCTGGCTGGAGGAGGGAGTTTTGTTCTGTATTACTTTCTTTGCTGTGTATTTCTGCATATATTGTAAATATTGTATATTGTATATATATTCACTGCATTTCATCCTGCTTGTAAATATAGCTCGTAATTCATCTTTGCTTCTCTGACTGAGTTAGCCGTGGTTTCTTTGTGGGGGAGGGAGAACTGAACTTTCTCTCACCACCACACACTGGTTGGTGGGGTTTGGAGATGCAGCTGACAATGCAGATTATGGTGGGTGTAGAAATTGCCTACCAGTAGCCAGAGGGAGGGGAAGTGGAACTGACTTTTGTGAACTGGCTGAAATAAAACAAATATAAACACTGAGAGCACTATAGGAGCAGCACTGGAGAAGAAAGGTGTGAATCTCACTGCTGACAGCCACTTACACATGGTGAGTGGGCAGAGGAGGAGAAAGGAGCATCTTGAGGGGCAAAGCCAGAGCAGGAAAGAATGAAGAAGAGTGAAAAAGCCCTATACAACTCTTTGGAGTGCCAGAAAAATAGGATCATACAGGCCCATTTTAACGGCCTGCAGCTTTGTTCAGTGAAAAGGGTCATTAAATCTTCTGCTGCTGGTTTTGTGGGAAAGCAGCTGCTAGGATAAAAGATGCTAAGGGCTGTAGAAACTGTACCCATGGAGGGACCACTCTGTCCCAAAGAGCACAGCACCTGATTTGAGATCTAGACCTTGAACATATATACATCAGGAGAATACTTTCCTAGATCCTAGTGTCTTCTGAGCCCATTACTTCTCCAACAGGGAGTGCTCCATTCTCAACACCCCACCTAATTCCATGACTTCAGAGATACTTAGTGCAGGTTGGGCACAAAAGCCTTCAGGTGCAGAGCTGCAGTTCTGCTTTGCAGACATTCTTAAAAACTGACCTGGAACACAGAAGGTTCCACCTAAGCATAAGGGATAAATTCTTCACTGTGAGGGTGGCTGAGTACTGGACTAGGCTGCCCAGAAAGGTTATGAAATCTTCTCTGGAGGCATCCCAGACCCACCTGGATGGGTTTCTGTGTAGTTTACTCTGGGTGATCCTGCTCTAGCAGGGAGGTTGGACTAGGTATCTTCAGAGGTGGTCCCTTCCAACCCCTGCTAGTCTGTGATTCTACAAAAAGCCCATCAATGGGCTGGCAGTCTGTTGGGACACTTGACCCAAGAGCAGTTCCTTCCCCTTTCTACTATTGAGTCGTGTCCATTCATAGTTGTAATGAACAAATCTCCTGGAATGTGCCTGTGCAAACCACCTGCTGCTGCCTTAGCTCCTGCAGCAGAGGAGTAGAGAGCCTAGGAGTGCTGGTGGCACAGGCAAGCCAGAATCACCGTGAGGGTCAGCTGGGGCAGGGGAGAAAGACCTCCCTGTTGGGCCAAAACTCCCAGTGGTGAAGAGGGGGAGGAGTGCGACCAGCACAAGGAGGGTCGCTGCAGGTCTTGTGCTGCCACCGGTTGTCCCACGGGGGCCTGGGGCGAAGCAGCGGCTCGACAGCGGGATTTTAATCCGGTTACAGGGGATTAACGTGACGGTTTAAAGGCCGGGGAAGGGGTACCAGCAGTACCGGAGAGGAAGCGGCCGCCGCCGGGCAGCGAGACAGCCCGGACGGCACCGTGTGAGTGAGAGGCCGGGGGCGGTCCGGGGGCGGCCGTCCCACAGCCCCGACGCGCCGCGACCGCCCAGGGGGGCTCCGGCCACGGCACCTCGGTTGCCCAGAGATAACCTTTTGTCCTCCTTCTTCTTTCCTTTGGCAGTGTAGACCATGCCAGCCATCAATATCGAGGACCTGAGCGAGAAGGACAAACTGAAAATGGAAGTGGAGCAGCTCCGCAAAGAAGTGAAGCTGGAGAGGCAGCCGGTGAGTGGCCGTGGAGAGGGCCCCTGGGGCGCTGCCTGGCCGGGCTGGGAACGAGGAGAAGCCCGTTACTCCCCTGGGCAAGCCCGTTACTCCCCTGGGCAGGGGTGCTGGGGCTCCTGCGGCGGCCGGGGGCACGTCCGGCGGGCGGCGGGGCCGGGCGCAGCAGCCCAGCGCAGAGCGGGCCCGGCGGAGGCGGGAGCGCACCGGGGGCTCCGGGAGTCGATCAGCGGGGACTTCGGGAGTCCCTCGCCCGAGTAGCCCCGGCTATGCTGGGACGGCCGCAGTTTGCATCGACGAGTCCTTTTGGGACAGGCAGCTGGCGACACTGCATCCAGTGGGTGTAGCGGTGCTTCAGGGGGTGGCTGTGGAGCGGGAGGGAAGGGGCGCATCGCCCCGGGAGAAGCTGGCCCGAGGGGACTGCCCCGGCCCGCCGTCTGCGGCTGCTCCCGTTACATTTGTCACCCTTCGGCGTCCTCTCCCTTGCGAATCGCCCGCGCACCCCCGCCAGCACAAGGCAGTGCTGCCTGGCGAGGGGGCGAGCGCATGGAGCTCAGTTAGCCCCGTGAAACGCGTTGGGATCCGCCGGGCTGCGGGAGAAGACCCGCGGTCCCGTGCTCCCCCCGGCCTCAATGTCCTGCTTCCCTCGCTGTGCAACACCCGGGCAACGGGCGGGAGCCGAAGGACTGAATGGGTTCTCAAAGCCTGGGACGGGCTCCCCAGGGACGTGGTTGAATCCCCATCCCTGGAGGTGTTTCCAAGAGGCAGAGATGTGGTGCTGAGGGACAGGGTTTAATACCAGCCTTGGCAGAGTTAGAGAATAGTTGGACTCCATGATCTTTTCCAACCCAAACCATTCTATGATCCCGTGACTACTGGCACAGAGCCATCATCCGTCCCGCCTTGTCCGACAGAACCGTTGTGTTTTAGTCATTCAAGTCAGTGATGTAGTTTCCAGTGAAATTCTGGTATTTTTGCACATTTTCTGTGGATGCAAGGCATGCAAAACTGATCTTCCTCCATGACAAAACTCACGGTCTTTTTCTTTTTTATTCTGCATGCCAGCAGAAACAAACTCTGTCTAAATAAACTCATCTAGTTTGGATTAAAATACACTTTTATGTGAGAATGAGTGGCTTTAGTCATGTTAACTCCATTGCAGGTTTAGGGGTTTAGCCCAGGAGATAAAGCCAGTTAATATTTTAGCTGGCAGTTAGGTATCAGTGATTATAGACCACAGAATCACAGCATGGTGGGGGTTGGAAGGGACCTCTCAAGACGATTTAGTCCAAGCTCTCTCACAGAGCAATGTCACACAGAGAAATCACACAGAAATGCATCCAGGTGGGTTTGAATGCCTCCAGAGATGGAGACTCCACAACATCCCTTGAACCTCTTCCAGTGCTCTGCCACCCTCAAATGGAAGGTTTTCTTTCCTTATGTTTATGTGAAACTTCCTGTGTTGCAGTTTGTGTCCAGTGCCCCTTGTCCTGACACTGGGCACCACTGAGAGGAGTCTGGCTTCATCCACCTGAGACTCACCCTTTAGATTTGATGGTTTAGTCTAAATCTCCAGCAATACTGAAAACTCCACATCAAAGCTTTGTAGATACCTACATCATCCTTCAGGGAATAATAATAATATCAACAATACTAAGGATAATGTCAACAGTAATTTTGATTATTATAACAACAATGCAACAATAAACCACTATCAACAATAATAATATTGATGATAATAATAATAGTAAATATAAATCTTGCCAGCATTTTCATAATAACCCAAAGGCCAGAAGCCAGGTCACTCTAGGGAAATGGCTATTTTCAGATCACCTACAGTAAAACCTGAACACCCTCAGTTTTACTACAGCGTTAGAACAGAAGTTTCACTGTCAGAATGAAATTGGTGTTGTCACAGTCCCCTGGTACCTGTATGGGTGCGCCAGGGAGGGATCGGGAAATGGAGAAGCCACCCCTCTTTTGTCACCTAAAGTCTTCTTGGCACCTTCCTAAACCTTTACAGCGCAGAAATAACCCTTCTGAACAACTTTTTGGATGACTTTTTTTTTACCCTACATGAAAAGGATCCAGGTAGTGCTGCGGTGAGACAAACCCTGCTCCTGCAGATGCTCTGGTGCACGATTTTACCATGGTATAAGGAGCCCAAATTTGAATTAAAAGGGGTTTATGAGGCATAGATGAGTAAGGTTTGTGTAGTGGGATTTATAGGTCCCAATTCTTTGCTGTAAAGCAGCTAGAGGTAGTTACACCTTACTTTACGCAATGGGTAGTTGGGAATTAACTCTGAGTTTTTAAGGCGTAAAGCTTAATTTTCCACAGGCCATGCTCTTGATCTGTGATACAGCAGGTAAATTCACTTGGTCTTTGGTCATAATTTTGGCTATGGGGTAAAATACAATTAATAAAGATGGGCAGAGGCCTTGCATTAGAAATGTATCCAGTGGTCTGGCCAACAGCTGGTTCCTGCTGCTGACTCTGCACTGCTGTAGCTCCTCAGGGATTTTGTTGGTGGGCAAGGCGGAGGAGTATGTTCTCAGGCACATCAGGTACTCCACCTGAAGGACAAGCTTCTGCTGACATAGGGAAGGGAAATGAGAGGTGCATGGGCCAGGATCTTCTGGAGCCGGTAGGCTCTGTGCACCCTCAGACTTTGCAGACACTGTTACACATGCTGTGTGTGCTCCTGAATGGACACCAACTAAACTCATTCCTTCCTTTTCCCTTTCTTCTTTTTCTCCTTATCCTTTTTCCTTCTCCTCAGTTCTGTGCACGCTTAGCACAGCATGCGTAGTTTGCTGGCCATACCAGTTGCATGGTATTGTCTCTCCTAACACAAAAGTCTTCTTTTATTAACCACTGTTCAAAATAACACCAGGTAACCTGCAAGTAAATTGTCTCCACAGGCAGGTCTTTACTCCTATTCAGTATGGATGTCTGCTATTACAGAACAGCGAGGTGGAAATTTGTGTTACCACTGAAAAAAATAATTGCTGAAAGTTTTGTTTGGCAAAAACACTTAAAAGTCCTAAATGTTTTCAAACTGAAAATAATCTTGAAGCCACTGACCACAACTCATCAGGATGCTGAAGGGGCCTGTGTTTGGCAGGGGATTAAAGCTAGCTAATTTTTTAAAAGAAACGATTTATTTCCCCAAAGTTTAGATAATTAGCTAATTAAACCCCATCAAGTTTAACTATGCAGCAACTGCTGCGCCAAGTGGCGCACACATTCCCGGTGTGTTCGCACGTTTGTGAGTGTTGGGCTGTGAGAAGGGAAGGAAGCCGAGTCTGCCCATGCTTAGTGTTGGCTCTGTGGGCAGATGTTTGGGATGGGATGGTAAGGAAAGGGGTGAAGGCTGTGAATTCCCTGCTTTGCTGTCGTTACGTGCGTGGTGTAACGCGGCCACTTCTGTGTTCTTTTCCTCCAGGTATCCAAATGCTCCGAAGAGATCAAGAACTACATCGAGGAGCGGTCGGGCGAGGACCCGCTGGTGAAGGGGGTTCCCGAGGACAAGAACCCATTTAAGGAGAAGGGAGGTTGCGTCATCGCTTAGAAGGCAGCCAGCGCCTGCCACCGGAGCAGACACTTGTACCCTTAGGGAGTCACTAGCCTGTCCCCGCCGCCACCGGTCCTTGATGCACGACCACAGGAGCCGATTTCTGTCCTTTGTTGTTGTTGCTGTCGTTGGTTTTATTCTTAAAATAAAGCAGCCTAGACCCGCATCGCTCGCTAGGCAGGGATGGCTCGCCCCGCACCCTCTCCCCTGCCGCGGCGGGGGAACGGCACCCTTGGCTCGGCGGCGCCCGGTTTCGCCACCCGTTCGTTGCTATTAAATGGGAGTTGTAATCCGAGAGCCTGCCGTGGCTTCCTGCAGGGCAGAGGAGCAGGAGGAGGGACGGGGCGGTACGGGGCCTCGCGAGGCGGCCGTGCCCGGGTGGTTAAAGTTCGGCAGCCCGGGCCGCCGCTCAGCCCGGCGGGACAGGCACGGTCATGGCGCTGCGGGGCGGCTGGCGCTGGCTGCGCTTGCTCTCGGGGCGCGGCGTCAGCTCGGGGCGGCGGGACGGCGGTGAGGCGCCGCACCACCACGAGTTGCGGGCGGCCCTCAGGAAGGTACCGGGGGAAGGGAGCGGGGGGCAACGGCACTTTCTCGGAGCGGGCGGGTGGCCGCGCAGGACGGCGAGCTGCCCGGCTGCGCCGCTGCAAGGCCCCCGGAAGGCCTCGGGATGTGTTTATAAAGTTAATTTGGCCTCGTTAGTGTCAGAAACGAAGCCATTGTCCCCTGTGTGTTACACGCGGAGGGGCTAAAGGCCTCGCTGCTTGTGCCACAGCCCGACCCAAGCTGTTCCTGTTGCTGCCCGAGGAACTCCTGACCGGAGCTTCCTCCCGGCGGCTGCGACATCGCAGAACCCCAGCGTGGTGGGGGGTGGAAGGGACTTCCGAGGGTCATCGAGTCCCATCCCCCCTGCCAGCAGGGTCGCCCAGAGTAAATCACACAGGAGCACATCCAGATGGGTTTGAATGTTGCTGGAGACTCCACAATTTCTCTGGGTGGCCTGGTTCAGGGCTCTGCCACCCTCAAAGGGAAGAAGTTTTTCCTTGTCACAGAATCACAGTGTCGGGGGTTGGAAGGGGCCTCAAAAGATCATCTAGCCTGACACCCCTGCCAGAGCAGGGCCACCTCGAGTAGGTCACGCATAGGCTGATGTGGAACCTCCTGTTAAGTGCCTATTGCCCCTTGTCCTGCCACTGGACACTGATGAGAAGAGTCTGGCTCTATCCTCCTTGTTCCTTGCTTTTTAGTTATTGATCAACATCAGTGAGATCCCTCCTCAGACTCCTGCAGCCTGAACAGCCCCAGCTCTTTCCTTCATTCCTCCTAGGGTAGATGCTCCAGTCACCTCATCAATTTCATGGCTCTGTGCTGGACTCTTTCCAGTAGTTCCCAGTCCTTCTTAAACCGGGGAAACCCAGAACTGGACACAGTACTCCAACTGTGGCCTCACCAGGCCAGAGTAGAAGGGGAGAAGAACCTCCCTCAGCCTTCATGCACCCCAGGATGTCATGGGCCTTCTTGGCCCTGAGGGCACATTGCTGGAATATAGTCAACGTTTTGTCCACCTGCACTCCCATGACCCTCTCCCCAGAGCCAAACGTAAGGTTAAGGTCTGGTTGTGGATGCAGAGCTCAAGAACAGGCAGAGCAGAGCCCATCTGTTACTGTGCTCTTTCTAGAAGGGGAGTACCTAGAGGGTTCCTGTAAACCCAAGTCATAAATCAGGAGGAAAAGAGGCGACCCTGATACAGTAGCATGAAAATGGAATGCCAAATGGCAGCCTGCAGGTCGCGGTGGTGCTGGTGAACTCTGAACGTTGCCAAGTGTCACCTGTAGGAGATTGGTACAATTCAGCACACCTGTTGAAGATACGAGAGTGAGCTGGTTTGGAGGTTGGAAGCCTTGCCGTGGAGCATATTGGGACCAGCTGTGTGCCTTTAAACTTTGAAATGGTGTCGAAAGTGCTGAGGTTCAGAACCTGCTACAAGGAGTAAACAGCATTCTTGTGGCAACCACATAGGACAAAGCAGGATGTGCATTCAGAGGTAGGTGTTGTGGAGTGTAAGGACTTGTTCCTCATTAGCCTATGGGTAGATTTTACAAGTCCTGGCTGGTGCTGCAGTGCTCTGCTGGGGCTTTTTAAAACCACTATGCCAGGTATTAACTAACTCAGGTGGCTTCAGAGCTTTGCTATTGTATCTTTGAGAGGGACCTTTTAAAACTGCTTGAGGATTCTTTTGTGCTCACAGATAAATTTAACCCTTTCCAAATTGCCTTTGGGCAAAAGACAGTGAGGCTACTTCTGAGCCATAGGATGTTTACTTCCTTTTTTATTTTAGAGATTGACTTTCATGCTTCCAAAATTAAACCAAGATATCCTAAAGGGCATGTAATTAATCAAGTTTTCTGTTGCTGAGACCTGTTTTCATTGAGCTTTAGAGTTCTAGGATCATCTTACGTGTTGTGAAAAATAAACCTGAGCAGCAAGGAGAAGAGATGCATGACTGGTCTGTTTCCTAAGAAATTAGTTCCACTAGTTGAGATTCCTGCAGCTTCTGCAGAGCAGAAATAAGCTGCCAGAGAAAGTATCAGTAGAAGCTGGAAATGAATCCTCTTCTTTCACCTAGATTAATTGTAGCTAATGCAAATTTGTGCTGATCTTGCATGGAGTGAGCCTTCACTCTGGGTATCTGCACAGTCATCTGCCCGCTGAGCTTGTTGCCTGGCACACTGCTCCTTGTTAACCTGCCTGGGTGTTACAATGCCTTAGTGAAAAATCAGTGTCCTTCTGAAACGCAGAGGACAAGGCCAGACCTTGTGAAGGCAGTAACATGGATCTGGAAGCCTTTGGACGTCCTTTGTCAGAACTAGGTGAAGGCACACAGTGATTTTTATCTCTGTGTGTACTGAGGGATCAGATGCAAAGAGAGGAGGGAATTGTCTCTATAGTGTCTGCTGTTGCAGTGTTTACTTTGTTGTGTAGCACAATCCACTTTTTTTTTAGAAATAAATAGTTTTTCTCCCCCTGCTTGTTTTTATTCACCCCATGCCTGTTCAAGTGCACACAGCACAATGCACTACCTTGCTATGTTTAGTGCAGATAAAAGCCAAGCAGGGAATTATTGTCCCACTGGACTTGGCACTGGTGAGGCCATGTCTTGAGTCCTG
Source organism: Melanerpes formicivorus (assembly GCF_026170545.1). NCBI lineage: Eukaryota > Metazoa > Chordata > Aves > Piciformes > Picidae > Melanerpes > Melanerpes formicivorus. The sequence continues at coordinate 6,587,694 of NW_027142387.1, forward strand.
GGTTCAGTTTTGGGGCCCTCGCTCTGAGGGCACTGGAGCAGGTCCAGAGAAGGGCAACAAAGCTGCTGAAGGGTCTGGAGAACAGGGCTGGTGAGGAGCAGCTGAGGGACCCAGGGGCTGTTTAGCCTGGAGACAAGGAGGCTGAGGTGAGACCTCATTGCTCCCTACAACTCCCTGAAAGGGGGTTGGATTGAGGTGGGGGTTGGATTGAGGTGGGAGTTGGTCTCTTCTCCCTAGTAACAAATGACAGGAGGAGAGGAAATGGCCTCAGATTGCCCCAGGGGAAGGTTTAGGTTGAACATTAGAAGAAACTTCTTGACTGAAAGGGTTCTTAAAGCCTGGAACAGGCTGCCCATGGAGGTGGTTGAATCCCTATCCCTGGAGGTGTTTCCAAGGGGCAGAGATGTGGTTTAGCCCAAGCCTTGACAGAGTGAGAGAATGGTTGGACTCCATGACCTTAAAGGTCTTTTCCAACCAAAACCATTCTTCGATTCTCTGATAGCTGCACTGTGAGCTAAGGGAACATACTACTATATCACATAAATCCCTCTGATTAATACAGAATCATCACCAATAAGGTTGGAAAAGACCTCAAAGATCATCAAGTCCAACCTTTCACCCAGGACCTCATGACTACTAAACCATGGCACCAAGAGCCATGTCCAGTCTCCTCTTGAACACTTCAGGGATGGTGACTCCACCACCTCCCTGGGCAGCACATTCCAACGGCTAACAGCTCTGTCTGTGAAGAACTTTTTCCTCGCCTCGAGCCTAAGTATATTGTAGAAGAAATTACAGTAAGCACCATAAACCCATTTTTATCACTGGCCTTTATTTTCCTCAGTGCTTATACAGCCTTTATTTTAGAGTCTATCTGTTCACAGGAAAATAAATAAATTGCCAGTTTATGTCAAGTCCAGCCTGATTTTGCTCAACCCAAAGGCTTCTACCAACTGATGTCTCTTTTGGCGGAAGTTAATCCTGTCCCCAGTGACTCCAGGATAAATGGAAAGGTGAAGCTTTTGTGAGGGAATGACCACTCAGGATCCATAACCCATTTTAACATTCCCGTTGTGAAATTTGGAGCACTCTTTCCACCAGAGATGTCAGAGCAAAGAGCAGTGCAGTTCCATGAGCCAGAACTGTGGTGTATTTTCTTTTGGTCTCCATGAATTATATATTCTTTTTAATCTAAGAAATTAATGTATGGTAAGGGATCTGTAATTTTCAATTGTTCTGAGCAGGATGAGGAAGAGGCTCTTGTGATTCCAGGGGGCTGTTTTTAGCAAGGGTATTGAAATAACCCTGTGAGTGGTTTCCTTTACAACTTTATATAGGTCACCACCCTTCCTCTTGGAAATTGAAAATGTAGCTTGGCCTTAACTTGTTGAACAATGCTTGCAGTGCACTGAGATCTCTACAGCTTGTGCTGTAATTAAATCCCACTCTAAAGTGGTTTGAAAATAAAAGTTAAGCTACTCTGCTTGTATGCATGTCAGTATGCATATACATCTAGGATGTACATGCTGTCTAGGCTTCTTTTCCTCTGGCACTAGGAGTAAGAAACTTTGGGAAAGAAGTTTGAGAGGGTTGGCTGGAATTGGATGTAATAGAAATGAGACTGAGGGGGGATCTCCTCTGTGCTGATCAATGCTTAAAGGGTGGGTGTCACGAGGATGGGACCAGGCTTTGTTCAGTGCAGCTCAGTGACAGGACAAGGAATAACTGGCTGGACTAGGTGACTCTTGGAGGGCCCTTCTGGTCTGGACCATTCTATGATAATAGGCACAAACTTGAACATAAGAAGTTCCATCTAAACATGAGGAGGAACTTCTTTAATTTAAGGCTGCTCAGAGAGGTGGTGGAGTCTCCATCTCTGAAGTCATTCCAAACCCACCTGGACATGTACCTGTGTGAGTTTTAGGTGAACATGCCATGGCAGGGGAGTTGGACCCCAGAGATGATCTCCAGAGGTCCCTTCCAACCCCTATAATTCTGTGATTTGAGGGAGCTGGGATTGTTTAGCCTGGAGTGGAGGAGGCTCAGGGGTGACCTCATTGCCCTCTACAACTACCTGAAAGGTGGTTGTAGCCAGGAAGGGGTTGGTCTCTTCTCCCAGGCAGCCAGCACCAGAACAAGGGGACACAGTCTCAAGCTGCACCAGGGGAGGTTTAGACTCGAGGTGAGGAGAAAGTTCTTCACTGAGCGAGTCATTCGTCATTGGAATGTGCTGCCCAGGGAGGTGGTGGAGTCACCATCCCTGGAGGCGTTCAAGAGGAGATTGGATGTGGCACTTGGTGCCATGGTCTAGTCATGAGGTCTGTGGTGACAGGTTGGGCTCGATGATCCTCGAGGTCTCTTCCAACCTTAGTGATGATACTGTGATTCAGTGATTGCATTTTATACCCAGTGGTGACTTGGTCTAGTCTCTCTATGGCACCTCTCTAGGATGAGGAGGCTTTCCCCCTGTGACGGTGGGACTCCACTAAAACACACTGCTACCTTATTTGCCTTCTGTGTCACAAGCTTCTGTTTGTTAATGTGTTTTTACCAGAATTAACCCCCTTTCCCAGTAGAACATGCAGGATCTGAATTCAGTATTGACTTTCACCTTACCTTTCTGTTAAAACTCCTGTAAGTTCTCTGCCAAACAAATTTGGCTCTGACCTGCAAAATGCTGAAGGGTGAGCACCTTGGGTGGAGTTGGTTTATTTAGTCTCTGTAGCAAATTATAAAACCTAGTTACAGAACACCAAAGTAGTAGGTTGCTGATAACACAGATAAATCACTTAAAAAAATTAGTTTCTCACTGATGTAGGAGAGAGAAGACAGAGCTCAATCTGCGAAAAATAAATCACTTGAAAGGCAGTTTCTCACTGAAGTGGGAAGGTGAAAATGCAAAGCTCAATCTTCAAGGTGCATGACTTGCATCTGAATTTTAAACCCAGATTTATCATGCACCTGAGGTAAAAGTTGCAAGAAGGAGACAGGTTTAAAATGTGATATTGGTGAGGCTCACAGATTTGCCACTGAGTCCTTTTCTGTCTAAGAGGAGCAAAATATACTCCCGGATCCTGGGATATTTGCAGTAGCTTTTGTCATCTTGTGTTGGACAGAAGCATCATATATTTCGGGGGTAATTCTCTTTCTGGTATGGTAACATTGCAATATCCTTTACTGCTGCCAAGGATTTTTGGGGGGTAATTTAGCAGAAAGGAAATGTCTAGAATTGATTTTTTGTTGTTACTGAAAGAGGAAGCTGGGATCTGTCACTGTGATGAGAGGCATCATTCAGTATATTCACTAGTGCCCTACCAAGAGTTGCTTTTAAATCAGTTTAGGAGAGTGGGAGAGGGGTAAAATGAGCCTCAGCAGAGTCAGGCAGCTTGTGGGAAAAGGCTTTTTTCTGATCATCAGAAAAATGTTACATTGTACACAAAAATGTAGCAAAGGCAATTTTTACCAGCAACTCTCTGATTTGTTCTAGAATCACAGAATTGGTCTGGTTGGAAGCCTTTAAGATCATAGTCCAACCCTTAAACCGACACCACCATGGCTGTTAAGCCATGTTGCAAAGGGCCATGTCCACATGCTTCTTGTACACCTCCAGGGATGGTGACTCCACCACCTCCCTGGGTAACCTATTCCAGTATTTGGCCATGCTTTCAGTGAAGAACTTTCTCCTAATATCCAGCCTAAACCTCCCCTGGTGCAACTCGAGGCCATTTCCTCCTGTCCTGTCACTTGTTACTAGGGAGAGAAGACCAACCCCCACCTCACTCCAATCTCCTTTCAGGGAGTTGTAGGGAGCAATGAGGTCTCCTTTCAGCCTCCTTTTCTCCAGGCTAAACAGCCCCTGGGTGCCTTAGCTGCTCCTCACCAGCCCTGTTCTCCAGACCCTTCAGCAGCTTTGTTGCCCTTCTCTGGACCTGCTCTAGCACTTCAATGTCCTTCTCGGAGTAAGGGACCCAAAACTGAACCCAGTATTCATACTGTGGCCTCACCAGTCTCAGGTCCAGTGGGACAGTCCTGGCCCTGGTCCTACTGGCCACGCTATTGCTGATCCAGGCCAGGATGCTGGTGGTCTTCTTGGCCACCAGAGCACTCTGCTGGCTCATGTTCAGGTGTCTGTTAACCAGTGCTCACAGGTCCTTTTCTGCCAGGCAGCTTTCCAGCTGCTCTGCCCCAAGCCTGTAGCACTGCATGGGGTTGTTGTAACACATGCACAGGAGCCAGCACTTGGCCTTGTTAAACCTCATAGGGTTGGCTTCATGTCCTTGATTGCTGACCCTGTTGCTCAGTGTTAGAGCAGTGTGTGTAGCTGAGGTTGCAGTTGTATCCAAATGCTGCCTCATATTCATATTAGAACAAATTTCCACTGCATCTTGCTTAGAGTTCTAAATGAGTATAGGAGGATAACTGGGACTTGGGGATGCTTTTGTGGCTTGGATCTTGCTACTGCTTTATCATTGTCACACCTGATTCAGTTAGGCAACACAGTGATGCGCTGCTGACAAATACACTTGTGTCGTCGTTAGGGCTGAGCAGATGGCTGAGGCTTTGCCATGACTCTTCAGAAAACAACTCCACTGAAATCTTTTTAGTTGTGTTTGCTTGGAAACATGCAGCTAAATCTCTTGCTCCTGTCCTCCACCCATACTTATGAATGTGACATCACCCGGCCAGGCATCAGTGTGCTCTGAACGCTTTTTTTTCCCAGAATGGTTTGGGTTGGGAAGGACCTTAAAGATCTTCTAGTTCTGACCCCTTGCCACAGGCAGGGACACCTCCTACTAGCCCAGCTGGCTCAAGGTCCCAGCCAGACTGCCTTTGAACACCTGGAGGCTTGGAGCCTCCACAGCTGCTCTGGCCAAGCTATTCCAATGCCTCACCACCCTCATGGGGAAGAATTGCTTCCTAATTTGAGTCTGCCTTGCTTTGGACTTGGAGTTTTTAGGGGATTATAATTTCTTTTTCTCTCTGGGCTCAGAAGGAGCATGCAAGCCTAGATCCAGCTCCAGTACTTGAAGAGGAAATTTGATGGATAAATACTGTTAGGTGATAGAAGGAGACTTCCAGGATGTTTGGTGTGCTTCATAAAATTACTTACTATCTTGCAGCTAGGCTGGTGCACCTAGACAGGAACTGTTACATTTTCTACTTCAAGAACCAAAGGTCTGTGGTCACCAGCCCTGGTGGCACTACCTGAGCTGTGCGTTCCCTCAGATAACTTCTTAACTTCTCATTGAAGGTTTGAAGCATGAGGTTATGTGTAGGAATAAGCCAGGACAAGCTTAATCATTTTAAGTATTTCCAGAAAGATATTAAAAAAAAAAGAAAAAAAGGCAAGAAGAAAAGTAGAAGGAGGGAGCTGAGGTTGTTCAGCCTGGAGAAGAGGAGGCTCTGAGGAGACCTAACAGCAGCCTGCCAGTACCTGAAGGAGGCTACAGGAAGGCTGCAGAGGGACTGTTTGCAAAGGCCTGCAGGGACAGGATGAGGACAGTGGTTTGAAATGAGAGCAGAGCAGATTTAGATGGGATGAGAGGAACAAGTTCTGCACCATGAGGGTGCTGGAACACTGCAACAGGTTGTCCAGAGAGGTGGTTGTGGCCCTGTCCCTGGAGATATTCAAGGTCAGGCTTGACAGGGCTCTGAGCAACCTACTCTGTTGAGGATATCCCTGCTGACTGCAGAGGGGGTTGGACTGGATGACCCTTGGAGGTGTCTTCCAACGCAGACCATTCTATCATTCTATGCTGGAGAAATCCTGTGTAGGCTTTTTGTGGTTCAGATGATGGTCTAGCTCTTTAGCTGATGATTTAGCATTGCAAGCTAGCAGAGCTTCACTGAGGGCAGCTGGTTTTATCTATGAAGATACTGATTTTAAGTTCCTTGTGTGATGGGCCAAAAAGAATTTGCCTATTGCATTGTGAAAGTGTATGATGTGTGCTCATTCTTCTTCGCTCTGGGACAGTCCCACATAGGAGTTTTTAGATGTGTCACAACCTGTGTGTGTGAAGATTAGTGTTGAGATTAAAATTGGGAAATCAAGTATTTTGGGGGTTGTTGCCAAAAGGAGGTTGTAGCAAGATGGGTGTTGGTTTCTTCTCCCCAGTAACAAGTGACAGGGGAGTGGAAATGGGCTGAATTTGCACCAGGGGAGGTTTAGGCTGGGTGTTAAGAGAAACTTCTTCAGTGAAAGGGTTCCCAAAGCCTGGAATAGCTGTTGAGAATTTTTTTTTTATATGGCATTGCTTTGACTGTTGTGGTGTGGCAGAATGGAATGTGTAGAAATTACCAACAGAGAGGTAGTTGAAGTAAAATAACATCTGTGTGTGCTCAAAGGAGAGAGGGTGAGACATTCCATGGAACTAAACAGAGCTGGTTGCCTCTGCTCAGGAGGCTTTGGAAATGTGTCCCTATGCTTCTCTGCTGGAGAAGGGGTTTTAGTGGACTAGCTGCAATTCTTGGAGTCCAGAGTGGGAAGCAATTTGGGGATCCTCCCTTCCTGACATATTCTTGGATAGGGCAGCCAAAGGGATTGGGAGTGTGCAGGGGCTGTCAGGGTGTTTAGGTCTGGAGAGAAGGGATTTGCCTGCGCAGCCATCCTGGGAAGAACATAGGAGGTAGGAGGAGCCGTTGTCTGGGATCATATAGGTCCCTTCCCAGCTGGGGCTGGTCCTCCAGCATCTCATTGCTCAGGTAAAGGTTAAGCTGGGTTCAACTCCCAGGACCTGGGGTGGATGTTTTATTTTCTTAGTATGGTGATGTGTGGCCTCTGCTCCAGTGCTGGGGCTTCCACATGTGCCAGCAGGGCAGAGGGTCAGTGCATGCTTCTGCACTCCCTGGTGGACATGGGGGCAAAAACTTTGTGGTTGACTCAGGGTTTAGTTTTTTGTTGTTGTTGCTTAGTTTCCTGAAGTTAAAACTGTAGCCAGATGTATGGGACCAAAATATTTGCAGAACTGAAATTTCAGAACCAGCAATCAGCTTTGCTTTGTGTGTTAGGGACAGTGTGAGGAACTGCTGCAGTGGAAGAAGAACATGATGGTTTCAACAGAAGCTTGTCCAGTTCCTGCCAGAGGAATAGACCAGGCAAAGTTACAGAACACTCATGAGTGCCTGCTTTTGCTTCTCAAAATCAGATTCTCTAAACCCAGATGAGGACAGGCATGTTTTATTGTGTGATGAGCTGCTGCCAGCTCCTCATAGGATTTTTCCCACCTCTATTTATTTTGTTGGAGGCCTTTTTTCCCCTTTGAGAAACAGAAGTATTAATTTAGTAACAGTTTCCTCCTGTGTTTTCTGATCAGTCACTCTTTGGTGCCCGGTGCTGCAGCAGATTGCACGAGTCCTTTGTTGCCTGTGGCATGGCCTAAATGAAGGTACAGAATGGAATTGTGGTGCTCTAATTAGTTTAAAATACTTTTCTTCCCATTTCAACCCTATGTTTTACAGTGCTCAGGAAAGTTGTCTGGTTTTGTCCTATATGAGCCTGCTGAACATTGATTTTTAAATCCACTGGAATCTTCTGTGGAAGCTCAGCTTTGGCCACAGCTATGTGCAGCGGCTGTGGAGAAGCACAGATGTGAGCAAGGCTTGTACACCCTCACTCCACAACAGAGAGCAGAGAAGTAGAAGCATCCTAAAGACACCCTAGATATTGGCCATGATGTGGTATCTGCCCCTTTGGACTGGATTTACTTTTTTTCCTTGATTCTTCATGTCTCAAGTTTATGTACTGCCCTTTGGGAAAGGGGAGAGGAGGGAGCTGAACAGCCTGAGATCTGTCTGTATTTATGTCTAAGTGCACACATGTGCACGGAGTAGATTCAAGAGTTAGATGATGATCCTTGAGGTCCTTTCCAACCTATACCATTCTATGAATCTATGTAATCCCACCAATGTATGGGTACTGGTGATGCATTTAAGTAGAATAATTTTGATTGGAAAAGCTCTTTAAGATCATCCAGTCCAACCATTCTCTATTTCTGCCAAGCCTGCTGCTAAACCATGTCCCTCAGCAGCACATCTCCGCCTCTCTGAAAGCCCTCCAGGGAACAGGATTCCACCATCTCCATGGGGATCCTCTTCCAACCTTTGGTAGAAGCATTATTTTGCATTTTAACATCTGTTTAAGGTTTTTAGTTATGAAATGAAAAGAAGGAAAAGAAAAGGAAAGGAAAAAAAACCCCACAGTTTCTTTGACCTGGCTTTCTTTTTAAGTTTTCATTGGTGTCTTTTGCCTGGCTTGAAGGATCCTTTCCATTAAGCTGGGGAGGGGCTTTTTACAAGGGCTTACAACAGTATGATGGGAGGGAATGGATTGAAGCTTGAGGAGGGGTGATTTAAACTGGAGATTAGGAAGAAATTCTTATAGAGAGGGTGGTGAGACACTGGAACAGGTTTCTCAGAGAGGTTGTGGATGCCTTCTCCCTGGAGGTGTTCAAGACCAGGCTGTATGAGGCCTTAGCATCCTGGGCTAGTGGAAGGTGTGCCCATGGCAGGGGGCTGGAGCTAAATGATCTTGAAGGTCCCTTCCAACCCAAACCATTCTGTGGTTCTATGAATTGAAAATTCTGAGTAACAAAATGTTTTGGGGAAAAAAAACCTTTCCAGTAGTCATTAAAAAAGAATAAAAAAGGCAAAGCTGTTTCCTTCTCTGGATTCTTTGCTGCCGGCTGTAAAAGTTAGAATAAGGAGGAAACAGAGTGGGGAAAAAAACCTACCTTTTAAATATCCATCAATGTGCTGCATTCACATTATTATTGTTTAGTATTTTGATGATAGCTTGAAAATATTGAAGCTTCACAAGGAACTGCCAATTAGGTTACAATTCTATAACTTGTTGAGTTTGGGGGTTTGTAAAATGAGTCATACAGCTTAAAAAAGCTTATGTCAAAATGACTTATTTTTCTTCTTTAATTATCTGGATATTCTGCTTTTAGGACTTTTCTTTTTTTTCTCTTTCCCTGCCAAGTGGTTTATAAAGGGTCATGAAATTGATGTTTTCCACTTAAAGTGAACTTTTTTAGTTCAGTGTTGTTGTGGAAAACACTTTCTTGGCTTGCTCCCAACAGCGATCTGCTGACAGCTCAGAGCAGAGAGCTTTCCATGTCATCATGAAGGCTCAGTTCCAAATCCCTTACTCAAACAGGCCATGTTCTTGAGTGGCAGCTCCTGTAGACATCACTTGCCCAGGTGCTGTATCATGCATTTGGCTGGGTGGTTAAGTGTGAACACAGAATAAAAGGTGCAGATCGTATCTGAGTGCCAGATCTTCCAGTGTGGGCAAAAGGAAGACGACTTGCAAAGGGGAGAAGTGTTTTGGCAGCATCTAGGGCATTAGTTACCTTGTCAGGATGCATAGCAGTGAGTCACCAAGATGTCCTAGGTGAGTCCTAACCAAGAGGAGTATGCATGTTTTACAGAATGGTGGGGACTTGGAAGAGACCTCCAGAGATCATCTAGTCCAAAGCAGGGTCACCAGGAGTAGGTTACCCAGGAGAATGTCCAGGTGGGTTTTGAAAGTCTTCAGAGAAGGAGATTCCACAACCTCTCTGGACAGCCAGCCTTGTCCAGAGCTCTGTCACCCTCACAACAAAGTTTCTCCTTATGTTTAAGTGAAACCTCCTGTGTCCTAGTTTGCATCTCTTGCTCTTTGTCCTGAAAAGAACCCAGCCCCATCCTCTTGGCCTCTACCCTGTAGATATCTATATGTATTGATAAGATCCCCTTGCAGGCTGCTGCTCTTCAGGCTCGACAGCCCCAGGTCTTTCAGCCTTTCCTCACAGAGATGCTCCACTTCCTTCAGCATCTTTGCAGCCTCCACTAGACTCTCTCCAGCAGTTCCTTGTCCCTCTTGAACTGGGGAGCCCAGAACTGGACACAGTATTCCAGGGCAGGGCAGAATGTGAGGAGACCTTCCCTTGACCTGCTGGCTACACTCTTCTTAGTGCCCCCCCCTGGAGACTCTTGGCTGCCTTGGCCACGAGGGCACATTGCTGGCTCGTGGTGAATGTGTTGTCCATCAGCATTCTCGGGTCCTTCTCAACAGAGCTGCTTTAGGCTGAAAAGATAAGGTAAAAAGATTTCCTTTGGGGCAGGGGCTACCTGTCAGACAGGATCTGTAGTGTGTGGTGCTGAAATACTCCTACTGAGAGGAGCTTTAGGTGTTACAGTGCTGGTGATACAGGTCTTGGAACTTACAGAATACGGAATTAACCAGGTTGGAAAAGACCTTTGAGATCTTCGAGTCCAACCTATCACCCAACACTATCTAATCAACTAAACCATAGCACTAAGTGCCCCATCCAATCTCTTTCTAAGCACCTCCAATGATGGTGACTCCACCACATCTGAATGCCATCACACAGGATTTCCACATTTCTCACACTAAGGCACAGAAAAACAAGCAGAGCAGCTGCTCAAGTACTGCTAAAAAGTCACCAGATGCCTTAGGATTTTGGTGAAGGTGCCTGCACCTCATCTTGGTGTCCAGTGACAGGGCAGGGGGCATTTGAGGGCAGAGAGGTGATGGGGTCACCATCCCTGGGGGTGCTCAAAAGATGTGAAGACGTGTATGGCCGTTCAGGCTGGGTGCCTCCAAAAAAAGAAGCCACAAAGTGGAGACCTCTAGAGTGTCCATCCACAGGCAATAGTGTATTTACAGTAGCACAGTATCACCAAGGTTGGAAGAGACCTCGAAGATCATCGAGTCCAACCTGTCACCACAGACCTCATGACTAGACCATGGCACCAAGTGCCACGTCCAATCTCCTCTTGAACACCTCCAGGGACGGTGACTCCACCACCTCCCTGGGCAGCACATTCCAATGACAAATGACTCTCTCTGTGAAGAACTTTCTCCTCACATTGAGCCTAAACTCCCCTGGCACAGCTTGAGACTGTGTCCTCTTGTTCTGGTGCTGGTTGCCTGGGAGAAGAGACCAACCCCTTCCTGGCTACCACCACCCTTGAGGTAGTTGTAGAGGGCAATGAGGTCACCCCTGAGCCTCCTCTTCTCCAGGCTAAACAATCCCAGCTCCCTCAGCCTCTCCTCACAGGGCTGTGCTCAAGGCCTCTCCCCAGCCTTGTTGCCCTTCTCTGGACACGTTCAAGTGTTTCGATGTCCTTCCTAAACTGAGGGGCCCAGAACTGGACACAGTACTCAAGGTGCAGCCTAACCAATACAGAGTACAGGGGCACAATGACCTCCTTGCTCCTGCTGGCCACACTATTCCTAATGCAGGCCAGGATGCCGTTGGCCCTCTTGGCCCGCTGGGCACAGTGCTGGCTCATGTTTAGGCAGCTGTCGATCAGCACCCCCAGGTCCCTCTCTGTTTGGCAGCTCTCCAGCCACTCTGACCCCAGCCTGTAGCACTGCATGGGGTTGCCGTAGCCAAAGTGCAGCACTCGGCACTTGGACTTGTTGAATGCCATCCCATTGGACTCTGCCCATCTGTCCAGTCGGTCGAGGTCCCTCTGCAGAGCCTTTCCACCCTCTAACTGACCAACATCTGCTCCTAACTTGGTGTCATCTGCAAACTTGCTGATGACTGACTCAACCCCCTCATCCAGATCATCAATGAAGATGTTGAAGAGGACAGGGCCCAGCACTGATCCCTGGGGGACACCACTGGTGACTGGCCGCCAGCTGGTTGTGGCACCATTCACCACCACTCTCTGGGCTCGGCCCTCCAGCCAGTTCCTAACCCAGCACAGAGTGTAGTGGTCCAATCCACGAGCTGACAGCTTAGATAGCAGTTTGCTGTGGGGGACAGTATCAAAGGCCCTGCTGAAGTCCAGGTAGACCACATCCACAGGCCTCCCCACGTCCACCAGACAGGTCACCTGATCATAGAAGGAGATCAGGTTGGAGAGGCAGGACCTGCCCTTCCTAAATCCATGTTGGCTGAACCTGAGCCCTTGGCCATCCTTCAGGTGCGCAGTTATTGCCCCCAGAATAATCTGCTCCATCACTTTCCCTGACACTGAGGTCAGGCTGACCGGCCTGTAGTTTGCAGGTTCCTCCATCCGACCCTTCTTCTGGATGGGGACCACACTGGCCAGTTTCCAGTCATCTGGGACCTCACCGGTGAGCCAGGACTGGAGGAAAATGATGGAGATAGGCTTGGCCAGCTCATCTGCCAGCTCTCTCAGCACCCTAGGATGGATCCATCCGGTCCCATGGACTTGTGAGTGTCCAAGTGGCTCAGCAGGTCCCAAACTAATTCCTCATGGATTTCCAGGGCACTACACTGCTCCCTGACCCCATCACCCATCTCAGGAGGCCACTCGTCCTGAACTCCTGCCTTGCTGTTAAAAACTGAGGCAAAGAAGGTGTTCAGGACCTCAGCCTTTTCCTCGTCTTCGGTCACCATGTTTCCCTCCAGGTCCACTAGGGAGTTCAGGTTCTTCCTGCCCTCCTTCTTATTGTTAATATATTTATAAAAATGCTTTTTATTATCTTTCACAGAGGTGTTCAGCTTCAGTTCCAGCTGGGCCTTTGCCTCCCTAATTTTATTCCTACATAATCTAACAACTTCCTTGAATATACCTCAAGAAGCCTTCCCCCCCTTCCAAAGGTGATACAGCCTCTTCTTCCCCCTTAAATCCTCCAGGAGCTGCTTGCTCATCCAGGCCGGTCGCCTTCCCCGCCGGCTTGCCTTTCGGCACGTGGGAACCGCCAGTTCCTGTGCCTTCAAGAGTAGGTCCAACCCTCTTGGACCCCTTGGTTCATGAGGGCTGTTACCCAGGGAACTTTATAAATAAGTTTCTTAAACAGGCTGAAGTTTGCCCTCCAGAAGTCCAAGGTGAAGATTCTGTTGGTGCTCCTCCCTATCTCCCTGCATATTGAAAACTTCACTATCTCGTGGTCACTGCACCCTAGGCAGCCTCCCACAGTCAGGTCTCCCACCAGCCCTTCCCTATTGGAGAACAGCAGGTCAAGCAGAGCCTGGCCTCTGCTAGGCTCACTTAACAGCTGTGTCAGGAAGCAGTCCTCCATGCGCTCCAGGAATCTTCTGGACTGCCTCCTCTCTGCTGAATTAAGTTCCCAGCAGATATCTGGGAGGTTGAAGTCGCCCACAAGGACAAGATCTGATGATCTCAAGACAGCCTTCAATTGCTTGTAGAATAATTCGTCAGCCTCCTCATCCTGGTTGGGTGGTCTGTAACAGACTCCAACCAGGATGTCAGATTTGTTAGGCTGCCCTCTGATTTTAACCCACAGGCTCTCAATCCCTTCTTTCTCCACCTCAAGTTCTGTGGCAGAGAGTGGCTCCCTAATACACAAAGCCACCCCTCCACCTCTTCTCCCTCGCCTGTCTCTCCTAAAGAGCCTGTAACCCCCCATTGTAGCACTCCAATCGTGGGTGTTATCCCACCAAGTTTCTGAGATGGCGACTACATCATAGTCACCCTGGTGGAGCAGGACTTCCAACTCCTCTTGCTTATTGCCCATGCTGCGTGCATTGGTGTTCATGCACTTCAGCTGGGCTCCTGACTTCTCAATTGCCCCTAATTTGTGCCCTACTCTTTCCTCTGCAGAGGGACCGATTGCCTCACCCACGCCCTTCCGACCTAGTTTAAAGCCCTCCTAATGAGCCCTGCCAACTCCAGTGCCAGGACTCTCTTACCCCTTCTAGATAAATGCACCCCATCAGGACCCAGCAGGTTGGGTGCAGTAAAAGTTGTCTCATGATTAAAGAAACCAAAGTTCCGCTGCTGGCACCATCCCCTGAGCCAATTGTTGATGGTGTGGGTTCTCCCATTCCTCTCAGTGTACACCCCTGCCACTGAGGGAACTGAGCAGAACACCACTTGAGCTCCTGCCCCATCAATCAACTGTCCAAGGGCCTTGAATTCTCTTTTAATTGCCCTGGTGCCCTTCTTGTCAATCTCATCACTCCCAGCCTGTATCACCAGCAGAGGGTAATAGTCAGTGGGGTGGATTAATTTAGGGAGTCTCCTTACGATGTCCCTAACCCGTGCCCCAGGTAGGGAGCAGACCTCCCTGTGGGATGGGTCGGGACAACATATGGGTCCCTCAGTACCCCGCAGGAGAGAGTCCCCAACAACTATAACCCTTCTCCTTTTCTTTGTGGAGCTGGTTGTTATAGTTGGTGGGGACCGCTTGGCCTCAAGCTCCACTCCCGATGGCTGCTCCTCAGCCCTCTTATCCCCTCTGCCCTTGGCCTGCAGGGCCTCATACTTATTATGCAAGGGCAGTGGAGGAGAAGGAGAGGGCGGGGATGGATTTCTCTTGCCACCCCTGGCAGGGACCTGTATCCATCCCTCCCCGTTTCCAGGGACCCTTCCCTCAGCAGGGAGATCTGCAGAGCCTTCTCCCACAAATCTTAACTCCCTTTTGCTTTCCCTTATTGACCCCAGCCTAGATACCTTCTCTTTCAGCTCGGCCACTTCATCTTCAGCTCTGCCACCAGACTGAGGAGAAAGTTCACCTGGTCACATCTGACACAGGTGTTCTCTCCTTCCCCCTCTATTCCAAGTGCCAGGCTGGAGCACTCTCTGCAGCTGGGAGCCTGGACTCCAGCATGCTGCTGAAGCAAGTCTGTCTGGGTAGATGCTGTTTTTCTACCCTTTGTCTGAGTGACTACCATAGTTTGAAGTTTGGTGGTTGTTTTTATTTTACACAACCAGCAGAAAGGCTGCTCCCGAACCACAATGGTGCTGGGCACACAGCCCGGGTGGGATTTAAACCTCCCTTAAGTTCTACCCATAAATCCTGCACCCTTATAAATCTGTCTGCAGAGTTGTCTCTTTCTTTCTTCCTTCTCTGCTCCTGTGGGAGAGAGGCTCTCTCTTGCCTGGTACGGATGGGAGACTATCAGAGGCCTCTTTGGCCTGTAACTTTTTTTTCCCCTGCACAATCCTGGCCTGTTCAGGCTTAATGCCAGGGTAAAAAGAGTGGGGCAGTTCAGGCCTGGCCAGCCTGAAACCAGCCTAGCAATGGGGGGGAAAGAGAGAGCCCTGGGGTTTTTGGTGAATGCCAGGTGGGGAGAAGGGGAGTGCTGGGGTTTTGATCTGGGATAAAGGAACTTGTGTGTTAAGACTAGACTGGGGATTTCCTTGAACTTCATATACTTTGCTATCCTCACTGCTATGCTAATAGAATAGAATAAACCAGGTTGGAAGAGACCTTCAAAATCATCGCGTCCAACCTATCATCCAACACCACCCAACCAATTAAACTGCAATCAAGCACCCTATCAAGTCTCCTCCTGAACACCTCCAGCGATGGCGACCCCACCACCTCCCCAGGCAGCCCATTCCAATGGGCAATCACTCTCTCTGTGTAGAACTTCCTCCTGACCTCCAGCCTGAACCTCCCCTGGCGCAGCCTGAGACTGTGTCCTCTTGTTCTGGTTCTGGCTGCCTGGGAGAAGAGACCAACCTCTGCCTGTCTACAACCTCCCTTCAGGTAGTTGTAGAGAGCAATAAGGCTTTGCAGTTTTGTAGTATATGACTTGCTTTTCCATTTAAACTTTCCACAACTATCAGTCAATTTGAGTGTCATTCTTTTGCCTCTTTTGGAGCAGTAGAGCAATCTGTCCCGCTCTGAACTAGGACAACACAGCACTTCAGGACATGGTTTAATGGCCATGGTGGTGAGGGGTTGAGGATGGGACTTGATGATCTTAGAGGTGTTCTCCAACCTTGATGATTCCATGGTTGATACTTTTCTGAAAGGGAAGTTGAGACTTTCTCCCTAGTAACAGGTGAGAGGAGGAGGGGAAATGGTCTCAAATCACACCAGGAGAGGTTTAGGTTGGATATGAGAAGAAACTTCCCTGAAAGGGCTCTTAAAGCCTGGAATAGGCTACCCAAGGCGGTGGCTGAATCCCCAACCCTGGAGATGCTTTGAAGAGACAGAGATGTGACGCTGAGGGACGTGACTTTGCCTCAGCCTTGGTGGAGTTAGAGAATGGCTGGACTCAATGACCTTAAAGGGCTTTTCCAACAAAAATGATTGTATGATTTTGTTGCTGTTGATAATGAGACCCAAGTTATTCAGTACAAGAGCGAGACAGAGATGCTGATTACTGCAGGAGTTGGACATTCAGTATATGCATTTCTCAGAATTTGGTGCAAGAAGTGAGAAAGTGATTTTTCTGTTACCAACAGTGAAGTATCCTTATTTTTGTGGCTGACTGGGAAGCAGCAAGTCAACCATATATGGACTGAAATTCTCCAAAGAATGTGCAATAAATAGATAGTTCAGGAGAAGGCTCTGCAGGGTCTCATGAGCACAGCAGCTTGGGAGGGAGAGGAGTCTATTTCCAGCTCAAGAAATAACACCACAGGACTTGTTTGTTTAGTGTGGAGGGAAGACTAAGAGGAGTCCTTTAAAATAATGAATGTTTTTAATGAAATGGCATAGCAGTGAAATCCTAGCCATAAATTTAAGACATTACCTTTCTGTTGGGAGTTGGGGCTTGGTTTTGGGGAGGCTTGGTTTGAGAAATGAATTTTTTTTTCCCACATTTGGCCCCCTTATGCATGTTGACCCAGGCACATGGTTCACTTGGTGGCATGACAGAAGCAGCCTGTGCCATCTCCTGGTTTGTCTTGTGGATGAATGTAGAGATTAGCACTAGTCTGACTCGTTTTAAGAGGTATTGAACCCTCATCTATGTCATGCCAGGGTCTAGAGCAACCTGGTGTAGTGGAAGGTGTCCCTGCCCATGGCTGGGGGGGGGTTGGAACTGGATGATCTTGAATATCCCTTCCAACTCAAACCCTTCTATGAAGTATGAGGTAGCAGAAGCTCAAGCATCTGCTGCACCCTGCTGTGTGGGGCTGTTTGACATGGAGCCAGCTGTGTTCAGGAGTTACTGCCAGGTTTAGAGATCATCTGCAAAACTGCGAGATGACTTCCCATGGGCATGAAAATCTGGAACTTTGTGGGGTGAGATTTCCAACCCTTGTGCTCTGAAAGCTGAAAGTGTTACTGAATTTAGTGACTGTAGTCCAGATGTGTGCTTACAACACCTGGAAGGAAAGGTCAGGTAGGTAAGGGGTCATGCATTGGAACAGGCTGCCCAGGGAGGTGGTGGAGTCACCATCCCTGGAGGTGTTTAAGAAACACGTGGACATGGCACTTTGAGACATGGTTTAATGGCCATGGTGGTGTTGGTTTGACAGTTGGACTGGATGATCTTAGAGGGCTTTTCCAACCAAAGCAATTCCATGATTCTGATAGCAGCCTAAAGAGAGCAAGGGTAGAGCAAGGGTGACTCAGCATGGTGACTGGAAGAAGGATGTATATTTCCAGCACGTGCTCTGTCAGGTTCTGAGGAAGTCTAAATGCAGACTGGACCAAGTGCCCTGAAGAGTCCTGATGGCCTTGAGAGTGTTTCAGGCAAAGGGAGGGGAAATGAGGTCTCTCCTGCTTGCCTATCCTGCTGTGTAGGGTCATGATGAACAGATCATCAGCCTTCTTTGGCAAGGTCCCTCTCAGGACAATCCAGGATTCCCTTCCTGTCACTTTCTAGAAGCTGTACCCAGAGAGGTAACAAATGATGAGGGGGAACTACCACTTACATAGGTCCTGGAGAGACTTACACCACCCCTAATGACTTCCTATTGCAGATCTGTAATTGCTAAAAGACTGATTTATATTTGCCTCTTTACATCTGTTGTAATAGTTGGGGGGAGGGAGGGAGGCTGTGCAAAGAACAAGCACATCCAGCAGGAAGTACGAGCACTAATGTGTTCTCAAAATTTCTCCCTCTGTGGCAAGAACTTCTCAACTTTTTTTTTCAAACCTAGATCATTGACAAGGAGATTAACCCCTTTGTGGACAAGTGGGAGGAGGAAGGACAATTCCCAGCTCATAAAGTATTTAAAACCCTGGGTCAAGCTGGATTCCTTGGCGTGGATAAGCCAAAAGGTAGGAGAGTGTCTAACTCCTGTGTATTGATGGTGGTAAACTCGTGATATTATCTCAAAATGCTTCTGCTCCAGTTCCAATTATGTTTGGATTTTAATGCAAAGTTTTATTTACATGCCTCAGTCACAGATGTGCTTGTTACCAGCTGTGCAACCAGCCTTGAGCAAGCTGGTCTAGTGGAAGGTGTCCCTGCCAATGCCAATGGCATGGGGGTTGGAACTAGATAGTCTTGAAGGTCCCTTCCAACCTAAACCATTCCATGAATCTATGAAACACAAAAAATAATCTTGCTGAGTGCTCAAGCTGATATTCTCCTAAATATGTGTTAAAAACCTGTGTCACTATTATTTTTAAGCTGATGAGATGATCCATTTTCAACATACATTCTGTATCATGGCTTTTTATTTCTAGATCCAGACAGGTAGGGAATAATTCAGCCTTCATGAGAGGAACCACACTTTGAAGGCATTGAGCATGTGTAGAACAAGAAGCTGATGATGCACACTGCAAGGACAGAGCAAGTTTCATGTGTACATGAAACAAAGGTGATGAAGGGTCTGGAGAACAGCTCTGTTGAGGAGCAGTTGAGGGAACTGGGGTTGTTTAGTCTGGAGAAGAGGAGGCTGGGGGGAGACCTCATTGCTCTCTACAGCTCTCTGAAAGGAGGTTGGAGTGAGGTGGGGGTTGGGCTCTTCTCCCTAGTATCAGGTGATAGAGGGAGAGGAAATGGCCTAAAATTGTGTCAGGGATTGGAGACTAGGAAGAATTTCTTTCCTGCAAGAGTGGTCGGGCATTGGAACAGCCTGCCCAAGGGCGGGGGGTTGTGGAGTCACGATCCCTGGAGGTGTTCAAGAAAGCTGTGGACATGGCCCTTTGAGACATGGCTTAATGGCCATGGTGGTGTTGTGTGACTGCTCCATACAGATAACCTAACCTTAGCTATGCCAGACTACATCATTGTGTTTCTAAGGGACATATTTTGAACTGTGGAAACAAATGATACCTTTTCACCACTTCTAGAGGACATTTTTTCCCCTCAAAATGAACTTTCATATTCGTACGTATTCCAGCATGGGAGGTTGTTTTTCCCTCTAGCTGTTCAGGTGTTTGAGCTTGCAGAACCATTTAGTTGTGATTGTCTGGCAAATCCAATTAGATCTGAGCTGATATTTCTTTACAAACATGCTGACAGTTTGAGATTATAGTTAAACTCTATATAAAGGACAAACAGGATTACTAGGGGAGGGAGAAAAACACCTGTAGCTTCTGTTGTTATTATTTGATAGGCAGTTTTGAAATGTGGCTCAGCAGGGTCTCCTTCACACTGCTGGTACTGATGTTGGTTGTAATAATGGTGAATTGCATTGCTGCCAGATTACAGCCCCACCTTGTTACACTCAGCTGGGGTCAGGAACCTAAGTGCTGCACATAAAATGTTGTGGAGGTGGGAACTTTGAATAATGCTCACAGAATAACTGAGATGTGGCATAACTACTGAAGAATCTAGTGAGGAGTCACAGTAAGGCATGTTGGAAGGGACACCAAGGATCATGTGGTCCAACCTTTCTAGGTAATAATGTAGTTAAAATGAGCTGGCCCAGCATCCTGTCAAGCTGAGTCTTAAAACTGTCCAGTGTAGGGGAATCCACTGCTTCCCTCGAGAGAGGATTCCAAAATAACTTCTTGCAGGGGCCAGGATGGGCACAGAAGGTTGCATGCATGACCACATTTGTCATATGCATGATTAGGACTATTGTAGCTTTGGCTTTGACACTTGTATCTAGCTGCTAACCTAATCTGTTTGGCCTCTGCAGCTGCATTTTATAAAAGCTATGAAAACCAGGTTAAAGCTCATCTTGTGGAGGAAGGTATTGTTTGGTTCAGAAAATGCACCTGCTCCCTGAAAGGTGCTGCCTATGCAACATTCAGGTGTGCAACAGAAGGTTGCAAGACTGTTGTGGAGTCTCCTTTCTCTAGAGACTTTCAATACTCTCCTGGATGGGTTCCTGTGTGGGCTGTTCCAGGTGATTGCAACCTGCTCTAAGTGAACCTGCTTTGGCCAGGGGGTTGGATATCTCTAGAGGTCCCTTCCAACCCCTACCATTCTATGATCCAGCTTTGCCCTGTAGTGGTGTAACACCATCAGGTAAGTACTGGCAGTCCCGGAGCTCTCTTGTAATGTTTAAGTGAAGCACTTGGGTGTGTGACAGCACAGTTTAAACAGCAGGGCTTTGGTAAAGCCTCAAATTCTTCATCTTCTGCACTTCAACAAAGTGCTTATGCTCATGGTATGGTTAGCATGTACCACTAGTGGTAATTCCAAATTCCACTCTGCTCAGCAACTACTTCTATTGAACTAGTGTGTGAAGAGGATGAGAGGTCTTCAGACGCTTGAGGAAGTCAAGAGCAGCCAGGATTTTTGGAGGCATGGGGAGATCTGGAGAAGAGAGGTTCAAGTGATTTGAGGAGGCAATTGCAGCACAGAGCCGCATGAGTAACAGCCTGCCCTGCTTTCTCTTTCCAGCACAAACCACAATCAGTTACCATGTTATATCCTTTCAAGCCCTGATCACAGTCACAAAGCATCCTCTTTAAAGAAATCTGAGCCGTTCAGATTAATTCATTTTAGCAGCAGCTGCAGTTTGGAAGTGTCAGTTTTTCTGAGTTTGTTTTCCAAGGTCATTCTGTTGAGTGCTGCCTTCCCTCCCTGCCCCCACCCCCGGCCCCCTGAAATTAATTTTGATGCTTTCTGATTGGGCAGAAAGAGGTCACAAAACTTGTTTTGCTTAGATAGAAGGAAACATCTGTTGGAACTGAGATTTGTTGCAACTGGACTTTTTCCTGTGTAAACACCATTCCCTTTATGAACAATGAGCTGCTTAATGGGAGGCAGGCTTTGAGATGAACATGCCCTACGTCTGTCCCTTATCACTGGAAACTTTGTCTGTTTGGAGAACTGATTTGGGGCGCTGTTCCTACTGCAAAGGCTCCATCCATCCCCACCATATGCAGCTGTAGGTTACAAATCTGTCAGTGTGGGTTGGGTTTTTTTGTGTGTGTGTTGTTATTTTTTTCACAGTTGTTCATGATTTTAGTGAACAGTTCAGGATGCTAGTTATAGAATCATAGAATGGTAGCAGTTGGAAGGGATCTCTGTAGATCACAGGATGTTAAGAGTTGGAAGGGCCTCTGGAGATCTTTGGGTCCAACCCTTCTGCCAGAGCAGGGCTGTATAATGTAGCGCAGATCACACAGGAGCACATACAGATGGGACTTGAAAGTCTTCAGAGAAGGAGACTCCACAACCTCTCCAGGCAGCCTGCTCCAGTGCCCTGGCAGCCTCACAGTACAGAAGTTTTTTCCTTCCTGTTTCTGAGGGAGTTTCATCTCCATGGGAGCACTGAGCTCTTCTTTCAGATTATTTTGATTTCTTACTACCCTTACTGCCTTGCAGTAGCTGGTCAGAGTTTTGGACTTGGAGAGCTTTAAACAGCTCTTATTCAGGCAGAGGATAGAATCACAGAATAACAGGCTCATGAAGGTTGGAGAAGACCTCCAAAAGATCACCAAGTTGTGTAAACACTGGGCAAAGCCCAGCCATACACCCATAGGTGGAGAATCCTTAAGGTGATCAGTTCATCTCATTTCTCCACTGTCTGGTCAGACTTCTACCAGAGAAAGATTCTTCTCTTGGAACCATTTCTTCTCTCTGGTGTATTTCACACAACTCAGAAGTGCTGCATCTGCTAGTTTTCCTTGGGGAAAAGGTGTGTTGTTCTGTTCCATTAGGAAATTCTCCCTACTAGTAAAAGAAGTGTTGAAAAAATGAACATAAACACACCTCCTATACAAAAACTTTGCTCTGTGCAAAATGTGGTTTCCAGAATCACTCAGCTGAGCCTCAAGTCTCCACATACTTATTATTTTTTATTTAAGTTTACTGCACTTCATTTACTTTATAATTTAAGGAGGAAAATATAAACTTTCTGAACTGTTGAGGTATTCGCAACCCCAAAATTTAGGGCAGAAAATATCAAGAATAGATAGCAGAAACGTTTTGAAGAGTCTTGGTAGCTGGCCCATTGTCTCTTAGTAAGGGAAGTGGGTAAGATGTATTCTCTGGAGTGTTTTATGTGCAGATTAGATTAGTGAGCAAAAGCTGCAAGGAAAAGATCTGTGTGGTCATTTGTGATCTTATGGTTTATAAATCAAAGCCTTGGCTGTTGCTAAATTTCAGGATGTGTTGCCAAAGACCCAGGCTCAAGACGTTCTGTGTGTGCCCGCCTGTGCTGGCACCGAGGAGTAAAAGCTGTTTTTATCGCTTATGCAGAAGCACAGAAATGCTCCTCCCGTGGCTCAGGGCGAGGAGGGGGGAGAAAGGCAATCATAGAATTGTTTCAGGTGGAATTATAGAATGGCTTGAATGGGAAGGGACACCTCTCAATTAGACTTGGCTGCTCAAGGTCTCATCCAGCCTGGCCTTTAACACCCCCTAGGGAGGAGGCAGCCACAACCTCCCTGGGCAACTATTCCAGAGTATCACCACCCTCATACTGAAGAACTTCTTCCTCAGATCCAGTCTAATCCTTCTCTCCCTTAGCTTCAAACCATTCCCCCTTGTCCTGTCTCTCTCTCAGGAAAAGTTCCTCTGTGTCCATCCTGTAGGATCCCTTCAGGTACTGGAAGGCAGCTCTGAGGGCCCCCTGGAGCCTCCTCTTCTCCAGACTGAACAACCCCAGCTCTCTCAGCCTGTCCTCATAGCAGAGGTGCTCCAGCCCTTGGATCATCTTTGTGGCCTCCTCTGGACTTGCTCCAGCATCTGATTCCTTCTCGTGCTGGGGACACCAGAACTGTAGGCAGTATTGGAGGTGGGGTCTCAGCAGAGCAGAGTCAAGGGGCCGAATCCCCTCCCTTGCCCTGCTGGCCACACTCCTCTGGATGCAGGCCAGCACACAGCTGCCTTCTGGGCTGCAGGAGGGCACTTCTGGCTCATGGGGAGCCTCTCATCAATTAGCACCCCCAAGTCTCTTTCTTCATAGCTGCTTTCATCCCCCTCTGCACCCAGCCTGGATTTATGCCTGGGATTGGCTCGACCCAGATGCAGGACCTTGCATTTTGACTTGATGTGAAAGACCTTAGAAAAGAGCTCTAAGATTATTGAGTCCAGCCAAAAGATTTCTAAGAGGGAAGTGTCTGCTGTCCTTCACACAGCATCACTGTGAGTAATAACAGTGCCCCCTCTGGGTATTTTCTTTGTGTTTTCACTGGCAGTCCTGCAGGAATATTTAACATCTGTATTGATGATCTGGATGAGGGCATTGAGTCCATCATCAGTAAATTTGCTGGGGGCAGGAGTTGATCTGCTGGAGAGGCTCTGCAGAGGGACCTCGACAGGCTGGACAGATGGGCAGAATCCAAGGGCATGAGATTGAACACATCCAAGTGCCGGGTTCTGCACATTGGCCACAACAACCCCATGCAGTGCTACAGGCTGGGGTCAGAGTGGCTGGAGAGCAGCCAGGCAGAGAGGGACCTGGGGGTGCTGGTCGATGACAGGCTGAACATGAGCCTGCAGTGTGCCCAGGCAGCCAAGAGGGCCAATGGCATTCTGGCCTGCATCAGGAACAGTGTGGCCAGCAGGAGCAGGGAGGTCATTCTGCCCCTGTACACTGCACTGGTTAGGCCACACCTCGAGTACTGTGTCCAGTTCTGGGCTCTTCAGTTTAGGAAGGAGGTTGACTTGCTGGAACGAGTCCAGAGAAGGGCAACGAAGTTGGTGAGGGGTTTGGAACACAAGCCCTATGAAGAGAGACTGAGGGAGCTGGGGCTGCTTAGCCTGGAGAAGAGGAGTGTCGTAGTTTGGGCTGGCTGCCCTCTGCTACAGGGGTGTTTCCTGTGTCCAGAAGTCCAGCCCAGTGGGTGGACACAGGAAATTAGGTTATTTCCTACCATGATCCCTTGCACCACTATAAGTTTCGCGGCGGGGTCTGGCACTTCCTCTTTTCTTCCTCCTCCGTCAGCCGGTAACATGGGGGAGATGTCTCCTGGCTTTGGGCCTGGCTAGGCCCAAGGCCACGGGGGGATGGGCAGTCTCAGATCTGGCCAGCTGAGACTAGCCTAGCAATGGGAGGGGGAAGAAGGAGCCCTGGGGGTCTCGGGTGTACCCTCAGGTAGGGATGGGATTTCTCTGGGTCTGTTTTGGGTTCTTTTCTCTTGTTACTGTATTTCTAGTTCTCTGCACGCACTCACTGTTCTATTTAAACTTTTCATCACTTTTGCAATCTGTTTGTCTGAGTCGTTATTTCTGCGCGTGGTGGGGAGGGGGTCTGCCCCAACCCATTACAAGGAGGCTCAGGGGTGACCTTATTGCTCTCTACAACTACCTTAAGGGAGGTTGTAGACAGGCAGAGGTTGGTCTCCTCTCCCAGGCAACCAGCACCAGAACAAGAGGGCACAGTCTCAGGCTGCACCAGGGGAGGTTTAGGCTGGAGGTTAGGAGGAAGTTCTACACAGAGAGAGTGATTGCCCATTGGAATGTGCTGCCTGGGGAGGTGGTGGAGTCGCCGTCACTGGAGGTGTTCAGGAGGAGACTTGACAGGGTGCTTGGTTGCATGGTTTAGTTCATTAGGTGGTGTTGGATGATAGGTTGGACGCGATGATCGTGAGGGTCTCTTCCAATCTGGTCTGGTCTAGTCTAGTCTAATGTAGTAGAATGCATTAGTGTGGAAGAATGATGACAGCCATGTCCAAATTGTAGCCTTAATATCCAACAGTTATCAGTGCACTTGGAGAATATATGTTCTTAAATATATCAGGAAAATCAGGAACCCCTGTGGTAAGGCTTGTACATGGGTGGGAAAGTCTGGTTTTACACTGTCTGCTTCTCAAGCTGCTGGCATACGTGCTGGAGATGAGGCTGGGGAAAGTAATAAGCAGTATGTTCTTGTCACTTGAGACAGATAAGCATCTGATAAAACAAAATGAATGTTTCAGATGATTGATTGCGTTGCAATAGGGAAATGATGCAATAGCTTCCCTGAAGAAAGGCTGTTTATTGCAAGTGTCTGTGTGTTGGTTGTGGGAATATGGATCTGGACTGCCCTGTGAGGTTAGTTTTGTTGTTTTCATCATCCATTTACCTGGTCAGATGAAACCTTTGGTAGTGGAGTCCCTTGGAGGGAGTGTGTGGGGTTCCTTCTCTTTCCTGTTTTCTCTTTCTGTGATGCTAAGCCTTATTGCATGGGATGAGCAACAAAAGGGCCTGGGAGGAACAGTGAATTTGTAGTTTAGGTGAAACAGGTTTTTGTGGCCTCTTAGAGTAACTGAAACTTTTTTAGGTGTACCTCTGGATAGAAGCTAAAAGAGGTCATAGACTCATAGAATTGTTGTGGTTGGAAAAGATCTCGAAGATTGAATTCAACCATCTACCCAACACCAGCATGGCCATTAAACCATGTCCCAAAGGGCCATGGCCACCATCCAGGGATGGTGACTCTACCACCTACCTGGGCAGCCTGTTCCAATGCCTGACCACTCTTGCAGTGAAGAAATTCTTCCTAATCTCCAACCTAAACTTCCCCTGGCAGTATGTTAGGCCATTTCCTTTCCTCCTATCACCTGGTGCAGGACAGAAGAGACCAACCCTCCAACCTCTTTTCAGGGAGTTTTAGAGATAACTAAAGCCTCCCATCAGCCTCCTCTTCTCCAGGCTAAACAACCCCAGTACCCTCAGCTGCTCCTCACCAGCCCTGTAGCTCTCCAGACCCTTCACCAGCTTTGTTGTCCTCTGAACACACTCCAGCACCTTTAGTAAGGGTCCTAAAATTGAACACAGTACTTGAGGTATATCATCAGCAATGCTGAGTGATCCCTGCCCTGGTCCTGCTGGCCCCAATATTCCTGTTCCAGACCAGCATGCCATTGGCCTTCTTGGCCACCTGGGTGCACACTGGCTCATCTTCAGCTGCTGTCAACCAACACCCCCAGGTTTTTTTTCTGCTGGCAAGTTTCCAGCTGCTCTGCCCCAGGCCTGTAGCATTGCAGAGGTGGTTGTCACCCAAGTGCAGGACCTAGCACTTGGTTTTGTTAAACCTCATAGAACTGACCTGGGCCCACTGATCCAGTCTGCCCAGATCCATTTGTATTTGGCAGAAGAGAATTGTGTTCCAAACCACTTTTGTATGGCAGGCGTGGACCAAGTGCAATGGTTGTGCCTGATTTAGTAGATTTAAGTACAGACAGCTGAATTAATGGATTCATCTCTCTCACAAAGGAGTGCAGCAGTAATTAATTGTTAATAGTTGTGCTAAGTTTGAGAGATAAGCTGTTGAGCTACGTTTTTGGGTACCAATGAGCCCATAAATCAGCACTCTGAAATGTTGACCAGCTATGAGATGTACCTGGTTTGCAGTCAAGAAATAACCCCTAAAAAAACCACAAGTTAGTCACTGCTTTATTTGAATCAAATTGATGACAGAGTTAGTGATGGATGGCAGTGGTTTGAAGACCATCAGCAGGTAAGGCTGAGAAATTTCAAGTGCTTATTTGACCTTAATTTGGTGGATTGGATTGAAATGCCAGGAAAACAGATTCTGGGATGTGTGAATGCAAGTTCTGTGTGGGTGAGACTTTTTTTAACTCTCTATTCTTGTGAAATGCTGATAGTTCAAGTACTGTCTATCATCTTGCACATGCAGGATGAAATGCAATTAAAATTTATAAGGAAGAGATAGATTGTTTGCTGCATTCCAAGGATCATCAGGTATTTCTGATCAGCAAGAACATGAGCATTTGAGTCAATGTTTGGGGTTTTTATGACTTCAGATGACCTGGGAATAGGCACGCTTCATTCTTCATGGCTGGTTAGGAAGTGCAGCAACAACACTGGGAATAGCTTATTCACACTCATCAGAGAACTGACTTACTGAAAGACAGCAAGTCTTTGAGGAAGAGATAATCTTCTGTTAAACGTGGTGTTGAGAGGGGGATTGGATTTGTCTCTGGGATTCTGCTTTCGTACTTGAGATAAGACTAATCCTCATGCTTGTGGCTTATGATGCAGGACACAGCAGCACCTGCTCCACTTCAGGTATGTGTCTACCTTAGGGGCAGATTAGGAATTCCTGGTAATTGCAGGTTGTGTCAAAACAGTACTGAGAGAGAAACTGGAAATACCTCTTTCCTGGCAGAAGTCACACGTGTGTTACTAGGAGCAACGCTCAGCTGTCTACATGCACTTGAGCTCTTGGTGCTCACTTCTCTCATGGCATATTTGCTGTGCCTAATTTGTTTCATGTCTTGGGCTTCACACAACGTTCCCCCAGCCTCCTATTCTCCAGGCTAAACAATCTGTTCCCTCAGCTGCTCCTCACAGCCCTATTCTCCAGACCCTTCACCAGCTTTGTTGCCCTTCTCTGGACTTGCTCCAGTACCTCAATGTCTTTCTCGGGGTGAGGGCCCCAAAACGGAACCCAGTCCCCAAGATGTGCCCTCACCATCAAGCATTTACAAACTGGCTTCACTTGTCCAGCTGAACATGGGAACAAAAGGTGGAATTAATGTAATATTTCCTTGAATGCCTGTCTCAGGGGCAGCTATTTGAGTTCTCTGAAGGTGACTTCAGGGAGCATTTCTTCTGCTTCCTATTATGTCCGTCAGCGGAAATGAACGAGACTGCTATGCGCACCCTGACTTTATTATTGAAGAAATGGGGTCTCCTGGCAGAGTGGGAGATAAGTGAGTAATAAGCCTGCTGAAAGGAGTTCTTTTTTTCTTTTTCCTTTTTTTCATTATGTATACCCTGTGAAACTCATTCTGCAGAAATCACAGGGAGCAAAGTTTAATAGGAATCCAGAGGCTGTTACATACTTCTGTAGATGGTGAAACCATCCACAATTACTTTAGTGAGAATAATGCTGTTTCTTGTCCTCACTCAGCTGGTGGATGTACCATCTCACAGCTTCTTATAGTCTGTGGCCCCTCCTAGCTCACTGATACCCCTCTGAAGAGCACATCTATCACTGCTTTGTGTGCTGGAGTCAAAGACTGGCATGGCTAAAGCAGCACGTAGGTGGTCACAACACCTTAGTCGCAGCAAGGAGTTGTAGTTTTACGCCACAAGTCTGGACTTCATCTCATGACATCAATACCCCCCTGGGCCAAGATGTGGTATAGGATGATGGTTACATCAAGTGCTTGAGAGGTGAGTACAGTTGTTGGCTGTGGCAGACACCACTCAGGGGTGGTTTGTGCTCCTCTGGATGGAGTTCAGTGCTTCACTGAGATGCAAGGTGCAGCCCTGAAGCTTCAGCTGGAGAGCGTGGGTATCACTGTGTAGTTGGGGAGGGTGACATGTGCCTCCAAAGAGCTCTGAAAGAAGCTGTAACATTGCCCCTATCTGCTGAGCCATAGGGAGTTTTGCAGCAGCAGGACTATGACCGAGTGTTCTTACTCACCTCAGAACAATGTCATGAGCCCTCTGAGAGGCTAGGCTCACAGGGATACCCTGTCAAGGCTCTCCCCACACACTATTGCAGAGCTGCTAGGGGTTCAGGTGGAGCATGGCAGAGCCAGGGCTCATGTGTGGAAAGAATATCCTCTGGGCAGCTGCTTCTAGCTGGAAAAAGTTTGCTCCAAGCTCAGTTTTGCCAGAATTGAAAAGCTCAAGTAATTAAAAAAAGCCAGAGCCGCAAAGTCAAGCATTGAAACAGGCTGCCCATGGAGGTGGTGGAGTCACCTTTTGAGGAGGAGTTCAAGACATGTGGCTGTGGCACTTTGGGACATAGTTTAGTGGCTGTGGTGGTCTTGGGCTTGATAATCTTAGAGGTCTTTTTCAACTGAACAATTTGTACAATGCTATGATATTTCAGCTTTTCAGGATCCTCCCCCAGCCCAGGAGAGGCAGCTTTTCATTTTATTCTCTTCCAGCCTTCTTCAGGTCAGGTCATCACTACCCATATTTGTTTTCTAAACCTTCACCAGCTGTATTCCTCACCTTTGTCTCCTCATGTTCTCCCAACGAGCCTCTCACCTCTTTCTTCTTGCATTTTTTTTGCTCTCCTAAGAGGATTCAGATGGCTCTCAGTGTCACTTCCCTAACAAGTGCTATTTGCTGTTTCTTCTTTTTAAAGTTACTTTGGAAGGATTAAGGGAGCTGGGGTTGTTTAGCCTGGAGAAGAGAAGGCTCCAGGCAGAACTAACAGCAGCCTGCTGGTACCTGAAGGGGCCTGCAAGAAGGCTGCAGAGGACCCTTTGCAAGGGCCTGCAGGGACAGGACAAGGGGACATGGTTTGAAATGAGAGCAGAGCAGATTCAGATTGGGTGTGAGGAACAAGTTCTGCACCATGAGGGTAGTGGAACATTTCAGCAGGTTGCCTAGGGAGGAAGCTGAAGTCCCATGCCTGGAGATATACAAGGTCAGGCTTGATGAAGCTCTGAGCAAGCTGCTCTAGTGGAGGATGTCCCTGCTGAGTGCAGGGGGGTCGGACTAGATGACCTTTGGAGCTCCCTTCCAACCCAAACCATTCTATGACCTTCTGAAAAAACAAATGAAATTTTGGCTGTAAGGGAAGAAAAACAAACCAAACCAAACCCCATCTTTGGTGGTCAGGAGAAAACTGAGGGTTTTTGTTATCTGCTTGATGTGGATTTGTGCTTCAAAGTTAGTGCCATTTAAGAGAAATGCAGACAGAGGGACTTTGCTTTGTGGGGAAAGCTCATTGCTCTCTTTTTTTTTTCCTTCCCCTGGAGCTAATAACATGCTGGGTTTCCCTTACCTGGTCTTTTGTTTGTTCTTGCTCAATAACCTTTTCAGGAGTTCTATTTTGGCAGATAAATGGAGTATATCACTCCTTCAGCATTCTACGAACTATTTGCTTTCCAAGCCTCTTTTCTCACAGCTGAGCAGTTGAGGCTAAATCTTGGTGTCTTGGAAGTCCATGTTTACAAACCTAGCCAAAAAGAAAAGCTCTGAATGCATTTGCCTTTCTTTTGGGGCTTGTTTGTTAGTTTTAGGTAGAGGACTGATGGTCTGTTTTTCCCTTTTTCTTCTAAGGGAAGCTGCACAGGAGCCCTTTGCTCTTCTGTAGCTGCTGGAAAGAAGCTGTTAGCTAAGCTTGTGGCTCTCAGAGAGTCAGGAAATTCTTTCCAGTGTGTCCAGATGCTTCCTGTGCACAGGGCTGGTGTCACACTT
The DNA here is from genome assembly GCF_026170545.1 of Melanerpes formicivorus. NCBI lineage: Eukaryota > Metazoa > Chordata > Aves > Piciformes > Picidae > Melanerpes > Melanerpes formicivorus. The sequence continues at coordinate 6,617,801 of NW_027142387.1, forward strand.
GGCAAGTGATTAAAAAATAAATTGATCGCGCTCCAACTGCTTTTATTTTGCATTTAGCCAGGTCCACCATGGAAGCAGAATAGCTTTGCTGCTTGGGCAGTGTCACTGTGCTTGGAGTTGCTTGGAAGAACAAAAAGGAACTGTGTAAAATGTAATCACTTAAATACTTTTTTTAGCTGATGAAAGCCTCCCTTGGCTTTCTTCTCCATGCCACCTGGATGCTGTCCTCCTTGAAGTAACAGAGTAACTCCTGTTCTGCTAACAGAGCAGTGGTGGCACGTAGCAGTGCTGCATTTCAAAGGGCAGGGGAGAAAATGTTGGCATCTTGGCACGCTGTGGTGGATCTGAACTGCCCAAGATGCATCCTCTGAGCCCTTTGTAGGCTGTATTGTTCTCTGTATGTGCCTTTGTGTGGGAAAAGTTGTGTGAAATGTCCATCCTGGTTTTTGCTTATAAAACCTGTGGGCTGCTGGCCCTATGGAACAATAATTATGGGGATTTGCTACCTTTGGACAGGTCTCTCCTAGGCTTCCAGCCACCATGTTAATGAGACATTCAGATAAACCACATTCTCTCCAGAATAAAAGCAGTTTCCTGTGCTTGCTTCTTATCTCCTTCCAAACATGGTGTTGGGAATCCCACCCTCTGTCTCTGCCCAAGTCATAGCTGGGTGTCAAGTCCCATAGTCCCAGAGGAGGATATGCAAACAGGACAGTACAGGAGGAAACAAATACCAGGAGGAACATTCTTGAAGTAGGAATCATCTCAACAGGAAATGTGCTGTTCCTTTCTGTAAAGTTGCTTTGTGTCTGTTCTCAAACTATTTCACGTGTCCTACAAGGAGCAGCTGAGGGGAGCTGGGGTTGTTCAGTCTGAAGAAGGAGGCTGAGGGGAGACCTTCTGGCTCTCTATAACTCCCTAAAAGAAAGCTGGAGCCAAGAGGGGGCCAGCCTCTTCTCCTTGGTGGCAATCAACAGGACTAGAGGACAACATCAGGTTTTCTGTCCTACTTCTGAGCTGCCTGGGGCTCATGCTGAGTACTGTAGGTGAAGCTGTCCTGCATGGTTTAAGGGGTTTTTCCTGGATTTGGATAGATTTGTGTTTGTCCCTTGGTGTGGATTGTCTTCCACTGATGGATTTAGTGAGGAGTAGCTGGCTGGAGAGTGGGTATGATGACATAGCTGGCAGTTTTAGGGTGTGAGCCTTATCCCTTGCATCTCACCAGGTGGTGTGACAAGCATGTCTTGGAGGTGGAGTTGGAGTAGCTCATGTGAAGGGTAGTGATCTCTTAACACCAACTCCCATTATCCCTTTTGCTCTCTTTTGAATGAAAATGCTAGTAGTGCTTAACAGGGGGGGAAAAATTATTTGGCATAGTAAAATAACTTTCCCCTGGAGTACTTTATTGATTCAGTGGGTAGTAGTGAGCTGTGTTCTGTAAATGCCTCCACATGCTGAATGATCTCATTTTTCCATGTGGGAGTAGAGAATAAGCTTAACAACACAAAAGATTGCACGAAAAGGTGGCATTAATTATACAAAATTACCATCAGAAGGCAGATTATTATACAGCACATTCTTTTTGACATTGTGAAACAGCTTTTTAATTTAAGGTTGAGCTTAATCTGACAACACTCAGAAGCTCTGCACTTGAATTTCTGGCAAGGACGTATCCCTAAAGTTAGTTATTGAAGCATGTTAGTAGTTTGGGGAGTGCAAAGGAATTGAAGTTTAAATTCTGCTGAATAATAACGAAGAAGAATTAATTGAAGTCACAGATTTTTAGTCATAACATAGCTTGGTGAGAAAAGTTGAAATGGAAGAATGCCCCAAAGCTTCTCAGAGCCTCAAATATCTACAAGCTGTGAAGTAGTTAACATCTCCTGGACATGCAAGTCATAGAATTGTTTTGGTTGGAAAAGGCCCCCAAGATCATCAAGTCTAGCTGTTGACTTGAAACCACCATGTCCCTAAGTGCCACTATAGGTTATTTGAACACCTCCAGGGATGGTGATTCACCACCTCCCTGGGCAGCCTGTTCCAATCCCTGACCACTCTTGCAGGAAAGAAATTTTTCCAAATATCCAACCTAAGCCTCCCCTGGTGCAACTTGAGGCCATTTCCTCTTGTCCTGTCACTTGTTAACCAGGGAGAAGAGGCCAACCCCCACCTCACCACAATCTCCTTTCAGGGAGTTATAGAGAGAGCACTGAGGTCTCCCCTCAGCCTCCTTTTCTCCAGACTAAACAACCCCAGTTCGCTTAGCTGCTCCTCAAAAGCCCCTTCCCCAGGTTCCTTGCCCTTAATTTAAGTGCAGAAGTTTACAAACAGAAAAAGAAGGGTGGGGGGTTGAAGAAAATTAATAGAGCAAATAGATAGATCAAAACTTAATGTAGACAGCAGGCACCAATTTGTCTGTGGTCACAGTTGCAAAATGTACAGTAAAACAAATGCTGGTGAAGCAAGGATCATGTTTTGCAATTATCCCTGGTGTTGGAGCTGCACAAGCCATTACATGAGTACTTTTTGCCTTTATTTATTCCAGAGAAATCTTGGCTTATTTTGAAAGGGGAAAAAAAACCAAACAAAACAAAAACAACCCACAAAAAAAAGAGGGGGGGGGGGGGGGCAAAAAAAACTTCCACACACCAAAAAACAAACCACCAAAAATACCCAACCTACAGGCTCTCCTTACAGGGTTATGAAATTGGGATGAAAACTCTCATGTGGCAATAACTGGGTTTTCATGTGTTTGCAGGGCCCGTGGTGCTGGGTCTTTGGTAGATGCCCACCTGGAAGTTGCCTGAGCCAGGAGGAAGCTTCACAGCTAGGGGTTGAAATGTAGAGGTGTCAAAGGCAGTCTGCAGTAGAGCAAGAAATGTAACCCTGGTTTTAGGAGGATGGGGAGCTGTGATGAGCATGGGGGTGGTGAAACACTGAACCAGGTTGCCCAGAGAAGTGTGGAGGCTCCAGGCCTGAAAGTGTTCAAAGGTAGGTTGATGCCTTTGGGAGCCTGAGCAAGCTGGTCTGGAAGGAGGTATCCCTGCCCATGGCAGTGGGCTGGAACTAGATGATCTTTAGGGTCCTTTCCAACCTAAACCATTCCATGATTATGAAGAAAAAGACTTGGGGGTGTGGTTGCTGAACGGCTCCCCATGAGCCAGCAGTGCCCTCATGCAGCCCAGAAGGCAGCTGTGTGCTGGGCTGCATCCAGAGTAGTGTGGCCAGCAGGGCAAGAGAGGGGATTCTGCTAAGACCCCACCTCTAATACTGCATCCAGTTCTGGTGTCCCCAGCATAAGAAGGAATCAGAGATGTTGGAGAGATTCTACAGGAGGCCACAAAGGTGATCCAAGGGCTGGAGCACCTCTGCTGTGAGGACAGGCTGAGGGAGCTGGGGTTGTTCAGCCTGGAGAAGAGGAGACTTCAGAGCTGCCTTTCAGTACTTGAAGGGGTCCTACAGGAAGGCTACAGAGGGACTTCTCCTGAGGGTGTCTAGAGACAGGACAGGGGGGAATGGTTTGAAGGTGAGCGAGAGTAGGTTTACAGTGGATCTTAGGAAGAAGTTTGTCAGTGAGAGAGTGGTGTGACTCTGAGACAGATTGCCTGGGGAGGTTGTGAAGGTCTCTTTCCTGGGGCTTGGATCAGACCTTGAGCAACCAAGGCTAATTGAGACATCCCTGTCCATGGCAGGAAAGTTGGAACTATATAATGTCTAAGGTCCCTTCCAACTCAAGCCAGTTTTAAAACACCACCCCTGGTTTTTAAAAGGTGTGGACATGTCATGTGGGGACGTGTTTTAACGGCCATGCTGGTGCTAGGCTGGACTTGATGATCCTGGAGGTCCTTTCCAACCAAAACAACTCCATAAGTCTACGGTTAAGCTTATTTTTCAGATGTTAACCTGTGAAGATCACAACACCCTTGTTCTTACAGCCGTGCTTCAGCCACTTGGGTTACTGGCTGAGACTCTCAGATAATAGAGTATGGCATCCTTGTTGCTTTCCTGGTCTTTTTTATCTGCTTGGTGACAAATGTCACCTTTGTTAAAATACCCTCAGTGCAAGATAAAGTGAGGTCTGAGTGTTGGTCATTGTCTTTTTCCTGTTGAGCATCAGTGACAGCTGGACACAGATTTGCAGCTTTGTTTTTTTGACAATTGAGCTGGTAATGAGGAAAAGGAAGCAATGTGATAAAGGTGTTTCCTCTTAGTGCACTTCCTGAGCACATCTTTCCTCGTTGGTTTCTAACAAAGCCTTCAAGCTGCCTCAAACCATGTAACCAGAGGAATTGGTCTGCCCTGAATGTTTAACTGCTGCAGCTTTCTCACTGCCCCAACCAGATAACTGATTCCTGTATGTCTGAGGATCATTAATGGATGAAAAGAACAAGAAAGGAGGGAATACAGAGAAACAGGGTGGGCTGAGATGAAGTTCTCTGCTCTAGTGGCCTGATACATGTCTTGCCTCCTCCATTGGCACCTGCTCTGTTGATATGAACAACTTCTTTTCCAAAGTGCTCTAGTTTCATAATGCAGTTTTCTACTTACTAATTTCTTACACTGTTAGAAAATTCTTCACTGAGAGAGTCATTCATCATTAGAATGTGCTGCTCAGGGAGGTGGTGGAGTCACCATCCCTGGAGGTGTTCAAGAGGGGATTGGACGTGGCACTTGTTGCCATGGTCTAGTCATGGGGTCTGTGGTGATAGGTTGGACTTGATGATCCTCGAGGTCTCTTCCAACCTTGGTTATACTGTGATACTGTGACTTGGGCACCTTTGCATGGACTGAGAGGGGATCTTATCAATGCTGATCAATATCTAAAAGGTGGAGGTCAAGAGGATGAGGACTGGGCTTTTCTCAGTGGTGCCCAGTGACAGTACAAGGGGCATCAGGCATAAACTGGAACACAGCAAGTTTCACTTAGACATAAGGGAAAAGTTTTCTGTGAGGGTGGCAGAGCCCTGGAGCAGGTTGCCCGGAGAGGTTGTGGAGCCTCCTTCTCTGGACATATTCCTGTACAGCCTGCCCTAGGTGACCCTGCTCTAGCAGAGAGGTTGGACTGGGTGATCTCTAGGGGTCCCTTCCAACTCCCATCATTCTGTAAGCTGCTTACCCCATGCACTGCTGCTTGCCCAGCTGCTGCCTGGGGGTCTGGAGGGAACATCTGGTTGTATAGAAACGCTTAGGAGCACAAGATGGTAGGAGCCAAGTCAGAGCAGAAATTCTTTTGGGACAGAATTTCCCTGGACATGATGGCAAAAGATACCACATTTGAATTGTTATTTTCTTTGCTGGGTTGCCAAGCAGAATAATAATCAGCACTGATGGGATAAATATTTATGGGGAAAAAAAGAATTTCCATCCTGTCTTCCACTTTTGCTAATGTTTGGGTTTCTTTTATCCTCACTGTCTCACTGCTTATTATCAAATCATTTTTCATCATGTTTACTCCTCACCAAGCTTGTGGGCTGCTGTGGTTTTATTGCATATAGTCAGGCTATTGTGAGAAGATTTATTTGGGCTATTTCTGGAGGAATTTCTTTTCCCCATATATTGGAGTACTGCATCCAGCTCTGGAGCACTCAGCACAGGAAGGATGTGGACCTGATGGAGCAGGTCCAAAGGGGGCCATGAAAATGCTCAGGTGGCTGGAGCACCTCTGGTAGGAAGACAGAATGTGGGAGCTGGGGTTGTTCAGCCTGGAGAAAAGAAGGCTTCAGGCAGACCTAATAGCAATCTGCCATTACCTGAAAGGGGCTACAAGAAGGCTGCAGAGGGACTGTTTGCAAAGGCCTGCAACAATGGTTTGAAATGAGAACAGGGCAGATTTAGATTGGATGTGAGGAACAAGCTCTGAACCATGAGAGGGCTGGAACACTGCAATAGATTATCCAGGGAGGTAGTTGAGGCCACATCCCTGGAGATCTTGAAGGTGAGGCTAACCAAGGCTCTCAGCAAGCTGCTCTAGTGAAGGATGCCCTGCTAAGTGCAGATAACCTTTGGAGGTCCCTTTCAATCCAAACCATTCTATTATTGTGCACACTGGTAATAGAGTCTTTCCATATTGCTTGGAGATGCTATTGCAATTTTTTTTCCTGCATCATTTACACAGCAATTAAGCTTTGGGATGGGTTTTTTTTTTCTGGAGGTGTGTGGGGGGGAAGGTTTCATAGTTTGTTGTTCTTTTATTTGCTTGCTTGGGTTTTTTTGGCATTTGTACATATTTTACACAGCCCTAGTATGTTAAAGAAAAGTTAGAGGTCAAGCAGAAGCTCACAGATTCCTCGAGACATTTAAGGTCAAAACTGATGGAGCCCTGAGCAACCTGATGTAGTTGGAGGTGGCCCTGCTCTCTGCAGGGGTTTGGACAAGATGATCTTCAAGGGTCCCTTCCAGCCCAATGTCTTCTGTGTGGTTCTGTGTAATTAATGAGTTTCACCACATGCCCTTAAATCCTTTGTGCATTGGGAGCAGGGCCCAGAAAGCCCTCTCCTGCTGCTTATTTTCATTTATTACTTTAATATTTAATTAGCTTGGTTAGCTGCTATAATTCTCTGTGAGTTTTTAAAAAAATTAATTTGAAACCAATTGGACTAATGCACTGACTGTTAATGACCCAGACCAGCAGATGTAGGAATGGTGGCAGATGGGTCCATCTGAAGGCTCTTGAGCCACAACAGCCTCCATCAGTGCTACAGGCTTGGGGCAGAGTGACTGGAAAGCTCCTCAGCAAAGAGGGACCTTAGTGTGTTGATCAACAGCTGGCTGAAGAGGAGCAAACATGTGCCCAGGAGGCCAAGAAGGCCACCAGCAACCTGGCCTGGACCAGGAGTAGTGTGACCAGGAGAACCAGGGAAGTGAGTGTCCACCTGGACTCAGCGCTGGTTGAGGCCATACCTTGAATATTTGGTTCAGTTTTGGGCTCCTCATTCTAAGACAGACATAGAGGTGCTGGAGCAGGTCCAGAGAAGGACAATGAAGCTGGTGAAGGGTCTGGAGAAGAGGTTTGGTGTGGAACAGCTGAGAGAGAAAGGGTGTTTAGTCTGGAGAAAAGGAGGCTGAGGGGAGACTCAGTGCTCTCTACAACTCCCTGAAAGGAGCTTGGAGTGAGGTGGGGATTGGTCTGTTGAACCAAGTAACAAGTGGGAGAGCAAGTGGGCTCAAGTTGCACAAAGGGAAGTTTATATTGGATATTAGGAAGAATTTCTTCACTGGAAGGGTTTTCAGGCATTGGACCAGTTTGGCTAGGGCAATGGTGGAGTCCTTTTCTGCCATGCAGGCTTCCAGCCAGTCTGCCTCAAGCTTGTAGTATCGCATGGGGTTGTCATGACCCAAGTGCAGGACCCAGAACTTGGCCTTGTTAAACCTCCTATAATTGACCTCATGTTTTGGAGTGTCAAGATCCTTCCCTTTGACCAGTAGACATGCTGATAGTTGGAGGTGCAAGTGAAATTTCAGTGAAGCATTACAAACTCTTAAGCTGTGCATTCTTATGCTGGGCAGATGGACATTGCTCTAAATTTGCAATAAACGTGTCAGACTGAAATACAAAAACCTGCCAGGTAGAGTCAGAAGAAGCTTGCTCATGCTCCATCACTCTTGCTCTTTTGTCTAAGCGTTTCTTAATCAATCTCAAATTGTCATGAAGAACATGCACCTGAGTCTCCTTCTGCATCAAGAGGAGTGTGGCCAGCAGGGCAAGAGAAGGGATTCTGGCCTTTGACTCTGCTGAGACCTCACCTCCAATACTGCCTCCAGTTCTGGTGTCCCCAGCATAAGGACACAGCTTAATAACCATAATCACCAGTGAGAGCTCAAAAAGAGGGAATTAATCTTTCCTGTGTTTTAGGGACTTTTCTTCTACAGCTTTTTACCCAACCCCAAATTTAACTGTGTATTTTACCACCACTCAGATGGATTTGGAGTAGGAGCTCTTAGCTGGGCATGTCTTGGCCTGAAAATTTTTGGCAAATTAATGAGTTCAGGGAAGAAAGAAAGAAAAGCTCAAAGGATTTATTTGTAGGAGCAATTAAAGAGCTCAGTGAGTTCAGTGCAATCCAAGGCATGTGACCACAATGTATGTGTCAGGCTTAAACAAGGAAAGGAGGAGCTGTTCTTGCTAAATGTCTCATTTTCTTCCACTTCCCTGAAAAACTGCCATGAAAGAGGATGGTGAAATTATCACTTGCAGCCAAAAGTTGGCAACCTTGCTGCTGGAGATATGCCAGCTGTATTAAAAGGCCAGGAGAAGATGTGCAGCTGGGAATTCCTCTTGTGGAACTCGTGGAGTTCTTTAGTTTCTTTGAGTCTTGGGATTCTTTAAATTCTTTGAGTCTTCAAGTCAGATTTAGTGACAAGCAAGAGATTGCTCAAGCATGTCATCTGACTTCAGGCTTCATAGAGGTAGTTAAGTTGCATGCAGTAATCAACTGGTCCACTCCAGTACTTGTGGATAAATTAAAGAAGGTTTCAGCCTATGGATCACTGTAGCTTATTTCCACAAAGAGCACAAAATGTTAAAGGAGCAAACTTCTTGTCAGTAGGCTCAAATGTTTACTGTGATAAAAGTATATTGCTGAAGAAGGGAGGGAAATATCCAGCAAAGCAAGGGAGATAATAAAGACACTGCATGTGCCTGTATGTGATTTAAGGGATCTGTGTCTTGTTCTGCTTTGGAACATGCTGCCCAGGGAGGTGGTGGAGTCACCATCCCTGGAGGTATTCAAGAAATGTGTGGCCATGGCACTTGGGGCCATGGTTTAATGGCCATGGTGGTGTCAGGCTAAAGGTTGGACTCAGTGATCTTAGAGGTCTTTTCCAACCAGAACAATTCATTGATTAGTGACAGTAGCTGAGGGCTGGTTTGCTCTGCACATCTACAATTTGCTCTGCAGGTCTCCAGTTTGCATCTTACCCTGCCGGTGCTTGAGGTGACCCTCGGAGTTACTCCAAGCAAGGAGCTGGTCTGTGTTTCTCCAAGGTCCCCACCTGCCTCTCAAGCAGCCTTCTCTTACCGTTTGCCAAGAGCATCTTCCAGTTAGAGCACCTAAAGTTGGTTGTGAGGATTCATGTTTCCTTCCACCCCATGCTTCATTGAATTGGGTTTAAAAATAAAGTACTTTTATTTTTAAACTTCCTTCACCTTTGTTCTGTGGGGTGGAGAGCATCACTCTCCCCATCTGTCTGCCTTCCTTCCCCATGCACTTCCCTGAAATTACTTCTGTATTGTATGCCTAAATTAATTGCACTCTTCCCAGCTTCAGGCAATTTCTTTTACTTTGGCTTCCCAAAGATTGTGGCAAAATCCCATCATTTGTGTACCAAGGGAACTTGCTCATGATACCTTTGTTAGGTGCCTTGCAGCATCTGCTCTGCCATGGAGACCACAAACAACAATATATGAAACTGCAAGCAATGAGTCGTTTCCTCAAGGATTTTCTCTTTCCACACCATCCTCTTCCATGCCTTTCACTGGATTTATGGATCCTGCCATCGTCATTAAGGGGAAATAATGTGTCTTTTTTTCCTAAGTAGTGAGACATCTTGAAAGCTTGTGGTACAGTACCCTGGGTTTAGTGCCTTGCCGCCCATTTGTTTTAAAGACAGACAAAATGCCGCGCTGCTCAGTCATAGAATGCATGGGGTTGGAAGGGACCCTTGAAGGTCATCAAGTCCAAACCCCCTGCAGTAAGCAGGGACATCCCCAACTAGATCAGGTTGCTCAGAGACTCATCAAGCCTGACCTTAAATGTCTCCAAGGATGGGGCCTCCCTCCACCACCTCCCTGGGCAACCTGTTGCAGTGTTCCACCACCCTTATAGTAAAGAATGTCTTCCTGATGTCCAGCCTAAATCTACCCTGCTCTAGTGCAACATACCCATGTAAACAGTCCCTCTGCAGTTCCCTTGGAGGCCCCATTCAGGTACTAGAAGGCTGCTATAAGGCCTCCCCAGGCAATTCTCCAGGATGAACAGACCCAACTCCCTCAATCTGTCTTCATGGGAGAGGTGCTTCAGCCCTCTGATCAGTGTTGTCCATATCACAGTTCCAAGCAGTGGAGACTGACAACTTCTCTCTACTTGAGGGCTGGTTTGCTCTGGAGGTCTGCAGTTTGATCTTAGCAGCTGGTAAGAGGGATGATACCTTCTCAGCAGCAAAGATCTGTAGCTCCGAAGTGCAATCTGACCATCAAGAAATGGGAGAGAGCAGTGAAGTGACATGGGGAGATGAGGGCTTTTTGCCCAGCACTGTGGCTGTTGTTGGCTGCAGTTACAAAACTTAGCTAAAGGTCAGATGGGGGATAAAACTCAGAAAAAGTGAATCAACAGGGAACCATTAGGGATAATGAAATTCCAATATGATTAGTTCTTCTATAACCTCGTTGTGGCACATTCACCATTACTGGCAGGCTCAGCAGAGAGGTCTCCTGACCCAGCGGTAAAATCTGTATGGATTTGCTGTGGGGGTCTTTAAATCTTTTCTGTGTTTGTAATCAACAAAACAATCAGATCAGTAATGCCCTTTCATCTTACTAGGACATTCTGAAAGTCTCCTGAATGCAACAAAAAGAGGGTTCATGCCTTCAAATTGGAAGAAGCTGGATTGAGAAGAAACACGAGGAAGCAATTGTCACCCATGAGGGTGGTGAGGCACTGGGACAGGTTGCCCAGAGAAGCAGTGGAGGCTCCAAACCTGTCAGTGTTCAAAGGCAGGTTGAATAGGACTTTGAGGAAGCTGATCTGGTAGGAGGTGTCTCTGGCCCTGATGGGGTGGTGGAACTAGATGAAGGTCCCTTCCAACCCAAACCATTTTCTGATACCAGCATAAGGAACAGGTTGGGTGATGGACAGTGCCCAGTGCTGGGTTTACACTGATGGAGACCTTTGAATGAGGGAGAAATTAAGAAGCAGTTTTATCCTAGGTTGGGATGGGAAACAAATTAGAGAACTGAATTTGTCTGAAGAGTCATCCTAGCTCCAGAAAATCAGGGTGGGAGGACACATTGAGAGATGGAAGACTACTTGGAAGAAAACCAAAAATGGTATCAAGATATTTGTTTGATTGATCTACAGATTCATAACCAGTTTCTTGAAGCCTTTGATGCCAATGTAATAGAGTCTGGGGTTGGGGTTGGCTGTGGTGGTGGTGTTATTTTGGGTTTGTTTGGGGATTTTTGTTTGTTTGGGTGGGTTTTTTTTCTGTTTTGCTTATTTAGCTTTAAGACTAATTTTTCTGAAAGCTGACAGGATGCTTTTCAGCTCCCAGGGCTAGATTAAACAAGACTCCTACAGCACAACCATTCCAACACAAAAGCAACTGTGAATTGCAATTAAATTGAGGCATCAGCTATAACCTCAGTCTGCAGCAGCACAGCTCCCAAACACAGATATTTCCCTAAAGTGGTAATAGGTTTGGGTTTCTTTGGTGGCTTTTTATTTCATGGCAATACTTCCAACCCCTAAGAAGAATTTGTACAGTAAGGAAACATATTGGATTCTTTTGTGTAAACCTTACAATGCAGAGAGCAGTGGCTTGGCTTGGTTTGAGAGTGTAATTGTGAAGGCCTCTGTGTTAGCATTTTTAGGTGAGTTTGTGAATTTTTCAGTGTCTTGCTTTAATTACTCTGTTTAATCCGTCCTTTATCAGTGCTGCAAACTGCATGAGCCACAGTCACAATGGGAGAAGGATTTCGGACCAGAGAAAAACTCTTCACCAACACTTGCTGTAAGAACAGAGACTCTGCTGCTCAGTCAGGGCAGTTACCACAGTGGCATAAATGGGAGCAAAACTAACCAGCTCTTTTTCTATTCTGTTTCTGGGGGATTTGGGGAGGGAGAAGATAAGCATTCATTCATCTTTGACTTGCTTTACATCCCCTGACTTGAAGTGGTGAGGCTGTAGCCTAGGAGATGCTGTGATCTTTGGTGCTGAGATCTTTTACAGGTAGAAAAACTTCTCTCACTTTTTTTTTTCTTTTTCCTTTTATTTTTTCCTTCTTTTTTACCTCTCCCCCCTTTTACTTCTATCCCCCCCTTGTCTTTTTTTATTCTGTACACCCCTCTTCTCTTCCCCCTGCCCCTCCTTCTCTTTTTTCCCCATCCTTTTCTGTTCCACTTTGAATTTCAGCTTTACATTTGAGGCAGAGTTCCTTTCCATTGTTTCAGTGAAGCACAGCATCATCTTAAGCCTTATTGCTAACTTTGAAGTCATTCAGTATTAAACAAATAACATTTTTGTTCTTTCTTCAACTATTTTAAACATAGAGTGAGGGCACAGTATAAACTGATGTCATTAGTGTGGACTTTCTCACTCTTTGTGATTTAGTATAATGATGTATCTGGGAGAAAGGAGGTACAGTCACTGCTGCTTTGCTGGCTGTTGATGTACAGTTGCTAGAGCTGCTCAGTTTGGGGCTACCTAATGCTAAGAAATGCTATAAACTAGATTTTCATTAAGCATAATGAGCTGGAAAATAGCTGCAGTCCTAAAAAGAAGCAGAGAAAACACGATGCTAATGCAGCACTGAAAGGATATGCAGCATACTCACTGTGGTGAAGCTGATGGGTTATTGATCATGGTTTTGTGTGAGAAATTGTACAAGTTCCATAATGGCTCTGATTAAAATCTCTGGTTGCTTATAGATCACTTTGCTGCTTTTGCATCCAGCTCTGGACTTTGATCATGCTGAAAAAGCTGCTTCACAGTCTTGGAACAACTGATTTTAAAGGCCTTTTCCAGCTGAAATAATTCTATCATTCTCTCTGCCCCTTGGGCACTTCATGGAGACAGTTTGGAGTTGGTGTGGGATTGGTGTCTCCACCAGTCCAGGGTGTACAGGGATGTTGAACCTGCCATGTTTTTCCACGAGTGTGAAACACAGGATCTGTACTGGAAATTAACCTTTAAGCCAGAGCTGTTCCGGGCAGGCATCTGAACATCTGCTGAGCAGTCCTCGGGTGGTCAAGAAAGCCAACAGCATTGTGGCCTGGATCAGGCGTAGCATGTCCAGCAAGACCAGGGAAGTGATTGTGCCCCTGAACTCAGCACTGGTCAGGCCACACCTTGAGTCCTGGGTTGAGTTTTGGGGCCTTCACTTTGAGAAAGACATTGGGGTGTTGGAGCATGTCCAGAGAAGGGCAGGGAAGCTGGTGAAGGGTCTGGTGAGGAGTAGCTGAGAGAGATGGGGTTGTTTAGCCTGGGGATAGAGGAAGCTGGGGGTAGACCTTCTGGCTGTCTACAACTCCCTGAAAGGAGGCTGTAGTGAGGTGGAGGTTGATCTCTTCTCCCTAATATCAAGTAACATGATGGTGGCCTCAAGTTGTACCAGGGGAGGTTTAGGTTGGGTATTGGAAGAACCTTCTTCATTGAATGGGTTCTTAGACCCTGGCACAGGCTCCATCCCCAAAGGTGTTTCAGAGAAGCAGAGATGTGATGTTCTGGGATGTGCTTTAGCCCCAGACTTGGTACAGTTAGAGCATGGTGGACTTGGTGATCTTACAGGTCTTTTCCAGCCAAAATGATGCAATGATTCTATGAGTCCAAAGGCAGATTTCAGTGTCTCCAAGGGCTGTTTCACAGTGATGTTGGTAGGACAGCAGAGGACACACCTCACGTCGAAAGCTATTGATTAAATGTTGGTCTGTTTCTAAGAAAGGTGGTAACCTCCAAGCTGGAGAGACACTGTATTCCCTGATGGATAAACCTGAGCATCCAAAGCAAAGCTGAAACCAGTCAAACGTGCAACAGGTTGTAGGGATGTCTCTGTTCAGTGTGTGGAAGGAGACTGGCAGCTGCTGCTGACTGACTGACCTCCAGCAGTGAGGAGGTTGCAGAGGTTGATAATTTTGAAACCAAGGCATGGTTTGTTTATGAGCTGGGCCAAAGCAAACCCCCATGAGAGGTAGCATGGCTTTGCTGCTGAAGCTCAGGAGATGTGCTGTTCAGCCTGTAAGCTGCTTTCCTTCACTTTTGCCGGTGGTGAGGCTTTGTGCTGTTTTCTTCACGCTGTGGCATTTACTTCAACTGAAATTTGCAAACATGCAATAACTCAGGTCTCTATTGTTTAACCTTCAGGGGTGGGGGGGAGGAAAGTAAGATGATTAAAGCAGGCTTGGATGGAGTTGATGTTGGGTTAGATCTGAGGGGAGGGGAAAACAATCTCAGTTTAAAAGCAGGCAGAAGGTGACTGAGGAATTTGTAAGCAGTGCTTGAGTCAAGTTGTGCTCTGAGCTGGAGCTGATGCAATAGCTGTGTGCAGAGCTTGGATTTTTTCTTTTTCTTTCTCTTGGCTTTTGGCTACTGCATCTTTGTACACTGTTTGTTTCTTCTGTTGCCATATGGGCATTGCATTCTATTGCATTACTCAGCTTAGCTTTCCCTTCCCCATTACATAGTTTTGTGTACAATGTGGGAGGAGTTGTGTGATTTAGTTATACTTTTTTTAAGAGGTTTTGACATCCTTCTGAGTGTGAGGGTTTATGCAGATGTGATTGCTGACTCAGATGGCACTTGGTGACCCTGCATAATTTAGTACCATTGGTGCTCAGAGCCAGTACTGCCTGCTCTTGCTGGCAGCACATCTGAGTGCAATGATCCAGTTCTCTGGAGAGGTGGGACACAAGTGTCCTTAGCCATGGCAGAAGATGTTACTTGGATCTAGCCGCAGAGTCGGCACTGACTAGAGGATCTCTGTCTTGGTCAAGTGCTTTGGGTGCAAAAGAGGTGTTCCCTATCTGTCAAACCACTCACATTTCTCACAGAATGGTGTGGTTTGGAGGGACCTCCACAGATCATCCAGTCCAACCCCCTTACTTGAGCAGGCTCACTCAGAGCAGCTTGCCCAGGGTCACAATGTCCAGCTGGGTTTCAGAAGTCTCCAGAGCAGAAGATTCCACAACCTCTCTGGACAGCCTGTTCTAGGGCTCCAGCACCCTCACAGAAAAGAAGTTTTTCCTTATAATTAAGTGAAACCTTCTGTGTTCTACTTTGTGCCCCTTGCCCCGGAACCAGGCACCACTGAAAAGAGCCCAGCTCCATCCTCTTGACCCACACTGGTTAGCATTGAGAAGATCTCCCCTCAGTCTGCTCTCCTCCAAGCTAAACAGACCTGGGACTCTCAGCCTCTCCTCCTCACAGAGATGCTTCAGGCCCCTCAGCATCTTTCTCCATGAAACTCTTTCTCCTTGGTTCCTGGAACAGGACTGATGAAAACTTAAGTGGTGTCTGATTAATGCTTTTACCATTTGCTTCTGCCCTTCCTGGCTGCATCTGTGGTTGTCTCTTGCATAATCTATCCCCAGATTATAAAATCTTTGGAGGATAAATCATCCGTTTGCCTGGTAGGACTTCCTCCTCCACCTTCTCAGCTCTGGCAGGAAGCTTCTTCACTGTCTTCACTTGGAGAGGGGCCTTTGGAAGTATTTGTTTGTTACATGTATTGCTCAAATCTCAAATGAGGGCAAGACAAGTGTGTCCTATACTGATGTAGAATGACTCTGCTATGAGGACAGGCTGAGGGAGCTGGGGTTGTTCAGCCTGCAGAAGAGAAGGCTCTGGGGACACCTAACAGCAGCCTGACAGTACCTAAAGGGGCTACAAGAAGGCTGCAAAGGGATTGTTTCCAAAAGTCTCCAGTGACAGGATAAGGAGCAATGGTTTGAAATGAGAGCAGAGCAGATGTAGATTGGATGTGAGGAACAAGTCCTGCACCATGAGGGTGCTGGAACACTGCAACAGGTTGTCCAGAGAGGTAGTTGAGCCTCCATCGCTGGAGGTCTTCAAGCTGAGGCTAGCCAAGGCTCTGAGCAAGCTGCTCTAGTGGGGGATGTCCCTGCTGACTGCAGGGGGGTTGGACTGGATGACCCTTGGTGGTCCTTCCAACCCAAACCATTCTGTGATTTGGTGTATTGTGTTTTGAACAGGGAATGTGTGTAAGCCAAAGAATTCTGTTAAATGATCATTTTTTGGGTCCATTTTGTGCACAGCATTCCTCCCATGATATTGCTTTGGGTAAATCAAGGAACTAAGGTTTTGATTTATGAAATGAAGTGAGAACCAGGAATGTAACTACTTGGTAAACTAAACAAAAGTCAGATTTGACAGTTTGACAAAAGTTAAACTGCAGTAGCTGCAGTTTGGCAATACAAAGATTGATTGATATAAAACCAAATGAAAAAATCCAATGGAAAGCATTCATGCAGTGCTAAAAATGAGTTGTTGGGTTTTCTATTCTAACTTTGCTATAGATTTATATGAAATTAGCAAAGCTCTCTCATACACAACTTTAAATAGCCTTGCCTGCGTGTGCAGGCGTGCTTTGCTGTTCCCCAGAGCATTGCTTTGTGATAAGGCAAGGGAATCGTGTTGCATGTTAACCACAGAATTGTGCTGGTTGCAAAAGGTCTTTAAGAGCATCAAGTCCAAACTTTAACCTGAGACTATCACGGCCATTAAACCATGTCCCAAAGTGCCATGTCATAGTATCAGTCAGGGTTGGAAGGGACCACAAGGATCATCTAGTTCCAACCCCCCTGCCATGGGCAGGGACACCCCACACTAGATCAGGCTGGCCAGAGCCTCAGCCAGCCTGGGCTTAAACACCTCCAGGGACAGGGCCTCAACCACCTCCCTGGACAACCCATTCCAGGGCCTCACCGCTCTCATGGTGAAGAACTTCCTCCTCACATCCAGCCTGAATCTCCCCACCTCCAGCTTCATTCCATTCCCCCTAGTCCTATCACTACCTGAGATCCTGAGAAGTCCTTCCCCAGCCTTCCTGTAGGCCCCCTTCAGATACTGGAAGGCCACAATGAGGTCACCTCGGAGCCTTCTCTTCTCCAGACTGAACAGCCCCAACTCCCTCAGTCTGTCCTCATGGGAGAGGTGCTCCAGCCCCCTGATCATCCTCATGGCCCTTCACTGGACACCTTCCAGCATGTCCACATCCCTCTTGTAATAGGGGCTCCAGAACTGGAGGCAGTACTCCAGGTGGGGTCTCACCAGAGCTGAGTAGAGGGGGAGAATCACCTCCCTTGACCTGCTGGCCACACTTCTCCTGATGCAGCCCAGGATCTGATTGGCTTTGCAGGCTGCAAGTGCCCACTGAGAGCTCATGTTGAGCTTCTCCTCCACACATTTCTGGAATACTCCTAGGGATGGTGCCTCCACCACCTCCCTGGGCAGCCTGTGCCAATCCCTGACCACTCTTGCAGCAAAGAAATTTTTTCTGATGTCCACCCTAAACCTCCCCTGGCACAATTTCAAGCCATTTCCTCTTGTTCTGATTACCAGGGAGAGGAGACCATCCCCCACCTTACTGCAACCTCCTGTCAGGGAGTTGTAGAGAGCAATGATAACACATTCCTGTATGACTGCTGTTTCACCCCAGTGCTTATTTTCCAGTAGGAATTTTAATTTTGTGTCTATTTTTAAGAAACCAGCTTTATTTTCAGGTAAAAAATTGTAAAAGTAGATATTTTTTATTAATTCTGACAATCCAGGCTATTGAGGATGACCAAGGGTGAAATGGTATTTGGAACTTGGAACTTCAGGTTAGCCTTTTCCATTTGTCGTTTCCTTTCTTTCAGCAGAAAAAGGATGCACAAAGATAGTCTCTGTGGGTTTAGGAAACAGATGATAGCACACAACACCCTCTGTTTATAGGCACTGTGGTGTTTTAACTTTGAATTAATGGGAAGTTTGGAAAACTTCAAAGCAGGTCAGTGGAGGATTGAGCTCAGGTAGTGTTTGATGTCAGCAAGTGAAAATGGAAGAGGGTTGTCTGCTCCTCCTTGTGTGTGCGAGGGGTGGGGAAGCTGGCTGCCCAGAGCCCTCATTACAGATACTGGAGCAAGTCCAGAGAAGGGCAACAAAACTGGTGAAGGGTCTGGAGAGCAGGGCTGGTGAGGAGCAGCTGAGGGAACTGGGGCTGTTTACTCTGGAGAAGGAAGGCTGATGGGAGGCTTTAGTGCTCTCTAACAACTACCTGAAATGAGGTTGGAGTGAGTTGGGGATTGGCCTCTTCTCCCCTCTGTCAGGTGATAGAAGGAGAGGCAAAGGCCTGAAATTGTGCCAGGGGAGGTTTAGGTTGGAGATTAGGAAATATTTCTTTGTTGCAAGAGTGGTCAGAGATTGGCACAGGCTGTCCAGGGAGGTGGTGGAGTCGCCATCCCTGGAGGTGTTCCAGAAACTCATGGGCACGGCACTTGGGGACATGGTTTAATGGCCATGGTGGTGTGGGATTTATGGTTGGACTGGATGATCTTAGAAGGCTTTTCCAACTGAAACCATTCTGTGAGTTGATTTTATTTATTTTTTTTTTAGTTGATCCTCAAGTGAGTAACCAGAAAAAGAGGAGAAAAACATTATCTAATCAAGGCTTCTCAGTCAGCTAATGATGTCAAGCAGTGACCTTCTCTTTCTCCCATATTTCCTTGGGACTGTATTTCACACAGCTAGGAATGACCTCATCCATCATAGCAAGGTTTTTCACTGCATGGTGGGTTTATCAGCACTGGGCACAGGAAGGAGGTGAAGACTAATATCCTCTGTAATTGAATTTGCAGATTGGAGTTGGAAGGAGGATCAGCCTGTGCTGTTGCCCAGCCAGTGCCCTGAGTTGTCAGCCTCCTGCTAATGAAAAAGGCTTTAATGAGAGCATCGAGCAGGTGCCAGGATAGGAAATGAATGTTTGGTGTGCTTGGATCTCACGTGGGGTTTGGATCTCATGGTGGTAGTTTAGCACAGGGACATGGCTTGCATGGGGTCTTGCTCTGTGCTGACTTTGCTGTGTTTGAGAAAGATGAGCTCTGCTTGAGTGCTTTGGGGGTGACAGTGGGAGCTGGACATTACCATGAAGAAATAAAAGCATAGAATCATAGAGTACATCAGGTTGAAAAAGACCTTTAATGGCCATCTACTCCAACACCAGGAACATAGTATCATAGTATCAGTCAGGGTTGGAAGGGACCACAAGGATCACCTAGTTCCAGCCCCCCTGCCATGGACAGGGACACCCCACACTAGATCAGGCTGGCCAGAGCCTCATCCAGCCTGGGCTTAAACACCTTCAGGGGTGGGGCCTCAGACACCTCCCTGGACAACCCATTCCAGGGCTTCACCACTCCGATGGCGAACAACTTCCTCCTCATGTCCGGTCTGGATCTCCCCACCTCCAGCTTCATTCCATTCCCCCTAATCCTATCACTACCTGAGATCCTGAGAAGTCCCTCCCCAGCCTTCCTGTAGGCCCCCTTCAGATACTGGAAGGCCACAAATAGGTCACCTCGGAGCCTTCTCCTCCCCAACTAGAGCAGGTTGCTCAGAGCCCAATCAGGATCAAACCTCACCTTGAGTGTCTGCAGGGATTGGGCCTCCATCACCTCTCTGGGCAACCTGTTCCAGTGTGCCACCACCTCACAGCAAAATCCTTCTTCCTAATATCCAGTCTAAATCTACTCTTCTCTAATTCACAACCACTGTCCCTTCTCCTTCTGGTGATTTTATATAATCCTGCTGTCACAAAGAAGAATTTTGCCTCCTGATGTAGTTTTCAGCAGCCTGTCACTTTCTCTGCTGTTTCCAATGACGGCAGTGATGCTATTTAAGGTATTCAGAGTTAATCTGATGTGCACATGGGTTGTTAGACCTGGTGTCATTTGAAATTTTTGTCAAGAAAGAGTGGCACCTGGGCTCAGTTTTGGGCACCTCACTGCAAGAAAGACATTGAGGTGCTGGGGTGGTCCAGAGCTGAAGGGTCTGGAGAACAGGGCTGGTGAGGAGCAGCTGAGGGAACTGGGGTGGTTTAGCCTGGAAAGAAAGAAGAAGCATGAGGGGAGACCTTATGGCTCTCTACAACTCTCTGAGAGGAGTTGTGTTGAGGTGGGGGATTGGTCTCTTCTCCCTAGTAACAAGAGCACCAAGAGGAAATGGCCTCAAGTTGCACCAAGGGAGGTTTGGTTTAGATACTAGGGAAAACTTCTTTGCTGCAAGAGTGGTCAGGCATTCAAACAGGCTGCCCAGGGAGGTGGTAGAGTCACCATCCCTGGAAGTGTTCCAAAAAACCACACAGACATGGCACTTTGAGACATGGTTTAGTGGTCATGGTGGTGTTGGGCTGATGATTGGACTTGATCTTAAAGGGCTTTTCCAACATTAATGTTTCTGCAATTCTGTTACTTTTCTGAAAGGCAAGTTGAGAGCTGTGAAACACTGAAAAATCAGCAGTGGAACTGCAGTTTGCAAGTCCTTACAAAAGCAATCTGTTCTCTTGTTGCTTGGGCCAGTCTAGAAGAGGAGTCTCACAGCTTTGGTTTTCCCTCAGAATACGGCGGCATGGGCTTGGACTTCTCCTACAGAATGGCAGTGGCAGAAGAGCTGGGGCACATCCGCTGTGGAGCTATTCCTATGGCTGTTGGAGTGCAAGTTGGCATGGCCACTCCTGCTCTTACAAGGTAGCTTTCAGTAAGTTTTGGGTCACCCTAAAACCCAAATCACTGTGTGTTAAGGTCTGAAACCCAAGGGCAGAACCAAAGCAACACTGTGAAGGTTTATTGTCTGATTGCTCTTCAGCTATGCTTGAGGAAGAAACCTACTCTCTACCTCTCTTAGTTTCTTCTATAGGAGAAAAAAATAATTAAATGTTAGAATATTCTATGGTAATATATAGTAAAACATAGGCTTTGTTTGGTAGCAGGTGATGTGTTTGCAAACACAAAACCTTGGGACCTGGGAGTGCTGGTGGAAAACAAGTTCACCATGAGCTGGCATTGTGGCCAAGAAGGCCAACGGTATTCTGGGGTGCACTGAGAAAAGTGTGCCCAGCAGGTCAAGGCAGGTTTTCTTCCCCCTAAACTCTGCCCTGCTGAGGCCATATTTGGAGTATTGGGTCCATTTCTGGGCTCCCTCATTCAAGAAGGAACAGGGAGCTACTGGAGGGAATCTCTTAAGATTGCTGCTTCACCATCTGCACTATCAGGGACTTCTTACAAAGGCATGGAGTGAAAAGGCCAAAGGGTAATGCCTTCAAAGTGGAAGAAGCTGGATTGAGATAAGACGTGAAGAAGAAATCTTCCCTATGAGGGAACAGATTGCCCAGAGAAACTGTGGAGACTCCAAGCCTGACAGCGTTCAAAGGGCAGGTTGGATGAGGCCTTGAGCAAGCTGGGCTAGTAGGAGGTGTCCCTACTCATGGCAGGGGGTTGGAACTATATGATCATGAAGGGTCACTTCTAACCCAAACCATTCTATGATTTTATGTCCTCAAGTCTTTATTGTTTACTTTTAAGTAAGAACATCTTTTTGCTAGATAAAAGGGTGCCTCCTGGATACTGTTTCTACGACATCCATGAGTCTGTTCCTTTCTTCAGTGACAAGCTGTTGCAAGTCTTAGTTTCTGGAAGTCTTTTGAGATAGTCAGTTAAATGGGAAGTACATTGTAGTCAGATTTTAATGACATAAACAATGGGTTTTCAAGATGTTACCCATAACTGTTTGCCTCTTCACTCTTCCTGCCCTTTTATTCTATTTCATTATTTGTTTATTTGTTTGTTGATTTGGCAACTTTCAGGAAGTTACATTCTTGCTCATGCTTGGAAGGAGCCCTGCAGATTTTGATTTGCATGCACAGCAGTTTCTCAAACTGAGCTGTTTATTTCCTAAAAACTTAAAATAACTGAAGCTTCAAGGCCTGATAGACACTGGGAGCCAAAAACTAGAGTAGTTTTCTAAATGCAGAGGTTGGTTTTTTTTAAACTCACATGTGTTCTTATCTTGCCTGAATTAGGGACTCAAGGAGAGCAAGCTGATTGCATTATGGATACTCTTAAATCCACATTATGTCAATCACTGAGTTGCAGGAGGTTTCCATGCTACCCAGTGGTGCTTGCTGCTGTTCACCATGTCGTTCTAACCCTTTCTGTGCCTGTAAAGAGCATCCCTTCCCTTTGTTTTCCTTGCTTCTTGTGTCTTGAAGATCCAAGGAGCACTGCAGAGCTGGACCTACATATCTGGTGATGGGGTGTGGGATGCATGTGCAGGATGACACTGAAGCAAAAGCAGGGCACATGGCTACTGCATTAATGATAGTTTGAGTCTAGGAGCAGAGCAGAAAGAGATTTGGGAGACTTTCACCTTTTGCTTGTATATGTAAGAAGGAAAATGAGCATAGGTCAGAGTTACCCTCTTCTTGCCTAAAGGAAATCTTTATTATATTCTTAGGAAGTTCGTGAGTAAACTATTGAGTCATCTTTGAGGTAATAGTTAGAAGAGAATGACAACAGATAGAGAGTAATAAGGAAATAATCTGAAAACCTCTCTTATTTATTTCTTTTTGCTTTATCCTTGCTTTGGGGGTGAGTAGTGGTCAGATATGTGAGCTCCAGTGTAAGAAAGCATGAGTTAATGGAGCAGGTCCAGAGGAGGGTCACAAAAATGATCAGGGGGTTGGAGCACCTCTTCTGTGAGGACAGGATGAGGGAGCTGGGGTTGTTCAGCCTGGAGAAGGCTCTGGGGTGACCTAGGAGCAGTTTTCCAGTATCTGAAGGGGGCTACGAGAAGGCTACAGAGGGACTGTTCCCAAAGGCCTGCAGTGACAGAGCAAGGGGCAATAGTTTGAAATGAGAGCAGAGCAGATTCAGATTGGATGTGAGGAACAAGTTCTCCACCATGAGGGTAGTGGAACACTGCAACAGGTTGCCCAGCTTCATTCCTGGAGATAT
Organism: Melanerpes formicivorus; assembly: GCF_026170545.1. Classification (NCBI taxonomy): domain Eukaryota; kingdom Metazoa; phylum Chordata; class Aves; order Piciformes; family Picidae; genus Melanerpes; species Melanerpes formicivorus. Next base: position 6,640,519 of record NW_027142387.1, read on the forward strand.
TAAAGCTGAGGCTCGACAGGGCCCTGAGCAAGCTGGTCTAGTTGAGGATGCCCCTGCTTACTGCAGAGGATTAGATGACCCTTGGAGGTCTCTTCCAGCTCAGCCCATTCTGTGATTGATCAAATGCTGATAGCTGTGTCAGAACTGCCATTCATAGTCACAATTTCAATTCACACTTGGCATGGGGCACTGTATCATACTGGTGTGTCCCTCAGTCCTGCTCAGAACTTGCCTTATGAATTTAATTAGTTCACTTCAGCTCATTTGTTTTGGGGTTTTTTATGCAGAAGCAGAAGAAACAAAACTAAGCTCTGCAGTTCTACCAAGATAATTATCAGCCCAATCACATCAGAACAGTGATGTGCACTAGACATGTTTTCATTCAATGCAGCAATCTCACCTGTCAGCAGAGGTTTAGATACTGGAGATGAATAATGGTGACTTCAAATTCATGATTGGAAGGGCACATCAACAGAACTATCTGAATCAAGGGACCTTCAAACATCATCTTGTGCAACCCCCACCCCCTCATCCCCCCACAATGAGCAGGGACATCAACAATAGATCAGGGCTCAGAGCCCCATCAGGTCAGACCTTGAATGTCTCCAGAGATGAAGCCTCAACCACATCTCTGGGCAACCAGTTACAGTATGTCACCACTCTCACTGTGCAGAACTTCCTCCTAATGCCCAACCTAAATCTTCACTATTGCAGTTTCAAACCATTGTCCCTCCTCCTATCACTACAACCCTTTCTAAACAGACCCTCCCCAGCCTTCCTGTATGTCCCCTTCAGATACTGTCATGTGGTGTCCCCACAGCCTTTTCTTCTCCAGGCTGAACAGCCTGGAGAAGAACTCTCTCAGCCCGTCCTCATTGGAGAAGTGCTCCAGCCCTCTGATCATCTTCATGGCCTCCTCTTGGACCTGCTCCAGCAGGTCCATGTTCTTCTTGTGTTGGGGAACACATAGCTGGACATAATATTCCAGGGTGGACCACTGTCATACACCTCTTCATGTGTCAGAATCTCACTCTTGGGACTTCTGGCTAACTCATACCACTATCTTTTTTTGTGTTTATATTGATGACCTTCCACTTAAGTGTGGGGCAAGAAAGCATGGAACACTTTCATCCATCTCTTAACATGTCAGAACGTCACACTTGAGACTTGTGCATCAACAAGGAGTTCCAGCTGACTGTACAACTGGTGTGTGTGAATCCATACAGATGTGCATGGAAATGTATGGTAGAGCTGCAGAGTTAATGGCATGGGAAACGATGCTCTGGGGTATGGCCTCAGGCCAGCAAGCAGGCATGGTCTGGTCTGTCTTGAGTCTGAGCATGATCTCATTGCTAGCAGTTTTCTAATTCTGGAGCTGTTGAATTGGAAATGAGTGGGTATTGCATTCATGCAAACCTCAGGTTTTTATAGGATGCATGTTAGATGGGTGGAATTTTGCAGGAAACCTCCCCTCATGTTTCTAACATAGCAGCCAGCTGCTTGCTGAGCAGCATGGCCTTGCTGCAAGGCATGGAGATCCCTGATCTTCTGAAGAGAACAACACCAGACATTCATTTATTTATTCATTTTCTTAGTAATTGCAAAACAACTTCTTCTGCAGCCTGATTTTTGGGAAGAGCTAAACTGTTTTCTGGAACTTCAACCAAACAACCAAAGATATCAAATCCTCTGTTGAAATAACCGAAGCTTGGCAAAGCTCTAAGTGTCAGAAAGCACTGCCAAAAATTCCTGTTAGTTCCTCTCAACATCTAGTTTTTCATGTTGTTGGTTGGGGTTTCTGGTCTAATAAGTGTTCAGCCAGCCATGCTTGACCTTACCCCAGGAAAAACAAGGAAAGCCAAGGCATAACAGACACCAGGTCTTTGTTCCAGTTTGCTGGAGGAAGGAGCAAACACTTCAAGCTCACTTCTTGGGATAGCTTCACTGTTTGGGATAGGTGCTGTGATTATCAGCAGAGACAGGACTAGGAGTGGGGCTCAAAGTGGTGTCTGTTAGCTCCCAGCCTGTTCTTTGGCCAGCCTATGTCCTTTGTTTTGAGTCAGGCTTGGAGTGGAGGGGTCAGTCTTAGCTAAAATAACATCACTCCTTTGGAAGTACTGAGACAGTGTTTTAGAAGGAGGATCCAGGTCACTTAGCCTGCTTGTGCAGCCATGAGTGGAGATGCTGACCTGAGAAACCTCTTAGCAAAGAGGAGGCTAAGGTGGAACTTGACTTTTATGGATTTCTGCTCACAGAAGAAACATCTCAAGACCAGAGGAATTTTTCAGTCTAGCACAAGAGAAGTTCAAGATCTGGACCACAAGCTCACCACTCACACTGAAAGACCAAACCAGTCAATGTTAATTAGGACAAAATCAATCATGAAATGAGATGGACCACATTTTGAATTGATGAAAGCAGCTGAATGTTGGGAGAAATGTTCTGGTGAAGGCTCTGAATCATAGCTTTGGAAGGTATCTGTTCATATTTCTGGCTCTGGAACTGGTTTTACCTAGTCACAGGAAAAATTAGCACTGTGTGGGTGGGCCCAAATTTGCAAGTAACTCATAAATAAAGTTTACCTCCAAAAACTTTTAATGTCCTGTCTTGTTCATTATATTGTTGCAGGTTTGGTTCTGATGAGTTGAAAAAAGAGTTCCTTGCACCAACTATCGCTGGAGATTTCGTGGCTTGCTTGGGAATCAGTGAAGCTGGAGCTGGGTCAGATGTTGCAAGTGAGTTAACCTGCAGCCTGTGCTATCATGGAAGGGATCTGGTTTCCCTGTCCCTTCCCTTTGCCACCACCATTTGTAAGAAATACAAGAGAAGAAAAGCCATGTGTCCTCCTGGCCAGGAAGGCAAATGATTTCCTGGGGTGCATGAGAAGAGTGTGTCCAGCAGGTCAAGGGAGGTTCTTCTTCCCTCTACTCTGCTCTAGTGAGAGCACATCTGGAGTATTGTGTCCAGTTCAAGAGGGACAGGGAACTACTGGAGAGAGGGGAGCAGAGGGCTACAAAGATGGTGAAGGGACTGGAACATCTGTCTGATGAGGAAAGGCTGTGAGAGACCTGGGGCTGTTTAGTCTGGAAAAGACTGAGAGGAGATCTAAATTTTTACAAATATCTGAAGCATGGGTGTCAAGAAGAAGGGACCAGGCTCTTCTTGGTGGTACCCATGACAGGGCAAGGGGCAACACCCACAAAGTGGAACCAAGAAAGTTCCACCTCAACCTGTGGAAAAAATTCTTTGCTATGAGGGTGCTGGAGCAGTGGAGCAGGCTGCCCACCCAGAGAGGTTGTGGAGTCTCCTTCTCTGAAGGCTTGCAAAACCCATTTGGAAGTGTTCCTGTGTGACCTGCCCTGGGTGATGCTGCCTTGGTGGTTTGGACTAGATGATCACCAGAGGCCTCTTCCAACCCCTACCATTCTGGGATTCACAGAATAGAATCATAAAATATATCAGGTTGGAAGGGACCCTTGAAGGTCACTTTACCAAACCACCTTGCACGGTGAGCAGGGACATCTCCAACTAGATCAGGTGGCTCAGAGCCCCATCCAGCCTTACCTTGAATGTCTCCAGGGATTGGGCCTCCACCATCTCTCTGGGCAACCTGTTGCAGTGTTCTATCACCCTCATCATCTTCCTGCATGATCCATTGCTGTTTTCCTTTCTAGCTAATTGATTGTGTATAAGAAAAACTCAGTAAGTTTGATAGCCTTGGTTTGCATTAAAATGAGCAATTGGAAATGTAAGAAATGCAACGTGATTTATTTTAATGAATGCCTCTCTTGTTTAATTAGATGATTATCAGAAGTTCCTAAATAGGATTTTAATATTTTGATGCAATGTTGCAGATGAGAAGTAACACAAATATTCTCTTAGCTGCATGTTGTTTCCAATCCAGTTTAATTGCTGTGACACACTCGGGTTAATAGAATTAAAGAGAAATTTGGGATCAGCTGGGATTCTCTGATGAGCCCAGACTGCAGCTGGCAGGCAGATTGCAAGATGAAGTCATGATACTTTTTCACCTGTCATGGAAGCTCTGATACACATCCAGAAACCAGCTTAAAATGCTTCTGCAGGGTAATTAAAAGAACAACTTGGGCCTGAGTAGCACTGGGTTATGTTCTGAGTAGCACTGGTTTGTACCAGGCAGAAAGAATCACACAGAATCACAGATTGGAAGGGACCTCTGAAGATCATCTAGTCCAACCCTCCTGCCAGAGCAGAATCACCTAGAGTCAGTTGCCCAGAACACATACAAGCATGTTTGGAATGCCTACAGAGGAGACTCCACCTCTCTGGGCAGCCTTCTCCAGGGCTCTGTCACCTTCAAAGTGAAGAATTTCTCTTACGTCTATATGGAACCTCCTCTACACCAGTTCTTTTATTTCAGTTCTAGTTTTCACCCTTGACTCTCTACAGTGGACACACCTTGGAGTCAAGAAGCTCATTTCTCTCCTATAGCCTTAGCTTTCTTGTAGCCCCCTTCAGGTATTGGCAAGCTGCTATTAGGTCTTCCTGGAGCCTTCTCTTCTCCAGGCTGAACAGACTCAAGTCCCTGAGCTTGTCCCCATAGGGGAAGTGCTCCAGCTCTCTGATCATCCTCATGGTCTCCTCTGGACCTTCTCTCTTTCTTCAAGTTATCTCTTCCAGGCAACTGCACCAAGCAGCTGTTCATCTCTATCCCTTCAACATAGATATCTTGGCCCATTTTATCTCAGTGGAATCCAAACTTCCTGCTTTTCTGGGTTTAGCTCATCTTTTCTGAGCACACAACCCCCCTCACACCTTTATTGAATAGGTGTCTATAATGGCACAAACACTAGCAGAAGCATCACCTTCTGGCTAGCTATGCAGATCATCTTCATTGAATTTGAAAACTTAAAGTAATTTCTTGCTGGACAATATCTCAGCTCTCTGATTGATGATGCCTCCTATGTTTATGTTACCAGCAAATTTCATTAGTTTATACCTCAACAGGAGAAAGGAGCCTGGATCAGGCTGCCCAGAGAGGCTGTGGAGTCATCATCTTTGGAGACTTCGAAGACCTCTCTGGATGCATTGCTGTATGACCTGCTCTGGGTAATCCTGCTCTGGCAAGGGGTTGGACCTCTGGAAGTCCCTTCCATCTCCCATCATGCTATGACTCTTTCAAAGATTATTAGTGCAAATACTTAATAGGCTTTGTCCAAGAGCTCCAACAGTGCCCTCTCTGCCTGTCAGCACTTCCTCTTTGAATGCAACCTGATGCAATTTCCCCTTTGCCAAGTTCCTCACCCACATTTCCACTTTTGTCCTAATTCTTGTGTTTTTCAAAGTTTTAACTCCTCATTCCTGAGTGGCAGCCATTTGAGTTTGTTTGGGTCCAACAGGAACCGCTTCTGCTTTTCTCTGGAAAATGCATTTTTGTTACAAGCAGAATTATGAAGACACCACTGGTAAAGGGAATTCTTTTTCCTTCCAAAGATGTTCTGAGGCTGTGCAGCCTGCCAAAGCCAACAGCCCCTGCTTCCACTCATTTTCAGCTCTGTGCAGCCCTTGCTTTGTCAGCTGGATTGTGAATCTTGTGTAATCTCATGTGAAATATTTAGGTTTGGGGTGTCCTCTGTGTGCCCCCTGAGTTTTCTCATCCTTTCTTCATTTCTGTGGCTGAAACATTTCTGTTTGCTGCCTCCATCTGCTTTGATTTTGGTGGTTTTCAGCTGCAAGTTTGAACTCAGTCTGAGCTGTGGCTGTTCTTACCTGACCTCCAAACTGTAGCTTACTTTGCTGATTAATTTCTTTCTTTTCCTATAGGCCATCTCCTGTTTTTTTGTTTCAGGATTGGTTTGGGTTTTTAAGTGTTCATTCATTTAGTTAGATTTGAAGCTGTTTCATGCAAGTTTGGGGTTTCTTTTCCTGTTTTGATCGTGTTAATTCCAGATAAATGTTCTTCATTTTTTACCTTAAGGATGCCTATCCTTGATCAGAGTTTTGACCTTAGAAGTTGAAGCCAACATTGCCTTTTGTCAAATCTATTTAGCTGCATGGGTGGGCTCAACAGCATAGTGGAGAAGAAAGCTCGAGGCTCAAGTGTGTTGTGTGAGCAAGTATGGTGAAGTGAACATCCCTGGCTGCTTGTGTGGCACTGGGTGTCTCATATGTCTTTTGATGATGCTTTGTAGCCTTTCCTAGAAGGTGCCCTCAGAGCATACTCTCCAAGCTGTTGAGTTATAGGCGCTACAAGGCATGCCCAAAATCAGTTACAGCGCATCCAGTGAAGTATCATCTTCCCAGAGCTGTGTGCTGTCAGAGAGAATAAGAACAGTCAAATATTCCTAATTAGTTTCCCAGCCAGATTCCTGAGGCTGAGCCCACTGGACTTCAGTAATTTGTTAAGTAGTTTTTCAAAGCCTGCTGTGTTTTAAACATAAGACTGACTTATTGACTTGATCATCCTTCCTCTAAAAAATCGACTCTCCACCAGTTGATTTTAAGTAGTCATTTCTCAAGTGTTGGAAGCAGCCTATCAACTCTCAATCTGGAAGCACTTGAATGTTGCCACTAGTGAAGCATTGTTCTTTAATCTGTGTCTAGATGGTTAGTCCTGTGAGCCATGCCTGCAAGAACTGTCTACATCTGTGATAACACTACAGTGCTCAGTGTTCCTCTGCAGTCCTTCCTCGGGACCTCAATCTAATCTCTTCAGTAGCTGTTCCACAACAAAGGGATGTGTGATGTAAATCGCTGTGTAGTGATTACACCCTTCTCACACTACTCCAGTGTCATGTTTCTTCCTCCAGCTATTGTCTGTCCTTCATTTATTATTTAGTCTCCATGAGTACGATTGTCCTGTGTCTGTGTCCATGTCTTATAAGCATCAGTACTGTGGATTCCTTCAGGTTGCTGACCTTCATCAGTACACAGATTTCATATCAAGTCCTCAAGTCCCTTGGACAGATTTGGCATAATCCTTTCATCGACTGCTGACTTTACCCACATTAGTCCTGCCCTTGCCTTTCTGTTCCTCATTACCTGCTTCCAAGTTCCTTTCAGCTATGGCTGTATCCAATATTCCCTTGGTTTATACCTTAGACAATTTCCTCTCATCATTTCTCCCCTGTTCTTTGATTTTCAGCCATGCTAGCCTCAGTCCTAATTTATCTTCTAAATGAAGGTTAGGTACCTGGGTTTGCTTTACGTTTAGAGCCTTCAGGAAGGAGATTGAGGTAGGTGTAAGCAGCTGACTTAAATGTGCCTGCCTACTTCAAATGGTGTCTGATTCCTACCCTCCAAGTCCTCAGTAGATAGGCTCTTATGGGCTTCAAAGTCTCATTAAACTCACAGGTACTCTGAGGGGTGTGGTAGAGTTCTCATAGCATCAACTATTTATAGCTAGGTATCTGCTGGAGAGTCTTCCATAGTTGGGGTTTTGGTTCAATTACAGGAGAAGGAAGCCAGCCCTGTGGAAATTCTGCAGCAGTGTAAATACCAGCTAAGGACTCTTTTTTTTTTTTAGGGGCGACCATACTGCTCTCTGCAACTCCCTGAAAAGAGGTTCTAGTGAGGTCAGCTATCAATAGGACAAGAGGAAACATCCTTGACTTGCACCAGGGCAGGTTTAGATTGGAAAAAAAATGGAGGTTTTGGTTTAGATTAGGAGAAACTGCTTTTCTGAAAGAGTGGTGAAGCATTGGAAGGGGTTACCCAGGTGGAGTCAGCATCCCTGGAGGTGTAGACACAGCGTTAGGGACCCTGGTTTTAGAGGGCATGGTGGTGTTAGGTTGACAGTTGGACTTGGTCTTAGAGGCCTTTTCCAACCTTAAGGATACTATGAGTTGATTCTCTGATTTTCTCTAGCTGGCTGTTGCAGCTAGGGCTGGTTGCAGCATGGTATGAACACTCACAGATTAAAATAAGATACCTTTTTTTGGCCAGGGATTATGAATAGGATGTATTTCAAACTCCTTCATGTCCAGACACTCTTCACATTGAGAGATGGCTGTTGGAAATTGTCCTAGCTTTGGATTTAGCAGGCTGTTGTGAGCAGGAACACACAGGAAGTGGGTTTATCTGTATGCAAACACAGATATGGAGGCTGATGGTTGTTTGAAGTCAGGACTCTGAAGTCAGTAGTGCTCAGTGACTCATGTTCACAAGAACAGAAGAGCCTAACAGACCACCAAAGGCTGAAATGTTCCCGGCCTGAGTTTATAACAACCACATTTACGTAGGAAGGTTTTCCGACTTCACCCACTGCGATGAAGACTCCACCTAACCTTTGGCACCGGACTTGGTAGAGTTAGATAATGGTGTGGGCTTGATGGTCTTAGTCTTTGCCAGCCAAAATTATTCCATGATTCTATAAACTAGGATGAGAGGAGTGGTTTGGTTTCCCTGGCTTGACTTCCAAGAGTTGTGACCTGGAAGGATTGGAGGGCTTGGGGGCTATGAGTCTCAGAATCACAGAATGATAGGGATTGGAAGGGACCTCTGAAGATCATCTGACCCAACCCCCATGCAAAGCAGGTTCACCTAGAGCAAGTTGCACAGGATGGCATCCAGGCAGGCTTTGGAATGTCTTCAGAGATTGAGCTTCCACTGTCTCTCTGGGCAGCCTGGTCCAGTGCTCAAATTTAGATGGAACTACTTATAGTCAAATTTATGCCATTATCTCTTGTTCTGTCACTGGGGACCAATGATCAAAGCTTGTCCTATCCTCCTGACACCCACCCTTTAAGCATTGATAGGAATTTGCGTGACCCCCCTCCCTCAGTTTTCCGCTCTCCAGGCTAAAAAGCCCCAAGTCCCTTATCCTTTCTTCATAAGAGATGTTTTAGTCCCCTGGTCATCTCCATAGCCCTTTGCTGTCTCCCTGCAAAGCAGTACAAAGGGAGAACTAAATATCGCTTAGACTTGATGATCTCTGGAGATGCCTTCCAACCCCTAGCATTCTGTGATTCTATGATCAGTTGTCTTGAGAGCAAGGGAGTGACTCTGCCAGTCCTAGAGGAACCAGCTGCTGCCTCCTTCCCAAGAATAACCCTTTGTTTCCTGTGGTTTGAGATAGGCATCAAGACAACAGCTGTGAGGAAAGGCGATGAGTACATCATCAATGGCGGCAAGATGTGGATCACCTCCGGCTGCCAAGCGGACTGGATGTGCCTGCTGGCAAACACCAGTGAAGGACCTCCTCATCGAAACAAATCCCTCATATGTCTGCCAATGAATCTGCCTGGTAATCACTGAGCTGTTCCTCTTCACATCTGATGTCATTGGCAGGGCTGTGTATGGCAAATACATGTTTGACAGAGGGCTGTGCAGTCTTCCACTGCCATAGCAAGGGGGTTCTGAAATGCATTTGCACACTTCCACAGAACAGGTGAGTTCAGGAGGAAACAAGAAGGAAATTGAATATTTTAGAAGGACCTGATGTGATAGGGAAAGGGTTTGGACCAAAAGAGGGGAGATTTACACTGGATATAAGGAAGACATTTTTTACAGTGAAGGTGGTGAGACACTGGAACAGGTTGCCCAGGCAGGTGGTAGATGCCCCATCCCTGGAAACCTTCCAGGTCAGGTTGTATGGGGCTCTGAGCAACCTGATCTATGTTCCTGCTCACTGCAAGGGCGTTGGACTAGATGACCTTAAAGGTCCCTTCCAACCCAAACCGTTCTGTGAGTGTCTTGTAAGTGAATTTCAATCTGGAGTAACTCGAGCAAGTGAGTTGCCTCGGGAATTAAGCAAGTTCTGAGTGGGTTGTGAGTTTCTACAACCTTTGCTCATGCAGGATAGGCTTTGAATGGAAACTCACAGAGGATTAAGCTGAGCTGCTCATGTGAGTTACTGTAGCTTTAGAGAGGGGTCTTGTTAGGTCACACAGCCTCTACACAGACCTTCCTTATCATAGAACATATTGGGTTGGAAGGGACTCTTAAAGGTCATCTTGTCAACCCCCCTGCAGTGAGCAGGGACATCAACTAGATCAGGTTGCTCAGGGTCCCATCAAGCCTTCCTAGCCTGTGATAAACAAGGTTTTATTAGAAAAATTGCCTGAGTCACCTGAAGCTTATCTGCAGAGAAGTCTTCCTAAAAACAAAATTGCAGGCCTCAAAGTGTTCATGCTTCCATTCTTGTATGATTCAGAGATTCACAGAATGGTTTAGATTGGAAGGGACCTTAAAGATCATGCAGTTCCACACCCCTTGCCAAGGGCAAGGACACCTTCCACTAGACCAGGTTGCTCAAGGCCTCATCCAGCTTGGCCTTGAACACCTCCAGGGATGAAGCATCCACAACTTCCCTGGGCAGCCTGTTCCAGTGTCTCACCACCCTCACTGTAAAGAGTTGCTTCCTAATATCTGGTCTAAAACAGATACTGGACTCCAAAAAGGTCACTCTGCCAAGACCTGTTGATTGTGGTCAGTGAGTGGATTGTATCAGAAGTGAGATGTGTCAGGAAAGCAAAGAGCAAAAGCATGAAAAGGCTGCCGTTTGACACAGAAGTGAGCAGGAAGCTCCAGATGGTTTGATACATCCTAAGGATATCTGTCTGCCAAAGATTGTTCTTCTTGGAGGGCAGCAGAGTAAGACTGTACAGGAAGTGTCTGGAAGATGTCACCAAATGATGCACTATCAAGTGCCTGTAGATGTTTGTGTGTCAAAGCTCAAGGAGGAGTGCAACAGAGAATGAGTATGTTGTGTCTGACTAAGTGCTGCTGTCACCAGCCTGTATGACAGGGTAAGGAAGGGATCCATGCTGCAGCAGGGATTGTAACTCCCTCCTTGCGTGTACCTGGAAGGATGGAGAGAGACCAGGCCAGCACCTTGCATGGAAGTCTGAATTGTTTCATACTTGAGTCATGTGGTGATAACGGGGAAAAAAAAAGAGATCCAAGTCTGAAAGCCAATTATTAACTTCAACAGCACAACTAACTCAGAAGCAAATGAAAGCTGTATTTACAAGCAAAAACTACACTCTGCAATGGAATGCAATGAATATGTACAAGATATACAGTATTTACAATATTATACAGATAGTTACAATTAGTAAACAACACAGAAACCCCTCTGGTTCCCCCAGAGTCCAGGGAAGCTGCTCCACTGCCCCTCTCCCCCCACCCCCCAAACCTCCTTCCCCTTCCCCTTTGTACCCTGCTTGTCACAGCTTGTACTTAAACCAGCTAATTTTTTGTCAGTGACCTAGGAGAGGAGATTGAATGCACCCTCAGTAAGTTTGCAGATGACAGTATGTTGGGAGGAAGTGTTCATCTTGAGAGTAGGAAGGCTCTACAGAGGGACCTGGCCAGGCTGGATGGATGGGCCAAAGCCATCTGTGTGAGAATCAACAAGGCCAAGTGTTTGTGTCACAATAACCCCATGAAGGTTCCAGGCCTGGGGCAGAGTGGCTGCAATTTGCCCAGCAGAGAAAGACCATGGGGTGTTGGTTGACAGCTGGTTGAAGGTGAGTCAGGGTGTACCTGGGTGGCCAAGAAGGCCACCAGCATCCTGGCCTGGATCAGCAGTGGTGTGGCCAGCAGGAGTAGGGAAGTGATTGTCCTGCTGGACTCAGCACTGGTGAGGCCACACCGTGAGTGCTGGGTTCAGTTTTGGGGCCCTCATTCACACTGAGTTGCTGGAGCAGGTCCAGAGTAGGGTGACAAAGCTGGTGAAGGGTCCGGAGAACAGGGCTGGTGAGGAGCAAACAAGACTCATCTAGCAACACAAAGGACTGGCAGCAGTTGTTCTTCTTGCAGCACAGTCCTTAGCAAACCTTCCCCTCACAGGGGCTGTAAGCACAGCTCCATGTGGAGGAGGAGCAGTGAAGCCATAAAATGAGCTGGACTCTGGGACTTACACAGAAACACAGCAGTGATATTCCAACAGGAAAAGATGTTCCAGCAATCATTTGGGTCTGTTTGGGTTCAGATTGTATTTGTCTAGCTCTGATTTTAATGCAGGTACAAACCACAAATGCTTTTTTGGCACGACGGGGTGCCAGTTGCTGGGTAACTTTCAATCCAAGAGTCAGAAATTCTTACACAACTGTTCTTACTTAATTCCTGCCTTGAGCACACATCAAAGCAAGTCTTCCTAACTCACAGTCTGTTTGTAGATTGGCTGGTGGAGAAAAAAAATCTTGAGTGGAAGGTATGGAAGTCTATGTGGACCTTCTTTGGAGAGCAGGCTTGGCATTTGGAAGTCCTGTCAGTATTTCCGCTCTGCAAAGAGATGAAACTTTCCACAACCTTATGCCATGCAGCCAGGCAGAGTGGCTTTGCAGGCAGAAGTTGGCAGTCACAGCCTTCAAATTCAAAGTGATTTTCATATGGCTGAAGGTCTCCTGTCAGTAGAAGCTGAGATGTCTATATGAACTCAGATGTTGACTGAAAGCCATGAAGGGTAGCAAGGTACACAGTAGAGAGAGGAACCATGACAGTCTGTGTAGGGACCAACTCCTACAAAGCCACATTCCAGAGTAGTAGAGGATTGAAAAACCATTAGAATCAAGAGGTAGCTATAACCAAAACCTGCTCATCACAAAACCAGTCAGAGTACCAGCATGTGGGTAGTAAAGTGGTGGTTGTCCTGCAAAGACACACATGCTGCTTTGGAGGAGAGTTTTCCTTTGCATGTTGACTTGGCAGATGCAATAAGGATGCTTGGCACAAGTCTTCACTCCCGGTTGTTGGCCTTGGTTTACCTCTGAAACATTCTTGACTTCCACCCTGAATATTCACATTAGCCCCAGAGCAACAAGGAGGTTAACTCCAAAGACAAGGGAAAGGCCAGCAAAAAATCAGTGATGTCTGTTAAGATCTCCTGGCAGAGTGGCAAGCTATGCTTGGATCTGAGCAACAGCAGGAAAGAACTTGTAACTAGGGAAAAGCAAACAACAGGATGAGTCCTACCTGATAGGAATAGGGAGCTGTAGTCTGATGTGGCCAAACCTGGAGGAACTGAGCTGATCTCCAGCAGGCTATTGCCTGTGGAGTCAGTGCTGTGCTGGGAGGTTTGTGAGGAGGCAAAGCTTCTTCACAAGCAAAACTCAGGTGTCAGAAAGAAGGGGCCAGTCTCTTCTTGATGATACTTGTGACAGGACAAGGGACAAAAGACATAAACTGGAACCCTGGAAGTTCCACCTTAACATGAGGAAAACCTTTGCTGTTGGGATGCTGGAGCCCTGGAGCAAGCTGCTTAGAGAGGTTTTGGAGTCTCTTTCTCTGGAGGCTTTCAAGACCCATTTGGATGCCCTCCTGTGTGACCTGCCCTAAGTGACCCTGCTTTGGCAGGGGTGTTGGTCCTGATGATCTCCAAAGATCCCTTCCTACCCCCACCATTCTATGATTCCATGTTCTTTATGAACCCTCCTGTGGCTACTTAGATGAACTAAAACTTATTTTGTAGGGCATCACAAGAGAGTTACAACAAAATATGGGATTGATGTGGAATTGTTGGATGTTTGCAGAAGTTCCACATTTGAGTCTTAACCTCTTCTGAATAGGAAAAAGTGCTGTGGGGTGATTGTCAGCTCTCTCTGCTGCAGGTACCAGGAAAAAAATCAGGATGGTATAGGAAGGGAAAGAAGGAAGAGGAATTCCAGGAAGATAAATTTTCTAGTTGCAGCTTAAAACGTAGCTCTGCTTCTGTCACTCTTAAATCTTGATCTGCTGTTTCACAGCAATGCAGGCACTTGGCAAATACTCCTAAACTGAATTCCATCATTTGATTATAGGGTACTAAAACTCAACCCTGGGCAAACAAGTATTTCATTTCAAGGCGTGCTTGAAGTAAGTTTATTGGTACTAGGAACCAAGTGGTGTTGTTTGGGGACATAATGAAAAGGGAAGCTTTTACATTTGCAGTTTCTGATTTGCTAGTTGAGTAAGGGTGAGGGGGGGAAGTCTTAACAATGGTATTTGGGCCATTCTGTTGTACTTGAATTTTGAGTTTTAAATTCCAGGATCCTGTTATTTGTTTTTCCTAGAGGTAGGTTTCACTGTGGTCTTGGCACATACCTGCACATCTACAAACTTCACCTGATTAAAACACTCTGCTTGTACTTAATGCTTCTACCTTTGGTGACCTTTCCAATGCCCCCTGTTTTCTCTCAGGGATTCACATTGCTAAAAAGATCGACAAGCTGGGCATGAGGTCATCAGACACAGCTCAGATCTTTTTTGAAGACGTAAGAGTGCCCAGCAAAAACGTCATTGGTGAGGAAGGGAAGGGCTTCACTTACCAGATGTTGCAGTTCCAAGAAGAGAGGCTGTGGGCAGTAGCCTCTGGTAAGTCATCATTTGTGCTTCTGGGGCCAGGCAGGGACACAGGGGTCACCCCTCTCATGACTAACAGCACTTTCCTTTACTGCAGACTGCATTGATCCCTTACCATCTGCTTCTGAAATCTGTCCTAGCCTGGGTGCAGACAAGCTTTGTGTAGGAAAAACTGAAACAGAAAATACTTCATGAGGCAGCTTGGAGGCTGTTTTGCTTTCTTTTTATTGTTGTTTTTCTGCTGATAAGAAAAAATGGCATCATGTTATGTCTGCTAGAAATACAGTACAAAGGCTGCCAGATAGTGGCATGGAACAGAGGGCTGATGACTTTTACTATACTACAGTAAGCTGTGATGCTTATCCTCCATTGAGGAAAGTTAATGCGGTGGCTGTGTGAAAAAGTGACTCCTACAGGATGTAAGAGCTTGGTGGATCTGTCTTGTTTCTGTACACTTTGGACACAAGTGGTGTAGCAGCAAATTCCTTTCCCTGAAGTGATGCTGTCATAGAGTTCCTGTTACCCTGAACTCAGGCTATACTCAGAGCCACGTATTTGAGTCGTATTGAATCTGGGTTTTCCATGATGTCCCAGCTCATTGTGAGGGAGTTGGACTAGGTGACCTTTCAAGGTCCCTTCCAACTATGGTTCCAAGTAATAACCAGATCCAAGTCTGGCTTGGCCATTTTCAGTCTCTCAACCTTCCCCCCACCAGCCCCTCAGTGTTTGCTGATTCAGTATTATGTGGTTCACTGCAAGAAGTCTGAGCCCCTAAATCTCTGAGTGGTGTAAATAATGTGACCCTACTGGAGCTGTTGTGCATACCAGGTCTGTTACTGCATGTGGCTGGGGAGCTGGGAACTCTTAAGAAGTGAATTTCTGGTTCAGTGACCAAATGACAAATCTCCCACTGTTGTGGGTTGGTCCCAGACCAACTATTTGAGAGTTCAACAGCTTTAAAAAAATCATCGCTTTGGGCCAAACAAATCTTAGTTCAGCTTGACTTAAATAGCAACTGTGGGAGTAGTTTGAGCAAAGAGGCAGTTAAGCTTGCAAGGGATGCTGCTGCAGACTCAGGCAAGGAGGAGACGTGGTCCTGCTGCTGGTCCTGCTTTAATGCTGGTGTACACAGAGAGGAAGGACATGCATTGTGCGTTTTTATGCTCAGTTTGAACTCTGAAGTGAAAACAATGAGAGTCTCTGGGTTGCAGAGCTGCTTCCCAGGCAGCAGAGCAGCCTGCTGCCTTAGTCATGCCCCAGGCAAAAGTGACACCCACTGACAGCATCAAGAGCCAAAGCCTGGCAGGAGAGGTCACTCCTCTGAAAACCACTGGCAACTTGGTACTGTCCAACCTTGCACAACTACCCAGCAGACACCCTGCCCTGCCAGGAAGTAGGACACCAGGTTTCAATTCTTTCTTTGTCCCAGAACAACACAGCAGGAGCAGGAAAACCCTCACCCTGGATGAGCAGCCTGGGAAAGGGCATCCTTGCTCCCCAAGCATGGCCATCAGGGAGGAAGAGCCTTGGAGCTCACCAAGGGAGATGGAGCTGGCTCCTGAAACACAGTGCCCAGTGTGTTACACAGAACCACACAATACATCTGGTTGGAAGATACCTTCAGGATCCTTGAGGTCCCTTCTGACCTGGTATTCTGTGAATCCGGTGAATCATCCAGTCCAACCTTCGACCCAGCACTGAAGGCTCGACACTAAACCATGTCCCTCAGCACCAGGTCCACTGGGCCCCCTTGTCCTGCTTTCATCCAGTCTCTGGTATAAAATGCTCTAGTCTGCCCTAGTGAGGCCTCATCTGGAATTTGTGTCCAGTTCTGGGCTCCCCAGTTCAAGAGGGGCAGGAAACTACTGGAGACAGTCCAGTGGTGGTCTACAAGGATGATTAAGGGAACTGAAGATCTCCCTGGTAAGGAAAGGCTGAGAGCCCTGCAGGTGTTTAGCCTGGAGAAGAAAAGGCTAAGAGGCTATCTGGTCAATGTTTACAAATTCCTTAAGGGTGGGTGTCAAGATGGGGCCAGGCTTCTTTCAGTGGTGCCCAGTGACAGGACAAGAGGTAATATGGGCAGGAAGTTCCTTCAAAACATGAGGAGGAACTTTACTTTTTGGGTGGCAGAGCACTGGAACAGGATGCCCAGAGAGGTGATGGGAACTCCATCTCTAGAGCTGGTCCAAACCTGCCTGGTTGTGTTCCTGTGCAACCTGCTCGAGGTGACCCTGCCTTGCTTAGGGGGTTGGACTCAATGATCTCCAGAGGCCCTTTCCAACCCCCCACCATTCTGTGAAAGCACTGGCAGCAGGGACAGGACCACACTGGTTTGGGCCAAGCTGTAAACCTCCACCCTTCTCTCTTTATTAGTTGTGTTATTTGTGGCCAGATTTCAGAAGGTGTGGGGAGTTTCCTCCCTTCATCATCTTGTTTGGGATTTTAAATTTCCAGTCAAACAAATTTAAACCATAAATGGAAAACTAATTTCCTGGAATTGCAAAATTTGCTCACAGGTGTGGCCTTCTGAGAGCCACTTCAGCAAAGGCTTTGGTGAAAGCCACTGTGCTGCTTGCTTCGCCCAAAGAGAGGAGCAGAGCTGCCACGTATCTTGAGTTGTGACACTGGCTAAACACTGTCCCTTGGTGGACCTGATGGCAGGAAAAGAAGGTTGCTATGGCAGGAAATAGGGGTTATTTATTTCCTAACTTTGAGGCAAAAAAGGGAGTTCCTTCTGTGAGAGGGAGCAGAATGGTGCTTCTGTAGTGACTTCTCTCTGCTCCTGTAGTCTCATCTTTCTGAGCACCTCTGAGTCATGGCCAGTAAGCAGGATGACAGATCCTTCCACATGGGCAATGCACATCCCTAAGAGCCAGGTTGCTCAGCCTGGAGCTTACTCTCCATCTCACTAGAGACTGAGCAGCCACAGCCTCAGAAAAAGATCCTTAGTTGGATTTTGAGAGCTGTAGGAAGGCAGTGTGTTTGCAGTGAGCAGAAGTTTCAAGTGGGAACACATAAGCTGATGGAGGAATGAGGAAAAGATTGTTCTGCTTCTGACAACTCCAAGTGCTTTCACAACCCCTCAGCTGTGGGGTTGACTATGTGCTCCTCAGGCTGCCCTAGGGTGACCTTTCCTGCATGTGCTGTCAGCTGAAACCTGTGGGGCCAAGCTTGTCTGAGGATGTGGAGAACATTATATGAGGAAAAAAAACACTCCCAAGCCACCACAAATAGGGGGAAAATGAGTTTCACTTTTCACACTGGTGTTTCTCTATGCTTGCATGGCTGGCAGAGGACTGTGTGCTGTTGTGCAAGGCTGGTAGTTGTGGTCTTCATTATGTTTTGTTGCTGTTTGCTGCACAGTTGAGCTTTGCCATGTTAAAGCTGTGCTCGTAAATACCTGCATCACAGGAAGGGTTGGGTTGGAAGGGACCTTTGAAGATCATGTCCAAGCTCTTTGCCATGGGCAGAGGCATCTTTCATTAGATCAGGTTGTTCAAAGCCCCACACAGCTTGATGAATCATAGAATCACTGAATGGTTTGGGTTGGAAGGGACCTTAAAATCATCAGTTCCACACCCCTTGCCATGGGCAGGGACACCTTCCACTAGCCCAGCTTGCTCAGCGTCCCAGCCAGCCTGGCCTCGAACACCTGCAGGGATGGGGCATCCACAACCTCCCTGGGCAACCTGTTCCAGTGTATCACCACCCTCACTGGAAAGAATTTCTTCCTAATCTCCAGTCTCAACTCTCCCCTCTTCCAGATTCAGTCCATTCCCCTTGGTCCTATCACTACCTGCCCTTGTAAAAAGTCTCTCCCCATGTCCTTGAACAAGTTCCTCCCTAACCTGTCCTTGAAAACTTCCAATGACAGGCCATCCACAAGTTCAGGGGGGTTGGAACTAGATGATCTTTAAGGTCCCTTCCAACCCAAACCATTCCATGATTTTGTTACTCTTACCTCCCTTCTGCTCTCCCACTGCTGGCCTGTGCTGCTTAGTTTTCCTCCCAGCAGCCCAGAGTGGGCTGTGTGCTTCCCATGTGTCCTTCTCTTTCTTTAGCATCTCTCAAGCTGGAGACCACGGAGATACGAGAAAGCTGTCCGTGTTCTACATGGCATGGTGGTGTGTTATGGGGCAAGGATGTTCCCCAGCAGAAATGTCCCTGAAAGGAGCAGTTTGTTTTCTTGCCCAGACAAGCAGCAGTGGGATGGCCACAGGGTGTTCATGCTCAGTAGAAAAGGAGGACTTTTGTTTATACTTATTTCTACTGGGGGAATGGGAAAAGGGGATCACACTATGGGATGTGAGGGGACAGCATGTGCAGGCAGTGCTCTCTGGCAGTGCCACAGCAGGGGGAAGTTGGTGGGATGCAGTCTGCAGCGCAGGGATGAAGCGTGAAGGGAGGTGATGCTGTCTGCACCATGTGGAAGAGCCACTGTGGTTTTCAGCAAGGAGAAGGACCCAGTGACTGAAATGATGTCTTCTGTGCTTTGCTTCTTTCAGTGCTGGTACCCCTGGAAACTGTCATCCAAGAGACCATCGAGTACGGGCGGCAGCGGCAGGCGTTCGGCCAGCCGGTGCTGCACAACCAGGCCATGCACTTCCGCCTGGCCGAGCTGGCCACCGAGGTGGAGCTGCTGCGCTCCCTCCTCTTCCGCACTGTGGGTGAGCACCCGCAGCTGCCTGCCCACAGGGGCTGCCTCCCCACAAGCAGGCAATTGCCCCAGCTGCAAAAGGCCTCCAAGATCATGTCCAGCCATTGACCCAACACCCCACTGCCCACTAAACCCTGTCCCAAGCTCCCACAGACACGTATTTCTGGACCACCTCCAGGCACTCCACCCGCTCCCTGGGCAGCCTGTTCCAATGCCTGACCACTCTTGCAGTAATTTTTCCTAATTTCCAACCTAAACCTCCCCCGGTGCAACTTGAGGCCATTTCCTCTTCTCCTATCACTTGAGAGTAAAGCAAAGAGACCAACCTCCACGTGGCTTCAACCTCCCTTCAGGGAATTGCAGAGACAGGTCTCCTCTCAGCTGCTCCTCACCAGCCCTGTTCTCCAGACCCTTCCCCAGCTTCCTTGCCCCTCCTGGGAGCTGCTCCAGCACCTCAATGACCTCTTTGTAGTGAGGGCCCCAAAGCTGAATCCAGGACTCAAGGTATGGCCTCACTAGTGCTCAGTCCAGGGGGACAAACACTTTCCTGGTCCTCCTGGTCACACTATTGCTGATCCAGACCAGGATGCTGGTAAGTCTTGGCCACCTGGGCACACCCTGGCTCATCTTCAGCCAGCTGTCACCCACTACCCCCAGGTCTTTCTCTGCTGAGCAGTTTCCAGCCACTCTGCCCCAAGCCTGGAGCCTTCATGGGGTGGTTGTGACCCAAGTGCAGGACCTGGCACTTGTTCTTGTTGAATCTCATGCAGTTAGCCCCAGCCCATGAATCCAGCCTGCCCAGGTTACTCTGCAGTCTTCCTACCCCCCCCAGCAGATCACCACTCCCACCTAATTTTGTGTCATCTGCAAGCCTACTGAGGGAAAACCAGATCCCCTTGTCCAAATAATTGATAAAGATACTAAAGAGAAATGGGCCCAAAACAAATGTCAAGAAGGTTGCCTCAAAAGTTCATGCAAAGGACATGGTCAGGCTAGAACAGGGGGAGATGATTGGCAGAGAGGCAGGCTGTGGTCAGTGACACTGTGTGTAACTCTGCTTGTTGATGTTTTTCCTTTTCCAGATCTCTATCTGGAAGGCCATGATGTGACAAAATTTGCTTCCATGGGTAAGCTGAAGGCAGGCCGCCTGTCCCGTGAAGTGACTGACAGCTGTCTCCAGTTCTGGGGAGGGATGGGCTTCACCAACGAGGTTCTGGTGAGCAGGTATTACAGGTAAGCAAGTGAGTGGTGGGAACAGGAAAGAGCTCTGCTGAACTGTGGCCTCTTAGGTATCCTACTAACAGATCACCTGCTTGAAAAGGGCACCAGCTCCTGGCTGGTGTGAGGAGTGTTGCTCCACTGAAGGGCATGTCTCTGGTGCACAGCATGGATGAAAGGACATCAGGGTTCTGTTGATGTGTTGGAGGGTCAGGACAGAGGCGGACTGTTCCTTTGGTGTATCTTGGCTTTGCATTCCAACTCTGGAGTTGGAACTACCCACAGGTTAGCCTCAATGGCAGGTGAAAGAAGTATTTCCCTTGCTGGTCCTCTGGTACCTGCCAGACAACAGGACAGGGAAGAAAGGAGACCAGGCTACCAGCAAGCAGGCAGCTTTCTTCTTGGTCTTTGTTTGCAAGATCAGAACTAAACCAAAGCAGAAGCTTTCTTCCAAACCCAATGAAAATCAGATTTATCTTTTTCCCCACAGAGGGAACAGGCTGCCCAGAGAAGCTGTGGAGGCTTCAAGCCTGGAAGTGCTGAAAGGCAGGTTGGATGGGACCTGGAGCAAGAGGGGCTAGTGGGAGGTGGGCTGGAACTAGAAAGTCGTGAAGGTCCCTTCCAACCCAAACCATTCTATGATCTAGGTGCCAGTACTGGGCTGATTTTCTGTACATAAATGACTCATTTTCAGTTGCAGGGATTGTGAGAAGGGGAACAGGTTTGAAAAAGTTTTGAGCCTGAATCTCAGCGTTTAATGGAAAAATCCAATATAAAAAGCAGGCAGAGTGGACTTCCCAGGCTTTACCCTAGCAGCAGGATTCTGCAGGAGAGAGCCAGAGTCAAGTTGTGTGTGGTTTTTCTCTCCCCTGTCTGCAATGCCTCAAAGACAACATAATTTAGGAAAAGGGTCCTTCTTGGTGCTGCCTAGATTCTTGGTAGCCTGGGTTGCATGTGGTGGGTGGGAAGGGCTCCTCAGCTTCCCTCTTAAGTGGCTCTTAAGCACAGCATTGAAGAAATTCTTTATAGGGGGCTGTATTCATCAGTAAGTAGATTGCTTTGCAGCATTGACATTTCTTACTGTGGCTAATTAGAATAAGTCTTGTCATCCACCGTGGCTGCTTCAGGGACATGGGGTTTCCTGACTCAAACTCTTTGCAGATAGGGGGCTGGTCTCTCAAGACACCTTGGTGGAACCAGATGGTGCATTGCAGGCTGGTTCCTCACAGTCCTTGGTCAGGGTGAAGCCATCACAGGTCAGTGCTCACCTCAGCAGAGCTGCAGGATGTGCTGCTGTGTCATGGGGGAGCAGCAAGAAGGTGAGGGAGAAATCAGAAAGCAAAGTGCTGCTAAGGCAGATCAAAAGCATTCCAGGGCAGCTACCCAGGGCTGTCAAATTCTAATATTTATAGCTACTAAAATATTGACATGCTGTGTGAATAATGCAGCACTACAACATCAACTCTCAAACCATCACCTTAGATTAAAGAGCTGATACACAACCTGGCTTTTAGTATCCTCCCCAGCTGCCTCACACAATTCCTGCAGGAGGAAGTCCCATGGTTTTTGGTTGTCATGCTGAAAACAAGCTAGTTGAAAATCATTTGAGAGGGGGAGAGCGCAACATTGAGGTGCCTGCCTGTGGCAGGCAAGCGTGGGATTTTTATCAGCACCTCAAAGGAATTCCGAGAATTCATCTCTCTCGGCACAGTGTTGTGATGGTGCAAAATGAAGGTACTGGAGAGACTTTCTGCAGCTCCAAAAAGCAGGCAGCACAGCAGCACAAAGTAACCTGCCATTGTTCCTGCTCTGCCGCCTTCAACAAGGCCCAGATTAAGGTGGGGAACCTTCAGGTTATGGAAATAAGCAGAGGTGCTTCAGCAGAAATGTTTCAGTGCTTTGAGGTTTTTGTGATTCTGCCTTTTTGCCCTGCTGAGACCTCACCTGCAGTGCTGCATCCAGCTCTGGAGCCCTCAACCCAGGCAGGAAATGGAGGGAGGCTGGGGTTGTTCAGCCTGAAAAAGAGAAGGCTCCAGGGAGACCTAATAGCAGCCTGCCAGTGCCTGAGGGGGGCTACAAGAAGGCCACAGAGGGACTGTTTGCAAAGGCCTGCAGGGACAGGACGAGGGGCAATGGTTTGAAATGAGAGCAGAGCAGATTCAGATTGGATGTAAGGAACAAGTTCTGCACCATGAGGATGCTGGAACACTGCAACAGGTTGAGGTCCCATCCCTGGAGATACTCAAGGTCAGGCTGGCCAAGGCTCTGAGCTAGTTGCTCTAGTGGAGGATGTCACTGCTGACTGCAGGGGTTTGAACTGGATGAGTTTTGGAGGTCGCTTCCAACCCAAACCATTCTATGATTCTATGTTTAACTCTACTCTTATTTCTAGAGACATGAGACTGCTCTCCATAGGAGGTGGTGCAGATGAAATCATGCTTTCCATCATCTGCAAACACATGGAAATACTTCCCAGCAAGTGACTCTTCTCCACTCTGCCATGGAGATTAAGCAAGCAAAGCACGGCTGAGCTGCACAGTGAAGGTAACTACCACTACATCTTTTTAGGGGTAAATAAGTAGAGATATCAGTCATTTGCCATCAAAACCATAACCATTCTGTGTCCTCTCTGAAAACATTCCCTGCAAAGTGTTTTTTTTTCCATTTTTTCAGCAATTACTGCTTTGGAGAGTCCTGTGAGCCAAACTAAGCACCCAGGAAAAAAGAAGTCAGGCTAGAGCTACAAGAAAATCAAGGCATACTTCATGGGAGCTCTGCTTTCAAGATCAGTAATTAAGGCAGAGTATTCCCTGCTGTATTCAGCTCCTGGAAAAGTGATTTTGCTCTTAATTAGAAATATCTTCTCCATTTTCACTTAGCTAGGAATCATCAAAATCAGCTCTGGCATCTTTGCTAGGTCTACATCGACTCACAGCACAGCCACGGATGTGTGGGAGTGAGAGGTGATTTTTGATTGTAGAATTATTCTGTGAGCAACAGCTGAATAGTAGCTGAAGCTTTTGGAGGCTGAACTTCAGCAGCACCTCACCCTGTCTTCTGTGTAATTATTAAAGAAGAATATGAAACAATATGGAAAATGTGTGTAATTATTTAAACTCTTCCTTAGCCAGGAAAGCCAAAAACCATCAGTGGAATTCTCCTTATCACTGAAGTGGTGATGAAGCATTCCCAGGTACTCTCCATGACACTGCAAGGTTAACAGTTTGATAGTTAAAAGCTGACATTGCCTTCCACCTGTAAACAATCTGCCTGGTTCCTAGGTAGAGGCTAAGTTACATTGAAGTGAGACATGCACACAAGTACTGTGTAAAAATGATGGCCAGAAGATTTGCAAATGCAGAACAATCATAACTGCTATGAACTGCAACTGTGGAACAGCACAGTTAATGCTACTATGATTTTCCTGTGGTATCTCTGCTTAAACTCACACCAGAGTCCTCAAATCATACTTTTCTACCAAAAAATGACCAGGAAAGTGCAGGGGTTCTGGAAAATTCTAAGGCTGCTGTTCCCTTTCCCTGACTGAAATAATGTCAAAGCAATTTCAGCCTGATATAAGTCACTGTAACAATTCTAAACCAACTTACAGAATCCTAGAATGGTTTGGGTTGGAAGGAACCTCCAGAGGGACTGAGCCTTCTCCAGCCTGAGCTTGAATCTCTCTAGGGCTGGGGCCTCAACCACCTCCCTGGACAACCTCCTGCAGTGTTGCAGCACTCTCATGACCTTTTAGTGGAGCTGAAGTAAGGGAGCTGTGCAGAATGAGTGCAGAATTAAGTCACGTTTTCACTAGGTAACTTTCAGTTGCATTTCATTCCAACATGTTGATGTTAAAAGCCCCTAACAAAGCTGTGTGTCAGCACTTAGGAAGTAAAAAAACCCTTTGTGTTGTCTAATAGACATAGAAAGTTGTTTGGAGGCTTCAAACAGTCCTTGTGGTTGTGCTTTCTCCCCATTTCCAGCCCTGTCTAGAGAACAACAACAACCTCCAGATAAAACCCTTAACTGAAGAAACACAGCAAGGAAGCCACAGGCACTTGGGAATACTCTGCCTGTTTAACAAGCCTAGCAATTGTCACATCAAGACAATCCTGGCGCTGGCACTTGGATGCTCTCTTACTTGCAGAGGTATTTTAGACCTTTTAACAGACAAAAGATCCAATCAGCTGGAAATTGCTGTTCCACAGTCTGTGTGGAGCCATTTTGCATTACACAAGTGTTGTGCTTCCATTACATAGGAAAACCAACAGGGAAGACAAGTGGCTGAACCAACATTGCTTATTTTACTACTGCCCACCACACAACCGTGCCCAGCAGCCTGAGAGAAGTGATTCTCCCCATCTAATCTATTCTTCTGAGACCTTACCTGGAGTCCTGTGTCCAGGTCTGGAGCCCCCAGCACCAGAAGGACATGGAACTGTTAGAGCAGCTACAGGGGAGGCCACCACGATGATCCAAGGAGCACCTCTGCTACAGAGATAGGAGTGGAACCCTCTCCCTGCTGATGAAAGTCTGAGGTTCTCTTTAGCTTGGAGCACAGAAGCAGTGTCAGGAGGATGGAGCCAGGCTCTGCTCAGGGATGTCCAATGATAGGACAAGGGGCAATGGATGCAAGGTGGAGCAGGGGAGGTGCCACAGGAACAGAAGTGAAAACTTTTTCACTGTGAGGGTGCCAGAGCCCTGGAGGAGGCTGCCCAGAGAGGCTGTGGAGCCTCCTCTGGAGACATTCAAAACCCACCTGTATGTGTTTGTGTGTGACATGTCCTAGGTGATCCTGTTCTGGCAGGGGGGGTTGGACTGGATGATCCTTCAAGGTCTCTTCTAATCCCTTACATTCTGTGATTCTCTGCAAGTTGGTGTTGCTTACCCTGGAGACAAGAAGGCTCCAGGGAGTCCTACTAGCAGCTTTCCAGTATTGGGAGTGTGCCTCCAAGAGAGCTGTAGAGGGACTTTTGACAGCAACACAGAGTGACAGGACAAGGGGTGATGACTTCAAACTGGAAGAAGCTGGATTGAGGTTAGACATTAGGAAGCAATTGTAAGCATAGCCCCTTAAATGCAGCACCATTTCCAAAAAGTATCCTGGTCTTCTACAGGAGCAAAGAATGTCCATGACCACCACCAGCTGCAATACTACAGGAGAGTTTATTTGTCAGTTGATCATTAGTTATTAATGGCAACAGACTGTACAGTATTGCTAGAAGTCTTTTGAACCCTGCAGATAGAATTTCAATAGCTAGGAAAAGGAGGTTTCTTCAACATTAAACTGCACAGTGTAAGAACTTCAACTATTAGAAACTGGTGAGCCAAAGCTGTCTTCAAAAATAAAAACACTTTCAAATGACAGCACCTCCAGCGGGTGCAGCATCTTCTACTTCAATATAAAAATTCAAATCCCTTACCTCAGACATCAGGCAGTGCAGATTTAGGGATCACAGACTGAAGAGTAAACACAGGAATGGAAAAAAGTTCTGGTGATTCAATGGAATCATTTTAGATACTTTATGTATAAAGAAAATGTTTGTACTGTGTCCATGAAGGCTGAGAGAGTTGGCTTGTTCAGCCTGGAAAAGAGAAAGGTGCATGAAGACCTGCAAGCAGCCTTCCAGGATTTGAATAGGGCCTCCAGCAGACCTGAAGAGGGACTTTTGACAAAGGCATGGAGTGACAGGCCAAGCTTCAAACTGGAAGAAGCCAGGCTGAGATGAGACATGGGGAGGCAATCCTACCCCATGAGGGTGGTGAGGCACTGGAACAGGCTGCACAGAGAAGCTGTGGAAGCTCCAAGCCTTGCAGTGTTCAAGGCTAGATTGGATGGGGCCTTGAGCAAGCTGATCTGGTAGAAGGTGTCCCTGCTTATGGCAGGAGGGTTGGAAAAGATGATCTTGAAGGTCCCTCCCACAGGAAACCATTCTGTGGTTCTGTGATTTGCTCACAAGAGCCAATGTGTGAATGTGGATTACCACATTTCAATTAAAAAAACCACACCACTAAATCCAGTTTTAAGTAACTTCTCCCCAAAACACAGATTTTAAGCTACTTAAACCCATACAGTAGGGCAATTAGCCACAAAAAGCTTCTTGGGGCTCCACTCTTTGTTAGCTTCAGGCCAGACTTTTAAAAATCCAGAGAAAAAACAATTCAGAGAGATCTAAATATTCTTTGTGCTTCTGCAACCTAGAATTTATCTTATGCCTGCATCTGGAGCTCTAATTTAGAGCATGGCCCAGAATGGGAAGCAGAAGTAAAGAGGAAAGCCTTGCAAACTTGCAATGCCTTCAAACAGCTGCTGTTGCCTGTATTCATAAATCAGTTTCCCCCTTAAAAAACCAGGAATTGATGATAGTAATACTTCTGGCAGATTTACAAATAATTCCCCCCCAAAACAGGGGCTGATGGCAAAAAATTCAGATCCATTATGAAAATTCTCTAAACCAATGCATGAATGCAATCCACAACAATTGCCCTGTGGCTTAGCCCGCTCTGATCAAGGCCTTGGTTACGCAAGCGGTACCGTGCATCACCTCAGTTTAATAACCCAGTATATGACAAAAAAAACAAACAGTGAGAAGAGCATCATGTAGCACAACAGCTTGGTCTGGCTTCCTCTGGAGAGTGTCCTCAGTCTGCCCATAGTTGCACCTAGAAGTCCCCCCGTGGACTCAAAATCATTTTCCTACATGAAATAAAAACAACAAGCAAGGAAGCAAGCAAAACAACAGGGAGGTTACTCTGAGAGAAAAATAGAATACAATAGAATAAACCAGGTTGGAAGAGACCTTCAAGATCATCGTGTCCAACCTATCATCCAACACCACCCAATCAACTAACCCATGGCACCAAGCACCCTGTCAAGTCTCCTCCTGAACACCTCCAGTGATGGCGACTCCACCACCTCCCCGGGCAGCCCATTCCAATGGGCAATCACTCTCTCCGTGTAAAACTTCCTCCTGACCTCCAGCCTGAACCTCCCCTGGTGCAGCCTGAGACTGTGTCCTCTTGTTCTGGTGCTGGCTGCCTGGGAGAAGAGACCAACCTCTGCCTGTCTACAACACCCCCTTCAGGTAGTTGTAGACAGCAATAAGGTCACCCCCGAGTCTCCTCTTCTCCAGGCTAAGCAGCCCCAGCTCCCTCAGCCTCTCCTCATAGGGCTTGTGCTCCAAGCCCCCCACCAACTTTGCATTCTAAGCATAGTTTTTCCTGCTGCTGGTTTTGCTTGGTTAGTGGTGCTTGGATTGGGGTTTTTTTGAGGATTTTGGTTTGGTTTTTGAATCTTCCAAACCTATTTCAGAGGCAGTTTCTGAAAATTAACGAGGAAAAAGTTTCACCTAATTCATCCAGAGATTTCTCCCCCACCAAGCAAAACAAGACAAACAAACAAGCAAGCATTTCTGACTCCCTCATTTTTTTGCTTCCTCCTCCTACTCTTAAATGTGGACTTGCCAAACTGTTATGTCTGAAGTACAAAGCCTTTGAAAGCCCTGCATTTTCACAGTTGCATCCAGCTCTGCACAGGAAGGGGACAGGAAGGACATGGAGCTGATTGAGAGGGTCCAGAGGAGGCCACGAAAATGATCAGGGAGTTGGAGCAGCTCTGCTACAAGGATAGGCTAAGGGAGCTGAGGTTCTTCAGCCTGGAGAAGGCTCCAGGGAGACCTTCAAAGCAGCCTTCCAGTACCTGAAGGAGAGCTACAAGAAGGCTGCAGAGGGGCTGTTTGCAAAGGCCTGCAGGGACAGGACAAATAACAGTGGTTTGAAATGAGAGCAGAACAGATTCAGATTTGATGTGAGGAACAAGTTCTGCACCATGATGGTGCTGGAACACTGCTAGAGGTTGTCCAGGGAGGTGGTTGAGGCCCCATCCCTGGAGATCTTCAAGCTCAGGCTGGCGAAGGCTCTGAGCAAGCTGCTCTAGTGAAGGATGTCCCTGCTGACACAGGGGGGTTGGACTGGATGACTTTTGGAGGTTACTTCCAATCCAAACCATTCTATGATACTATTATTTTTAAACCAGAAATATTGCTGCTGAATTGTTCACATTTTACAAGAAGCAATAAGCTGTCACAAGATGTGAACACAAATGTTTATACTAAAAGCTTCACATCACTGACTTCTTAATCCTCCCCATACTTAAGTTAGTGACTAAATACTTACCATTTCTGATAACATTTTATTTTGGTTTTTGACTTCTGTTCCAATTTCAATGGAAAGCTATTAAAAAACAAAAGAAAAAGAGTATTAAATATTAGTAAGCAATTACAGATACAGAGTATCCAGTCTAAAATACCTGACCTGACTAGGCTTTCCACAGGTAACAAGTGAAAACAGTACCTGCTGTTGTCAAAAAGCAAAGCAACATGCATAGCACTCTGTCAACAACCCTTAGGAAAGTAAATGGCGTCTTACTAGATGAGTCTAAAGAGTCACAGAAGGTCCTCAATGCTCCTCCTCCCCTTTTCCACAGAATTCCTTACTAGCATTATTGCATGGACTTGCAGAAATTCCAAGGATGAATCACCCATCCCCTTGAACAAGTGTTAAAGCACAGAGGACCAGGAGCACTCCTTTTGACTTGGTTGTTGCTAGGGTTGACACCTCTAACTTGTTAGCCCATCTCTTCTGACAAGCTGCTGCTATGCTGTAGATCATTTCTTCTGAGAACTTGTCTAGTCCTTCTCTGATTTGTGTCACGAAGCAGCAAGCTCACAGCAGGACAAGGTGACCTGTGTGTGGAAGTGAGCATTGCTCCAGAGATAGGAACCAGGGTCAGCACCAGCCTAGTGATCACCCAGCACATCCACAGCTATGACCCAGGTCCAAGAGCAAGCCAAAGTCATGGTGGGTAAAGGTTGGAATCACAGCTATCAGACAGGTCCAAGAGCAAGCCAAAGTCATGGTGGGTAAAGGTTGGAATCACAGCTATGACCCAGGTCCAAGAGCAAGCCAAAGTCATGGTGGGTAAAGGTTGGAATCACAGCTATCAGACAGGTCCAAGAGCAAGCCAAAGTCATGGTGGGTAAAGGTTGGAATCACAGCTATCAGACAGGTCCAAGAGCAAGCCAAAGTCATGGTGGGTAAAGGTTGGAATCAGGCAGGTGTAAGACCAGGCACAGACAGAACGGCAGTGTTAGCAAAGGTGAGGAGCAGCCAGGAGAGCCTTTAAAACCAGCAGCTGTTTTTAAACAGCACCCAAGTGACACAGGGCAGAAGCTCCAACTGAGGCTTGTTGGCAGCTCTTCCTCCATAAGAGTTCTTAACGTGAGCAACCAGCTCAGCTCCTAAGAAGCATGGGAAGTGTGCTCCAGGCCCCCATGCTTTGGATTAGCTAAAACCAGTCTGGGTTTTGTGACATCACTTCTCACTGTTGCATCTCACCAGAATCTACTATCAAGTCAAGAGTGAAACATAAGGCTTCTAGGAGGATCATCTGAAGATTACCCCATACACCAAGATCATGACAATGCACTACAAAATCCAACTGCAGGAAGAGCACACATGGGGCACCATCAGCCACACTGCAGACATAGCCTGGGACACCAGTTTGAACTAAAGCCAACCAGAAAAGAAGATAAGAAATTAGAAGTCAGACCTTTTCTTCTTAACTGCTTCTAAATTGTTTAGGTGGATAATTTCCTACCCTTAGGTCTTACTTTCTATTTGAGACTAAACAAATGACTTTGAAGCACCAGGATATCATTAGCAAGAGGAATTTGAGTGAGTTTAGGCCCAAGAATTTATTGGCTACATACACAGAAACTCCACTTACTGCCAAGGATGTATTTTAAAAGATCTGAAGTTGTTAAGTAAAAGAACTCCACACACAATTGTAATCATAGAGCTGTCTTACAGTTAAGACCTGTGTCCTGAAGGGGCAAAAAGACACAAAAATGCTCTGAATCAGACAATGGGGCAGGAGCCAGCAGCTCTGTTTTCAGGAAATTGCCCACCTTGCCCAGGCTTATCTGAACATGCCCTGGGGTCCAAGTGGGCCAGGTGTGTGTGCCTTTGGCCACCTTTGGAGAAAACTACTTCTACAGGTGAAAGTGTCAGGTTTCTATCTATGAATCTTTGTTGTCACTGGCCATCGCTGTCTCAGGAAATTCTACAAATACCAGCCCAAAGAGCCAGTGCCTTGCAGTTGTCCAAGCTCTGGGAGAAGTCACAAGCCTTGCTTGTCTTGCAGTTTGGAATCTGAGCTGTGCTTCAGTTTACCCAGAAAGACTGCAAGACCCTCGCTGTAAGCGTTGTAAAGCCCAGGAGCAGACAGACGTGTCCCGGCGCAGACAGACGCGTCTCACCGGGCCAAGAGACGAAGCCCAGGAGGAGCCGAGAGTCCCTGGCACAGTTCTGTTTTACCGGAAGAAGCAACAAGCACCACTGCGAAGACTGCAGCTGAAGAACCTCTCCAAACAGGCAATGCTACAAAGCCAACAAGCCCTGCAAGCCTCGGCGGCAACCTCTTGCCTACAAAGCTTTCAGCTACAAAGCCTTTGGAGATAAACCCTGCATGTGCTACAGCAACAAGCTGCAGAAGCTGACAGAAGGTGAAGCTGTGCTCCTGCAGCTCTCGCATGCTCGATGCCACGCTGGTGCTGTTGAAATGCCCCCGCGCGCCGCAGGGTGCCACGAGCAGTGAGTAATTATGAGATCTGATTTTTATAAGCATCTCTTACAGGTCTGTTGCCCCCCTTGTGGGCAATCTCTGACATGTTGCCTATGCTCTTCTCTTTTTTCTTCACAGTTTAAATTGCTCTTTGTTGTTTCAGGATTTTGGCTCATATTGTTTCCATTGTTGGCTGTTCCTGCTGGTGAGGTGTCTGTTCCACAGCCGAGTATTTTGATGCAGTAAATAGGTTTTATTAATATTTTCATGCAGGATTTTTATTATTATTGATAAAGTTATTAGTATTTATATTAACTGTTCTACCTATTACATATTAATAACCTCCATACGATCCTAACAACCTGCCTGAAAGAAGTCCCCAGTCTCTGGAGGGAATCAGCGTCATTAAACCAACCAACTTCTCTTTCAGAGTATGTTAGGATGTTATTTCTAACAGTGGTTTTGACATTACAGATTTGTCAGCTGCTACAGCAGAAGCTGATGAGGCACAGTGGTCACAGAATCAGAGAATGGCTTCACTTGGAAAGGACCTTAAATATCATTTGCTTCCAACTTCCTATGAGACACCTCCTACTAGACCAGCTTGCTCAAGGCCTCATCCAGCCTGACCTTGAACACTGACAGGCTTGGAGCCTCCATAACTTTTCTGGGCAACCTTTTCCAGTGCCTCACCACCCTCATACTAAAGAGCTGCTTCTAATGTGAAATCTAAACCTATCCTGCTGTAGTTTCAAACCACTGCCCTTTGTCCTATCACCACAGCTTTCTTCTAATAGCACCAAACCCAAGTATTCCATCCTCCTGAGCCAGTTTACTGACCTAAACTCCATTTTTCTAGCTTCTGCAGGGACAGGAGCTCATTCTGGAGGACAGCAAGCCACAGGGTGGGTTGGACATGGTGACCTTTGAGGGTCCCTTCCAACCCAATGCAATCTGTGATAGTAACACCACAGTTGTCCTCAAGATTAGCCAACAATGACACCTCTAGCTAAAAAATGTAATTAAAGGCAGATCCCAGTTACACAAATGAGTGATTGTGCACTTTGGTTGGACTGGATGATCTTTCAAGGTCCCTTCCAACCCCTACCATTCCTGTGATTCTGTGATTCTTCTTCCTTGTGTTAAGCTTATGTTTTAAACTATGTTTATGGCTTCCCTGGTGCATGTAACTGAAAGCAAAATAAAGTGAAAACAGCATTAAATACTCACTGATTTGATGGCACTGACTTTGGTACGCAGGCTCTCTGTTAATCTGTCATTTTCTTCCTCATACACACTGTACCCACTGTTGGTGTAGCCATAGTTACCTCCATCCCCTGGAAAAGCAAGGGTCAGCAGTTAAGACAGCAAACACCACGGAGCAAGTGCCCTTCATGTGTGGAAAAGAACTTTTTCCACTTAAAAATGCATTTTCTTAACGTCAACTTTGGCCACCAGGAAAAGGCACCTTGTGTTCCTCAGCTATCCAAGCTTTTTCTGATGTGTAAGTTACCTTTCAGTGTGGCACAGATGGAAAGCTGAGGAATGGTTGTAATTCAATAAAACCAGGGTGAAACTTCACAAACCAGGGTGTTTTCAGATCACTTCTATGAAAATCAACCTCAGCATTACACGGAGAGGTGATGAGAACATTGAGGCCATGACGTAGAGCAGCAAACCCAACTCAAAATAGGACAGTTGGGATCATTCTGTAACACACAACCACCTCTGATCACACTCACATTCGAAGGAGAAAGCGTACTCAGGTTTTTTGTGCACTTCCCTACAAACAAGACCTCAGCTGAGAAGCCAGGTGTGAGCAGAGCACTGCCATTTCTGTCACCATGTGCATGCTAGTGCCCCTCCTGCCTTTGCTTTCCAGGTGCTGGAGCTTCAGGACTATTCACCAGACAACTGACTCAGAAGAGGTCCTCAGCTCAACATGCTCCCTTCCTCCAGCCTCCGATAAAGATGTCCTACAGACAACAGCTGGACATTAGCCTGGGCACAGAAGAATTAAAGCTGTGTCCTGACTAGACAAAAACCAGTCTTAGGCCTCAAATCAAAGATCTGAAACCAAAGAAGAGAGACCAAGACTGAGAAAGACAAACAAAAACAAACTGTTACAAGCTGATTTGATAGGGGCTGAATTAATGAGGCAACACAAGCTCTATGATAAAGATTGATTCAACAATCCAGGTGAACCATACATCAGTGTTTATCTGGCTAGTCAGATTGCCTTGGGTTAGAGACTTCTGGGGTTGGGTGCCTTGTTTGCTTCTGAGGGGAAAGGGAGAGAAGAGAGACATCAACCACACAGTCTTAGATACAGCTACGTCTCAAAAGTTTCACCATGTGCTGGGCATACATCACATTAAGACTTTAAAGGAGAGAATGATGCTGCTGCTTTCATATAGATATCATTTTATATTATTATTTTATATATATATTTATATTTATTTATATATATATATATATATATATATATATATATATATATATATATATATATATATATATATAAATGTTTATATTCTCTAAAGATGTTCTGGAAGTCACAGTATTTTTTTCAGGTGGAAAAGACCATCAACACCAACCATTCTCTAACTCCACCAAGGCTGGTGCTAAACCATGTCCCTCAGAACCACATCTCTGCCTCTTTAAAACACCTCCAGGGATGAAAACTGAACCACCTTCCTGGGGAGCCTATGCCAGGATTTGAAAATCCTTTCAGTCAAGAAGTTTTTTTTTGAGAGCCAAACTAAACCTTCCCTGGTGCAACCTGAGGCCATCTCCTTTCATCCTGTCCCTCGTTCCTAGGGATAAGAGACCAACCCCTACCTGGCTCCAGCTCCTTTCAGGGAGTTTCTGTTAAGTGCAAATCATGATGGTTTTTCAGTTGGTCCTTGTAAACTCTGTTAATCTTCTTCTATATGTGAAGCTAAGGACAAGTTGTCAGTAAGACTGGGTGAAAGGTCTGCATCACAGTGGAAGTCTTATGAAAGCCCTGCCCCTGAGAGCCCTTCTCCTAGTCAAAGGTGCCAATGCCAAGTGTAGAAAGTTGACTAAAATAACATCACTGAGTGAGTCGAGGTTGTTTCCTTTGCCTTGTTTTACGAAGGCACCTAAGTACAGTGTAAGTTGCTCAGAGCCCTTTCCAACCTGACCTGGAATGCTTCCTGGGATGGGGCACCTACCACCTCTCTGGGCAATCTGGGCCAGGGTCTCATCACCCTCAGCATAAAAAAATTCTTCTGGATCTAGTCAAAATCCTCTCTTAGTTTAAAACCATCAGCCCATGTCCCATCACAACAGACCCTGCTAAAATGATTGTCCTCATTTTTCTTGTAGGCTCGTTTAAGTACTGGAAGGCTGCAGTAAGGTCTCCCTAGAGATTTCTCCTCTCCAGGCTGAACAACCCAAGCTTTCTCAAGCTGTCCTCTCAGCACAGGGCTTCCAGCCCTCGCATCACTTCTGTGGCCTCCCCTGTACCTGCTCCAACAGGTCCATGTCTTTCTTGCACCAAGGCCTCCAGAGCTGACTCCAGCACTGCAGGTGAGGTTTCAGCAGGGTGCAGCACAGGCAGAATCTCCTCCCTCTACCGGCTGCCGATGCCAGGGTTGGTTCTGGGCTATGAGAGCACACGGCTAGCTCACATCCAGCTTTTCATCTACCAGTACCTCTAAGTTCTTCTCTGCATGGCTGCTCTCAACCTCGTTATCCCCCAGCCTGGACTGATAATGATGATTGCCCCAACACAGGTGCAGGACATTCACTCTTCCTTGTTGAACCTCATGAGCTCCACATGGGCCCACTTCTCAAATTTGCCCTGTCTCTCTAGAGGACATCTCATCCCTCAGGTGTGTCAACCACACCACTCAGCTTGGTGGCATCTGCAAACTCTTCCCCCTGCACTCCTTCCAGAAAAAAAACCAAACCACTTCACTTCTTCAGACTCATCATACCAAGCTGGATGGCCTTTGGTCTAACCCCTCTCAGTTCATACCCAAGAGCAAGCTGTTAGTCTGACAAAGGACTGCAGATCTCAGCATGACACTGATGACCTAAGCCCTACCCAATGCTCACCTTTTTATAATAAACATCCAAGCCCCTCTCCTGATGCAGTAAGAAGTGCATCCTAGAATTGCCTTCTCTGGTAGAAAGAAGTCACTCCAGGGTGCTGTAACAGACACACCTGCTTTAGCCACATGACATTTATTACCTCCTAAATACTCACTTTCTAGGAAGAACTCAGACATACACATCTGAGGCATAGATATTACTTGAGTTTTACAGTGAGATCATGCCACCTATGTCATTCTAGAACATGACATGGGAGTTCAAAGTTTCTTTAGTCATCAGTGTGACTACTAGTTGAAAAATGAGGCCCAAGCCTCTCAAAACACTCAGCAGACACGCCACACAGTTTTCTGTACTTGTAATAAAATGACAAGAGCTGAAGCTTGTTTAATCCAAACACACCCAAGTACTATAAATAAACAAATAAACCAACTCAAAAGGTGGAAAGGACTTGACTGAAGGGCAACACAGCTGGTGAAGGGTCTGGATAACAAGTCTTATGAGGAGCAGCTGAGGGAACTGGGGTTGTTTAGTCTGGAGGAGGCTGAGGGGAGACCTCACTGCCCTCGTAACAACTCCCTGAAGGCAGGCTGAAGCCAGGTTGGGGTTGGTGTCTTCTCACTACTATCAAGTGATAGAATGAGAGGAAATGGCCTGAAATTGTGCCAGAGGAGGTTTAGGTT
The DNA here is from genome assembly GCF_026170545.1 of Melanerpes formicivorus. Classification (NCBI taxonomy): domain Eukaryota; kingdom Metazoa; phylum Chordata; class Aves; order Piciformes; family Picidae; genus Melanerpes; species Melanerpes formicivorus. The sequence goes on from NW_027142387.1 coordinate 6,676,043, forward strand.
GGAGATTCGGAAAAATGCCTTTAGTGCAAGAGGGGTCAGGGTGGTGGAGTCACCATCCCTGGAGGTATTCAAAAAAACCTGTGAGCAGGGCACTTTGGGACATGGTTTAGTGGCCATGGTGGCGTTAGGTCAATGGCTGGACTCGATGATCTTAAGAGGACTGTTCCAACCGAAACAATTCTATGATTCCATGAGGAGCGCAAACCTGCTCATCCACCTAAACATGGCTCAAACTATTACTGCATTACAACCACTCACCTACACAATTAAATACCAGCCCAGCGCTGCCCTGTGAATCCAGATGAGCTACAGACAGGAGCACCTGTAAGGGGCTTTCCCTACCCCAAAACTTCGGAGCTCCACTGCAAGCCTTCACCCCCCAGCACAGCCCCTCCCAGGCAAGGACGCCCCCTCCGAAGCCCCTACCTGGGGCCGGGCCCTGCCCAGCCGGCCCGGCAGTGGCTCCCACAGGCCCAGCACAGCGCGGCGCACACCACAGCACCGCCGGCCCCCGCCCTCCCCGCCAAGCTTTTCACGCCCTCTCCCCCGCTGTTTCACTCTCCAGCACCAGCACGGGCGCGCCGCCAGGCCGGGAGGCTGCCGCGACCCGGCTCCGCAGTGGGGCTGCGGGCCCCGCTCCGAGGAGCGCCGCGCTTACCCAGCCCTGCGCGCCTCATGGCTGCGCCCGCAGCCGCCGACGGAGGAAGAGAAGGGGAACGACTCCCTCACCCACCGCGGCCGAGGGGAAACTGGACTCCACGCAGCAGCCGCGGCCCAGCTCCGGCCCGGCCGTTGGGACCATTCAACCGGCGAGCGCCACGCCAGCGCCCGCAGCCGCACGGCCCGCTGGGAGCGGCGGGTTCCGGCCGCGCTGCCGGGGCTGATGGGGCTTGTAGGCACCGCGGGGAGGGCAGGGCGGTGCTCAGGGGATCCTCCCGTCCAGCGCCCCTGCACGGCAGGGTCACCCACAGCCAGTTATTGCACAGTCCGGGCGGGTTTGGAATAGCTTCAGAGAAGGAGACTCCACAACCTCTCTGGGCAGCCTGCTCCAGCACCCTCCCAGCAAAGAGTCGTCGTCTTGAGCTCCAATGAAACTTCCTGTTTTCTAGATCCTGCCCGTTGTACCTTGTCCTGCCACTGGGAACTGCTGAATAGAGCCCAGCCACATCCCTGTCACCTTCACCCTTTAGCTATTGATCAGTATTGATAAGATCCCCACTCAGGCTGCTCTTCTCCAAGCTAAACAGCTCCATGTCTCTCAGCCTCTCCTTGTAAGGGAGACGTTCCAGTCCCCTCAGCATCTTTGTGGCCTCCACTGGACTCTCTCCAGTAGTTCCCTGTTCCTCTTGAACTGGGAAGCCTAGACCTGGATGCAATACTCCAGGTACGATCACACCAGGGCAGAGCAGGAAGATAACGTCCCTCAACCTGCTGGCCACTCTTCTTAATGCACCTCAGGAGACCACTGGCCTTCTCGGCCATGAGGGCACATTGCCATCTCATGGGCATCTTCTTGTCTACCAGCACTCCCAGGTCCTTCACAAAGCTGTTTTCCAGCAGGTCATCCTCTCATCTGTACTGGTCCAGGGGGTTATTCCTCCCCAGGTGCAGGACTCAAAATGTACATTTTGAAGAGCTAGACTCTGAGGCGGTGGCTTCAGGGGCAGAAGAAGGTGGCAGAGTAGCATTGAGGGTCAGCCTGGCTGCTGGCCAGAGTGGAGAGTGGCAAAGCAGCTTCCTCTCCATACAGCCACCTTTCTGCAGCTTCAGGAGAAGAGCAAGTTCTATTAACACTACCCCCCTATTCTTAAATGTTCTCAATACATTACCTATTCCAGTGTGCAGTAAACTTTTAGGAACTGATCCTGAAAAATCTCAGCCTGTATTTCAGGAGGCAGTCAGGATGTTATCACTCTAATTTTGGGGAAGGAGAGATTGTCAGTGGTTTTCTTGCAGCAGGCAGAACATTAAAATTCAATGCTGAGTGGAGCTTTACCACCTTTTTTTCCTTCTGCTTCTTTGGAAGTAAGAGGCAGACTACTGCAGCATACAGCAAACTGAGTCTGGGAACCTGCAGAGTTCATTATTGTTGAATCTTCAGTTCTGTGAATGATTTAAATTTCATTTATGAAGATAATTTCGTCTTCATTATTTAACCCCCTACAATGCTTTATTAGAAATGGGTTTTACCCACTTTTATTAAAGATATGACTCACTCTCTGTGCCAGTGGATTTGATTTATTTCCCAGGATGATAGCAGAATGATTTATCAGTACTCCAGCACTAAGCAAACAACATCATGGAGTCCATTCAGAGGCTGCTGTCTCAGGTGTGGCTTCCATTAGGCTAAAGAAGCTGCCCTGGCTTTCCCAGTTACAATATACTGCCTGGTAACTAACTGTGTTCTAGTACAAACTAAGCCACACAGTAGTGGACCAAGACCCACCTATACCATACACACTGTATACATGCAGACCAAATCTCATACTTCAGTGAATCTTCATCTGGGCTGGAGACGTTGTAGAAGGAAGAATAAAACAACTCTTGTCAATAAGAAGGCTTGTGTCCTCCTGCATGGGGTTGGAAGGGACCTTTAAAGATCCTTTAATCCACCCCCTGCTGCATTAAGCAGGGCCATCTTTAATTACATCAGATGTACACACATCCTTTGTGGTTGCTGTAAGACACCCCATGACTCTTTTTGCATAAACCCACAACTTATCACAGCATTGCTTTGCTCTCCACTTGTCAAAGTTCAGCTGAGACATTAGTCTTGTATCAGCCCAACTTTACTACAGACATTAAGAAGCTGATGTTTATTTACTTCTCAGTCCCACCAAGATGCCTACATCTCAAGCAGCATTATAAAGAGTAAAATGAGTATAATGTGGAAGCTGGCCCTTTAGCTTATTTAATATTTGATACTTTCAGAGGTTTATCCAAAATTTCAACTAAGGCATTAGCTGAACAGAAGAGAAAGCTAAGGAGAAGAAACGAACTGCAGAACTACCACCCACACCATGCAGCCTGAAACTAATCTAGTGGGATTTTGTTTGGAGCTCAGCAAGCAGTCATCTCTGATAACTTCAAACTTTGTTTACAGCAGTTCAGGGAAACACATCAGTTGTATCAAAGAAGAGAAGAGTACTACCACCAGATTAAAGATGTTGTTCATGCTAAAACCATCTGAAGTTCACAGATGGGCCCATTTCTTACCTTGCCAGGGCAAAGAGGTCGTCCAAACAATTATGTGCTTGTAACAGCAACATTTAAATGTTGTCAGATTTACAGCAAATGAAGAGATTCTGAGAAAAGCCTCTTCATGCGTGCTTCAAATTTGAGCTAGGGCTCTGCTGGGAGCAATATCAGCAGCAAACAGTTCTTGAAGGAGGGGTAGGGTGACAGTCCATGCAGAAACTAAATAAGCAAAGAGTAAAATTGAGGTTGCAAGAGGCAGCAGGAAAATGTCTTTTAGTAACAGTTGGGCTGAGCTTCTCATGGTTATATATAATTTTATTTACCCTTTTCCCTTCATACACTGTCCAACAATATGATTGCATTTGGTGGCATTGCTATATGAAAAGGTTTTTCTAGACAGTATTTGCATAGTCTGTGTCACCCTTCTTCCCCAAACCCCCTGTCACTCTTCTTCCATTTTTCAATGAATACATAACTAGGTGAAGGGAAGGGACATCTCCTCAGGAGGATTGTGGCTGTAATTCCCGGTTAAGGGGCTCATTTTTCATTTGTACTTCCATTTTCTGTAAAATAAAATCCCAACGAGGCACCTGGAAGCTGTTAGGTGTCAGGTGTTCACAACTCGCAGAGAGGCTCAAAATAGCATGCTGAGTCTGTATGCAGCTTATAAAGAGCACACTGAATTCTTCACAGTTTACTGCAGCAAAGTGTGAAAATTATACCAACATGATTAATGTTTCAAATCTGCTTTTATCAGATGGAATTTGTGATTTGTTTATTTTTTCATATACTGCAAGTGCCTTGTAGAAAAGTTAGTTTTCTAGGTTGCCTGATTCTCTTTCATGACACAGGCTGGAAACAGAGGTGGACTAGCATTAATGTTCACTGTTTGAGTTGTATTTCCACAAAGATGATCCAAGGAGAACCTGTCCTGTGAGCCCCTGATCTGGGGCTATTCAGCCTAAAACCAAGAAAGCTTTGGGTGAGATCTTACAGCAGCCTTCCAATACCTAAAGGGGCTCCAGGAGAGCTGAGGAAGGACTTTTTACAAAGCCATGGGGTGACAACACAAGGGGTAATGGCTTCAAACTGGAAGAAGCTCGATTGAATGAGACATTAGAAAGCAATTCTTTCTCATGAGGGTGGTGAGGCACTGGAACGGGTTGCACAAAGAATAGAATAGAATAGAATAGAATAGAATAGAATAGAATAGAATAGAATAGAATAGAATAGAATAGACCAGACCAGGTTGGAAGAGACCTTCAAGATCATCGTGTCCAACCTATCATCCAACACCTCCCAACCAACTAACCCATGCAACCAAGCACCCTATCAAGTCTCCTCCTGAACACCTCCAGGGATGATGACTCCACCACCTCCCCGGGCAGCCCATTCCAATGGGCAATCACTCTCTCTGTGTGGAACTTCCTCCTAACCTCCAGCCTGAACCTCCCCTGGCGCAGCCTGAGACTGTGTCCTCTTGTTCTGGTGCTGGTTGCCTGGGAGAAGAGACCAACCTCTGCCTGTCTACAATCCCCCTTCAGGTAGTTGTAGAGAGCAATAAGGTCACCCCTGAGTCTCCTCTTCTCCAGGCTAAGCAGCCCCAGCTCCCTCAGCCTCTCCTCATAGGGCTTGTGTTCCAAGCTCCTCACCAACTTTTTTACCCTTCTCTGGACATGCTCCAGCAAGTCAACATCCTTTCTAAACTGAGGGGTCCAGAACTGGACACAGGACTCGAGGTGTGGCCTAACCAGTGCAGTGTACAGGGGCAGAATGACCTCCCTGCTCCTGCTGGCCACACTGTTCTTGATGCAGGCCAGGATGCCATTGGCCCTCCTGGTTGCCTGGGCACACTGCAGGCTCATATTCAGCCTACCATCAACCAGTACCCCCAGGTCCCTCTCTGCCTGGCTGCTCTCCAGCCACTCTGACCCCAGCCTGTAGCACTGCATGGGGTTGTTGTGGCCAATGTGCAGAACCCAGCACTTGGATGTGTTAAATCTCATGCCCTTGGATTCTGCCCATCTGTCCAGCCTGTCGAGTCTCTCTGCAGAGCCTCTCTACCCTCCAGCAGATCAATTCCTGAAGTTGTGGAGGCTCCAAGCCTGGCAGTGTTGAAAGGCAGGTTGGCTGAGGCCTTGAGCAAGCTGGGCTCGCAGGAGGTGTCCTTTCCCATGGCAGGGGGTCTGGAACTAGATGATCTTGAGGGTCTCTTCCAAACCAAACCATTCTCTGACTCTGTAACTCTAAGATATATTTGAGAAATATTGAGCTTTACATTAGCTCACGGATAGTCTAATATAAATATAATTGTTATTACCGTGCTTCTGCTCATTTTTTCCATGAGTCACTTTTTAGTAGCATGAGCTGCTGCTTCTCTTGCTTGATTCTGCAGGGAACACGTCCAGAAATCTTTGCCATATTTTTATGAATTTCTTGTCAGTGTTGTTGAATTATCTCAAAATAGAGAAGGAAGGCAATGAACACAACTGCTGGCTGGTCCCCCTCCTAAATTTCATTACGCAGGGCTAGAATCAAAATTTACTGAAGTCATGGGGAATTTTTGTATTGACTTTGGAACAGGCTATAATTTTTTATTAAAAACTCAACCCTGCTGATTCTTTGCCTTCCAAGTAGTGTATGCTGTGTAATCTATGAATAATTCCAGTCATGATTTCTTTTCCTGATATTAAGGTCCCATTTCTGATGTCAGCTTTGACTGGGTAACAATATCAGCTGAATGGGTGATAAGAATTCAGAGCCATTGCAGCAACCTGAACATTAATAACTGTAATGCCTAAAGAGGAGGGCTAATATATTTAAAATAAAAAGTGGAAGTCAAAGTAATTTTTCATTTCAAGTTAAACAACTATATGGGATGAAAGGAGCAGACAGTTCCAGGGCTTGGCAAGATGCAATTAAACAGTAATTTGATGATCTGCGTTGTGTTTGTGTTGACCTTTCGGACACGTGGAAAGGTTTTCACCAGTCAAAACAGAGGATTTGACAAAAACAGACTTCAGTGAGGGGAGAGCTATTTTGCACACCTGTATCTAGGCAGAGCATAGGAGAAGGTTTGGAACTAGATGATCTTGAAGGTCCTTTCCAACTCAAAACCTGTTTTGATTTTCCTACAGCACATTTCCCAAGACAAATGGATCAGATGTCATCCTTGTTTCCTTGTGCAACAGGCAGAACCTAGCATGTGAATCCAGATTCCTGTATGCTGGGGCTAGCTTTGTGCAAGCTTTGTGCTAGCTTTGTGCCAGCTTTGTGCAAGCTTTGTGCTAGCTTTGTGCTAGCTTTGTGCAAGCTTTGTGCTAGCTTAGTGCAAGCTTTGTGCAAGCTTTGTGCTAGCTTTGTGCTAGCTTTGTGCAAGCTTTGTGCTAGCTTAGTGCAAGCTTTGTGCTAGCTTTGTGCAAGCTTTGTGCAAGCTTTGTGCTAGCTTTGTGCAAGCTTTGTGCAAGCTTTGTGCTAGCTTTGTGCAAGCTTTGTGCTAGCTTTGTGCAAGCTTTGTGCAAGCTTTGTGCAGGCTTTGTGCTAGCTTTGTGCAAGCTTTGTGCTAGCTTTGTGCAAGCTTTGTGCAAGCTTTGTGCTAGCTTTGTGCAAGCTTTGTGCTAGCTTTGTGCAAGCTTTGTGCTAGCTTTGTGCTAGCTTTGTGCAAGCTTTGTGCAAGCTTTGTGCAGGCTTTGTGCAGGCTTTGTGCAAGCTTTGTGCAAGCTTTGTGCAGGCTTTGTTCTAGCTTTGTGCAAGCTTTGTGCAAGCTTTGTGCTAGTGTGTAAGTTTTGTGCTAGCTTTGTGCTTGGCCACTGCAGAGTTACTTTTAAAAAAGAATAAATTGATATCATCATGTACTTTAATTCTCTCTTCTCATGGGTCAAAAAAAGCATGCACAAAGCAATTTGTTTGGTTACTAATTATAGCAGATAATGCCTGAACATAAAACTACAAAAGCTCTTGCGAGTGCATTGTTTTCCAGAGAAGGGCAACAAAGTTGGTGAGGCGCTTGGAACACAAGCCCTATGAGGAGAGGCTGAGGGAGCTGGGATTGCTTAGCCTGGAGAAGAGGAGGCTCAGGGGAGACCTCTCTACAACTACCTGAAGGGAGGTTGTAGCCAGGTGTGGGCTGGCCCCTTTTCCCAGGCAACCAGCACCCGAACAAGAGGACACAGTCTCAAACTGTGCCGGGGAGGTTTAGACTGGATGTTAGGAAGAAGTTCTGCACAGAGAGAGTGATTGCCTATTGGAATGGGCTGCCCAGGGAGGTGGTGGAGTCACCATCATTGGAGGTGTTTAGGAGGAGACTTAATGGGGTGCTTTGTGCCATGGTTTAGTTGATCAGATAGTGTTGGATGATGGGTTGCATGCGATGATCTTGAAGGTCTCTTCCAAACTGGTCTGGTCTGGTCTGGTCTATTCTATTCTATTCTATTCTATTCTATTCTATTCTATTCTATTCTATTCTATTCTATTCTATTCTATTCTATTCTATCACAGAATGGTAGGGATTGGAAGGAACCTCTGGAGATCATTGAGTCCAATTCCCCTGACAAGGTAGGTTCACCTAGAGCAGGTGGCACAGGACAGCATCCAAGCAGGTTTGGAATTACTCCATAGACGGAGACTCCACCACCTCTCTGGGCAGCCTGTTCCAGTGCTCTACCACCCTTAAATGAAAGAAATTCCTCATCATATTTAGATGGAACTTCCTATGTTCAAGTTTGTGCCCTTTACCTCTTGTCTTGTCACTGGGCACCACCGAAAAGAGCCTTACAAATACCTTATAGATTACCTTTATAAAGATAATTTTCTCATTCAGGCTGTGATGTGGATTGCAGCAGCAGGGCTAATTGCCTGTACTGGATGATCTTAGAGATCTTTCCCATGCTCTGTGATGAAGCATGGTGCTGCTGGGACAACGTGGCTTCCTGTACTGAGGTGGTTCAAACAAAGTTCACTTGTGCGCTTCTGCACAGCACTACATTATGCCGTAAGAATACATATTTAATTTATGTATTCCTATTATTTGCCAGATGTAGCTACTGGGAAGAAAGCATAATATTGTTTTCCTTAAAGATGCATCAATGCACCTCCAAGAAAAAGCTCTTTTAACTTACTGAAAATCTGAGCATTTTATCTAGGTTTTCATGAGGGCAGTAATAAAATCTCATCAATTTTTATGGCATGTGATCAAAGACTGAAGTAATTACAGTGTGGAAAGGGTCATTTATTATAGAGTAGAAAGGATCATTATATTTCAGGATTAAAAGTCATATAGATTCTTTTCATGGTTTTCTGTAAATGCAGATAGAAGCAAACTTGAGTTATGTTTTCTAGGATGTTATGAAGAAAGGTTTCACATCCCACAGCCCATTCACCAGCAGGAGTAATCTTCACGTGAAAATAACACGAGAAGTCATTGTCACTTCAACCATCAAACAGGACATGATCTGTAGGTTAGAAGTAAATGACACAAACAAACATCTACTGTTTGATTACAAGCCATACTTGTCAACCCATAACTGGACAGTAACCAGAATCCTCTCTCCCTGTAGGAACCCCGGTAGGTAAAAAGACTGGAGAACTGCCTATAGGGTAAAGAGGTGGCTACCCCATTTAACTCCAGTACAAGTCCACCACTCCTGTTGAGAATGTCTCGAGGTCGACCAGCCTATGTCCAGTGATGGGTAGTTCTTTGGTTCAAGGTCCAGCAGCTAGTGCTTTATTGTGGGCTAGATCCTGGCTTACAGCTCAAAGTCTGCCAGACTGCTCTAATGTCTTCTGTACCTGAGTGCTGACCTTGGCCTGCTGCAACTCTATACCCTGCTGTTTGACTTGGGACAAATCAAGCAGGTGTCTTATCCAACACATTTTCTTTCTCTTTTATGCTTTGTTAAGGAGGCCTTATTCAGCTTATCCATCCTAGAAAACACCATTTTATGCCCCTGCTTCCCAGATGACCACCATCTCCTTGAACAGTTGCTATCTTTAGTTCTACAGAGAGGAGTAAAGATAGGTTGGTATTTTTTAATCCTTTTACCTAAGAAATCAAACTATTCAGCTGAACCCTCTTATCCAAATATCTTTCCTGAAATCCTGAATGAAGGGAAAGGGTCAGGTTGATGGTTCCTAGAGAGTACCTTTCCCCAGAAGGATTCATGAAGAATGGAGAGGACACTATATACAAGCCCACTCAGAGTGATGCTCCTAATTTGAATCCATATGCTACAGATCTTTCTAATTAATTATACTTTAGCTGGAAACTCATGAAGTTAAACTGCAAATGTGAGTTTGCAGCAGCAATGCTGAGTGTCCATCTGTCCACTGATGTAAAAGAAAATGTAGACAACATAGCTGAATTTCAGATTATCATTAAATTAGATTTCTAGGATTTATTTCTTGATGATAAAACCTGTTACTCAGTAAGACTGTATTTAAGTATTCCATGTGTATTTCAAGGCTATATTTCATTAGTTACTAAATAAGGTCTTTTTCTGGTGCTGCAGTCAGCATCCCTATTTCCTGATAGGGTACATGGTCATGGATCTAGTTTCAAGAGTTCCTCTCATGGCTTCCAGCTGAACAGTGTAGACCAACAAGTAGGGTCAGCACTTTAAACATCAGACCATATTCCTCCTTCATGGATCAGCAGTGACCACAGTAAAGGTAAAGATGAGCCTGGTTCAGGAAATGCAGCTTTCTGTATCTGGACAAATCATGACCACCTGCAGTGGGAATGACTACATACAGCTTCAGGCTTCTTCCAGAGATTGCAGTTCTTCAGAAATTAAGAATAGAAATTAGTCTGAAGAGCACAGCAAGTCCAGACAGCAAACAGGGTAGGTCTGAGGCACCTGGTTCTTGTGCCTGGCATTTGCTTGGCCCATACAGATCATCTCATCTGTGGCAAAGCTCAGACTAGAGAGGCAGTGAAGTCACTGCTGGTGTGCAGCTGATCTGATGTAAGTCCAACATACGCATCCTGTGCCATTTGTGTGCAAAATCTGTGAGCTTTTGCACATGACACTGGATCTGCCACTCTCAGATCTGACTTACTATCTTTATGAATCATAGGAAACAAAAGATCCTGGACCAAGTCTCAGAGAAAAGTCTTGGTGACCTGCCAGGAGAGCAGCTCCAGCTCTAATACTCGATTCATGCTTCTTAATGTGGTGCCACATGGGAGGTGAGAGGCAGTGTAGACTCACATACTACTGCCTGGAGAAAGGGCACTTTTTCCTCAGAGCTCCTGCAGCACACAGCTCAGACAGCTGATAGCTAGAAAGTCATACACTGGTTGCAGAGTGAGGATAACTGGATTCCAATTTGTGAAATAAATCCTGGGATTGAGCCGAATCTATAACACCTCTGTTCCTGTTTTTCTGCCACTGAAGTATTAATCATGGAATTGATCATAGAATCATTCTGGTTGGAAAAGACATTTAAGATGGAGTCCAACCATTCTCTAACTCTGCCAAGGCTGGGGCTAAACCATGTTCCTCAGCACATTTCTGCCTCTTGGAAACACCTCCAGGGATGGGGATTCTACCACTTCCCAGGACAGCCTGCTCCAGGCTTTGAGAACCCTTTCAGTCAAGAAGTTTATTCTAATCTGCAACCTAAACCTGCCTTCATGCAACTTGAGGCCATTTCCTCTTGACCTATCACTTGTTACTAGGGAGAAGAGACCAACCCTCATTTGGCTCTAACCTCCTTTCAGGAAGTTGTAGAGAGCAATGAAGTCCCTTCTCAGCCTCCTGTTCTCCAGACTAAACAAGCCCAGTTCCCTCAGCAGCTCCTCACAAGACCTTTCTTAACCTGGTCTTCACAAGACCATGTTTTCCAGACCCTTCACCAGCTTTGTTGCTGGTCCTCAGAACCTGCTCCAGCACCTCAATGTTTTTCTTGGAGTGAGGGCCCCAGAACTGAACCCAGAACTCAAAGTGTGACCTCACCAGTGCTGAGTGCTGAGTTCCATTGAACAGTCTCCAGGCCAGGATGCTGTTGGCAATCTTGCCAAGGATTATAAGAGGCTTATTTAATAATTTTTACTAATATGCCCTAATGCCTTGAAATGTGGCTTAGGAAAGAAAAGCATTATTCAAAGTCAGTGGAAGAAGAAAGTCCATTGTCTGCATTACAGTAGAATCAAATTACCTGATCCATCATGTGGATTATATAGGGAGACAGGATTCCTCCCTCAGAGTCGGGGGTAGAGGAACATTACAATAGAGTCAGATGGTAAGGTCCATCTGGTAATTACAAACCAAGCCATGACACCTCTCCCAGACACCTCCTAACCCTATTGACTCCTGTAATGTCACCTTATTTGTATTACATTTTCTGGCACATTTTAGCAAAGAGGAAGCTGTTTGAAGGAAAAAATAAATAAGAGCACAAAGTTAAGGAAAAAGTATTAGGGAAGCTACATGTATTAGAGGCTATATGGAATATATAGAGAGGCTATAATAGAGAAGCTGGGCATGAGCCAGCTTGCAGCCCAGAAGACCAATCACACCTAGGCTGCACCAAAAAAGCATGGCCAGCATATGGAGTTAGGGGATTCTGCCCCTCTGCTCTGGGGAGACCTCATCTGGACTTCACCCCAACACAAGAAGAGGGCCACAAAGATGGCCACCACTTTGTGGTTCACTTTTGCTACCTGTTTGCTAAGTGGTTAATTGGATGAGTTGTTGCAGCTTAACTTTCAGGTCCTTCAGTGAACTGCAGTGCATAAATCTGGGTCTTGGAAACGTCTCATGTGAACTTTGGTAGCAATAAACTCTTGCCAAGATTTTAAAAATAGCCCAGCTGTTCATCTTCAGTCTTTTAAGAGCTTATTTTTCCTGGAACTCTGGAGAATATAAACTAAAAGTCAAAATTGTTTACATGTACAGTGAACAATCAGGGAAACAATTGAAACTGTTACTAGGAGATCATAACACACTGACAGTTAAGATATTATTTAATGGAATACTAATGAGGGTTGAAAATGGCATTCAAGAAGAGGATATGAAAAGATTGCTTTATTTCCAGAGCTGGTTTGTACTGAGTTGCAAGATATCATTATTATTTTTACATCAGCAATGCTTTTCTAACCTCAATTAGCATGAGACCAGAAGCCATGCTATGAATCTTTCACTGAGACGCAGTTGTCAGCTATGGAAATGAGTTTATAAATGTGTCCTGAAAATGGAAATGCTTTATGCAAATTAACCTGAACCACAATGTGCAAGCTGAGAAGTAGAAGAAATGATGGAATTAACTCAGTGGTGTTGGGAAGCATTGGTGGTGAATAGAAAAGCATCAGCTTGGAGGAGCTGCTGAGCTGCACCAGAGTGGGGAAGGAGACTTAGCAAACCTTTTGGGAAGTGCTGGGTGGAGGTCGTCTCTCCCGCTCACCACTTGCATTTGTAAAAGCATTTTTTCATTCTCAGGAGAGTTTCCTCTCATGGAAAAAGAAGCTTAAATACACACTGACCACCTGGAAAAATCCTACTACAAATGGAGATAGATTTCAAGTCAAGAGAGAGATGTTTCAAATTCCTTACTGTCAGGTGGCTTTTAAAATGACTTAGCAATAAATATGAGAATTCTTGAAACCATTCACTTTGAATTGTTTGAGAGCTGGCAGCCTGACAAAAAGAAATAGAAATCTTCCTTCCTGTGTCCCAATATTTGCTAATATTTGGTCTTTTATCCATTATATTCAAGACTCATTCTGAGCTCCTGCTCTGAATTTGCTTTAGTCATTGCTTATTAATTTTAAATACTATCACTTGAGATATTATTACTCAATGTTTTTAGTAGGTTTAACTTTGTAAAACCTGCCATTAGTGCTCCCTGGACAGTCTTTATTTTGCCCATGCTCATACAACTCTGGAATACTGTGTCCCGTTCTGGGCCCCTCAGTCCAAGGGAACTGTCCAGCAGAGACGTAAAAATGCTGAAGGCAGTGGAACCTCTCCCTCATGAGGAAAGGCTGAGGGAGCTGGGGCTCTTTAGCTTGGAGGGGAGGAGCCTGAAGGGTGCCCTCATTTATGTTGATAAAGATGTGCAGGGCAGTGTCAGGAGGATGGAGCCAGGCTCTGCTTAGGGATGTCCAATGATAGGACAAAGGGCAATGGGTGCAAGCAGAAGCAGAGGAGGTGCCACAGGAACAGAAGTGAAAACTTTTTCACTGTGAGGGTGCCAGAGCCTTGGAGCAGGCTGCCCAGAAAGGTTGAGGAGTCTCCTTTTCTGTAGACATTCCAGACCCACCTGGATGTGTTTCTGTGTGACCTTCTGTAGGTGATCCTGCTCTGGCAGTGGGGTTGGACTGGATGATCTTTCTAGGTCCTTTCCAACCCCTAACATTCTGTGATTCTGTGACTTTGAAGAAGGCAGAATTTCAATCCCCAAATCAGAACGAATAGTTGAAAAAGGGTCTGAAAGAAGACCAGAAAGCTGTCTGATGTGAAACAGATTCAGGCCTTAGGTTTTAGCTTGTACATATATAACAGTATAGATTAAAAAATAGACTTTCCTCAATTCTAACTGCCACGATTTTTTTCTGCAGTAAGTAGGATCCCTGTCCTGGATGCTTTCTTGAGGGTTTTACTGATTCTTTTACATTTCTGGATTCCAAATTTCTGATAACCTTTTGATAAATGAATTACAGTTTCTCTCAAGATAAATGATAACAGCAAATCATGGTGAATTCAAAAGCTGGCAAGTACAGTGGCTTCCCAAAAAACCTGTAAGGCCAGTGCCACTTACTAAGCTATTATTATTTGTACAAATATGGTCCTCTTCTAACTTTATCCTTTGCATTTTAATGAAATTGCTGATTCCCTGTTACAAATATATATCATGTCTTCATCATTTTTATCTTCATCATATTTATTTGATCTAGTTGGAGATGTCCCTGCTGACAGGGAATTGAACAAGATGACCTTTGAGGGTCCCTTCTAACCCAAATACCATCTGTGAACATTTATCTTCATCATATTTATCTTCATTTTCAACCCTGAAAGCTCTCAGATGAACTGAGATCTTGTCCTAAGTACCACAATTTATTAGTAGTGTTAACATTTCCCTCAGTATCAAAACTCTATACAAAGAATTGATTAAATTTCTCCAGGTGAAAGGGCTTGAAAACTAAACTGTGCAGCTAAAAATCACCTTTACTGCTAAAGTAAAAATAAAGACTGAGAGCTTCACAGAAGAAATCAGCTTCACAGCTAATCTACAAGGCTTGTGGGGGTGACACAGTGTGATGTGCTCCACTTTCTGGTGTGAACTTTGACTTCTAACAGCTGTGTGAAACAGAGCTGCTATTCCTAGTCTGTGATAGGAGTGTAAGTACTGTGATAAGCATGAAGATTTTATTTTCTCTAATCTTCATCTTGTTGCCTCATCTCTCAGTTAATAAAAACTCCAAACAACAAACCACAAGGATAAACCAGATGAGCAGACCAACTAAAGACTGACAATAAGACACTGGATAATATTTATACACCTGAGTCTGACCGAGCATAACACAACTATAATTTTCACTAGAAGGTTCGATGGTAACTGTTTTCCACATCCAGGATTGATCATAATTAAATGTACTGTTTCCCATGATGCCTACAAAATCTCATGTCCTCTCAGCCACCATGTACCACACACAAGTTGCCCATGTGAGAGAGTGCACTGCTTGGGATGAGTGTGGTGTTCAGAGTGGAGTAACAGGAGGGGCTGACTTGTGGAGGCAGAGTGCTAACACAGCATATGGTGTACAGCTTTGAGGGAAGATGGCATTTAGTAAACAGGATAAAGAATCATAGAACTGGTTTTGTTTTTAAAGATCATTAAGATCATCCAGTCCAACCATTCCCTAGCTCTACCAAATCTGGAGCTAAACCATCTCCCTCAGCAATACACCTCTGCCTCTTTGAAATACCTCCAGGGATGGGGACTCAACCACCTCCCTGGGGAGCCTGTTCCAGTCTTTCAGAACCCTTTCAGTGAAGAAATTTCTTCCAATACTCAACCTAAACCTCCCCTGGAGCAACTTGAGGCCATTTCCTCTCATCTTTGAAGAAATGTTCAGTCCTTTTTTTTTTTTCCATTATTATTTCTTGGCATCTAGCTTTATCATCTACCTCAGCTTCTGCTCAAATCTGCTTTCTTCCCAGAATACTTTTTAATTCCCCTGGAAGTCAGGCCATCTCGGAACTAGTGACTTTTAGTTCTAAGCATCTGGAAAAATTTCAGTCTCCACATGAAAAGAGGTTAGAGCAAGGTGGGTATGGGTCTTCTTTCCCAAGTCACAAGTGATAGGACAAGAGGAATTTGGAGCATTAATGAAATAAATCCTATATGTTCAGTGTGATGACCATTTAATTCCCTTTGTGCTTTCCTCTATGAAACTGAAAAACCACACTGATTTGTGAAACTGATAAAAAGGTATCAGTTCAGCTTGAAATTTTAAGTTCCTTATAAAAGTGATTCACAGACTCACAGGTTGAGGTTGGAAAGGATCTCTGGAGGTCAGCTAGTCCAGCCTTCTGGAGTCAAGCCGAGTCACCCACGACAAATGTCCAGAGGGCTTTCTGAATACCTCCAAGGATGGAGATTGTAAAGAATTACCTCATGACTCTGATTGTTTCTTTAAAATATTTTGAAGCAGGCTTAGCCTTTATGAGAAAGCCCACAAGATCATTTTGACTACTTCAGAGCTGTGAAGTAAGTAATGATCAGAGAGAGCACTATCTGGAGGGGTTCTCTGAGAGTCTGGGTTGAGAGACGCGTTTTTCTAAACACACTGAAATGTTCCAGCTGTATCTTAAGTTGAATATTTGCCTCCTGCTGTGTTTCATTTGTGTCACTGGGAGAAATCTCCTGAGGAGGTTCATGAACAATTGCAGGCTTTTATGAGTTTTCAAATTATATTGCCAGCCCAGCTTCTTTATCAAACATAACTTTGTGGACAGCGTTCACTGCTTCGTTTCAGACACTCCACTCATCACCTGCTTTCTGCTGGATGCTTTTCCTTCCTTGTCCAAAAAAAACTCCATCTGAGGTGCCAAGCAGTTTTCTTAGTCCTGAGTGTCCATTAGTCAATATGACAACAAATAAAAGGCTTGCACACATCTATTACACCAGGCAAATCTGCAAAAGAAGAACTCATTTGGCAGCAATTTCTTGTAGCATCAGGCAATAACGCTGTCTTGGGGGCAGGAGATTTATCTGAAGAGAATGAATAAATAAATAACCCTTTATACACAATTCTGTCATATATGGTTAATTGTATTTTGTGCTTGTATCAAACTGTCACTCAGGTTTAACATCGAACAATGGCACATTACTAGGGAAACATCAGACTGTTAGGCTGTTAGGCAGCACAAAATTAGAGCACCTTTTCTTTCAGTTCACAGATTTGGACCTTTTATACACTGTGAAGAGTATCCAAGCAGGGATGTGTCTTTTTATACCTCATGTAAATAACTGTCTGCCACTTGCTAGCTACAAAGGTCCATGTGGTCAGTAGAAGTGTCAGGAGTGAAAAACATGCTGAAAACTAACAATCACATCTTTTCATCTGCTTCCTAATAAATGAGCAGGAAAAATGATTAAGAGAAAATTAACAAAAACTATGGAAACTCTCCTGGAGGGCAGCATTTCATAAGCACAAGGCAGTAATTGTGTTTGTGAAAATGAGCACCTCAAAGAGGCCATTGAGACAAATCCAAACAGGACAGTTGAAAGGATGTGGAACTACAAATGTACTGCAGAGTGCTAAAAAAAAAAAAATAGAAGCAATTAGAAACCTGGAAGTATCAAAAGAAGTGCGTCCAGCAGGATGAGAGAGGTGATTCTCCCTCTCTACTCTGCTCTATTGAGACACCCCCATGCAGTACTGCATCCAGTTCTGGTGCCACCAACACAAGAAGGACACAGACCACTGGAGTGTGTCCAGGGGAGGTCACAAAGATATCAGAGGGTTGGAGAACCTTGGCTATGGAGACAGGCTTAGAGAGTTGGGGCTGTTCAGCCTGGAAAAGAGAAGGCTCAGAGGAGACCTTAGAGCAGCCTTCCAGTACCTGAAGGGGGCTACAAGAAAGCTGGGAAGGAACTTTTTACAAGGGCTAATAGGATGAGAGGGAATGGATTGAAGCTTGAGGAGGGCAGAATTAGACTGGACATTAGGAAGAAATTCTTGAGAGTGAGGGTCATGAGACACTGGGATAGGTTGCCCAGGGAAGCTGTGGATGCCCCCTCTCTGGAGGTGTTCAACGCAAGGTTGGATGATGCCTTGAGCAACCTGTTCTAGTGGAAAGTGTCTCTGCCCATGGCAGGAGGATTGGAACTAGATGATCTTTAAGGCTCCCTACAACCCAAACCATTCTATGAATCTATGAATCTATAAGTAGCCTAGAGAGAAGATAGAAAAAGTTCATCTGTTTCCCTGGAAAAGTAGTTATAGTGGAAACAGTCCATAAAAATCATCCTTCATGGCTTTTTACAGTAGCTATCTGTTAAAAATACCTGGTAAGTTAGACTACCATATGAGTAGCCTTCACTTTCAAGGCAGATGTATTTAAGTTCCAGAAAGAGAGAAGAGAATGTATTGGGGAACTTTTGAGAGGTAGTGCTTTTGTTTTCTGTCAGATGACTGACTCTAAATGGATGCTAGTATTACAGACACATCCTCCTGTAGATCTAAGATGTTTCAGAAATGCTAGGTGGGGATAGGAGCTGATTTTTATCTTCAAAGGAAAAAATGTGTTGGTGTTGTTTTCCACATAATTCAAAAGCAAACCCATTAAAATACATTCTAGCTGTTGGGAGTTTGAGGTTTGTGTGTGTATGTTTTAGAACTCTGTAAAATAGCCTGTGCCTTTACTTTGAGTATTGTGGTCCATGCTTATGATCACTGGGCTTATTTGCTTTCTTATCAAGGTGGGGGCTATTGGCAAGTCATA
The DNA here is from genome assembly GCF_026170545.1 of Melanerpes formicivorus. Taxonomy (NCBI): domain Eukaryota; kingdom Metazoa; phylum Chordata; class Aves; order Piciformes; family Picidae; genus Melanerpes; species Melanerpes formicivorus. The sequence continues at coordinate 6,694,192 of NW_027142387.1, forward strand.
GAATCATGGAACTATTGGACGGTTTGGGTTGGAAGGCTCCTCTAAAACTTATCCAATCCAACCCCACTGCAGTCAGCAGGGACATCCTCCCTTAGAGCAGCCTGCTTAGAGTGGTGGCCAGACTCACCTTGAAGATCTCCAGGGATGGGGTCTCAGCTGTCCCCCTGGGCAGCCTGGTGTAGTGTTCCAGCACATTATGGTGCAGAACTTGTTCCTCACATCTGATCTAAATCTGCTCTGCTCTCATTTCAAACCGTTGCCCCTCATCCTGTCACTGAAGTCCTTTGCAAACAGTCCCTCTGCAGCCATCTTTTAGCCCACTTCAGGTACTGGCAGGCTGCTATTAGGTCTGCCTTGAGTCTTCTCTTCTGCAGGCTGAACAACCCCAGCTCCCTCAGCCTGTCCTAGTAGCAGGGGTGCTCCACCCCCTGATCATTTTTGTGGCCCTCCTCTGGACCTGCTCCATCAGCTCCATGTCCTTCCTGTGTTGAGAGTTCCAGAACTGGACACAGCACTGCAGATGAGGTCTCACCAGAGCAGAGTGGCAGGATCCCCTCTCTCCATCTCTGCTTTTTGATGCAGCCCAGGCTGCCATTGGCCTTCTGGGCTGCAAGTGCCCATTGCTGGCTCATGTCCAACTTCTCACCCACCAGCACCCCTAAGTCCTTTTGTGCAGGACTGCTCTCAATTTCATCACTCCCCAGCCTGTATTGATATCTTGGATTGCCCTGACCTATGTGCAGGACCTTACACTTTGACATTACGAGCTATCAGCAAGTTAATTAAATAGATTTTAAGAGATACATAGTTCTTCATGTGCTTCAGCTGTAGCTCTGCAAAGGAAAGGTGCAAGGCCTGAAGAAACTCTGACAAGAAATTGTTTTGTGTAATGCTGGAAGTTTTAAGCTTGCTAAGTTGCCAGACGTTAGTTTGGCTTCCTCAACAGCTCTAAACAGGGATGTATCATAGGCAGCTATGTGATTATCTGGTGACTGTGCTATGATTCCATTTCTTTTGCAACAGGAACATATGCAAAGTCAAGGAGTTAGTCTGCAGACCACTTCCTAGTGTCTAGGCTTGATACAGCTCATCGTAGGTGCTGGTTTTCCAGCCACATGCAGACCTTAGTCAGTTTGGGCTCTAGAGCCCATTGTAAACAAAAATCATACAAAATCTGGAGCCATGTTTTTAGTGCTTACACTGAGATGAAGGGCTGGTTTATGGCTTCATAACCCATCAGGAGGGCCAGGTACTGTGTTAGAGGAGTGTTATTGGCAGTTATCTGGTGTGTGCTCTACAGATGCAGTAAGATAAGGCACAGAATGCTCAGGCCCATTTTAAATGTCCCAGGGGAAAACAGGATCAAACCCAGAAATATTAACTCCCATCTTGTATCAGGTTGAATTGTCTGTGATTAGGGAAGAAAGAGAACCCTCAGAACAGACTTGGTTTTTTTCCTGTGTTACTTGAGCATCATGTGTGCTGTCTTTTAATCAAATTGCAAGCTATTAATTGTGTGTGCCTTCATATCTTAAGATTTCAGTAAAAAACACTAAAGGTGAATACTAAATACAGGATAAGCAGTTCAACTGAAAGCTTGCTAAGGGTATTCTGTCACCTGGCTCTTCCCAAACCTTTCCTCTGTTGTTTTTACCACAATAGTTGAGAACCTTGCTTTAATATCCTTTAGTAGATATTAACAAAAAATAAAATGTGGCTTAGAAATATACACCCTATGAAATTTCAAGTGTGCAGAGGCATGCCTGCAGCCAGACATGCCTTCAACAAGCAAGGAGCTATCCATGAGGAGATTTGGGTTCATTTGCTCTCATCAGCACTAGCTGTGAATCCACCATGGTTTGGGGCCTGATTAGGTGGTCGTTAATTGCTTAATGTGTGAAAGAAAAGTTAGTGATACGTATGAGAAGCTTCTGTCACTGATCTCAAAGCCTGTGAGTAATCCTCCAGATGAGCAGTGGGACTGTGACTGACTCAGCTCTACGTAATATCCATAAACTTATTAGCAAAGTAAGAAGCTGATGAATTATTCTGGAGAGAGCTCAAGGGGAAAGTGATTTCCTCTGTCATTACTCAAGACAGGGCAATAAATGTGCTCTTTGATTGGGTGTGCTTGGCAGACTGCAGGTTTTCACTGACCTCTGTCATCTCCTTCAACACTTGTTCCATGCTTACCCCACCAGCCAGCCATGAACTAAAAGACAAGCTCTGACTCCTGTTAAAGCAGAGAGTGGTTATAATGCATTGGATAATTTGGCAAGGCAGAAGCAACCAAGCCAGATTATTTAAGGTTGGGGCAAGCCCAGCAGGTGTGGTGAAGGCTTGTTTCGACTGGGAGCTTGAATGGAGGGTTTTGCTCTTGCCAGAAAGTGGTTCTTAAACTGATCTTGACTACAGAGTAGTATAAGGTGAGCATTCCCCCAGTGACATTTAAGGAAGCAGAGCAGAGTTTGTCAGTAAGAGAGATGTTTTTCTTTATCCCGCTCCTCATTTTTAGGGCAAAACATGCAGAAGGCTTTCCAGAACTCAGAAGCAGGCAAAAAATGAGTTTGGAATCAAAAACTTTCTGCAAATTACATCAGCTTTGGGTAGATTGGATGTGGCACTTGGTGCCATGGTCTAGGCATGGGGTCTGTGTTGATAGGTTGGACTCGATGATCCTCGAGGTCCTTTCCAACCTAAGCGATACTGTGATACTGTGATATTTTCCACCATAAAAGTACTTTAAATTAGAAATAGAGACTTCTTTTGTTTTTTAAGGTCTCTTAAGTATGTCAGAGCATGTTGCACAGATGAAGGACCATGTGTCTATTTTAGTTTTGGTTTTAGAGACAATAACAAAGCGCAGAAATGTTACTTCTAAGTCAAGAGGAGGTGCATAGATGCTAGTGTTCAAATCACACTACATGAAATCAACAACTTATGTAGTCTGCTGAAAATCAGCATCCTCACTAAGGTGGGGTTTGGGTGGGTTTTTTTCATAGGTACAAGGCTGGTTTGGGTACCAATATTGGACATTGTGGCCTGCTTGTGGTCTTACACACTGGTAACTGGAAAGCTTTTGTTTGACTGAAGAATGGTATGGGCTAGCCTACTGTGCTCATACAAAGGAAGCCCTTTTCTATGTCTCCATAGTCAATCTTTAGTAGCACTTAACTGCAAATGCAAAAGACTTTGCTGTTCCTTCTGTTGTAGTTTCTCCTCAGCAAGCATCAGCTGAAAATTGTAATTTAAGACTTCCTACTGCACAAGGTAATAATTTTCCTAATATTTGGGGTTCTGTCAAAAAAAAAAAGGAAAAGTCTTACCATGAAGATTTTGACAATTAGACAGTTATTATATCTGCAATTTTCAATTCAGTCCAGGCAGTATCAGAAAACTAATAACATATCCATTTCAATGCTGTTTTAATGTAGATACAATCTGCTCAGTCTGAAGAAATGTTTTCCATGCACTAGAATCAGACTGAAGAGATCTTCAAAGGTAAGAAGGTTGTTTTGCTGTGAAGCTCTGGAACTTATATGCAATTGAACATGAAGCATGACCTGTGTAGAGATGGCCCTTTCAGGGTAAGCTCTTCACTAGCAAAGCTCTAACTTAGCCACCCTGCCAGGGGCTGGTTTGGTGGCCTGGACTGGTGTGGTTTTGTGGGACATGCTTCAGGAATATCTACATACATAAGGCTGTGACTTCTGTTTTGGATCTAGAGCCCATCTTCTAGAAAGTGGACACATTTGTATTCAATGTCTGTGAGTACTGGAGAATAGAATCATAGAATTGTTTGGGTTGCAAAAGTGCTTTAAGATCATGGAGTCCAACCATTCTCTAACTATACCAAGGCTGAGGCTAAACCAGGTCACTCAGCACCACATCAATGACTCTCTGAAATGCCTATAGGAATGGGAATTCAACCACTTCCCTAGGGAGCCTGTTCCAGGCTTTGAGAAGCCTTTCATTCAAGAAGTTTCTTCTCATATCCAACCTAAACCTCCCCTGGTGCAACCTCAGGCCATTTCCTCTCATCCTATGACTTGTTTTTAAGTAGAAAAGATCAACCCCCACCTGGCTCCAACCTCCTTTCAAGGAGTTGTAGAGAGCCAGAAGGTTTACTCTCAGTCTCCTTTTCTTCAAACTGAACAATTCCCTCAGCTGCTCCTCACCAGCCCTGTTCTCCAGACCCTTCACCATCTTCCTTGCCCTTCTCTGGACCTGCTGCAGCACCTCAATGTCTTTCTTGCAGTGACAGCCGCAGAATTGAACCCAGTACTCAAGGTGTGACCTCCCCAGTGCTGAGTCCAAGGGGACAGTCACTTCCCTCAGGTCTGTAAGAAATTTCTGTGCATTTTTGGCACCACTTGTCATGCATATTTCCACTCTAGTCTTGTTTGGATTTGTGTACAGTCTTTAGTGCTCATCTGAATCCATCTTAAAGATCCATCTACTTTTCTACATATTGCCACATTACCTTTACTTAAATGAAGTGACCTTCACAGCATCACTTCCTGTCTGCTTAGCCATCACTACTGCTTCCCCCTCCCCACTATTTCAAAGTACTCATGCCAGGTCTCAGCCTGCTCTCTTACTGGTCAGATATCCCTTCCTGCTGGCTGTGCAATGAACCTGGCAGGCAAATGGATCCCAGTTAAAAACATCTGCCTTTTGATTTTCATAGAATCATACAATCAACAAGTCCAACCTATCACCTAATACCTAACACCTCATGGCTAGCTAAACCATGGCTTCAAGTGCCACATCCAATCCTCCTTTAAACACCTCCAGGGACAGTGACTCCACCACCTCCCTGGGCAGCACATTCCAATGGCCAATCACTCTTTCTGTGAAGAACTTTCTCCTCAACTCAAGCCTAAACCTCCCCTGGTGCAGCTTGAGACTGTGTCCTCTTGTGCTGGTGCTGGTTGCCTGGGAGAAGAGACCAACCCCCACCTGGCTACAATCTTCTTTCAGGTAGTTATAGACAGCAATAAGGTCTCCCCTGAGCCTCCTCTTTTCCAGGCTAAACAATCCCAGCTCCCTCAGCCTCATCTCATAGGGCTTGTGCTCAAGGCCTGTCACCAGCCTTGTTGTCCTTCTCTGGACATGCTCAAGTGTCTCAATGTCCTTCCTAAATTGAGGAGCTGGGAACTGGACACAGTACTCAAGGTGTGACCTAACCAGTGCTGCTTACAGGGGCAGAATGACTTCCCTGCTCCTGCTGGCCACACTGTTTCTGATTCAGGCTAGGAATTTAGCTATTGTCTTTTAATTATCCTTCTTTAAACTGCCTCACAGTGAAAACATGTGCTGGGTCAGGAACGATTGCTCAGCAGCAGGCAGGAGGGCTTCTTCCAGATGCAGTGCCAGCTCACTACAATGGGACAGTGACAGCTCTTGTTTGCCAGCACTTATTTGCTGCTAGAAGGCATGATTTGGGGCAGGGAAGATAGTAGGCTTTTTCTGGCTGTAAGCTGAACACATCAAAAAATGAACTACAAATGTAAAATCAAGACTTGCCAGAGGCACATGTGGGAGCAGAGCTTCACTGGTTTGTACTTTCTACTTTTTGTTATCCCTAGATAAGATAAACCTCTACTTGGGCACAGAACTTCTTGCCTGGTTATCAGCATGGATTGTGATACAATCTATTTTTCCTACCCTTCCCTCTCCTAATCTGAAGCATGGATTGTTGTAAGTCATCATCTGGGTTTTCTAGCTTTCTAAAGGGGTCTTACTTGAAAAATTGCATGAAGGAAAGCTTTGTCAGTGTGTTTACTGTTCTGTAATACCTGTAATCCTTGACCAAAAGCATTGGGTGGATTGTGCTCTCAGAAGCTGTTTCATCTGAGATGCACTTTCCCAGAGATCACTCTCAGGTTGATCCTAGCAGCTATGAGATAAAGAAGAGAGAAGTTCAAGCAATGAAGTGGTTCAAATGTCAAAACATATTTTTGGAAAGGCAATTAGAACTGATTATTTGCAGAGTTCATGATCAGACTGGGGGCCAGCAGTATAAAAAAGCTACCGAGGTTAATAGTTTTCTCCATACTGTGCCAGATAAGCAATTTTAATGTCTCTGGGAAACAGTCCTTTGTGGCTGTCTGGTTTAATGAGCTTTCAAAACAATTGCCTGAGTTTCTATTTCAGATGCCCGTTGAGGAAAATCCAATCACATCAGGTTAAGGCACCCCTGAGCTAACAAAGATGTTATAGTCTCTTTCTCACAGTATCACAGTATCACCAAGGTTGGAAGAGACCTCAAAGATCATCGAGCCCAACCTGTCACCACAGACCTCATGACTAGACCATGGCACCAAGTGCCACGTCCAATCCCCTCTTGAACACCTCCAGGGACGGTGACTCCACACCCTCCCTGGGCAGCACATTCCAATGATGAATTACTCTCTCCATGAAGAACTTCCTCTTCACCTCGAGCCTAAACTTCCCCTGGCACAGCTTGAGACTGTGTCCCCTTGTTCTGGTGCTGGTTGCCTGGGAGAAGAGACCAGCCCCTTCCAGGCTACAACCACCTTTCAGGTAGTTGTAGAGGGCAGTGAGGTCACCCCTGAGCCTCCTCTTCTCTTTAGAGTACAAACACCTGGGCTGATTTTGTGTTTTGTTTTGGGGGTTTGTTTGTTTGTTTAATGCAAAGCACCAAAAGCACAACTAAAAGAGCTGAGTGCTCAGCATCCAGGCAAGCCAGGCCCACTGAAAGTGTACAGAATTATTAATGGCTTAATTTGAGTCACCAAACACCATTGTATAGTAAAATGACCTTTTTTCAGCAAGCATTAACTAGTGCTAAAGAAGTTCTACTGTGGTTGCAAAGTACGGGTTGAAGAGAAGGGCTTGGTAGTCACAAAATTTGATTCTTCAAAAAATACAAAGCCACAGAATGGTAGGGGTTGGAAGTGACCTCTGGAGATCATCAAGTCCAACCCCCCTACCAAGGCAGGTTCACCTAGGGGGGCAAGTTCATCTAGAGAAGCAGGTTCAGCTAGGGAACCTTCAAGTTTAGTAGGCCAATCAAAAGATGAAAAGGGGATGGACACCAGAGAAGATCAGTGCAGTGATGCAGCAAGAGAAATGCACCATAAAGAGGATTTATGCTGCAGACCTGTATGTACAAAAGCAGTGCTCAGTTTCCTTATTAAATTTTTTAACTGTATGCATTCACCACCCACAGAAGTCATCACTATCTATTTCTAGCTCTACAAGTGCTTTATGTGGATGTCAGCAAGGTAAGCAAGGCTAGCAGAGGCTGTTAAAAAGAGCAGGCTTCTCTGTAGCTGCTACAGACATAAATCCACACCAATTCCCATCATCAGGTGGCCAAGAGCAGTGTGAGCTATGGACCTCATATAGATCCAGTGAGTTCTCTTGTGAGTGGGTGGCAGCTTTGTCCTCATCAGGAACTAGAAAAATATCCAGTGCCCCTCTACTAGCTGCTAAAAAACACATCTAAGCCCCACCTTGCTTTACTGGTTCAGCTCTTCCTTGAATTTGAACAGCTGCTTTCTTCCTGGGTGCTCTGTGAAGCAAGAAAATAGCTTTAAAGACTAACTGGAGGCATTTGTTTATACTGGAGCACTACTGCATTTGTAAACTCCACAGAGCACATTAAATAGAAAGCTGTAAGTCAAGATCCCAGGTACTCTCTTTCAGTCACATCCTGGAGAAGCTGGTTTTTGGCTCGTAAGTTAATCATGAATCATAGGATAGAATCATAGAATCAGTTAGAAAATACCTTTAAAGATCAGTGAGTCCAACCTAACAGAGCCACAAAATCACAGAATAGTGGAGGTTGGAGGGACTTCTGGAGATCACCTCGTCCAACCCCCTTGCTAAAGCAGGTGCACCTAGAGCAGGTTGCAGAGGAACAAATCCAGGTGGTCTTTGAAAGTCTGCAGATGAAGAGACTTTGCAACCTCTCTGGGTAGCCTGGTCCAGTGTTCTACCACCCTCACAGCAAAGAATGTTCAAGTGAAACCTCCTGCATTCTGATTTGTACCTGTTGCTCCTTGTCCTGTCTCTGGGCACCACTGAAAAAGAGCCCAGCCCCATCCTCTTGAACTCCACCCTTTAGATATTGATCAGCATTGATAAGATCCCCTCTGTTTGCTCTTCTCCAGGTGAAACAGTCCTCAGGTCTCTCAGCCTCTCCTCATCAGAGAGATACTCCAGTTCCCTCAGCATCTTTGTGGCCTCTGTTGGGACTCTTTCTAGTAGTTCCCTGTCAATCTTGAACTGGAGAGCCTAAAACTGGACACAATACTCCCGGTGTGGCCTCACCATGGCAGAGCAGAGGGGAAGGAGAACCTCTCTTGACCTGCTGGCAACATTCTTCCTAGTGCACCCCAGGATACCACTGGCCTTTTTTGCCACCGGGGTATTAATATTTCCACATCCATCTTGAATCTTTGTGCTTCTGTAGAAGCTGAACTGAAAGAAATGAGTCTGCATAAAGAATATTCTTCTGTCTTAGAGAAATCCTCTTGAATCTGAATGTTGCCTGTGACTGGGTGCCAACACATCAAGCTGTTGCAGTACAAAGAAGTATAAAATAGGAGCTTGGCTGTATGAAATTGCTCTAGCCTTTTCCTCCTACTGCATTGCTCAGAATGTGGAAGGAAACTAGTGTGAAGACATGTTGGAGGGTGGCTTCCGTGGTCTGTTAGAATGTTTCAAGATGTGCTTCTCTGAGGACAGCTGTTCCCACTGCAGGAGCCTCTTCCTTCCAGCAGACATCTGCAGAGAAGGGCAAACAAGGCAGGTTCTCTTGCAATGTTTTATCTTCCCAGGTGCTTCATAGCATAGCCATCAGAGTCAGCAGCCTCAGGATAAAGACTATTTAAACCATCTAACATTTTAGCTATCCAGAGAAACCTCACGGTAATATCCATGCTGTACAAGTTTATCTGGAGCAGTTAGATCTTTTTCTTCTCAGGGATGTTTATAGGAGAACTGCATGGAATGATTAATTTTGAGATGCCTACAAATATAATTGCCAGTTAACATTTCATTTGGCATCTCTTAACTTCATGTTTCAAAATGAGTGTAGTAAACATGAAATTACAGGTTTCTTCCTTTTCTGTAAGATGCCACCTAGGCTCTAATAGGCTTGATTGAAAAGCTACTTCCTGTAATAGCCAGCCCTGGGCATTTGTAGGCATGTAGAAAATCCAGGTTTAATTCCATATCTGAAGGGCTTTGATGACTTGAATCAGTCTTGGGTAAATTACCCAATTTCTGGGCTATTTAGGAGATATGTGGAAAGGTTGCTTTGAGGTCCTGAAGCTGAGGAATATTTGATGTTGCTTTGCATGGGTGAGAGGAGGAAGACTTTGAAAGGAGCTCCTGTTTGCCTTGAAACAGAGTAACTTCCAGATACCTACCTGCCTTTCACAGGAAAGGCCCTTTTTGTGCCTGATTTACTTAATGATTCTGAAATGCTCTGAGCTGAAGTGCAAATTTTGTTCATTCACAATAAGAAAACTATGACTAGATCTCAGTAGCTGTTATTTACATAACCCTTGGACCAAGTAAGTTTCCTCTGCCTTTCAGAAGCTATTTCTGACAGCTCAACAAGTCTCAGAGAAATGAAGGCTGACATTCATAGAATCATAGAATAAACAAGGTTGGAAAAGATCAACAAGTCCCAAACTATCATCCAACCCCTCATGACTAACTAAACCATGGCTTCAAATGCCATGTCCAATCCTTCTTTGAACACCTCCAGTGATGGTGACTCCACCACCTCTCTGGGCAGCCCATTCCAATGGCCAATAACTCCTTCTGTGAAGAACTTCCTCCTCATCTCAAGCCTAAACCTCCCCTGGCACATCTTAAGACTGTGTCCTTTTGTTCTGGTGCTGATTGCTTGGGAGAAGAGACCAACCCCTTCCTGGCTACAACCTCCTTTTAGGTAGTTGTAGACAGCAATAAGGTCTCCCTCGAGCCTCCTCTTCTCCAGGCTAAACAATCCCAGCTCCCTCAGCCTCTCCTCATAGGGCTTGTGCTTGAGACCTCTCACCAGCCTCATTGCCCTTCTCTGGACACATCTGAGTGTCTCAATATCCTTCTTAAATTGAGGGGTCCAGAACTGGACGCAGTACTCAAGACCTCCCCCAGATGTCTCACACTATTCATCTCAGCAAGCAGGAGTTTGCTTTGAGCTGTAGAGCTTCTGCTTTGCCCAGCCAGGTTCTGTGCAGCCGTAGGGAATATAAAACTGTTGGCCTTTCTACAATGCCAAGATAGAAAAGTGACAAATTGGGAAGATGCCTTAACATGGATTTAATGGAGAAAAACTTCTGAGTTGAACTTGTCCATATTTTAGATACTGCACTTGATTTGTTACTGTGGCTCATTTGAAATGTGATTCCTAAGTGATGTTTGCATTTGCCAGGGGAGTTTATTCAGCTTCAAATGATGATAACAGCACAAAAATGTCTAAGGATTATTTTTAACCTTTATGTTCATGTTTCATTGCTGCCAGATGAAACCACCATCCAGTGGAAAAATATTTGCATCTAACAAGTCAAGATCACCTGAGCAAGCCTAGACTCAGTGCACATCTGGGATGTGAGCATCACTGATATAAGAAACAAGCAATCCTCAAGAGGGCAAGAAGGCCGAGAGCATCCTGGCCTGTAGCAGGAAGAGTGTGTCAGTCAGGCCCAGGGAAGTGATTATCCCCCTGGAGTCAAGGTGAGACCACACCTTGACTACTGGGGTTAGTTCTGGCATCTTCACACCAAAAAAGACATTGAGGTGCCACAGTGGGTCTGGAGAAGGGCAACAAAGCTGTTGAAGGGTCTGGAGAGCAGGACTGGTAAGGTTTAACCTGGAGAAAAGGGGCCTGAGTGGAGACCTCATTGCTTCTGCAACTCCCTGAAAAGAGCTTGGAGCCTGGTGGAGGCTGGTCTCCACAGAACCACAAAATCACTATTGTTGGAAAAGATCTTTAAGATCACCAAGTCCAACCATTATCTGTACTATGATTCCATGTTGAAATGTATGGAGCTGGAAGAGCAAGCCAGGAGGCTGTTCTGGAAAAAAGCCTTTAACATCATCCAGTCCAAACACTATCTGTTCTGTGATTCTACGCTGAAATGCTTGGAGCTGGAGGAATAAGCCAGAAGGCTGCTTCTCAGCAGCCCAATTTGCATGCAGTGCAATCCAAGCATACCAGAAACCTGGGGGTTGCTCTCTGAATTTTCTGCTTGCAAATGTATGAGCACTTGAGACGAAGTAATTCATGAGAGACTAGAATCCCTCTCTCCCTCAAATACTTAGCCATAATGCACAGCATTAATAGCACTTAAATACCAGAGACTGGCACTTCATTTTTTTCCATCCTAGTAGAATGCATTGTTCCTGTTATATATATATATATATATATATATATATATATATATATGAGAGACTGGCCCTTCAGGGTTTTTTGTGCATCCTAGTAAAATGAATTGTTCCAGTGCTTGATTTCATTTTCTCGGCTTCTACTTCAAAGCAGCACAAGAGAAAAATAGTTAGAATCATAGAATGGTCTGTGTTGGAAGGGACCTCCAAAGGTCATCTAGTCCATCCCCCTCTGCAGTAAGCAGGGGCATGCTCAACTAGACCAGGTTGCCCATAGCCTTGTCAAGACTGACTTTGAATATCTCCAGGGATGGGGCTTTCCAATATTTTGGCCCAGGGATACATCTGCTACAGATAAAATTTGAACACAGTTAAATTTAGCAATTTGTCTGTGATGGAATTTAGTGACTGGGTTTTCTCCACGTGGAAACATGCACCATGTGCTGGTATTTTGACTTTTTTATCCTCTTTTTCCTCTGGTATTTAGAGTCACTTGAGTATTCAGTTTCATTCAAAATACGATCCTACTACTGCTAACCCTGACTGCAAGCAAAACCTCCCACTTAGGCCTTTGCAAAGTGTGACTGGTGACATCAGCTTTTATTTAGAGTTCAACTGAGGGGAACAATCTACTTCCTAGTGAAAACTGAAGATAGCATCTGATTTTTCCTTGCTGTTAATAGCACTATAAACTGTGTGAGTCTAGTCTTTATATAGTAAAGTTTTGACTTTTCCAGAAGCTGGCAGATGATGCTTTCATGTTCAAGTCATCTGTTTAATCTCAGAGCTTTGTTAAACTAGGCAAATGACAGTATAAAAACCTTGCTGTAATGCACATTGGAATATTCAACATGTGCCAGTGTTCTACCACCCTTATAGCAAAGAACATGCTCACCATACTCATCTTAGTAGTAAAATGGCTGTGTGGGTTTTCTCTGTGTGACCAGGCTGCCTGCAAGCACTTCCCCTTGGATCATGGCCTGTCTTGTCAAATGCTGCCTTGTGATAGCATTGACAGTATGGTTGTTGTGCACAGAGCTGTCCAAGAAAGAAGGAGTTAGCAGGCACCATGGCATCTTAGGTAGTAGACTTGGATGAAAGGTGTTAGGTAGTGGGTTTGCTTTGAATCTCATTGCACTCACTACTGGTCGTGTGCTCCATTCCCATGATGCAGTTGCCTCTTTCAGGTTTAAAATGCAATAATCAGATTATGAGTATTGTTTCCAGCCTTAATTGTTTTAATTTAATTTATCATTAGCTCTGGATCAGGACCTTGCTGTGGTACTCTCTCTACTATGTTTGTTTAATTATATTTAACTCGTCTCTCTTTCCCCAGATGCTAAATAAGCCTGAAGCCAAAGACTCAAAATCAGCAGAGGGCTAATTTCACAGCCTCTGTTTTCAGGTAGGTATGAGAATATTCTGTGGGAATTCTCATATTCTATGAGCAATCTGTTGCACCTACTGGTTAGTTCCCCATCTCTCCATAGCATGACCTGGCAGCAGGAAATCAACCCAATTTAACATGAGGAAATTATTCTTCCTCTTTGTACATCTCATAACTTGGTGAGGTACCTGATTTTGCTGGTTGACCTTCCTTTGGATCATTTCTTCCCTCCTGGTCTTTCTACATTCAAATTACTTTTCTTTGCTCTGCTGAGACCCCACCTCAAACACTGCATCCAGGTCTGGTGTCCCCAGCATAAGAGCACTGTTGGAATGAGTCCAAGAGGAGGCCACAAAGATGATCCGAGAGCTGGAGCACTTCTGGTATGAGATTAGGCTGAGGGAACTGCAGTTGTTCAGCCTAGAGGAGAGAAGACTCTAGGAGAACCTCAGAGCTGCATTCCAATATGTAAAAGGATCCTACAGGAAGGCTAGAGAGGGACTTTTCATAAAGGTGTCTAGCGACAGGACAAGAGGAATGATTTGAAGCTGAGGGAGAGTAGGGTTAGCCTGGATCTTAGGAAGATGTTCTTCAGTACAAGAAGAGTGGTGAGACTCTGGAATAGTCTGCCTAGGGAGGTTGTGGATGCCTCTTCCCTGGAGGTGTTCAAGGCCAGGCTGAATGAGGCCTTGAGCAGCTGAGACTAGTTGAGAGGTGTCCCTGCCCATGTCAGGGAGGTTGCAATAGATGATCTCTAAGGTGCCTTCAAATCCTTCTGTGATGTTATGATTCTGTGATTTGGACAAGAGGAAATGTCTCAGGTTGCACCTGGGGAGGATTAGGTTGGACATTAGGAAGAATTTATTTCCTGCAAAAGTGGTCAGGCATTGGAACAGGCTGCCCAGGGAGGTGGTGGAGTCACTGTCTTTGGGGGTGTTCAAGAAATGTGTGGCCATGGCACCTTGGGACATGGTTTAATGGCCACGATGGCATTGGGTTGATGGTTGGGCTCAATGATCTTAGAGGGCTTTTCCAAACTTGATGATACTACAATTATTTTATCTGAAGACTCCAGTTTTACTTGAAAGATCTGTGGGAGACAGAGATCTGTGTACTGAGCACCTCTGCAGAGAATGTGGGTGTTCAGTTAAGTCTCATTTCCACACTGATGTGTTGTAATCATTAGTTTCCTAACAATACTTACCACAAGTGACCAATTTATCAGTTTTTTCCTCCCACATTCTTCAGCACAAGTGGAATTGTGCCACTGCCAAGGAGTTCTGATGTTTAGCACCATCCCTGTGGCTCTATTTCCCACACAAGCAAAGTTTCCATGCCCTGGGGGCTGTCCTGCTATTTCCTAGGATACTTTTCACAGGAATTCAGAGAGGCCTCTTTCAGCAGAAGTGTTGCTGATTGCCTACGGTCAGAGTGCAAAGGGCAGAGAGCAACTGCTGTGAGCTGAAGACAAGTGAAACCAGCATGAGGAGCCAAACTGGCAGAATCTGATGCTGTGGAACTCTGCACCCATTTATGTTCCTGTTTCTGCTAGTTTAGAGTCAACACCAGCTCCTATTTGCCTATTTTAACTGCTTTTATTGCTCCCTCACAGTCTTCATACCACAAGAATCCTGAATGGCAAAGCTGGTCTTCAGGTTTCACTGCTGGGCATGTTGCAGAACATGGGGGTCACCATGAATGCAGACCCTCAGGAACAAAGTGATTACCAAGAGTGAACAAATGGGCATTTCCTCAAACCCATGGAGCCTCTACAAGTATGAGAGGTGTGAAGACTAATTAGGGATGTGACTGAAGGTGAAGGGAGAATAGAGAACCTTTCTTCTGGCTGCACTGATGAGAGCTCAGTTCCCTCTGTTTTGGGGAGAACCTGGCCCGCAAAGCCAATCAGATCCTGGGCTGCATCAGGAGAAGTGTGGCCAGCAGGTCAAGGGAGGTGATCCTCCCCCTCTACTCAGCTTTGGTGAGACCACACCTGGAGTACTGCATCCAGTTCTGGAGGCCCTATTACAGGAGGGATATGGACATGCTGGAAGGTGTCCAGAGAAGGGCCACGAGGATGATCAGAGGGCTGGAGCACCTCTCCTATGAGGACAGACTGAAGGAGTTGGGGCTGTTCAGTCTGCAGAAGAGAAGGCTCCGAGGTGACCTAATTGTGGCCTTCCAGTATCTGAAGGGGGCCTACAGGAAGGCTGGGGAAGGACTTCTCAGGATGTCAGGTAGTGATAGGACTAGGGGGAATGGAATGAAGCTGGAGGTGGGGAGATTCAGGCTGGATGTGAGGAGGAAGTTCTTCACCATGAGAGTGGTGAAGCCCTGGAATGGGTTGTCCAAGGAGGTGGTTGGGGTCCTGTCCCTGGAGGTGTTTAAGCCCAGGCTGGATGCGGCTCTGGCCAGCCTGATCTAGTGTGGGGTGTCCCTGCCCATGGCAGGGGGGTTGGAACTAGATGATCCTTGTGGTCCCTTCCAACCCTGACAGATACTATGATACTATGATACTACTGTGAATATGTCTCACATGTCACACTCTGCTCTGTTGCAGCTTGGTTTGGTTCTGTGGTAAAAACCAACAAGGTATTAGATTACGGTCTGATTCAAATCTGTCTTGTACAGAAGAATTATGTGTTCCTCTGAATGTTTCTGTAGTAGCACCAGGACCGTTTGTACAAGCTTCAATTAGTAATAGTACATTTCATCTAGAAATACCAAAGGGCTTCATAAAATTAGTTCTATAGTTGTACTTTTAAAAGCGTATTTCCCATCTGTGTTGTCCCTAGAAAGCTGCTTTTAATGAGTGAGTAAGATTAGCCAGTAATAGTTCTTGAATTAAATTGCCTTTGAACTAGCAAACCACTTCTCTTTTCTGCTGAGCATTATTGTAGGAATGGAAACTTTTACTTTGTTAATAAATGACTAAAAAGGAAGTTTTTAGGACTTCAGAGTCTCAATGTATGGAATAACATTGTGCTCCTTCTTCAGAGACATCACATATCCCTTGCTTTCTTCAGCTTCAACAGAAGGTCATCCAGACCAACCCCCCAGCAGTCAGCAGGGACATCCTCCACTAGAGCAGCTTGCTCAGGGCCTTGGCCAGCCCCACCTTGAAGATCTCCAGGGATGGAGACTCAACTACTTGAGCAACCTGTGGCAGTGTTCTACCACCCTCATAGTGCAGAAGTTGTTCCTAACATCCAGTCTAAATCATGTCTTCTCTCATTTCAAACTATTGTCCCTCATCGGGTCACTGCAGGCCTTTGCAAACAGTCCCTCTGCAGCCTTCTTGTAGTCCCTTCAGGTACTGGACAGCCTGGAAGCTCCTCTAAGGTCTCCCTGGAGCATTCTCTTTTTCAGGCTGAATAACCCCATCTCTCTCAGCCTGTCCTCATAGCAGAGGTGCTCCACCCCACTGATCATCTGCATGGCCCTCCTCTGGACCTGCTCATGACCTTACACCAGCTCTCAAAGTATGTTGTGTCACTCTGCTGTAACTAATACCATTAGCACTAATTATGACCCATAATTTCCACTAGAAACTTTGCTGCATTCAAAAGCCCCTGTTCTTGGACACACTTTAGTTATGCTCTGTATTCATATTTTCTCAACATCCGCATCTCCCTAATATGTGAGTTTAAAAATATTTAATGCTCATACTTTTATTTAGAGCCTAGAGCAAGCCAAAGTTATCACTATTTTCAGGTGTCTGGGAGCAGGTCCAATAATTAGATAGAACCAGAGCAGCAAGCCCTATTTATAGACATCAATTCCAAATAAATACAGAACAAGGAAGAATTCTAGCTTTGAGAACTGCTGCTTTTTAACCCAGCTATGGAAACAGAACCTTTTGCTGAAATTACTCAGGAATATGTTACATGAGCTAGAAACAGTACTTGGAAATCATTAATCAGAAAGCCAACTGTATCTGCAGATGCATCTAAATCAGGTGAAGGGAGGTGACACTTGTCCTTGACTCTGTTCTGGTGAGACCGTACCTGGAGTCCTGTGTTCAGCTCTGCAGCACCCAACACAAGAAAGAGATGCAACTGTTAGAGTAGATGCAGAGAAGGCCACCAAGATGATCAGAGGGATGGAGCATCTCTGCTATGAAGACAGGCTGAGAGATATGAGGTTGTTCAGTTTGGAGAAGAGAGGGCTCCAGGGAGACCTTACCACAGACTGAGAGACCTGGGGCTGTTTAGTGTGGAGAGGAAAAGGCTGAGAGGGGATCTTATCAACATCTATAAATATCTGAGGGATAGGTGCCAAGAGGAAGGTGCCAGGCTCTTCTCAGTGGTGCCCAGTGGCAAAACAATGAATGACCGGTACAAGCTGGAAAATAGGAGGCTCCACCTCAAGATGAGGAGACACTTCTTTATGGTGAAATTAATGGAGCACTGGAGCAGGCTGCCCAGAGAGGTTGTAGAGTCTCCTTCTCTGGAGACATTAAAAAACTGCCTGGATGCATTCCTATTCATCCTGCCCTAGGTGATTCTGCTTTAGCAGGGGTCTTGGACTGGATGATCTCTGGAGGTCCCTTCCAACCCCTAACATTCTGTGGCATTTGATGAGATAATGAAAAGACGTTGGAATAGAAGATGATGCAGTGCTTAACAGCCTTTGTTTTGCCTGCCAGTTTTGGTGTGTCACTTTAAAGCTTTGCTTTATTGTAAGATCACAGCAGAATGCTGCAACCTCCTGTGTGATGCAGTCAGTGGACTAATCATCATTAACTCCTTATTGTATTAGCACCTCTGCTGGAAAAATGTCTGACAGAATTCATCTTGTTTAAGACTGATATTCCTAACCTGGGACCATTAAAGACTTTTCATTCCCTTCTCTATCAAAATAAAACCATGAATAATTAGTTCAGAAGAAAATAAAAAAGAAAAATGAATGTTTGTCCCTCTGAGAAGAGAATGCAAAGGCAAATGCCTGATATGGGCCCATTTAAATACTGCAGGATGTCAAGATGTATTGATATGAATCCCAAGAGCCTATATGAAATGTAAATTAAGTCCTATTCTCATCTGTCAGGAACTGAATGTTGTTACTTGAAAGAGGAAACAACTCTAAGGCTTGAGGAAGCATGGGAAGACAATGCCACTCTGGTTACCTCATGAGAACTTAAAGGATAAGAACTTAAAGGATAAGCAGGTCATAGCTCTTTAAGAAGTGGTTTCAAGAGACTTTGAAAGCACCCACAGAATAATAAGCTAAGAGAAGCACCTGCCATACTTTGTCAGATTAGTAGCCTAATTCACTTCTCAGCTTTAGGGAGCACAGTTTCTGGGTTATTATTGATACCAATCAGTTTAAGGTGTGCTTTAGTCAAAACCAAGACATATTTTCAGAGTTTCTACTGCATGTGTCAGTGCTTGCTGGGCAGAAAAACTTCTGTTCAACAAACTGCGGGCAGACTTCATGCAAAGCTTTGAATTATAACACAAAGTAAAAAGGGAAGCAAGTGCTCGTGTCCTCAGATCACCAACCATTCACTCTTTGATTGCTGGAGAGAACCACACCTTCAGATCTCTAAACTCTGGTTTCACAGAATCACAGAGTATTAGGGGTTGGAAGGGACCTTGAAGGATCATCTAGTCCAACCCTCCTGCCAGAGCAGGATAACCGGAACAGGAAGACATCCAGGCAGGTTTTGAATACCTCCAGAGAAGGAGACTCCACAATCCTTCTGGGAATCCTGTTACAGTGTTCTGCAATCCTCACAGTGAAAAAGTTTTACCTCATGTTTAAATGGAACTTCCTATGCCTCAGCTTCCACCCACTGCTTGTCCATTGCCCCTTGTCCTTTGCTTTGAAGGCAAAAGTCACAGATGATAACATTTCAGCTTAATAAAAGACCTTGAAGTCATGAAGGGCCTTGGCAGTCTGGAAGCAAGTTTGTTTGACTGCAGTGACAAATGCCTTTTGGTTCCTCTTGTGTCATATTTGCAATTGAATGTAGTTTGATTTTTCTGTGTAAATTCCCACAGCACATTGGGGTTTTTATAAGTCTGTCACTGCCAGTGCGTGGGCTGATTATACTGCAGTCCAAGACAAGTATATTTTCCATCTTGGAGACCTAATTCTTCCCTTCACGGACAGTTCTGGTAACTGGAGTTGCCATGGGAAGCACTGATGGGTTTCTCTTCCATTTATTTCTACCCCTGTTAGCTCTGACACTGGTCTCCCTATTATTGTTCTTCTGTTTCTCTAGAGAACAAAAAGAAATCTCCCACATTCCACCTTGAATAGCGTGCTTTTCTCCAATAAACCCACTCACATTTCTAGTCTTTGCAATTCTCTCTTTACCAATGTGTTGGGCAGGCTTTCCCCTCGCACTTTCCTCCTTGCTTTGATCTCCTGGCTGAGAATTCTTAAACACTTTACTACAAGTATTCTCTTGATTGGCTGAGATTTGGATTTGTGTCTTGAGTGACTTGAAAACAGCCTCATCTTCTAGAATGGATGCTGTGTAAGAACTCCAAATGGGGATTTTCCCAGCCAGAGCAGATTTGTGCTTTCTTGGCTGCTCCCCAGCCTGTTCAGTTTTGATTAGGGAAAAAAAAACAAATTAAAAAATCAGTGTCTCTTCAGGTAATTTCTTTCACTTGAGTGATTAAACCTTGTGTTGAAAATGACACTAGTTCTCCACCAGGCTGCTAGCTTTACAGTGGAGCCCTAGAGGTGAGAAACGGTGACACAACACATTACCTTCACACTGCCTGCATCTCTTGAAAGCTGAAGTGTTTCTTGCAAACAGCTCAGCTTTAGCAGTAACACTTTTACTGCCAGACTGAGCTTTCTCTTTGGGCTTTTCTAGGAAGTCTGACACTCTTTTCCTTGCTTTATTTTTTCTGACATTGGATTTGAAGCTGCATGCCCTTTGTGCTGTGGCTGTGGCTGCAACTCTAGCTGTCTGCTTCTCATTCCCTCACTCCTCCATGGGTAGCTTCGGGCAGAGCAGTTAAGTCTTGCAGTTCAATAAGTTTATTTCTTACTACAGGAATCCTGAATGTCAGATTTCTCCTCAAATACTAAACAGCACCTGGTTACTAGTGCCTGCTTTAGGACAGTTGACTTTATATTTCCCAGTACACTTCCCATTTGTCTCCACTCAGGCTGAGAGGCCTCTGATCAGGGCAAACTAAACCAGCCTCTTAAGTGAGATTTTGATAATCAATATTTACTTTTAATTTGAGAGCTGTCCTTCATTAACTTTTGGAGGTCCCTTCCAACCCAAAGTATTCTATGATTCTACTTAAGTTCAAATTTCACTGGATGTGCCCAAACATATTTCTCCTTTTTGAGAATAAATAGTTCACTTCTCCATAAAAACAAGTGCAAATATGATTAGAGAGCTGCTGACACGGTCCTGAGAGCTACCAACATTAGTAACCTCCTGTGGTAGGAGGAGTTCTTTGCTGAATGACTGGAGAAATGCTGGGGTTAGAATAGATTAGGTGGCTATATATTAATCAATATAGGCAAGTATCTCTCCAGGAGTTAGGATTTAGTGGTCCTTTAAAATTCATTTTGCAAACACCTTGAATGCAAAAAAACCCTCTCACTTCTTTTCCTTTTTGCATCACAGGTCACTCCTGGAGATGATGTATGCTCAGATCCAAGGTGAAAATAATACCATTTGCACATATGCCTTGCCCTGTGTGTTGGGCACAGCAGGCTGTACAGTTACAGGCTAATTGTCAGCACAGCAAAGTGTCTTGCAGACATCACTGAGGCTGGCTGGATCTCCAGCAGTGAAGGACAAGTTTGGATTGGGAGCTCTCTGTAAGTCTGTGACTGTACTGCAAGGACAGATTTGGGCCCCTCACTAAAAGAAAGACATAGAGGTGCTGGAGCAGGTCCAGAGAAGGGCAATAAAGCTGGTGAATGGTCTAGAGAAGAGGGCTAGTGAGGAGCAGCTGAGGGACCTGGGTTTGTTTAGGCTGGAGAAAAGGAAGCTAAGGGGAGACCTCATTGCTCTCCACAAATCCTTGACAGAAGGTTGGAGTGAGGTGGGGGTTGGTCTTTTCTCCTTAGTAACAAGTGAGAGGAGAGAGAAAATGTCCTGAAATTGTGCAAGGGGAGATTTAGATTGGAGATTAGGAAAAATGTCTTTCCTGCAAAAGTGCTCCTCAGAGAGGTGGTGGAGTCCCTGGAGGTGTTCAAAAAACGTGTGGACATGGCACTTTGGGGACATGGTTTAGTGGTGTTGGGTTAATGATTGGACTCAATGATCTTAGAAGGCTTTTCCAACCCAAACAATTCTATGATTCTATGACAGAAAGGGAACACTCCTTTTGCCATACAAGAACTGGGAACAGCAAGGATTTCAACTATAAATCACATCAACAAACAGCACTAAAAATGCCGGGTTTTCTTTGACCCAATTGCAAAGGAACAAGACACAAGATGCAGCAGAAAGTAAAAGTAAAGCTTTGGCCAAGAAAGATCATTGTCATCATGATAACCAAGCTCCTTCCACACACACTGATATGTCTGTAAAGCTAGATGTCTTCTGACTCCCATTATTCTGCTGCCACCTGCTTTTGCTTTTTTCCCCATAATGAAAATATTGATGCATTTCTTAATCTCTCTTAGTTTCAAAAGAAAAAACCAGCATGTCAGTGTATGAGAAGGTCCATATGACCATCACCATGGATGGGTAAAGATTCTTTTACTTCCTTTTATTTAGCTCACAGGAAAGACTCTTCACACCTGACAGTTTGTGGCAACAATTCTATTAATTTCAGTGAGGCTCAGATTAGCTCTTTGCTGAACAATAAAACATTTTGTCTCATTTTGCTTAGGGTCCTCCTTCCTATGTGTGCCTCACTGTGTACCATCCCTCACACAGAAAACCCTGCTAGTGTCACTACAACACAATGACATTTGTCATCTGCTGTCTCTGATTACCAGAGCTCAACAGGCAACCTCAGGGGTTCAGTTTTGGGGTTTCTGGAGGTAGAATACACAAGGTCAGACAGCAGAAGGAATGAAAGCATAAGGGGAAAAAAAAAAACAACTCTGTTGTGAAGAAACAGTTCCTGAGAATGCTTTTGTTGAAAATTATAAATATAGTCTTGTACAGAAGTGAAGAACTGGGGAGCTGATGCAATCTCCTGAAATGAAACTGAGACGCTGAAAAGACTTTCTAATGATATTGTACACAGAATCACAGAACCATGGAATGTTAGGGGTTGGATGGACCTCCAAAGATCATCCAGTCCAACCCCACTGCCAGAGCAGGATCACCTGGAGAAAGTCACCCAGGAAGGTATCCAGGCAGGTTTTGAATATCTCTAGAGAAGGAGACTCCACAACCTCTCTGGGCAGCCTGCTCCAGGGCTCTGGCACCCTCACAATGAAAAAGATTTTCCTTATGTTCCCATGGCACCTTCTCTGCTCCAGCTTGCACCCATTGCCCCTTGTCCTATCATTGGACATCCCTGAGCAGAGCCTGGCTCCATCCTCCTGACACTGTTCTGCACATCTTTATCAACAAAATTGAGGGCACCCCTCAGGCTCCTCCCCTCCAAGCTAAAAAGCCCCAGCTCCCTCAGCCTGTCCTCACAAGGGAGAGATGTTCCACTGCCTTCAGCATCTTGGTGCCTCTGCACTGGACTTTCAAGCAGCTTGATGTCCTTTGTGAACTGAGGAGCCCGATCATCAAACACCCATATTTGAGGGGCCCATATTAGACAACCATGTCATGCACATTTCCCAGCCTTTGATGGCAGGAAAACCTCTGAGAATCTTTGAAAGTATTTTTAAAATATCAATTTGTCTGGATAAGAAATCCCTTTTAAAGAATAAACCTTCAAGATTTAAAACAGACAAACCCAAACTCTCTGCACACTAGATTCCAAGTTGGATTTCTTTCAGATGTTGCAAGAAGTGGAACAAACCTATCCAAGCCAGCAGTGGGTGGTGCATTCATTTAGAAAAGGCAAAATTAGGAATTTTTCCTAATGTCCAACCTAAAGCTCCCCTGGGACTACAAGATGAGCTGGAAGGGAGCATGGGAGCTGGGGCCAGCCCCAGACGGCCAGCCTCAGAGAGCCAGTCCAGCCTGCTGCTGAAGCACTCCTCTGGTAGTGCAGTTTGACAGTAAAGAACAGATTTCTTAGAACAGTGATTTCTGCCTCCTTTCCTATTTGGAGAAGTTTGTTGGCCTTTCCCATCTCTGCTAATCCCGTCTCTATCACTGGATCCTTGGACTATCACCTGTGAATGTGTTTATTTGCTGCCTCCATTCCATTCTCATTTATCACTAAAGATCCATCTCTTCAGTATTCAGTTCAGCCAACCTGAATCACACCATATCCTCTGGCAGATACTCTTGGGTCTGCAGCAGCAAAAAAATACTTGTTTGAAGAATATAGAAGAAACAATTTCAGCAACATTTCCGTGGTAGATCTGTGTTGATACCACCTGAGTGAGGACTAAGTATAGAAATCACAGCAGTCACTTAGCCTGAAAACACCTCTGCCTCCCCTCTACATTTAGAGTGCTGATTTTCAGCTCTGCTCCACTGATGTATTTTGACATCAGAATCCCAGAAGAAACATTTTAAACACAGGGGGAAAAAAGAATAAAATAAATTCTCTGAGATGCCTAATATGAATGATGTCAAGTTGAGAACAGCAGCACAAAAAATTGAATTAGTATACTGCAAAGCACTGGTGAGTCCTGGGTTAAGGTTTATAGTCTTCTCTACAAGAAGGACACTGAGGTGCTGGAGCAGATCCAGAGAAGGGCAATGAAGCTGGTGAAGGGTCTGGAGGGCTGGTGAGCAGCAGCTGAGGGAACTGGGGTTAAGTCTGGAGAAAAGGAGGCTGCGGGGAGACCTTCTGGCTCTCTAAACACCCTGAAAGGTTGAAGCCAAGGTGGGGGTTGGTTTCTTCTTGACAAGAACAAGTGATAGGAGAAGAAATGGCCTCAAGTTGTACCAGGGGAGGTGTAGTTTGGATATCCGAAGAAAATTTTTCACTGAAAAGGTTCTAAAAGCCCTGGAAGAGGTCCCCCAGGGAGGTGGTTGAATCACCATCCTTGGAGGTGTTTCAAAGAAGCAGAGGTGCTGAGGGCCATGGTTTAGCCCCAGACTTGGTGGAGTTAGAAAATGGTTGGGCTCAATGATCTTAAAGGGCTTTTCCAACAAAAACAATTCAATGATTCTAAAGGAGATAGCTTGCAAAATTTCTTGCTATCGAAGCAGACAAAGCACTTCAGTGGCTTTATTGATTTTCTCTGGACACACTCCAGCACCTCAATGTCTTCCTTGCAGTGAGAGTCCCAAAACTGAGCCCAGTACTCAAGATGTGGGCTCACCAGTGCTGAGTCCAGGAGGACCATCTTTGCCCCAGTCCTACTGGTCACACTGCTGCTGATCCAGACCAGGATGCTGGTGGCCTTCTTGGTCACCTGGGCACACACACTGGTTCATCTTAAGCTGACTGTTGATCAGCACCCACAGGTCTTTTTCTGCTGAGCAGCTTTCCAGACACTCTTCCCTAAGCCTGGGGTGTCCATGAGGTTGTTGTGACCCAGGTGCAGGATTCAGCACATTATATGCAAGCTCATAACTTTTATCACATAGAGACAAGATTCTTTATTCTGTATGTTTTAGACAGATGTGGGCACGAAAAACCTGTGCAAACTTTTGACATTCTTTTGGCCTTCCAATGCTGTAAATTAGAGGAAGATTCAGGAAAGCAAGCAATGAAAGCTGTAAGCTTTAAAACATTTGCAGAGTGTATGGTCTGGCCATTGATCAAAGCAACAGACGTAAAAGGAGGAGAGGAGAGAATGCTGGTGGATGGTTAAGGATTATGCTCTGACTACTTTCATGCCCTCTCGCTGAACATGCCTACTGAAATAACCTCCTCTCTGCAGCATGCTTAGGGATTTGACTGACAAGGTCTGGCTGGAACACATACAAGGAAAATGAGTTTCAAACCTATCAACATCCATACCAGAAAGTTGAAATACCTCCAAAATCAAGTAGAAGCTTGGCTGGTTTGTACCTTAGACACAAAGCAGCGTTTTGGTTATCCAATAAGGGCCCAGAACAGATGCATTCATCTCACCTACTGCTTGACTATTTGTGGTAGTGGATGCTTGAGAAAACTGCAGACTGCTGCCAGTTTGTATAGGGGGAGATGAAATGCCACAATAAATGACTTATTGTGGATTATTCCCCTAGATCTAAACAGTGATTCAGAGATGCTTATAAAAGGAAATTCACAGGAAACGAAATCTTACATAACCCACTGGAATCTCATGAGAGCAGAGATAGCTGCAGCTCTATTCCTATTGTATATTCATGAAATGGAAGGACAGGGCTGACAGCCCTAGAGAGAGAGATTTGTAAGGAATAATTCTTTCAGAATTCAATGTGCAGATTAAAGCAATTAAACTAGAAGCCACTCAGACACATTTCAAGGCTAAATGTTAACATTCTGTAGGAATAAGAACAGACTGACTTCTTGTCAGTGCCAACAAGTTTACTCCAGAGTTTCTCAATTTGTACCTGACACAGGCTACAGCCTAAAGCTGATCGTCCTGCATGTAATATCCACTCTTGGGTGACTATAGTCACCCAATTTAGTGACTAAACAATTTTAGAATTGTTTTGATTGGAAAAGACCTTAAAGGTCATTGAGTCCAACTGTTAACCCAGCACTACCACCTCTAAACCATGTGTCTCAGCATCACTTTTACACATCTTTCAAATACCTGCAGGGATTGGGATTCAACCACATCCTTGGCCAGCCTGTTCCAGTGTTCGAAAACACTTCCAGGGAAGAAATTTTTCCTAATGTCCAACCTAAACCTTCCCTGGTGCAGTTAAGGCCATTTCCTTTTTCCTATCACTTTGAACTTGGGAAAAGAGACCAACACCCACCTCAAGCCAACCTCCTTTCAGGGAGTGTGAAAGTCTCCCCTCAGCCTCCTTTTTTCCAGACTAAACAACCCCAGTTCCCTCAGCTGCTCCTCAGGTTCTCTATACCTCTCGATCAGCTTTGCTGCCATTCTTTGGACATATTCCAGCACATCAATGTTCTTGTAATGAAGGACCCAAAACTGAACCCAGTACTCATGGTGTGGCCTCACCAGTGTTGAGTCTAGGGAGACATTTACCTCTCTAGTCCAGCTGGCCACACTATTTCTGCTACAGGCCAGATTGCTGTTGGCCTTCTTGACAACCTGAGCACACTGCTGGGACATATTCAGCCAGCGGTCTATCAACATCTCCAGATCTTACTCTGCTGGGCAGTTTCCAGCCCCTCTTCCAAAAGCCTGTAGTGTTGCACAAGGTGGTTGTCATACCATTGGCCTCAGAGCATCAACCCAGCCTGTCCTGGTCCCACTATAGAACCTTGCTGTTGCCAAACTGATCAACACTCCCTCCGAAGTTGTTATTGTCTGAAACTTACATAGGGTGCCTAAATCCCCACATCCAGATCACTAATAACAGTATTAAAGAGAATTGGTCCCAAGACTGAGCCCTGGGTGACATCAATTGTAACCAGACACCAACTGGATTTAACTCCATTCATTACCATCTTCTGGGCCACAAAGTCAGTTTTTAACCCAGAGAAGCATACTTCCCTGAAAGCATTCTCAAAGCTTGGAACAGGCTGCCAAGGGAGGTTGCTGAATCCTCATCTCTGGAGGTGCTTCAAAGAGGCAGAGATGCAGTGCCGAGGCCCCGGCCTCGGTAGAGTGAGATAATGGTTGGACTTGATGATCTTAATGGTCCTTTCCAACCAAAACCATTCAATGATTCTACACAAAGAAGTGCCACCTGCTTTGTCAAAGTAGAGCAAAATGTCAAAAGACAGCTCCAGTGTGCGTGTAACTGGGGCACTTGTGCTGGAGTCACTGTGAAACTCAAAACCCCAGGCTGAAGGGTGGTGAGTAGTGTTGGATGGAGGTCAGTAAAATGAAACATGATGGCTCTAAGGCTTAGAAGGTGAATAATGCATTGGGAGATTGGATATGAATTTAATCACCTCACACATGAAAAAAGGAAAAGCTGAAGCTACTGCATAACATAGAAAGTTAATTATTTCATTATTATGAGTTTATCATTCTCAGTGCTCACATTTTCTCTATCTTTTGTCCCATCCAGGCTTCTACTTCTGAAATTGTGTGTACCATCACTTTGCTGGCTGCATTAGAAAGAGCTCTCTTGATACATTCTAATATCATGCTTGCTTTTTTCATACCACATCACATTTATGACTGCTGCTTGTCTTCTGATAAACTCCTGTATCTTGATCTTGTTCTCTTTGCTCTTTCCACCTAATGAGATTCTACCATTTGAGCAGATATTTTTGCTCTTAAATCCATGGCCTACCATGTAGCATTGTTACATTCCATTTCATTTCTATTATTTTTGCCCTCTATGTAATCTAGTTCTTGCAGCAGGATACTCTGTTGTTCATCTGTGTTCCCAGTATCTTCCACCTTGTGTCACCAGTCAGTTTTATTTCTTCATTTCTAATTAGCCCAGGGTCATTAATGAGAACAGTAAATGCGCTGGTTCAATGTAGCATTCTGAATCAGAAGGATGCTCTACTTGAGTCCTTTTTTTGTCAGTCTTGGTTTTCCTCCTGCTATGCTGTCAGTTTTAATTATTTGAGAAACGATGACAGCTTCTTCCTCCAGTCTACCAGCTGTGTTTTATTTTTGAGAGTGGGACTGGTCATGGAATCATAGAATAACAGAATTGTTTCTGTTGGTATATCCCTTTAAGATCATAGAGTCCAATCATCAATTTAACACCACCATGGCCATCAAAATATGTCCCAAAGTTCCATGTCCACAAGTTTCTTGAACACCTCCTCCCTGGGCAGCCTGTTCCAACACCTCACCACTCTCCAACATAACCCTCCCCTGGCACAATTTCAGGTCATTTCCTCTTGTTCTGTCACTTGTTCCTAGGGAGAAGAGACCAACCCCCACCTGGCTCCAGCCTCCTTTCAGGGAGCTGTAGAGAGCAATGAGGTCTCCCCCCAGTCTCCTTTTCTCCAGTCTAAACAAGCCCAGTTGCTTCAGCTGTTCCTCACCAGCCCTGTACTCCAGACCCTTCCCCAACTTTGCTGCCCTTCTCTGGACCTGCTCCAGCACCCAAGAGTCTTTCTTGGAGTAAGGCCCCCAAAACTGAACCCAGGACTCAAGGTGCTGAGTTCAGGGGGACAAACACTTCCTCACTCCTGCTGAACACACTATTGCTGATCCAGGCCAGAATGCTTCCAGCCTTTATTTGCTGGGCAGCTTCCCAACTACTCTTGTCCAAGTCTAGAGCATTCATTGGGCTGTTGTGACCCAAGTGCAGGACCTGGCAGTTGGCCTTGATCAGTCTCATGCAACTGACCTCAGCCCATCAATCCAACCTATCTAGATTCCTCAGCAGAGTCTCTCTACCCTCAAGCAGATCAACAGTCCCACCAGATTTAGTGTCATCTGCAAACCTGCTGAGGGTGCAGATCTAGGTAGCACAGAGACAAAACAGAGTCTGATTTGACTCTCACAAGTGAAAGAAAGTGTTCCTAGCATACCTGTATCTTTTCCATCCCTTACTTCTGATGCTAGATGATACAAGGCTTTTTTCTCTTCGACATTCACAAGTACTGGCTTCATATAAAGATTGACCTTTACTTCATTACAGATGATAAGCAAGCTCTGAGTGTGTATTTGCTTAGCACACAGATACCCACTGGGATTTTGTACAAAAATAGACTGAGGCTCTGGAAATTGGACAAGAAGAAATGAAAAGTCTAACTCAAGGTCTTTTGATTTCACTTGGGAATCACCAGGGAGGGGAACCCTCCTCATTTCTTCTGGGTAGAGAACCAAAGACAGTTCTTCAGTTTGCATGTGAGAAGGTCATATAACCTGATTAATGCAGCCTGAAAGCTCTAAAACATTCAGGAAAAAATAAAACAGTGGGCAGGAGACTTAACAAAGCATTTGAAAATGGAAAATGTTGGATTTTTAAACATGTCAGTTTTGATAAAATTAATTTCTGGTTGAATAAAAATTAAAAATACTCTTGAAATGTTCTGGGTTTCTGCCACTTTTCTCTTGTGAGACCTCACCTGGGGTACTCTGTCCATCTCTGGAGCCCTCAACACATGAAGGGGGACTAGATTAAGTCCAGAGGAAGGCCTCAAAAAAGATCAGGGGACTGGAACACCTCTGCTTCGAGGACAGGCTGGGGGAGCTGGGGTTGTTCAGCCTGGAGAGAAGGCAGCTCCAGGCAGACCTAATAGCAGCCTTCCAGTACCTGAAGGGGCTACAAGAAGGCTGCACTGGGCCTGTTTGCAAAGGCCTGCAGGGACAGGACAAGGGGCAATGGTTTGAAATGAGAGCAGAGCAGATTTAGATTGGATGTGAGGACTAAGTTCTGCACCATGAGGATGCTGGAACACTGAAACAGGATGCCCAGGGGGATAGCTGAGGCCCCATCCCTGGAGATCTTCAAGGTGAGGCTGGCCAAGGCTCTGAGCAAGCTGCTCTAGTGAAGGATGTCCCTGCTGACTGCAGGGGGGGGTTGACTAGATGACCTTTGGAGGTCCCTTCCAACCCAAACCATTCTATCATCTTTAATTACCATATTAAAAATTAGAAGCTTTATCAATAAGATGCAATTAAAAGTTATTGCAATCTAATTTTTGTGCAGTAGAGGACCTAAACTCAAGGAAAGAGAAGTCTGATGGGGCTGTGTCACTCTCACATTAAAAGAGGCATGGATAAATTCTTTTAAGAACTTTTCTGCCAATGGATCATTCTGAAGTGAATTCAAGTCTTGTCTTTCCTATAAGCAATTGTGTCAACCAACCCATCCAATGCAATTGCTATAAATACAAACCCATGGAACAGTATCTAATTAAACCAAGCAATCCCACTAAATAGTGTTCCTTTTGGAAATTGTATCTCTGAAGCACAACTCCCTAATTCAAGTGAAATTACTTTAGGTAATGGATTTAAATTTGGCAATATTCCAAGTGAGTACTGAATCTGCTAGAGATTTTTGCCAGTTTACTACATGAACTTTGCTCATTGAGCTCAAACCTCAGTTATTTTGTAATTGCCTTTTCCATGTTCTGGAAGCTATGGAAGTGTTCGCCATAATTACAGTGAGCTCCAAGGAGAAGAACAGAAGTATAAAACGAAGCTACCTTTTTCCTGGAAATGGGACTGAGTTCTCAGTAGACAGAAGCTGTGTTCGTGCCTGTAACCATGTGATGCAGGACGAGCTACTCTCCCACTCCCTTCTGGGGTCTGATCAACAGCACTACCAGCACCATGAAGTAAATTTCCTGAAACAAATGGCAGAGAGACATTTTTCACAGGGAAGCAAGAGGTCTAAAACAGTAGCCAAATGTTCACCACTGTTCCATACTTTTTAAGCAAGCTCCATGGAGCAAAAATAATTAAAATTCTCTTTCTTGGAGTCCTACCATTTGTGTTTCCTTTGAGTAAAAAATGGGTGCAATATCAATGCTCAAATGTGGGTTTTTCTTCACCCAGGAGGTACAGAAAGTTCTTATGTTCAGAAATATAGGTTACAGATTAGATAAAAAACTTTGTGCTTGTCTTCATGCATAGTGGAACTAGATGATTCACATATAGTGGAACTAGATGATTCACATATAGTGGAACTAATGATCTTTAAGGTCCCTTCCAACCCAAACCATTTCATGACTCTTTGGTTTATGAAGTTCAAAAGGAGTAAAAAAACAACAGTAAATTTTCTCCAACTATAAAGGGGACAATGAGTGTAAACATCATTAAATAATTCTGTCTGCACAGTTTGAGACTGGGAGAAAGCCCCCAGGTTATTTCTGTTGCCTTTTTGACCCAGAAACAAGGAAGATCTCTCAAAGAAGTGTTTGAAAAACTGTGTAGACATGACACTTTGGGCCATGGTTTAATAGCCATGATGGTTTTGGCTTGATGGTTGCACTTGATGATCTTAGAGGTCTTTTCCAATCAAAACAATTATACTATGATTCTATTTCCTGGAGATTTTTACTCATCACAGAGAAAAGAATGCAGTCAATTGGTTTTGGACTTTGAGTTTTCAGGCTTTTCCACTCAAGCCTCAAAAGTCTGTTTTCTATGTCACTTTCAAATTTAGATCGGTGAGCAGGTTGCTGATTTGCATCTTCACAGTTTATTCTCCACACAGCCACGTGCTTAGAGTGCACACATATAGAATGGTACCTTACCACAGCAACACATGGTCACGGCTGTCCATGCAGAACTTTAGGTCTTATCATGAAAGCTGCTTAGAATCATAAAACCATAGAATTATTTTAGTTGGAAAAAAACCTTTAGGGTCATCCAGCCCAACCATTCTCTAATTCTGCATTATTCCTGTCTGCACCTAATTTGGTAACCATCTAGAAAAAACAAATAAGGTTAAAACTAATGAGTTGTTTTCCAAGTTTTGGACTTCCCTCTTGGCTCACTGATATCAGATGTTTTTAGGGAGATAGGAATCATTGAACCAGACGCCTAAATAACGCCCCCAAAAAAAGCACAAGTGGTAAAATTGAAAGCAAGTGACTTCTGGAATATGGAAAGCAAAACGCTGCCTAAAGGCCCCTGGCGTTCATTGCCATCTAGTGGAAGAACTGACCAACACCTCAACTCTTCGTCTGGTGTACACCATCAGGAACACAAAGGGAGGCACAAGCCCAGATATTTCCAATGCAGAGTGTGCAACGCATCTCAAAACTTACTGACAGCAGCTAGTGCAGCTTCAGAGACTGGTTGAACACTTAAATTCTGGCTACTGGGGGAAACTCTTATCTGCTGGGGTATTTTACTGTGCACTTGATGAGAAATCCTGATCCAGCTGGCCATACGGAAACATTGATCTTTGATTTAGTGGAAAATTCAAGCATGGTCCTCTCCAGGGCAACATTTACCTGTGTTAAACCTCCCAGTGTGCAATGATTTCTGAATTTTGCACTTGATCTTCAAGTTATTTTGATACTTAGTCATCAACAGCATTTCATCCAGAAAGGCTAAAAGAAAAGTTAACCTGGAGAAATAAGAAACCTTACTAGTGAATCCTACAGCCAAAACTCAGCCCTACAAATTACAGTTTTAATCTACTCCTGTTCTTCTGTCTAGTCAGTACAAATACCAGGCAAAGATTTCATGCACAAGTCCCAGGAATAAAAAATCTGGAACTAATAGAAACTTGAAAGCATAGTGGAGAGTTGGATCCATCTGTATATCCTTTATTTTTCCACAAATGAGCACAAATTTGCTATTTCCACAAGCTGAAAAAGAATTCCCTCACCATCACATGTTGTCTCTCACAGGGACAGACATTTCTAAGTTATGTAAGGGAACCAAACATGCATTTCTTAGCTTTTTGCAGTCTTTTTATATAACATAGGAAATGTTTAAAGTTCACTGAGTATTTCAACATGTTTGAAGTCATTAAGATTGGAAAAAAAAATAAATAAAAGCCATTTAAGATCTCTGAAGATCTCTGAAGATCTCTGAAGATCTCTGGCTCTCAGACTGCTTCAAGAGCAGCTCCCAGCACCTCCTGCAGAAGAGTCCCAAAGCCAAGCCCAAACAAGATCCAATTTTAACAAGGACTATCACCAGGTCTGGTTCAGAGAGAGTTAAGACAAGGTAGAACTGTCATAGTAACAAATATGCAGTAGCCTCCATGTGCCAGATGCCTACCAAGATGTGGAATTCTGAAGGAACTGAAGTGAGATACCCATTTCAACTGCCCTAGGCCCATACTATTATTCCCTGTAGCAGTATTAAAGCAAATATCCTTCTATGGTGAACACTATTTCTGTTCCCTGACAGGTGAAAACAAACCAGTGTGACTATTCTCCTAATTTAAATAATAATTATCCAAAGGTAGGCAGGAGAAAATGGGACCAAAATATCTTCTCTTTCTTTCTCTCTCATTTGCTTGGGTTTTGGTTTTTTGTTTGGTTAGCTGGTTTGTTTGGGGATTTTGTTTGGTTTTGTTTTGCTGGTTTTTGGTTTTGTTCTTTTTCCCAAGCATTGTGTTAGGATTCAAAAGGGAGATTTAAAGGTTGGAGTAGATGATCTCAAAGGTCCCTTTCAACCTAAGCCATTCTATGATTCTGTGATTCTATGATGACCCCCACTTCACTCCAACCTCCTTTCAGGGAATTGTAGAGAGCAATGAGGTCTCCTCAGCCTCCTCATCTCCAGCCCTAGTTCCCTCAGCTGCTCCTCAGAAGACTTGTTCTCAATGCTGAAGTTTGGATATGAAGAGCCTTAGAAGAAAAATCTAAAGACTGAGTCTAATGATGCATAGAGATGGCGCTGAGGGACATGTATTGGCACCAGACTTGGTAGAGTCAGAGAATGGCTGGACTTGATGATTTCAAAGGTCTTTTCCAACCAAAATGATTCTAGGGTCCTGTGATTCTATGACTTTTCATAAAAGCTTCTGAGGAGCAGGTAGGAAATCTGCATTGTCAAACTTACTCAGTTTGGGAGTCATAAATTCCATAGAGGATTCTAGCTATTTTTTATCTTTTTAAACACTCCAGATATCCCTCTTTCCCAGTTTCTATCATTCCAGCATATACTAACCATTTTGTACCAGAAAATGGCTGTTAACCTTCCAAATTTCCTCACTAACCTCTATGGACCCTTCTCAGCTCTTTTGACTGAAGTCACTACAATTCACCATTTACCTTCACTATGGTCTGCCAGCAAACCATGAACCAGAATATGCAACTCTCTACCGTGACAGAGTTTAGGCCATAGAGCTCTACGCCATCCCAGTTGATTGACCCCAAACTGATTGAAACCAAAATGCAGATTTTCTTTCTCATTGTTATCATTTTCCAAAGCATTCATACCAGTGGATATTTATTTGCATAAATGTTTCCCAAAGGCCTCGTGAATATTCATATATGGAGATGTCTCGGTCTTGAAAGTTCTTGGGGGGATGGAGGAGGAGGAAAAAGTTATTTGGCCTGAGACAAAATATAATCATGTGGCTCTGGTAATGAGTCAAAATTTTATCCACAAAAAATAGATAACATGGTGGTGGGTGAAACTTCTACACATCATTCATCAGCCTCAGAAGAGTGAAGTTTATCTGTACTCATAAACAGGGAGGTCATTCTGCCCCTGTACTCAGAACTGGTTAGGCCACACCTTGAGTACTGTGTCCAGTTCTGGGCTCCTCAGTTTAGGAAAGATGTTGAGTTGCTGGAATGTGTCCAGAGAAGGGCAACAAAGCTGGGGAGGGGTTTGGAGCACAAGCCCTAGGAGGAGAGCTGAGGGAGCTGGCGTTGCCTAGCCTGGAGAAGAGGAGGCTCAGGGGAGACCTTATTGCTGTCTACAACTACCTTAAGGGAGGTTGTAGACATGTGGGGGTTGGTCTTTTCTCCCAGGCAACCAGCACCAGAACAAGAGGACACAGTCTCGAGCTGTGCCAGGGGAGGTTTAGGCTGGATGTTAGGAAGAAATTCTTCATAGAGAGAGTGATTGGCCATTGGAATGGGCTGCCCAAGGAGGTGGTGGAGTCACCATCACTGGAGGTGTTTAGGAAGAGACTGGATGGGGTGCTTGGTGCCATGGTTTAGTTGATTAGATAGTTTTGGATGATAGGTTGGACTCGATGACCTCAAAGGTCTCTTCCAACCTGGTTAATTCTATTCTATTCTATTCTATTCTATTCTATTCTATTCTATTCTATTCTATTCTATTCTATTCCTACAATGACAGTTTTCTTGCTTGCTGCTGTCTCTATCAAATGGGAAGAAGGAATGCTGAATGCCCGCAGTGGATTAAAGCTGGCCTTCCTCACCTGCAGCTTTCAGCATGGCCACTGCAGAAGCCAAAGGAATATCCCTGAGATCAGTCACTATGCAGAAGCATGGACAACCGTGGGACATGGTCAAGGCTTGGTTTGGAAACCTTGTATACATCACAGACCACATCTGTATCGTACAATAAGAGAATGATTTAGGTTGGAAGGGACCTCAGTGATCATCTCCTCCAACTTCCCTGCCATAGTTTATACTGAGGGAGAACAGGTTCAGGCTGGACCTTAGGAAAAAGTTCTTCAGTACAAGAGTGGTGACACTCTGCAATGGGTTGCCCAGGGAGGTTGTGGATGTCTCTTCCCTGAAGGTGTTGAAAGCCAGATTGGAAGAGGCCTTGAGCAACTATGTCTAGTTGGGAGGTGTCCTTGCACATGTCAGGAGGTTGGATTAGATGATCCTAAGGTGCTTTCTGCTTTCCAGTCTAAGCCATTCTATGATTCTTCCACCCTGTAAGTGCTTTTTCTCTTTCTTACTCCTGCTTCCCTTCCTTTACCCTTCTGCCCACTGAAATTGAGGCAAAGCATTCATTCACTTCTTCTGGGTTCATATTTAGACTACTGTCCTACTATAGGATATATTTAACCTGTATCATCCTACATGCAGAGAAATTCTCCTTTGATTGCTTAAGAACCTCTTGCTATGTATTCTAACTCCATCCACAAACCTAGTACAGCTTGACAGTCAGCAGCCTTCCCTGTACCTGTATACTTTTGTGACTGTTACCTTCCTCATTCAATAAAACATAGTTTAAAATACTACCACTGAACACAGACTCAGTAACTGAAAATCTGCTGGCTCTAATGTTCAGGATACAGCTGGAAATTACTGTTGTTTGCACCATTTTTTTCCCTCCACTTTGTGTCTGGAACTTTAGAACCTCCTGTAATTAAATACTTTGCAGTGGCAGTTATCTTTCTATTAGCACTAGAGCTGGATCTGTCTGTATTCAGAACCAGGTACCTGCTATGTCCCCAGGAGATCCTTTCTTAAGAACCCTTCCCTAAACTGATTCGTGGCATGTAAAAAAACCAAAATCCAAATAACCAATAATAATTGTTTTATCTATATAATACCTTTCTCTAAATAGAAGTAATATGCAGTGCTAATCCACCCTTACCTCTATTTTCTCAAGTTTGCTCTCTCTACTAGCTATTCCTTTCATTGGTATGGTTTTCCCATGTCTCTTTCATCCCTCACAATATCAATTTTCATGCTCTTCAATCCTCCAGCTCTTATCTGTGTTCTTCAAATTTATGTATGAATTTCTCAGCTGATCCTTACTGATCTCAATCATCTTCCTGGCCAGATTGTGATGCAACACCCCCCCACCCCACCCCCTGCAAGTACAATTTACCTGACTGCTTCTTCTGCTATTAGTTTCTTTCTAATCCCTTAATCTTGCAGAGTCCCTTTATCTGTTATATATCCTTTCACTGGAGATTGTTGTACTGTAAAAATGGGCTTTGAGATCATCTGGCTTTCATATTCCTCTTGTCCTGGTTTTGAAACTCACCAGGTCAGTTGTGTCAGCCTTGAGTTCAGAAAAATGTTCTTCCTAATCAGGTGGAGTCAACCCACTGAACTCTTCCTGTGATGCCTCCACATGTGTAAATATTCACAGATCTCTTCTCACTAATTGATGAGCTGAGTGTCTGTGAGCATACTTGTGTCAAAACACATAATGACTCTTGATCTACTCAAGTGGGTATCTTGTGCTAAGTGTCATTGGTCTTGGTGTGTGTAACCTTAGTTCACAACATTTGAATTTTCTAGATTGTGAATAGTAGCACACCAAATACAGTACTGGTATTTGGAGAGGTTGGGTTTTGTCTTAGACTAGAATCATGGAATTGTTTTGGTTGGAAAAGGCCTGTAAGATCATCAAGTCTCTGCCTCTGATACTTTCATTTGCTTTGTTATTTGGCTCAGTCACTGTAAGAGTACAGCAAAAAGAAAGCAAGCTGAGATAGCATCAATTCAACAAGCTAAACTAAAGAACGTCTCCTGATTTCTCTTGCATTCTGATGGTGGTACAAAAATTAACGTTAAAAATGGTTATTTTTCTTTTGAGAATTGTATAGCAGGCAAAAAACCAAACCAACCAACCAAACCACCAATTAGACAAATATAGCTAAATTTCAATGGTCACTGCATGTTATACTCCTCAATTTTCCACACACCACAGACAGTGCTCCTGTTAAAAACAAATGGGTTTCCTTTTAGAGGGAGATTTAAATCCCTTGAACACTAATTTTGTTCACACTCAGGATTTTAGTATCCTGACAGAAAAAGGAGACGTGAGAGATTTTTGTCATTGGGAAGTGGCGTAACTCCTCTGTTCACTCCTCTTGATATACTTTTAGGGGTGTTAGGAGACTGTTCTTACTATGACATCTCAGGACTGGTGGCATAACACTACTTTCCAGAGTTAACAGACCCCTAAGGCAATCAGGAGCACTTAGAATTGTCTCAAGTATTCTGTTTGCACACTGAAAAGACTGAAGCAGTTTGTCTTTGTTTAAAATTGGAAAGCCTTAATTCTGAGCTAATAATGGCCAAAGAATTACTGAAAGCATGGAACACTAATTAAACCTCTACAGTTAATCAGACACATGTTGAAGCACTCTGCATGTGCTTCTAAGGCATATAATCTGTAAAGCAGATGACGTTCAGCCCATTCATGCAGTTCAATTCTCTTCAGTAATTCATTTTCTGCTAGATAAGTGAGAATGTTAGAGATACATTATAAATACAAATTATAAAAAACACTATAAAGGGCTGCATGACTAACTGAATACTTCCATATTCTAATGTTTTCCTAGTAAAAGCTGGAAAGAAACAATTTCTGAAACAGACTGTTTAATTTCCTTGCCATGAAATATTTTTCCTTAAAAAAAAAATATTGATTTAATTAATTTAAATCAAGCTAAGTGTCACTATAGAAACTTTCCCTAATTTCTCATCAGGATAATTTAAAACCTCCTTCTATGTAAACCTTTTCTCTAGGGCAGAGGAATAGAATAGGATACTATAGGATAGGATAGGATAGGATAGGATAGGATAGGATAGGATAGGATAGGTTGGAAGAGACCTTCAAGATCATCGTGTCCAACCTGTTATCCAACGCTATATAATCAAATAAACCATGGCACCAAGCACCCCATCCAGTCTCCTCCTAAACACCTCCAGTGATGGTGACTCCACCACCTCCCCGGGCAGCCCATTCCAATGGCCAATCACTCTCTCTATGAAGAACTTCTTCCTAACATCCAGCCTAAACCTCCTCAGGCACAGCTTGAGACTGTGTCCTCTTGTTCTGGTGCTGGTTGCCTGGGAGAAGAGACCAAACCCCACCTGTCTACAACCTCCCTTAAGGTAGCTGTAGACAGCAATAAGGTCTCCTCTGAGCCTCCTCTTCTCCAGGCTAGGCAACCCCAGCTCCCTCAGCTCTCCTCCTAGGGCTTGTGCTCCAAACCCCTCCCCAGCTTTGTTGCCCTTCTCTGGACACATTCCAGCAAGTCAACATCTCTCCTAAAGTTAAAGCTTATGAATCATAGAGGGTTTATTAATTGTAAAGTTTATTAATCATAGGGGAAAGGAAAAGGGATAAAAGAGTCCTCCTTGCTCTAGTTGTATTTGGCTTTCACCTGTTCACCAAGTGAGCCTCTAACTTTAAAAAGAAAAAAAAAAAAAATGGAAGGAAACTGAGTACAAAAATTTTATTTTACTTCTTCCCACACAAACAGCTCTGAAGGGAAAGTTTCTGTCAACAAAGCCTGTAAGCTTTGTCTTAGTTTACAGCAGGTCTTATAGTCCTATGGGTTTTAGGAGAGAAGAAAGATATAACCAAGAAGGAGTGTAGGCAATGTTGGCATATCACCATTTAGTTAAGATAAATTTGTTTCCTTCTTTCTTTGTGGAAAAAGTGGAATCATGGAATGGTTTTGATTGGAAAAGTCCTTTAACATCATCAAGTCCAAACATACTCTGCCAAAGCTGTGCTAAATTATGAACCTCAGCACCACATCTATGCATCTTTTAAGGGTGGTTTTAGCATTCCTCTCTATTTTACAGGGAGCAAAGAAAATCTCCCAATAGCTTCAAAGAATCCAGGAATCTGGAAGTTCCTGAAGAGAATAGAAAAGAACTGTGCAGGGCTTGGCTAGGTGGAAATGTGCTCTGGAACAGCACATTTGAGATGCATGTGGCTTTTATTAGTGTCACAGAAGTACCCACAAAATAGACTGTGATAGCTACCCAAAATGCAGATTTATTGTAACCAAAATTACTTGGCAATTCCTTCAACAAAGGTTGGATGCCAGTCAGGAATACACTACTCTACATTCCTAAGCTTTAAGGATTATTCTTTCTAGAAAAAAAATGAACCAAAATGTTCGCACACTTGCTCATAAAGGGAAAACTCCTAACTCAAGGGTCCCAAGAAGACCTCTCACCCAAAAGGGATGAGGGCTCACTCAAGGATACATCCAGAAAAAAACATGTACTCACTAAACAGGAGATGAGGACTCAATCAGTTGAAGTGTCCTTAGGCTAGGTCCTGAGGTGCCAAGCTCTTCTATCAGGTCTCTGGCAAGCCCTGGGCATTGACAGGTGCCTGTCAGGGGGTTGTGTTTCTGTCAGGATTTTGTCAGTGTTTTGTCTGCCAGGGCAGTTGCATCTGCCAGAATTAGCTCATAAGCTGGATTCAGCATTTGCTGAGACTGAAAGAGCCAGAACAAAGCACAAGGGACTGAGCATCCTCCATCACCTGAGATTTAGAATATAACAGAGAAATCCCTGTCTCTTCTATGGAATGCTAGAGGAAAACTCCATGACAGGATCCTTCAGAGCATACTCCACAGTCACAGAATTGCAGAATGTTAGGGGCTGGAAGGGACCTTGAGAGATTGTCTAGTCCAACCCTCTGCCAGAGCAGGATCACCTATACCAGATCACACAGGAACTCATCCAGGCTGGTCTTGAATCTCCAGAGAGGGAGACTACACAACACCCCCTTGGCAGCCTGTTCCAGTGTTCTGTCACCCTCACAGTGAAATATTCTTCCTTCTGTTTCCATGGAACTTCCTATGCCTCAACTTCTACCCATTGCCCCTTGTCCTGTCATTGGGCATCGCCAAGCAGAGCCTGGCTCCATCCTCTTGGCACTCACCCTTTCCATATTTATAAAGATTGATGAGGTCACCCCTTTCTCTCCTCTTCTCCAAGGTGAAGAGCCCCAGCTCCCTCAGTCTCTTCTCATAAGGAAGATGTTCCACTCCCTTAGTCATTTTCGTGGCTCTGTGCTGGACTTTTTCAAGCATCTTCCTGTCATGAACTGCAACAAGCATCTTCCTTCTTGAACTGAGGGGCCCATAACTGGACACAATATTCCAGATGTAGCCTCACCAGGGCAGAGTAGAGAGGGAGGAGAATCTCTCTCAACCTACTGATCACATCCCTTCTAATACAACCCAGGATACCACTGGCCTTCTTGGCCACAGGAGCACGTTGCTCTTACTTATGGGTTGTTTTCCTAAGGCTATGAAGTGTGACATCCCAGCTGTTTCTTCTCTCTATGTTTGTTGATCCTTGTTCCTTTGAAGGTACATGTCAGGGCTCCACATGGGCTGGTGGCTGCATGGGAACTCCCCAGGAGGGCAGGGCAGGGCCCCACAGCCAAACCCCATCCCACTGTCCCAGATGAGGAGCAGAGGGAGGAGGCAGCCAGAGTCACTGCAGTTCTGGCATCAGGCACCTTCCTGTGGACAGGCCAAGGCCAGCCCAGGCCATTAGCCCTGGGATATGCCTGGGTCTGGCTTAGTGGGGCCCATGGCAGACCCAGGGTTGACCGACATATCGGGGCTGGAGCTTCAGTAAGGCCTCAGCTGCAAGCAGCCCCATAGGCCAGGGGTTGGCCCTTGTCAAAGTCTCCCCACCACATTGCCAAAAAATTCCTTACAACAAGCTCAGTTTGGACTCCAAAGAACAATTTTATAACACATCTAAGACTGGGTCAAAAGGTCTCCAGGTTAGCAAGAGCCCTGCAAGTAGTGTGGGACCCAATGGCTGGGCAGGGAGACCCTGGTGCCCCAAGGACAGGCCCTCAGTGAGGCAGAGCCAACCAGGACCATGGCTGTTAACAACAGAGAAAAACCACATCAACCTTGGAAATACATCACAAAACTATGAAACAAAACTGATGGAAGTACAGCTCAAGCACTACTTTTAGAGGTGTCCCACCCTAGGTCACACTGAAATCATAAAAGCATAGAGACTGTAAATCCTTCACACAATTAACTCATTAAAAGCTTCCTCACAGAAACATTAGGTTAAGGATTTGTGAAAATATCCTTGTCCCTGTTGTAGAGGACAGTACAAAAGATGGCATTGGCTTGTGTGAATTTTT
This sequence comes from Melanerpes formicivorus, assembly GCF_026170545.1. NCBI lineage: Eukaryota > Metazoa > Chordata > Aves > Piciformes > Picidae > Melanerpes > Melanerpes formicivorus. The sequence continues at coordinate 6,735,245 of NW_027142387.1, forward strand.
ACTGAACACAGTAAAAATATGACTAAATATCTTACAGACTCCGGTCGTGCCTTGGGGAAAGCGTAGGCAGATGTACGCAACTGAAGAGGCACTCTCTGCATTTGATGCAAGACTGATATTTATACTTTCAGCAGCTTCAAAATGCTGTACCCATGGATTAGAAGCATGCAGATATCTGATGAAACTTGGTTCTGCATCAGCACAGATTAATAGCCAAGGCTCAGTCACTGCCTGAAAGGAGAAAGCTCACATCAAGACCATGCAATTATTCATTTTTCCTGTCCAAGCTTCATTCTGTATTCTTTCCAGAATCCTACAAAACTTCTGTTGGTGTTGTCATTACAAGGGGCGGAATTTATGCCCATGTACGTGCAAAGGAAGGAAGAGTCTGTTTGCTTCATGCCCCACAATCCTACTGAGGCAACAAAGGAGCCTGGCAAGCAAAGAAGATATTGGAAGAAAGACTGGCTCCTTGCTTTGGCTCCAAATTACCCTGCCACCTCCTTCTGTTTCCTGACAGTATGTCCCCTGTAAAGATCTGCTGCCAGACTCTTCTCCTGTGACTTCTCCCATTATGTGACTTCCACAGCTAGTTTCTGCAGTGCAGATAGGCTTTTAATAGAACCTGACAATGAGACCTTCACTGGAGGTTACTGGTAAAGAATAGGTTCATGAGCCCAGAAAAAGAGCAAAGACCTTAACTCTAGCTAGTGCACAAAGCTGGGAACAGAGAGAGACTTAGATTTTCATCTGTGCTTTCAGGGTAGTTCTGAATTTTGTCCAAAGATTTTTAAAGCTGAAATCAAGTGGTTTGTAAGTTATACAAGGTTGTACAACTGGCAGTCGACAAGGGCCGTTTTGCCTTTGGAATGCAGATCACTGATAATATCCTATTGCAGTCAATACAGTATAGCAGATACAGTGGATACAGGACTATTACAGTTGTGAATTAATTAATATAAAGACTGCAGTCCTTTGAGTAAACTGCATCAAACAGCAAAAGGAAGCAGTCTATTAGATGTGATTGTGTTGCAGCACTTGTAAAATCTTGCTCCTTCTTCCAAGTGAAAAGTTGTGTGGACATGAATCCATTGCAATTCATGTAAACTGGCCACTTCTTGCTCTCAGAAACACTTTGGGACTTAGTTCAGTTCAATATTTTTGATCTTGTCTCTGCAGGCTGCTTAAGTATAAATCACTCCTTTAAAAATATAATTAATCATCAGCAAGAGTTGGTGATGCCCCCTGGGAAAAGATTTTGAGTCCATACCACAGACACAATGTGTGGTCTTGGATAATCACAGAATCACTGAATGCTAGGGGTGGAAGGGACCTCCAGAGATCCAACCCCCCTGCCAAAGCAGGATCACCTAGGTCAGGTTACACAGGAACACATTCCAACAATTCTTGGAAGTCTCCACAATCTCTCTGGGCAGCCTCTCCCAGTGCTTTGTCACTTCTCATGTCTCCTTGTGTTGAGGTAGAACCTCCTGTGTTCTGATTTGTACCTATTGTTCCTTGTCCTACCACTGGGCAACACCAAAAAGAGGCAGGCACCTTCTATTTGACACCCACCCCTCCAATATTTATAGATGTTGATAAGATCTCCTCTTAGCCTTCTCTTCTCCAGACTAAACAGCCCCAGGTCTCTCAGTTATTCTTTATAGCAAAGACATTCAAGTCCCCCAATCATCCTTGTAGCTCTCAGTTGGACTCTCTCCAGCAGATCCCTGTCTGTCTTGAACAGGGGAGCCCCAAACCAGACACAGTATTCTAGGTGTGGTCTCAGCTGGGCAGAGTAGAGGGGTAGAAGAATCTCCCTAGACCTGCTGGACACACTTTTGTTAATGCACCCACATAAGCCATTGGTCCTCTTGGCCACAAAGACACATTGCTTTTTCAGCATTGTCTTCAATGCTGGGAAAATGCTTATCAATTTATTCTGTGTTTGTGGTGGGATAATGGGTAGCTAGCAAATTATGTAAGATAATTATGAAAGCCCCCTCTCTGGAAGTGTTCAGGGCCAGGTTAGACAAGGTCTTGCACAACAGATTTAGTGGAAGGTGACCCTGCCAATGGCAGGGGGGGATGGAATTAGATGATCTTAAAGGTACCATCCAACCCAAACCATTCTGTGATTCTATGCTAACTAAATAATCCAGGCAGAACTCTTTGAAAGAGATGAACATTTATATAGAAAAGAATTAATTTTCTGATTTCAGTAAAACAGGGAAGATTTTCCATTGTAAAGCTCTATGGATACCTCCTCGAAGATGCTAGAGCTTTTGGTAAAAATGTTACTGTGGTTATGAACAAAAGCTGTTATGTGTATATTGGGTAAAGATCAGAGGAAAAACAAGGCACAGAAACCCAGTTTCCCAGTTGAACAGCAAAAGCAGAACATACCAAACTAAAAAAGTAAGACTTCAGACAAAGCCAAACAAGCCATGTGGCACAGTAATTGAAAACAAAAGTAAAAAGGGCAAGACCATTGCTTCACCAGGTATTTATAAAGGCAGAAAGAATCCCCTGGCAGGACAACCATGGAAATACTGCTGGAAGGTTTTGGCTGTAAGAAAGCAGAGATCCACAAAGGAAAAGAGGTTAGGGGTGGAGCTGCTTCAAGTTTGGTCAGGTGTCTGCTCAGTATAAACAGCAGGTTAATTGCAGCTGTCGTTTGTAGTTTAAATGAGCCTGTCTCAGCCTTCTGACAGAAAAGTGCTAATGATATTCATTAGACAGGCACAGAAGGAATCAACAGCAGAACTGTCAGTAAAAATAAAGGAAAATCCTTGTTACCAGATTTTTTTGTTCAGTGCCCTGTAAACAACTCTGTGTATTATTGCCCACTCTGGGGGCTGAGAACATTTTACTGTTCCACAGAGAATTTATCTTGCTTCTTACGAGTAATATGTGAGGAGATCTGCAGTTCCATGTAACAATATTAGAACAAACAACTGAAGATTTTGGATGACTGGTTTGATATCCATTTGAAAACATCAGATCAAACAATTAGTCTTGGTTCTGCTATTTAAGTATCAGCTGTAGTTGAATCATTCAGTACTCATTAGAACAATCAGCTGAGATACTGAAAAAAAAATATTACCTCCTGTTTCATTATCAATTTCAATTTTATCACCGTCAACTGCATACTAAATTGGAAGAAAATGAAGCAGGGTAGCTCTGAAGACTTAATCATTACATAACCTTGGAGCTATCTAACCTAAAGCTATCTCCCTCAAGCTACATTTCAAAATTAAGACCTCACTCCAGTCTCCTTTCAGGGGGCTGTAGAGAGCCAGAAGGTCTCCCTTCAGCCTCCTTTTCTCCAGACTAAACAACCCCAGTTCCCTCAACCGCTCCTCACCAGACCTGTTCTCCAGACTCCCACTAGCTTTGCTGCCCATGTATGAACCTGCTCCAGCATGGCAATGTCCTTGCTGTAGTGATGGCCCCAAAACTCAACCCAGTACTCAAGATGTGGTCTCACCAGTTCTGAGTCCAGGGGGACAATAGCTTCCCTGGTCCTGCTAGCCACACTATTCCTGATCCAGACCAGGATGCTGTTGGCCTTCTTGACCACCTGAGCACACCCTGGCTCATCTTCAGTGGGCTGTTGACAAGCACCCCAAGGTCTTTCTCTGCTGGGCAGCTTTCCAGCTACTTCACAGTTGTGAAACTCTTTGAGAAAGATAATTTATGCTAGAAATCACATATAAACTAGTCCTGCATCCTTAAAATTAAGTAAAAACTCTGCAAAGAAACTTCAAAATAAAAATTTATCTCTTATCTTTATTACGTGATTGCTCATGGTCATTATTTTCCTGTTACTGCTATGTTTACAGTTAGATTAATCAAGCATATGTAAAGATATTAGCAGTGATATTTTTTTAATTGCTTGGAAATATTTGCCCAAGTAAATATGTTTGGCTTTTTAACTACTGTCCTGCTGCACTTGCTGCACAAAAGCAGCATTGCTCTAACATTTCTTCAAAACTCTAATAAGAGTCATTTCCTGCAGCCTCCTCAGCATGCTGAGCTTTCCTTGTAGCAAATTAGATGCTGAGGTTTTTAGGATGTATAAACGGGAAATCAATGGAAGCTCCTGACCTAATTATCTTTCAAGATGTGGACTTGAGAGTTTTCTGGTGGGTCCGTGACAGGATGTTCATTCTCAGTTCTCCCTGTTGAGGATGCCAGTTTGAGGGGAAACACTTCAATTTGCAAACTGCCACAACTTGAGAATGGTCATCTTTTACCCTTGTTTCATTCTTATAATTTTCTACCATTACTTTATCTTTCTCCTTCACTGTTTTTCTAACCTTTTTGCTGTGCTGTTGAAGTGTTTCCAACCTCAGAAAGTCACGACTCTAAGTAACTTTTCTCTTTACCCTAACAGGCCAGAGATAAGCTTTACAAAAAACATGTAAAGCAAAAAGAGTGAATAGTTTGTAAAGTACCATCAAGAACTTTCATATATTTTTTTTCTTCACATTGACTATTGTTGTTTTAAATATGTGTTTTGGATAGGATACCTGATTTGCTTGTTTAATGCTTGCTGTCACCTGCTTGAAACTTTTTCCAAGCTCCATGACCTGTAGGGAAAGCTGACCTAAGCCAACCACCACTCCTGCCCCTGAAGGCCAGGCAAGCAGCCATTTGGGAAATGAGATAATGCCAGGTGTGTGGCTGGCACAGTACACAGTCTCCACACCAAATATCTTTGGGATTGTAAAGGTGCTACCCTTGTGGCCCATCTCAAACTCTGTCACCACATCACTGGACCTTGTTGGAATCTATTGCTAAAATCCTGAAGGCAAAAGTGGAATCAAAGTGAAGCAAGTTCCTTCTCATGTTTAGATGGAGATTCTTATGTTCAAATTTGTACCCAGTACCTCTTGTCCTGTCACTGGGGACCACTGAGAAGAGTCTGGCCCCATGTTCCTGACACCCACAGAAGATATGTCTACAATAAAACATGGAAAGCAGAAATACCTGAGCTGATTTCTGAAGTACTAGAAATAGCATGTCCATGCTTTTGATATTGCAGACAGGCCACGGCAGAGACATGCTCCAGCACCTGGTTATGAAGGCAACCACCTCAGTTAATCTAACCACGCCTGCAAGGTGAAATCAGCACATAAACATGAGGGAATCTTGTCACTGAGTTTGCATCTCACTTCTGCAGCTGACAGTGCTGATCACTACACCTAGAAAGGCACAGAGGGCAACAAAACCTTTAGCAGATTGTTAAACAGTTTCTGAGAGAGCTTTGTTGATTTCCATCAAGCATGATTGTGTCAGTCACACCAATTTTCACTCAGAGCTGTGTGTGGAACCATGGACAAACCATGTACATTTGTTTCTCCAGACATTGGTTCTGTAGTCTGTACTCCTCAACAGATTCCATTCAAGAAATGTGTGGAGATGGCACTTCAGGACATGGTTTTGCTAGGTTGATGGTTGGATCTTAGAGGGCTTTTCCAACCAAACGATTCTATGAGTCTATAAAATAATTTGAGAAGCCCTTTGATTTTCCTTTTGCTTTTCCTACCTGTACCAATGCTCTGTCTGCAAGCAGCTTTCAGATGAGTTACTGCAATGAACTCACTATGGTGACCTTCTTGGCCAAATGCTGATCAGATTTTCTCAGTGACCATGAAGACACAATGACATTGTTGTTGGAAAATTTTACAGATGGTACAGATGGATGGAGTGATAAATAATGCTGTGGATCATTTGGTATTCAGGGTGCTGTCAAAAGTGGGTTTTAACAGCCAAACCCATGCCACTACAATGAAATAGTGCAGAGTAAAGTGGCTGTGAGAAGGACATCGTGGTCATGGTGTCCAAACGTGTTCAGTGTAAGCAGTTTGCTTAGCACTGGAACTGCAAGAGCTCAGAGTCAGCAGGTTGCACAAATTATGGAAATGTTAGAAGTGGTGCTGCTGACAAGTGCCAGCTCTGTGAAATAGAGCATCTTTAGAGCACTCTTATCATCAGCAACCACCCAAAAAGCTCGATGTGGAATCCTGTTCCCTAGCAGGAAGAGATCTGCAGAAGAGTTTGCTGCATTGGCTGCATAAGAGGGAAGGTCATTATGCAGCAGTGTTGACTAAATGTTCAGCCTCATTAAGGCATCTAACAGCAGTTCAGGAATGTACATAGAATAGTTTGGGTTGGAAGGGACATCCAAAAGTCATCTAGTCCAACCACCCTGCAGTAAGCAGGGACATCCTAAACTAGATCAGGTTGCCCCATCAAGCCTGACTTTGAATGTCTCCAGGGATGGGGCCTCCACCACCTCCCTGGGCAACCTGTTGCAGTTTTACATCACACTCGTAGTAAAGAGCTTCTTCCTAACATCCTATTGAAATCTACCCTTGGTCTCTTCCAACCTGATTGTTGATGATGATGATGATGATTAGTATTATTATTATTATTACTAAAACCATTGCTCCTTGTGCTATCATTACATACTTTTGTAAAAAGTCCCTCTCCTGCATTCCTGCAGGCTCTCTGTAGATACTGGAAGTCTGCTTTATGGTCTCCTTGGAGCCTTCTCTTCTCCAGGCTGAACAACCCCAACTCTCTTAGCCCATTTTCATAGCAGAGGTGTTCTAAGCCCTCTGATCATCTTCATGGCCTTCTTCTGGACCTGCTCCATCAGGTTGACGTCCTTCCTTTGGTTGAGGGCTCCAGAGCTAGACACAGAATCCCCTCTCTCCATCTCTGGTCGCCCTGTTTTTGATGAAGCCCAGGATGCCATTTGCCTTCTGGGCTGCATATGCACACAGTTGGCTCATATCCAGTTTCTCATCCACCAGCACCCCCAAGTCCTTTTTGACAGGGCTGCTCTCAATCTCACCATCCCCCAGCCTGTGCTGATAAAGAGGGTTGTTCCAACACGGGTGCGGGACTTCACATTTAGCCTTGTTGAACCTTATCAGGTTCACCTGGGACCACTTCTCCAACTTGTCTTTACGGTACCTTGCAACACAATATTCTATGGCTCTGCAGTGCAAAGGTAACAGCCATCCATAAAACGAGTTGGTGGCTCTATCTTTAAAACAAACTTTTTGCTACCTGGCATATTGCCTATGTGAACAGAGAGACTAAAGACTGCTTGATCACGGCTGACTTTCAGAAGCTGCTGAAGCATCTTGTTTCACCAACTCCAGCCCAAATTAATGCTATAAAATTGAAAAAGTGTAGCAGAGATGGAAATGAATTGAAAACTGCCCCGTTGCTCGAGTTCTGGCCTCAGGGTATTGATCACTTACAAAGTGTCTCATTATCTGCATTAAATTTCCTACAGGATTTCATAGACAATATCGAGTACGGCATCTGCAAGCAACGCTCTTTATTGACTAGCTTTGCTTGGTGAGAGATTAAATCAAATGCTGAACTAAAGTATTTTAGTTCATAGTGACTAAATACAAAACAGAAGAAAAGAATGTTCTTGCAGAACTGGGAACAAAGGCTAGGGACCCTAGTAAAATGTTTTCTCATCTTAGTGGGTCTTAGAGGTCTTTTCCAATGGAAACAGTTCTATGACTTTTAATCAAATTGCTAATCAATATTCATGACTTGTCATCAAAAAAAATTAATCAAATGTGCATGTGGTGAGGGCACACCTTAAGTGTGCCCAGGCAGCCAAGAGGGCCAATGGCATCCTGGCCTGCATCAAGAACAGTGTGGCCAGCAGGAGCAGGGAGGTCATTCTGCCCCTGTACACTGCACTGGTTAGGCCGCACCTCGAGTACTGTGTCCAGTTCTGGGCCCCTCAGTTTAGGAAGGAGGTTGACTTGCTGGAACAAGTCCAGAGAAGAGCAACAAAGTTGGTGAGGGGTTTGGAACACAAGCCCTATGAGGAGAGGCTGAGGGAGCTGGGGCTGCTCAGCCTGGAGAAGAGGAGACTCAGGGGTGACCTTATCACTCTCTACAACTACCTGAAGGGAGGTTGTAGATAGGCGGATGATGGTCTCTTCTCCCAGGCACCCAGTACCAGAACAAGAGGACACAGTCTCAAGCTGCGCCAGGGGAGGTTCAGGTTGGATGTTAGGAAGAAGTTCTATACAGAAAGAGTGATTGCGCTATGGAATGGGTTGCCCGGGGAGGTGGTGGAGTCGCCATCATTGAAGGTGTTCAGAAGGAGACTTGATGGGGTGCTTGGTGCCATGGGTTAGCTGTTTGGGTGGGTTGGATTGGTTGATGGGTTGGACACGATGATTTTGAAGGTCTCTTCCAACTTGGTTTGGTTTATTCTAATAAAGGTTTATTCTAATAAAGTACTGGTTCAGTTTTGGGCCCTTCACTACCAGAAGGGTGCTGGAGCATGTCCAGAGAAGGGCAACAAAGCTGGTAAAGAGTCTGGAGAGTAGGGCTGGTGAGGAGCAGCTGAGGGAACTGGGATTGTTTAGCGTGGAGACAAGGAGGCTGAGGGGAGACTTCGTAGGTCTCTACAACTCCTTGAAAGGAGTGGGGGTTGGTCTTTTCTCCCTGGCAACCAGTGATAGGACCAGAGGAAATGACTTCAAGTTGCACAAGGGGGAGGTTTAGGTTAGATAGTAGGAAAAATTTCTTTGCTGAAAGAGTGGTCAGGCATTAGGACAGGCTGCCCAGGGAGGTAGGTGGTGGAGTTGCCATCCCTGGAGGTATTCGAGAAATGTGTGGGCATGGCAATTTGGGACATGGTTTAATGGCCATGGTGGTGTGAGGTCAATGGTTGGACTTGATGATCTTAGAGGTATTTCCAACCAAAACAATTCTGTGATGCTTCATCTGGTAAACCTTCTATTGGCAGCAGTGAGAGCTTGCTTGAAGAAACAGTGACATATTTGCCTCTTGGGGGCGGGGGAGAAGACCAAAAAAAAATTGTTCCTGGGTACTGAGACCCTTCAGAATTAAACTGGGCTAATTATTGGCAATTTTTCTTTAATAGATGGAAGGCTAAAAACTGAAGAAGTAGATGGCAAAAGAAGAGAAACCTAGAGAAAAAATTAGTGTAGGGAGACCAGGTAAAGATATCTATTCCAGTTCCTGCCAAAGAGCACTTTATTACCTATGAATTCTGAAATATAGCTTCATTACCTTAAAATGCAGCCCAGTGCCCAGAATGGGGTTTCAGCTCATTTGGATGAAATGGCCTGAAGCTTTCCTCAGCAGAGTCACAACCATTACCAACAGAGAAACTGAAACAGGGATAACACAAATTATAGTCATGCTTTTCTCTTATGCTTCCTGCAATTGTTTTTGTTCTCAGCTTAATCAGCTACTTTTCACAGCTGTACCAGGAGGTGTGAAATGACTTAGCTCAGATGTTTACCTTTATTCCTACCTCACCGGAAGGTAGGGAGGCTCAAATCACAGGGCATATGCACAAAGCCAGCTTACAAGCAGCATGTTTTCCACACTTAAAAAGGGCAAATATTAAGCATAGACCTTGGTCCAGTGTGTTTGCATCAAATGGTGAGGTAACTGCTCAGGTTCATGCCAATGTTTCACAGGAGCTGGGAGATGGACCTCCCTAAAGCAGGTGAAGACTCTGAAGTTGCTGTAGCAGCCCATTAGGGTACTGATGGTGAACCCTTGGGGGGGGGGGGGGTGCGGAAAGCCCTCTCATTACCCAGTAATTTAAATGGAGAGACCACAGAACTACAGAAAAACAGACTGGTTAAGGCTGGAAGGGACTTGTGGAGGTCATTTGACCCAACTGCCCTGCTTGAGTGCGGCCACCTACAGCCAGTTGCCCAGGAACATGTCCACATGGGTTTTAAGAATCTCCAAGGATGGAGACTCCACAACTTCCCTGGGCAACCTGTGCCAGAACTTGGGCACCCTCACAAGGAACCTCCCATATTTCAGTTTGTGCCCATGCCTCTCGTACTGTCACTGGCCATCACTGGAAGGAGTCTGGCTTCATCTTCTTTGTACCCTCCTTTCAGACCATTTGAGGCTGTCCCCTTAAGAAAGGGAATATTGTGGTCAGATGTTTGTAAACAAAAGATGGATCTAAACTAATTTCATTGGTAGATTGGGGTGAAGCACCTTTTGAACTGGGAGTACAGCAGAGAATCCTGGGCATTCCTGCACTTTTTCTCAGTCTTGCTTTTCCCCCTTTTCGGCTCACAGCTTTCTGGGCTCTCGGCCAGACTTGACCTTGAAGCAAGATAAAAGCGTGAGGCCTCCTCTAACATCTTAACACGTAACTGCTTTTTAATTAATAGTTTCTCTTTTTCTCTCTTTCTAACCCTCTCTGGGGAAAGGGGGAGAGAAGGGGGAGCAGAGGTGGGGAACCCCCTCAGCAGAGGGGGGAACTCTCATTTCTGTGTTAATTTGTTGTATATTTCTGTATATATTGTAAATACTGTAAATTCTGTATATATTTCCCTGCATTTCCCTAAACTGCTTTGTAAATATACAGCACCCACTGCTTTGCTAATTCAGCTGTGAGGTTTTTTTTTCCTTTCCCTTCAATTTTCTTCCCTCTACTCACGGGGGGGGGGGGGGGGGGGGAGGGAAGGGCCTGGCCTTTCCCTCAATCCCTCAACCCTACAACAACTAGTAAGATCCACCCTGAGCCTTTTCTTCCATGGGCTAAAGAGTCCCACCTTTCCTCACAGAAGCAATGCTCTAATAATCTTTGTGAACCATTTTTGGACTTTCTCCAGTATGTTCATGTCTCTCTTGTACTGAGGATGCCAGAACAGGAACCAGTAGTCTAGGTGCAGGCTCACCAGTACTGAGTAGAGAGCAAGGATCACCTGCATCAACCCAACCACAAAGATGCACACAGCCATTTCCTCCTGAGGGTGCAAATCCTTGAGAAAGGAATCACGTGAAAGCCAAACTGCTGTCAAACACAGCAGAGCTGTTAGCTGATACCCTAAATGTGAGGGAGAACTAAAAACTATTTTACAATTATGGCTTATTTTTCTTCCTTTCACTTTGTTGCTATTAAATTAGCTTTATAAATTTCTTCAGAGACTTATCCTAAATTTATTCTGATGTGAATAAGAATATATCTCATTTTCTCTCCCTAGGGACAAGCTGTACTATCAATATTTAAAACATCATCTGGTTTAGCAATTGTATTTTGGTTTTTTTTTTTTTCATAAGCTGGGAATACTCTGAGCAGCATCCAGACTTTATACTTTAAATCTACTATAACATGGAACAGGTTTTCCAAGGAAGTCCTGAATGCTCCCTCCCTGGATGTGTTCAGGACCAGGTTGGATGAGGCCATGAGCAAGCTGGGCTAGTGGAAGGTGTCCCTGCCCATGGCAGAGGGGTTGGAACTAGATCTTATCTTTAAGATCCCTTCCAACCCAAACCATTCTGTGATTCTATGATTTCTAGTTCAGACCTGAAATAGAATTTCTTGTGCTTTTGCAAAAAGAATTTTTCTTCTTTTGATGCCATTACTCAGCAGCAAAATATAACACATTAAATTCCATCAGAGCCTTGAGAAATGATCAAAAATTCATTCAGTCTCCTGATGTTGTGTTTGGTTTGAGTCTTGTCAGGAACATAATTTGTGTGTAAACAGGTTTTGCATTTTACAAACCAAAATACTTTTATGATTCTATAAATAGAGTAAACAGAAAGGGCTCATAAAGAAAGCAAAGGAACGATCGAGTGATTCTAGTACTGTAACAGCTTGTTGCAGTTCTGAACAAGGTGATTTAATTCTCCTGTTTTCAGCAGGTCTCATCTTCTCTCTCACACTTAACACCTTCAAACATTTCAAACACTTTGTAGCACTTGTGAGACAAAGTGCTGGGAAAACTACACTGAAACTCTTGAAGCAATGAGAAAACAGAGATAAAGAAATTATGGGAGGAATACTTGAAGCCAACCCTGCACTCTAGGCTCTGCAGCAGCATCCTGAGCTGGTGAGGAGCTCATGTGACAGCTGTGCTCAGTGCTATGTATTCAAAATGATAAGCATGAAGAGAAGGATTCCACCAATGGTGAGACCTCCTGGGAGAACTGCCAAAAGCCAGTGTCCCAGCACCCTCCATTCACTGAGGTGGGAGGTGATGGGCGGTAAGGGGAACTGCAGAATAAATAAGGAGCTGAGGTCTCACTGTGCTCAAGGTTCATCCCTACACAGGTTGTTAAAACCAGGGATCATTCATCTTTCCTTTTTTTTCAGTCTATTCAGTGCACTGCAACACACTAAAATTGCACAGATACATTAGGGAAGAAAGGTGACAAAAATCAGGAAACCATTTGTTTCACAGCTGTCCAGAGAAAACATTATTAAGATTTGTTGACAAGTTTAGTTCCTGCCATCATCAGAAATCCCACTGGCTCCCTGGTGTAGCCTTTGGGGCTTCACAACCTGGAGCTATGAGATATCTCACAAAAGGACAGGGTAGAGGGAACAGGGAGAGGGACACAATTTCTTCCTGCCACTTGTCTTATGGGAAGTAAGGATGAAACCCAGCCAAGAGGAATCTCTACTTTCCAGTTCTGGCAGTTAACATGAAAATGGAAGAGTGACTCAGTGACTGCAAATCCATTAATTTCTCAGCCAGTTCTGTCCACCAAAGACTTATATTAATGATTTCTTTAAATAAATTCTCTTTTCTTCATACATCCAAGTGATATATGATGAGCTTTTCTTTGAGCTCTGGAGTCATGGATAGAATTTATGCAGAAAAACTGTGAAGCATATATGAATTCCAGAAGGTGCTAGGAGCAGAAAACACTTTCTGAATCGAGCATTTGATTAATCTCTTCTAGTGGAGCTTTGTACGTAAAGATACAGCAGAAAAGCAGTGACAATGGTGGACAGTGGACCTTAGGACATAATATATACAGCAGAAAACCAATGAGAATAGTGGACCACCTCTTAGGCTCCAAAATTGCTGTAGATACCAGGCTTTGGAAGGCAAATTTAAAATGCAAACCTGTGGCTATGATATTCACAAATCCCTAAAGGAAACACGGTTATTGCCTTCCAGTACCTGAAGGGATCCTACAGGAAGGTTAGAGAGGGACTTTTCATAAGAGTCTGGCAACAGGACAAGGGGAAATGGCTTTAAGCTGAGGGAGTGTAGGTTTAGACGGGATCTTAGGAAGAAACTCTTCAGGACAAGGGTGGTGAGACTCTGGAATGAACTGGGGAGGGAGGTTGTGGATGCCTCCTCCCTGGGGGTATTCAAGGCCGGGTTGAATGAGGCCTTGAACAGCTAAGGCTAGTTGAGAGATGGGAGCAGATGATCTCTAAGGTCCCTTCCAACCTAAGACATTCTATGATTTTCCCATCTGTTAGTTCACTACCTGGTAGAGAAATAGAAATACCAGTTTTAAAAGCTGGCAGCTTTTGCCATTTCAGAGCTAGGAGGCAGTGCTGTGCCCTCTGCCAAGCTGGAGAAGTCTCTCTGCAGGGGTGTGTAATGTTCCCATTATTGACTCAGCAGGGCCAGATCAGCTCAGCCAGCCTTGTGAAAATGTCAGCAAGTACCCCATGCTGGGAAGGAAGCTACATCAACTACACCCTCCCACATAGTCAGACCACTACATGTGGTATGTACTTTTGTCACCGTACAAGAAGAGGCTGCTCAGACACATTCCTTGAGGCCTAGTCAATGCAGAAGGCCCAGTGATGTCTCTAGGCAACCATTTTCATTACCCTATGTATCTCTTGTTTAGGGCTTTGTAAAACTGTCCAGGAGCATCTCAGAATTAGCTGGAAAGTAGAGTTTGTGAGGACTCTACAAATCAGTGGAGTGCATCTCTTAAGGGAAATATTTGCTCTTTCTGTTTTCTTTAACTCAGATTGAGTAAATGTAAGTGGAATGTGTCATTTCTCTGTAAGCTGCAGAGCTTCTAAGTGCATCTGTTTGTTCCCTTTGTCTCCTTGGTAAACAATTCACACAGGACTTCATTGTTATAGAATAATACAATGGGTTTACTTGGAAAAGACCTTTCAGATCATTGAGTCCAACCATTCTCTAACTATGCCAAGACCGCTACTACACCATGTCCCACAGCACCATATCTCTGCCTCTTTGAAACACCCAAAGGAAATCCCACAGGAACACATCTAGCTGGATTTTGAGTGTCTCCAGAGATGGAGACTTCACAACCTCTCTGGGCAGTCTGTGCTCTGTCACACTCAAAGGGAAGAATTTTTTCCTTATGATTACGTGGAACCTCCCGTGTTCTAGTTTGTGTCCACTGCCCCTTGTCCTGTCACTGGACATCACTGAGAAGAGTCTGGCTCCATCCTTCTGCCACTTATAAGAATTAATGAGTTTCCCCCTCAGCCTCCTCTTCTCTAGTCTTCAACAGAGACTAAGTGCTTTTTCATTAACATTTTGTATTGGAAAAATCATAGAATCTTAGCTAGGGGTTGGATGGGACCTGCTCCCAAAGCAGGATCACTTAGGGGAGGCTGCAATGGATGCAAAGGAAGGCTTTGAAAGTCTCCAGAGAAGGAGACTCCACAATCTCTGAGCAGCCTGCTCCAGTGCCCAGAACCCTCTCTGCAAAGAAGTTTTTCCTCATGTTGAAGTAGAACCTTCTGGGTTCCAGCTGACCACAAGACTCCCTAGTCTGCCAGCTGGTGCTGACAACTGGCTAACGTGGATTGCATGTCTCTGCTCTCCATATTGGTACCATCACTGCCTACATGGTGTCTTTCCACCATTATGCCCTGGTAGAGCTATAAGCAAGCTATTTTCATTGATGGTTTAGAGCAGCTAAAGGAAAAACACCATCAGTTTCTGCTCTGCCTAGTGCAAATGAAATGCTCATTTGCAGCATAATGCCAGCTATAGATCAAGCATTTGCTGGCAACACTACAAAAGAGCAGCCAGTGTAGGAAAGCCATCAGATTTAATCCATCAGATTTAGGGGATGTTCTGAATATTCAGACAGGACATGGTGGGCAGACAATACATAATCCTCCATCCAAGCATACCTAAGACAAGCAGATCCAACACCCAAGCAGAGAGAAAAAAATTCCCTCCTTGACAGTGGAGAAAACAGAAAAAGAAAAGCCATTTGTGGAGAATTTTGAGAAAAGGTTTTCTAGAAACAAGAAGAATTGGACAGTGGTGGTGCCTGATATAGCAGGAAAGAAGACCAGAACTAGAGACACTGAAGACAATGCTGCAGATCCAGGAGGTGTTACATATGGATGGACTCTGATGGAAGTGATTTCTACAGTGAAGCAAAGTCTATCAGCAGGTGGAGATGCAACTGGAGATTATGGGAGAGCTCAGAAGACAGAACCATACAATTATTTTGGTTGGAAAAGGCCATCAAGTACAACCATTCTCTTAACTCTGCCAAGACTGGGGCTAAACCATGGCCCTCAGCACCACGTCTCTGCCTCTCTGAAACACCTCCAGGGATGGGGATTCAACTACCTCCCTGGGGAGCCTGTTCCAGGGTTTGACAGTGTTTTTAGAATGACAGAAAAGAGGAGAGGGTACATGGACATCTCCAAAGGAAAATCATAGCAGCCAAGCAGTGACATCCACTGCTACAGTTCCTTTGTGTCCATGGATTCTCAAGCAGAAACAAGAGAAATTGTATCATCATTAATGTGTCTTGATTTTAACTCAGTCAATGTCTGGAACTCACAGAGTGATCCACAGCTCATATTTTCTGTGTAAAAAAAAAATGTTTTGAGACTGCTGTATGAATATAGAATCATCTGAACCATAGAATCATCAAGTCCAACCTGTCACGACAGACCTCATGACTAGACCATGGCACCAAGTGCCACATCCAATCCCCTCTTGAACCCCTCCAGGGACCGTGACTCCACCACCTCCCTGGGCAGCACGTTCCAATGGTGAATGACTCTCTTAGTGAAGAACTTTCTCCTCACCTCAAGCCTAAACTTCCCCTGGTGCAGCTTGAGACTGTGTCCTCTTGCTCTGGTGCTGGTTGCCTGAGAGAAGAGATCAACTCCCTCCTGGCTACAACCCCCTTTCAGCTCTGTGGTGACAGGTTGGACTTGATGATCTTTGAGGTCTCCTCCAACCTCGGTGATACTGTGATATTGTGATCATTGAATTGTTTTGATTGGAAAAGACCTTTAAGATCATCAAGCCCAAGTCCAACCATTCTCTAACTCTACCTGCACAGCCTGCACAGTTTCTTGTATTTTTCCTGTTTGCTGAGCACAGCACTGAGAAAAAAAAGGTTTTAGTCCTGTTTTGAATTCAAAGACAGGGAACTGGTGGAAGGGTAAGAAAAGTGATTATCAAGACAAGCCACAAGAGCATTCATCAAAGCAAGACATCATTCTTTTCCTGTTCTTAATGTTTCACTGCTTCATTTTTGGATATAATTCTTATTTCCAGCACTGTCCTCCCTCTACCCATCAGAATGCAGTCTTGTGTCCAAATGCATTATTTTTCTTCAGGGAAAAAAAAAAAAAAAAAGCCTATCAAGCACTTTGGAGACTTTTTTTTTTTTTAATTATCACTGTAATAATTTCTAAGAGTACAACTTGCCACTGTAATAATTTATAACAGGACTTGCCACAACAACCCCATGCAGTACTACAGGCTGGGGTCAGAGTGGCTGAGAGCAGCCAGGCAGAGAGGGACCTGGGGGGTACTGGCTGATAGTGGGATGAACATGAGCCTGCAGTGTGCCCAGGCAGCCAGGAGGACCAATGGCATCCTGGCCTGCATCAGGAACAGTGTGGCCAGCAGGAGCAGGGAGGATATTCTGCCCCTGTACACTGCACTGGTTAGGCCACACCTCAAGTACTGTGTCCAGTTCTGGGCCTCTCAGTTTAGGAAGGAGGTTGACTTGCTGCAATGTGTCCAGAGAAAGGCAACGAAGTTGGTGAGGGGTTTGGAACACAAGCCCTATGAGGAGAGACTGAGGGAGCTGGGGTTGCTTAGCCTGGAGAAGAGGAGACTCAAGGGTGACCTTATTGCTGTCTACAACTACCTTAAGGGAGGTTGTAGACAGGCAGATGTTGGTCTCTTCTCTCAGGCAGCCAGTACCAGAACAAGAGGACACAGTCTCAAGCTGCACCAGGGGAGGTTTAGGTTGGACGTTAGGAAGAAGTTCTATACAGAGAGAGTGATTGCCCATTGGAATGGGCTGCCCGGGGAGGTGGTGGAGTCAGCATCACTGGAGGTGTTCAGGAGGAGACTTGATGGGGTGCTTGGTGCCATGGGTTAGTTGTTTAGGTGGGTTGGATTGGTTGGTGGGTTGGATTGGTTGATGGGTTGGACACGATGATCTTGAAGGTCTCTTCCAACCTGGTTGTTGTTGTTTATTATTATTATTATTATTATTATTATTATTATTATTATTATTATTATTATTATTATTATTATTATTATTAAACTTGCGACTGTTTGGGACTTCAAAGCACCAACATTTTTGGGAAAATCTTTCAATGAACACTGCATAAAGACATCCAACCAACTCACAGAAAAGCCCTCTTTGAGCCAAATCATTAACTTAACATTGACAAGTTGTTGACCAAACCATACAACCATACCCCTAAGCACTACATCTACACAATTCTTAGATATCTCCAGGGATGGGGACTCCACCAAACTCCCCACTGGCCAAGCCATAAATGCACTTTAAAGTTTGTGTGAAGTAGTAAGTTTGTAGATAAACTGGGCTTTGAAGTGATTTGGGCACTTTAGAGAAGAAATGTTGAGTGAGGACCCTTGGTGCTGGCTGAGGTGGTACACAGGTTTGGCCCTTTCCATGTGGGAAAACATGGCTTGGCTGCCAGCTAGATTTAGGGTCTTTCCACTGGGAAAGACTATCCTGATTTTAATATCTGCCACCTGAGATAATCTGGTTCTTTCCAAAGATAGGATATTGACTTCTTAAAATTATTGTAGAAGCCTCACAGACCAGCTTTCTCAGGTGAATGATCTCAACACAACCTTTACTTTGTAAAAGAGGAACCATCTGTAGCTTCCCCTCAGTGGTAGCAAGCTCTGATCTAAGACATCAAGGGTCAGCAAGCCCCATGTCCAGTCATGCACATTACAGCTGTAAATTTATAGTACTGATGGCAACATCCCTGTTTTGGTTTCAATGACTCTTTCCCACAAAAGCCACAAGACTTCAGGCTTTGATGCTGTTCCTTAGCATTCCTGCCAAAGGACTTTGGTCTAGACGATCTCCAGAGGTCCCTTCCAAGTCCTACCATCATGTGATTCTGTGTGTGAATCTGACAGATCTTTCAGCCATCCAAACTAGAAGAGCAAAAAGGTTGATAACATTTCACTTGTTCTTTTTAAAATTACTAATAATTTTTGGTGTTGTCCTTTCAATGTTGTCAAAGACTCAGAGTAGGCTTGGAGAAATCTTGTCTCAAAGGAGTGCTGCATAAATCATAGAATCATAGAACTGATCAGAGTCCAACCATTGACCTAACGCCACCATGGCCATTAAACCTTTGGTTTTCAACCCAGTACCTGAATGGAAAGACTGAAGTTTCCTTTGACCTGTTCTTCATCATAGCAGCAGTGGCAATCCCCTGATGGTTTGCTTTAGTGTTTTCCTACAGAGATGTGATGTGACAGTTATTGATGGTTTCCTCCACAGAAGTTTAGGCACACCTTGAGCCAGCCGATATCTTTGTTGAAGAAAATGAAAGCTCCAGCTGCAGAGAGCAATGAGGGACAACACAGAGGAGTGATCCCACACGAGTCAGGACTTCATTGATTGTGCTTCTGGTTCAACACATAAGCTACACCTTTTGGAACACACCTAGCAGGGCTCTGGGTAGACCTAATAGCAGCCTGTCAGTACCTGAAGGGAGCTGCAAGAAGGCTGCAGAGGGACTGTTTGCAAAGGTCTGCAGTGACAGGATGAGGGGCAATGGTTTAAAGTGAGAGCATAGAAGATTTAGATTGGATGTTAGGAACAAGTTCTGCACCATGAGGGTGCTGGAACACTGTCAAAGGTTGCCCAGGGAGGTAGTTGAGGCCCCATGCCTGGAGATCTTCAAGGTGAGGCTGGCCAAGGCTCTGAGCAAGCTGCTCTAGTGAAGGATGCTCCTGCTGACTGCAGGGGGGGTTGGACTGGATGACCTTTGGAGGTCCCATCCAACCCAAACCATTCTGTGATTCTAGTCACAATTATCAACTGCTTTAGAGAGTTTGGGTATTACTATTCTACTGTTCTCTGTCACGATATATGATTAAAAAAAAATCTTCATCATGAGATCAATGAAACGTTGGAAGATGTTGCTCTAAAAAGCGCTGAACTCTCCCTCACTAGAAATACAAAATCCTTGGATTGACAGTGCTGTAGATAACATAATCCAAGGGCTCCAACTATATATTCAGATATCCAGAAGTCTAAAAATTCATCTTCAGGTTGTATTCTGAAACTCATTATTCATAGTCAAGTGTTCAGATTTTTAGGAGGAGAAAATTATTTGAATCAAGTCAGTGAGCTCAGATGATATGCAATTCAAATTCTTTCTCAAGGCACTCAGCTTTCTCTTCCATGTTTTGCAAACCTTCCAGCAAGCTTCTCCTATTTGGTGTGTGGGTGTGTGTGTCTTGTGGGCTGTAACAGGGCTGATTTTCCTTCGGAGTCAGCTGTTGCCTAGGAGCAGAAGAGGAGAAAGTATAAGTGGTTAAGCTAGAAGCTGCTTAGCTGAAGAAGATTGCCCACACCTTTTATCTTAGGAGCAAGAAGATGACAGTACTCTCAGGTAGGTAGAAACAGTTGAGAAAGCATCTGTATAAAAGCAGAATGGGTTGCAGGTGCTACTTTCATCTCTTGGCTTCAGAAAATAATCTAAAGCTGCCTTCTAAATAGATACATTTAGAAAGTCCCAAAGTTAGGAAATTCCTGCAAATTTAGAGCTGTGCCAAAGGGATCACCACAGAGCAGAAAAAAAATCCTCTTAGCTCCAGTGCAGGGCAAATACAGTTGAAGCTTTGAGCAAGCTGGTCTAGTGGAAGGTGTCCCTGCCCATGGCAGTGGGGTTGGAACTAGATGATCTTGAAGGTTCCTTCCAACCCAGACCATCCCCTACACACAGCTGGGCTGGCAGTGCTCTGCTGCATTCTTACAGCTTTCAACAGAGGTCTGCCCTACCACATAAAGTCCTGAGGCTACCACAGGGATCTACAATGACATTTAGTAAAGAAGTGATTATCTAAAAGCAGGAAGCAATTGATTTCAATTAGCATTAAATAACAAAGTCATTAATGGTTTGTATTTGAACTGCAGGCCATGGAATAAAGAGCAAGTGGAACATTTCCAAACAGTTCAGGATCAAAAATTAGGATCTTTGGAACAAAATACTGCAAGGAAACAAAACCTGAGCGAGTTCCACATGTCTAAGGCTTATTTCTGTTCCATTTATCCTGAAATCTATGTTCAGATTTTAAAATTAGGATGGTTATCTCTGAGTTTTATCATCACCAGTCACAGAATCTGAGAATCATTACGGTTGGAAAAGACCTTTAAGATCATTGTGTGCAACCATTCTCTAACTCTACCAAGAGTGGGGCTAAACCATGGCCCTTGGCACCACATCTCTGCCTCTTTGAAACACCTCCAGGCATGGGGATTCAACCTGGGCAGTCTGTTCCAGGTCTTGAGAACCCTTTCCAGTGTTTGAGAACTTACTTTCAGTCTAGAAGTTTCTCTTATATCCAACCTAAACCTCCCCTGGTAGAACTTGAGGCCGTTTCCTCTTGTCCTATCAGGTGTTACTGGGAAGAAAAGACCAACCCCAACCTGCCTCCTTTCACGGATCTCTAGAGAACCAGAAGGTCTCCCTCCAGCCCCCTCTTCACACTAAACAGCCCAGCTGCTCCTCACAAGACCTGTTCTCTCAGTCTGGATAACTCATTAAAAAAGAATTCCTAAGGCAACGAGAGGAAAAGAAAAAAAAAAGAAAGATAAAAAAATGGAAAACCCCAAACAAACACAGTCCAAAAGATGGGCTTTTCTTGAGGAGTCTTCTTCTTTTTAGTACCCTAAAGTTTGGTGTTTGCTTCAAATCTCGTTTCAGCCCCGCTTGGACTTCAAACTCACTGTTCTTGGGAGTCAGCACCCTCTGCTGGTGGACCAAGAGAATGTGACTGAGGCAACAAAAAAATGCATCACCAAAAGCAAAGCATGACAGGCAATTAAAAAGCAATCGGTTGTGTCTTCTGAGAAATAATAATGTAACCCACAGCTCTCCTACACAGTGGAGTTAATTCATCCATACAGTTTGATTCATGTAACTGCATTAAAAAGGGGAGGGTTCATACTCTTAGCTCTTTTTTTAAGATGTTTCAGAAGGAACTCACTAGATGTGAGGCAATCAGAGTGCACGGTGCTCCAGTGAGCTCAAATTCAGCTATAGTCTCTTCAAGCTTGAAAAATGAGAAAGGAGCCTGAAATACATCTTCAGATCATATCCCTGCATGTAAGGGCTTGGGGACAAAAGGAAGTTCACTCAATTTAGATGTGACCCTGGGGCTCTAGTTCTGCTGTTGATCTCTAATCAGCTGTGCAAGGAAAAAGCCTTTGAGAGCTGTTGACCATCAGTATTTTCTATGCTCTTTGTTCAACAGCTGAGAAGATTTTCAGCACCAAGGACTGTTGAACCCAAACAGGAAGAGCTGAGTTCCCTGAATTTACATCACAAAACTATGGGTGAATGCTTGCTGTGCTCATGATACCACATCTTCTGTACACAGATACTGGTTACACAAAGCATTGCCTCTGACACTGCGGGAGATTTCTGTGTGGTCCTTCTCTGGCAGGGGGCTTGGACTCGATGATCTCCAGAAGTCCCTTCCAACCCCTAATATCCTGTGATCCTGTGACCCTCTTCTGTGTTAAAAACAAACAAACAAGCAAACAAATCCAATCCCTTTTGGTCTTATTTTCTGCTGGCTGCCACACACGCATTTCACTTTGCCTTTGGATAAAGCTAGTTCAGTGACATTAATCTGTACTGAAAAGGGCTTTGGAAGAGGCAATAAGAGAAAAGAACAGCAACTGGGAAGATGAGTTGTGTGTGTGTTGCAGATGCTCAGACACACTTTTCTTACATATGTTCTTTTACATTTTCAAATTCATCTGCAATGCCGTGTCCAGAGCAAACCTTGCTGTGAACCTAATAGAACAGCAGCTCTTATTTGTGTCTATCCTATGGCTTTACACACACTGTCACCACCCCAAATGGTAGGATAGGCACTATCAGTTTTCACAAAACCTTTAGATTCATAGAATAGTTTGGGTTGGAAGGGACCCTAAAGATCACCAAGTTCCAACATCCCTGCCATGTGCAGGGACACTTCCTACTAGAGAAGGTTGCTCAAAGCCTCATTGAACTTGGCCTCGAAGAGCTCCAGGGAGGGGCATCCACAATAAGGGTTATTAGAGACAAATCTGCCTTGGTTTAGTTTCAAGGAACCTGCAGGAATTCTGTCTCCTGGGAGAGTTTAATTTATTCACCACCTGTATCCTCGATGTGTTGATCTTCATTTTGGAAGATGCAGCAAATCTGCCAACCTCTCTGTTCTGCAGCAGATTTTGCAGTGGCTTTCCTCTTAAAACTTCTTCTGTACTTCTGGAAAGGCAAACCCCATTTCTGAACTCCCATGGTCTCTGGAGGTCACACACGTCATATGCTGCTTCTGCAGTGCATCTGCTAGAATCTGCCCAATGGGTTCAGATGCTTCCAGTAGCTGGTCCAGGCACAGAATGTGGTGACAGTGAGGAGGTGCAGAGGCCAGTGCAGAAGGATCTCAGTTAGAAAAGCAGGCATTTTTCAAAGAGCACAGAGAGCCAGGGGTTTCCAACGAGGGGGAGGAGGGGTGGGGGGAGGGGAAGGCAAGCTGACTTCAAAAGACAGATCTGCTTTAGTGACTTTTCTAATAATCCAGGGAATCACTTCCTCAGGTTCATTCATTGTTATTGCCATTTAGACCCTGGTTATCACCATTTTAGACCCCTCAGCCCAGAGAGGTTGTGGAGTCTCTGTCTCTGGAGCCATTCAAAGCCCACCTGAATGCCAACCTGTGCAACCTGCTTTAAATGATCCTGCCTTGGCAGGGGGAGTGGACTGGATGATCTCCAGAGGTCACTTCCAACCCCTAACACTCTGTGATTCTGTGAGAGTGAAGAGAACAAAAAGAGAAGCAAAGGGGGATGGACTGTTGCTGTTCACACTCAGCTGCATCGCAAACAAAACTTTATAAAGCAGATATTGTACAGCAAGCACCCTGATTTTCCAGAAACCTTTGTGCCAAATTTGTGTTAATGGATGGAATCCTTATTTTCAGCTTACAGTTGCCAGGTACTGAAATGCCACAGCAGCTGAATTAAATTGCAGATTTGGTCTTTCTAGGAGAAAGTTGAAGGTAATTTTTAGAGGAGGAAGAAGCTTGAATTTTTATCATTGTACTCTATATGTGAAGAACTTCTTTTTCCAGTGCAGTAAGTTCCAAGGCTTTCAATTCAGCTATATGTTCATTCTGCAGTCATTTAAATCTCATTGCAAATATACCCTTCTTTGAAGTCAGTGTTCATTTCAGGTATGTGTAGTTTCAATACACAAATCTAAATACGTAAATATAATAAAGCACAGTATGGAAGGAGTAAAGTGAACTAACAGTGTGTTAGTGGATGTGATTCCCTCCTGAGCAAAGCCCCTGCAGATAACACCATTATGGGCCATACAATATCCAGATGATCATTTTATTGACAGCTTCGCACCCTTGATGTCTCTCCTCAAAGCTGTAAATCTGATCACATCAGAGTCAGGGCTGGTTGGAAGCTGTGGCATTTAACTTCATACATTCTCATCATCCCATTCACCAGCCCTTTTCACCTGCTAACCCTCCACTCTGCAGATTAAATTTAATTAGCCATGAAGCCTTTTGTAAGATATTCAGCCTGGAGAACAGAATGACTATAGGGAGACTTAATAGAGGCTGTCTAGTACCTGAAGGGGCCTACAAGAAAGCTGCAGAAGAACTGCATACAGAAGCCTGCAGTGATAGGACATGGGGCAATGGTTTGGAATGAGAGAAGAGCAGATTTAGACGAAGTGTTAGGAACAAGTTCTGCACCATGAGGGTGCTGGAACAGTGCCACAGGTTGCCCAAAGAATTTTCATCCTGGAAATATTCAAGGTCAGGCTAGCCAAGGCTCTGAGCAAGCTGCTCTAGTGGGGGAAATCCCTGCTGACTGCAGGGGGGTTGGACTGGATGACCTTTGGAGGTCCCTTCCAACCCAAACCACTCTATGATTCCATAAGAATGAATCTTGCATCTGACAGGCTATGTGGCCCTCAACAAAGGTCCAAGTTCCCTCTCTGTAGATCTCTTGTATGATTTTCAGGACAAGGTTTAATGGCCATGGTGGTGCTAGGTCAATGGTTGGACTCGATGATCTTAGAGGTCTCTTTCAAGCAAATAATTCTATGATTAGTATATGCTGAAAAGGGTCCCACACAGCCTTCAATGCTAATACTCCCACATAATAATTTGCTTTTGTCTGTTTGCCTCTGGCTTTTAATTTCTTCCACAAGATGCTAATGTGTCATGTTTCATTACGGTGGTTGTCTAATTGTCTCTGGATGCAACTAGAGATTTCTCAGCTAGGGTTTTTTTTTTCACAGCAAAATGCATCTTTATTGAGACCTAAATCCTTCATGAGAATCCTGCAACCTCACAAAATGGAGAAAATGTCAGAATACAATGTATTGACCCCTTTTCAAAGGCAAATTTTCATTTTCCACTTGAGAATGACTTGTTTGTGCAGCACAGTTGATTTATCCTAAATTGCTCCTGTTTAAAACCCATTAAAATTGAAACAAGGTGTTTTGATATGCTCAGACCAACAATTTGGCTCCAATCCAGTTTTCTTCAACTGAAAAACATTCATCTTAAGTGTATCTTTAAATTTTTATCTTTCTGCTTGAGTTGATGATGGATGATAAATCTCAGGTCTACTTTGTTGAATAGAATAGAATAGAATAGAATAGAATAGAATAGAATAGAATAGAATAGAATAGAATAGAATTAACCAGGTTGGAAGAGATGTTTGAGATAATCGAGTCCAACCTATCATCCAACACCATGTAATAAACTAAACCATGCAAGCAAGCACCCCATCAAGTCTCTTCCTAAACACCTCCAGTGATGCTGACTCCACCATCTCCCCAGGCAGCCCATTCCAATGGCCAATCACTCTCTCTGTGCAGAACTTCTTCCTAACCTCCAGCCTAAGCCTCCCCAGGCACAGCTTGAGACTGTGTCCTCTTGTTCTGGTGATGGTTGCCTGGGAGAAAAGACCAATCCCCACCTGGCTACAACCTCCCTTCAGGTAGTTGTAGACAGCAAGGTCTCCCCTGAGCCTCCTCTTCTCCAGGCTGAGCAACCCCAGCTCCCTCAGCATCTCCTCATAGGGCTGTGCTCGAAACCCCTCCCCAGCTTTGTTGGCCTTCTCTGGACTTGTTCCAGCAAGTCAACATCTTTCCTAAACTGAGGGGCCCAGAACTGGACACAGGACTCGAGGTGTGGCCTAACCAGTGCAGTGTACAGGGGCAGAATGACCTCCCTGCTCCTGCTGGCCACACTGTTCCTGATACAGGCCAGGATTCCATTGGCCTTCTTGGCTGCCTGGGCACACTGCTGGCTTATGTTCAGCCTACTATCAACCAATGCCCCCAGGTCTCTTTCTGCCAGGCTGCTCTCCAGCCACTCTGACCCCAGCCTGTAGCACTGTATGGGGTTGCTGTGGCCAATGTGTAGCACTTAGATGTGTTAAATGTCATGCCCTTGGACTCTGCCCATTTGTCCAGCCTGTCAAGCTCCCTCCAGCAGATCAACTCCTGCCCCCAGCTTGGTGTCATCAGCAAATTTACTGATGATCGACTCAATGCCCTCATCCAGATCATCAATAAAGATGTTAATGAGGATGGGGCCCAGCACCTAGGGTCTTCCAGATGCTTTGTTTTCTTTCCAACTTTAGCTACATCATCACTAGAAGATACAACTCTGAATTCTTTTCTAAGTAACACATGCATGTGAACCACAGAGATAAAAAGCTGTTGCATTTTTTCCCCTGGGTTGCAACTTGGAGCTGTAGTTTGTGCTCTTCCCTAGTGGACTTCATGGAACTGGGCTGTAAGGTGGAGCTATAGATGCACTGTTCATTAATGGACATCACAGAGCTGTACTGCAGCTACCTGTGGCCCAGACACTATCCAGTAAAATTTCAGATGGAGAAATTGGTGAGGACTGATGGTAATTACAACACTAACCAATAGGCTCAGAGGTCTGTTAGGGGACCTGACTTCAAGTCTACCTCAGCAAGCACCTAAAGATCACTGCCTGACCTAACCCTTCCCACCTTTCTTCTAAATTCAACTCCAGATTCTGACTTTGTCTCCTGGTAGCCAGACCCTCAGTAGGACCTGTCTTGTTGAACATGCATCATTGACCCAGAAAGGTAGGAATGTTGAGGTTTTGATAATATTTTAAGGTGGATTGATTCAAAAGAAACTAGTCTGCTAAAGAATCAGAGCCATTCACATGACCCATAAGTCTCCAGTATGAGACATCTGAGCCTTCCCAAAGCTAATAACTGTGCTATTTAACTGCTGTGTGCATATTCAATTGAACATTTTCAATATGAACTGCTTAAAGCATGACCCCTCTTTCCCTTCAATATAAAGCTGTGTGCAAAATCTGCAGAAGCTCAGAAGTCTGAAATTGCTTGCTGTCTCCTCGGGGCACACGTGTGAATGCTGGCTGATTGGAAGAAGAGAAGACAAAAAGCTGTGAGGATACAGCTGACTCTGATTCCAGAGTCATCTCTTTACAACATGCTCCTGTTTCTAAATCAGGCTCCCTCTTGCTAAGGAGCTGTTGTTTCAGCACTTAGTGGCATTTAGAGCTGCCAAAGGACCTTCCTTAGATGCTGTGGGTTCATTATGCCATTTTTAGGAAGCAGTTGCATTTCTGATTGGGTCTTTTTCCCCCCTTGATTGGGCAGGACTATTTCTGTGGCAGCTAGAAACCCTTGGCTTTGTGCCAACACTTGGAGCTCAGTTTCTAACGCTGTGTAACACAACTTTCACCAAAACCTCATCCTGCTCAAACTCACCAGCTCAAATTGCGAGGTAGTGAACACTTTTCTTCTATTTCTATATCCATGGCAAAGCTCTCAACTTTATGTGGGACTAGTGTGAGAGAAACCCGTCTAGTTATTCAAATGAGGACAGTATGGAAGACTGAGGCCTTGAGCAAGCTGGCCTAGTGCAAGATGTCCCTACCCATGGCAAGGGGGCTGGAACTGGATGACCTTCAAGGTCCCTTCCAACCCAAACCTATGATTCAGTGACTCAGTGATTCTATGATTCTGTGATTCTGTGTTTCCCTGATTCTGTGAGTGATGGAACATCCATAAGCAAGCTAAATTCTCATCATTGTTAACAGAGGCTTTTCTGATTCTCTGAAACTTTCTTTTTTTCACCCTTGCAGTTAAAATATTTTGCAAAGTCATCTCCTCCTCCACAAAATATCTAGAAACTTCAACAGAGAGTGCTAAAGATGAAACTACTCAAGAAATCTGGCTCAGTTTTGGAGCTCTCACTCCAAGAAAGACATTGAGGTTCTAGAACAGGTCCAGAGAAGGGCAACAAAACTGCTGAAAGGTCCTCTGGGAAGGAGCATCTGAGGAAACTGGGGTTGTTCAGCCTGGACAAAAGGAGGCTGAGGGGAGACCTCATTGCTCTCTAAAACTCCCTGAAAGGAGGTTGGAGCCAGGTGGGTGTTGGTCTCTTCTCTCTAGTAACAAGTAATAGGATGTGAGGAAATGGCCTCAAGTTGCACCAGGAGAGGTTTAGGTTGGATATGAGAAGAAACTTCTAGTCTGAAAGGGTTCTCAAACACTTGGAACAGGCTGCTAAGGGAGGTGGTTGAATCCTCACCCCTGCTGGTGCTTCAAAGAGGCAGAGATATAGTGCTGAGGGACATGGTTTAGCCCCAGACTTGGTAGAGGGAGATAATGGTTGGACTTGATGATCTTAATGGTCCTTTCCAACCAAAACCATTCAATGATTCTACACAAAGAAGTGCCACCTGCTTTGTCAAAGTAGAGCAAAATGTCAAAAGACAGCTCCAGTGTGCGTGTAACTGGGGCACTTGTGCTGGAGTCACTGTGAAACTCAAAACCCCAGGCTGAAGGGTGGTGAGTAGTGTTGGATGGAGGTCAGTAAAATGAAACATGATGGCTCTAAGGCTTAGAAGGTGAATAATACATTGGGAGATTGGATATGAATTTAATCATCTCACACATGAAAAAAGGAAAATCTGGAGCCACTGCATAATATAAGAAGTTAATCACAAAGTCCTCCAAAGCAGTTGGTCAGAAAAGGCGGGAAATAGCCATGGAGTGCTTCAGGTCTGATTTTCCTGCAGCACTGTCCATCAGCTGGTGAGGTGAACTGAAAACTAAATACTAGCAAAGAGGAGCTGCAGAGTGAGGCCTGGTGGACATGGCCACAAGGTCCACAAAGAACAGATGGGAAGGGCAAAATGCCCCCACAGCTGTCTGAAGGATGTTCTTGCATCCCAGCCCTGATGATTTGGCTCCTGCTGTGGTGCACTTTGCCATTGCACAAACTATGACCTCTCTGTATTTTTTTTAAGCCACTCATTCCTGGATCATTAATGCATCCTCAGTTATAGAATCATAGAATTGTTTGAGTTAGAAAAGCCCTCTAAGATCATTGAGTCCAGCCATTAACCCAACACCACCACAGCCATTAAACCATGTCCCCAAGTTCCATGTTCACATGTTTCTTGAACACCTCTAGGAACAGTGACTCCACCAGACTTTCACATGACAGTGTTTAAATAGAAGGAACATGTACAGCTGGGATTTTGAAGAGCCAGGCAGGTGTACAAGCATGCAGTTACACACAATGGAGGGAAAGACAGTCTGCAGCATGGAAAACACACCTGGAGGTGGCAACAGAGGACTAGGAGACCTCTTCTGACCTACACTTCCAAGACACCAAGGCAACTGGATGACCATAATGCACACCATGCCTAGACCAGAGGGCTCCCTCTGGGCTGGTGCTGCAGAAATTAAACCAGACAGACAGTCCTGCTCCCAGTTCAGTATCAACTGAAACAAAAATAATAACTTCCAAAGCTGATCTTTGTAATGTTTGAGTCAGAATGACAGAGCATTAATTGAGGTCATTATTAAATGGTTATTTTTTTGGCCTGGCATTTGACTAGCTTTTAAAGAGATATTCATAACACCTATTTGTCCTTCAAGCCCCATTAGCAATATGGATGTCTCTCTTTAGAGCAAACACATGAACAAAACACAGCTGTTACACCTCCTCTCCTTTGAATTTCCCCTATTTTATTGTCCCCCAATTACAAACTCTTGACTGAAGAGGATAACCACGCACTAGCACAGTGCAGAGGGCCACACCTTTGTGTATTCCTGGCCTCGCTGTCACAAAGCAATGCTGCAGGCACCATTCAGTCTTAGAACAAGTCTCTGTTATATAAAGAGCACTTTTTGTAGATAACTCATCATTTCAGATGCTGGCAGTGTACAGCCTGCCTTGCTGCTTGCTGCATTACCTGTTTTGTTGCTAGGAAACTTTTGAACAGGAGCCAATTTTACATTCAGCTGCTTGCTTCATGTTCAGTTAGATGGAAGAGGACCAAAGCTGATCATTAGTTTAGATAATGCCTTCCAGGTTTTTTTGTCACTGGCAATGCTAGAAGCAAGAGATAGGTGCTATGCAGTAACATTGGTTATGTGTATGAAGAAGCTCTCCCAAAGCTCAAGAAGAAAAGCAGGATCCACATCCTGTTTGGATTCTTGCACAGAGAGCTCATTCATCTGGAAAGTGAAGATGCCTCTGTATTGTGCTTACCCTCTCCATCTGGAGAGCACTGGTCAAGCATTGGAACAAGCTGCCCAGAGAGATGAGGAGTCACCATCCCTGGAGTGCTCAAAAAATGTGTAGACATGGCACTTCAGGATGTGATTTAGTGGTCATGGTGGTTTGGGGTCAATAGTTGGACTTGATGAGCTCAGAGGTCATTTTCCAACCTTAATGATTGTCTGATTTTATATTGTCAGTATTTGTACTACAGTAAGATGCCTGCCCCCAGCCACAATCACTGCCCCACTGTGTGACTGAGTCCTTGCTTTGAGGAGCTTATTGACTGGGCTTCTTGACTTGGATCAAAAAATTAGGGCCTGTCACACTTTTTACAGAACTCCTGAGCAGAACTGGGCTGGTGAATAGAGGAGACAATAAATCCCTGCTAACAAGGACACTGGCACCCTCTGGGGACTAGAGCTCCCTGGCTCCTAACCCCCAGCTGCAGTATAGTTTCTCAGTGGCGTTTTTACACTGCTTCCCAACCTGAGTTACCTCAACTAGCAGGGAAATGGGAGTGCTGGAGTCACATACCTGAGACTCATGAAGGTGTGACAACCATGAAGACCTCTGTTCTTGATTGTGGTCACTGTGAAAGCCCCTTCATTTTGTCTTTTAAAGGATCCATACAAATCCATAATTGTCATTAACACTATCTGTACCTTTTTATACCTAAAATAATATGAGTGATCCCAGTATGCTCCTTGGGAAAAGGACAGAGAAGTCCATTTTCAGACCATGTGAACATGTCTTGTGCTGTGCCAAGAAGTAACTTTCAATACCAGAAGAATCTTTCCCTAAGTTCACATACGCAGCAGTGGCCCAAAAGCTGCAACAGTGGCCTGGTAACACGAAGTTGCATTCTGAGTGCTGCACTCCAGGAAAGTGGAGGAGTGTCAAGCCCATCTGCTCCCCAAACATGCACAGGTTCTGAAAATGTTACTCTTCTAACATTTGGGTGAGCCTGATAAATTCAGCTCCATATGTGACTGTTGTCCCTTGTTATGACATCTGGCGGTAGCTGATAGAATTGGGCTCCAGTACCTTCATAACTACCTTGCCAATATTTGTAGGTGATTGTTAGTTCACCCCTTTGTCCTCTCTTCATCAGACCAAAGAAGGCCAGCTCCCACAGCCTGTCTTTGCAGGTCTCTCAGCCTGCAACTATCTAGGCACCGATCTACTGAAGGTTTCTTCTGCTTCACCTCTTCCTTCTTGAACTAGGTGCCCGAAAACAGGCACAGATGTGGCCTCATCATGCTGAGTAGAGTGGGATAATCACTTCCCTCAACCGGCTGGTCACCATCCTTCTATGTAGCCCACACTAGTACACAAATACTCCCTAAAGGATCTTATACTGCAGCAAATGCACACCATCAAGGAAACCATTTAACAGTGTAGACGGTTACAGAAAGCTTGGTTTTAACGTCTCAAAGAGTCCACCACAGCTTCAGGTTCCTCTGTGCTTGGTTTCCTTTCTCTTCAATTTTTTTCCTGAGAGGCAAATTGCATTTGCAGTGTTACCTTTTAATAAGTTGCTTTTTATAAAGGAATAACTCCAGGTTTCTCTGTGGCAGAGAAAAAGTCAAAACCACAGAGAAGAAGATCATAGATGTTTGAGGTGATTCATTGATTCTGAAGATTCTTTTTTCCTCACACTTAGTTTGTTCACCTCTTAGCTTCAATAAAAGCTGACTGGTGCAATGTGGCTGTCAATAACATCTGTGCTGTCAATATCAACTGTTTCTTTGATGAAAGAAACATACTTTTGTTCATAACTACAGGAAAAATAATTATTTCTGGCTTTACAAGCCTAAAACTGTTGGGGAGGGTCCACAGGAGCCTATGGAGATGGTCAGAGGGCTGAAGCACCTCCCCTATAGAGATAGGCTGAGAGAGTTGGGGCTGTTCAGCTTAGAGAAGAGAAGGCTCCAGGGAGACTTTAGAGTACCCTTTCAGTACCTGAAAGGGGCTACAAGAAAATGGGGGAGGGACTTCTGACAAAGTGATAGGATGAGGGGCAATGACTTTGAGCTGGAAGAGGGCAGATTTAGACTGGAGATTAGGAGGAAATTCTTTACAGTGAGGGTGGTGAGACATTAGAACAGGCTGCCCAGAGAGGTTGTTGATGCCCCCTCGCTGGAAATGTTCAAGGCCAGGTTGGATGTGGCCTTGAGCAAGCTGGGCTATTGGAAGGTGTCCCTGCCCACAATATTGGGGGTTGAAACTAGATGATCTTTAAGGTCTTTTCCAACCCAAACCGTTCCACGATTCTATGAAAATGAAATCCCCCAGGGCAAGTAGCAGACAGGATGGCTGGAGAGAGAGCAGGGATCAGAGGGCTGGGCCACTGTCTCCTAAGTTCCAGTCACTGAACTCATCTGAGACACAAAAGACACCTTCATAGCCTCATGGCTTATCATGTGAATCACTAATGGTTCCAGTCCTGTCGTCTGAGAGTACTTTGTCAGAATATCCAGAAACAGAGTTCACAGAATCCCAGAATTGCAGACTGGGATTTAGAAGCGTCCTCTGGAGATCATCTAGTCCAACCCCGCTGCTAAAGCAGGTTCAGTTTGATCAGGTTGCAGAGGTGCAGGTGGGTTTTGAAAGCCTGCAGAGAAGGTGATTCCACAACCTCTCTGGGCAGCCTGTCCCAGTGCTCTGCCTCCCTCAGAGGAAAGAATCTTGTTCTGAAGTTCAGGTGAAGCTTCCTGTGTTTTAGTTTGTACCTATTCAGAGAAACATTTGGGCTCACAGCTGTAAAAATCCTGCTCTGACTCTAGAGGGAAGGGATGAGGAGGTGAGAGTGAGAACATTGAATGCTTCCTTCAAGGCAATATTATTTTGGAAAAAAAAACCCATCAAAATCAAAATGTTGAGTGTGACAACACAACCATGTTGAGGTGAAAGGTCATAGGAGACCCTTGCTGATAGTTTGCAGTGGAGCACCAAAACCGGAAAGAAAGGAAAAGGTGGCAAGCCAGCAATCAACTCTTTAGCTGTAGTAAAGGAAATTTCATTGCATAACTCATCATAGTAATTAATTTATTCCTTCACACACAAAACATGTTATTAAATATATCACATTTAATTGTTAATTGCTGATCAGGAAGCAAAACTGATAATTCCTGCATTCAATCCTTCAACTTAACAAACCCTATCATTTTCTCAGTAGCAGGCATTGCTTGGTTTCATGTTGTCCTACAGGATAGGATAGGATAGGATAGGATAGGATAGGATAGGATAGAATAGAATAGAATAGAATAGAATAGAATAGAATAGAATAGAATAGAATAGAATAGAATAGAATAGAATAGAATAGAATAGAATAGAATAGACCAGGTTGGAAGAGACCTTCAAGATCATCATGTCCAACCTATCATCCAACACCACCTAATCAACTAAACCATGCAACCAAGCACCCTGTCAAGTCTCCTTCTGAACACCTCCAATGATGGCGATTCCACCACCTCCCCGGGCAGCCCATTCCAATGGGCAATCACTCTCTCTGTGTAGAACTTCTTCCTAACCTCCAGCCTGAACCTCCCCTGGCGCAGCTTGAGACAGTGTCCTCTTGTTCTGGTGCTGGCTGCCTGGGAGAAGAGACCAACCTCTGCCTGTCTACAACCCCCCTTCAGGTAGTTGTAGACAGCAATAAGGCCACCCCTGAGTCTCCTCTTCTCTGGGCTAAGCAGCCCCAGCTCCCTCAGCCTCTCCTCATAGGGCTTGTGCTCCAAGCCCCTCACCAACTTTGTTGCCCTTCTCTGGACATGCTCCAGCAAGTCAACATCCTTCCTAAACTGAGGGGCCCAGAAGTGGACACAGGACTCGAGGTGTGGCCTAACCAGTGCAGTGTACAGGGGCAGAATGACCTCCCTGCTCCTGCTGGCCACACTGTTCTTGATGAACAAATGAATCACAGAGGACAACAAAGCTCTTCGAGAATGGTCTGTATAAGACTGAAAGCAAAACAAAGTAGGGCTTTTACAGCTTCTGGATGAGCTGAGTGTGTGAGGAAGCTCAGCTCAGGATGATCTGGCATATTCAATATGCTGGGTGCACATTCCAGGCATGACACTAACCGAAAGGAGCAGATTCAGCTTCCATGACATGGCTAAGAACACAAGAGGTAATGGCAGCTTCCAGGACAAAAAGACTTAGCACTTCAATTTTACTTCCATATGTCAGGAAAGTGACAACTGAGAATGTATAGGAGAAGTTAATGCTTTACAAGGCCACCTTTCAGGGTCAGTTGAGCGCACAGGTAAGGCATACCCACTGCATGGGGTCTCATCTAGATGGGCTTGCCATCCCCTGGAAAGACAGACAGTGTGTCCCTGCTTCTGCTGTGACTCTTGTGAAGTGTGCCTAAGGCCCTAATAAATATTCATATTTGAAAATCATTGTGGAAAATGTTGTCCCCTCAGATACTTCAGTGGCTCTCATATTTAGGGGAGAGCTCTGCAGATGAAAATGGGGTGAGCTCCAACCACTCATATGAAAGCTTCCAAATTATTCAATCAGCCAACTGAAAGTATCACGTGAGAGCAGCCCTCACAACATAACCTCCAAAAAGAAGGTGCTTTGCTTAATTAGGACCTACATAGATGCTACAACCTGAAGGATGCAATTAACTTGTCTAGCTTCTCTCAGCCTGCATAATTTCTTTCTTTCATATTAAAATGCCTTATGCATTCCAGCTACTGGCAGATAAAATTCATCTGCTTTTTCTCCCTCTCCCTTCCAGAGGGGTGAGGGCTTGCAATTCTAATGCTGAAATGAAGTGTCCAACACCTCATGAAATGATGGAATCATCAATTCATTTTGTTTGGAAAAAACTTTTAAGATTGTCACCCAGCCAGCAACCTAATGCTACCAAGTCCACTGCTAAACCATGTCCCTCTGCACCAGATTCAAATGTCTTTAAAATACCTCCAGGGATGGAGATTCAATCAATTCCTTGGGCAGCCTGTTCCAGGGTTTGAGAACACATTCTGTGAAGAAATTTTTCCTAATGTCCAACCTAAACCTCCCTTCGTGCAACTTGAGGCCATTTTGTCTCATTTGTTCACTTACTACTTCCCCCACCTGGCTCCAGCCTCCTTTCAAGGGAGTCATAGAGAGCCTGAAGATCTCCCCTCAGGTTCCTTTCTCCAGAGCAAACAATCCCAGTACCCTCAGCTGCTCCTTACCAGCCCTGTTCCCATTCACCATCTTCATTGCCTTTCTCTGGACCTGCTCCAGCACCTCAGTATCTTTGTTGTAGTGAGGACCTCAAAACTGAACCCAGGATTCCAGGTGTGGCTGCACCAGTGCTCAGTACAGGGAGACAATCTCTTTCCCTGGTCCTGCTGGTCACACTACTGGTGATCCAGGCCAGGATGCTAGTGGCCTTCTTGGCCACCTGGGTACAAACTGGCTTATCTTCAGTCTGCAGTAATCAGCAGCCCCAGGTCTTTCTCTGCTGGGCAGCTTTCCAGCCACTCTTCCCCAAGCCTGAGGGAAATTAAGCCAGTGACACCTCTTTGCTTTTTACAGAACTTGCCTGGGGTTTTGTTCAGAAAGAAAAAAAACTCCTGTGGCAACAATAGAGAAAGCTCCCATCAACACAAGTGGCAATTATCCAACAAAACAAATACATGTTAGTGGT
Source organism: Melanerpes formicivorus (assembly GCF_026170545.1). Taxonomy (NCBI): domain Eukaryota; kingdom Metazoa; phylum Chordata; class Aves; order Piciformes; family Picidae; genus Melanerpes; species Melanerpes formicivorus. The sequence continues at coordinate 6,770,812 of NW_027142387.1, forward strand.
ATTTATGATGTAAGTAATACTCAGTGGGGGGAGGGATCCAAGCACCCAGAACTTGCGAACATGTCAAAGAACACCTATGAATCATTAAACAGAATGAGTTTGTTGGGATTGCTGTCATGCAGCATCAAGGGTTTGGGGTATGTCTACTGTGAAATTCCTTTGGACACAGGCCCAAGTTTGAAGATGGCTTGAGGGAAAAAAAATGTTGTAATTATAAATATAACTTCTGTTATGCTTTTAGGGCAAAAGCAAGTCATCAGCTCACAATGAGACTTAGGCTAGAGCAAAAGACACAAAACTCAGGAATTTCAATGCAGCAGCACAGCCTAGAGTCTGGCTGACAAGGTCCTCATGCTACTGCACTGAGAAGGCTGACAAAATGAGCAAAACTGAGGAAAGGTTAAAAACCCAATGGCAAAATATCAATTTTCATTTCAAAACATGGAGGGGTTTTTGGACTATTTACTTCGTAGCAGAGTCCTATTTTGTCATCTAACACCACATCTGGCAATTAATGATTACATCTGGGATTTGCTTATCTTGGAGCTGTCATTCACTGCAGCTTCTGGAAACTGGGCTCCACAGATTCCCCTGCAAACAACAAGAAAATTTGAAGTAATAATTTGTGAGTGCCATACCTGGAGAAAAGAAGGCTCCAGAGAGACCTTAGAGCAGCCTTCCAGTACCTGAAGGGGCCTACAAGAAAGCTGGGGAGGGACTTTTAACAAGGGCTTGTAGTGATAGGATGGGGAGGAATGGACTGAAGCTTGAGGAGGGGAGATTGAGACTGAAGATTAGAAAGAAATTCTTTATAGTGAGGATGGGAAGACACTGGAACAGGTTCCCCAGGGAGGTTGTGGACACTCCCTCCCTGGAGGTGTTCAAGGCCAGATTGGACAAGGTCTTGAGCAAACAGGTCTGCTGGAAGGTGTCCTTGCCCATGAAAATGGGTCGGAACTAGATGATCTTTAAGGTTCTTTCCATCACAAATCATTCTAGGATTCTATGAATCTATGGTTTAAGCCCAGCTGGCAGCTAAGCATCACACAGCTGCTCCCTTACTCCATCAGTGGCACAGGGGAGAGAACTGGAAGGAAAAAAGTTAGAAAACTTGTGGGTTGAGATAAAGACAGTTTAAGAGGGAATTCAAAGGTTGTGCACAAGTAGAGCAAACTAGGAATTCATTCAACACTTCCCATCAACAGGCAGATGTTCAGCCAGCTCCAGGAAAGCCGGGCTCTTTCACATGAACTTCAAGGAAGATGTGGACCAACTGGGCAAGATTCATGGGAATACAGCAAAAAGATAAAGGGAAAAATGTGTCTCTGAGTCCATAGTAAGAGCACATTGAGCAAGAAAGACTCAGTTTTAACATTTAAAAAAAGAATAATTAAAAATCCAGTAATAAAAGTCTAGTGAAGCCCTGAGAGAGATTGCTTGAAGAGGCAGGGAAATCTTGTTTCATAGAATCATAGAATACATTGGGTTGGAAGGGACCTTTAAAGGTCATCTAATCCAACCACCCTGTAGTAAGTAGGGACATTCTCAACCAGATCAGGTTGCTCATAGCCCCATCAAGCCTGACCTTGAATGTCTTCAGGGATGGGTCCTCCACCACCTCCATGGGTAACCTGCGCCAGTGTCTCACCACCCTCATAGTAAAGAACTTCTTCCTAATGTCCAATCTAAATCTACCCTGCTCTAGTTTAAAACCATTGTTCCTTGTCCTAGTGCTACAGGCCTTTCTATGTCTACTTCTACGTTTTCTTGTCTCATCACTCATACCATATCATGTCAAGAATGACATAGATGTAGAGTGAGGCAACCCTTTGAGATCCCTCCAAGCCTTATTCTTCCATGCTTCTAAGTTCCCAGCCCCTGATTCTTTCCTTTAAGAGAAAGCAGCAAGTATCTCATTCCTTTAATTACTTGCATCCCCATGCCTCTTCCCCCTTTTCCGATGGGGAGGTGTGGGCAGGTGTCCATGAAAAGCCTCTTTTGTTATATTTCAAGTTATAGTTGTGTGACTTCTTTCCTTTTGCGCTACAGACACCATGTGGTGCTTTTGCGAACTACAGCCTCTGATAGTGATTTGCTCTTGGGAATATGAGCTCTAGGCAAGCAGTAGGACTTGATGATTTCAAAGGTCCCTTCCACCCTCAACAGTTCTATGATTCTATGATTCTGTGTTGAAGCTTTCATCATCTGTAGAGCAGAATACCTAAAGAGACCACTCAAAAATTATTTTATCAGCCAGAACAGTTGAAAACTCTTGTGCTGACCTCTAGTACTCAACTGAGTTCTTTCTGTGACATGTTTTTTAAGCCTGAAAGGGTAAACAAACAAATAAACGAACACTAAACAAGCAAGAGAAGTAGAAATATTTAAGCCAGCAGACTGCAGAGCATTGCCAGCTTTTTAGACAGATCCAAGCTGTTGCTGCAGCTTTGTTAGACAGATCGGTGGTGGGTGCAGGCTGTGAACACTAGATGGTCCCTGTGATCCAGTTTTACACTCCTTGATGCAGCAAGTACAACTATGGCATGTCCTTGAAGCCAAGGATAAAAAATAAAACAAAAACCAAAACAAAACCAATAGTGTTGGCCATCGGAAGTTACCACCCAGAACCACATCAAGAACTGCAAAAGTATCCATGATGGTTTTCCCAGCCTTTAAAAGTAGGGAGCAACGTGGCACTCGAAGGCTCGCAAGCAGAGCAGCACAGTCTCTTGGAAAGTTCCTCCAGAAAAAAAAAAAAGCCCACAATTGGCCAGAAGTTTTTCTCTGAATCTGGATACACCCTGTAATACAGAGTGGTTGCTATGCTGAAAGAGACTAGATGAATAAAAGAGACTATCAAAATAAAGTAGAGAGGTTTAGAAAGTACTGGGAAGTTGGGCTTTTTTTTTTTGCACTCACAGTTGATGAAGTTTGAGGCTGTTAGAGATCCCATCTTACTTTTAGAATTAAAGCTCTGCAAAAAATGGAACAGTTAATTGAGCATCATTTATTGTGCAAATAGTCTTTGGACCGTGTTTTCAAGTCAGATTTATTTTGTGGGAGTCCTGCTCGAGGTTTAGAACACTTTACTTTTATTCTTTTTTTTTTTCTGCTATCAACAGTTTTTACCATGCTAGAAGTTAGGAAAGATTGTTCCTTTTCAAAGCTATAGATACATATTTCATTCAAAGCCGTGATTGAGTTCCATGAGGAGGAACTTCTTTAATTTAAGGGTGACAGAGCACTGGAACAGGCTGCCCAGAGAGGTGATCAAATCTCCATCTCTGGAAACATTCAAAACCTGCCTGGATGTGTTCCTGTGTGACCTTCTCTAGGTGATCCTGCTTTGCCAAGGGATTGGACTCAATGAAATCCAGGGATCCCTTCCAAACCCCACCATTCTGTGATTCTGTGATTCTATGTTGCAGGCTGTTTAAAGGGTCTTTAAAGGGTTAACAAGGAACAGGCATCCTAAGTCAACCCTTACTGAAGATTTCTGGATATACTGAAGTGAGTCATGTCAAAGCTAAATGGGTCACCATCAAAATTAAAGGAAAAATGTCAGGCAGGAGGAGCCTGGAAAGAGGTGGGAAAGCTGCAGCCTTGCTACTGAGGAAGAGAAGGAGCCAGAAGCTGTAAATCACACAAGGGTCCAGCTGACGTTATCAGCAGGGGAAAAAAAGAAAAAAAAAGTGGCTGTGAAAGCAATTCCCCTCTTAGCTTGCCTGGTAAGGACAGGAATGAAGTTAAATACCTTTCTTTCCATGTGGTGTGAGCATCAAGACCAGGGAGCAGGGTGAACACTGCTGTCAGCCCCTGCAGCCTGTCCCTCCCCTGCTTTCCTGCTTCCCTGTCTATGTCCCAGCCACCTCACAGCACAGACATGCTGGTGCTCCTCTGCCTGAAAGGGAGGAGAACTGGACAGCAGCCATGAGAGCTGGCTCCAAAAGTCTGGATTTCCTCGGGTGCCGTCAACGTGGATGAATTTGTCCACGGAGAGAGGAAAGCCTGGCCTGGAAAGAGCTATGCCGCTTTGCTGCAGCATCCATGGCCTTGCTGGCAGCACAGTGGTCTCAGCTGGCTGGGGGGCACCTGGAGTAGGACAGGTATCAGTGATAGCTGAGATTGCCAGCAAACAACAGGAAGGTCCCTGGGAGCGGAGGAATTGCTTTGATCTGTATTATCACAGTATCACAGTATCGCTAAGGCTGGAAGAGACCTCAAAGATCATTGAGTCCAACCTGTCACCACAGACTTCATGACTAGACCATGGCTGCCTCTGAAGAACTGGAGAGAGACCATACCCTGCCACCCCTTCAACGAGCTACCTCCACAGACAGTGCAGTCATAAACAATAAACCACATCTAGGAGATCTTCAACTGAAAATTTTGCTCATATTGCATACAGTACTTCTTATGTTGCAGCCCTGAAACCTGTCTCTTCCTCTGCCCATGACTCTCACACACGACCTGAAACCCTCTTCAGCACAAAAGTTCTCTTCTCTGCACTCTGCTCATGCCATCTGTCAGCTCATTGTCCTCCTTTGCTGATGACAGCTGTCTTTTACACTTTCCTTCCCTGAGCCATGCCTCCAACATCACAGCCTGCTAATTCTTGACCCTCTGGGTCTGTTGTTTTCCTTCCCTGTGTTGGGTTCTCACATCTGCCCCTCCCTAGTATTTAACATCTCCAATTTATCATCATCCAGAAAGCAACCAGAGGGCACAGCAGCCTGCACATTCTGGTCAGGGATGGTTTGGTTGCTCCCTAGGTCATTCTCACTGTCTAATGAGTAGGAGGCTGGGAAGGCTGAGCAGAAAACTGCTTCTCTTTGATCCAGTACAGGAATTTCAGGTGGGAATCAGGATGATGAAGTACAGCTGAAGCTGTAGCAATATTGTAGTACTTGCAGAGGACTGTCCAGCATCTGAGATGACCCAGTAGACTATGCCATTCTGCTGGTCCTACCAGATCAAATGCATCATGATGATGTGGCGTTAAAGTGAGGGATTTACAAAGACACTGAAAGATTGCTCCAAGAGAGAGCTGATGGGGCCATGCTGAAAATCAGCAAAAGCTTCCCTACACCTAAGGAGGAACAAAAGGCAAAATATTCTTTTCTGATTTGTGGCAAAGGCTCGATTCAATACTTGCATGAATAATAAAGTTCATATTTTGCAGCAGCAAAATGCTTCAGCAATGTGTTCCTGCTTTCAAAGGTTAGGAAAACTTAGGCACCCAAAACCTTGGTGCCCTTTTTTTGAATCTAGACTTGACAAGCTGGCTTGCATTTTGACTTGCCATAAGGTTCATACCAATAACAAAGCAGAGGTCTTCAGACTATGAGCTGCATTTGCAGTGTGAAACTCAGATGTCTCCAAACCTCAGATCATGTCAGCAGCATTACTCCCCTGTGGCTGCTTGGGTCCATTTGCTCATTCAACTCCTTCAGCCTTTGCAGGTAAAATTCCAGTGGAGGTCAACAGGTTCTTCTTCTAAAGAAGAAGAGCAGCTGCGCTCCTGAACAATAATTTAATTTACATGACCTATCTGATTTCCCAATGCTCCAAAAAATCAAAAGAAATTTAAACATTTGAGCAAGGATGTTGTTAGAGAAGATGGGGCAGAAAGGATTTTTAGAAGGTAGCTGTTCTCTTGAAGCATAAAGAATAGTACAAGATGCTAGGGATCATCTGGGGCTAATGAAAGCCATCAGGCTTTACAGGGAACGAGATGGAGATCTCTGAATCAATCTAGGGGAACTGATTTGATGATATCTGACGGTGCCTGAGCTGAGGCTCCCACCACCACCAGTTAAGCTCATTAACTGGATGCTCTGTGAGGCCTTAGCGCTGTTTTGCAGTCGGAGAGAGAGATGAAGACTCCAGCAGAGACACTCTGGCTGCCTTCCCAGGAGCAGCTCTGTAATGTAGCTGGTCCCCCCCAATACTGGCCTCTGCATTTTTCCACTCTTTTTCTCTTCCCTTCCACCGCCCACTCTTCTCAGCTTGACTCTGGTATCTCTATTATGTGCTCTCTCACTTTCTTGCTTTCCTCAAGCATTTTATTTAGTTACAGGGAAATTCAGCCAGTCCTTCCCCTTTCCTTGTAAAAGGTGGGTAGGACCTCTTCCAGGACTGGATCGATTTGGTGCGGGTGTCCTCTTTGCCCAGTGGAAAAGGCATCAGCCTCTTCACATATGTGTGCTTCCTGAGGTAGCTGCAAAGAGAGGTGACACAGGATAAGAAGGATGGAGGAACAGCTGCAGGAATATTTCAGAGCAGAAAGGTCACATCATTCCTCCAAACATGGCAGGAATATTTTAAGTGGCCCTAAATCTCAAGTTCACTTCAGTTTCAGAAGTGCATTTTGCTCATGTTAGGAAGTTCCATCTAAACATTAGAAGAAACTTCACTTTGAAAGTGGCAGACCACTGGAACAGGCTGCCCAGAGAAGTGGTGGAGTTTCCATTTCTGGAGATATTCAAGGCCTGCCTAGACATGTTCCTTTGTGATCTGCTTTAGGTGATCCTGCTCTGGTAGGGGGGTTGAACTTGGTGATCTTCAGAGGCCCCTTCCAACGCCTACCATTCTGTGACTCTGTGATTATGTTGGACCAAAGTAAGTCCCTGCTGAATAGATCCTGAATAGGTAAAAACCTTCCCAGAAACAACAAAGCAGCTGTACCTAGAGGGCTGAGTGCTTCTGATTTTTCACTGCTGCAGAGATATCCTAGAGAGACAATTTCATGTTTTGAAATATCTTTCCTCCCTGCTACCTTCTTTTGCCCTTTCTCACTATTTCAGGGAAGATTCTGCTGTTATTTGGTAACAACATTTTTCCCACAGAGCCTAATGATACTCAAAGAGCTGCACCAAAAGACCCCTTCATCTGACAGCACATTATCAGTTCTCTCCAGGAGATTTGCCAAACCATTACACTCTTCTTCCTTCTTGGCACTTCTGTAAATCCCTTAAATATGTCACCAAACATCCTAAATGCAATAACCCCATTCTGACAAGTTGTCAGAAGGCTGGAGGGCTCTGTTGTCCTCCCACACCACACCAACAAACTCTTGGCATAGTTCTCTTGTCACACATTCATGCCCCACAGCCATCCCCAGTCCCCTCCCACTCATATTCTGCTTTTCCATATAAAACTTGCAAGCACTCTGAGGTCCCCAGGTACTTTGCATGCATTTCTCACTTTGGCATGCAGCACAGACAGGCTTTGGTGATCACAGAATGGGAGGGGTTGGAAGGGACCTCTGGAGATCATTGAGCCAAATATCCTCTGCCGGGGCAGGGTCACCTAGAGATGGTCTCACAGGAACAAGCCCAGGTGGGTTTGGAATGACTCCACAGATGAAAGCCCACCACCTCTCTGGGCATCCTGTTCCAGTGATCTTCACCTTTAATTAAAGAAGTTCTTCCTCTTGTTTGGATGGAACTTCTTATGTTTAAGTTTGTGCCTGTCACCCCTTGTCTTGTCATTGAGCACCACTGAAAAAAGCCTGGTGCCATCCTCCTGGCACCCACCCTTTAAGTATTTATAAGCTTTCATGAGAGTCTCCCCTCAGTCTTCCCCTTTCCAGGCTGAAAAGCCCCAATTCTCTCAGCCTTTCCTCATCACATTGATGTTCCAATCTCCTCATCTTTGTAGCCCTTTCCTGTACCCTCTCCAGCAAGACCCTGCCCTTCTTGAACCAGAAAGCCCAGAACTGGACACAGTACTCCAGATGTGGCCCCAACAGGGTGGAGTAGTGATGTGACCCAAAAAAAGCAGACAGCAACAATTAAAAATGCTGGTAGTGGAACACAGCCTTTGCATAAAACCTTTCAGAGAGCTCTGAGTGTGTTTTGTGATTCCTGATTCCCAAGGCCTTGGGTAAGCTGAACTACATCAAGCCATGTATCAATTAATCAGCAGGGCTTATCAGCACTGGGGTACAACCTGAGCTTCCCAAAGGTATTGTCTAAGGGATTAGGGGTTAAGGGAGGAATGTAAAATGGTACTATGAAAATATGCTTGCCACACATTCGAGCAAAAAAAAACCCCAAAAACCAGAACAAACCCTGAGGCTGAAGAAGTGGGAAATCACTACAGCTTCAGGTGGTAAATGCTCAGTTTGAAGCTTTATTCCTTAAATGTTCTCTCTCCAGTAAATTGGGACCTGAAGAACTGCTAGAGCCAAAACAGCTTTGTGAAAAGGAAGAAAAGCTCTGACATAGGATATGCTTTCTGTGTGCCTTGCCCTGGCTCTCCTCCACACAGTGTCCACGTAGTCAGTGGGCTGTACACCAAAAGAAAAAAAGGAGAGGGGGAGAGGAAGGACAGAAGGAGGAGCCCAACAAGGCAGCTACCAAGCTGCATCGTTTTCTTCACCTCACTATAAGGACAGTGAAACAAATTCAGGAAAAGCTTTGTGAAGCAGGACCAACTCCTGTCTGTGATCCCTCCTTCCCTCCAGGCATGCAAGCCAGCCACCAGCACCAGTGTGGGCACCAGCACCAGCATGCTAAGCAGTCCTGGCCCCTGGGACAAGAGATGCTGAAAGCAGAGGAGAAACAGAAATATGGGTGGCTGGGAAAAATAGCTCCAAATTCTGTTGCAGAGCTCTGGCTCTTTGCTTGTTTGTTTTCTTTTGTTTGTTTCTTTTTTGCTTTTCTTTTTTGTTAGCTGGAGCCCAGTTGGTGGCTTCTCCTCAGCTGACCATAGAGCTCCTGCTTGTCAATTAGTTTCCTATCCACACATTTCTGTGTGGGATAAGAACAAGGACAGTAATGATTTTTCCCATATTAAAAGGTAAAAAAAGCATGACTGAGTGTTGCTGTTGTGGCAAACTGCTTCCACAGATACACAGCTAGCCACCTTCTGCTGCACGAAACAAAACTGTTGGAAGAAAGGGAGCACACACAGGTGTACTTCAATGAAAAGCTGCAAAAGGGAAAATCTGGACCAATTTCTTTGTCCCCCTGCTTCCTCAGCCCTGTACTCACTTGCAAGTGATTACAGGCTTGCAGCAGAGAGGTGTTTTCATTGGGAAAAGTCCCAGCAGGCTGGTTGGGTGGCCCCTTACCCTTTGAATCAATGCCAAATGCAGCAGTGTAGTAAGGAGGAAAGCTTTTTAAAGTCTGTCCTGCTACAGGCTTGAAACAAGAAAAACTGGAGTAGACATGCTGAAAGTAGAATGGAGCAGGATTGGGAGAGAAGGTAGCTGCAACCAAGAGCTTTCTCTGCTCCCCACCTCATCTGAAAGCTCTTCTTTCCTCTAAAAGTCAAAACTAAATTGCCAGAGTCTGTTTCTTTTGCATTCAGCAGGATTTTTTGCAGTGCAATGGAGGGCTGGCTGGAGCTCAGAGGGAGTGCATGTGGCACTTGATCCCTCTGCAATCTGCCTGCTGCTGAAGTTACTTCCTCAAAGCATCTCTCAGCTCTCTCTGCTGTGGAATGGTGGAAAGAAAATGTGAGTGGCTGAGTAAGCAGCAGCTGGAAAGTCTTCATCATAGAATGGTTTGGGTTGGAAGGGACCTTCAAGATCACCTACTTCCAACTCCCTGCTATGGGCAGAGACACCTCCTACTAGCCCAGATTGCTCAAGGCCCCAGTCAACCTGACCTTAAAGACTTACAGACTTGGAGCCTCCACAACTTCTCTGGACAACCTGTTGCAGTGCCTCAGCACCCTCATGGGGAAGAATTGCTTCCTAATGTCTTAACTGAAGGAGAAGACTGACCACACACTCAAAATGTGGCAAATTCCAGTAACTAGCAACAAAATAATTTCATATTCTGCTCTGATTCTAGATATTCTCACAGCTGAGGAAATGCTCTGGACCACCAGCCAACCTGTTGCTGGTGCAGTCACTAATTCAGCCTTGAAGAGTTTACTTACACTGCATGGCTTCTTGCCCTGTCAGTTCATTTTGGAAGGGCCAGAAAGCTATGAAGGCTCAGCTTTTATTTTCCTAGCATCTTTAAATACAGTCACCTATGGAAAATGGGCCATTCCAAGGTCGACTCAGGAGGGACCAGCACCAAGCAGACAGGCACCCACATAATTATAGGTATGGACACATGTGTATTTATAGGGCAAAGGTCACTCTGACTGACAGCACATCCTTGAAATATGGACCTTACCACCAGAGTCAACGGACTTACTGAACCACACAGAATGATATGGGTTGGAAGGAAGATCTCTGGAGACCATCTAGTCCAACCCCCCTGACAGAGCAGGGTCACCTAGAGCAGGTTGCACAGAACACAGTGCTGAAGCCTGGCTTTCCTTGAAGGAAAAATTAGTTCTTATCTTAGTTTCCTGGCACTGAGTGAAGAAGTAGGCAGCTCTTAGAAGAAGGCAGAAGTAGGATCATGAAGCAGAGCTATTTTTCTCTTCTATACCTTTTCTAGATTTCTACTAAGGTTAGTTTCCTTCTATCAGACAAGCTGTAAGCCTGATTCAATTAGTTTCATCTGCTTTCTTACCATCTCTTTTGCGTTCTACCTCTTATTATTGTTCTTAAAATTCATATAAAACCTTCAGTCTTCAAACTATATTGAAATTAATTGATAGATATTTTCCATGCAGAGAGAGCAAAAAAAGAAAGACAGCCCAACTGAGCAGCCTTTTGGGAAACTACTGATAGGAGGAGTGACCCTGCCCTCCTTCCTGTTATTTGTGACTGATTACTTGCTTTTTAAATCACGAAAGGAATATGGTCTTGCTGCAGAGATGTGCAAGCCAGGAGTGGGTATAAACCCTGGGCTTGGACTTGGTGGGTTCCCATGAGGTACACACCATATTGCCTACCAAGGGATTAAAAAGTAGAAACTCCTTAAAGCTTCTAAGAAACCATTCCACATACACACAGAATCAGAGAAAAAAGACCTTTAAGGCCATCAAATCTAACCAGTATTTAACTACCAAGTCTGATGTTAAACCATGCCCCTTAGCACCACAAATCATCCCACCTTTTTGCATGAGTGAAGCAACATGTGGAGATGAAGATGGGTTGAGTGAAGATCGGTTAAGTGGATGAAACAGGTCCCTTAAACCAGCATGGAAGAAGAAAAGTTTGAACCACAGGGACCTCCCCATTGCTGCCATTTATATTTTTTTTTCACTGAAACTAATTGCCATGCCTCACACTGTGGTCCAGTGAGATCTGAGCAGACTGGCCAGAGTCTCTTTGGAATTCCCACTCTATCATTTAGAAGAACTTTATTTGGCAGCTGGAGGTTGAGGCTTGAACTCCTCTGGTCAGTCCTAAATAGTTGTTGTTACCGACAGCCACGTTGCTCTTCTTACTTCAGCTTCTGGGTTTTTTACTTCAGATAATTCCCTGTCATCTTCATCCCACAGATCACTGCCTTGCATCCATGTAGGTCTCTTTGCATGAGGCAAAAGTCACATCTCTAAAGTAGACATTGGGTTGATTTTGCAGTTGGCTTTTCAGTAACTTCTATACTAAACAGTTAATACACTTAGGTTAGCACTGAAGCTAGTCAGCTCTGGAGCTGCTATAGGGAGCACTGATATCACACCATGATATAAACCAAGAGAAGAATGGTCCTCTCAAGCTTAAAGTGTTTTATAGGCTGTGGAATCTGAAGCTCTTGCACAGGCTCTCAAACTATGCTCCTCTGTGAGAGGTTAAATTTGCTGTATAGTAAAGTCAGCTCTGTTGGCAGCATTTCACTTTCTGCATTTCTGCCAATAGCTGAATTTAATTACTGTTGCACTTATGGAAATACTGATCTAACTGGAGGAGCTACATATGAATTTCATCAGTTTCATATAAAATGGAGCAAATGCAGAGAGAGTGTGGAGAAGTGTAAAACATAGAGATTTGCACAATTGCCTTGAGGTTACACTTCTTTCCATCTCTGATTCAAATGACTATCACTGTGCCTGAAAAATGCAAGATTGTGACTGGGGAAAATAAACTCCTCGGTCTACAATGAAGTCAGTGGTCCCTTCCATGCTGGATGAGGTGAAGTCACACTGGGAGAAAAAGGTGCTGAAGTTTCCAAAAGCAACAAGGATGAACTGCATCCCCTCTTACATGGTGTCTCTGGCAGTAGCTCTGTGCAAGAAGCACTGAGAGGAGGCATCCTGCTCATTCATCTTTAATCCAAGTACCAGCTGCATCATCTCATTTCTTCTCAGAAGGTGAAATGGCTTGTGCAGAGCTCCACATTCACAGTCCTACCACCTGAAAGAGGTACCTTGCAACTTGTTTCTGTTAAGGTCATACTTTTGTAGACTTCTTTTGCGCTTTTTGCTCATCTGGCACAGCTCCACAGTATGAAATTAGATGCACCAGCAGCACCATATTTTGGGGAGACAGCAGTCCTTAGTAGTTTGTAATGCAGTGAATTACAGTTTCTCCTGGAAGACCACTGCACACTGAAATGCATGGCAATACAGGACTCCCTGTTCTGACAGCTACAGGGGAATTGACATAGAGGATATAGTCATCTGATGGCCTAAAAAGCAAGGGCTTGTAGTGATAGGATGAGAGGGAATATATTGAAGCTTGAGAAAGGGAGATTTAGACTGGAGATTAGGAAGAAATTCTTTACTGTGAGGGTTCTGAGACACTGGAACAGGCTGCCCAGGAAGGTCATGGATGCTCCCTCCCTGGAGGTGTTCAAGGCCAGGTTGGATGAGGCCTTGAGCAAACTGTCCTACTGGAAGGTGTCCCTGCCCACAGCAGATGTGTTGCAATTAAATGATTTTTGAGGTCCCTTACAACCCAAACCATTCTATGATTCTATCGCAGGAGGCTCTATGGTATTTTGAGAATTCTTTATTGCAACCTAGTTGGACCCATCTTCAGCAGTTTCTTCTTCTGTGATGCTGCATGGGGTTGCACAAAAGCTGCAGATCTCCTTAAGTCTCACTGTAATCACATGCTGCAGGTAATTGTTGGTTTCTTGGAGTGCATTTGCCTCTACTTCAAGCCATAATTAAAGGAATCACATAAACTTTGGAACAGTTTTAGAAATCTGAAAATAGGGAGTTTAATTTACAAATGTGAGGGTGGAATAGGAAATGAGTGAGCCAAAGTCAGCATACTGCCATGTTCATCTGCAGGACTCTGAGCAAGGCAGCCCTTTGGTTTTGGCCACCAAGACTTACCCGAGGCATCTTGCACATTTAGTGTAGGGGGAACAACAGCAAGTCCTCTTGCAGTACAAACAGTACAAACACCATGTATGAAAATACAAAGTTGGAGACCACTTCTTTATGGCCTTTGCAGGTACCAGGAACAGTGTTGAGTAAACATGGTCCTGGATGTAGTGATGGATCACCTCCCTGGGAGTGTTCACGAAACATGTGGACATGACACATTGGGGTATGGTTTAATGGCCATGGTGGTCTTAGATTGATGGTTGGACTTGATGACCTTGGAGGTCTTTTCCCACCAAAATAACTCTGTGATCTATAAATATGATCAGAGGATGTTTCTTCAAGAGGAGATTGGACGTGGCACTCGGTGCCATGGTCTAGTCATGGGGTCTGTGTTGATAGGTTGGACTCGATGATCCTCGAGGTCTCTTCCAACCTTGGTTATACTGTGATACTGTGATACTGTATGATGTCACTTATCTCTAAAATCAGTTGAGGAAAGTGGGTTTTCATATTTTTGACTGCAACTGATTCTGACTTTACAGCTGGTGTTGATTCGGTGGTGTTGGATGATAGGTTGGACACGATGATCTTGAAGGTCTCTTCCAACCTGGTCTATTCTATCCTATCCTATCCTATTCTATTCTATTCTATTCTATTCTATTCTATTCTATTCTATTCTATTCTAAATTAACTCCTGCTATGGACTGTTAAAGAGGAAATAAATAAATAACTTAGCAGAAGGAAAAAGGACAGACATTGGTATTTTTTATGATTTGTGCCATTAATACACTAAGCAGAAGGAGGTCCTATGAAGGGTTTGGAGGCAGTTAGGAAAGGAGGACCCTGGCTGGAATTGCTGCATTCAAGGCATAACCTGGCAGGAGTTACTGGGAGGAGACTGCAACAGCCTGGCCTGCAGTACTGCTGGCTGCAGGAGGAAAATGGTTACCCACAGACAAAGAGATGTGGCAGTGGAAGAAGGTGAAAACAGAGACGACCTTCATTCATAACCTGATTCTTCTAATCCTCTGCAGGAATTTGGCCTTAATGCCAAATTATAGCCCTGTGTTCTACAATACCAGGATCACCTTCAAGCTGCTGTATTTGAAGGTTAAAAAAAAACAAAAAAAAGCTAGATTTTTCCAGGGGCTACTATGGAATAAAAAAGGTTAAAAAAAACCAACAAAAGGCAGACCAAAAGTAAAATTTCAACTCTCCCAAACAGTGCAGGCAAATGTATTGGAGGCACTTCAGGAATTGCCTTCAGGAGAAAAACGGGGCGGGGGGGGCGAATTTTCTTGCTTGCATATTCATAAGACTAAAAAAGTGGTGGGGTGGGGGGTTGATTCACTTTAAAGTTGTGTTTGATTGGCTTAGAAACTGTAAAGGAAAAAAAAAAAAAAGAGTAGAAATTCCATCCTGCTTTAATCACTGCCCACTCCAAGCTTCCCTAATGACTTCCAGATGCCTTCTTTTTATGCTATTGTTTTGGCACAGTTTCCAGACAACTTCTGGGTCTGCTAACATTAAAAAAAAAAAAAAAAAAAAAAAAAAAAAAAAAAAAAGAAAGAAAGAAAAAGAAGAAAAATAAGGAAAAGAAAAAGAAAAAGAGAAAGAAAAATAAGGAAATGAAAAAGAAAAATAGAAAGAAAAATAAGGAAAAGAAAAAGAAAAAGAGAAAGAAAAAGAGAAAGAAAAAGAAAAAGAGAAAGAGAAAGAGAAAGAAAAAGAAAAAAGGAAGAAAGAAAAATAAGGAAAATAAAAAATAAAAAGAGAAAGAAAAAGAAGGAAAAGGGAAAGAAAAAGAGAAAGAAAAAGAGAAAGAGAAATGAAAGAAAAAAAGAAAGAGAAAGAGAAAGAGAAAGAAAGAGAAAGAGAAAGAGAAAGAGAAAGAGAAAGAGAAAGAGAAAGAGAAAGGGAAAGGAAAAGGAAAAGGAAAAGGAAAAGAAAAAGGAAAATAAAAAGGAAATGGAAAAGGAAAAGGAAAAGAAAAAGGAAACGGAAAAGGAAAAGGAAAAGGAAAAGAAAAAGGAAAAGGAAAATAAAAATAAAAAGGAAAAGAAAAAGAAAAAGGAAAAGGAAAAGGAAAAGGAAAAAAGAAAAAAGAAAAAGGAAAAGAAAAAGGAAAAGAAAAAGGAAAAGAAAAAGATAAAGAAAAAGGAAAAGAAAAAGGAAAAGGAAAAGAAAAAGAAAAAGAAAAAGAAAAAGAAAAAAAAGAAAAAGAAAAAGAAAAAGAAAAAGAAAAAGAAAAAGAAAAAGAAAAAGAAAAAGAAAAAGAAAAAGAAAAAGAAAAAGAAAAAGAAAAAGAAAAAGAAAAAGAAAAAGAAAAAGAAAAAGAAAAAAAAGAAAAAGAAAAAGAAAAAGAAAAAGAAAAAGAAAAAGAAAAAGAAAAAGAAAAAGAAAAAGAAAAAGAAAAAGAAAAAGAAAAAGAAAAAGAAAAAGAAAAAGAAAAAGAAAAAGAAAAAGAAAAAGAAAAGGAAAAAGAAAAAGAAAAAGAAAAAGAAAAAGAAAAAGAAAAAGAAAAAGAAAAAGAAAAAGAAAAAAAAAGAAAAAAGAAAAAAAGCTTACTCTACCCTCTTCTCTCTCTTCTAACAGAAAACAGATTTCACTTGGGTAATATAAATGTGTGATGAGCTAGAGAAATGAAATGCCTGTTGCTGTCTCTCTTCAATCTCCAGGAAAACTCCTGAAGGAAAAACATTCACTTAAATTCCTGGTAGGAAAAGGAAGGCAGATTCCACAGAATCTACTTATATTTATAAACAGTGGAATATAAAACTAACCCCACTTATTCTGCAAACCTAAGTACCCCAGCACTAAATAATTGTCATGCTGCTGTCTTTGTCACTGTGCTGTTGAGCCATTTAAAGGAAATAATCTTGACTCTTAATGCCTCAATTTCCCCTTGTGTGAAATGGAGCCAACAGTGCTCAGGCACAGATCAATGGCATCCTGGTCTGGATCAGGAGTAGTATGGCCAGCAGGACCTAGGAAGTGATTATCCTCCTGTCCTCAGCATTGGTGAGGCCACTCTATGAGTCCTGAGTTCAGTTTTGGGGTGCTCACTCCAAGAAAGGCATTGAGGTGCTGAAGGAGGTCCAGAGAAGGGCAAGGAAGTTGGTGAAGGGTCTGGAGAACAGGGCTGGTGAGGAGCAGCTGAGGGAACTGGGGTTGTTCAGTCTGGAGAAAAGGAGGCTGAGGGGAGACCTCATTGCTCTCAACAGCTCCCTGAAAGGAGGTTGGAGCCGGGTGGGGGTTGGTCTCTTCTCCTTAGTAACAAGTGACAGTATGAGAAGAAAGGGCCTCAAATTGAACCAGGTGAGGTTTAGATTGGAGATTAAAAGAAGCTAATGGTTAGACTCAATGATCTTAAAGGTGTTTTCCAATCAAAATGATCCTATGATTTTATAGTTACCCTAAGGCAAATCCTTCTCTGCTTCAGAGACACTGTAATCAGTATTAAATTAACAAACAAAAAAAAGTTGAAAACAGAGATTACTGCTGTGAATGTACTCTGTATAGAATCAATATAGAACACTGCATACTATGTAGCCTGTTCGATTTACTCTTTCAGACTTACCAATCAAAAGTGTTATGGAAAAATTAGTCCCAAAATCAAAGCCTGCTCTCTTGGTTGCTGCTGCTGTCTCAGACTGGCCACTTCTGGCAATCTTAAATTCTGGCATCAAATGGTAACCAACCATTCACTGCAGATGTATTCATCACTTTCTCTTCCTTCCTAAATCAATTTTGCTTGTGTTTGTTTCAATTACATTCCACTGTGCTATGGTGCTCCCTTTCCCAATCTGTCAAGACCGTTCTCAATCCCAATCCTCAAATCTTCCCAGCCCCACTGTGGTGGCACACTCAAAAGTTTTAATGTTCTCTTTAAATAAGCCCTGAGAATACTGGGTGGAGCAGAACTCACATATAGCTCTATAGGCAATAATGAAAGATATTTGATGGGGCATCAGAATGCTGCCCCACTGTGAGACTTTTTATCTTAATCTAGTTTCTGAAATTTATCATGGAATAATAGAATAATAGACTGGTTTGGGCTGGAAGAGACCTTCAGGATCATACAATCATAGAATAATAGAATTGAATTTTTCTTTTTTTTTTCTCTAAGTTTCTAAAATTTATCATAGAATAATAGACTGGTTTTAAAAAGGGAGACTGGAAGGGACCGTAAACATCACCTACTAGACCAGCTTGCTCAAGGCTGCATCCAATCTGGCTTTGAACTTACCTCCAAATACTATTTTTCTTCATTCATTACTAAATCTTCTTTCAGTGACTTCTCATGAACAAGTGTTCCTCCTTCAACCCATAAGAACTGTGGGCAGTGATGTAACATAGATCAGAGCTGTACTATAGAGGAGAAGGGCTTCTGGCAGCACAGCAGGAAAGAGGGAATGCCTCCAGTGGGTTAGTTGTGCAGATGGTCTTGCAAGATTCACAGAATCACCCAGAATCACAGAATCACCAGGGATGGAAGAGACCTCAAAGATCATCGAGTCCAACCTATCACCACAGACCTCATGACTAGACCATGGCACCAAGTGCCACGTCCAATCCCCTCTTGAACACCTCCAGGGACAGTGACTCCACCACCTCCCTGGGCAGCCCATTCCAATGGTGAATGACTCTCTCAGTGAAGAACTTTCTCCTCACCTTGGGCCTAAACTTCCCCTGGCACAGCTTGAGACTGTGTCCTCTTGTTCTGGTGCTGGTTGCTAGAGAGAAGAGACCAACTCCCTCCTGGCTACAACCACCCTTCAGGTAGCTGTAGACAGCAATAAGGTCTCCCCTGAGCCTCCTCTTCTCCAGGCTAAACAATCCCAGATCCCTCAGCCGCTCCTCACAGGGCTGTGCTCAAGGCCTCTCCCCAGCCTTGCTGCCCTTCTCTGGACACGCTCAAGTGTTTCGATGTCCTTCCTAAACTGAGGGGCCCAGAACTGGACACAGTACTCAAGGTGTAGCCTAACCAGTGCTGAGTACAGGGGCACAATGACTTCCCTGCTCTGGCTGGCCATACTACTCCTGATGCAGGCCAGGATGCCATTGGCCTTCTTGGCCACCTGGGCACACCGCTGGTTCATGTTTAGGCGGCTGTCAATCAGCACCCCCAGGTCCCTTTCTGTTTGGGAGCTCTCCAGCCACTCTGATCCCAGCCTGTAGCTCTGCATGGGGTTGTTGTGACCAAAGTGCAGCACTTCGACTTCTTGAATGCCATCCTGTTGGACTCTGCCCATCTGTCCAGGCGATCAAGGTCCCTCTGCAGAGCCCTTCTGCCTTCTAACAGATCAACATCTGCTCCCAACTTGGTGTCATCTGCAAATTAGCTGATGACTGACTCAATCTCCTCATCCAGATCATCAATGAAGATATTAAAGAGGATGGGGCCCAGCACTGATCCCTGGGGGATGCCACTAGTGACATTCTCAACACTCCAGCTCCCTTTTCATTTGCCCTTCCTTTGGGAAAGGTTTAAGGAGAAACCTCACAGAGACAAAAACCAAAAAAAGTAGCAGCAGCCCCCGGAGAGGAATCACCTCTTCCCTCAGAGCTGACCTGATACAGGTTGCAACTCAAGCAGGAAGTTGAATTAACTGACTTCCAAAGATCCCCATCAGCAAAGATTTCCACCAGCCTGGTACTGATGGGAAGAGTTTCCCCACATTTTTCATGCCCTATTTGTCTTTTTTGAACTAAATTAAGGTATTTCAAATCAGAACATTTCCCTGCAGATGAATCAGTTTTACTGCAGTGTTGGGTATTTGTAGACTCTTCAGTAATGCATTTATTTAAGAATTAAATGAAACTGCTTTTTGTTGTATGGTTTTTTTTCTTAACACACCTCCACGTATCACATTAAATGCTAACATTCTATTTGCTCTGGGTTTTTAAATTAAAAACGTGGGTTTAGAAAAATTGCTGATCACAAATCGACTAAAAAGCAGGAAGAAAATCTTTCCCACAATGTAAAACTGGTGCTTAGCAAACTTTGAAAACACAGAAAAATCCTTGACAGTCCCTTGGGGTTAGATTTAGATCTCTGGAGGTCCCTTCCAACCCCTAGCATTCTATGATTCTATGATTTTTCTCATTGGTAATCTTCTGTTTTCTAAACCCCATGAGTTCCACTTATATTCATAAGCAGTAAAGATTCCTCCTTATTCTCTCTGATGCTGAGCTCTGGTGCACCTCCTTCTCATGATCCAGGGGGCAGTTTAACAAAAGCTATTTCTAGACCGTCCCCAGGCTTTTGGGTTTAGCCTGAATCTGGGCTATCATTAAGATCTTCCTGACACATCATGAAGTGAAACAAGCCAGCTTCTCCTAACAGAGTTTCTCCTAAAAATCTTTTTCTCTTGCTCTGCACAGGCTGTTGGAAGCCCTGCCTCTGCCCTGCATGTGTTTTCCAGATTGTTTATCCATTCTTTCGCTGCTCAGCTCTATGAATCAGCTCAGATTAAGTTAAAGAAGTAAAGCTGCACAGAGTGTTGTGGCAAGGAGCAGGGAATCATTTTTTGAGGTGGGTGGGGAGAGCAGGGAAGTTTAGACATTTGCCATTCATTAAAGCTGCTCTTCCTAATACTGCCGAGGAGACCACAGCTCCTGCTGTCTGGTTTTCTAAGAGATGCAAACACCTTCATGCCCATCTGCAAATTGGTGGTGATTTACTTCAGCTCTGTGACAAACTGCCCCTTATTCAAGGCAGAGAGCCCAGAAGTGTCCTGTAGTTGATGTTCCTTTGTTTTTTTTCAGCAAGATTGCTGCTGCCCTAGCACTGTTTTGTCATAACCAGGTACTTTGCATTTAAGAAAGGAAAGCTTCAGAGGTGCTACAACAACTTCTTTCTAACTCACAATAGTAAAGCACAGGCACAGTGGGGCAAAAAGTCCTTTTCCGTGGTGAGAAGGAAAATGTTAATTGCTTCAGCCTTCCAAACAAACTCGTGGAAAGCAGCAATTCATTTGGAAAAAACGCTGGCAAAGTATGCTTTTGAGTTAAAGATGCAAATACTTTAATGGAGTGCAAGAAAACTTGCAGGTCAAAAAGCAAAGGATTCCCTTCCCCCCTGCTCTGCCTGAATATTTCTTCTAGGGATTTAAGCACTACAGGATGACGTGGAAGGGGGTAATAAAACCCTGTGAGGCTCCGGGTGTTCCACAGCCTGGCTTCACTCACAGCAGCTCTAGACACTTAAAATTAAAAGTCCCAGGGAGTGAGTCGGTTTGCCTCCCAGCTTCTCCCTTTTCAGAAGGGGCAGGCAAAAGAGGCTGAAGATTCCCTTACAAATATCTTCATCTTGCAGACTTCAGCCAAATCTTAACAGTAATAATTTTTTATGCTCCTGAGGAACTGCAACAAACAGAACCAAACTCAGACCCCGAGATCTAACAATTCCCAGTGTATCAGACTGTGCCCCCACCAAACTTTTCTGTGGAAGGAAAGAAAAAAATCAAAGGGTGCATGGGGGTGGGAGTGGGGAAAGTCGTTGTTTTTTTTATCTTGGACTCCTCACTGTTTCTTTTTCCTCTTTCTTTTTCCTTTTTTTCCTTTTTTTTGGTACTGTGTGGCTCTTAATTTGGAATTGTTGACTCTCCTTGCCCTGACTGTCACAAGGGACATCCTGCATGCATACTGTATAATTGGGAAGCGGTTCAGGGAGCTGCCACGTCTGTAGGGCTGCAGCACACAAAAGGAGGAGGAGGTAACAGGAATACCTTCTACTTGACAAACTTGGAAATTCTGGTGCCACATCAGCAGGAGCACAGCCCAGCACAGCCACTGCAGAAGTGAAATGCACCAGAGAAGTCATTCTAGGCACAAAGATCTTCACAGGTGCCTGCTCATTTCTGCCTTCCAGCCTATCACAATAATTAAACCTCCTTGGCACACTTCAAACCTCCCTTTTTGAAACAAGGTACCTAATTCTGGTGTGAGTCCAGAGAAGGGCAACAAAGCTGGTGAAGGGTCTGGAGAACAGGGCTGACGAGGGGCAGCTAAGGGAACTGGGGTTGTTTAGTCTGGAGAAAAGGAAGCTGAGGGGAGACCTCGTTGCTCTCTACAACTACCTGAAAAGAGGTGGTAGTGAGGAGGATGTTGGTCTCTTCTCCCTACTATCAGGTGATAGAACAGGAGGAAATAGCCTGAAATTGTGCTAGGGGAGGTTTAGGTTGAATATTAGCAGAAAATTATTTCCTGCAAGAGTGGTCAGGCATTGGAACAGGCTACCCATCCCTGGAGGTGTTCAAGAAACATGTGGAAATGGCATTTGGGGACATTGTTTAAAGGCCACATCTTAGGTTGATGGTTGAACTTGATCTTAGAGGTCTTTTCCAATTGAAACAATTCTATGATTCTCTGATTCTACAATTCCATTTAAGAAACTAGGATCTTGTGCCTCACAAGCCACTTCTCTGGGAATTAAAGAGGAACTGAGATACAAAGAGATTGAGGGTACCTTACCACCACACAGCACAATTCCATGTAGCAATACGTGAGGAAACCCTAGTGTTGAAGTCTAATAGACGCAGCCACACAAAGTTGCTCCTACCCTAATGTAGAGCCTCAGGTTCTGATGGTTTCTGATACTGGATTTCATTCAAGCATGTCTAGACGATGTTACAAGTCCCATGTAGACACAAATATCATTCTCAGCTAGTTTTGGCACCACTATGGTCACATTTGGGATACCCACCACATATGAAAACTCAAGTTTTTATATAGAGGCCTGGAAAGGGACTTTGAGCCCCATGTGTGAGATAGCTTACCTGGGTTTGGGCTCAGGAGTGAAAACCATGAGTTTTTCTGAAAGTCATGTTTTATGTAGCGAGGAGCAAGTTGACAGGGCCATTTAAAGGTGAACATAAAGGTATCCCAGTACTACTTTTCAAATATTTTGGAAAAGTTCAAATAAACCATAAAGACAACCACACAGAAGAGTGTTGGATCATCTAGGGAATAAGCACAATTATCGATTTTCCTCAGCTGGTGACTGATGAGCCTGCAGTGTGCCCAGGTGGCCAAGAGGGCCCAATGGCATCCTGGCCTGCATCAGGAACAGTGTGGCCAGCAGGAGCAGGGAGGTCATTCTGCCCTTGTACACTGCACTGGTTAGGCCACACCTCGAGTACTGTGTCCACTTCTGGGCCCCTCAGTTTAGGAAGGATGTTGACTTGCTGGAATGTGTCCAGAGAAGGGCAACAAAGTTGGTGAGGGATTTGGAGCACAAGCCCTATGAGGAAAGACTGAGGGAGCTGGGGTTGCCTAGCCTGGAGAAGAGGAGGCTCAGGGGTGACCTTATTGCTCTCTACAACTACCTTAAGGGAGGTTGTAGACAGGCGGATGTTGGTCTCTTCTCCCAGGCAACCAGCACCAGAACAAGAGGACACAGTCTCAGGCTGCACCAGAGGAGGTTTAGGCTGGAGGTCAGGAAGAAGTTCTACACAGAGTGATTGCCCATTGGAATGGGCTGCCCGAGGAGGTGGTGGAGTCACCATCGCTGGAGGTGTTCAGGAGGAGACTTGATAGGGTGCTTGGTTGCATGGTTTAATTGATTAGGTGGTGTTGGATGATAGGTTGGACATGATGATCTTGAAGGTCTCTTCCAACCTGGTCTGGTCTATTCTATTCTATTCTATTCTATTCTATTCTATTCTATTCTATTCTATTCTATTCTATTCTCTTTTGCCTATCTCAGTGCCCTTTTAAATGACCTGAACAGCAGTCCCTGGTATGGGGAACAGAGGCAGTATCCCATTTGCATAGAATCATAGAATTGTTTTGGTTGGAAAAGACCTCTAAGATCATTGAGTCCAACCTTCAACCTAAGACTGTCATGGCCATTAAATCATGTCCACAAGTGCTATACCCACATGCTTCTTGAACACCTCTAGGGGTGGGGACTCCATCCCCTCCCTGGGTAGCGACTCCATCCCCGCCCTGGGTAGCCTGTTCCAATACCTGACCATTACTTTCCATAACTGGACACATTATTTACTATATAAATTCTGTGATTGTGTGAAATCTGCCATGAAATGTGTGCACAAGCCCCTCAGATGTCTAAGCACTCTGTATACACATCCTTATGTATGTGCTGAAGACTGGTAGGAACTTAACACCTGTGTCTCTAATGTCTCTTTTAAGGTAAAAATCAAAGTGATATCAAGTGGTGTCCAGTGTCAAGGTGCAATGGACACAAACTGGAACACAGGAGGTTTCATAGAACCATAGAACTGTTGAGGTTGGAAGAGACTTTGGAGATCATGAAGTCCAGCTGCTCACCTAGAACTCACAAACCCACCACTGCTGCAAAGCCAGTGCCACTAAATCACATCTCTTCTTCCTTTTGAGGGTGCCAGAGCACTGGACCAGGCTGCCCAGAGATGCACCTGGACATGGCCTTGGGTGATTTACTCTGGGTGACGCTGCCCTAGCAGGGTGGTTGGACTTGATGATCTTCAGAGGTCCCTTCCAACCCCCACCATTCAATGATTCTGTGCTTTTGTGCAATGGCTGAAGTGCCACAGCAGGATAGCAGCTGGCTGCCATCTACTCCATTAGACTGATGCCCCTCCTCTGAAGAGAATTGTAGGTCTAAGATGCCAGGCTGGAGGAAGTGTTTATTTGTCTGAAACAACATCTGGCTCTTTAATGAAGTCCACAGGTGACTATGTTGGTGGTTTCTGGTCTCTTATGTGGTTAGAACTCTGTGTAGATAGCTTTAAAAGCCCATCATGTCCATGACTGGTTCATTCAGTGGAAACTTATTTATGTTGGACTTAGTGGTCGTGTGGGATCTGCATAACCTCAGGAAAGCCTCTCCTGAAGTAGGTGCTCTTAAAGCATGCACAGTTCAGACTGGGAAAAGGGATGGTTTGTTTGTGTGCAGAAAGTTTAGCACAGGCAAGCTACCATCTGACCACTCTTTCTGAAACAGTTTATCCAAGTTATAATATTATTGTCCTTAATAAGGAAAGAAAACATATTCTAGACCTACAGTAAATTAATATTTTAAGGCTACAGATTCAAGCATCCAAACAGGAAAAAAAAAGGGGGGAGGGGGGGAGAGAATTAAAACTGTCTGTGGGGAAAAATATCCAGAGTTAAAGTGCTCTTTTCTTATCACAAATAGGTTTGGAACCTTACCACAGCTCTCAGCAAGGTTGCTTTAAACTGGCTGCAGTAACCTGACATTTGGATGGAGTGACACTATTGCCTCAGATAATTTGTAGTGGTCCACTCATAATAGCCCATTGTTACCAATGCATTTGTTCACATTTCCTGATGTCCCCCACTGGAGTTGTACAAATATTTGGATGCAAAAAAATAAAACAATTAAAATGCCTAGCTTCTGATGACTTCCCAGCTTTTTACCTACACAATGAGGAAGATAAAAGGCATCAATAACTAAACTGAGACAGAAGAGATCGAAGAACCAACCCTTTGCTCCGTCTCTGGTTCAATCTTCGCCAGTCAAATTGGTCAAAAAGTTCAGAGAGGAAGTTGCTGAGAGATCCTGAGAGGATCCTGAGGGCTAGAGTCAGGTGAAAAAGCCTTCAAGAAGACCCAAATATTATTTCAGACCCCAGAATAGGCTCCCCAGGAAGGTGGTTGAATCCCTATCCCTGGAGGTGCTCCAAAGAAGCAGAGATGTGGTGCTGAGGGCCATGGTTTAACACCAATTTTGGTAAAGTTAGAGGATGGTTGACTCATTGATCTTAAAGGTCTTTTCCAACCAAGACCGTTCTATGACTCTAAATATCCACCTTTTGAAAGTGTGCAGATTAGAAAGGCCTTGGACAGCTTCAGCCTCCATGCTTGTCACCTGAGCTAAACACAGCTGTCTATTAAGGAATGCAGGATGCACAGCCTCTTCATGCAAAGAGAGGCACGTGGGCAGATTTCAGTGAGAGTTCACAGTGGGCCAGCTCCTGAAACCTCTTCTTCTGCCTGAATAAAACCCATCACTGATTTTCATGTATGTCAAAGAAGTGAGCCCTGGACCAGAGATAAAATATGCTCTTGGGGGTGGCAGAATGGTCACACTTGCTCTGCTTTCCTGCAGACACAGTTTTTGTCTAAGGAGGCATGCACTTGGCTATTATTGATACCATTATTCATCCTTAAGTTGCCAAGCTAAAATGTTTTCTTATGCTTGTTCTTTTTCCCTCTAGAAATAGAGTACAAACTAGGAATAACAACAATCAAAGCAGGCTAAGTATTTTTCTTTCCCTCTAAGGTAGAGGAGATAGCTGCAAAAGAGGAGATAGGCTTGCAAAAGAGAATGAAATCTTTTTGTTTTAAACCCCCCACAAAACAAACCCTTTGAGAAAGCAAGATAAACTAAGGCAGACTGCAACATGGTCACTCTTTCCATAGGGGTTTGTTTATACATGGAAGCCTGTCTCTCAGATTGGGACAGTCACTTGGCTGTGATTTCTAGCTTAATGAGAAAGGCCTTGCACGGATTCCAGCTTTAGCATGTGGCTGCTGCTTTTATGGCTACGAAATGGAGGGGAGGGGGTCTCATGTTTAGATTTACTTTGCACAGCATGTGTCTCTTGTGTTGAGGGCCCCAGAGCTGGACATAGTATTCCAGGTAAGGTCTCACCAGAGCAGAGTGGCAGAATCACCTCTCAAACACAGAATCATCTCAGCCTTCCCACAGGACATGCTCTACATGTCACATTTGCAGAGTGGTACATTCTTCAGGTGAGGCATTCCCTTTTTTTTTCACAATAAACATGGAGAGATGAATGCTATTTCTGATTCAAAACCAGTCTACAAAGCCACCAGTGACACTGTTCCACTCCCACAAGCACAGGGAGCCAACACAGCTTCTTCACATTCCTAGGATCTACACAAAGATGAGACATACGTGGCAAGATGGCCCTGCCCAAGAAGTAAATTTCAACGTAAAAGATCAGTCAGTAATTTCAGAGGCTGGACAGCTTAGTCCATTTGACATCCCCTGCAGAACTGTGCTGTACTGGTGAGCAGAAATGGAATAATGAACAAGCTGATAGATTTTTTCTCCTCAGGATTTTAGTATTGAAGCAGCAGAAGCCACTGTGGCCTGTGAGCACTTAGTCAGCAGGAAATGCAGCCATGGAAATTCTTGCAGTGGGAAAACTGGACCAGCTTTCTCCACCTCCATTTCAGATTGCACAAACAGCAAAGGGAAGGGAAAAAAAAGAAAAAAAGAAAATGAAAAAGAGACCTCTGAATCTTCCTAAGCATTCTTCTCACTCCTGCAATCCAAGGGGTAAATGCAGCTGCATCCCTTCTTATTAAAAAAAGAGGAGTTTGAAGACTCGCAGGAAATCTGTTTGACTTTAATACGCAAGGCTAAACACCTATTCAGGATCACAGAATGTTAGGGGTCAGAAGGGTCCTGGAAAGATCAGCAAGTCCAGCCCCTTGCAGCATGAAGGCAAGGCAAAGTGCAGTGATCCAGCCTTGATTTGCAAGTGAACAACAGGAGTCAGCCTCTCATACAACAGAATTAAGTCCTATCCAAAGGTGGCCATTATTTTAGCTTTGGAGTAGCATCCCCAACAACCTGTTTATTCCTGCTGGGCTTTGTTTGATGTCAAGACACAGTTCCTGGGGTGGGAGGTTGGAAAAGCAAATACAGCTTCTTGCTACAAACTGTTAACGGACTCTTGCTTTGCTTTGCTCACTTGGAGTATTTTGCTTAGCTTGGCTCAGGACTCTGTTTTTTCTGGAAATCTCTCCTTTTCTTTCAGTCTGCCTTCCAAAAGCACAGTGCACTGAAAAAAAAAAGGTTTTTTTTACTATGGTGTGCCTCTGCTTCAAGGAGTGCTCACTTTATGCATTCCTATGTAATACCTGCATCCCATGTTTTGAGGGTTGTATTGATGCACATGAGAAAGACTCATCCCATTGTGTTGCTCCTTTGTAAAAAGCAAAGGGCAGGAGTTTCAGCTAGTTAAGAGGGGACCATCCAGCTGGCGTGTCTGATGGAAATGATTACCACAGAAACATTTGCAATCACTTAAGCACAGGCTCCCATCATGCTTAGCAGAGAAGGCTGAAAACAATTCAAAATAAATGTAGTGCAATCTAAAGAGGGATGGCAGAAACAAAGTATCATTTGCAACAAACAAAGGAGAAGCCCTTCTCACCATTCAGGGGCTGTTAGCTACAAGATTTTAAACTGATTTCGGCATCCCTGTTGCAAATGCATGGAAAATTAACATGTATGGAGCCCAGATATATTCTGCAGCTCAGTTACAGTCATCCACATCTGTTTCTGGTTTAAGTTATACCTCACTCTGGCAAGGAGTCAAAGAGCAGCAGTGGAAGTGAGACTGAGTCTGGGACTTGACCGGGGGGAAATGGATGCAGCTCCACTAAGAGAACTACAGCTATATCGGCTAATAATATGGTGCTGCATTTCTAGAGACACCTATTGCTAGAGTTTTCCTCCCTTCCACCACCTCTGTATCCAACCAACAATTATCCACAGGAAGAGCAGAGTCCATACCCGGGAAAGGCTTCAGTCCTGTTACAGTATATGAACTCCTTTGTAATGCCAAACAAAAAGAGAACTTAAACTTTATTATTCACAGATATTATTCACAGCACTGGGTTGGAAAGGACCCTCAAAGGTCATCTTGTCCAACCCTGGGACAACTCCAAATAGACCAGGTTGCCCAGGGCCACATTGAGTCTGATCTTGAATGTCTCCAGGGATGGGGCCTCAACCACATCCCTGGGCAACCTGTTCCAGTATTTTGCCACTCTCATTGTGCAGAACTTTCTTCTGATGTCCAACCGAAATCTATGCTGCTCCCGTTTAAAAACATTGCCCCTCATCCTATTGCTATAAGATATTATATTATATTATATTATTATATTATATTATATTATATTATATTATATTATATTATATTATATTATATTATATTATATTATATTATATTATATTATATTATATTATATTATATTATATTATATTATATTATACAGAATAGACCAGGTTGGAAAAGACCTTTGAGATCACCGAGTCCAACCTATCACCCAACACCATCTAATCAACTAAACCATGACACTAAGTGCCTCATCCAGTCTCTACTTAAACACTTCCAGTGATGGTGACTCCGCCACTTCCCTGGGCAGCACATTCCAATAGGCAATCACTCTTTCTGTGAAGAGTTTCTTCCTAATATCCAGCCTAGACCTCCCCTGGCACAGCTTGAGACTGTGTCCTCTTGTTCTGTCACAGGCTGCCTGGGAGAAGAGACCAACCCCCACCTGGCTACAACCTCCCTTCAGGTAGTTGTAGACAGCAATAAGATCTTCCTTGAGCCTCCTCGTCTCCAGGCTAAGCAACCCCAGCTCCCTCAGCCTCTCCTCATAGGGCTTGTGCTCCAAACCCCTCACCAGGGGTTATATTGTGAGACCATTAATGCTCCTATCAGATTGCTTTAATTTTGGCATTTAAGATAATTTATTAGTACATTTATTAGTAGATACATTTATTAGTAGATAATCTGAGGACACCACATGATAAGCATGTGTCTGTGTTTCTACACATATATATGTGTGTAATATGTATGCGAGACAAGCATTCAGATAAAAATAACTCAAGAGCAAACAATTTACTGTACCAGAACAAACCAGAGTGTCCCAGTTAAATAGGTAACTTCTCATGCTATAGCATGAAGAAGCTGAAAAGTGGAAACAATCATCTCTTCATATTTTATCTCACAGTATGGAAGTGTGTTCCCCCCATTCCTTGGAGTTTAGTGCTGCATTGTCTCCATTGCCCATCATTTTATTCAAACTATGCATTTTTTAACTTTAAGACTTTTGTTTTTCTTTGGAGGGACTCATACCCTAAAGACCCAGAAAAAACTTGCTCAGGTGACCCTACTTTGATGCATGTATGACATATGATAAAATGCAGGTTTGCCCTTCTTAGGCATCACCACTGCCCCAGGAATAAGCAAGAGCGGCCAAGATCACTCTGCACATCCATCAGCAACTCCCACGTGAGCAAAGGACAAGTCAACTGCTCAAGTCTCAAGGGGACAGCCATAGGAGTTTAAGTCCAGGATGTGATTTCAGTCTGTGAATCCTCCTACCACAAGGGAGATTAAAAACAAAAAAATCAGGCAAGCTTTTCCCCTGCTCTCCTGTTGTGACCTCCAGCTTTCCCACCTGCACTCATCATGTTGTGAACTGTGAATCTTTCCCAGAACCCAGCTCCCCCCAGACCCTGAGGAAACTTCCCTTCCCAGGTCAAACACACTCCCAGAGCTGGCTGTGTGCCTTGCAGGTATTGCATGCAGAGGATCACAGTGCTTACAGTCCACTGCAGGACAGGCAGAGACTGCTGTGTGCTTAATTCAATACAACAGTCTCCTGCATGCTCAATGGGCACTACCTGGCTACTGCAAATATTTCATGTTTGGACTACCAGGGGGAGGGCAGAAGGAGGCTTTTCTTTTTTCTTTTCTTTTCTTCTGATACATTTTAATTGTAAGAGTAGATTCTGAGAGCTGAACTGGCCGTGGAGCCCAAGAGAAGAAACGTCATGATGAAGGAATGCCATTGCAGCAAGAGCAGCAGTGCCACATAGCTAACTAGCTGGAAGAAATCCCACCAGTCCTCTCCAGCCCTCTCCTTCAGAGACAAGCAAACGTGGCTCAGCAGCAAGTTCTCCAAACCAGGGCTCCAGTTCTCAGATGGAGGAATTTCAAAGAAACTTTGCCACAGTCCTTTCAGGACTAGTAGGCTTCCTTTGAAAGTATTTTCTTGTCTCTTTTTCTCCCCCATTTTTATACTTCCCTTTTCTGAGTCCCTGCCAAAGCACTCTGAGAGCCTGCTGATAGGAATCAGAACAATCTTTACAAGGCTTATTTCTCTTCAGCATCTGTACCAGCAGATCCATGGGCCACAGAGAGGTGTTCCTGACCATGTTCTTTTCAGAAGCTGAAGCACTCTCAGCAAATTTGGTGGCACTTACAGTCTGTTATTTATGCCAGACTAACAAGGAGTGGAAAAGGTATGCAATGCAATAAAAGAGAAGGCACATTCTAGCACTTTACCCACACAATATCCTACAATTTGTATCTCAGATACAAACCTTCAGTTCTATCAAAAGTCAGTACTCATGAAATAAAGCTATGTCCAACATTATCATACAAGCATATCACAGAATGGTTTGGGTTGTAAGGGACCTTAAAGATTATCTAGTTCCAACCCCCTGCCATGAACAGGGACACCTCCCACCAGCTCAGCTTGCTCAAGGCCTTATCCAACCTGGCCTTGAACACCTCTATGGAGGGACATCCACAACCTCTCTGGGCAACCTGTTTCAGCGTCTCACTACCCTCACTGTAAAGAATTTTGTCCTAATCTCCAATCTAAATCTCCTCTCTTCCATCTTCTATGCATTCCCTCTCATCCTATCCTACAAGCCCTTGTAAAAAGTCCCTCCCCAGCTTTCTTGTAGGCCCCCTTCAGGTGCAGTGCTGAACCCAATTTTCTGGAGGATGAACCATTTCTGATATATTTCTGTATAAAATATATGAGGTGATTTAGTGTTTGGGTTTTATTGGTTTGGTTTGGGGATTTTTTTTTTCCCCACACAAGATGATTGAGGTGATCAAAAGTGAGATCTGTACCTTTTTTAAGAACCAAGGTCATTTAGGCTCTGCCTGACTGGCAAACAAAGGTTAGATCTCTCCAGGAACAGAAAGGCAGGGAAGTCAAAAGGGTTAAAGTATTGAAGTGCAAGCTCTCTAGGAGTGAATCTACCCCAGGCTATAGGAATCAAAGTAACATGAAGTGCCGGTCATTCAGACTGATTGCTGTCAGTGAACATACACCAACACACTTCACAATTTCATGATTTAATCCTAATTTTAAAAACAATTTTGCTTTGGTTTTTTTTTCCCTTTAGTTGCAGGTCCTGGAGTCAGGTGATTACATATCCAAGATGTGTAGTGCCCAGGATGTAATTATTCTAAATAAATTGCCACTGCTGGCTAAAATGAGAGTTTTATTGCTCATTGTGTTTAAATAAGAGAAGACTGCTAGATGCCACAGCCACATAGTGACTGCAGCTGAACCCAGCTGCTTTTCATACATATCTTAGATTAACAGATATATTTAGTTCAGTCTGGTTAAAAAACTATGAGTCATGTGGATTTTGCTGAAAGGTAAATGGTTATTATGCTGACCAAAGGGTGTGCCCTCCTCTGAGCTCTCGACTTTGGGGTCTGTGTTTATATGCTGTGAGCAAACTGCCTGTGAAATGCTGCAGGGCACTGCTGAGAATTAGAGAAGCAGGAAAACAGAAAAGTTTTGCTGTCAAAAGTGGATTCTAACACAGCAGGTAACTAATCTGTGTTGTTTTAAGCCCCCTACTTTTCAGGTAAACCTTGGAGACTAACAGCCCTTCCATGCTTCTGAAGGGTTGCATGATGTCCAACCTAAATCTACGCTGCTCCAGTTTAAAAACATTGCATGGTTTAAATAAAATTGCTTGCAGTGACGACAGTCTGCTTCTAACAGGGCCTCTTCACTCCCTCTCCTCTCTTACTACAATTCAGAAAAAGGAGAATCCTCAGAATTAACTTTGTCTGTCTGAATACTGAAATCAAGGAGTTGCAAGCAGTTTTAGTAAGAGGAAGGAGGGGGAAATGGCTGCAGCTCTGAAGAGCATTCAGAGGGCTGGAGAGATACTGTACTTCCCAACAGCTGCACTGCATCAGGGCAAACCACAAAATAGTTTTGCAGCAGCTCCCTAGAACACAATGGAAACAAAAGCCAGACAAGACTTTTTGGGGCTGGTTTGCTTTTAAATGGTGGAAGATAAGAGGAAGAAAGGGACAGAAAGCAAGAAAAAAAAAACCCAGCCCTGTGCCAATATAGCAATATACCATGGTGTATACATTGCTGTAGATATATAGGTAGCTGGCAGTAGTAAATGACATCAGACATTACCCATTTGCTGTGATTTAAGTGCTGAGTTTTTAAGGTGGAATGCAGTAGTCAATTAGAATATTAATCTACTAATAAAGACAGCAGGAAATGTAAAGGAATAGCTAGAGATACAGATAATTTTGATTCTCAAACTAGTGGTACTCTGAAGAAATGTCATTCAATTTACCAGCTACATCAGATTAAAGCTAGTATAACTGAGGGAAGCATTTCTGTTCCCTTTCAGAGAACCAATGTCAGCTATTCTTGTTGTGTCTTTATTCTCATCCTTTGACTCTCCATGAAAACATAGACCTTGTTGATGTAGTAAAATAAAAGATGCATTGATTGTCTGTAGCATTGCTGTCACTATCCCGATACTGAACTTCCAATGAGAGGGTTAAGAATGATAACTCCTCCCCAGGACCTAAAAAACTTCAGCTGCAATCATAAGAATGTCTGAGCTGAAGCCCTGTCTCCCGCCCTGCCCCCACTCTTCAGACTGCACTTTACTTAAACAAACTCATTGCCTTGGAAAACATTCCTTGGGCGTATTCTGACTCATGATTTCTCTGCTGCTTTAGAGTCCTTGAAACACCAGGCAATTCATCAAAAGTTTCACTCTACCTAATCTACTGGGGGGAAAAAACAGGCAGCTCCTCAGTTCCTTGAGAGCAGGGAGCTCAGTCCAAATAAAGTCACCATTTTGAGTGATGGTCAGTGCATGACATGTGGAAAGGAAATGTGAGCTCTTTCCTAGATATCCTCATGGTACTCTCAGAGGGACATGGGCTGATGCAGTACTGGCTATGAAGAACTGCTTTTGCAGTCCAGCTTTTTTTAGCCCCCTTTTTTTTTTAAGCAGCTTTTGGGACCAACCCATCAGACAGAATCCCTCAACCAATTCAGTAAAAGAGAAAGGCTGACCACTCCCTATAAACACCAACAGAAAACTTATGGTATAATAGGGAGGGTTTTCATAGAATCATAGAATGGTTTAGGTTGGAAGGGACATCCAAAGGCCATCTGTCCAACCCCCTCTGCAGTAAGCAGGGACATCCTCAACTAGATCAGGTTGCCCAGAGCCCTGTTGAGCCTCACCTTCAATATCTCCAGGGATGGGGTCCCAACCACCTCCTCAGGCAACTGGTTTCAGTGTTCCAGAACCTTCATGGTGCAGAATTTGTTCCTAACATCCAATCTAAATCTGCTATTCTCTAGTATGAAGCTGCTGCCCCTCATCCTAGCACTGCAGGCCTTTGCAAAAAGTCCCTCTTCAGCTTTCTTGTAGCCCACTTCACCTGGCATGCCATTACTAAGTCTGCATGAAGCCACCTCTTCTCCATGATGAACAACCCCAGCTCCCTCAGACTGTCCTTGTAGCAGAGGTACTCCAATTCCCTGATCATTTTCATGGCCCTCCTCTGGACCAGCTCCATCAGG
The DNA here is from genome assembly GCF_026170545.1 of Melanerpes formicivorus. NCBI lineage: Eukaryota > Metazoa > Chordata > Aves > Piciformes > Picidae > Melanerpes > Melanerpes formicivorus. The sequence goes on from NW_027142387.1 coordinate 6,804,364, forward strand.
TCCATATCCTTCCTGTAGTGAGAGTTCCAGACCTGGTATTGATACCAGAGCAAACCAATCATTTCATTATCAAGCAGTTCCATGAAGTTTAGGTCCTCCCTCTCATAAAGAGTACAACAATCTTCCACAGTTACAGAGTTTTAGATGTGAAAAAGGTGCAGAATCCATCTATTAGTGGTTTAAGATATATTTATATATCAACAGTTTGTGCTGCTGTCTATGTGCACAGACACAATTAATGTAAACTACAAGCTAATGTGATTAACCATATCCCTTAAGGGAACTGAGAGAAAGTCATCTCATCTTCTCATGTCTGTCACACATTTCATCATGGTGCTCAGAGACACTGATCACAGTTCAGTTGCTGCAAGATCATTTGTTAAAGCACCTGTGAGCAGTAGTTCACACCTATGTTCTTACACTGTACACAAAGACCTGTGGAAAGACTTTGTGTTTCTTCTGCCAGTTAAGGTGACTACAGAGTATTTTATTCCAAGGAATGGTGGATGCCTCACCTGTCATCAAAGGGCACACGGTATGGCAAAGAAATTACTCTAAAATCTCATAGAAGTTCTTATAGAAAAGAAAGTGAAGAATCTTCTGGTGGGCTGGAGCAAGTCAACCAAGCTTTCAGGACCTGCATCTCTCCATTATTAGCTCTTTAGTCCCAGCTCCTAAAGAACAACCCAGAAATCAAGTGGAAAATGATGCCCATTTCCCTCCAGTGCTTGCACCCACTCCCTGCAAAGCCAGCTCTATCTGCTAATGCAGCTCCTCTTACGCCTTGTTGAGGCCTTTCCCACACAGCTCCTACTCCCTCACAGCTGGCACACAGCTGCAGCTCCTGGCCCACCAGGAGAGAAGCAGATGTTTGGTGCCAGACGAAGAGCAGCCATTTCACAAAGCTCCTCACCTTCCCTCTGTCTCTTTCCTGTGCTACCTGACTGAGCCTAGCTGCTTTCCCCATCACACAGCACCCAGCTGACTCTACACTCACATGCCAGGTAGAAAGCACACAAGAACCCAGCTCAGCTAATTATGGGACAAGCCCAGGAACTGTGGACATTTCTAAAGTGCTGCTTTCTTTGAAAGGTGGCAATGTAAGTAGGTCTGAACCTTAAGAAGAGCTTGTATCACATATACACACATAGTCATACTTGGAAGGCAAAGGTTGCCTTAAGTCATCTCCTGACCTTGGCCAGGCCCCCCTCTACATCTTTTCCTGCACTTTGTCTTCTATTCCTACAGCGAAATGCAAGATATGTTTACATTCTGCCTACCCAAGAGACTCCAGCACAATCATACAGTGAAATAGCTGTTAGCTGGCTCTCTGTAAACACACATATTGTTCAAATTAGGGCTTGAAGACAAGGGCTTACTGTTTGCTCTGGTTCTTTTACAGCCTTACTTAAGGAGTGAAGTCTCTGCAAGTGACAACATAATCAATTTCTGACAAACTCATTAAGAAATGGGTGTAACAAATAAAAACAATAGAGAGAACACAGCCACCTTGCTGTGGTTCAAAGCTAATGCCTCAGGCCCTCAGAGCCATGATCAGTCACAAATTTCCCTCCAAAATTTCTTTAGAACTGACTGACAGAGCTGGCTATCAAGGCAACATCCTCCAAGTGGCACCTTAATGGCCAATAACTTCTTTAGACACCTTCCTAGTGCAGAAGAAGAGTGAAAAGCTGAATTATAACCACTATTGAATTCAGGTGGTGAGAAACTGAATTCAGGTGGACCTGCCTATGGCAGGGAGTTAGAACTAGATGATCTTTAAGGTCCCTTCTAACCCAAAACCTATGACTCCCTGGTATTTCCCAACCTTACATACCATTACACCAACCCAGTAATAACTAAGTCCTGACATTCTTAGCGGAAGTATAAATATTCAAAGAGCACACAAAACAGTGGTAAGCAGGCTAACAGAAATGTACAGGTGATAACTGAAAGATAGCTCTTCTCACTGCCTTTAGCTTCTTATGGTGCAGCAACCACAAGCCTCAATTCTCACCTGGCAATTTTTCAAGGATTCCACTGATTTATTGCTCAATACCTCAGTATCTTATTAAAATTTGCTATGTGAAAATATCATCCTATGAAAAAAGTGAAGTAAACAATTGCAACCAGGGTGTTTAGCATCTCACAAGTCCATGTAGAAATATAGCAGGGCAAGATTAAGCAACCATTATCAAAGAGTGGAAAATGTTGTAGGAGAAAGAATGAAAAGCTACCACTCTTCATGCATTAGTGGTATTTCCTAACAAGGAAAGTTAACATTTAAGAAGGTGTTTTGTGCTGAAGAATATCAACAACATTCAGCAAAACACATTTTAGATCTGAAGGCACAATAGACCTTAGTAAGAGGACACTGGCATTCTCCCTGTTTGCCTGCATTGCATTCTAACCTTGTAGTCTGCTTCAGTGGAATTGATGGAAAGACCTAGAAAAATAGGAAGATTCTGCAAGTTTCATGAAACTGGCAGGCAGAGGGAAAAGACTAAAACCATCAACTCCAAGAAAGAAAGGCTGCAGTGTGAGTTAGAGCCTGTCCAGTCTGGCTTACCAGCAGGCTAATCAGCACAAATATACTTAGCATGCTTGGGGTTAGCCCCAGATCAGGCTGTTTTGCCCTGCTGATAGCTGGACAGAGGGAGTTGAGCCTAGAGAGAGATGTGGAAGAGTAATCTAGAAGAAGGTATGAGCTGAAGTGCTTAAAAAGTATGCCACATCTCTTGATAAGGTCTTTTTGGTTGCACCACTCATGGAATCACCTGAGTGTTTGTTGTTTTTTTTCTCCAATGCCACAAGCTGTAGCAATGAACAATAACCTATTAAACTGTGTTACATGTTTTGACAAAGCACAACCAGCCCTAAAAATGCTTGTAGGGAAAAACACCCCAACACATTCATTAATTCTACTGCTTCAAAATGGGAACATTGTGGTGTACAAGTAATTCTGGGACACAGCAAGATACTGCACTTAGGCAAGCCTTACATGAGTGACTGCATCTGCAGGGATTTCACATTTGCCGCTGTGTGACATGAGCATTGCCATGAACCCTTGTACTCACATGCTCTAAGATCTTTTCCTAGTCTGCAGCAGGAGATCTTGTTTGTCCTTTCAGTGAACGGGAAGCAGAAAGCTGTGGGTAGGACACACAAAAGTAATCAGCACTCAGATGATTTCCTCTGCATCCTCCTTCCAGAGCGAGGGGTTGTAACTACACATGAAGCAGAACAGACATCTGTCCGTAGCAGTGGCAGGAGATGAAAGCACTTCAGGCCTCTGCTGAAGAGTTTCTTTCTTTATAGGATGACAAGGGATGAAAAGTTTTGAAGTCATGGAAAAGTGTGGACTGACAGAGCAATGCTGTTTCTGAATCTTTCTTATATCTCCAAGCTGCCTCATTTTTCAAATTAGCATCAAAATGCATTTGGAAACTACAGCCACTGCCTGTGGGAATGTAGCTGCTTCAGAAGCTAACTTCAGTGATGTGCACTTGTCTGAAGCAAGCCATTACTTGCACTGCTGCTTATTTTTCACTGTCAGCATGCATACCAAGTCACGTTCTTTTTAGTGCAGGATCAGGCTGAAGGTGCTCCTCCACTGAGATAGATTTCTTTCCATTAAATCATCATTTCTGTACTCTTTGTAGCCGGAAATTATCTCGTGATATGCAAAACTGTCATTTATTATTACACTCACTGAAAATTCAAAAGACTGTTTGCCCACCTGTTATGAACAGTTCCAGCTGTGGGCTCTTTGCGGGGTTTGGTTTTGTTGTTTTGAAATTCTAACTGTGCAGCGAACTTTTTCAGTAGTTAGCTTCCATCTGGAGGCTCCAAGCCTGGAATTGTTCAAAGGCAGGTTGGATGGGGCCTTGAGCAAGATGATCTAGTAGGAAATGTTCCTGCCCATGGCAGGGGGGTTGGAAGTGGGTAATATTTAAGGTCCCTTCCGACACAAACCACTCTGTGATTCTGTGGTACTCTGGTGATAATTTTAAGAGGATCATTTGCCTTATTTTTGTCTTGCCTTTTGTTTTTGCTGATAATCTTCTATGCTTTAAGTCAGCATTCTAAAGGTGGCAGGCATAATGACCCAAATAATTCAATTAGGTGGTTAAAGCTGAAAAACAAAGGAAAAAAATTCTCTGATATGTCTTAAATACTTGTGAGGTATACAACTGTAGTGAATAGTTGCCTCTGCTGTTACTGAAGTCAACGTGAGGTTCTATTTTATTCTCTTATTGAGAACAGAATCAGAGGCAGAGTAGAAGGCTGTTTATAACAGCTCGCAGGCTTATAGCTTTATTAATTGGACTGCAAGTAAAGTCTAAATGGTCTTAAAAATTTAGGTCTAAAATTATCTTTTAGGTGTAAAATGAGATAGCATATTAATGATTGCATTATTTTATTGGATTGTTTTCAGTGTCAAAGAACAATAGACTGAACTGATAATGATCTGAAAAGCAGCCTGTGTGTCCTGAATTTATTTAATCTTGATAAATTGGTTTGGTCCCAGTTACAATCAACTGAGTCTGCTATCTAAAGGTGGACTAAACCTGTGTTTTGATTTCCTCAAGTCCTAAACATGTAACCTTCATAGAATCATAGAACCAATAAGGTAGGAAAAGACCTCAAAGATCATCAAGTCCAACCTGTCACCCAAGCACTCCTGATTACTAAACCACAGCACCAAGTGCCACGTCCCCTCTTGAACACCTCAAGGAACAAAAGAAGGAAAAGAAAAGAAGGAAAACCAGTCTTAAGTATAATCAAGGGAAATTTTCCACTACTTTCATCTACTGACCCCATCAACACCACACCCTGCAAGGCTGCTCTCTACCTATCAGTTGGGTTTTTTTGAGAATTCATAGTATCATAGTATCATTCAGGGTTGGAAGGGACCACAAGGATCATCTAGTTCCAACCCCCCTGCCATGGGCAGGGACACCCCACACTAGATCAGCCTGGCCAGAGCCTCATCCAGCCTGCTCTTAAACACCCCCCGGGGCCGGGGCCCCAACCACCTCCCTGGACAACCCATTCCAGGGTTTCACCACTCTCATGGTGAAGAACCTCCTCCTCACATCTAGCCTGAATCTCCCCACCTCCAGCTTCATTCCATTCCCCCTAGTCCTATCACTACCTGAGATCCTGAGAAGTCCTTCCCCAGCCTTCCTGTAGGCCCCCTTCAGATACTGGAAGGCCACAATTAGGTCACCTCGGAGCCTTCTCTTCTGCAGACTGAACAGCCCCAACTCCTTCAGTCTGTCCTCATAGGAGAGGTGCTCCAGCCCTCTGATCATTCTTGTGGCCCTTCTCTGGACACGCTCCAGCACCTCCACATCCCTCTTGGAATAGGGGCTCCAGAACTGGACACAGTACTCCAGGTGGGGTCTCACCAGGGCTGAGTAGAGGGGGAGGATCACCTCCCTCGACCTGCTGGCCACACTTCTCCTGATGCAGCCCAGGATCTGATTGGCTTTGCGGGCTGCAAGTGCACACTGAGAGCTCATGTTGAGCTTCTTGTCCACCAGCACCCCCAAGTCTCTCTCCTCAGGGCTGCTTTCCAGCCAGTCACTGCCCAGCCTGGATTTGTGCCTGGGATTGCCTCGACCCAGATGCAGGACCCTGCACTTGCTCTTATTGAACTTCATGAGGTTGGCTTGTGCCCACCTCTCCAGCCTGTCAAGGTCCCTCTGGATGGCCTCCCTTCCCTCCAGCGTGTCTGCTGCACCACACAGCTTGGTGTCATCAGCAAACTTGGTGAGGGTGCACTCAATGCCACTGTCCATGTCACCCACAATTCATGGCCATTACTCCTCCTGAGAATAATCAGTGATGATGTATTTTGAGTGTACACAACCACTGAGCACCAAAACCTAAAGGAAGCAGCTGTCATAGCTCTTCACACAGAACTCATTTGTTTCTCATGAAAAGTCTGTTTGCTAAACTATTTCTCAAAGGTCCCTTTAAATGATTCTGAAAGAACTGCTTTAAAATATCTAAGAACTATTAGGAGTCAATGGCTATGAGCTGTTTGCACAAAGAACAACGTTCTGCCTTCCATACCATTTACTGGCACTCTAAAGACTCCCTCTAAATGATGATCCATGCCCAGCCAAGTCATGACTGTGATACTGTGAGACTGTGATACTGTAAATGGAGGCCAGTGACAAGTGGTGTCCCTCAGGGGTCAGTCGTGGGACCAGTGCTGTTTAACATCTTTGTCAGCGTTACAGACAGTGGGATGGAATGCACCCTCAGCAGGTTTGTGGATGACTCCAAGCTGTGTGGTCTGGGTGACATGCTGGAGGAAAGGGATACCATCCAGAGGGACTTGGACAGGCTTGAGAGGTGGACACAAGACAACCGCATAAAGTTCAAAAAAGCCAAGTGCAATGTCCTACACCTGGGTGGGGGTAATCCCAAGCACAAATATAGGAAGTGTGAGGAGTAGCTCAAGAGCAGGGTCAAGGAGAAGAACTTGGGGCTATGAAACAGCAATGTGTGCTTAAGCCCAGAAGGCCAGTTATGTCCTGGACTGCACCAAAAGAAGAGTGCCCAGCAGGGCAAGTGAGGTGATTCTCACCCTATACTTTGCTCTTCTGAGACCCCCACCTGGAGAACTGTTGCCAGTTCTGGTGCCCCCAGCACACGAAGGATATTGAACTGCAGGAGCAGGTCCAGAGGAGGGCCACAAAGATGATCAGAGGGCTGGAGCACCTTCCCGTCCCTGGAGGTGTTCAAGAGGGGATTGGACGTGGCACTCGGTGCCATGGTCTAGTCATGAGGTCTGTGGTGACAGGTTGGACTCGATGATCTTTGAGGTCTCTTCCAACCTTGGTGATTCTGTGATACTATGACTCTCATGTGAATTTCATTTACATTAAGTGAACCTCTTTCATGCTCCTAGATCCATATTTTGTTGGACTATCTTTTCCTAATGCTAAGGGTTATTTTATCCAAATTGTGGGCTTTATGCCAGCTGCAGTTTAATTCTGTGTGCTACCTGTCATGCATGTCATCCATTTCATCAGCACTCTTGAGAGCATACATGAAGGAGGCTTCAGGCTGGCTGTTCAGCCTGGGTAAGGCTGCCTTTCCTTGAATCATAGAACAGTTTTGTTTGGAGAAGACCTTTCAGATCATTGAGTCCAACCATTGTCTAACTCTACCAAGTCTGGGGCTAAACCATGTCCCTCAGGACCGCATGTCTGCTTCTTTGAAACACCTCCAGGAATGGGGATTTGACCACCTACCTACCTACTCCAGTGTATAAGCACCCTTTCATCAAGAAATTTCCTCTAATATCCAGCCTAAATATCCACTGGTGCAACTCGGGGGCATTTCCTTTTGTTATGTTACTTGCTACATGGGAGAAGAGACCAACCCCCACCTGGCTCCAACCTACTTTCAAGGAGATGTAGAGAGCCAGGTCTCCCCTCAGCCTCCTTTTCTCCACACTAAACAACCTCAGTTCCCTCAGCTGCTCCTCACCCTGTTCTCCAGAGCTTTCACCAGCTTTGTTGCCCTTCTCTGGACCTCCTTCAGCACCTCAATGTCTTTCATGAAGTGAGGGCCCCAAAACTGAACCCAGTACACAAGGTATGGCCTCACCAGTGTTCAGTCCAGGGGTAAAATCCCTGCCCTAGTCCTGCTGGCCACACTATTGCTGATCCAGGCCAGGATGCTGGTGGTGTTCTTGGCCACCTGGGCACCCACTGACTCATGTCAATCAGCACCCCCAGTTCTTTTCTACTGGGCAGCTTGCTAGCCACTCTTCCCCTAGCCTGAAGCCTTCATGGGTTTGTTGTGACTCAAGTGCAGCTCCTGGCACTTAGCTTTGTTGAATCTCATATCACTGGCCTCATCCCATTGAGCCAGCCTGTCCAGGTTCCTTGCTAGAGTCTTCTTACCCCCAAGAGATCAACACTCTCTCCTAGCACAGTGTCATCTGAAAACTTACTGAGGGTGTCTTAATCAACTCGTGCAGATCATTGATAAACATATGGAAGTGTTTGCCACGGGGATGCTGCTTTCAGCGATGTCTGGTGCTAGCTGCACTCCTGGAACACCATCTCTGTGGGATTCCCCCTCAGACACCCAGCTTCCTTTCCCGTGCTTTCCGTGCACGACCCTCCGGAGGCGGCTGATAACTCAGGGCTGGATACCCACCCTCTCACCTCCCCGAGAGAGACGGTGTGGCCGCGCTGCCGGGAGCCTCCCGCTTCCCTCGCCGCGGCTGCCCGGACAGAGTGGCGGCCGACTGCGGCTCGCTGATGTGTCTGAGCGGGATGCGCCTGCTCGGTGACCCACGCCCAGGGGCTGGGCGAGGGAACGGGAGCGAGTACTGCGTCCCGCCGAGCCCTCATCACCCCTTCCGGCCCAGGGAAGGGGGGACCCGCTCTGAGGCGGAGCTCCCACTTGCCTTCGCCATCACCCCTTCCCGGGACTCCCTTCATCGAACAGAGGGGGCCCAGGAGGGGGCTCGCTGCCTCCCTCGGAGGAGCCCCTGGGCGGGGAGACGGGCTGGCTGCCGCCGGATTTTGGCCCGTTCGGTGGGACCATGTTAGCTCCCCTTAGCCGCTGCGGGGCCAAAATGGGCGATCTCAAGTGACTGCAGCTCCCCGACCCCAGTCCCTGGGGCCGGGAAGATCGGGCGTCGCTGCGTACCGTGAGGGGCGGCTTGGCCCTGCCAACTCTCAGAAGCAGGGCGCGGTCAGCTCCTCTCACTCCCCTCGCCTCCCTGCGCTCTGTGAGGCGGTCGGCGCCCCCTTCTCCCCTCCTCCTCCCGAGAAGAAGCCAGCTGCCGGACAGACGTGGCAAGCCATCCCGCCAGCTTTCCCCTCAAGCTGAGCACGCAGGTGGCCGGCGGGAAGGGAAGCTACCGGGAGCACCTGTACTGCGCCGGAGAGCGACCGCGGGGTCTGTTTAACCAGCATAGAGTGCTCAGGATGGCCAAGTGCTGCGCTACTCCAGGCTTCCCCCTCACACATTGCCCGAGTGCCCACGAAGCCGGGAGAAGAAACTTAGAGAGGCTTTCTGCCCGCGCCCTGGCCGGAGAGATCTCCCTGGGGAGAGCAAACCGCGAAAGGGCTCTGCCTGCGGTCGGCTGCGACAAGGGTGCTGGGGCTGTCGCTGCTGCAGTCCCTGCTCGCTGCGGGGAAAGCGAGGGGCGAGGGACCAGGGTGACAAGTTCCCCGCACCCTGTGCCTGAGGGGTGAGGCGCCTCCGCACCTCTGGTGCGGGAGGAGCATCGCCTTTTGCCCTCAGTGGCGGTGGGACGACGAGGCGAGTTTGAGGATCCAGCCTGCTCCCGGCTGCCAGGGCCACTTCCCCGCCGTCATCCCAGCGAGGCGGGATGCTCCGCAGGCCCTGGACAGCTCCCGCTTTGAAAGCCCTGAAAGCGCCCTCCGGGCTGCTGCCAACCGGCCGCCCGGCGAAAGCTCAGGGCCGCGCAAGCCCCAGAAATGCAGAGCAAGGGGCGGGGGGGACGTCTGAAACCGGGGGGGGAAAAAGGTAAAGGGGGGGGAGGGAGAAAAAAAGCAGACAACGAGTCAGATTTTCCTTCCGAAAGCCTCAAAGTGTCCACGTCCTCAAAGCATGGAACCAATTTAACGCTGCCTCCTCCCTCCCCTCGCCTCGCCCCCCCACAAGCCGAGCCCAGCCCCGGCTCCACCGCTGCCAAAGCTGCCGCCGCGGGGCCGGAGACAAGAGGGGGCACGTGACAGCCTGGGAGCCGCGCGGGCCCCGCCGCCGCCGCACTCCCATTGGCTGCGCCGCCGCCGGTGACTGGCGGCGCCGGGACCCTCCTGTGGTATAAATACGGCGGAGCGGGGCTTCATTAATTTAGCATCCCCGGGGCAGGAGGTTTCTGCTAAGTTTGGAGTTAACTCCTCAAGCCTGTATGCCTGCGTCCCATAGGTAATAAGCTAAACCACCGACCAGGGACTTCGGCACCACAAGGAGTCTGCATGTCTTGCAACTAGACATGCTCAGCTTTGTGGATACGCGGATTTTGTTGCTGCTTGCAGTAACTTCATTCCTAGCGACAGGCCAACGTAAGTGCTTTCAGCTTGTTTGTGGCATGGGTGGTGTCGGGGTGGCTGGCCGACTTATCGGCGCTTGATCCAGACGTCTTCCCCACGGATGGTAGTGTGCGGGGAGCTGCAGCTACAGAGACCATCTCGTAAAATGCCACCTCTATCCCAGATCTGAACCTAGCCGCCTTTTTTTTGTTTTTTCCCTCAGAAGTAGAAACGGATGGCAAAAGGCCAGCGAGATCCCCCCCTACCCGCCCCCCAAAAAAAAAAAAAAAAGAGAAAAAAAACAACCAACTAAAAACAACCAAAGGAAAGAGAACCACGGATGCTCAGGAGAACGCAAAGCCCTAATTGAAGTGCAGACGCTTAAAGGCTAGAAGAGTCTTTGCAGCGATCCGAACAAGCCGGGCTGCACCCAGAGTTGCACTTTTGGGAGCCTTCAGCCGTGCTTTCCGAAGCGGGGGAGTCGGGAGGAAGCGATAGAGGCAGCTCACCCCCTCCCTCCGCGGGGCGTGCGGGCAGCGGGCGGCTCGGTGCGGGTCCCGCAGGCTCTCCGCAGCCCTCCGCCGCCACCTGCAGGCAGCGCCTGGCCGCCGCGGGACACCGGCTGCTGGGCTCCTTCAGACCCAGCCGCCCCTCCGGGTGGATCCCCGCTCCCTGAGCCCGCCCTCCCAGGTGCCTCCGGGGAGGGACAGGCCGTGCAGGACAGGAGGAGGGAGGCAGAGTAGGATCCTTGCTTAGCTCTAGTGCGAAAAGGAGCGGGGGCCCCTGAGGATACAGCGCGGCTCTCTCGCCCGGAAGAAGATTTCGTCTCCCCCTCACTTCCCGAGAATCGCAGCTCCCCTACACACTGTGGTGGGAGCCTTCCCCTTGCCTCACCCTTAGACAGCATCCTTTCAAGTCACCCTTTTAACACCTCGCCACCGTTCCTCTTCAGGACTGGCGTGGACCTGGGGCTTGACCGCGGTCCCAGGCGGCGGAACGGGGAGCAGCCGTACGCTGCCCGCTCATGGCGCTCGGAGTCCCCGAGAAAGTGCCCCTCGTACCCCGCCTCCCCCCTGGCAGCGGCGGGGGTGCAGCGAGGGAGCCGCGGCGGTGGCCCTTGGGGGGCGTTGTGGCGGGACGGCCTGGCTGAGGCCTGCCCCCGCGCACGGCAGCTGCGCCCCGGGCACGTTCCGCAGCCCGGTGCCGGACAGTGCAAAAGCTGAGGAGAAGGCGCAGTTCCTGTGGGATCCGAAATTTTCCCGAAATAAGCCCTCACCAGTGTCACCATCACCTGGGGGCAATGAAGTTTTGAATTTGATGCTGAGTTAGCACAGGCGACTCGTGTTTCGGTGGCCTGCAGTGTTCAGCACTTTGGGTGTCGTTACCTTTTTGCTGGACTGCTTGAACCATCTGAACTCAGTATGATCACACAGTGACAAAGTGACACTGTGGAAACCCACACAACAAACTGTCGGTGGCCATGTCAGACTGCTGGCTTTAAATGTGATGTGAGACTTTTTACTAGGGTGAGTTACAGCTGAAATACTTTTTAATTGCTTGAAACTCAGATTCTTGAGGATTAGTGTCTCCAACTGATTAGCAAGAGTGTGTACTTGGTGTACAAGCTACATAAAATTATTTGCTATTTGGCATGTAATAGTTTCAAGCTGTTCTGTCATACGCTGTATTTTACAGGAAATTGTGGGAATAGGGATGTTTAGAACCATTCCCCATAGGAACTGAGATGTAGCCATTTTATATTCAGATACAAGATCACTCCTACAATTTAATATCTTCACACGTCAGCCCATGTGGGTTTATTCAGCTGCTGCGTGCATGCGTATGTGAAAATCTGTATGTGCATTTTTCCCCCCATGGGTTTAAGCATGTTTAGAGCAGCCAACAGATTTGTGTTTTTACTGTGTCAAACATATTATTTCTTTCATTAGCAAGTTGGTTTTGAATTTGAAATGCACAGCAGTCCCACCCTACAGTTTGAGATGATCACCTTAAACATTAGAAATTACACTAGGAAAATTCGTCTTGCATTAATAAAATTGATAGAGTTGCATTTTGGTTTAAAAGCACTGAATTGTAAAGCTTATAAAGTAACCAAATCCACACACTAATTATCTCCCTTTTGTTTTTTCGTTCCTTTCTTTCCCTTCTCTTTCCAGATGTGAGTCAGGTCAGTATAATTGTATTTGTTTTTTTTGTTTAACATGTAACACTCAGCTTCAGGTGACAGACTAGATTTCTTTTACATAGCAGTATTATTTACTAACATTAAATCCCAAGCTGGTCATGGAAAAGATACCCACTAAATCCTGAAGGGACTGCCTGGGAAGGTCCCCACCCCAATTTCTCAAGTGGGACGGCCTTTTTAGGAGACTGCCTTCATAGGTGTAAAGACCTTGAGGAGAAAATAACAGAGCAGTGCTGTTTGGATCCTATCCCTACCAGTCTGGACTGGAGATGACTCTACTTTAAAGCCAGCCTTCCTGTCTGAATTTCATTGCACAGAAGGATTATGAAAGAACTCAGGTGTGACCTTTTTTAAATGCCATTTTTGTAGGCTGGAAGAGGTAGAGGATTGCTGGTCTTCAATGGAAGGTTTTAATGCAGTATCTTTGCTGTTTAATAAACTCCTATCCTTTAGAGTAATTTCAAACCATAGGGCATACTTAAATACACCGTACTGAGAAAAATTATGCAAGAAGATGAGTCTAAGTTTGTAGGTGATTTAATTTTAAAGTATTGGGAGAAACTGTATCTTTGTTTTCATTTTCTTCTTGAATTATTTTTTTTCCCCAGGCACCTGCAGGGCGTAAGGTAAGCATTTGAATTCTTCTTGCGTGGGAATAGAGATGGTGTCAGATATTCTTAGGCAGATGAATATTTTGCTGAATGTTGCATGAAAGAAAAACTGACTATGTTCATGATCTCCAGTGTTCCCTGAGGTTAAGCAGTAGCACAGAGATGAGCAGGAGATAAAAAAATGAGGGGACAATGGGTGCAACATCTTAACACCAGGGTAGATTCCAATACTGGATTTAAGCTGCTTTTCCCAAGAGCAGAACTAAGCCTACCAGGAACTAAACTGCATCAAAGTAGCATTCTGGTTCAACCAGAGATACTTTGGAAAGATTGGCATGAATGGAAGAGTACAGCAGTATCTGTAAGAGGACTAAAAGGCTATAGAGATTCTATTTAGTTTCCCAAATCACTGTTACATTTTATTCCCAAATTTACTGTTAAATTAGAGCCAGTTATTCAGTAGAAACTAAAACCAACATTGCAAGTACTTCTATGGACTGTGCAGTGATACTTTTAACTGACCTGGTAATCACAGTGACTATTTCCAGTAGTTTATTAGGGGAAAAGGATATGCTGTCTGTGGAAAATACAGCTATTGGACCTGTATATGCAGTCTTCTTTCCCTTTTTCATATACATTAATTCTATTTAACACATGTGTTTCCCTGTCTTGTCCTGGAAAGTTTCCATGGCAGCTCATTAAGTTTTGTTTCCTTCCAACAGGGCCCTAGAGGAGACAAAGGGCCACAGGGAGAAAGGGTAAGGAATTAGATTGACATTCATGTGTTTGCAATCTTTGAACGTAGTTGGAAAACCAGTAGGGAAAAACTGAAATTGAGGCATTGATGTGAGATTAAATAAATGCATCTGGAGAAGCTTGCATGTACTATTCAATTAAAAAGAAACAAGTTACCTACATTCTGCCTCAGCAGTCCCACATTCTGATTGTGGCCATTGTGCCTGAGCTGATGTGGTTGAGTTGAGTCAGCAACCTAGAACTCCCAAGTGAAGGCTTGAAAAACCTTTTTCTGGTTGTCCAGGGTGGAAGTAGTGCATGAAAATGGAGAAGGGAAAGCTGACATATAAAGATGGAGTCTTTAAATATGGTATATGGATAAGCTCTCTGTATCAAACGCAAATAGACAAACCCCAATAGACAAGCCTTCAAAGGTGGCTTGTCCTCTTGGCATCTAGGCATTTGCCATCTACTTTCTACTAGTCAAAGTAGATGACTAGTAGAAGGTCTGTAAAGACTACTCCAAATGCAACCATAAATAAGGATAGTTGAATAATTTAATTGTCATGTTCATTCATATTGCCTGGATCTGTGTTTCTGGTTTGCTTCAAACATCCTTGCTGCTTTTTGTAAAGCTTTCTGAAATTCACCTCCTTACCTGGCAGTGTGTAGTTACCATGAGTCTTTTGTGTATCTTAGGAAAATCAAAATACCATAGTATTCATAGGCAGCTCTTAAAGATTTCTTGGATCATGATATACTGACAAACATAATGGAAACTAGTAAGAAGATTGGATCTGGTCAATTTGTTTTAGGCTACCACTAACTAAATATGTTTAGTGAGATGAGATACATGATTTTTCCTGAAGGCAGCAAGACTAACCCTCCTGCTTTAAAAATCCATAAAACTTCTATTATGGATTTCATCTAATCTGACCTGGCTCCAGAATACAGACCAAATGAAATACCTCACCTCAACTGCACAACGGCAAAACTTGACCAGCTTTGTGCATTAAGGATGAAAGAAAATAGGGACAAATGTCGCTGGACTGAACTCATGTCACTTCAAGCTATTGTAAAAGGTTCTGACAGAGACAGTATCAAAAATCTGTAGAGAAGCACTGTTTTATTGTCACTGACTATTAAATAATCTAGACTGATTAATAACTGGCCTCCCACTTACTCTGGATCTATGTTAGTTCATACTGATCTCCACAGATCCTCAGCTAGTCAAACTGAACCTCTCACTAACAGAATCTGACGGGCTGTGTGGGTCTGTATGGGTCACTTGAGGGTCATGGATCCATTGTTGCCTCCATAGGTCTTCTCAAATATGAAACTGGAGTAAATCCCTGATGTGAGGTTTGCCAAGGCAATGTAAATTCAGGCTATGCTGCTTTTCTAAGTTAACCATATACTGAACCTGCACATATGACCCTGCTGTAGTGTGTGCTGTAGGTGCCTGGATGTACTACTTGAGAGATTTCTTTAGCCACTTCTAATGTTCACTTTATCTTCCTTTTTTTGACCCTAGGGTCCACCAGGTCCACCAGGCAGAGATGGTGAAGATGGTCCACCAGGTCCTCCAGGCCCCCCTGGTCCTCCAGGTCTTGGTGGAGTAAGGCATCCAAACTTTCTGTTACTTAAACTGATGATCTGAGCTTTGTGACTAAGCCTAAATGTATAGCTGCTGGGAAAGCCTGATGTTGCCCTGGAGAGCAGAGAAAATAATCTCTTGTGATGCACAAGAAACTGATCGTTCTAGTTCAAATGAAACTCTGGTTGGGATGTTTATTTTCCATGGCAAATTTGCATTCTGTACTCAGAGACTTATGCACAGAAGCAAATAAGACCTGCTAATTTGCATTAAATTTATACATCTGTAATGTGTCTGGATTAGGAATCGGCTCAATGAAACCTGTGCTGTTCACACTTTTGCAGTTGGGTTCAAGAGACACCAGCTGAGCTGGAATAAGCTGAAGAAGACTACCCTTAAGTTGAAAGTCTGTACTTCAAAGTCTTTTGGAACTTTGGAATGTCTTTCTTTAGAACTTTTCATTTATATCTGTATTGAAACTACAGAACTAAGTGAACAGTCTCTGCAGAA
Organism: Melanerpes formicivorus; assembly: GCF_026170545.1. Classification (NCBI taxonomy): domain Eukaryota; kingdom Metazoa; phylum Chordata; class Aves; order Piciformes; family Picidae; genus Melanerpes; species Melanerpes formicivorus. The sequence goes on from NW_027142387.1 coordinate 6,820,066, forward strand.
GTATCCATCAGTCCTCCGTGCAGAATGCTGCCTTTAACTCTTTGCTTGACATAAGCTTGCACAGAGAGCCTGCATACATAGACAGTGTCTTACTGATCAAGTTTAGTAACTCCTCCTGTGTGGAAGAACTCTTTTTGCTTTCAATATCAACAGCAAAAAATTATTTTCCCATTAGCAAATCCCAAACTGCATTCATTAATTAGTTGTTGGGTTTTTTTAATGTGCTAATAAAACATGCAAGAAAAGGAGTTTCAGTTGTGTTGTATAGAATTTTTTTTTCCCATTTTAGTGAAGATGGAAAATGTACTCTATGAAACTGGATGTACTGATAAAAGATCAAAAATCCAGTGCAGTGTTTCTGGCGCTTGCATGCTCCTCGGATCTTTTTGAAGCTGAAAGGCCCAACTCAACTGATAGTAAGGGCTGGTAGATGAATTTTACTTAAGTAATTGAGTCAAAAAATATGCATAGCTTCCCTCACTGGAAATGAGGCAGAATGATTTAAAGGTTTAAAGAAAGTTTTCAATTTTAAATGAGCACTTACTTTACATTCTTAATTTCCAATTTACACTATTGCAATGTCTCCCTTTTGCTACTGTGTAGATATGTTTGAGGCTGTTATGTGAAAGGGACTGCCTAGTAAAATCAAATCCTTCTGTAAACAAGTGAATAGAAATGTATAGGTAACAGGGCCATATTTACTGAGTTTTAGGTATGCAGCAAGTCAGATGATGTATGCAGAATGCTAATTATCAATACTTTTTGAAGTAAAATTTGTAGTGTTTTAATTTCAGGCTTCCTTTAATTTCAAACTTCTTTTCACTTACAGGTCTTCGCTGCTCAGTATGATCCATCTAAAGCAGCTGATATAGGCCCAGGACCTATGGTAGGTATATGATTTAGCACTTGATAACTTGCATAGATCAAGTGTTTAGTACTTTCCTTTGAGTCTAATCCATCTGATCAACACCAAGCACAGAGCTAAAATAAGTGTTTTCATTGCCAGCTGCTCCTTTGATGTAGGACAATGTGAAGTGTTTGAAATACAGTCTTGGGACTTGCAATAAAATCTTGGGACTGTATTTAACTTGAATGTAACACTGCTGGGTCTTGTGCTTTAATTCTCTGTTGACCACACTTCTATGAATCAGTGAATCTCCTAATGTCAGATGCCACCTGTACTTTGGTATAGTATTACTTTATCCATATTGAGACAGAAGATGGTGGTTTAGAAGTAAGATTGGTTGTAAAGCTGCCTTCTAAAGCAAACCTAGGTCTAGAAAGTAACTCAGTATCTCAGCTCCAGTTAGTAACCATTTTTCTCCTATGGATTTCCTGGAACTGCACAGATCTTACAGGAAATTCGCCACCACATTTGGTTCTCAACAATTAACCCTTAGTGCTTGCTCCTACAAGCCTGTTCTGAGGAGGAATTATTGGTTACTGTATACTGTGTCCAAATGGACATTTAAGGAACCTTTAAGTAACCATTAAGGACCATTATGAGGCAGTGCCTCTCCATATGAAATTCTAACTTCTGATGCTAGCAGATACTTTCATTGTACATAGCAGAGCATGAGTTAAATTCACTGCACAGAATGACGTCACAGGCAATGCATCCGATGAGTGAGCAGCAGGATGAAGGCTGCGCAGGACAATTCTGGGTCAAGCGCTTGTTTCCTTTCCTGAAAAGAGTGTAATGTTAAATGAAGTCTTGAAAATACTTTTGGCATCCCTTTAGATACTAAATGTGGGAAAACAGGCATATCTTTAATCAAACTCTGTCCTTAGTATCTGACAACAAATGAGAAAATGTAAATGAGGATTTATCTAGGGTGTCATTATTTCTCCATTCCAATTTTTGAGTCATTTAGGGTTCATCTGTCAGCCAAAGCAGTAAAATCTACCTCCTATGAGGAAATTCCAAGTTTCATGAAGAAAATGTGAGAGATAGGGAAGACAGAAAAGGAGGGAAAACCAATTATGGAATATAATTTGTGAAGATATTCACAGGGCTTATGCAGCATGTATGATTCAGACTGGCCAGAAGCAGTTACTGTGTCTAGAATTACTGCATATTTTATAGCCACAGGATTGTTTTAGCTTCCATAAGTAAATGCCTGTATTTAATATGCATTTATTCCCCTTAATGAAAGGTATTTGATCCTAGGGGAAAGCCACTGAAAAGCTGGCACATGATTTTAATCTTGTAATGAGAATCTACGAGAGTTTGCAAGAAAGTTTTAAAACCAATTACATCATCATTTCTCTGGAAACATCTCCTAAAACATTCATTTGGACACTAGAAGAATCAATTAAATTTCATTTTCCAATTGTTTGCTTGCTTAGTCAGCCTTAAGACCTCGAGCAAGCTGGTCTAGTGGAAGGTGTCCCTGCCCGTGGTAGGGGAGTTGGGACTAGATGATCTTTAAGGTTCCTTCCAACCCAAACCATTCTAAGATTAAGACATCTGTTAATAAAATACAATGAAATTTCCTCTTTAAAAGTGATTTTTCACCTTTTTTCCCCAACATGTGGGTAAATTCCTAATGCAGTTAAGGAGAACATACTAATGACTTCGGAGGTGAAATGAAGGGCATTTAATAAAAAATGGAAAACAATGAGAGACTTAAATAGAAGTTGATCATTATTTGAAATAGATTAATATGCAATATGCTTGCTTGCTTTCCACAACTATATGTCTCTCAGTTCATGCTGATATTGTTGTTTCTATACCTTTGTTTTCCTTTTTACTGCTCTACTGATATTTTTTTCCCCATCATCTCTTGAAAATCATGATGAAATTGAGAGGTCCCAAAAATACAACCTTTCTTAATATGTTGTTGCCACCTTTGTCTTTAAATCCTGGGAGTCCTTGCACAGGAAGGGAGAGGGCAGATAGAAAAATAGAACAACACGCTTGCTAACAAGAGTAGATTAAGAAGCCTAATCCCATGGCTCCCAACCATAATCACATCAATGGATTCTGTGCTGGTTCTTTAGCATTAGAAGGTCTGGTTTGCACTCAGACTGCCCATGGAAATTCATGCAGATCTCTTCAGTTAGCCTAACTTGATTTGGACATTGCACACTGGAAACCATAATGCTTACCAAAATGTTAGTCATACCAGTAATTGATGTTATAGATGGCCTTTATATCATGGTGATTTCTGTGATTTTGCTCCCCTAGGGTTTAATGGGACCCAGAGGCCCACCCGGAGCATCTGGACCCCCTGTAAGTACAGTCTCATCTCTCCTGCTGACTAATTAACATTGACAAGCCCAAAATGGCTTGTTCACACTCTAACAAAAATCTCCCTTTTCTAGGGTCCTCCTGGTTTTCAAGGTCTTCCTGGTGAGCCTGGTGAACCTGGTCAAACAGTAAGTAGAGGCTTCACATACAGACACTGTTAGCATTAGAAACAGGACACCAAATTAGTGCTTAGGTCTGTTTCTCCTGTCCATATGCACATCCTGGAATATTTGAATTGGATATTCCTGCTTGATTCTGTTACAGAATCAGAGCTGACCACTCAGATTGACTCCTTTGGATTGGAATCACAATGTGCAAAGTCAGTTAGACTCCAGCCCTGCCCCAACTCAAGTCAGAAGACTTACCTGAAGATTGATACTTCAAGTAATCCTCAATCTCTTTTTAACAGGGTCCTCAGGGTCCTCGTGGTCCCCCTGGTCCTCCTGGAAAGGCTGGTGAAGATGTAAGTGGATATTAAATGTCTCTCATCTCTTTTGGGGCTGTGATTCAATTCCAACAGTAGGTTATTGTTAAGCTAAGCATTCTATTTGCCATCCTTTTTTCATTGCTTTGTAATATGGGGTAGAATAAACATCTGAAATAATAATTTTACAGTAGAGGAGATGCTGCATGTTGGAAATGTACAGAAAAATGGGTCACTTCAAAACCTCTCCAAATTCACTGTTTAGCTTTCTGAGTACAGGGAGAAGGGCACTTGAAAGCTAACCAGCTCTCTATTTGTTGAAAAAGAGAAGCTTTACCAATGCCTTTACCTTTTTTTGATCCTTTATGTTTTATCAAATGAGCTTTCTTCTCAGTACCTTTGTACTGCATTTTTTAGGGTCACCCTGGCAAACCTGGAAGACCTGGTGAGAGGGGTGTTGCTGGCCCTCAGGTATGTAGATAATACAAACCAACTGTCTTATCAGTGAAACCTAACAACATTTTTGCATTGCACCACATTAACCCTCTAGTAATATTCCCTGTAAGATTAATGCAAATTCAATTCAGGGATATCATGATAATTATTTCTTTTTTGGTTTGTGTGTTCCCCTGCCCCCAGTGAAGACAGGGTAAGTAGGAACAGAAGTGACAGAGTGAGGAGTTACACAGGGATAGATACCTCTAGCACAGGAAGCCAAGCCTGCTGTGCTATCACATGTTAATGCATGACATTTCTGAACTTCACAACTGGAAAAGCAGATTGATTACTCTTAGGCTTCAAACAAGTCTGGTCCTTGGAGGTTAGGGAAGGAACTGTGTTCCTCACTTGAATAGTCACAGCCCAAATCTACTAATTAATTTTATTGAAAGACTTAACTACTTTTCTTTTTAGCTGCAGTATAGTATGAGGGACATTCATGCATTCTGTGTTTTTAGGGTGCTCGTGGTTTCCCTGGAACTCCTGGTCTGCCTGGCTTTAAGGGAATTAGGGTGAGTCTATACCTACTTTTTTTTTCCCCTGAACAGTTACCTCAGCATACTGAAAACCCCTAGAAATCCCCTCAAAGTTTGGAGTCCGTGAACCTCTTTGAAGTTTTTGATATTCTGATATAAATTTTTGTTCTTAATCTTAAGATTATATTAGGAAATCATTTAGTATGCAACAAAAGCTTTACCTTGCAAGACTAAGGATTTGTGTATAGCCATTAATATTTCTTTTTCCACTCAATATAGGGACACAATGGTCTGGATGGTCAAAAAGGACAACCTGGTACTCCTGGCACCAAGGTAAAGATGAAAGCTGAACATTTAGGAAGCTTTTGTAGCTCTTCCCAGGAAAAGGCACATGAACTCCCCTCCAATCAATCTTCCATGTTGTCATTAAACATTGCTCAGCTGCAGTAATCTAGAAGTCAGTGGATCCACATAGGACATGCCTACACCTTAACATAAGAAATCATTCTTGGGGCCATATTCTTCAGCCCTCAGTCAAGTTAGTACTTTCCATGAGTAAGGGCTGCAGAACTGAGTTCCTGATGGTTGATCCAGCAGCACTTAAGGCTTATTTTGCTACCTCTGCTTTTCTATGGTTTGTGCGTGGCATTTTGTTGTTTGTTTTTTTTAAAGCACACTAAAATGAAAACACTTCACTTTGCTACAAAACTGTGCTGCATGAGACACATGCTCCAGTGTCAAGCTTCTGCTAAACAACTGGATAGATGGAGAGATCTTCTGCCTTAAGGTTATTTGGTATTTGTAGTCTTTTCTCTTCAGATTAGTTGACATTTGAACACTATCGTTAATAAATCCTTTAAACTATGGTCTAGAAACATCTCTAGCAAACTCTTCTTCAGTTGTTTCTTCTCCCATTGAATCTCAGTGCCTAATAGCAGTGTTCTTAACTCTCCTGCACTACTGGCTTTTAGGAAATGTACTGCCTGGTGGCTTATTCACAGGAGATTTGTATTTAAGAACTTCTAATGCAACGAAGAAAGCTCAAACACTAATTCTGCCTCTTGCTTGTTTCTCAGAGCTTACCATTCCTTGCTTATGGAGTTACTAACTGTAACATGGCATTCTCCAATATCACTGCAAGTTGTTAAGCTTCAGAAAAAGTTAGAGGTAGCAAACTGTCCAGTCACTGGAGTTTAAAAGCAGATAAAGCAATTCAGTAAAGGAAAGAAGAGTTATTAGTGAGAGTGCTAATCTGACTGTGACTGACTTTGATGCTTGTTTTCCAATATAACTGTAAAAGTAATAGCAAAGGCAAAAATTTGTGCTGTGTGCAGCATTTAAAACAAGGTGCATTCAAATATGTTCCAGATACAGGTGCTCTAGGACAAGGACTCATCACTGTAGAGCAGTATAGACCAACTGCTGTAGAAAAATTACTATTAAAGGGCAAGGGGTCATGTTCTAATGGCTCACATCTCAGTATTATTGGTCTCAAGTTAAATACCTGAGGAAGATCCTTCTTTCCAGCCAGCTGACTGGAACTTTGTCACCTTAACCTAAGGCAAGAGAAAGCATCATTCCTCTTCTGCTCTAGCTTAAGAAACAGCTGCTGATGTTTTTTCATGCAAGGGGGTTGGAACTAGAGAATCTTTAAGGTCCCTTACAACCCAAACCATTCTATAATTCTATGACTGATTTGAATTGATAGTTGACTATCCAGAACTTAGCTGTTAGGTGTGTGCTACAGAGTAAACATCAGAATAAAGGGGATAAAGAAAGCTGAGATGGGCAAAGAAAGCTGTGGCCTTCCTCCTCTAAGAGGATTTCCACTGGCTGGGTTTCAGTATATGCAGAGACCTTAGGACTTGATGTTCCTGGTCTTGTGTATTGTGGTGCAAGTGCTACAGAGGAGAGATGGTAAAATCCAGCAGTTATTCAACTGCCTCTTGATGATGATGTGCTGTCTGTCCAAAGCATCCTTTAAGTAGCTGCAGCCTGCAATCTTTCTTTTTCACAGGGAGAACCTGGTGCCCCTGGTGAGAATGGTACCCCAGGACAACCTGTAAGTACTTGTTGCTGCTGTGGAAAATGTTGATCTGATAGATATGATTCAGCCACCATTTTGGTGCTTTTTTTTGTCATCAGTGATACTCCAGCTAACAAGACACTTTGATGTAATAGTATGTGAACATTTAAAGCAGGATTGCCTGACTGCAAAACACTTCCTATAGAGACTTAGTAAAAGAGAAAAAAAAATGTATGTATCTTTATTCAGTGCATAGATAGAAATGAGTTAAATTAATTTTTCTTTCAGGGTGCTCGTGGTCTCCCTGGTGAGAGAGGAAGAGTAGGCGCCCCTGGACCAGCTGTAAGTGGTTTCCTATCTCCCTCTTTGTCATCATGACCAGCCACCTACTGTGGCTTTCTCTGATCTTTGACCCTCTTTTCAAACTCTGTTTTGTTCTCTCTTCACAGGGAGCTCGTGGAAGTGATGGCAGCGCTGGCCCCACTGGACCTGCTGTAAGTTTCAGTCTTTATCTTTGACAATATGGAACCCATTAGGCTTGTGTCCCTCTTTCTGTTAATAAAGGATGTTTTGGGCTTCCAAGGAGTTACATTTTTAATGCAACTGTTGATTATCAGACCATCACAAAAAGATTTCAGGCAATATCCTGAGAGCCTCAGGATTTATATGTAACAGAGCTATATCAAAGGAGCCAAAGATTCTCATTTGCTCTGGTGAGTTCATAGAGAAACACTTGATGAATTCACATTTCTGACAGAACTGTTCTCATCCCCAAACCAAAGAATATTTACATCTTTTAACAGATACATACCATGCCCTTGTTGCAAGATGACTAATTATAGGCATCCCAAACTATTATATAATCTTCAGGACACAGCTTTGCACCTGCAACATTGTCCTGTCTAACAGGAGCCAACCTTTTTCATTCACTATTAATACCTGAGTTATGTGAGCTAGTGGGAAAGGTCAGCAAGATCACAGAATCACCAAGGTTGGAAGAGACCTCAAAGATCATCAAGTCCAACCTGTCACCACAGACCTCATAACTAAACCATGGCACCAAGTGCCCCATCCAGTCCCCTCTTGAACACCTCCAGGGATGGTGACTCTACCACCTCCCTAGGCAGCCCGTTCCAATGGCTAATGACTCTCTCTGTGAAGAACTTTCTCCTCACCTTGAGCCTAAGCTTCCCCTGGCACAGCTTCAGACTATGTCCTCTTGTCCTGATCTGACTGGTAAAAGCTCTTCTGCTACATGCTGATCCAGTGTAGATTTGTCCATTTGAAAGGACTTGGTGTTGCCATAACACATACTAATTTCAGCAAACCTCATTTGTTTCAGTTTAAAAGCTGTAAAAAAATTTCAGGCATAGCACAGGACAGTTTTTTCTTCCTCCCTTCAAAACTAGAGTCAATGATGAAGCCATACCTGGTTATGTTAAATATGCTAAAGTTCATTTTAATATTCCTTGTCACTGGAAACATCTGTCATGCTTGAACAGAATAGGATGTTTGCATAGGTGGGAATTTTGCTGCAGTTCTGCTATAGGGGGTATTGAAAAATACATCTGCTCAGACATTTGAATTGTAGGCAATTAGAGACCTGACAGCTAAGAACTGATGTTGGACTTTGTAGTAGAACCAAAACATTTCAGCAACTCTATAGCTGGAGAGAGGCTTTTTATGAAGTTATGTAGGGTAGCACAAGGGGTCATAGCTTCAAGCTGAAGGAAGCTGCTTGAGATGAGACATTAGGAAGAAATTCTGCCCCATGAGGTTGGTGAGGTACTGAAACAGGTTGCCCAGAGCAATTGTGGAGGTTCCAAGCCTGACAGTGTTCGAAGGCAGGTTGGCTGGGGCTTTGAGCAAGTTGGGCTGGTAGGAGGTGTATCTCAGTGATCACTGAGGTCCCTTCCAACCCAAACCATACTATGATTCTACTATATGAAAACTATCCTGGAGCTGCTGATTGTAGAGGTGTTACTATGAAGGACTGTAGCAAAACATGGGTCCCAGTGTCTATGGCAGGCTAAAGTTATTTTACACATACTTAGGTAATGATGCTGCAAACATCTGCACAGCACTCATTAACACTCTTGTTTTCAAAACTAAAGCAGAAGTAATGTTTTATTCTTGCCACTGGCAATTCAAAACAAAAAGGTCATTGCAATAGGCAGTCTGGAAGTTTACCTTTTCATTCATATCTTAAAGGGTGGTTAGTTTTTTTGCTTTACTTAATGCAAAATCAGTGAGAATTTCAGGTACTCTGTTTATTACAGGAGGTTATAGAATGCTGGCATCCAATTCCTCTTTGCCAGCTGACCCATTTTATTCCCTTGGATTTGTGAGGCAGTTTCATAACAAATATTTATCATTGAAATATGTTAGTGCACACAAAAAAAGCAGGTATCGACCCCCAACAGCCAGGAATAAATTGGCTATTTCATTAAAGAGTAACAAAGGCTATGAATCCATCAGTGCATCTTCTCTTGTGGTGTCTGGGTACTGTACCTCAGCAAGCTTCATAAACCCATTGTCATTACAAATCTCACAGACAGAAGGGCTTCTTAAGCTGACATGCCATTGCCAGTGACATAAAAACTACCCAACTGAATGAGAAGTCACTGGGGCTGCACATATTCACTGCCTCAGAAGGCACATTCTGAATATGAATCAAGATTAGGAGTGCATTCACATGTTGGAATCAACTCCTGCCCTCAGCTGCTCTTCAATATAATCCAATTTTTGGTGCATTCTTACTGACTTTAATGTAAGTTGTGCCAAGTACTGGCTTGTAAAACATGAGAGATCTTACCAGCCCTCTTCCCTTGTCTGATGAAGGAAAAATGCTGTCATCAACACAGGGCTGCTGTGTGTGACCAGTTGTACAGAAGGACCACTGGTGTGAAAGGTTGCACAGTTACCTCTGCACAGTAGAGGTGTTGGAAGCAGCCACCTGAGAGCTGCATGTGCAGGATGCACAGCTCCATTAATTCATTGTGGGACTTCACAGCCAGACATCCTGCATTGCAGATGTCTGCCTCTGTCTATCCTCTGTTGATTCTTTCTCAGGTGTTTGGCCTCAAGGCAAGGTTTTACAAAATTGTTGCTTAATTCACACTTCATCTGCACTGCAAATGTTTCTCGGTGCTGTCCTCACTCTTAACTCTTTATAGTGAGACAGATCTGTCAGTTCAGAGTTCTAAAAGGCAGCTGGTCATGTGAGATGGTCATGTGCAAGAGTGTCTCAGTAAATGTGCGTTGTTTTAAATCTCTTTACTTCAGCAAGCAAAATTCTTATGTCACCTGTGAGTCCCCCTTACACAACTGCTTCTCTTTCATTTCCTAGGGCCCTATTGGTGCTGCTGGTCCTCCAGGCTTCCCAGGTGCTCCTGGTGCAAAGGTATGGCCATCTGTTTCTGCTGGTACATTTGATAGTGAAAACAAAATACAGTAACAAGTATTGCTAGGCAGAAGAAAAAAGCCCTCTCTGAAAGAGAAATTATTTTTTAGCAGTCAAGATGAGGATGAATTCCTACAGTATTTGGAGGATGTTAGATAAGCTAATTTAAAATAACAGCAGATACTGCACAACTGAAGGCTGATGCTGTGCAGGTTCAGGAAGACACACAACCTCTGTTTTCTTCTTGCTGCTTCCTATGTGGTGCAGTTGTGTACACCTTCGAAGGGAGACACAGATCATGACAAATAATCAGTTTACATCAATTTACAGAAGTAGTGGAGGACCAAGGAGCTGCATTTAAGTATCTGGCTCCTTCCAAGCCAAGTTCTTGATGTAATTTCAAGATTTCCTTGATGTAATGTCTCCATTGTAATTATGGAGAAAGTTGCATTTAAACATTCCACGTTTAGGGCAGTGCCATTTAGTTCTTGCAGAGTATAACTGAGATGATTCAATCAACTGAGTTGATTGTTCAGATCTCAGCATTATTATCTAGGGCAGAGTCTCATTATTTTTTATTCTACTTTTGTCCTTCCAAAGAAGGACAGAGCATTTGGGGCCCATGCACTGCATTTACAGATTTCACAGCTGAGAGATGCATACAGAGGTGTGGTGTGACAGTGTTTCACCCTTAATGGAAGTACACAAACTCTGTCACAACAGACAAAACTCTCACCTTAATCCCCCTTTAGAAGAAAATCTAAGTATTGCTGCTAGACCTCTTACTGTTAACTGAGGGAAGACAAGCAAAAATTGAGATTCCCATCCTGCCTATTCCTGTCAAAATGCAAGACTTCTTGAAGCCGTGAAGTCTTTTCTGATGTAGATGTGAGTGTGTTCTCAGCATGTAGTTTCAAGAGAAGACTGTCTACATGTCCAGGGTGAACTATGACTATTTGGGATTGCCCTCTCACTGTGTACACTGATTGAGGGCTCTGTCCTTCTCCCAAACAGGGTGAAATTGGACCTGCTGGTAATGTTGGTCCTAGTGGTCCTGCTGGTCCAAGAGGAGAGATTGGACTTCCTGGGTCTAGTGGTCCTGTTGGCCCTCCAGTGAGTAACTTGCCAGATTTTCTCTGTTGTTGGATGGGTGCACCTGAGACTCTGAATTAACTGCTATTGTTCTCTTTCTTGATAGGGCAACCCTGGTGCTAATGGTCTCCCTGGAGCTAAGGGTGCAGCTGTAAGTACAACCATGTTTACATTTTTTCTGCTCTAAAACCCACCCAATTCAATTAATGCAACAGAAAAGGTAATGGGCTCATCATACCTTTTTTCCCCCCTCTGTTGGACAGGGTCTTCCTGGTGTTGCTGGTGCTCCTGGTCTGCCTGGTCCCCGTGGTATTCCTGGTCCTCCTGGCCCTGCTGGTCCTAGTGGTGCTAGAGGACTTGTTGTAAGTTATGAGACTGCATATCTTCAATTGAAACTTGGACACAGTGTCTACAGATCTCTCTGGATATATTTTTGTGTTTAATGCAGATATTTATTTCTTGCTCCACTATAATTAAACGTTGTGGTTAATTTGTGTCTCACTGCTTGCTTCAGACACTGAAGAGGTTCACTTTGCACTCTTTTGTCTCTATTCATCTTGATAGTATCAAGAGAGATGTGGCAGCAACCTCACAGCTAGGCCCTTAATTGGAGTCCTCAGTAGAGGAACCAGCCCTGAATGTGTCATAGTTCAGTTACTGTCACTTATAAGCATGTTTAACATGTTTCTGTGCCTATTAACCCAAATTGCATGATGAAAAAAGGGTTTGATACATAAAAAACCCTGTTTAAGTAGAAAAGAGATTTTGGAATAGTACCTAATTTATGATCTTTTTTGTTTTGGACTCTAGGGTGAACCAGGTCCTGCTGGTGCCAAGGGAGAAAGTGGTAACAAGGGTGAGCCTGTAAGTATGGCAACGTGTGAAGGGTTTTTCAATCAAGAAGCCTGATAGTATCTGCAACACTGCATCTGATTTCTTCTTTATTGCCTCAACTAGGGTGCTGCTGGACCCCCTGGCCCTCCTGGTCCTAGTGGTGAGGAAGGCAAGAGAGGCAGCAATGGTGAACCCGGCTCTGCTGGTCCCCCAGGCCCTGCTGGTCTAAGAGTAGGTTTGCTTTTCATGTTCCAGAAGTAGAAACAGTGAAGGTGACACAGTGTGGGCCAGGTTGTGGGATCCTAGCTGCTGGCTAGAGCCACTGTTAGGTTACAATGAACATGAGAATGTTGTGATGCAAGCAGATCAGAACTTAAAGAAATCTAAAGGAAGTGTGAGAGGTTTCTCTCTCAATGCACATTTACACAGAGATGAATGTGCATAGAGCTGCACTTAGCTCAAATTCAGCAGACCTGTTTGGAAAGCTGAAATTTAGCAAGCACTCCATACCTTACAGGAGCAGATTTCCTCCTTTCCTTCTCCTGATTTGTTTTGTGTTCACTTGCAGGGTGTGCCTGGATCTCGTGGTCTCCCTGGAGCTGACGGCAGAGCTGGTGTCATGGTAAGACTTTGTCTGGGTCATCATTTCTTGTCACTTTTCTATTATATATACAGATGAGTGATGCTTTTTGCTACTTTTGCCTGATTGTATGTATTTATTTTGGTAGGGACCTGCTGGTAACCGTGGTGCTAGTGGTCCTGTTGGTGTTAAGGGTCCTAATGGTGATGGTGGCCGTCCCGGTGAGCCTGGTCTTATGGGTCCAAGAGTAAGTTTGAACTCTGGTGTTAAGTTGGAACTGGGCAAAAAAAGAAAACTACTTAGACAGTTCAGGGGCAAAATTACTCAGAAATCCAAGTGCAAAATCTCAGCCTGTGCTAACCATGGTGTGGGCACTTCCGCTGTTCTACTGAAAAATAACATCCATGAGGAAATAATTAAGAAGCATCAAAATATTTATTGGAATTACTTTCTTTTGTCACTGGTAACATTTGATTGCCCTTTTCTTTGGCAGTGGTAGCACTTGATTGCCTTGTCACGGAGCAGTGTCCCCTTGTGCTGGATACTGCCTTGACTTCTGAGAGGGGGTTCTGCTTGTGATGAGTTACAGAATGCGATGATTAAGGTTATAGCTGAAGTGTGTGCCTCCTCTTGTAGTTAAAGAACAGCAGCCCCTACTAAAATGGTGGGAGATGGCTGATCTCAATTATTTCCATTTGATTTTTGCAAACAATTTCACTGAGAACAGCCAGATGATGTCCATGTCATTGTCTTTTGTCCTTTTTAATCTACTCAGACTTTGTGGGGTAGGAAGAATAAGAGTCTTCAATGCACACATGAACTGTTAGGCATCTGCAGACATTTAAGCACATGCTATGCTAAAGCAGAGCCTAAATTAGTTGATCTGAGCAAAACAGGTGCCTGCTTTAATTGTCAACTGGCAAGAGAGCACACACCACCAATTTAAACTTCAGTGATTTAGATTTAAACTTAAAACTGCTTCCACAGTGTATGTTGATGACTTGGCACCTCTCTGTGTGTGTATGTGTGCATGTAGACAAAATCTGTTGGTTAATTGTTGGGTGAGTTGGTTTCCTTTTGAAAACACAAAACCTTTGCTTTCTCAGGGTCTCCCAGGTCAGCCTGGAAGCCCAGGCCCTGCTGGCAAGGAAGGTCCTGTTGTAAGTACTTTGCTTTTCTTTCTCTTTCCCCATTGCCTGTGAAACACAGACATAAACAGATTTTAACAAGCAAAGATTTCAGCACTGAGCTCTAATGTAACTCTGTGTAAAAACGGCATGATTTACTGCCCTATTGCTCAGAGATCAGTGAGAAACCTCCTATTCATCTCTGTGGGTCTCAGATCAGGCCTGTGTCCTGGAAGGGGAAGATGGAATACTCAGTTCTACAAAAAGGAGAAAAATGGAGGAACGCATGAGCATGCAATGTAGAAGCAATGTTTAAAAGTTCAGTGGCATTTGCTTCCTGTCACTACATGTTGCTCCTAAGACTGAAATCTTTAGTAGTATGATTTTTTTTCTAGGGTTTCCCTGGAGCAGATGGTAGGGTTGGACCAATTGGCCCAGCTGGTAACAGAGGTGAGCCTGGCAACATTGGATTCCCTGGACCAAAAGGTCCCACTGTAAGTACAGCACAGAAACTTCCTATTAACATAAAATAATTCCAGACCAATCTGTAGCTCCTCAGCTATTACCAATCAAATACACCTTCTCATGTTCTCCTGTACTGCTTATTGGATGGCATCTACCTACATTCAAGTGTTCCGGTTTAAATTAGTTTCTACTTATCTAAAATATGATTAAACAAAGGAAAACCAATGCCATTAGACCAGGAATATTTGGACATTAAAGTGATTACAATAATAGATGTCTAAATTATCATTCCTGCATGCCCATCTTAGCATTTCTGTAACAGTTCTATAAAGATTGGTGGCCAAGCCTGAGTTTCAGTTCCAGACTCTTGTTATTTATGAAGCACAATCCAAAGCTTACTCCATTTAGAAGAAAAGCTCTTAGTGATTTCAGTGGGGCTCTTGACACGTCACATGGAGGCCACAGATAACAATAACCATCTCCTGGATTTGTGGTGTTGCTAAACATACATATCCATGCAGTGTCTGCAGAGGACACTGTTCAGAGAGTCATGAATGATGATCTCAAAAAATACAGGAATTGGAGTTTTGACTAGACATCTATTTTGAACTATTCTGCCTAAGTGATTCAGCAGGGTAAATGGAGTTTGTGAGTGTTTGAATTAGGGTTAAAGAAATTACTAGACTACATTTTCTGGCAAGGAGGGTATCAGTTTAGTATTTTAAATGGAATCTAACATGAAGTGTTGGTTAACTTTTATATCTTTTTCTTTCAACTTCAGGGTGAACCTGGCAAACCTGGTGAAAAAGGCAATGTTGGTCTTGCTGGCCCACGGGTAAGTGGATATATTTGCTTTATCAAGCTCCTGAAAGCAAAAGGTAGCTTTTTAAAGCCTCTGTAATAAGATAGCATGGTCTTATGCAAACATGAATAGATGATGAAATAGAAAAGCACTGGGGAATGCATTTATCTAGCCTCATGTCAGTGAGGAGCACTGCTTAAAGGATAAATGAAAACTGCCCTTCTTGAGTATGAATTGGGTAATTAATAATGGAATATTAGATAACTATGAAGAGGACAAAACAGCAGTCCCCATACAAATTGTTTTTTATTTATCTTGCAAATTGCCAACTGAATTCTTTCATTTAAGGGACCAAACATTTGGTCTGTTGTGGGAAAAAATGCTGTCAGCCAGGTTCCTATAATCTGTAAATCCCAAAGAAGTTTCCTTAAGGATTAATGTGCTGCAATAACCAAAACAATCACCAGAATATGATGGTTGGACTTGATCTTGGAGGTCTTCTCCAACCAAAACAATTCTGTGATTTAAAATGGAAGGGGTCTTTAGTTCCCTTTGAGAGGGAAGCTCCTACAAGTAAATGGTGAAGTTCAAAATATGCAACCAGACATCTTTGTTTTGGGCACAGAATCACTGTAGTAGGTATTATTCACAAATCAAGCCTTTGATAACAGCTTTCTGCTTGAATACATTTAGGGTGCTCCTGGTCCAGAGGGAAACAATGGTGCTCAAGGTCCTCCTGGAGTCACTGTAAGTAACAGCTTCCACATAGATCCAGTATGTGATTTACCTTTCATGACTGGGACTTCCCATTTTGAAACCTGTGTTCCTGTATTTCTCCTTCCAAGTTAATCACTTGGTTTTCATTCCATCCAGGGCAACCAAGGTGGGAAAGGTGAAACAGGTCCCGCTGGCCCTCCTGGCTTCCAGGTAAGTTACTATGTGCTCTACTCCAACTTACCTATGGTTTATGAAGCAGGAAGTGCTTCAGTCTTCACTTTGTTTGTATTCATTTTTTTTCTTAGGGTCTGCCAGGTCCCTCAGGTCCGGCTGGTGAAGCTGGTAAACCAGGAGAAAGGGTGAGTGGCAGACAGCACTCCACAGGCAGGGGCTGGCATTGCACAACCATTATGTTTACAATTGCACACAAGGGCTTGGTGGATCAATTTGCCAGAGCAAAGCAATCCATGTTACATGCAGACTTTAATGGTCCCTTTTGTTAAAGCTGGCCACAAATGATGTTGGAATTTGCAACATCACTTTTTACACTTTTGCTGTGAGACTTAGCAAAGCCAGTCCTTTGCTGTTCAGGCCTTAAGCAGCAATAATATTGTCCCCTCCTCCAAAAGACAAGTCAGGACATGGAAAATATTTTATACTCAGTTGATTTCAGTGCATTTATGATGATGTGCAACTGAGGTGGCCCAGTGGTAATTCAGGCTCTAGGTTCTGCTCCATTAAAGTATCTGCAACCTGCAAATTGTGCATCCTATGTGTCAGAACCACATTTAAGGTTCATAGTTACATCCCTGTGAAAGAGTTGACGTTGCAGGTACCTGAAAAAGGATCTTGGAATTTAAAAGCTAACTCTTAAGATGAGGGGCTTGGACTAGATGACCTCCAGAGGTCCCTTCCAACCCAAACCATTCCATGATTACCCTGTTTCTGCTTTGAGATATTGTATCATGCAGCTCTATGAAAAGGATTTATTTCTATCTAAAAGATTCAGATTAGTCTGAAGGTTTTCAATGTGCTGCTGCAATTTGAGAAGCATTTCTACTTACTGCTAAGAAACAAAGCACCATTTCAGCTGGTAAATTTGATTTAGAAAGAAGCTTTACAAATACATCTGTGTTCTTCTAGGGTCTTCACGGTGAATTTGGTGTTCCTGGTCCTGCTGGCCCAAGAGTGAGTAACTTACTTGAAATCTACCCCAGATTGTATTAACAATGTGTTCAATAATGTGAGTAGCTGCATAGATTTCCAAGATTCTCAAGACAAACAGCTCTCTTCAGCTACAGAAACCAGTGTATTACAACAAACTCCCAGGCAGGAGGGAGAAAGTTCTCTGCTCTTTGCATGAGTCAAGCTGTATAATTGTTTGACACAGAATCTATATAGTTGCAAGTGTTAGTAAACTTCCCGATAAGCAGTATGAATCTTACCCAGATAATGATATCCTGTAGTAATGAACCTCACAATGAGAATGTGGGTGGCAAAAGACTGATCCTACAGTCTTATACTGAGGCCTGGTGCACATGAGAATTTTCATCTCCAGTGCTTCTGTCACCTTCCTAGCCTGACCTTTGCAAGGTGAGAATTTTCACCTCCAGTGCCTGTCACACTCTCAGCCTGACCATTTCAGTTATATTAAATCTTGCTAGCCAGCTCCTACCTAATGCCTTTGTGAACAAATGGTGGGTTGGATCCAGAGCCTGGAGTAGTCATTAGAGGACATTGCCTCCTGCTTCCTATTATACCTGCACTGCAGGGGGCTCTTTGTGGAGGCCATGGTGGAGGTCTCATTTATGTAGAGCAATGAGTAGTTTATAAAATGTTTCATCAATTATTTATTCTCCAAATCTACCCTATAAATGAGGTTGATGCTTAAATGACTTTTGTTGCTTCCTCTTTCCTTCTGACTACCAGATTAAATGTATTTATGACAAATAATCTCATTCACTTCTACCACTTACAGCAATCAGTTTAAACAGCACTTTTCCTCCCTGAGGCTGTGTTAGTAATCATGTCCTCTTTAAACTTGCACTTGGCTGATCTATCCAAACCAGGCCCCCTTTATCATTGTAGTAGCAATTATTTGCCTGTGCTCTAGCTTGCCTTAAGCATCTCATGCTCACCCAGAGCATATTTCATTCTGTATTCCAAATTAGGTCTTTCTTATGCTTTGTACAACAAAATTAACACTTCTTAAAGATGCCTTGCTGCTTGTACCAGGTGACATCTGCATCATATTGTCAGCTATTTGCTGTCACCTTTCCCTCTCTGTCATTTTCATCAGCTGAAATTACTATTTACAGCACAAATCCTCATTTTTGGTGCCTAAATAAATGGCCTGGTGCTTTACATTCTTACTTTTGTCCCACTTCCAGCATGTTATTCACTTCTTCCCTTGCCAATCCTTCTTCCTGTCCACAACAGCTTCTACCTTTCTGATAGCTGCCTATTGGCACAGTAGCCAAAATCCATGTTCAAGAAACATGGCTTGTACTTTGCCAGCTGTTACCATGAAGCAAGACTTCACTAATTCACTCTGCTGAATTTGTGTCTACTTTATTTTATGACCACTTGAGCTGATACTCTGCACAACTCTAATGCAGTTCTGGGTGGTTTGTTCATATAAACCTGTATTACTGCTGGTTGGTGCTTTGAAACCTCTAAGCTATGGAATAACTCCAATGAAACCTCTAAGCCAGGGAATAATTGAAGGAAAACCTCAAATCACCTTTTCTCCTGCAGGGTGAACGTGGTCCTCCTGGTGAAAGTGGTGCTGTTGGTCCTGCTGGTCCCATTGGCAGCCGTGGTCCAGCTGGCCCACCAGGCCCTGATGGTAACAAGGTATGCCTTTGCCAGCTGCCATTGCTTTACTGTTGAATTCCAAAACCTTCTTTCCTAAGAGCTTAAGAGATAACTGGTAAGAGGTGGTTACCTACACATCATAGCCCCTGGGTCATTTCTTCCAGTGGTGAAGTTCTATCCAGCTTGTCCACACTAATATTAAAGGGGTTTATGTTTAGCCCTTATAGATGATGGGAGGGCAACCCCAGTTTGGACTCAGTTGGAATACAGCTTGTCAGCTGGGTGTAATAGGGTCTGTTTTGAGATAGGGTCTGAGATTTTGGGCAAAAATCATACCAAGTTCTATTTCTACCCACCTCTACACAACGTTAATGTCTAGTAAGGAATATTTTCCCCCAAACATTAGCACAACAATGAGCAGCCGACTACCAAAATCATGTTAGCTTGATGCTAACTGAATATGGCTCTTAGTTTTCAAGATTTTCATGGGGAGTCTGGAATATGGGACACTCCAAAATCTCAAAAGCCCACAAAATCAGAGAGAGGGTTCATGTCTAGCATCTTCACTAGCTGGAAAAGTAAAATAAGTACAATGACTTAAGACAAAATACTCCTCCTCATGCTGTTCGCAAGCAAGCATAACTATGGGCAAAGGAGTAAGGACAGAGTTTAGTTTCAAACTGGGTGAGTGATTTGACTCTGTCTTATGCTGTTGCTGCTAGGGTGAGCCTGGCAATGTTGGTGCTGCTGGTAGTCCTGGTCCTGCTGGCCCTGGTGGAATCCCAGGAGAGAGAGGAGTTGCTGGTGTTCCAGGAGGCAAAGGTGAAAAGGTAAGATGGACAACCTGCTTTGTTTCTGCGAGCACAGCCTTGGGAGATGCTTGAGTTTCATTGACTTAAAAATCCTGCAGGTTGCCCCAGCATGACTTTTTACAGTGAAACTCTACCACTTAGTAGTCAGTAAGTTGAAGGTTTTTTTTGGTCTAACAGACCAACAGTCTTGTCTAAGGTTGTTTTGATCTTTGCAGTAAATTCTTTACAGGATTGCTTAATAATGAGCTTATCTTTACTGAAGAGGCTGTGGTTGATTTCCCGGGGAGGTGGTTGACTCACTGTCCCTGGAGGTGTTCCAGAGAGGCAGAGATGTGGTGCTGAGGGACGTGGTTCAGCCCCAGCCAGTGTTTTCCAACCAACACAATTTTCTGATTCTATAAAAACTAAAGCTGTCTGTGAGTACAGACTTTATAGCAAGAATGGGCTTACTGATCACAAAGGACTGACTCTCTGATTAAATCCTTGGCTGCTCTAAGTGCAGTGAACATGACATAAGTGCATCAGTTACAGAAGTGTTGTGATTATATCGGTTTCCTATAAAATCAGAAAGCATTTTAGCCTGGGTAAGCTCTAACATAAAGCTGTGATGTCTGATTGAAAGTCATGTCACCAGCTCTGCTTTATCCGTATCATTAGCTGCAAACCTGGTAGTTACTTTGTTACAAACATCTCATCCCATATTCTCCTCTCTTCACTATTTAAGTTCTTTAACTGGGATTTATGGAACTGACTAAAAAATTTCCATAATCATTTAGTGTAAGTGGAGTTGTAAGGAAATTAAGATGAAAACTGCTTACAACATTTTATAAACCACAGTGCACTGACTTACAGATTAATGCAGAAGAGAAGGATGTCTTAAAGAGATAGAGCATAGTGCTGGTCTTATTTGAGCTGATTTCCTGACACTAGGGACAGCCTGGAACTAACCTTTTGCTATATGAAACGTATGGTGCTTTTTGAGACCACTCATCCAACATCATTGGTTTTAACAGTTGTTTTTCTGCTTCAGATTGAAAGTAGGATAGGATAGCAGGATGCCCCCTCTCTGGAGGTGTTCAAGGCCAGGTTGAATGAAGTCTTGAGCAAGCTGGTCTAGTGGAAGCTGTCCCTAGATGATCTTTAAAGGTCTCTTGTCACCCAAAACATTCCATGATGTTTGCTACTAACGTGGGGTTTTGTTTTTTCCCCCTCTGTGTATTCTAGGGTGCCCCAGGTCTGAGAGGTGATACTGGTGCCACAGGAAGAGATGGTGCTCGTGTAAGTACCTTTTGATTGTATGTCAATTTACCTTCCTACACTTCAGAACATAGTGACTAAAAATGATGGTCAGGACTTGCTTTTCCCACTGTGCTGCACTTCTGCTCATATGTGCTCACTTTTTGTACAAATCAATATGATTTTGTTGCACTTGTCCAGGGGTGCTTGAATTTGAGGGGAGAGAGAGAAATGATCATCTCATGCACACAAGCAGAGAAATTACATCACCAAGAACCTTGTATTTCATAGACAATTACTCACTGTGACATTTGTCCTCTTTAGCTTCATGGGCTGAGCCCAGAGAGCTAATTCTAAAAGCAGCCTGAAAAGTCACACTAAGTTATCCTTAATTTTCAGCTGCCTGTCCTAAAATTCATACTTTGGAAAGGAAATAACAGAATAGATTTGGGTTTATGAAATAATGTGTCCTTTATCTTGAAAACAGCTTTAGATATTGTCCTCTGTGTCCAAAACAGAAAGTCATACACCAGTCACCAGGAGGAAGGAGCAAAAAGTATTAGAAGTAGTCATTCCTGCTTAGAGCTTGTTAGAAATGGTGTCCTCTCTCTTGACCTACAGGGTCTCCCTGGTGCTATTGGTGCTCCTGGCCCTGCTGGTGGTGCTGGTGATCGGGTAAGTCAAGTCTTTGAATGAGAAGCTGTCTTGTTTGTTCTTACAGTTTACCCATACAAGAAAACCATAAAAACCAATCCCATCTTTTTAGTATGGAGGGGTTTTGCAAGATTTTCAGATTTTGAAGGCAAGGGTTATTGGGACTGTAGAACCATTCAGTGAAGTTTGTCAGGAGTCAAAAAAACCCAACCCCAAACATCTCCCCAAATGAGTACAGAAGGGATGTACATCTAGGTGGCAGTGGGGGAGAGGGTTCTGATTTAGGCTTTATCTGAAATCTTCCCAGGTGAGGCTTATCTCCACAGTCCTCCTCACACTGAGAAGAGGTTTTTGATGTGATGAACACATCAGCTCAGCACAATTCTTTAGCCTGTCTGAGCAGTGGTAGAGGTAATTAAGACGGGAGAGGTTAAAGGAGAAGCATGTTCAGGAACACCCTCTCCATTTGAGAAAGGAGACTCCCTACATACATCTGTACCACAAGATCATCCCTGTTTTGACTGCAGTGAGGCCTTCCCCCATGTTTTCGTGTTTCCTGCCATCTGTCATTATGTTGTCATGTTTTCTGCCATCTGTTTTAGGGTGAAGGAGGTCCTGCTGGTCCTGCTGGTCCTGCTGGTGCACGTGGCATCCCTGTAAGTAGCAATTCCTGCAGTTTTTCCTGTGTCAAAGACATGATGTTCAGAAAAATGTGCTTTGAACAAGGGGAAAATGCCCTTTTAAAGCCCATCCTAACCAGTCCTCTCTTTTTTGTCCTCTCTTTAGGGTGAACGTGGTGAGCCTGGTCCCGTAGGTCCTAATGGATTTGCTGGACCTCCTGTGAGTATTGTTTGTGCTTTCCTCTTCCTGCTACCATGCCATTCCTCTCTTTCCTTTCCATGCTTGTCCAGCCCCTCAGTCTGGATATTTTTCTGCCCATAGGGTGCAGCTGGTCAACCTGGTGCTAAGGGTGAGCGTGGACCTAAAGGCCCCAAGGGTGAAACTGGACCAACAGGTGCTATTGGCCCAATTGGTGCTTCTGGACCACCAGTAAGTGAATTGTGCCTTTGTAAAATGAATAGTCTTCAACTGTGCTATGCAAGCAGTACACTAGCCTGAAGGCCTCGAGTTTGGAAAGGGTAGTTAAGGAAACAATACTTCAAACTAGACTGTGGGGAAAGTCACCACACTGATTTTTATACATGATAGAAACTCCTTCAGTGAGCTCTGGTTGAGTGTCTGCAACAGAAATTAAGAGGAAAATAATAGTTTTCAGCTTGCTCTGGAGATCAGCAAAATAAGTCTGTCTTGGACCATTCAGGGGGCAGTTGTGTAATTTCTGAGATGAGGATGTTGATAGCTACCTCTCAAAGGCAGACATGCTATCACAGTCTGGTTTTCAGACCCAGTCATATAGAAGGCTATGTGCAGATTTCTCTGTGCACCCACTAGCACACAGGCTTTTCCTGTGCTAACACCTTTACAGCCTAAATGTGCTTTGTAGCACATACGCACAGCTCCTTGCTGGGGAACTGGTTGAAATGCTGCAGAGAGTCAAGCCCTGGTATTTCAGATAAAGTGCTGCAGGATAACATGGGTTGGTGTTCTTACTGTTCAATTCCAACAGAGCAATGCCAGGCCCTGGAGCTATGTGGCTGCATTAGTCAGACAGTGCAAGGAGAGGACCTGCTGTTCTTTGCCTTCCTATGTCCTTCACATTTTGACTTCCAGATTTTCTTAGGTGCACATAACATTTACAAGGAAAATTCATTTGAATCATAAATGCCTTGTGCAACTCTTCTCAACAGTACTGATTTAAAACGTCTCTGAGAATTTACTACCCTAGCATCAGGACAAAAACTGGGGTTTGGGTCCAGTCCTCCTCCTGTTAAAGCAAAAAGCAGTATCTCAGTTTCACCCTGGACTCAGCACTGGTGAGGACACACCATGAGTCCTGGGTTCAATTTGAGCCATTCACTCCAAGAAAGACACTGAGGTGCTTGGGTAGGTCCGGAAAAGGGCAAGGAAGCTGGTGAAGGATCTGGAGAACAGCTCTGATGAGGAGCAGCTGAGGGAACTGGGGTTGTTTAGTGTGGAGAAGACGAGGCTGAGGGGAGACCTCATTGCTCTCTACAACTACCTGAAAAGGGGTTGGAGCCAGGTGGGGGTTGATCTCTTCTCCCTAGTAACAAATGATAGGAGGAGAGGAAATGGCCTCGAGTTGCACTAGGGGAGGTTTAGGTTGGACATAAAGAGAAACTTCTTGACTGAATGAACTGGCACAGGCTCCCCAGGGAGGTGGTTGAATCCCCACCCCTGGAGGTGTGTCAAAGAGGCAGAGATATGGTGCTGAGGGAGATGGGTTAGCCCAGCCTCACTGAAATTAGAGAATGGTTGGACTTGATCATCTTAAAACTATTTCCCAATCAAAATTAATCTGTGATTCTATAAATTTACCCAAGGGTAAGATGAGCCTTTATGCTAGACAGGGAATATGAGCAATCTTTGCCTTGACTGATTCTCTTTTTCAATCCCTCATACATAGGGTCCTGCCGGTGCAGCTGGTCCTGCTGGCCCTCGTGGTGATGCTGGTCCTCCTGTAAGTCTTCAGGCTTTTGGCCCTGCCCTTGTTTTTCAGGAAGTCTTTGTTGCCTTTAAATCAAATCTTCCTTTTCACTTTTTGTTTCTAGGGCATGACTGGTTTCCCTGGAGCAGCTGGAAGAGTTGGTCCTCCTGGCCCTGCTGTAAGTAACTAATGAAGTTCTTAGGGGAAACAAGTCAGAAGTTGCACTGGTTAGGGACAATCCTCATTTTTGTTACATTGTCACAAATCCTAGCTCCGCTGGAGTCACCTCAGGTCCTTACAGGACTGGAGATGATAAGAAAGGCTCTTTTCTACTTAAAATCCCAGAGTGAAGGTTACACATTGATTTTGTGGTTTATTTTACAACCCCTCAAGCATCCCTCTGCAGAAAGAAAAGAGGAAAAAGGTGGAAAACAGGAGCGGGGGGGGGGTGGTGGAACTGAGTTCCTGTTCACCACAAGTGACTGCATAGCCACTGATTTTGAAAGGCATAAGAAGGTCATATCCTATCTGAAAAAAAGAACAAAAATTCCATTGTGCCCACATTTTCTAAAGCCTCTGCAGTTGCAGCCCCTGTCTCGAGCAGGGCAACCTCTCATTGTGTTGAAAAATGTGAATCCTTGCTTCTTTATTTTTTCAGCCAAGAAGTCTCATTTCAACTTGACATTTGTAGTTTTCCTTTTCCAAGCTGTTTCCAACCTTTTCAAAAAGGCATTTCCTTGCTTAGATACCCTACATTTAAATATAGTCTGAATCCCAGTAGCCAAAGTAAAATCCTGTTCAATTAGAAGAGGTTTTGTCTTCTACATTTTTGAGTCTCCAGAGCCAAGTCAATATTTTCCCACCAAATTTTTGTCCCTTTTACCTGCACTAACTAAAAAAAGTAAAGGTTAAATCTCTCAGTTCAACAATTCCACTGATTCCAGCTGCTAACAAAAGGAGCAGAAGCTGCCTCTTCAGAACATCCAAAAACCTGTGTGTTGCAAAGCACAACTTCTGTACAGGGAGATCAAATGATGTTCCCCCAGTTAATGAGTCTGTATTGCAATGATGTCATATTGATACTCAATCCTAGGGCATCACTGGTCCCCCTGGTCCTCCTGGCCCAGCTGGCAAAGATGGTCCTAGAGGTCTGCGTGGTGATGTTGGTCCAGTTGGCCGTACTGGTGAACAAGGTATTGCTGGCCCACCTGGTTTTGCTGGTGAGAAAGGTCCATCTGGAGAGGCTGGTGCTGCTGTAAGTTCATATCTCTTAATGTTTCTCTTCCTCCAAATGTCCTGACTTCTGAGATATTCTGGTACCCACACATTTAGCAAAGTTTCTAAGTAGAAGCTCCACTGAGAATCAGGAAATTGCTTATAGACACATTTGACAAACATGCTGTGACAAAGTGAACCTGACCTCTGAGTCAGGATTTCCTCTCATTTACTTTTTTCTTGTGGTGATTTGCATCTTTTCTCTGCAAGTAGCCCAAATGAAAGCAACAAGGCCAAGAAGTTGCTCCTTGGGCTGAGAAAGGGAATCAAAGCCTCCTGCTCAGACACTTAGCTTTGTGGATGGATAAAAGGCAGAGCATATGAACATAGATTCAGAGCTAACTCATTTCTGCATCACAAACTCACATGTGTGAGGATCACACAAAGTTTTCTGTGGCCAGGTTGGCTTAGAGTTATGTAAATTAATTAACTCTGAGTGTCTTTAATCTAGAATTGATGGGGGGTTTACAGCCAGACACATTTCTGTCTCATGGAAGTGTGCGCTCATGTGAATTAGCACTCTATTGCTTCTCAATTAAATATTATAGACATATCTTGGCAGAGGGATGGAACAAGGCAAGAGGGTCCCTTCCAACCTATACCATTCTATGATTCTCCTGTGATCTGCAGAAGCTGCTGCTAAGAATGAAATCTTGTGTCATTGTCAGGCATGGATATTAAAATGTTGTAGGTGACAACTGAAAAGTTGCCTTTTTCTGTCCAGTATAAAGCAAGACACTTTCCAATGTTTATGTTCTAATCTAACTTCAATTATGAAAAGCAATTGAACTTGTAGGCTTGACTGTAAATTAGATAATAATTTAGGGTAATCTGTTAGGCCTGGTTTAGCATCACATATGCTCAAATTTCAAGGACATGAAGAAGTCATCAAATTAAACTTGACTTTTCAAATGGTCAGTAAGGGTTGTCTGGAGATGTCAAGATATCACCTAGATATCTTCTAAGGCTGTTTCATGATCTCTCAGGTGACCTGTCTCTTTGCTAGAGAATCCTCTCACAATGTCATCTTCTCTCACTGAATGCTCCAGCATTCACTGGAGAGTTACAGTAAGAATTATTAAATATTCTGGGTTTAATGCATTACCCAGTGGTGTTGAATGGGAAAGGTTAAGAACATGTGTCTAGTGTTGTTCAGACAGTGTTTTCACTGGAAAACAGTTGTGAGGGGAGTACAACCAGCATCATAATTTCACAGACCTTTAGCTTTGGAGTTTCAAGTGTTACAGCTTGGTTGCAGCTTCTTGCATGCACTGACACACACTGAGAGCTTTGGAAAGTAGTTCTTGTAGAGCTAAACAAGTGAGAGATTTGGAGGTCCATAAGAATTGTTTTCTTTCTTAATATAAATAATATTCTTTTTTGCCATAGGGTCCTCCTGGTACCCCTGGTCCTCAGGGTATTCTTGGTGCTCCTGGTATCCTTGGTCTGCCTGGCTCTCGGGGAGAACGTGGTCTTCCAGGCATCTCTGGAGCAACAGTGAGTATATGAGTAGTTAATAACTTTAATTTATGACCAGTTAATAGATTAAAAAGAAAAGTGTAAAAAAGAAGGCTGAAGTCTCTTTTTATGGGAAGCTAAGGTAAAGGAGATATAGATTCTGCTGTTGCCATTGCTGCTGCTAACAGAGGCTATGGACCTAACAGCCTTGGAGCAGTGGCAAAAGTTGTTGCTTGCTGCAGACAAAGAAGACTTGTGTCTGCAGGTGGGCATGGTTTTTGAGTGGTCTTAGAGGCTTCTGATAGAAAAAGTAGAAAACTTAGAAAGAAGCTAGTATTTGGCATAGTTAGGTCTGTTTCTTGTGTCCTGCTTCTTTTTCACTTCCAGGATGGATTGCAGAGAAATGTTTCTCTTAGATATAGCCCAAAGGTTCTGTAAGACTGGTGTGTGTTGTACTGTAATGTCACATTTTCTTAAGACTGATTTGTGTTGTATTATAATGTCACATTTTGTTACCACTGTTCCTGTATTAGGGTGAACCAGGTCCCTTGGGTGTTTCTGGTCCTCCTGGTGCCCGTGGTCCCTCCGGTCCTGTGGGTTCTCCTGGTCCAAATGGTGCTCCTGGTGAAGCTGGTCGTGATGTAAGCTATGTCTTATTTCCTCTCCAGAATTGCATTTATTTTATTCTGAGCCAAAGACAAATACACAGAAATCGTGGATGGCACCTGGAGGCTGTTCAGCCTGCAAACTTATGTCTTCTGGTGTCTGCAGGGAAAACTGTAGCGGGATTCTAATAGACATGGATTCCCATCCTCAACTAGATGACAGATTCTTCAAGGCACAAGTTGTGTCTGCAGTCACTGTCAGGATCTTTTGACTAGTCACTTAATTGCCAAGAAATACAGAGTAGGGGGAAAGGTTTTTTTCTGAGTTGGAGATGTGAAAAAATGGTGCATTCCAGAGGATGAAGCTTTGGCTAGGGAGAAGAATAGCTTAGGGAAGCTCATTACCAGCACCTTAGATGCAGTGTACATACACACCTTTAGGGAAGTATAAAACCATACTTTATAGAAGTATAATAAGATATATTTTAGGAAAGCATAAAAATCAGTTTTACTGGAGGGATCTGGTGGTTGGTGATATTAAAGACAAAGTGATTTTTAACTTAAGGCTGACTCAGAAGGCACACGAAGCACATCACACAAAATGTTGATATTCAGTTACTGGAGTCCCAACAAAACAGATACACTTCAGCATTGTGGCTCAACAACAGAATGTTTCCTGCTGTGCATTCCCTCACCAGAAAGTGTAAAGCAGGTTTATAAGATAGGATGTAACAGGTTTGACAGAACTTGGTGTGACAGGCACTGCTGGACTACAGAGATCAGTGAAGGTGAAGACACAATGGAGGACCTGAGTCCTGTGCAGGAGGAGGAATGTGGGGAAACTGTAGTTGGACAAATTGCTCCCTCTTGATTATTTGGAGGAGAGGGCCCTGCTCCCAGATCTTCACAGAGCAGCAAATTTACCCATCCAATTAGCAGTTCACCTTGAAGAAGGGTATCCATCCGGTGGCCATACAAGACTCATGCTTTAAGAACAGTTTAAAGAACACGTTAATACATTGTCTTAGTATCATAGTATCATTCAGGGTTGGAAGGGACCACAAGGATCATCTAGTTCCAACCCCCCTGCCATGGACAGGGACACCCTACACTAGATCAGGCTGCCCAGAGCCTCATCCAGCCTGGTCTTAAACACCTCCAGGGACAGGGCCTTGACCACCTCCCTGGACAACCCATTCCAGGGCTTCACCACTCTCACGGTGAAGAACCTCCTCCTCACATCTAGCCTGAATCTCCCCACCTCCAGCTTCTTGCCTTTTATCTCTTTAGGATAACCATATGAAGCTTTCTCCTGTCAGGGAAACCCATTTGATAATCTGAAGTGTTGTTGATACAGGACTCCTGCAAGTCCTGAGACTAACAGGATTTCAAAGAGATCAGTGAATTGTAGTTACAAAGAAATAAACTTTCTTCTGCTCAGGGAAAAGGTTTGCTGGTGATCACAGTGGAACAGCTGACCTGAAATTAACATTCACCAAGGAAGCCATTTGAGGACAACAAAGTAATTTAGCTGTCACTACTGTTTAAATCCTTTTTTCACCACTGCCATTTTCCATCCAAAAAGAAGGTCTCAAATTTACAGGAGTGCAAGCTAGATGAAGACCACCATTGTCTCGACCTTTTCATTTAAATACTGCAATTTGCCTCTACACTGAGCTTGTAAAACCTGAAATATTTTAAAACCATCATATTTACCTGAGGAAGAGTTTGTAATCCTCAAGATTTATGCTGTCTCATCTCACTATCTTCTTATTCTCAGCAATTAGACTGAGAAACAGTTCTGTGCAAGATGAAGGTTGATGGAATCTAATATATTTTCAGGGAAATCCTGGGAATGATGGTCCTCCAGGCCGTGACGGTGCTCCTGGCTTCAAGGTAACTTCTTTTTTCCTTACATTTCGTAATCATGGAAGAAATACTCCAATGTGTGTAAGTCAGCAGTAACACACTCTCTCCTTTTGCATTCCTCTGTTCCCAGGGTGAGCGTGGTGCTCCTGGTAGCCCTGGTCCCAGTGGTGCTCTGGGTGCTCCCGGTCCTCATGGCCAAGTTGGTCCTTCTGGAAAGCCTGGAAACCGTGGTGATCCTGTAAGTTGATGAGACCTTAATTTTTTTTGATTGACACAGGACTAACACCCATCATATATATACACATGAGACATCAAACCTCTATAGTATGTGGAGTCTCCTTCACTGCCGGCATTCAAAACCCACCTGGATGCATTCCTGTGTGACCTGCTCTAGGTGATCCTGCTCTGGCAGTGGGGTTGGACTGGATGATCTTTCCAGGTCCCTTTCAACCCCTACCATTCTGTGATTCTGTGACAATTGCTATCTGCAGAGATGTATTTAGCATAGAACCTTTTTTAGGTACAATATACAGCACTGACATTTTTCTATGCCTCTTTCAGGGTCCTGCTGGTGCTGTTGGTCCTGCTGGTGCTTTTGGTCCAAGAGGTCTTGCTGTAAGTCTGATTTCTAAATACATCACCACACTGATGCAAGGAGAGAAAACATGCTTTATTAATAAAACCTCATGACTCTGCTCAAGATATGGGCCCAAAAATTAGTGCTTAGGGACCTGTAAATATTTCTAGACCTAGGATCTCAGTCAGGGTTCTCTCTAAGGAGACCAGTCCTGAAGCTTTTGGGGCTGACATTCCTCCTGGGTGGGTTAAGGGGGTGTATATAAATATATTGGGGCAACCTATGACATAATACAGCTCATGCTTAATTCTTGCTTTGACACTGGTATATACTTGACACCTGTATCCCTTCTAGGGCCCACAAGGTCCACGTGGTGAGAAAGGTGAACCTGGTGATAAGGGGCACAGAGGTCTGCCTGGCTTGAAGGGACACAACGGATTGCAGGGTCTTCCTGGTCTTGCTGTAAGTAAATGATTTTCAGGATTTTGGATATAAAGAGCAAAATTAAAAAAGAAAATAAGGTCACCCTAGTGTGGAATTCTATATGCACAACCCAGCATGTTCATGCCACTGACTGCACTCTGTGCCTTCTTTTAGAGGCCAGAAGATTCTCTTTAGTACTCAGTCCTCTTCCAGAAAACAACTTTTGATACTGCCATTGATAGTTGGCTTTAGAGCTGGGATTGCCATTAGCTACCCTGAAACTTGGACTGCATTTGGATAGCACAGAATTCAAAGAGCTCTGCCTTTTAATACTACTTCTATTATTTTTAGGTTTTCTTTTCTTTATATCCCCTTAGGAACTTGTATTTTAAACCCCTCTCTGAAACTCCGAAGAAACAATATAGATACTTTTAGAGGTTATCCCCTTAAGCACTTCTTCACACTTTCTCTCCTTCCTCCCCAAAATGGGCATTTTATACCCCAACTCCACTAATAAATGCCACTAGTCCTAGATTCCCATCCTCTGAGCCCAAATACACATCCTGACTGTAGCTCCCTCCTGAATCACGCCAATACAAATGTGTGCTGCTGCAATTTTTTTGACTGCATCTCTTCCAATAGGGCCAACATGGTGACCAAGGTCCTCCTGGTAACACTGGTCCTGCTGGCCCAAGGGTATGTGGATTTAAGAGCATGTTCAAACAACTCTCCCACTCCTTTTGTGCAACATAAAGATGTGCACTCCCATTTATATCAGTCTCTGGTTGTAGTGTTTTCTACTCCAATTAAACTGAGTTTCCTTTTAGGGTCCACCTGGTCCTTCTGGTCCTCCTGGTAAAGATGGTCGCAATGGTCTCCCTGGACCTATTGGCCCCGCTGGTGTGCGTGGCTCTCACGGTAGCCAAGGCCCTGCTGTGAGTATAACCTCCTTTGTTTTTTTCCCAGTTGATTTAATACATTTGAGTCACCATGACAAGAAAATTACTTCAAAAGCCTCAGAGTTTAGGAAAAGATGTGGGTTTGTTTAGTTAACAAAACCAAACCAACACTAAAACTTCCAAATGTCTGTTACTGAATATTAAATATTTCCCTAAGAGGCCTAACTTGAAGTCCTTGTTCATGCCTTATAACAGCTAAAGGGTGAGTGACAGGAGGATGGAGCCAGAGTCTTCCCAGTAGTGTCCAGTGGCAAGACAAGGGGCAGTGGGCACAAGCTGGAACAAAAGGTTCCACTTCAAACACAAGGAAAAAATTCTTCACTGTGAGGGTGGCAGAGCACTGGTCCAGGCTGCCCAGAGGTTGTGGAGTCTGCTTCTCTGGAGGCATTCAGAACGTGCCTGGAAATGTTTCTGTGACACCTACTCTAGGTGATCCTGCTCTAGCAGGGGGATTAGACTAGATGATCTTCAGGAGTCTCTTCCAACCCCTACCAGTCGGTGATGGATAGGCAGAAAGTACAAAAAGATGTAGTAGTACTGCACTGTAAATCTACTGCTTGAGCCCATGGCAGTCACCACAGGGCACGTCCATATGGAATCATAGAATCAGTTTGGTTGGAAAAGATCTTTAAGATCATGGAGTCTAGCCATAGATCTAGGAGTCAAACCTTATCTGCTGCCTCAGATTAGAGCTCAGGGTACCAGGAGTTAAGCAGAGCTATGCACGTGTGGAAGCACTTAATTGGAAGAAACATGTCTAATGGAATGCTTCTTATCTTTTGCTTCTGAAAAACTTTAGGGTCCTCCTGGTCCTCCTGGCCCTCCTGGTCCCCCTGGCCCCAGTGGTGGTGGCTATGAAGTTGGCTTTGATGCAGAATACTACCGGGCTGATCAGCCTTCTCTCAGACCCAAGGATTATGAAGTTGATGCCACTCTGAAAACACTGAACAACCAAATTGAGACCCTGCTGACCCCAGAAGGCTCCAAAAAGAACCCAGCTCGCACCTGCCGTGACCTGAGACTGAGCCACCCTGAATGGAGCAGCGGTATGGTGGTGGCAGACTTGCCCTTTCTGGCTCAGGGAATACTTCCAGTTCTGCTTTCTTTCCTGAAAGGTTTCCTTGGCCGCCCAGTGAAAATACTAAATGGCCATTGACAAAGTTTTCCATGTCTCCACTGAAAACAGATATGAGGACATTCTTTAAAGTTCTTTGTAGCTATTGCTGTGTGATTAGTACAATATTACTTATTTTTAGACACAAACATACTTAAGTCTATCAAATATAGTTTCATGTACATTAAGAACCTAAAATACGTATTTATCTCATCTTGCCATCTTAATATTGTACCTAGTTGATTTATTTCTGGCTTCTCTCCTTAAGCATGCTGATCTAGTGGAAGGTGTCCCTACCATGGCAGGAGGGTTGGAACTACATGATCTTTAAGGTCTCTTCCAACCTAACCCATTTTCTTTCTGAGTTCCTTAATCAAGAAGGTGAATGCAAATGTTTGGCCAAGTGAACTATTTGATTTCTTTCCTCAATGGCAGGCTTCTATTGGATTGATCCTAACCAAGGCTGCTCTGCTGATGCCATCAGAGCCTACTGTGACTTTGCTACTGGTGAGACTTGCATCCATGCCAACCCTGCCAATATTCCTGCTAAGAACTGGTATGTCAACAAGAATCCCAAGGACAGGAAGCACGTCTGGTTTGGTGAAACCATCAATGGTGGCAGCCAGGTAAGTGATGTATGGCAGGAAGATTGTTTCCTACAGAGCTGAAGAATTCCCAACTCACTGACTCTCAGCAAGCAAACACATAAATTCAACACTCTTAGGGGAGAAATGTGAAAAAGGGAATTACCTTTTATTCCAAGGGGACAGAGCTTCAGTTCTGTTTTGGATTACAATTTGCTGGAAGGATTTCTCCTTCTCCCTCCTCTTCTACCCTATTGTGGAAGAGTTCTGCCTTTTAGCTACATTATCTCATGTCTGGTTTTCAACCTACCTCCTACTAAATTCACTGGATGCTCTTTAGCTCTGGAGTTGCAACAGACAAGTGACTGCAGACCTATGTGGTTATTTTCCTAACCTTCCTAGAGCAAACATCACACAGTTCCATTACAGGCACCCATCTTTCCTCAGCAGCACAAATGACCAGGTCTCTTTCTGTTTTTCAGTTTGAATACAATCATGAGGGTGTGACCTCAAAGGATATGGCCACCCAACTTGCCTTCATGCGTCTATTGGCCAACCATGCCTCCCAGAACATCACCTACCACTGCAAGAACAGCATTGCCTACATGGATGAGGCAACTGGCAACCTGAAGAAGGCTGTTATACTGCAGGGATCCAATGATGTCGAACTGCGAGCTGAAGGCAACAGCAGATTCACTTTCAGTGTCCTTGAGGATGGCTGCTCTGTAAGTAATGCAGAAACCACAGGCACCATGGTTGCTCCTGCTTAAGCATGTGATTAGGGAGATAGAGTTGTGCTTTCATTCAGAACCAAGTTGCCAATCAGACCAGCAAAGTTTTACCCAGTGAGGATGAGCAGCCTACAAACCCTCCTGGAGACTTCCAAAACCTGCCTGGACACATTCCTGTGTAACCTGTTCTAGGTGAACCTGCTTTAGCGGGGGAGTGGACTAGATGATCTCCAGAGGTCCCTTCCAACCCTCACCATTCTGTGATTCTGTGAAACCCAGCCATACCAAGGCCTGGGCTACAAACAAATCCTACTTTGTACTGAGCAGTGGGGAAAACAGAAGAAAAAGAGGGAGCAAAACTTAATTTGTTGAACACTGAGGAGAAAATAGTGTGCAATCTCTAGGGAGAGCAGGGTCTTCTTTATGAGGGTGGCAAGACTCTGGAATGGATTGTCTGGAGAGGTTGTGGATGCCCCCTCCCTGGAGATGTTCAAGGCCAGGTTGGATGTGGTCTTGAATAACCTGCATCCCTGCTCATGGGAAGGAGGTTGGATTCTGTGATCTCTGAGGTCTCTTCCAGCCTAGGCCATTCTATGATCTTTAAGGCCTGAAAAAGCTGGTCAGGGTTCTCTGAGGATTTAACATCAGTGTGAATAAAGTGGTAGTTTATGTAGAGCACCACAAATGTGACTTCAGAAGAGTAAGTACTTTCAGTATCAGAGATGTCAATAGCTTGCTGTGGGTTTCTGATCTGTGAACAACGGCAGCAAGATTAACAAGAAATTCTTTCAGAGATGATCCATTCAGGTGAGCCAATTTTCAATCCTATGAACAAGGCAGTAACAATTGTTATTAATCTTCTCTTGCAGAGGAAGAATAATGAATGGGGCAAAACAATCATTGAATACAGAACAAACAAACCATCTCGCTTGCCCATCCTTGACATTGCACCTTTGGATATTGGCGGCGCTGACCAAGAATTCGGTTTGGACATTGGCCCAGTCTGTTTCAAATGAATGAACTAAAATTAACTTAAAGCCTCTCCCAAATTATTCTCTTGTCATTTCTTTTTGTAATGAAAGCTGACTCCTTCCATTTCTTCTGTTCATCTACTTGCTTAAACTCTGGGCGAAAGAGAAGGAGAAGAATTGATTGGAGCACTGTGCAATGAAATTTAATACCAGCCCCAAAAGAACTTGGAAGTCTCTCAAGATTTAACACCTTACTTTGGGAAATGTCAACCTTTGTAAAGAGAAAGTAAAAAAAAAAATAATTAAAAAAAAAAAAACCAAAATAAAAAAATTCTGAAAGTTTGCACCACTTGTGGCCTTTGAATATCTTCCACAGAGGAAGTTTAAAACCACAACTCCCGAAGGTTTAAACTACCTCATGCACTCAGTCGTGTGACCCACATCTTTTGTAGGTACTTCTGAGGTACCTTG
The DNA here is from genome assembly GCF_026170545.1 of Melanerpes formicivorus. Classification (NCBI taxonomy): domain Eukaryota; kingdom Metazoa; phylum Chordata; class Aves; order Piciformes; family Picidae; genus Melanerpes; species Melanerpes formicivorus. The sequence continues at coordinate 6,854,885 of NW_027142387.1, forward strand.
AGTTCCACTCCAAATGCAGTGGTGTGAATTGCATTCCTATAACCAAGTCTCTTTCCAGTACTTGAACTTTGATGGTGCTAGCAGCATTTCAAGTGTCACTTCTCTGTTTCTTTGAAGTCTGCCTCACAACTTAGAATGTCCTGTCTCACCCCAGCTTAAGCATGTGGATCATTTTTCCTCATCTTTTGTCTTCTTCCTCCAAAATCAGGTGCTTCTCCTTTCAGATCTCATTTCCACCTTAAACGATGGCTAAAATCCCAAACAATTGCCATTTCTCAAAAAAAAGAAAGAAAGAAAGAAATTGTATTTTGTATATGTGAGATTTTTAAATAAATTGTGGAAAAAGATTAATGAAATAAAGCATGTCCAGTGTTCCAAAAGAAGCTACTCAGTGAGTTAAGTTACTTGGTTAGAGACTCAATTTACAAGATGTTGGCATTACTGCAGCTACCTTAGCCCACCGCTGTAAGGCATTGGCTTAGAGCATTCTTTTCAGTATTCAGTATCACTAAGGTTGGAAGAGACTCAGATATTGCTTACAACTGCCCTGAGGGTGTGATTGCCTACTTGGCTCTTCATTTCAACAGCACCTTCTGAAAAGCCCACAAGAAACTCAGCAATTCTGTGGCTCATAGTTCAGAAGCAGAAATAATTCCTTTTTGTAATTGCTAAGCTTGGATTAATGACTGGAAGAAGGATCATCTTCCTATTTGAAGGTAGAAGGGAAGTTAAGTTTCTGTCTTGCACACCAAGATAGTTCCTTGGTGTTGAGAGAGTTGTGCTGGCTGATGCTGTGCTGTAATTAGTAGAACTGTGCCTGCATGCCTTGGAAATTATGTGCAAAAGTCCATGCAAAGAATCTCCAGTGTCTCCTCAGGAAGGTCAGGGTTTGTCAGGCTCTTATCATCCATGCAAGGAATCTCTAAATTCAGTTGTCTGCTCAGGAAGGTCAGGGTTTGTTAGGCCCTTACTCATTTGGTTCTATAGGAGACAACAGAACTATCTGCTGTTGCTAACCTTAATACTTTACTATCACAAAAAGCACCAGGAGAAGGAAAGACTGTTCTTATCTGAGGCCTTTCCAGAGACTGCAAGTCCAACAGCCTTGAGTTTGGAATTGGGAAGGTGCTCAGAACACAAGCATTTAAATAAATACCATTTATTCTAGTAATTCAGTAGTTACTGGCACACCACATTGAAGCACCATCTTATAAAAGTATATCTATTTCATTTTCTCTTGCTGCTTTCAAGCACTGAAATTGGTTCTTTGGGTGAAATGAAACAAGTGTTCTCAGCTGCTCATTCTCCAGGCCCTTAGTGAAAGAGCAAAAGCAGCTTCTCCTCCATTTCCGTAGTGCATAGTGCACCACCTGTTGACTTAGATACCAATTACTAGCACCTGAAAAGTGTTTTTCCTTCTTTTTTTTTAAACTTGTATTCACTTCTATGGTTACTATCCAAATCTTCTGAGTTGCCCATGGCCAAGGGTATCCTAAGGGCTATTTCTGCCAAATGTCAACATCACAATTCAACCTAAAGATAGATTAACTTAATAGAACAACATCCATCTAAAACAGAAAAGCTCTTGGCAGCAAACTGTGGTCTACTCTGGATAGACAAGACTCAAGACAACAATAATTTAGCCTTTTAGTTGTCAGGTTCTCTGAAACATCAGATGCAAATGTACCTGATGAATATCTCCCCAGTGAAGCAAATGGTTGTTAACATGCTGCTTGTGATTCAGCTAGCAGTCTCCTGCCATCACCTCCCAGCAAAGGTACTGCTGTTAAATGATCGTTTTAGGTGTACAGGGCATTTGGTAGTGATCTGCAACAAGTCAGGGCAGAAAGAATTCACTTTACAGAGGAACTACAGAACTGGATTCTTTCTGTTTGGCCAGACCTACAATATTGCTAATGTTACGTGGACATAGAAGGCAGAGTGGAAGGAGGCTGAAGATGCCACCTCACAGTTGTCTCTTTCCTCCTTTCTATCTTCCTGACAAATCCCTAGATGTGTACTCGGCTCCCATGGTCAGGGCCTTTGAACACACTCTGTTCTCACCTTTCACCAGCTCTCTCATTTAGACTGGAATCACTCTGGACTGTTTAATTTTATCTTAATCCACAACAAGGTTTCAACTTTGTCCTCCTGTTGTCTGCCTGCAATTCTGAAAAGGTGAAAAATTATTTTGGCAAGGCAGAGAAACCTTGTCTTGAGGGGTAAGTGGAAGCCATTAACAACTGCACCCATACCAGAGCAAATCATTCACAACCACTAGATTAGCCTCCAGACCTCAGGGGGGGACTTGGGCATCATCAGGCTTTACACAAATATAAGTATAGGTTTAACATGGGGTTCAAAATGGGAAGCAAACGTCTTTGAGGTGAGAGTGGGTTTGGATCACCTCTCATCACTGATGGAGAGCACAAATTGCCACAGCAGAAGACAGCAATCAGGTTTCGTTCAGAAATGTCACTGTTCAAGGCTCTTACTATGACAACACATCAGCTGTAGCATTTGTTGGGTGCTTGATATGAACCTCTGCATCAGGTTCCTGAAACGTTCACAGTAGGAGTGAAGAATATTTTCCCTCCATATTAGAGTCGAAGTAGAATCACAGAATGATAGAATTATTTGATTTGGTTTGGGTTGGAAGGGATCTTCAGAGGTCTCTTCTGGGTTTTTCAGCTGGTCTTTTGCACTTAGACCAAGGCCAGCTGACTTTTTACCAGCTAATTGTCTGCTTCCTGCTCTCAGATTGATCGGATTGGTAGAGTTTTGCCTTCAGCTTTGAAACCAGTACTTTGATTGCCTCTTTCCTAGTGTTCAGATCCTTATGCTCCAGCAGTATAGAAAGGAAGACCTCTCACAAGGATTAAATTCTTGCTTATACCATGAAAACAGGCAGGTGGGCAGTGGAGAGAGGGCACAAACAGTTTTCCCTGCGAGAGAGGGGATGATTCATGACATGAGGGAGCTACTGAAGGACACAGGCTTCATGGTTTCACTGCATGTGGATTGGTCCTGGTTTTAGGCTTTAGCTGTTACCAAAGTGTGCCCAGGGGTTTTAAAGCTGGCAGCACGCACCAACAGCTGGCCTGCAGCTTCCAACTCAGCAGGCTTTTACACAGGATGTCTGGAAGCGGGACAACTGCTCAGCTCTCAGCTCACTCTTAAATGACGAATCCTTGCTAAGCCCAAGGTGCACAGCAGCCCGTGCTGATATTTTGTTTACACTTCAATGTCATAAAATTGCTGTTGGAACATCGTAGGCACAGTGGAGCTCACAGCCACCCACAAGAGCACAGACAAACAGGTGTGACAGAACAATGTGTACCCTAGGGAAGTGTGCTGCTTAAATTAAACTCATTCTCTGTAATTCCACCATGTAAATATTTTAGTCTATTAATCTGCTGTTGACACTTCAGCAAATTAGTGTTTTAATGAGCCTCAGGCTAATAAAAAAAATTGGTGTCCAAAGTTTCATGCAATCATAAGATCATAGAATGGTTTAAATTGGAAGGGACCTTCAAGATCATCTAGTTCCAACCCCCTTGCCGTGGGCAGGGACACTAGATCATCTTGCTCAAGGCCTCATCCAACCTGCCTGTGAATGCTGCTTGGAGCCTCCATAGCTTCTCTGGGCAACTTGCTCCAGTGCCTCACCACCCTCGTGTGGAAAAATTCCTCCTGATGTCACAACTCAATAAAGCTGCTTCTAGAGTGATACCATTCCCCTTTGCCTTTCATTCCATGCCTGTCAAAAGTTTCTCTCCCGCTGTCCTGGTAGCCCCCTTCCAATGCTGCAAAATCTAGCCTAAAGTGGCCTTCTTTTTGAAACTTAATCACCCCAACTCTCCCAGCTTGTTCCCATAGCTGAGGTGCTCCAAAAGCCCCTCCGCTCATCATCATCCAGACCTGCTCCAAACAATCTAACCATTCCACCTCCTCTTGTTGGGGCTGGATCAGAGAAGAGTTTGGCGTGAAAGGAACCTTAAATTAAAGGTCTATCAAGACTACAATCCCTCTACCGTCGGCAGAGGAAAGGAGCAGTAGTCGTCCCTGGGTGGGCTCGAACCACCAACCTTTCGGTTAACAGCCGAACGCGCTAACCGATTGCGCCACAGAGACTCCTGCTGGCAGTTTTGTGTTAACACCCAAACGCGCTCACCGATTGTGCCGCAGAGACTCCTGCTGGTGGCTGTCTTCTAAGGAAAATTATTTTCCATCGCTGCTCATTCACCCTTCGTTTGGCCTTTTATTTAGCCAAATGCCTTTTGTGACATCAAACTCTATGTCTGTCCAGTCTCAAGGATCACACAGTTTAGTTTCCTGGCAAGGAAGTCCACCATCGGGCATTATCTGAGCCTCTTCATCATGTGCTTTCCTCGGTTTTGTCTCCTTTGCTCTTCTCCTTGCTGAGTTTTGCTCGGTTGCTGATTGCTAACTGTTTTGATTTGGATTAAATTAACGAGGCGGGAATTGTAAAACTATAGTTGTCTTTTTTTCCCTGAAACCCCCACCCCAAAATTATGTACAAACTAGTTAGATTTTATTTATAGGTTCTGTTTGGTCGTGAATTCTACAATGATGCTTATGGGCAACTTTAGTACAATTTACAGAGTTCAGAGAATGGGAAAGGCTAAGCCACAAAATAGCTTCACCCTACCCCTTAGGCAAAGCCAAGGAGAACGCCGGTTGTACTCACCAGGGCGGAGCAGGAATTTGGAGATGGTCCCTAGGGATCTCTTCGCTGGCAGGCTCCAGAACCGCCAGTTTGTAATCCAATGTGTGGATCGCGTGGCACAGATCCAAAGGGAAAGGGACCCACCAAAATCAAAGTGTGCTTGGACACAGCTGCCACGAGGGAAAACTCCTGCAGCAGCGCTGTCTGAGCAGTGCAAGGGAAGCCACACTGCCGGCCTGTGCCAGCCGACAGCCGCAGTGTTACGGCAGGCAGGGTCACTCCAGCGGCAGGCAGGGAGCAGGACCCAGGGCAGGCAGGTCCGGGGAGAAGCCAGGTCTGAGTGCTCATCTCTCCAATTTTGCCACGAATCCAGAGCGAGAGCAGAGTGAGTCCAAAATGAGCGCCAAAAGTGATAAAAAAAAAAAAACAAAAAAACAAAAAAAAAAAACACCCAAAACCAAAAAACCCAGACGTCCAAAATGAAAGCGCCCAAACGAGAGGGCCCAGCCCGCTTTCTGCCCACTCTAAGATTTCCCTAGACGGTGTATCCAGTGCCAATATATCCTGGGTCTGAAGAACACAGCCAATCACAGCTCCGAACCCCAGCACGGGCTTCCCCCCACAGGTGAATACCTGTGAGGGGCTTCAGCTCCCGGTGGGATGAATGTTCCCCAGGGGGAGGGGAAGGCAATTTCACTCCTTTGTCTTCCCCTATCAAACCTCCACTGATGGAGGTGGGAGAAGGGGGATTTGGAGCACCCCGTAACACTAACCACACTTACAGGCTCCAGGCTTTGAGAACTGAACAGTATCAGTAAGCATGAGCCATGAACGAAGCTGTAAGAGCAGGTGCCTTGTGGAAACCCAGACCTAAAAAGTTCATGGAATGATAGAATGCATCGGGTTGGAAGAGACCTTTAAAAGCCTTCTAAGTCTACCTCCCCTGAAGTAAGCAGGGACAGCCCCAATGAAATCACGCTTCTCACAGTCCCATCAAGTCTGAGCCCCCACCACCTCTCTGAGCAACCTGTGACAGTGTTCCACCATTCCATTAAGAAGTAAAGAACTTCTTAATGTCTAATCTAAATCTACTGTTCTAGTTTAAAATCATGGCTGCTGATCCAGGTGCTCCACGCCTTTGTAAACAGTCCCTCCCCAGCTTTCCTGTAGCCCCCTTCAGGTACTGGAAGACTGCTCTAAAGCAGTCCCCGGAGTCTTCTCCAGGTTGAACAGACGCAACTCTCTCAGCCTGTATTCATGGCAGAGGTCTGATTATTTTGGTGGCCTCCTCTGGACACCCTCCATTTGGTCCATGTCCTTCTTGTGTTGACAGCCCCAGGGTACTCCAGAGTACTCCAGGTGAGGTCTCACCAGAGCAGAGTGACAAAGTTACCTCTTTTGATCTGCCAGCCATGCTGCTTTTGATGCATCCCAGGATGCCACTGGCCATCCTAGAGCAGAAAGAAGAGTGAAAGCTATCCAAGGAGCACTAGGAAACAAATAACCATCTTCAGTAACTCCAAATCTGTACACTTTGGAGTTTACCTGCTACTTTTGTTTTCCTCTCTTCTTGAGAGAATAAACCTGAACACATTAAAATAGTAGAGAGTTATTATTATCTAAAAACATTGCTGATAAAGTGAATGATTTAAGGGACTGGATTTAATAAAGCTTATATGGTGACAGTAGTAAAGATATTGGTTGAGTGGAAACTGGGCAATCATTGAATAGCTAGTAACAGCACACATCAGAAGAATACTCAGGACTCGAGAACCTGGACATGAGCTAACAGTGTGCACTTGCATCATCCTGGGCTGCATCAAACGCAGTGTGACCAGCAGGTCGAGAGAGGTGATTGTGCCCCTCTGCTCTGGTGAGACCTCACTTGGAGTGTTGTGTCCAGCCCTGAAGCCCCCAGCACAAGAGAGACAAAGACCTGATGCAGAGCGTCCAGAGGAGGGTCACCAAGATGATCAGAGGGATGGACCGACCACCTCTCCTGTGGGGCCCAGAGCCCAATCCCTCTGCCAGAGAAGGGTCACCCGGAGTAAATCACACAGGAACGTGTCCAGGTGGGGTTTGAATGCCTCTAGAGAGGGAGACTCCACAACCTCTCTGGGCAGCCTGCTCCAGCGCTCTGCCACCTCCAAAGTGATTTTTTCCCTTATGTTTACGTGGAACCTCCAGTCTTCCAATGTGTGCCCTTTGCCTCTCGTCCTGTCACTGGACACCACCGCCAAGAGTCTGTGTCCATCCTCCTTCAGAGCGACAAGTGTTTAAAAATCGCATCAGCTGGGGAAAAGCTCACACTGCCCAGTGCCAGCAGCCGCGTACCGGGTCAAGGAGAGCCCTGCCCAGCAACTCCTTTACGGCACACGCTCAGGGGCGAGCCCCGGGGCCAACCCGGGGGACTCCGCCGCACCCCCCGGCGCGCAGCGGGGCGGGGAGCTGAGCGCTGGGGCCGCCCACTGGCGGCCCAGGGGAAGCCGCCGCGCTGAGAAGAGGGAGGCGGTAGCGGCTCCGCCCTGGCAGCGGGGTGTCGGGCTGCTCTCCGCCGCTCCGGTGGGGACGGCAGCGGCGGGGGCTGCCTTTGCCGTCAGCGGGGACCCAGTGCTGCCCCGCTGCGCCCGCCCGCTCCATCGCACGTTGTTGTCATGGAGGAGCCAAGATGGCGGCGCTGGCCTACACCGCGGGCAAGCGGGAGATCAACTACTACTTCAGCGTGAGGAGCGCCAAGGTGCTGGCGCTGGGCGCCGTCCTGCTCCTCACCGCCTGCCACGCCGCCTCCCGCCGCTATCGAGGTGAGGGGGCGGCCGCGGGTGCTGCACGGGGGGCCGCGGCTGGCGGGCAGCGGGAGGCGGAGCCCCGGGGACCGCGGCCGTGCAGGGAGGGCGACGGTACCCCCCGCCCGAAGCAGCTCTGGGGGCGACAGGAGTTCACTTGTCTCGGCGGGCTGGGGCGGTGCTGGCCGCTGCGGGAGGGAGCACGGGCAGAGCGGACGTTCGGCTGCCCCATCGCGGGCCCTGGCCCGTGGGTCCTGCAGGGCCCGGCCCCGGGGTCGCCGCAGGTTTTCCCGCCGCCCTGGTGAGGCCCCTCGGGGGCTGCGGCGAGGGGACGGTTTCACCCCAAGCACAGACAGACTCACAGGGCCTCGCCTGCGTGGTGTGTGGCAGCAGCACGGCTGCAGGTGAAGTTGCAGGGCTAGAGCGTGGCTTCTTCCCTGTGCCCTATACAGGATGATTAACGATCTTTACCTGGCAATTTGTGGTTGAAGTCTTAATTAGTGCAAGACTTAGTATAGGATTGTTGTATAAAAGTGAACCATTACCTCAAACATAAAATCCAGCCTCTGGTGGATGAAGCAAAATAAAGACGTGTTTGGTTTCATGTGTCGTTAGTGGCTGTGAACAAGCCAGGACCTGGAGACGAGCTGGTGAACCTGTCTGTTACCGGGGTGTTGGGAGATTTGTTGAGTACTCTTTCAGGTTGTTTTGGCCCTCAAGCTGTAAATCTTGGCATGATCTGTAAATGCTAATGTTAAAGGAAAGATCTTGTTTCCGGGCTAAAAAATGTGTGGGTTTTCTTGTGGGTAAACAAAAAAGTTGATCCAGAGAGAGCGATCACCACGGCTCTGTTTATTGGTAGGAGAACTGGTGTCATTGTTCTCTTAACACTTGCTGCCAGCGTCCTTGGAAGACTAGGCTGAGGCAGTTTATTATGGAAATGGGAAAGTGGGTAGGGGATCTTCGTGGATACAGTTCCCTACATTCAGCCCCTGGCTGGCCCATCAGTAAGTCTGATAAACTGACTAGTACCAAGTTGCAAGACACAGAAGAGTTTACTGAACTCTAGAGGAGCTCAAACGCTAAGTAATTGACTTCCCTGTTGTACTGTGTTTCTTAACGCAAATCAGTCACAAAAATTCGCAGGAGGGTGGTGAATGTAATGCTTTTTAACAGAAGGATTGCGCAACGAGCCCAAGAAAATAGGGAGTGCCATATCAAGCTGATTACAAGCAAACTGGAGTATGCATAAATGTGATATATTGCAGGAGAGTTAATGAGGGAGGTGAGTCACAAGTTGTAAATCTGCAGGCCTTTATGTAAGTTTATATGGTCTGTATAGATTTTCACAAAGCTTTTCATGGTTCCTTTCCCTAAGACTTTATATTTCTAAAAGTTATTATAGGGCAAGCATGAGGCTTTTCCCCTAACTGTTTAAAAGCTAGACCTTGGGTGAATAGTTACCAGGTTGAGGTCCTTTAAACAAATAATATTCAAAATGCAAAGGGTTTAGAAAAAGCAGGTGAAGCATTTGTAGTAGACAAAAGTTTTCAGGATAATTGAAAGCAGAGGTGCTCGAGATCATTCTGCAACCCTTAGGTGATCTTAAACATCTGAAATACAGCAGGTGTCAGGATATTTTTGGCAGTCAATCACACCCCATATGACTTCACTGTGGTTGCACAGCTGGAGCTAATCGGCACCTTGTTTTACTGTCAATGGTGTTGGTCAACCCTTCTTAGTAGTGATAGGATAGAGCTTGGAAAAATTTGTGGCAAGAGAGCAGCACAAATGACAGGGGAATGAAACAGCTGTCTGAAGTAAATAAAGTCTGTACCCTGGACAGAAAACTACTAACATGGTCTCCAATATTGTGAATTGCTGGGGGAAGGTAAATTCACGGCGATTGTGTCATTACACAAAAAGTACCAGCTGCAAAATGAAATTAGCAGAAATCAAAAGAAAGCACTTTCCTCCCACAAAGCCATTTTGAAATATTGGTAAGATTTTACACCAAAAGTGCCCCCCAAAGGATTATCCTGATTGACAGAGGGTAGCTGAGGTGGGGCTGCAAACATGCTGGGCTGGCAGCTCAGGTGTTCGTTCTAGTAAACCTTTTGCAGGATGGAGGATTGTTTTATTTGTGAGTAATTCTCGTGAGAGCATCATGGAGTGCAGACCTACCAAGCTTGGGTTATGAAATCAAGGCATGGAGTCCTAGAATTGTTTTGTTGAAAAAGACCTTTAAGATCATGGAGTCCTGACTGTCAGCTAAGAACACTACCTCCTGAAGTGCCATGCCCACACATTGCTTGAGCACCTTCAGGGACGGTGACTCCATCCCATCCCTGGGCAGCAATGGGTAGAAACATCATCCAGCTCAGGCAGTCCCTGGACTGAAGATGGAAGGAAGGATGTTAGGCAGGAACAGAATGTTTGCCTGCCCTCTTATTTATCCCTAAGTATCTGGTGATGCCCCAGCTGAAGGCAGAATACCAAGGTAGATTGACCACAAAGAGCTGTCCTTACTTTCTTGGGCATCTTCATCAGCAAGTTAGTAGATTTCAGAAGGAGTCCAATTACTGGTGGCCATTCTTCTGCATATTTCACTTGTATCACTCCAACATCTTTCCTACGAGGAGCTATGAAGGAGCTTGAATATCTCTTCTGTGAGGAACTATGAAGGGACTTGAACATCTCTTCTGTGAAGAAAGACTGAGGGACCTGGGCCTGTTTAGTCTTGAGATGAGAAAGCTAAGAGGGGATCTTACCATATCTGAGGGGTGGGTGTCAAGATGAAGGTGCCAGGCTCCTTTTTGGTGTTAGTGAGTAACAGGACGAGGAAAAATGGGTACAAGCTGGAACACAGGAAGTTCCATCTCAACACAAGGAGAAACTTCCTTACTATGAGGGTGCTGAAGCCATGGAGCAGGCTGCCTAGGGAGGTTGTGGAGTCTCCTTCTCTGGAGACTTTTAAGACCCATCTGGATGTGTTCCTGTGTGACCTGCCCTGGGTGATTCTGCCCCTACCATGCTGTGATTCTATGATCTCCTGATTTTCATAATATGTAACATGGAGGACTTTGTAGTAGTAGCTTTTGCAGCTGTGCGTCGCCTGTTCTCATCATCCCATCACAAACCACATGAGTGTGAAAAGGTTTTTTAGTATTTCTGGCTGGTCCATTTTTAAGCAGCTTGCTCTGAATGCTATTTTTCAGAAGTGGGTATGCTTGAGAATCAAGGAAATCACATTCCTTGAAAGCCAAAGTATAGAAGTTAATTTATTTGAAATTACTAAAAGTGAAACAATGGTAAATTCAGATTTATACTTCCTATAGACAGATGTCTGTCCAGCACACACCGGAGCTTTGCCAACACAGTTAAAAAGCAGGTGAAGACTCTGCGTTCCATCTCATCTGCAGGCATTTTGGCAGCAGGATCAGCTATCTTCCAAGTAGCGATGGTTGACAGAGGAGCAGAAAGGCATTGATAAACTGCTCCGGGGAGATCTTCTCTTTAATCTGTTCAGAAGTGGCACTGTACTGAATAATGAAACAGGCACAAAGTGGAAAATAAAAGATGATGTTGCTGACCTGGAGTAACCTGTACTGGTTGAAAAACAGAGTTGCAGAGACTATCGTTCTGGAATCTCCTGAGTGCAGCCTGTATCTATGGTCTCAGCATACTTTCATGAGAGCTCCTTAAATGTTCAGAAGCATGTGGCCCTCTGCATCTGGCCATTTGCCACATCCCATCGCTGCTGTGCAGTAATTAATCAGCTTGACATGGATAGTGCAAGTGCCCTCAGATAAGGAAGGAAGTGTTCATTTCATTTGTGGAATCTCAGGGATTTGCTTGAGAGGCTACTGGTCAACTTCAGGCAATTCCTCAACTGTCTTGAGGTGATTTATAGACTCTTACTGATGATTAAAATAGAAGCTTATCACCTATGTATGTATTTTATTTACGTTTTTAATGCATTTTGGCTGTGTCTGTCAAAATACACATATTTGTTGGGTCTGGAGATCAGGTCTTATGCGGAGCAGTTGAGAGAACTGGGGTTGTTTAGCCTGGCAAAAAGGACGCTGAGGGGAGACCTCAGTGCTCTCTGCCACTCCCTGAAAGGAGGTTGGAGTGACATGGGCGTTGGTCTCTTCTCCTTGGAAAGAGTAGAATAGAATTAGCCAGGTTGGAAAAGACCTTTGAGATTGAGTCAAACCTATCACCTAAAACCATCTAATCTACTAAACCATGGCACTGAGTGCCTTATCCAGTCTCTTGTGAAACACTTCCAGTGATGGTGACTCCACCACATCCCTGAGCAGCCTGCTCCAATGGCCGATCTCTCTTTCTGTGAAGAACTTCTTCCTATCATCCAGCCTAAACCTCCCCTTGCACAGCTTGAGACTGTGTCCTTTTGTTCTGGTGCTGGTTGCCTGAGAGAAGAGACCAAGCTCATGTGGACAGGGGGAGAGGAGACAGCCTCAAGTTGCACCAGAGGAGGTTTAGGTTGGAGATTAGAAGAAACATCTTTACTGAAACCGTTCTTAAAACCTGCAACAGGCTCCCCAGGGAGGTGGTGGAACCCTCATCCCTGGAGGTGTTTGAAAGAGGCAGAGATGTAGTGCTGAGAGACATGGTTTTAATACAAGACTTGATATAGTTGGAGAATGGTTGATCTGAAAAGCCTTTTCCAATCAATCCTATTCTGTGATTCTAAAATCTGCCTGACCAAGAGCTTCCAAAACAGTGATAGGGAGTAAAGCGTGACTGCTTCCATAAAGGCAGTTTACCTTGCCTCTGTGGAGTATGTCCTGTGGGTTGCTTACAGAGAACTAGCCCAGACTCAGAGCTGTGATTCAGATGTTAATCCAGACCTTTTTCAAGACTGTTAATGTTCTTCATCTTATTCCAGTTTTTCAGTAGTCATGATACAGTAGTGGTGGCAACTAATTGAAGTTCCAGGAGAGAAATAAATTTGGTTGTTAGAGTTTTATGTTGCAGTGAGGGAATGAAGAGCTTTGGATCATGGTAAATAGTAGCACTTGTTTGTGTTGCTACTGCTGGATTTGGTTGGATAAAAGAGCCAAGGAGTGACAGTTCTAATAGAGCCTGGTCTACAGTTTTTCCTGATTTTCATGAAAATGAGTGGGAAGAGTTCCAGGGAAAAAGGAAGGGATAGAAGTCTCACCACCATAAGGCTGGTGAGACACTGGAACAGGTTGCCCTGGGAGGTGGTAGAAGCTGCATCCCTGGATGTTTTTAATGCCAGGCTGCATGTGGCTCTGGGCAACCTGACCTAGTGGTAGGTGTCCCTGCCCATGGCAGGGGGGTTGGAACTAGCTGATTTTTGGGGTCCCTTCCAATCCTGACAATTCTGTGATTCTTTAGCTGCCACTTATTCCTTCCTCCACACTCTTACATTCTTTTTTCAAGAAGCAACACAGGAGCTACACTCTATGTACTATACTTAAAATGTTCTTTGTGCATCCTAAGCAGGAAGGAGCTTGAGGTTTTGAAGAGGGAACTGAGAGCTTTGATTGTCAACTCTACTTGAAACATGTTGTTTTTAATGCTTTTTGTAACATTTTCCCCAACTTCCCCCTAGAATCACGATTCTGTGTTTTAATTTCTGTGTCTGAATTCTAATCTTAATATTTAACATTTTAAAGGTGGTGATACATGTGAATATCTTCTGTCCAGTGGGAGATTCCTTGGAGAGAAAGTATGGCAACCCCACAGTTGTATGATGCATAAATATAAAAACAGGTAAGAAAACTCCCGCTCATCTGCCTGGAAAGAAAAGTGGTTGGTTGACTGCAGCTGTTGTAGTTGCACTGTCATCTCTTTCTCACTGCAGAGCTGATTCTCCAGGCTTTCAAAAACATGCAACGTTTATCAGAAGACAGTCTGTTCCTTGTACTTTATCTGTGTGTCCTCAGTGTTTGCCATAGTTGTATTTCTAGCTAAAACCGTGTAAACGCTGCTGGCAGTAGAACTGCAAGAGGCTGCAGAGCTTCCTAAGTCACTGTCAGAGTGCTGAAAGGGAAAATGCTGACCTTAGGTGTGGAATCACAATTGAAAAATTCCCCAATGAAACTACCAAGCATTTTTTTCACCTACTATGAAGAGAACTTTAGTTTTAGGAATTTACCTGGATCTTACCATTTTGGCACTGCTGTGTTTGTGACACCGCAACATAGGAAAGCTTTCTTGGTTGGTTGCCTCATCTCATAGCAGGAGAGTTCATTTTCATTTCTATGAAGTAAAGTTTTGATTCATTTGGCATGTTCAAAAAAGGATTTACCACTCCTTAGAGCTGGTTAGAAAGCTTGGAATTACCTGTATTGCTCTGTAGGTCTTTAAAAGGCTTTTTCCTAAAATCCAAACTCCCTGGAACATGAATGTTTCTGTTTTGTTTTGCAGTGAAGCAAAAAACTGCCTCCTAGACAGACACGTTGCCTTTATAGGAGATTCTAGAATTCGACAGCTGTTCTATTCTTTTATAAAACTTCTAAATCCTCAAGTCAAAGAAGAAGGAAATAAGGTAAGATTGTTTATTTCAATCATGGTTTTGTTTCTTTCTTCCTAATTTACCTCATAACTCTTCTCCAGGCTTCAAAAATACAAGGCAAGAAATGGTACCATTTGCTGGCCTGTCCATTTGGAAGGAGAAGCACAGATAATTTGGTACAGATGAGACAATTGGGAATCTGAGATATGAACTGGGAAGCCTAAGAGAAAGCTCTTGGCAGTCTGGGAATAAATTAATGAAGCTGAATTGTCCCAGAGCAACTTCTACTTCATATTTAGTTTCTTGATGAGAAAATGATTGCTCCTTTGTGTGTTTTTAAAGAGGAGTAATTCATGGCTTATAATTTGTCATTTTAAATGTCAGTTAAATTGCTGATCTAATCTGTTCATTAAAATCCTTGGGGCAATGACAGATTTCCAGATCTAACTTGAAGCTGAAAGTAAAAATAGCTCCTGGTCTCACCTTCATTTTGAAGAGCTGAGTGAAGAATGTAAACTGCAGTTTGTTGGGTGGAAGCAGCAAGAAAGGATTTAGCAGCATCATTTGTTGAGCAGAACATTAATTTCTTTTGCTATATCATGCTTCTTAGGTGTGTCCCTTCATGGGTGTATACACATATGTGAGGGGAAAGACATTTCACTTTCAATTATACATCAGATTTGTCAATTACTTAGTAATTCTGTCATTAGAAGTGCCAGCTTGCAGCCTGTCCAGCAGGCAGCGCTGCTCAAACCAAGGCGTTTGATTGCTTAGATGATTCTGATTTCCCTGGTCTGTTAGGTCACGGTTGCTGTTCAGAATTGGTGATGCAATGACAGAGTGCTGTAATTGATGATTCTGAGTCAAGAGGTATCTTTTGTCAGGTGTTTCTGACATCAAGATCTCATTTTGTGGAGGAGAAATATGCTTGTGTTTTTGGACGAGAATTGAAACTAACGCTCTTTTCAGTGATACTTTAAAGGAGGATTGTTTCTGCAGCATTTGTGCTTGCATTCTGATTTCTTACAGTCTCACTCTGCACATTTAATAATGCATTCCAGACTTTGTTTCTGCCCAAGTTGATTTTCTTTTATTCTTTAATTAAAACTGTGTCAGTTGTTCTGCTGAAAGAATAGGGGCAGGTGAAAAGGAAGGCTAAGGGACAGGAAGCATAAAAGAAGAAAGAGGAATCAAAAAGTCAGAGGTTTAAGGTTTTTTTTGGAGGGTAAACTTAGGAAAACATTTTGTACCTTTGTAAGAGAGTGAGCAGAATGCATTTCAAACTTTGTTGGATAGATTTCTTCCAGTAAAAATAACCTTTTATGGAAGTAGCTTGTTTTACTGACAAAGTAACATAAACATGAGTATACTGACAAGTGTATACAAGAAAAATCCTTTTTGCTGCAGATAAATCTTGGGATGAAAGCAAATTAGCATATGAAAGTAAATATTTTGTCTTACTTTGATTTTATTGTTTTGGGTTTTTTGACAGCATGGAAATATCCTGTTTGAAGATAAATCTGCTTCAATTAGAGTGGTAAGTTTTTAATCTAGCTTTAAATTGTAAGTCAGAATCACGGTGTTATTTCATACAATGAAACCCAAATTGCAGTCAGAGCTGCATTTGTCAGGTTGCCACAAGTGCTGTAAAATTCAAAAGGGAAAAAAAAAATCTTGAGACTATCCACATTGTTTATAGATTTCCACAAAATACATCACACTGTGTCTTAACATATTGATGGGTAGCTCCCCATGAGCCATCACTGCCCTCATACAGCCCAGAAGGCAGCCATGTACTGGGCTGCATCTAGAGGAGTGTGGCCAGCTTGGCAAGAGAGGGGATTCTGCCCCTTGACTCTGCTCTGCTGAGACCCCACTGCAAACACTGCTTCCAGTTCTGGTGTCCCAGGTATAAGAAGGACACAGAGTTGTTGGAGTGAATCCAGAGGAGTGCCACAAAGATGATCCAAAGGCTGGAACACCTCTGCTTGAGGACAGGCTAAGGCAGCTGGGATTGTTCAGCCTGGAGAAGAGAAGACTCTGGGGGGGACCTTAGAGCTGCCTTCCGATACCTGAAGGGATCCTACAGGAAGGCTGGGGAGGGACTTTTCATGACAGTGTATAGAGACAGGACAAGGGGAATGGTTTGAAGCTGAGGGAGAGTAGGGTTAGACTGGATCTTAGGAAGTTCTTCAGTATGAGGGTGGTGAGACTCTGGATTGCCCAGGGAGATTGTGGCTGTCTCCTCCCTGGGAGTGTTCAAAGCCAGGTTGGGTGAGGCCTTGAGCAGTCAAGTCTAGTTGAGAGGCTTCCCTGCTCATGGCAGTGGGGTTGGAGTAGATGATCTCTGAGGTCCCTTCCAACATGAGCCACTCTGTGATAGTACATTTTGAGTAAGGCTTTTTGGCTTTGAGTACTTGTATTCTGCTTTATCTTTGAGCATAAGCTCTGGAGTGTTTACAGTTTTTTTGTCAGATCTCATATTTTGGCCTTCCCAGGAGTAGGTTTCGGTGAGAAGTTTACTCTCCCACTACTGTGAGAATATGTATCTGGGGCTAACTTACTTGAAGTGGCGATTGTCATAATTGCCACTGAGCTCTCTGTGCTATCCCAACAAGTATTCCTTTGCCTGCTTTTGCATGGAGGAATAACCACAACGTTAATGAGAATGTGGATATTTTAAAAAGGAAAACAAAGAAAGTACTTGAGGGGAGGTTTTGTGAAGGGCTCTGTTCTCCTCTGCCCTGGCAATGGAAATGGTGTCCTCAATAGCTTGCTTTTCTTCCCATGACAGCTGTCAGCAGCGCTGGGATTCTGCTAGTTGTGTATTTGTTTATGCCCTGGAGACAGATCATGCTCTGTTCAGGAGGATCAAAGATGCAGTGTATTTGCTGAGCTGTCTCAGTGAGGTTTCGGTACCTGTTTGTGTATCTGGTTATTATTTGGGGTACAGAATAACATTTTAGGAGGTGAACCCATGGCAACGTGAGCCTGTGCTGTCCTACTCTTGCCCTTCACAGCATCTTCCTGGTTTTGTGCTGTAACTAACCCCGGTACAGCTGTGCAGTGGACTGGTTTAGGAGTCAGTTCAGCCAAAAACTAACCTTGTAGGACTCCTTTTTGGTCAGGTGTGATGTAGCTCATCATATAGTCACCTGAGTGCTGGAAAAGGAGGGGCAGAACATAAAGCAGGACGAGAGGACCGGTGCAATGTGGCTTCTGTTATTGTAGCCTGACAAAGAACTACACCTACTACATCTTCACAACTCCTTAAGCCTTTGTAGGTATCTAACCACCAAGATTTGTGATGGCAGGTTTGGGCTCTTGGGAGATGTCTGGGTAGGCAGGAATACATCACTAGTCAGCTGCTTCCTTGTTTTGATTGCTGTTGCCATTATTGGCATGGCAGCTTAATTTTCACACTCAGAATGGCTGTGACCCAATAATCTAACTATGCACAACAGACCACAGAAGCACTAGGAACAAATGGAGAGTTTAATTTTGCCCATTCTAGTCATCAGACTGACTATTCTGTCCTCCAGCCACTGCAGAGTGCTAGATGATTGCTCACAAATTCCTGGCAATTGATGAACTGACAGTGTCTTAAGTTCTGTGCAAGTGGAATATAGATATGGAACATTCCTTCCCTGAAAGGATTGTCAAGCCATGGAACAGGCTGCCCAGGGAAGTGGTGGAATCATAAAAGAAATCTCACTTTGGGTAGTGTTTTACCTCACAGTTCAATTGATAGCAATTAATTTGGGGTGTTTACTGCTTATCTTGAAGCTTACAGAGGAAATCTGCATTTATTTTACAGGATTTCCTGTGGCATCCAGAAGTTAATGGCTCTATGAAACAACGTATCAAATCTTGGACTGAGGTTTGTCTTAAAAACCTTTACTTTAGGAAAATACATCAAGTGTCAGAGGACTGTTACCTTTCTTTTTTTCCACTCACACAACTATAATTGTTAAGAGTCCAGCAGCTACAACCTATCACATAACTCCAGTCAGTTATATGCCAGAGATCTGAAATTTGACATCAAAATAGTGAAAGGGGGATGTTTACTGGTGTCTGTGTTTCTGGGCACCTCCTGGTCTCCTAAGAAAGGCTTCATTTGGGCTAAAAAAACTCAACCAAATCAAAAAACCTTTACTTCCTAGGAGCAGGTTGATTGCTATTCTTAAGAGCTGAAAGAATTTCCCTTTGCTTTGCTGTTTTGCTTCTTCTGTCTGTGATTGCTCTGCTTATATGTGACCAAACATTTTTGACTCCTATGGGTCCCCTCTGACCTGAGATGTTCTGTGATTTATTTCAGGGGTTCCAAACTGAAGGAAAACAGCAGTTTGGAAGGTTTAGAATGCCATGATTTTTTTTTCCCCAATATTTCCCTCAAGTTGCATCCTAATTATTTTAGATGTTTCAGTTCTGGTCGAGGTTGTCATGTTATTCAGCATAAAATGAAGTAATTATGATAACAAATAATATGTTTGCACAGCTTTTTGAAGAGAACTTCTGCTAAATGGATAATAATTTGCAGTGCTTGTTGATACTTTGCACATCCTGTGATGTGAAAATTCTGGGTTGATGTTCACTTTAATGTATCCACAATCAATTCTTTTGTCATCATCAACTGATGGATTGAGTCGCAATTAACTAAGATATGAGTCTGAATGAGCCTACTCAGTAAATAATAATATAGATATGAGTCTTAATTAACCTACTCAGTATAATAATAATAATGATGTAAATATTTAAAAACTGATTCCTTTTTACTTGTGTCTTAGGATTCTGTGGCAAAACCTCATATAATTGTAGCAGGAGCTGCCACGGTAAGCTATCTGGGGCATCTCAGTGAAGAAGAAAGTTCTAGTAGGCTAACTTTTCTGCTTTCAAATTGGTTGCATGATGAAGTTGTTATATTCAGTGCATAATAAAAAATACATTCTCAGTGGATTTGCTGCTCCAACAAGTAGTTCTATAGTATCAATTATCTTTTGTTATAGCTGTGGGATGTACAGTTCTTGCTTTTTGGCAGCAATTCTGGATGATCTCAGAGGTCTTTTCCAACCCAAATAATTCTATGGTTCTGTGATTCTATAATTAGCTTGAACTTAGCAGATAAAACAGGTTTGTTAAAAGCAGATAATTTATTAAAAGAACTAAATAGAAGTACCTGCATGCTGACTGAGATGCATTTCAAATAATCTCTTTCCAGTTATGAAAACCTACTTTAGTGCATGGCTCAAGCTGGAATTCCTCTTGAGTGTACATACTGCTTTTAGAGTAACATGGGTAAACTCATGATTTTTACATGAATGATTCAACCAAAGAGAGTGGACTTCCTAAATCTTATTTCACTGGAAGTTTCCACCACTGCTGTAGGTTGGAGCCTCACAGCAAACAGGTCTAACAGGGACCTGAAGAGGTCCCTGGACCCATCAGTTTGCCACAAGACAGGACCAGTCGTACCTGTGTTGCACTTGATAAGAGTCAGCCAGTTCTTCAAAACTTTTTAGGGATGGTTGTCAACAGCCTCCCCTAAAGAGTCTGTTCCAGTATTTGGCTGGTACTGGGAGTCACAGAATCACAGAATGTTAGGGGTTGGAAGGGACCTCAAAAGATCATCTGGTCCAACCCCCTGAGCCAAGCAGCTGCTCATCTCATTAGTTCCACACTTGATGTCCCTTCCAAATATTTTGGAACTGGAATTTGAAAGGAATGAGCTGTTATAATTTCATATCAGCTCAAATGCAGAGGGGAAAAATGTGTTCCATTTTAAACAGATTCCTTTTGTTTTGAGGGAGTTCAGGCACTCTACCAATGTGGAAGCTCCTAGGCATGCCAATCTAGGGTGAATCCCCCCAGTTTTAGGGCAATGTCATATTTGTATGCAAACTTCCACATACTTCCTGAGGGATCACAATATTCTGTTTCCTTATAGATGAAGCCCCTAAATTCCTTTCCTCTGTAGGATCCACACAAATATTTAAGCTTTAGGAATCTTAGATTAAATTAACTCCTCACAATCTGATGCCTGTCTTGGTGGCATCAGTCTTTAGATTTCACACAGAAAATGCCATTATATATGAAGAATGGTCTGACATGCAGGTCAGGGTGTAAAACTACAGGACTCTTAGTAAATGATTGTTTTTACTCACATGGACATTAGCCATAGCTGCTTGTTCTTTGTAGACAGCTGGAGATAGAAACCCACAATATGCTCAGCTGGACTCAATGATGTTAAAGGTCCTTTTCAACCTTAACGATTCCATGATTGCTGAAAGTCAAGAGGCTTTTAATTAAAACATCTTGCAGCATTTAATGTATGGAAAGAAAATCTGTGTGAAGTTGGAGGCCATATATTCTGCATTTGAGTAGTTTGTTTGAGTGTGACGCTCTGTCTGGACAGCTGCTTGGTCCGAGGGACATTTTTTAGCACTTTAAAAGTGAAGACTAAAGAAATAATCTGGCTTTATCAAAATAATTAAAAATAGCTACTAGCAGAGCAATGGAATCAGTTAATTAAGGATCCTCAGACATCTCTCTCTTTATTTCTCCAGTGGTCTATCAAGATTCACAATGGCAGCAATGAAGCCCTTGCACAATATAAAATCAATATCACTGCAATTGCTCCTCTTCTGGAAAAGTTAGCCAAAAGTAGCGATGTTTACTGGGTCTTACAAGGTAAAGTAATGAATAGTAGGTACCAATTTGTGCTGCCACTGTCTGCTGAATCATGATGGAAAACTTAGGCTGTACTGCTTAACTGTAGAGTAAGAAGGGTGTTGGCTGAATTCCAGCCTGGCCTTTCTTGCAGTCTTAACTAGCCAGTGTTACTAGCTGTTACTAGAGATGGAGAATTTAAACCTCTTTCAAGAAAATCTTTTGCTTTCTGAATCCTGAAGTTTTTGTTAGCTTACTATCAGACTCAGTATGCCGGGTCTATTCTCCCTGTGCTGTGCTCCGTGTGTGCCTCCTGGGAGTGAAGAACACAAGTGCATAAACCAGCTGTATTCCTGTGATTGTTTTCTATTGCATTTTCAGAGTACATAAATAATAGGAGAGGTTCAACAAATACAGTCTCTCTGTGTGTCTAGAATGAGTAGACATACTCTAGAGAATATGGAGAATGTAAGTTTCTGCAGCGAAACTTGCTTCTGTACTCTGAGCACTGCTGAGTTAAGATCCACGGCTCACAAGGATTCTGAGAGGTTGTCATTACGGCACCAGCTTACATTCTTTTGCCTTTCCTGAGTAAAACAGAGGTATGTCCCTGATGCTGGACAGGGAGCTCACATCTACGGTTCTGTGGGTTTTAGGACAGCATTTTAGATGATCATTACCTCAGTTAGAACCCAGAGCAGATTTTGAGCCCTGATAGGAGTATACCCAGCTGTACATTTACAGTCACATCCAATTTCCTGTCAAAGATGGTTCTAGAGGTTAACCTGAATCAACAATTCAAACCCATATTTATCTATACCAGAAGCACTTAGCTGTCAGAAAATATCTCCCCATTCTGTTGCTAAAGATCCAGTTCATTTAAGTCATCCCTGAGTTCTTTAATGGGAAAAATAATAGAAGCAGTCTGTGCACACAGAGTTGTCCAAGAGTAAGCAGCAGGTAGCTAGAGTAAATCAACTTAGAACTTGCAGCATGTTTTACCAGAGTTAGCAGCAGCTTTTGGTAGCAGCTTGCTGATTTACAGCTGACCTAGAACCCCACAGAGCTTTGTGTTAAGCTGTACATCATTTCTGAAGCCTGCAGGCATTTAAGTGATGTTCCATTCTTCTGAAAAACTCAGATTCTGCCATCACTTAAACTGGACTCAACAGGAGCAAGTGGAATATGCTTATGGACTATGACTTAGAGAAATGAGAAGCTGGTTTCTTCTGCAGTAACTAGAGGGTTTGAGAGATTTATTTGTTTTATTTTTCCCCACATGTCTGTTCTGCTGCCTATCTTCTGTCCTCTTGGCTTTGGAGTCTTTCCTTGAGGGATTCCATTTCTGAGAGAAGGCATAAGCAGCTTGCACTCCAGCATTACCCACTCTCTGTGGCTTAGGGGACATTAAACAGGCATTCATGTCTGGCCAAAGCTTTCTAATCTTAAGCATATATATGCATGAGTAGGGAATGGTGGTAAGAACATTCCATTACAAACAACTCATTTCTGTAACAGTCACTTACTCCTAGCTGTACATTTTTTGTGTGCCATTAAACAGCTGTGACTACCTAAAGGAAAAGAGCTTGTGCAACTTGAGCTTGCAGGTGTGTTTGACAGGTAGAAGATTAACATCCTCCTTCTTTGTCCCTTCAAATGCAGATCCTGTTTATGAAGGTCTGCTGAGTGAAAGCAGGAAGATGATCACTAATGAGAAAATAGATGCTTATAATGAAGCAGCCGTTCGGATTCTGAACAGCAGCTCTCGAAATTCCAAAGCTAAAGTGAAAGTGTTCAGTGTGTCAAAATTAATAGCACAAGAAACTATCATGAAGTCTGCAGATGGTCTGCATCTCCCCGAATCAAGCAGAGATACAGTAAGTGCCTTTGTCACTGGTTGTAGTGGTTTGAGCCTTAACTGGAGGTTAAGGGCTCAGATGATGGCAAACTGAGAATTCCTCCCCTGCCCCCCACCCCTTTTCCCTGATAAGGAAAAAGGAGAGAAAGGGGGGGGGGGGGAAAGGGGAGGGGGGGGGGGGGAGGGGAAAAGAGAGGGAGGTAAATCTACCAAAAAATAATCTGGAATTGGTTTGGAAGTAGAAGTAAATGTTTTATTTTTTATATATATATAATCTATCTCAGTAACAGGGAGGATTTACAAGGGTAGGGAATAAGGATGAATAGGAAAATATACAAAACCAAATTTGGATGGCCTTACATCTGCTTCTATGCATGTGGATTTCAATCCTTTAGAGAAACATGGATGCGGCAGGGACGGCACCAGGCCCGATCATATGGCAGAACCAGGAGGCTGGCATCGAGGCAGGAGCAAAAAGAGCAATTGGCCTCAGTGTCTTCCTTTTTATAGGCTTGCTGGACAGGAAGGGGGGGTGGAATAGACCACCTTTGACTGGGGGGACCCCTCCTCCTGGGAGGGGGAAACCAAGTCCCTCTTGTTTCACCTGGATCAGGTTTCTTTTGTCCCCTGGGGAAGCAGGGCTCTCGCAGCCCTCCCCCAGGATGGTGTAACCCAGCACTCTGGTCAACATGAAAAAGTAATGATAGTAACCAAGATTTAAATGGACTAACCTTTCTAAATGATAGTGTAGTTGAAATGAGCTGGCCCAGCACCCTGTCAAGCTGAGTCTGAAAACTGACCAATGTAGGGGAATCCACTGCTTCCTTGGGAGATGATTCCAATGTCCAACCCTTCTCATGGGGAAACATTTTCTTCTGGAGTCCAATGGGAATCTCCCCAGCAGTAACTTGTCCTCATAATCCCTTGTCTTTCCCTGGGACTCCTTGTAAAATCGGACCCTCCATCCCCCTGGTAGCCACCCTTTATATACTGGTGTGTGGTAATAAGGTCTTCCATTTGCCCATATAATTTGGTTTAGTAAGGAGTAAGCAAAGAGTAAGAAAGAACACAGTATTTACCTTCCTGGCTGCATGGGGCGCCCCTGACTTGATTTCTTCATTTATATTTAACCTATGCCTGCAGTGATTCCCTCTGAGCTTTGTTGGTCTGCCCTTCTTCTGACTGAGTTTTCCCACTACATTGTTTTCAGTTCTGCTGCTTTCATAGACTTACAGAATAGTTTGGGTTGGAAGGGACCTTAAAGATCATCTAGTTCCAACCCTTCTGCCATGGGCAGGGGCACCTGTCACTAGCCCAGCTTGCTCAAGGCCTCATTCAGCCTGCCCTTGAACATCTCCAGGGAGGGGGCATCCACAACTTTTCTGGGCAGCCTGTTCCACTGTCTCACCACCCACACTGGAAAGAATTTCTTCCTAATCTCCAGTATAAACCTACCCTCAAATAGATTTCAAGTACCAGATGAACTAAATATTCCCTTTCCACAGGTTTCAATCTCCTTGCCATGTTTTAGAGGCTTTCACTGCCCCTTTAGGACTGAAGTTTGGGAGGTGCTTTTTGTTTCTAGTCCATTTGGCTCTTTTATAGCTCCTTTAACAGCCAATAGAGAAAACTCTTCTTTTGTAAGGGTCAGGGTTATGACTTTTAGATATCTCAGGAAGCTCAAGGAAGAGATGTTTTGTCTGTAGCGTGACATTTTCTCTCTGTAATGTGAAGGGAGAATGACATGTGTCTGAGGGCAATGCAGTCTAGGAGGCAACATCATACAATGTTAACTTTGTAACTAGAGATTGTCTGACCAAACCGCTTATTTCTTTGACAGAATGCAATGATCCTCATGAATGTCTACTGCAATAAGATCATGAAGCCTATCGATGGCTCCTGCTGCCAGCCTCAGCCTCCTCTCACTCTGATACAGAAGTTGGCTTTCTGTTTCTTCACTCTGTCCATTATTGGATATTTAGTCATCAGCTTAATTCATCGGAATAATTATCGGAAGAACAAATCCTGCACTGATTTGGAAAGCGGAGAGGAGAAGAAACCTGCTGTCAACACTCCTAATGTTTCTACTTTAGAGATGCTCTTACACTCCTTCTGCAAACTTGGTCTAATCATGACCTATTTTTATCTGTGTGACAGAGCAAATCTTTTCATGAAGGAAAATAAATTTTATACGCATTCCTCTTTCTTCATCCCCATCGTCTACATCTTGGTTCTGGGGGTATTCTATACCGAAAATACCAAAGAGGTAATTGATGGTCTTCTTGGCATCTGGCTTATAATGTTATCTCCTAGTTTAGAAACATAGTGTTGTTTAGGTCGGAAAAGACCTTTCAGATCACTGAGTCCACCTGCCTTTAACTCTACCAAGTCTCATGCTAAACCATGTCCCTCAGCAGCCTCTTTGAAATACCTCCAGGGATGGGCATTCAACCGTCTACCTCCCTGGGCAGCCTGTTCCAGGCTTTGAGAACCCTTTCAGTGCAGAAGTTTCCTCCTAACCTCCCCTGGTGCAACTTAAGGCCATTTCTTCTTGTCCTGTCACTTGTTACTAGGGAGAAGAGACCAACCCCACCTGTCTCCAGCCTCCTTTCAGGGAGCTGTGAAGAGCAACGAGGTCTCCCCTCAGCCTACTAAACTACCCAAGTTCCCTCAGTGCTCCTCAGAAGTTTGAGTGCAAATAACTAACTGCTATAGACATTTAGATTTTTTTAAAGTCAGTGTAGCTAACCTGCAAAAAAGGCACTCAGTGTTTGCATGGAATTAGATGCTTTTTTGAAAGCATGTGCATATTGAGCACTTTCAGCCATTGTCACTCAGTCAAGTTGGAAGTGAGCATAACTTGGGTGCAAGAAAGCGTAGAACACATTAAAATCTGGCAGACTTGTGTCTCCTAGACAGGCTTTTACAAGTGAGACCTATTTACCTATAAAGTTGTTTACTGTTTTGGACTCTCTCCTCATTTTGTAGACATGTCTTGTACTTTTTGGAATAGCAAAACTCTTGTTTTGTTTTGCATTAGACTAAAGTGTTAAATAGAGAACAGACTGATGAATGGAAGGGCTGGATGCAGCTTGTTATTTTGATTTATCATATCTCTGGAGCAAGCACTGTAAGTAATTTTAATGTATTCTATTTTAAGTGGGAATGCACTCCAATGAAAGAGAGTGCAAATGTGTATTAGGATTGAAGAGAGTTAATAACTGCTCTTTCTGTAGCTTAAAAATTGTTTTAGCAGGATGCATTTTTCTTGCCAAGTGTAGATTTCATTGCTAAGAGCAGTTTCTGCCTTACTTAACCTGTGAGAAAATAGACTTCTTCCCTCCATGTAGAATATTAAGTGAATTTATTTTTAATTGCTAGCAACCTTTCTTTTTTATGTTCTGAGCTTGAAACTGCTGAACATAAACTTTCAAAGAGCCCTTCTTAGATGCTAATAGAACATGGAAAGTGTAGAGCAATAAATAGAACAAATTAATTTTAACATCAGAGATATTAGGGCACCAAAAGAGCTTAGTAAGAAAGAGGGAAATGTAGCATAATGTTTCCTTTCTAAGTTAAACTTGAATTACTGTGGTGCAGAAAAAAGGCATAAAGGGGGGGGGGGGGGGAAATTAAAGTCAAAAGCATTTCCATGGCAATTTATAAAAAGCACTTTATTTTTCTCAACAGTTTTTGCCTGTCTACATGCACATTCGAGTTCTGGTTGCTGCATATCTGTTCCAAACAGGTTATGGGCACTTCTCCTATTTTTGGCTCAAAGGGGACTTTGGTGTGTACAGAGTGTGTCAGGTAAGAATATCTCCTTAATGTTTTAACAAATACATGGGTTTTTTATCAGATAAAAATCCCTCTCTAACAGATCCCTACTGCCTCAGCAATGTGATACCAGATTGCTTAGCCAAGGTTTGCAGTGCAAGGTGGCTGGTGTTTGGCTGTGATACCTGCTTAGTTGGTGGTGTGTATCTAATACAAACATACAGCATATAAATATTCCTTGCAATGGCAAAAATGTCACTGTCCAGGCTTAGCAAGGCAAATACCTGAAATATGAAAGATTTTGAATAGGAGTAGTTCATAGGAAATACGAAGTTCAATAAGGGCAAGTGAAGAGTCCTGCATCTGGGGAGGAGTAACATCGTGCGCCACTACAGATTAGGTGAGGGTGCTTATGGTGAGGGTGCTGGAGGACTGGAGCAGGCTGCCCAAAGAGGTTGTGGAGTTGTCTTCTCTGGAGACTTTCAGAACCCACCTGTATGCATTCCCCATGCAGCCTGCCCTAGGTGATGATCTCTAGAGGTCCCTTCCAACATCTGCCATTCTGTGATTTCACAATGTATAGTAGTGGGATTTTCATCACAGTAGCAATTTCCATTATATAGCAGTAATTAAGTAAAGTCTCCAAAGACAGTGTGTTGGTGCCTACATTCATTAATGCAGAAAGGGAATTTTCACACTAAAGAACATAACTGTTTTTATGGGTTCCCTCCCAGGTTTTGCAATGTGTGATATAGCAGTTAAAATAATTTATTCTTTATTGCTGTTAAGTGCTGTATTGTGTCAGGTCACTCAGGTCTTCGTGCTCAGTGAAAAAATCTTCCCAGTGAGGGTGGTGAGACACTGGAATAAGTTGCCCAAGGAGAGTCTGGATGTCCTCTCCCTAGAGATGTTCAAGACCGTGTTGGACAAAGCCTTGAGCAACCTGGTCTAAATTGTTTAGAAGGTGTCCCTGCCCATGGCAGGGGGCTTGGAACTTGATGATCTCCAAGATTGCTTCCAACCCAAACCATTCTGTGATTCTGTGTCTGCAGCCTAACTGCAGCACTTGTGATGCATTTATGACCTTAGCTTTACCTGAGCCAGCCCAGGTAGATATGGGAGTGAAACAGAGAGAGGCATTAACAGCATCCAGCAGCTGGACTACTTGTCCCAGCCTGGGGAATAATGGTCAGCTCTGTTTAACTGTTTTCATGGCTACCTCTACCCAAGACAGGCCCAGTACTACACAAGCAGCCTGCAGTCATACCTTGCCTTGTTGATTTTCCCCCAAGGTACTTAGCAGTGTTTCAACTGGAATATAATGAGCATGTGCCACATAAAATAGAAACACATCACCCATGTCCCTCAGCTTTGCCTCCCCTCTGTCTTCTCTCGACGCCCTTCAGGTTCTGTTTCGTCTCAATTTCTTGGTTGTGGTTCTGTGCATCGTGATGGACCGACCTTACCAGTTCTACTACTTTGTGCCACTGGTCACTGTCTGGTTTATGATCATTTATGCCACCTTAGCTATATGGCCTCAGATAGTCCAGAAGAAAGCAAATGGTAAGACTGATTGAATTTTTGTTTTCTGCTCTAAACCATTTCCATGTCATTGGAAATGGTGGCATTAGTGCATTTCAGTGTCTTTGTGACACAGTCACAATGATGTCACACAGCTGTGGACAGAAATGCAGCTTGTCATGGGTAAATTCTGGGTCAGGTGGAAAAAGTAACAGCTGATAGTTAAACTCTGGCCTGAGCACAGCCCTGTTAGAATGTTTCTGTGCAGAGTGTTTGGGAAAGCAGAGTCTTTAAAATCATCTTTCTGCTTAAACACCCACATTCTTTTCCTTCTCACTTGTATCTTAATTTAGGATTCATAGGTCGTTAATTGCTGTGAGTGTTTAATTTAATTGCTTAAAGCAAAACTGGTTCCGTCAATGTGGGTGGTAATAAAATATAGCTGGTGATATTTGACCATGTATTTATGAGTGTATCTGTTACAAAGCATAGCTGCACTAAATAATTGGCAATTATTATTTCATGTGTCCTGGGGTTTGCTATTGAAAAATTGATGACTGAATGCTGATTAATTTATTTCTACCTCAGGGAACTGCCTGTGGCACTTTGGGTTACTGCTGAAGCTGATTTGCTTGCTGACATGTATATATTTTCTGTCATACTCTCAGGTTTGTACATTTTGACTATTTTATCCCTAATGCCCTAGGAGAATATTACCTATCTCTACTTTTTAATGTGCTGATAACTTTTACATTTGCTCCTGCATCATAAATACAGAAAAAAACCTGGAAAAATGGAACCTTTAACTTTTCATATTGAAATTGGTGTGGATGCTGGGGAAAAAAAAAACACAAAACAACATAATTTTGTGTCTTACTCCTGGCTTTTTCTAGCACTTCTAGGTGTTTTCTACATTTTACTACAAATGTAATAAATACAAAGGTCTGTGCTTTGGTTTGGGGTGAGGGTTTTTTGTTGTGTGCTTAAAGGCCAATGCAAACCTCGTCAAGCTCAACAAAGCCAAATGCAAGGTCCTGCACCAGGGTCAGGACAATTGCAAGCACAAATCCAGGCTGGGCACAGAATGGATAGAGAGCAGTGCTGAGGATAAGGACTTGGGGGTGTCCGGTGAGGAGAAGCTCAACAAGAGCTGGCAACATGTGCTCGCAGCTCAGAAACCAATCCTGTGTTGGGATGCATCCAAAGCATCATAGGCAGCAGGGGCAGGGAGGGTATTCTGCCCCTCTGCTCTGCTGAGAGCCTCTTTGGAGTCCTGTGTCCAGCTCTGGAACCCCCAACACAAAAAGAACATGGAACTGAGGAGGCCACAAAAATGATCAGAGGGGCTGGAGAACCTTTGCTGTGGGGACAGGCTGAGAGAGTTGGGGTTGATCAGACTGGAGAAGGCTCCAGGGAGACATTAGAGCAGCCTTCCGGTATTTGAAGGGGGCATCCAGTAGAGCTGGAGAGGGACTTTTGACAAAGGCATGGAGGCACAAGAGGTAGTAGCTTCAAGCCATTAGATTGCTTGAACAGATGAGACAGACTGAGATGAACCATTAGGAGAAAAGTCCTCCCCATGAGGGTGGTGAGGCACTAGAGCAGGTTGCTCAGCAAAGGCTCCATCCTAGTGGAGACATTCAAGGTCTGGCATGATGGGGCTCTGAGCAACCTGATCTAGTTAGGGATGTCTCTGGTTACTGCAGGGTGGTTGGGCTAGATGATCTTTAAAGGTCCCTTCCAACCCATTGCATTCTGTGAGTCTATGATTTTAAACAGCATCTGGTGATAACATAAGGTGATACATCTGAAGATCTGTCTCCTAGAGACTTGGTGTTGGCTTTGCCCTGTCAGAAGACTGGTTCTCATGCTAAATTAGTGCCTTACTACATGCTGTAAATCTAGCTGGCAGAAGTAAGGGGTAGAGTTTTTCACTCTAGGGCTGTGCAGGGAGGAGTTTTAAGCCTTCACTGGTTTCAAGTCCATTGGACTGTAGCCTTCTGTGGAGTGTGCATTTGTTATAAACATTGGAGGATCTCTCCCTTGAAGCTTGCAGTGCCAAATGGAAAGTGTGTGGGGGGGAAAAAAACCTGAAACCCACTCCCATCTGAAGTCTTTTTGGTGGGTATTTAGCTTTTGTGAGTGGGAGTGCCATCTGAGGAGGCCTCTTGTTTTGGTAATGCTGGTGGCCATGTGATAATGTTAAACAGACAGCACATTGATTTAAGTTTAGTAAATGTGGATGACATCAATGTGAAGGTTCTTGCTGTGTTTCTTTTTTTACAGGGTGTGTTTGAGAAGATATTTTCTTTTTGGCCACTGTCCAAGTGTTTTGAGCTGAACGGGAATGTCTATGAGTGGTGGTTCAGGTGGAAGTTGGATCGCTATGTATGTACCATTTGCATCCAGTTATACTGGGCTGTTAAGGGGATTTTTTTAATGCAGGGGGAGGGAGAGTTGTTTTCCCTCCTTCCAGACAAAGCAGGGGTTTGTCCCACTGGATTGTTTCATAGAAATCAAAGCTGAATCCACCTTACTTCTGCAAACATCTGCCAAAGCATTGCTTGAAAGGTGGACACTGATTTATTTGTTGTTGACTTCTCCTTAGTTTGCTGCTAGAGGAATGCTGGAAGACCTTCCATGAGGGTGTCTAGCAATAGGACAAGGGGGGCAGGTTGGAAGCTGAAGGAGAGTAGGTTTAGACTGGATCTTAGAAAGAAGTTCTTCAGTATGAGAGTGGTGACTCTGGAATAGGCTGCCCAGGGAGGTTGTGGCTGTTATCTTGTGGTGGTTTAGGCTGGGTGCTGTCCCCCTGATGCTGCTGCACAGACCACAGCTGGGAGGTCCCAAGGAGTGGGCCCAGCCCAAGGGGTGGTCACAGGAAACCAGGTATTTCATTCCCATAACGCCCTGCTCCCCTATAATACATCAGCATGGGGTCTTCACTTCCTCTTTTGTCCCCTCCTGCTGTCTAGTTAAAATGGCGTGAGGCCAAGGGTGGGTTGGGGAGGGGAAGAAAGAGCCTGGGGGGATGTGGGTGTACCCGATGGGACATTCTTGGGTATGCTTTGGGATATCTCTTTCTTTGTCACGGTGCTTGTGGTTCTCTGTAAAACTTTCATTGTTTTTCCATATAAACTTCCCACCATTTTTTTTGCAATCCGTTTGTCTGAGTCTTGTCTTTTGCCTGTGGTGGGAGAATTGGTCTCCCAAACCACGACACGTCTCTTTGTGGGTGTTGAAGGCCAGGTTGGATGAGACCTTGAGTAACAAGTCTAGTTGAGAGGCTTCCCTGCCCATGGCAGAGAGGTTGGAGTAGATGATCTCTGAGGTCCCTTCCAACTTAAGGCATTGTGTGATTCTATGACCTAGATTTATCTTTTCTCAAAAACTTGACCACCAGATTTTAACACCTGTAGCACTTCAGGCTATTGAAATACAAAGCAAAGCACTGTGATGGTTTTCTTAATAATAGATTTTGAAATTTCTATCAATGAAGTCTTTATTTCTTTTAAGATAATCTTTAAAACACTCCTAAAAACAGAGGCCTGATGCCCTGACCAGGCTTTTGTTGCACATGTTTTTAAATGGTTTCCCAGTGAGAAAGGTTCTTACACTGTGGGGAAAGAGAACAGGGAGAGACCAGTCTTTATTTTCTTATTTTTTTGGTAAGATCAGTGGAGTTTCTAGGGTGGGAGCATTTGTCTGCTAACCTTATCCATAAGAGGGTGACTTGCATACTTCTCCCTCAGCTGAGATTTGCAGAGCACACAGCTGACACGTCCTGGGCTGCTCCTACACGCTGTGGGACTGTGTAATCTGTGATGCTGATAGAGAGGAAGTCCCAAAATAAATGCAGAAGACAAGCACCACGTGGGCCTGAAGCAGCATGGTGTTGCTAGCTAATGAGAAGTTGGCAGAAGATCACAGAACGCTCTGTTGAACTGTCTGTGAGAGGGGGAAGCACTTGTAGCGCTTCTTGAATGTTTTCACCTGCCAACGTGGGAGAAAGCCAGAGAACTCACGTGGTGGTTTTCTTTGTTGGTTTTTTTTCCCCCCAGAGAAAGTCCTTTTCAATGCTGCCATAGATTGCAGAAGGGATAGGAGGTACTTGAAAGCTTCTTGAAATGTCATTGTTGTGTCTTTAATGCTCTGTGAAATATTAGTAAGAGAATTCAACTTTAAAAGTACAAATAAACTAAAAACTGCAGTTTATGACAACATGGTATAGAGAGCTAGTTCTGGGTGCTTCAGTACATCTGGGAAAGGACCTTTGGACACTGAAGCTTTGGTATGACAAATAGTTTCTCCTGTTTCATTTCTATTAAGAGCATGAGCTCTTAAGTACCTGCAAAAGCTCTGAAACATTCATTGCCTTTTGTTTGTCTTTTACAGGTGGTTTTTTATGGGATGCTGTTTGCTTTTATTTATCTGGCATTGCAGAAACGCCAGATGATATCAGAAGGGAAGGGAGATCCTCTTTTCTCCAACAGAGTTTCAAATATTTTATTATTTATTTCAGTTGTCTCCTTTCTGGTAAGTACTTTGTATAACCAGGTTTGTAAATCTCTAAAGAATAAGTTTTCTGAAGTGCTTGTCCTGAAAATATGTTGATTTTAAAAATGAACTCTTGATGTAGGGATATTTCAGCTGTGGTTTGGTGCACAGCCAAATCTCTCTACTCTTCTCAGTCAACTGGAGGTGAAACCATCTTTCATGTAGATCCATTTCAGATGGCATGAGAAGATTGGGTCATAAAAACAATATGCTGGATAATGCAGCTCTTTTCTCCACTCTTGATTGCCTGTTTGTGATGAACAAATGGTCAGCAGTATGTCTGTATCTGAGGGTGTGAGTAAATATGCTACCAGTAGTATAGAAGAGTTTCAGAGGAACCCAAAACTAAGCACAATGTTTTTTTCGTGGACCACCTAGTGCTGAAGCACTTCAAAATAGCTCGCCTCATGTTTTCTTA
Organism: Melanerpes formicivorus; assembly: GCF_026170545.1. Taxonomy (NCBI): domain Eukaryota; kingdom Metazoa; phylum Chordata; class Aves; order Piciformes; family Picidae; genus Melanerpes; species Melanerpes formicivorus. The sequence continues at coordinate 6,887,669 of NW_027142387.1, forward strand.
TTAAGTGGTACATCAAATTGCTGCATAGACTGATTTTCCTGTCTTTCAGACCTACTCTATTTGGGCTAGTAGCTGTAAAAACAAGACAGAGTGCAATGAACTACATCCTTCTGTTTCTGTGGTGCAGGTAATTATGATTAGAGTCCTTTTCCTTACAGTGACAGAATCAGTGCTGGGCCTTGTCCTCTTTAACATCTTCATTGATGATCTGGATGAGGGGGTCAAGTCAGTCATCAGTAAGTTTGCAGATGACACCAAGTTAGGAGCAGATGTTAGTCAGAGGGTAGAAAGGCTCTGCAGAGGGACCTCGACCCACTGGACAGATGGGCAGAGTCCAATGGGATGGCATTCAACAAGTCCAAGTGCTGGGTGCTGCACTTTGGCTACGGCAATCCCATGCAGAGCTACAGGCTGGGGTCGGAGTGGCTGGAGAGCTCCCAAACAGAGAGGGACCTGGGGGTGCTGATTGACAGCCACCTGAATATGAGCCAGCAGTGTGCCCAGGTGGCCAAGAGGGCCAATGGCATCCTGGCCTGCGTTAGGAATAGTGTGGCCAGCAGGAGCAGGGAAGTCATTGTGCCCCTGTACTCTGCATTGGTTAGGCCGCACCTTGAGTACTGTGTCCAGTTCTGGGCCCCTCAGTTTAAGAAGGACATCGAAACACTTGAACGTGTCCAGAGAAGGGCAACAAGGCTGGGGAGAGGCCTTGAGCACAGCCCTGTGAGGAGAGGCTGAGGGAGCTGGGATTGTTTAGCCTGGAGAAGAGGAGGCTCAGGGGTGACCTCATTGCCCTCTACAACTACCTGAAAGGTGGTTGTAGCCGGGAAGGGGTTGGTCTCTTCTCCCAGGCAACCAGCACCAGAGCAAGAGGACACAGTCTCAAGCTGCACCAGGGGTGGTTTAGACTCGAGGTGAGGAGGAAGTTCTTCACTGAGTTGTTCATCATTGGAACAGGCTGCCTGGGGAGGTGGTGGAGTCACCGTCCCTGGAGGTGTTCAAGAGGGGATTGGACGTGGCACTTGGTGCCATGGTCTAGTCATGGGGTCTGTGTTGATAGGTTGGACTCCATGATCCTCGAGGTCTTTTCCAACCTTAGTTATACTGTGATACTGTGATCTGGTTTGGGCTTTTATTAAAACTTCTTTGTCTGTTTTTGCTTTGGTGTATGGGTGGTCAGTTATTGCTCCTGTCTGACAGTGAAAGAGGGTTTACCCACTCCTTGTGCACTGGTATCAGGCACTGAAATTGCACACTGGGGTTGTGCTTTTGATGAACCATCAGTGCAGGTTTTACTTGCACTGTTTTATGTCCACATTTTGGTTAATTGCATAGCAGTGGAGAAGACAAAAAGCTGTAAGGAAGCATGAGTCTCTTGGAGGTGGAATAGAATGGCTTGGGTTGCAAGGGACTCAAGATCATCTTGTTCCAACCACCCCTGCTATGGGGGGCATGTAAGGTAAAATAAAAAGGAAATGTTTCTTGTTGGAGTTTCAGATAGTTCCTCAAGAAAATAGACCAGTGAACAGTTTAGGCTGGAAGGGACCTTAGAGATACTAGTTCCAACCCTCCTCCTGCTAGTCCAGCTTGCTCAAGGACCTCAGACAACCTGCCTTTGAACACTGCTAGGCCTCCACAGTTTCTCTGGGCAACCTGTTCCAGTGCCTCACCACCTTCATGGGGAAGAATTGCTTCGAGCCTTAGGAAGCAATTCTTCTCTGTGAGGGTGGTCTGCTCTTCAAATTAGTACCTATGGTCTATAGAAGCTTTAAAATAGAAGTATCTTCTGTGATGGTGTCCTAATCTCAATCTAGCTTCTGCCAGTTTGTAGGACATGTAGTCTTTCAGTTTGTGTTAGTGAAGGAAGCAACATGTGGGACCTTGTAGGCACTTTTGGGCAGAGGAGAAGTAGGCCACAGGAGCATGTGTGTAGTTTTCTTAAATTTAGATGTTCTCTGCATCTCCAGCCTCACTCTACCCCAGGTGTCTGATTCTCTTCCCTTTCTGTGTTCTTGGTCAAAAGTTTGTCCAGCTCTGAGTATAAACTGATGGATTTTTGTTTGGGGTTTTATTAGACTTTTCATTTTTTGTTTGGTATTTATTAGATTTTAATGAAAATCTTAATGCATGATGAGCTTCAGTGAAGACAGTGAGAGTCACTTTGGTTTTTTTTATGTTCTTTTACAAAAGATTTTAGCTTTTGTCCTCATCAGGAACATTCCTGGCTATGTCCGGTCTGTCTACAGCTCCTTCTTTGCCTGGTTTGGCAAAATCTCTTTAGAGGTAAGTAGAGTCATAGAATCATTAAATAGTTTGGGCTGGAAGGGACCTCCAGAGGTCATCTAGTCCATCCCCCCTGCAGCCAGGAGGGACATCATCCACTAGAGCAGCTTGCTCAGAGTCTTATCAGCCTGACCTTGAGTATCTTCAGGGATGGGGCCTCAACTACCTCTGTTGGCAACCTGTTGCAGTGTTCCAGCACCCTCATGGTGCAGAGCTTGTTCCTCACATCCAGCCTAAATCTCCTCTGCTCTCATTTCAAACCATTGCCCCTCATCCTGTTACTGCAGGTCTTCCTGTAGCCCCTTCAGGCACTGGCAGGCTGCTATTAGGTGTCCCTAGAGCCTTCACTTCTCTGGGCTGAACAACCCCAGCTCCCTCAGTCGGTCCTTGTAGCAGAGGTGTTCCAGCCCCCTGATCATTTTCATGGGTCTCCTCTGGACCTGCTCCAGTTGGTCTATGTTCTACCTGTGTTGAGGCCTCCAGAGCTGGATGCAGTATTGCAGGTGACGTCTCACCAGAGCAGAGCTTCTCTCCACACTAAACTACCCCAGTTTCCTCACCAGGCCTGTTCTCCAGATTCTTCATCAGCTTTGTTGCCCTGAATGGCAGGTTTTTATGTAAGTAAAAAGCTTTATATCTAACTATTACTAAAGACACTCTTTATTTTTCTTCTTGTAGCTTTTCATTTGCCAATATCACATTTGGCTGGCAGCAGACACAAAGGGGATCTTGGTGCTCATTCCTGGATATCCAATGTTCAATGTTCTCGTCAGCACTTTCATCTTTGTGTGTGTGGCACATGAAATCTCTCAGATCACAAATGACCTAGCACAGATCCTGGTTCCTAAGGATAACTCCACTCTGCTGAAAAGGTTGCTGTGCATAGCTGGATTTTTTTCTGGACTGCTTCTCTTCTCAGCAATGCAAGATCAGTCAAGGCATTGACTTGGAAAGTTCTTGGCAACTTCCTTCAGGTTTACATTGCGTCTGCCTGAACAAAAGTTCTGCACCAGAGGTGCAAAGAGACATTTAAATTAAGGGTGTGGAAAATGTATATAGTGCACACGGACATCCTTTGTGTGGAAATAGCCTTCTCAAGTAGTCTGAGAAAGAAGAATGCACTGTACAGAGCTGCATGTGGAGACGAGTCTTTTCTACTGGATAGATGTTTCTGTTTACATGGCATGAAGCGGTGAACAGGTTCAGTGACACCATGGAGCCAGCTTCACCTGGGCTCAGCCACCTGAAGAATGGCTGTTACTAAAAGGAATCATGCTCAGCAAGGAACAAACCAGAGCAAACTTGTGATCCTTTCTTAGTGGTCACCTTTAGCTGATGTGAAACACGAATTTACTGGGAAACCAGGGCATTCTTCTGAACAAAATGGTGATTTTGGGGGGTTTGGGGTTAGAAATGAGTATATTGGGTGGAGATAGTAAACATTACATGAAACCCTTTATACCTGGAAACAAAGAGTCACCACCAGGTTCAGTGAGTGAAGATTACATACAAGTTTACATAATACTTTGGGGGTTTTTTTTTAGACACTTAAGCTATTACATGGGGAATTCTGAGGGCATTTTTTTTTTCTCCCCCTAAAAACTCCTTGCTTTTCCTACATCTTCCACTAATTCATGTAACTATGTGTAGTTCTCTGCACACAGAACAAATAGATGAATGCTTTCCAGAGGCTCATTTTGAGATGGAGACTTTCTGGAAGACCTCCAACCTTTTCCAGTCAGATGAAATCCCATCCTCTCCAGCTCCATCAGATCTTAAGGAGATGGGAGAACAGGGAAAAGGGTGATCTTCAAACCTCTCTCTGAGTTTGTAGGTGACTTTGAACTGGGTCTCATTAAGGAACTGGTGCCAATCTCTCTGCTGTAATCATATTTTCAATTGAAAGACTGCAAGTCAAGCTGTTGAAACCAGGAAGAGGGACTCAGTGGTCATCTTGTTGCTGGGTCTCAGAACTATCAAAGAAATGAGATTGGACTGCTTGGGGGGGACTGTTTGTTTGTTTGTTTTTATTAATCAGTCTCAATTTTCTTAACTCTTCCTTTTAGCACAAAAAGTAAAGAAATAGCCCTTCAGACTGGCAATGAGAAGCTGTAATTTACTTAGTGAAGTTATGGTTATTTCTTTGCTGTTTGTGCTTTAGCTTCAGGTGGGTTTGACCTCAAGTTTTGGGGTTTTTTTTCATTCTCTTCTTCTCATGATTACCTCTTAGCAGCCAAAACCCATGAGCACAGTGATGTTTTCCAAGCATATTTGCAATTACCTGTGATTCTAAACAATAGGAATCTTAATTTGTAGCCTGTGTACTGTCATGTACATGGTTTTGATCTTAGCCCAGCTAAAAAGTTGAAGCCAAACTTGCAGCCACCCGTGAGTGCAAAAACAAATGTGAGAAGAGTGGAATGGCTTTGGTTTGTTTTGGTTTGGTTTGTTTTTTCAGTGGAGAAGAGTTCCTTTCAAAGGAAAAAAAAGAAAGAAAGAAATCCTTTCCTTCCCCCAAATTCAGCAGTGAATGACTAGGTCTGCCAGGGCTTTTGGAACTGTTGGAAAGATACTCACTCAGCTGTTTGTTCTTTAGATGCATTGCTTCCAACCTCTGGAATGACTGAAAGGAAATGGTGTAGGTGACCACTGTGGTGGAGGACAGGATGCAAACCCTTCATCTATGCCAGTATTAGGAGCAGTGGGGAACTGTGAGTCTTGAGGGGTAATTTTTCTTTTTTTGGGTTGTTCTTCACAATTTTAAGTATTGTAGATATAATTTTATTTATCTGTTGTACAGACTTGGTTAAAAGATTTTATTTTTCATGGTTGAAATAATGCACTTGTTTACTGTATGTGGGATAAATATATTTTCTTTTCAGGTTGTGTAAAAAGATGAAGTAATTTAAACATTAAATAAACGTGCTGTGGATGCTTATTTTTGTAATGGGAGTAAGTAAAAACTCACTGCTTGACTCCAGCTGGGCTACACTTCACTGTTGTGCCTTCCTTCAATGACAGATCAGTAACTGCAGCTTTTCCAAGGTAGACAATTCTGAATACTATTACTGCAAATAAAGGGCAAATAGTCACTTGTATCACAGATTATTTCAGATGCAATGCAGGAGGAGATTGTTCTGCAGTAGAGGCACTGTCCCAGGTCTGAGATTACAGCTGCAGTAGCCAGAGTCACCCTTGGAGCTCGGGGGACTTCAGTAGAACCCCATACCAAGGGCTCAAATACTTCCCCTCCCTGGGTTGCAAGCTGTGAAGACTGCAGCAGGGCTCTGTGTGAAAGCAGAGGAGCTGACTTTGCTTTTCTTCAGTCTGGAGCAGCAAGAAACCTATCTTTGAGATTTGTGTGGGTTGATTTAGCTTTTAATTGAGCCACTTAAGTCCCACACTAAATAGAAGGAGCTCATTAACAAAGGATTCTGAGTGACAGTTGCTGTGCCCAGAGCTACTTGGATAACAGAGAAGGCAACACATAATGTGGTACAAATACTTCAAATACTCCATCCTAGGGCATCTCACCCAGTCAAACCAACTCTGCACAATCAGCTCCACTTCAGTTCTTGGCCACATTTGAGTTTGTGGACTCACCCTCCAGTGTCACCATCCATAAACATTAACAGCTGTAACAAAAGGTTCAGGCATCAAGTGAAATAAGCAGGCACTGACATCACCACTTGATGTGTTGCTGTTTATTAGCTGTTACATTTCAGGTATTTACAAAGTCAGCTGGGGTGCTTTTGAGTTCACGTGGTTGCAACTGTCTCAGAATACATCAGTTCACACTGCCATTGAAAGGGGTGGTGAATTTACTGGGTTTAACTATCAGCACTTTAGTAATAAATCTGCAGCCATTAAGTGTCTTTAGCCAGCTTTATAAACCTATGCTTTCAGAGTAATGGCTTTAATAAGTAAAAATAAATCATCTGTTACTAAACGTACCTCAAGTAGATGAAACTTTCAACCATAAAACACTTTGGGTATGCTTAATACCCAAGTCACCTACTTCATCAGCTTCTTTTCAAGGTTAAGTGCAGCTGCTGGTACAAACTAATTTTTTTCTGTATGTAAAGAACACTTTAAGGAATCTCCTTAAATCTGTTGGCACTTTTGAATATTAACACAGATTAAGATGAGAGCAGCTCCACTGGTAGTTGATTGTCACGGCAGAACCTCTTAGGATCCAAACCAAATGCTATTTACAAAGGCCAGTCTTAAGCTGCAGCAGAAATCAGTAATTTAAAATCCATTCCATTCATTTCTGTTCCAAAGCACACTGACAGCTCATACAGCTGAAAACAGAAGGAGAAACTAAGAAAAATTAGGAGAAATCAAATGGAGATTGTACTCTGATTACCACCCAGGCTGCTGGACAAAAGGAGAGGTCTCACAGGAGGCTGGCTGAGTGCTGAAAGCTCTTGCCTGGTACCATTTGGATGAGGTAGGTGTTAAGAGTGCTGCTTTAAAAGGGAGTAGGAATGGTTCTTTATTCCAGCTGTCTCAGACACTTCAATTTAGCTTGAGCTACTTCTCCTAGTATAAGTAACCACCGGTATGATTCCCATAGCTAGATTACAGAATTATGGAACAGTTTGGGTTGGAAGTGACCTCAAAGGTCATCTACTTCCAGCCATCCCATAAGCAGGGACACCTCCTCCTAGACCAGCTTGCTGAAGGCCCCATCCAGCCTGCCTCTGAAAGCTGCCCTGCTTGGAAGCCTCCACAACTTCTCTGGGCAACCTATTCCAGTGCCTCACCACCCTCGCAGGGGAGAATTTCCTCCTAATGTCCCATCTCAATCCAGCTTCTTCCAGTTTGAAGCCATCACCCCTCAGCCTAACACACTCCATACCTTTGTGGAAAGGCCCTTTAACATAAATTTGATATTTTGAAGGAAGTGGGGGAGGAGGGGAGGGAAAGAAAAGCCAGTGACTACTTTGGTCTTTTTACAAACTCTACTACTCTTACTTTACAGTTTCTTTTTAGCCTCAAAGTCCTAAATAATCCAAATTTCTCTTAGCAAAGACCTCAGAAAGCTCAGCTAAGAAAACACAGGCAGCATTTAGCGATGCTAAAGCACAGCTTTCTGCTTACAATGCAATGTCCTGAAGAAGAACATGCAGCTTCTGAAAGAATACTGCAGAAGAGAGCTAAAGCACAAGTGTCAGCTTCACCCAGCAGAGTGCTTCAAGGTAAAACCCCCGTTCTTACTGATCTTCCTTAAAACCAGTTCTGTTGGGGTGAGCTGTTACAGCAGAGACTGAACTATTGGAGGATTTAGAGAAACATCAGAAACAGTAACTTAGAGTTAGCCAAACCACATCAGGAAATACATTACCACCCTTCACTGAAAAAATAAGGAAATAATAAGGAAATAAACTCAGTTCCTTCTAACAAAGTTCCTAGTATTAAGCTGTCAGCTGCCCAAATGCCTCTCAAAGCAGCCACCTCTCAAGACATACTTAATCAACTCCTTTTTAAGGTGCAAAAAAAAGTAAATCTATGGTTTTTGGATAGCTAGTTCTCCCCCTACTCCCTCTGCTCCAAAGAGGACAATTAATGTGGAGGATTTAAAAAACAAAGTACATCAGGAATATCACAAACGAAAAAAGAGTTAAAAGTTGGTCCATGTACACAGAAATAAAATCTACCCTTGTTTACTTGCAGACATTAATTTCTGCCTACAGTGTGGTTTGGAACAGTTTCTTCCAACACAAGCAGAGGAATGAATGGACAGATTTTAAATGTTTATTGCTTACAAGTTGGTGAAGGATCTGGTAAAGGAACAGAAATCCAACAGGAATAGTTGTAGGAGTTTGAAGGATTGGGTAGAGGAACAGAAATCCAATTTTCAGCAAGGATAGTTTTAGGGTTTTGAAGGATCTGGTAGAGGAACAGAAATCCAATTTTCAGCAGGAATAGTTTTAGAGTTTTGCTTCTTGCTTTGTGTTTTTTTTCCCAAAGCTAACTTTGCTCCTTTCATTTTGATAATCTCTACAAAATAAATGCTTACTGCATCTGGAATGCTATTGCTGAGCCTCACCATATTGCACAAGTTTTCATGTTTATACTTTGCTGCCTTTCATCAGCAAATACAAGGCAATTCTATCATCCCGTTGAACAGTCTGAAATATAATCATGGAATGGTTTGGGTTGGAAAGGACCTTAAAGATCATCTAGTTCCAAACCCCTGCCTTTGGCAGGGACACCTCCTGCTGGACCAGATTGCTCAAGGTCCCAGCCAACCTGCCTTTGACCACTTCCAGGGTTAAAATCCTTTGAACCTGGTTCTTCTTTTTGAAGTGTTGATTTCTCTGTTTAAAACCTCCAGGAGAGATCACAAACCAGAACAAACTTTGCTGTTTATTAATACATGTATATGAAAGATTATTTTCTGAATGTACCAAGTATAAAAAGTTATCAGTGTTTATAAATTGTCCAAAATGTCCCAAGTACAAAAGTACAGCAGCTCCATGAAGTGATTGCACTCTCTGGCACTGAAATCATCTCAATACTGTGGGCATGCAGAACAGACACCAGAAAAAATTCATGCACCAACCAACAAATGAGAAAATAAGACAATGTGCTGCCTTCTCCGATTACAAATTCATCGCTTCTGTTAGCTTTCTCTCCTCAGGAATACCATTTACCTGCAAGCAGAGAGAATTTGGTATCATCCAGCAGTGGCAGATGATGATCTGACACTGTTGAACTGCTAATGGGTAGCACAGCACAGGAACAGTTTTATTAGTCCTTTACCACAGCCACACTGGGGACACACAAGTACCGCTGGCACCAAAAGATAACAATACACATGAGAACGTTTCGCTTGCTGGCTTCTGGGGAGGCAGATAGGGGAAGCAAGGCTTCAGCCAGAAATTTACCTTTCTCTTTGGGATCTAACAGACTTTCTAGGGAGACAGGTTACAGGTTGCCCAGGGAAGTGGTGGAAGCCCCATCCCTGGAAGTTCTTAAGGACAGACTGGATGTGGCTCTGGGCAACCTGATCTAGTGGAGGGTGTCTCTGCAAACTGGATTGAGATGAGACCTAAGGAAGCAATTCTTCCCCATAAGAGTGTTCTGCTCTTCAAATTACTAACTATGGTCTACAGAAGCTTTAAAATAGAACTACCTTATTATCATGGTGGTGACTGGTAGAAAGTTAATGATCCTGATTATGTTATTTGGAATCCTCTGCAGGAAAGAAAAAAAGTCAAACCATGGATGTCTAGTTCTAGAAATGTATTTGGACCTCAGCATGTTAGTTCTATACATTGCTTAGGTGACCAGATCAATGAAAGTGATTGCTGAGTTTGTAGTTTTGTTGCTAAAAATAGGTAATAATGACAAAAAAATAATCTTAGGAGCACCTAAATTTGGGGTTACATCATAATTTCCTAAAATTCTAACCTTCTGACAACATGAGTCATAGATATCCTTTAGGAGACAAACTGCAAGAGGCACCCCCCGTCATGTCATCATGAAAGCTCTTGCAGTGTCATCTGCTCTTCTGAGCTATGAAGGAAGGTGTCACTGCAAACTAAGAGAAGAGGAGGGAATGTTTTCTGTCACAAAGAGGTTTTTTTCTGTGATGGGTATCAAAGAGCCAAGTGTATTCTACCAAAATCAGGGGCTACAGGAGGACTTTTAAAATCTGGGTTTATGGCAGCTCTTCAGTGTGACCTGGAAATGCCAAGCTCATGCTAGCTTCTACTTCATCCCTCTTTAAAGATTTCTCACAGGGCTACCTAGTGATTTTGCACTTTTTTTACTGTAAGACAGACTGGAATCCTTGTAACAGAAGAACTGAACTGGGTGATGTTTTGAGTGTTAAGAGCTGTGCTAAATGTCAACCCAAGCCAGTGCTGGAGGCTTTGATTGCCATTTCCAGCAGAGGTCCAATAGAGCACACCAACAGCAAAGCCAGCAGAACTGCAGTCGGTTTGGGGGGTTTAGAAATGGTTTTAATTTCCAGATAACAAAATAAAAACAGATGGGCAGAAGCATCTATCATATACTTGCCTCAAATCTCTGAAATGTTGTCATGCGAAATTCTCCTTTAATCCCCGAAAGCAGTAATGAAGAAGAAGGATTTGGAATGAAAAGAATTGCTTCTGTAACTCCTGACTTAAACAAGCCTTCCTGCTGGAGCTGTGTTCCTCATAGTATGTTCACTGTATGTCTCTATCTGTGGCTAGTTTTGCATCAACACCTCTTTGGATACTCAAATTATACTTTGGCCCCTGCATTTGCCTTCTCACTTGGCTGTGGCTGCAGTTTCTCTCACACCTGACACTTAACTAGAGAGAATCACAGAATGGCTTAGGTTGGAACGGACCTTAGAGATCATCTACTCCAACGCCCCTGCCGTGGGCAGTGACACCTCTCAACTAGACTTGGTTGCTCAAGGCCTCATCCAACCTGGCCTCGAACACCTCCAGGGAGGACACATCCACAGTCTCCCTGGGCAATCCAGACTCTCACCAGTCTTGTACTGAAGAACTTCTTTCTAAGGTCCAGTCTAAACCTACTCTCCCTCAGCTTAAAACCATTCCCCCTTGTCCTATTGCTGGACACGCTTATGAAAAGTCCTCCAACCTTCCTGCAGGATCCCTTCAGGCATTGGAAGGCAGCTATAAGGTCCCCACATAGTCGTCTTTTCTCCAGGCTGAGCAACTCCAGCTGCCTCAGAGGTGCTCCAGCCCTTGGATCTTTGTGGCCCTGCTCTGGACTCACTCCAACATTTCTATGTCCTTCTTATGATGGGAAACAATCACTCCTAGCCCATACTCTGATGGGATCATTGATGGCTTCAGTCACTGCAACAGGATTAGGGAAAATGAGCTAAAAGTGATGACTAAGGCATGGAAAACCTGCAGCATGGGGATGTGCCTCGCCCCAGGTTCCCCAATATCAACTCTTCCTGCTTAGTAACAGCAGTAGAGAGCTCCTTCTTCAGAGCTTAGCTAGCATTGCTAGGAGTGGGAAAGTTTTGGAGACTCTGAAGAGTTCAACCACAGTGGGGAATCTGGTTGTAGCTTCTTAGTTGTCAAAGAAAATTCTTTCTAGGAGGCTGTTTCTAACTTAGCTTAGAATCCAGTGCCTTATGCTGAGTCCTAATGCAGCATTTATCCTACTGGTTCAATCAGTCTGAGCCCCAAATGTCCACTGATGTACAAAACTCTGTGATTCTGAGAGAAAACTCTGGAGTGATGATGCTGTAAGACTTCACTACACTGGGGATTGGTTTCTACTGCCCACAGCCTGTGTGTGTTTTCACTACTGATTGCTCCACACTGGTCACTTCACAGCTACAATGTTTTCTCCGTACTGACCTGCACTCTGCTGCTGTGGAATCTGGGTCTGATGTGGCAGGTTCCTACAAAGAACAATTTAATACCTTGAATTAGAAGAGTCTGAATACCAAGTAACTCTTCTTTTTTTCTTATGAAGCAATAATCCATTTCCAGCACGCAAAGACAGTTGTCCAAAGGTTAGCCAGGTTAGTGAAAGGAAATTATTGCTAAGGAGTAGCTCCTGTTATTTCAGTTCTCAGCTACCATCAAAGCTCACTTGGTGAGACCAGAGGAGTCATGGCAGGTTTTTGATGTTATGCCAAGTTTGGTTTCCATAAGTGGTGAACACAGAAAAGGTGACAGTATTTGCAGCTTCATTATTGACTATGGAATGATGAAAGGCCAGCTAGTTTTACACACAGGACCAGTACACTCACCAAGGCAAAGTTACATTTTTGTGTCCTGTTTAAGTGTCTGTTTCAATAGCCCCTAGCTAGTGAGGGGAAAGCTTTTACTACCCCAGGCATATGAAAATGCTATTCTGGATGGAGAGGGAACTGTAAAAGAGAGGGCAGAGCACTCTGCAGTGGCTGCACAAGGCAGAATTCTACCTTCTGGAGAACAGCTTTGGGACAGGGAGAAGAAAATACTCCTCTAGCAGGTACCTACATTATGAATAAAGCTCAGGGCAAGCATGTGTAAATTAGGGCCAGGGTAGTGCTGGGGCCATGCAGGCCTGCCAGCTGAAGAGCTCCCAGCTGTAGCATATGTCAGAGCACAGCACTGAAGAACAATGGCAGCCACTTCTGCAACCCCTGCCTTAGGTGTGCACAACCCCAGACACTCAAACGTCTTGCAAAGGCCATGTCCAAGCACCAGGAAAGTCTGTCCTGATGGTGTCATTAAGTTACTGATAAATCAGGGACTAGGAATCAATATTTCTCTGGTTTCTGTCTTGGTGAGAGGCTGGCAGCAGTGGAAATGGTGGAGGGCTCATTGTGTAACTGGACATGTCCCTGTTCAGTGACACCATTCAAGACATCACCCACCTGTGACAGGCACACCACTAACTACTGACAAAGACTGGATTCTCTCTATGGAACTATCCCCAGGCCCACTGCTAGTTTTGTACCAGAAATCCAAAGGCATGGCTTTAGAGGCAGGGTGTGTAAAATAGAGCAGTTCAATCAATTCCTCTGTCAGCAGCAGGTTTGCTCCAAAGCATGCAGAAACATCTCCTCCTTGCCAAGTCATTTCATTTGCTTTTGACATTTACATTCCTCATTGAATTGCAGACCTCAGAGCACTCCTCAGCTAGAGCCACTGCTGACACCACCATGATAAACACAGGCACTGGGATTAAGCGGTGCAACCCAGGGAGAAAATCTGAGTACTTACTGCTGCGTCTGCATCAGTGGCATACTGGTGTTGTCATAGCTGTCCGTGTGAAGGGGAGGCACAATCTCACCGGTGACTGGGTGGAACACAGGGAGTGTCGAAAGAGGCCAGGCTATCTCTCTGTTCTTAGACATGTCACGGAGCTCTTTGGTTGATTTCTGTATAGCACTGTGGTGGACCAACTGGATGCTGTGGCAAGAAGAAATTAAACACATGTTTGAAGTGGTCCATCAGAATGGATAACCTCGAACAAGTATTACTTGTCTTAAAAATTACAAGGACCCTGAGGCATGCTACAGACTCCATAGTAACTTTACATAGTTAAGTTAATAAATAGTTAATAAATATTGGATTTATTTCATTTTAAGGCAGTAATTATTGTATTAAGAATTTGCTGTCTGGATAAGGACTTTTCATAGGACCCAAACCTGTGCATTTATTTGGTGCAGTTAAACGGTTTGGTTAACTCCTGATTCTTGTGGGAGATTCATAAAAGCTCACAGGTTAATTTTAAACCACTCCATAGCACAGGCACTGGATAACTTCTAGGATACTTCCTTTCCTCTCCACTGCCTTTAAGATAGAGGCTGGAAAGTTCCAGTAACCAGGAGTTTAAATGAGCTATTAATGTCTTTCTTCTAATAGCACTATTTTATCTTGAATTGAGAGTCATTAATTTCAAACCCTTTTTATTCTGGTCTTCTATCCTTGCCAAGACTCTGATTTAAAAGCAGCTTTCACATTGATGAATTAAACCATGGATTAGAGAGAATGAGAGAAGATTATGACACACATGTATGAAGCATGACAAGCTACCGAGAATGAAAATTAAATGGTAAAAGAAAAATAACAGGAAAGAAGACACTTACTCTGGTGTTTGCATGTTTCTCTTTTCCCTAAAAACAAAACAAAATTTATGAATTAAATAATAGCATTGATAGTTGGAACATTAAATCTCTCTGGTGGTGAGGAATAGTTGGTGATGCACAAATGCTGACAAGGTTCTTGCCAAACGCCAACTTGGCAGCATTTGCAGCTGGCTTTATGGTGAGGCCTGGATGGACGCACGTAAAGGTGTGCTGATGAGAGACACACGCACACAGACACACACACAGAGATGGAAATGCAGGTTAAAGAGCAAGCTTCTGGCTCAAATAAATTCTGTGACAAAATGGAACTGTAGTTGGTGTAAGAAATGGCAGGAGTTGCGTTACTTGCTGCTTTGCTTTTAGGTGGTTTATAGTAAGGCTAACTTCAGGTCGTTTCCTCAACCAGGCTTATTTTAGACAAGTTAGCATTTTAGAGATTACTTATTAATTCCCTGAGTCCACGATCCTTTATTAGCATTTTAAGTGTTTGGGGCATTTTGTGTGTATGCTGAGGTGTTTAACCCTTTCAGCTACAACAGTTAAAGGCCCTACATCCCTTCTCCTGGCAGTTACCACGTGTGCTTCCATGAGGGACAGGTCACTATTTGAAGCTGATAGCTTTTGGTTCATTTTAAATGTTTTTAATGAACTGAATGGAATTATCCTAACAAACATCATCACCTTAGAGAGCCCTGCAGGTATCAGTGTGTGAAGGTACTCACACTCCTTCCCGTCGGCAGCACATGATATAGGCAAGGATTAGAAAGAGCACCAGTGCTATTGCCGAGGGCACTGCCAGTGTGATTAGGAAGTCCGAGTAATAGTCTCTGCTTTTCAGGGTGTCAGATGGTGGCTTGTATTCTCCACCATCAGGCAGTATCCCCTCTCCACGGATCACTTCCTGAAAGGTGGAAACTTGTTTTGTGTTGTCAACCTGGTACCCAGAAGAAAAAAAAACAGAAGAAAAAATAAAGATAATTAATAAAATAACAGAATGTGAAAGCAGGCAGTGTGTAACCAGCAGGAGCATCTACAAAGTCCATAGCACACATCTGACAACTTCTAAAGTTTCATCCAAACCCTGAAACCTTCTATTTAATTGAAAACTTCTGATCCATGCTATAAGTGATATTCTAGTATCTTACTTTGTTCTGTGCCTGCCAGAGATACTCTGATTTTACAGATTGATGTATGGCTGAAGATGAGCCAATGTGTGTCCAGGTGACAAGAAGGCTAAAGCATCCAGGTCTCTATCAGCAATAGTGTGGCCAGCAGGACCAGGAATGTGCTTGTCCCCCTGTGGAGGCCACACCTTGAGTACTGAGTTCAGTTTTGGGCCCCTCACTACAGGTAAGGTGCTGGAGTGGGTCCAGACAAGGGCAAAGAAGCTGGTGAAGGGTCTGGAGAACAGGTCTGGTGAGGAGCAGCCGAGGGAACTGGGGTTGTTTAATGTGGAGAAAGGGAGGCTGAGGGGGAGACTTCCTGGCTCTCTACAACTCCCTGAAAGAATGCTAGAGCCAGGTGGGGGGTGGTCTCTTGACCCTAGTGAAAAATGACAGGACTAGAGTTGCACCAGGAGAGGAGATAACAAGAAATGTATTCACTGCAAGGGTTCTCAAAGCCTGGCACAGGTTGCCCAAGGAGGTGGCCGAATCCCCATCTCTTAGAAGTGTTTCAGAGATGTAGAGAGGTGGTGCTGAGGGCCATGGTTTAGCCCCAGCCTTAGCAGAGTTAGAGAATGGTTGGACTGGATGATCTTAAAGGTCTTTTCCAACCCAAACCATTCTGTGATTCATTTTAGGGATCTCTCACACCAATATTATTGGAGTAAACATTCAATAACATTTTTATTACAAACTCATTCTTTGATGTGATTTCTTTTTGATTTATTAATCCATTTCTTACTAGTCTTCCTAAACAACAGTACTGCCTTCTCTTGTATGGAGGTAGTAGAGGTGGAGAGTGAAGTAGCTACAATTTTCTTCCTCCTTCCTACTGAGCTTCACATCCAGTGCTCATAAAATCCAAGAGGCATGAACCAGCCTGCTCAGGACTGAGCGGTTCTGCTGCCTCCTCCACTCACCCAGTGCAGGCTGCACCCTATCAGGAGATCATAGAATCAAAGTACAGATTGGCTTGGAAGGGACCTTCAGGATTATGTAATTCCTACCCCATGCAATGGACAGGGACACCTCATGCTAGACCAGCTTCCTCTAGGTCCTATTCAACCTGCCTTTGAACACTGCCAGTCTTGGAGATGTGCATTCAGTTGATCAGAGCCTGAGTTCTAAGGCTTTTTCTATGTCCTCACTCAACTAAGCTCCAGAGGCTGCATTCCTGGTCACAAGTAATTCTAGATCTGATTTTTTAATGTCTGTATCTAATGTTCCAAGTAACACAACCTTTTATTTTTGCTGCTGACTTTCATATTGCATTTAATTGCTTTTCCAACATGACTTTTCAATTTCCCTCCTTCATTTCCTTGGTATCTCCAATTAGATATTACTTTTTAATTTTACCAGTGTTGGCTTTCAAACTCTCTCCAGATCATTAATGAAAAGAAATCACATTTGCCTCCATTCTTGACCTTTTGCCTGCCACTGTTCACTGAGAAATCTGGCAGCTGATGGTCATTTCTTGATAATTTACACTTTAAGTCATAAAATGGTGCATTAAAACTTCTGCAATGGATGAACAGGCTTCCATGGAACACTAGAAATAATGCTTTGTTCAGCTTCAAAGACATACAGATTGATATATTTAAGTGCAAGACAGTGTGACAAAAAAGAATTGAAGTATTCTCCACTCATTAACTCCCATGGTAACTTTGGTGTTAGGTACACCAGGTTTCACCTGGGCGCTGAATCTCAAACCCAAAGCACTGCACAAAAAAAGTCTTTGTGCATTCTATGTGGCTGCCAGCAGTTAGGAGTTGTTAACCTTAAAGTCAAATTCAGGAAAAGCACCCAAGACCAACTTCTACCCTAACAGAAAACATTTCACAGCTAGAAGTGAGCGCCGGAGCAAGGCAAGGCTCCTCTTTCCTGTGAAAGTCCTTCCCCATAAACCTGCTCATGGTGAACCCAGCAGGCACCTGACACATCAGTTACAGTTGCTTGAGCTTTCTTGGGTCTCATTTCACACTTTCTTCTTAGCACTGCAGCAGTAAAGATGAAGTGAGATCAAGCTCCTGGCACACCAAGCTGAGTGGGAAGGTCACAGCTGGAGCAGTCCTAAGGGAGTCCAGTGCAAGCAATTTAATTCTTGCTATTAACTCTAAATGGGCCTAAATCATGTCTGGCATAAAATACTGAGCTCCTACAAACACCATTTTAATGCAAGAAGAAAGTAACTCACCAGAGAGATTTTGCACCAGTCAATATGGAACTGAGTACGGAATTTTTTATCACAGGTTATGACAGGCTCCATCTCTTGACTGCACCTCAGCTGGTTCTGGGGGTTTTCAACTTCCCGTAAGCAGGAAGAGAATGGAACATCTGCCCCAACCATAACATAGACACTGTGGAGAGATGAGTGACAGTCAGGACAGCTCTCCACTGATGTACTCCACCAAACCTTAGTGCTCACAATAAGATTCTGCTCTGCTTCAAAGATTAAAATCCTTTTTCTTGGTAGTGTATTTTAAGAACATAAATAACCAAATCAAATCAAAATTGTTTTTCTAGCTCCTTACTCCGAGGTATTCTGTTTTCTGCATAGTGTACATGTTTGCTTACCATCAGAGCTCCAAGTGCTGGTTCCTCACTTTTGCAGTACTCACTTAAATTGGGACTACTTGTAGAAATTGTTAAAAGTTTAATTCTGTCCTAAGGAAACCTTCAGTCTTGCTCAGCACAGAATTTTTAGACAGTTTCTTCCCATATTTTCAAATTAAATTCACAAGGACCTAATTCTAACAGCAACCTGACAAAGCCCCAGCTTCTCTTAAAAGGTTCCACGCTGTAGCTATGCCACTGCCTACAAACTTGGCAGAATACTGAAGGCTGAATGTAAACACTTCATTTAGCATTACAGGACAGAAACCCAGACAATGGTTTGGCTTAGAAGGGACCTTGCCCAGAGAAGCTGTGAAGGCTGCAAGCCTGGCAGTGTTCTAAGACAGGTTGGCTGGGGCCTAGAAGAAGCTGGTCTAGTAGGAGGTGTCCCTGCCTATGGCAGGGAGTTGGAAACGGATGATCTTTAAGGTCCCTTCCAACCCAAACCATTCCATAATTTTCACTGTAAAATCAATACAGAGAAAGTGTTGCCTTTTGAAATGGTTATCAACCATGACAGACCCAGGGTACAACAGGCCCAGGCCATCAGGAAACTTTTCAGATCTAACAGCAATCTGATTTTCCAAAATACAAAAGAGCAACTGCAAAGTGTCTAGAACACCCAAAAACCAGGAAGCTTTTCAGCAAGGAAAGAAGAGAGTAAAGACCGAGAGATGTGCTTACCCCTCCTTCATGTCATTAATAGGAAGTGGAACTCTCCCTCCCCTGTCCAAGGCTGAAGTAATGTTTATAGCATTCAGGCGCTCTGGCTGCCACACGTTTTTCACTGCTCCAAGGAAGTCCCCAAGAACTTCACTTGCCAGCATTTCTTCTACGTTCATATTCCTGATGAAGAACTCCGCTTGATAGGGCAAAGGGAAATCTAATTGGGAGGGAAAAGGAGGAGTTTTGCCTTAAAGATTCCATGACAGAGTTGAAAGTCATTAACACAATACCCCACTGAGGCTGAAACACCTCTCTAAGTCTTCCATGTGAACTAGCTCCGTTTGAATCTGATGTGCTCATGTTTGTTTCAACAGCCCTACTGAAAAAGCTGAAAAATATTGGCTGGGAAATAGAGGAGTGGACTACAGGAAAAGTGTCTCAGCTGGAAACCTTCATTAAACAGATAAAATTACACTCGTGCTAATTTGGGGCTCCAAACTGACAAGGGGTTGCAACCTGCAACACTCCACACTATGTGTATATAGAAATAGGAAAAACTCCTTCTGAGGATGTAAAATATTCAAGGGGGTTTCAGCTGAAATGTCCCTGGGTGGCAGAGTCTCTTGTTTTCTGAATCTGCCTGTACAATTATTCAGGCCCCAGGGAGACCTCACACTAACCAGCTAGTACCTGAAGGGAGCCTACAAGAAAGCTAGAGAGGGACTTTTCACAAGGGCTTGTAGTGATAGGAGGAGAGGGAATGGATTGAAGCTGGAAGAGGGCAGATTTAGACTGGAGATTAGGAAGAAATTCTTTACAGTGAAGGTGGTGAGACACTGGAACAGGTTGCTCAGGGAGGCTGTGGATGCCCCTTCCCTGGAGGTGTTCAAGGCCAGGCTGGATGAGGCCTTGAGCAAACTGGCCTACTGGAAGGTCTCCCTGCCTGTGAGCTGCTGCCTTCCAACCCAAACTATTCTATGAATTTATGAATTGATCTCTGCATAAAGAACATACAGAAGTAAGCAAACTAAACAACACACAGAAAGAGAGTAAAATCTTTCCTCTAATGTCCATCTGAAGAGGAAAAAAAAATTATAGAAAAAGTAAACTAGCTTATATTTATAAAGTAATAATAGTCTTAGCTGACATAAGCAATTTAGATTAAAAATAAATTGAATCAAGAGGGAGAACCATTACATCCCCTTTGAGCTCCTGCATGCAGCTTGAACGTTACACAACTGGTTTACATTAACTTTTTAATCTTAAAAGAGTAAGAACCCATAAAATGTTTTCCCTATTCAGTTCAAAGCACAACAAGCTATTTTTCCTTCTGGAGAAAAGGAGGCTGAGGAGAGACCACCTAGCTCTCCACAGCTCCCTGAAAAGAGGTTGAAGCTGGGTGAATATTGGTCTCTTCTCCCTGATAACAAGTGATAGAGCCACAGGAAATGGCCTCAAGTTGTACCAGGGGAGGTTTAGATTAGATATAAGAAACTTCTTCACTGGAAGGGTTCTGAAACCATGAATAGGCTCCCTAGGGAGGTGGCTGACTCTCCATCCCTGGAAGTGTTTCGAAGAGGCACAGATGGTGGTGCTGAGGGCCTTGGTAGAGGTAGAGAATGGATGGGTATGGTGATCTTAAAGGGGCTCTTTCCAAGGCAACTGCTGCTCTGATTTTCCGTACATACCTTCTGCTGACATGATATTAATGATCAAATTATGTCTCGCTGTCTCAAAAGTCCGCCTGTTATACGCCGTGATCTAGAGACAAACCAACCAAAAGATCTGATTGCAAAGCAACAATGCAAAAATGAAACATCAGTGAAAATTCAATTGATTATTTAGCAGTGTTTATCACCTTTTGAATGCTTGCTTCCTTCATGAAACAATCTGAAACAGATTACATTTCTCCTTAATTTCCATCTTCAGTTCATTCACTTCAGGGACAAGGGAGGGGCAGAGGAATGGCAATAGGTACATAACCATGCTGCTTCTCAGCAAACAAAGCCACAAAGCATAGTGACACTGATTATTAAACAAAGAAAAGTCAGAGATGCTGCATGTCCAGATTGGAATCAAAAGGAGAAATGCTCTGAGTATCTTCTGCAGGTTCCCTCCAGTGCAAAAGAAAAGCTTACCTGATACATCCTATACCATGTAACAATTTCATTATAAAACTAATAGAAAATAAAGTGAGGAGATTTTTAACTCCTCAATACTGCTATTTTTTCACAGGATTGTTTTAACAGTAGTTTGAACATTAATACCTAGAAAAGCCAGCTCTCTGCACAGAACACAACAGCACCCACTCTGCAGCTGCACTCCAGCAGTGAGAGCTGCCAGTGCGGACTGCGCACCCGCCCAAGTGACAGTGGCAGACCCGCCTCTGTACTGAATATTCATCACAAACCATCTCTGCACAGCTTTTAGAGGAGTGTGAGCTCAAGAAGATTACATGCTCTACTGCAGGGCTCTTCTCATTCTGAGCTCTCCTCCAATTAATTGACCTTACCATGTCATCACCCCCAAAACAACACGATGAAAGTTATACTGAAGGCAGGAACATGCAATCACTCCTCTCAGGTGGCACTAGGGAGTGGATCAAATGCAATCTGCCCTCCTCATATGCTACAGAATTAATTTAAAAGCCACAGATGAGAGGGGACTGCAGTCAATTAATTTACATGCCAGGCAAGGTTTAGTTCAAATACAGGCTTGGGGTCAAGACTTAAATGGAGGTCTTGATGCAGATCCTAGCATCTAAAGGCACATGCCAGCTTAAAAAGGGGCAATTTCAAGTAAGAAGTTTCCTCTTCAGAAAGCTGAGTCTGCAAGTACTTCAGCACATAAATCATTTTACAGATGGGAGTAGTTCTGCTGACATCAAAACTGCATCATGGATACAGAAGGAAGCATGGGTGAAAATTATCTCCAGTATAACTTAACCTTTAGAGATGTCATTCTTGAGGAGGAACAACTACACCAAAGGCAGTTTAGAAAAAAAGAAAGTCATCAAGGGTTTAAGACAAATGTGCTGCTGAGGCAGCAAAATGGGCACAAGAAGTTAAAAAGCAGATTCTTCCAACGCTGTGACCCACAGTGCGTGGCACAACACACAGCCCTTTTTGCCTTCCCGGTGCTGCTCAGTGAATAATCGGTGCTTTGAAACATTCAGACAGCTTATTACCAAAAATGAAGTAGTGGGGCTTGTCATTTTTACACTTACTAGAACAGGGTTCAATACATGGAAATGCTAACTAAAATTCAGTCTACCAATAAACAATTATGAACCAATTAATAGCTGATGAAAAATAATTTAGTTTCTAAGAGCACAACAAAGCAACCCTAAAAACCTGATTGCTGAGTGGACACTGGGGAAAAGTCTGCCTCACATTGAGGGAAGAATGCTGCAAAGCTTAAAATTCAGATTATTAATAAAATTCAGATTTTGAATGCAACTGTTATTACAGTTAAACATTTTATGTTTATTATATTTTCTCTTAATATAGTAATAATTTTATTACTATTTTATATTAATTATATTTTAATACTTATTATTTTTAACACATTTATATTATACTATTTATATAATACAGTTAATATTTTCTAACATCTCTATCTTATAATAATTACTTTTTTATATGTGCATAATGTAAATTTAATTATTTATCCAGATTTAATATATTTATCCAGATTTAATGTATTTATAATTTACTGAAAGGAAACCTCTTATAAAGATGAAGGGCAGGAATCTAAAGATATTTCAGCAAGGCACATTCAGTTTAAATGGTTATTGCCATTTCCTAATTCTACCTTGAAGCATAAGATGATTCTGGGCCCCTCAATTTACGAAGGACATCGAGACACTTGAATGTGTCCAGACAAGGACAACAAGGCTGGGGAGAGGCCTTGAGCACAAACCCTATGAGGAGAGGCTGAGGGAGCTGGGATTGTTTAGCCAGGAGAGGAGGAGGCTCAGGGGTGACCTCATTGCCCTCTACAACTACCTGAAAGGTGGTTGTAGCCAGGAAGGGGCTGGTCTCTTCTCCCAGGCAACCAGCACCAGAACAAGAGGACACAGTCTCAAGCTGCGCCAGGGAAGGCTTAGACTCGAGGTGAGGAGAAAGTTCTTCACCGAGCGAGTCGTTTGTCATTGGAATGTGCTGCCCAGGGAGGTGGTGGAGTCACTGTCCCTGGAGGTGTTCAAGAGGGGATTGGACGTGGCACTTGGTGCCATGGTCTAGTCATGAGGTCTGTGGTTACAGGTTGGACTCGATGATCCTCGAGGTCTCTTCCAACCTTAGTTATACTGTGATACTGTGATACTGTGACTTGCCTTTCTCTCAGAGGACACAGTGGCACCTAAGAGAAAATTTTCATGTCACAAGTCCTTGTCTCTGCCTAAAATCTTTTTTTAACAGTGATTAAGTTTAAAAAAACAAGAGGCAATGCTTTTTGCCAATTCTGAACCTTGTACTCTAAGCCAAAATGCATCTTTGTGAGCCTTCCAAAGCAAATACCTCAATGACAGTTGGCTTGCCCACATTTTCTACAGTTGGTGAGCCATAAAGCACTCCATCACTGTATGGTGTCCTCTGGATGTAGCGTAGCCAGCCAGGTCTGTCTGGGTAACCCATCAGGTTGGTATTAAATGTTATGGGATCATTACTTATTTCACCTAGATAAGAAAAAATTCTATTAGATCATTTACAAGAGAATACTGCATAGCTTGATTTTTGCATTTCTAGTAGAAAATCCTGTTCTGTCTTCCTGTTAGGGTCTTCTCAACATGTCCAAAAGGAAACACTGCTGCTAACCTTCACCCTGTCAGAAATACAGGAGGTCTTCAATCCTTTAGGTTTGCCAAAAGACCATGCTTAGAAAACTACCTTACTAAACACTGAGCTGTTCCTAAACACAGGAAGAAGGCTCAATCCATTTGTTTTAAATAAAAGATTTCAAAGCTAGAAAAAGCTAGATTGAGATTACATCTCAGGAAGAACTTCTTCCCCATGAGGGTGGTGAGGCTCTGGAATAGGTTTCCCAGAGAAGCTGTGGAGGCTTCAAGCCTAGAAGTGTTGAAAGGCAGGTTGGATGGGGCCTTCAGCAAGCTGGTCAAATAGGAGGTGTCCCTACCCATGGCAGGGGGATTGGAACTAGATGATCTTTAAGGTCTCTTCCAACCCAAATTATTCTATGATCATTACATAGTCTCATATTTGCTGTCTCAATTTTACTCCTTGCTTTCACAGTCCATCACATAGCCTGATACCTGCTGCATCTGAAACAGTGATCAGGTAACTGGCATTTTTAACAGACAAAATTAAACTTCCTTGATTTCATATTTGATGTGAAAGTGAAGAAAAGGTACTCCCTAATCTCAGCTGTCTGATGTGTTAGTTATGCCTTCTCATTCTTCCCAATACACAATTATTTTGCATCTCTGCACAACCCACAACATTTCCACCTTGTAGGACCATGTATTTTATATCCTTTGAAGGCATTTCAATAGACACTGTAAAGTGTTCTTTTTAAGTTACATGCTGAACTCTAAGGTATGCAAAGCAGTCAGACATTTCAACATTTTATTACATTTTTATACAATATGGAAGATGTTAGCATCCCATACCAGTCTTTGGGTAAGGAGGAAATTCCCCCTTAAAGTACTCTCTCTCCAAAACATGAACAAAAAGAACTCCAGCAGAAGGGTAAACATTCCGATCAGAGTGCACCTTGGACAGAATTGTGTACACTGAAAAGCAGAAGGAAAGATAAAAGACAGAAAAAGGCAAAAATGAGACATGCTCTGGATAATAACAGCATGCATTTCAATAGCAGTGTGGGCAATCTGGCAGCAGGAAAGCAAGGGATATTAGAGACCTGTTAATAAGTTTTTAAAGGTTGAGTGGATTTAAGATGAGAACACAGAGCAAAGCCTCTCTTTGCCCAACAGGATCCTTCCAGCACTGTAAAACTGGCTGTGATAGGACCTCAGAAGTTGCACAAACTGTTTTGATTGCAGTAAAAGAAACCAAAAACCAACAAGGGAGGCTACTGTTATTTTATAGCTGTTTATTTGTAATATTACATGAACAAAGATTTATTCAGTGGATGATACAATTGTGGTTTCTTGATATTTTACATAAAAATAAGAAAGATGAGAAATAAGAAGGAACTTCACCAACCAATGGTATTGATTGCTCACAGAATGGAATGGCAGAGTTTCCACTCTTTGTGCAGAACAGGAAAAGGCAAATTCACTTCAGCTGAGGATTTCTGAGTTCTTAAAGTCAGACTTTCTTGGGCCAGCAGGTTGAGACAACAGACACCTAAAAATCTACTTAGAGAGCTCATTATTGAAGAAGAAAACGAAAGGTTAAGGGCAATTAAAGGCCAGCCACTGACTCCAAACTAAATGAAGCTGTATTTTACAGTACTCAGAATTAAAAACCCTACAGGAAACTTGAAGTAGAACCACAAGCATATGTAAAAGCAGTATGTTGGGGTTTTTTAACACAATTACAAATTTAGTTGATTAAAGTAAATCTTCTTTAGGTATGACATATTTGAGACAGTACTGTATGTGTGTGTGTGTATATCTATACAGTGACACAATATATATACATCTTAATGCAAAGATCATTATGACTCACTAAATGGGTAAGAAGCCGCTTTATCAACAAGCAAAACAAATTGAAGTGTAAAGGGAGAATATTGATATAAAAGATGTTTCTCATGGTGTCTTAACAGGACACACTCTAGGTCATATTACCATCCCACATCACTATTCAACTTTAAGTCACTGCCCTGAAGGAATTAATCACATTGCTGAGAATGATTGTCAATAGATGAGGGTTACATGAGCGGTAAATAAAGAGAAGTCACAGGTACAGAGCCCCACAGCTACCTGCCTTGCTTGCTAAGCTGAAAGAAACTTCTGGGAATCACATCTCTGAACAAAGACTGTGGGCCATGCAGCATGGGGTTACTGTCAGAGGCAAAAGTGACTCAAAGAGACTACAGTTGTCATAACAAATTCAAAGGAACGAGCCCCACACCTCCTAGAAGATAAAGGGCTAATTTCAGCCCTTCAATCAGTAAACAAAATACATGTGAAATATGGATCAAGCTCATGTAATTTTGTAATCCTGCTATAATTTCTCCAGCCTTCTCATTACACCAACCTTCTTACTTGAGATCTGCTTAAAAAGCCACTGCTAATTAGGCATTAATCACAGACATTCCATCCCTCGCACCACGTACTCCGGGTGGAATCTATCTCACCTAATTTTAGATGCCTACAGAAACAACATCCACCACTGAGTTAGTCAGGCTCCTTTTATAGTCAGTGGAGAAGAAACAGACGCTTCTAGGCCTTGATTAATTTGATTTCTCCTGTAAATGAGATGAATCATGTCCTAGATTCCTAACTACACAGACTGGATCTCCACTGACTGCAGAGGCAAGCTGAGAGGAGACACAGACAGCTACAATGTAGAGCTCTACATTTAGTTACCTGTTTCCCATTCTTCAAGTCTGATATTGCAGAATAGTCACAAGCTCTGGATGTATTATTGATCAAATCCCCACTTTTGGAAGCTGCTTTGAACATCTGAACCGAGTATCTGGCTAATCATTTTTCCTTGAAACCAAAATTAAAATAGATCCAAAATTAAGAGAGTTTATTACAATTTTGTATGGTTAATAAACTACCTACTTTAATTTCAATTATGTAGCCTTAAGTAGAGTAACATTGCTATTTGTGTAATCGAAATTAGCAAAGTGATGAGCCAAAAAGCCTTTGTGCTCATTTCTGTGAATGAGTTGCTAATGGAGCAAGGAAACTCATTCATTTCCTTTCAACTATTTTTAAGAAAAGCAGGGAAAGTAATTTATAATCTAAATAAAGCAGAGAAGCTGAGAAAAATATGGGGGCTGGCTGAAAATGTGTAAAATACCTAGACATTTCCTTTTTTCCAATTCTGACGTTGGACTCTAGAATGAGAATGCATTTCAAACAAGAACAGTGGAAATTCAATGTGTATTTCCTCCACAAGCAACAGTTTTAGAAAGGAAGGATAATAAGATCAGCAGTTACTGAAAAAAACCAACCCCATCTGTCCAAGGTAATCCATGGCCACCCCTGAATGTCTGCCCACTGCTAGCCATGAGATATTTCAAGGTGACCTAATTGTGACCTTCCAGTATCTGAAGGGGGCCTACAGGAAGGCTGGGGAAGGACTTCTCAGGATCTCAGGTAGTGATAGGACTAGGAGGAATGGAATGAAGCTGGAGGCGGGGAGAATCAGGCTGGATGTGAGGAGGAGGCTCTTCACCATGAGCATGGTGAAGCCCTGGAATGGGTTGTCCAGGGACGTGGTCGAGGCCCCGTCCCTGGAGGTGTTTAAGGCCAGGCTGGACGAGGCTCTGGCCAGCCTGATCTAGTGTGGGGTGTCCCTGGCCATGGCAGGGGGGGTTGGAACTAGATGATCCTTGTGGTCCCTTCCAACCCTGACTGATACTATGAAGTAAACACACCACCAAGGACTGCATGCATATAAAAAATAATGACCTTGTTGAAAAACCAGAATTGCCTCTCAGCAGGAAAGAAACCCACCCACCCATTTTATCTTATAATGACAAGCACACTGAAAGGGCACAAGTATGGAGATCAAGTATCTGCAAGTCCTCACCTCCCTTGTTAGAGAAGCCCTCTTCTCCCAATATGAAGTTCCTTCCAAATCAGAAAGAAAATGATAAGTCTGCAGCCCACAACAGCCATCACTGCTTTTCAATAATTAAACCAGTGAAATGCTGTTCTTTTCAGAAGCTCTTAAACCCCACCATTATTCTGCTAAGAGTACCTGAGGCTGGAGATGAATGTGTAATCTTAGGTGATCCAGGGATGAAACTGAATACACTTAACCAACCTCCAGATACTACTAATCTAACACCAGACTGTCAGACTGTGAATTGCCTGGGCAAATTCCCTGTGGTAGATAAAAATCTTGTGGAATGTGAAAGGTTTCTGTAAAGCTGGTCATGTAGAATTAAAAATCTTCACTACACAGGATCACAACAGATCCCTGCTAGGAAAAAAAAAAAGACAGCATATCAGCTACTTCAACAGCATTGTTTTCTTCTTTCTTGTTTCCAGATCCTTTGGAGAAATTTCTGTAGGTCCCAGGATGAATTTCTGCAGAAAGGACGACAGGAAATGGATCTGCCCCCAACCCCTTTACAGTTACACCAGGGGAGGTTCAGGTTGGGTATTAGAAAAAAATTCTTGACTGAAAGGGTTCCCAAAGCCTGGAATGGGCTCCTCAGTGATGGGGTTGAATCCTCATTCCTGGAGGTTTCAGATGCAGAGGTGTGATGCTGAGGAACATGGTTTAGCCTGAGACTTGGAAGAGCTAGAGAATGCTTGGACTTGATGATCTTAAAGGTCTTTTCCAACCAAAATGGTTCTAGGAAAGGTTAAAAGCTCTGGAGATTGGGAAAGAAGTAATTGGGAACTGAAGGTTAGAAAACACACATCACTCTCTTTGACACACATACCAAAACTGTCCCAGTTGTTCTTCTTGCAGGTGTTGAACTTGGGCAATGCCAGGAATTTAGCTAAGATTCTGTCAGCCTCAAGACTGTCATCAGATCCAGAGGATTCCCATTTCCAGAGATTTCAGACAATTTACCATGTTAGCTGAAGCCTGGATGTTGATGATGTTCAGAAAAACATCCATCTAGGGTTTTTCTGGGGGCAATTCCAGTGGCTTCTCTCCCCACTGGTTTTGAGCAAGATGAAGCACAACTTCAGAAATCACTTGATTGAGGGCCAATGCAGATTGCCTGCCTGGCTGGGCAGTCAGAGCAAAGCCTTTTCTCAGCTAGTGCACACTTGCTCCAATATGCTGTGTGCATTTACAGAAATGACACCAAAGAATGCTTTTTATGTACATCAGTGAAAAGACTTTCTTGGATTGCTGCAGAGAATTTATTTTATTAAGCAAACTGCAGAGGTGTCTCCAAGCACCAGCCATGGTAAGAAGTGCAGTATTAGGTGTAACACAGCCATTACTTCAAGAAAAGCTAGAGGAGCAGGAGCAGTTGGGGAAGACTCACACAGGACAAGCAAGTCTGTGGATGTTTAAAAGACTGAAGAAATGCAAATTTTCCCAGATTACTTACCTGAAAATAGCACCTTACCCCTAAAATAAGGACGTGGCTGGAAAAGCAAGAGGAATATTAAAAACAGACTTGACTGAACCAATGTGGGATTTAAATTCACAACCTAAACTCACCATTCTTCTCAACAGCCTTTATTCTGCTGATAATATAACTGTGGGCTCGCTTAGTCGTCCAGTTAACTGTTCCATTATTGCCATCAGCAGAGCTTAACAACATAGCTTTTGAGAATAAAACATGCAAAAAAACAAACAAACAAACAAAAAAAGAAATTAGTCAGATCACCAGACTCCCACAAGCCAAGTAACAAATGGGACCAGATGCCTTCTACACCAGGTTTTGGGGTTGAGGAACCTCAGCTTTAAAAAACGGTGGTGTTTGATTTGAATATGTAAAACCTTTCTGACAGTTAGCTTTTTGACACCCATTTTTCTAAATAAGTTGAGTTTACACTAAATGCTTGAACTTTTGCAGACACTTCTGCTGACAAAACAATAGCCACAATGAAGCTACCTAAAAGGAGGATGTGGTGAGGTGGGGTTTGTTCTATTCTCTCTAGTATTGAGTGACAGAATGAGAGGAAATGGCTTGAAACTGTGCCAGGGGAGGCCAAGGTTGGATACTGGCAAGAATTTTTTTCCTGCAAGAGTAGTCAGGCACTGGAACAGGCTGCCCAGGGAGGTGGTGGAGTCACCATCCCTGGAGGTGTTCAAGAAATGTGTGGACATAGCGCTTTGCATCATGGCTTGATGGCCACGGTGGTATTAGGTTGATGGTTGGACTCAATCACAGAATGTTAGGGATTGGAAGGGACATTGAAAGATCATCAAGTCCAACCCCTCTGTCAGAGCAGGATCACCTGGAGTAGCTCACACATCCAAGTGGGTTTTGAATGTCTCCAGAGAAGGAGACTGCACAACCTCTCTGGGCAGCCTGTTCCAGATGATCTCAGAAGTCTTTTCCAACTGAAACATTTCTCTGATTCTGTGATTCTAAGATGAAGAGCATTCTCTGGTAAATATATTTGCACTGGCAAAACCTCATACACAGGGCACAGCCATTGCTGAAGTTACTTTGACTGGTGCAGTGTATTTTGAGCCAAGTAGGGAAAGTAACACAACCAAGAGCATGGCTTTGCTTCTATAGAGATGCTTTGCTTAGATAAAGACACATGGAACTGATTTCCTAGATTGCAGGCATAACAAATAAACAGTTCTGAAAATAAAAATTGTTGTCTCCATCCCAGGCAGCCAGAACACAGCCTGAAAAGAGCTGGATCACTGCAGCTGAAGGTGTAAGGTTTAAGTGTGGTGAGGA
Organism: Melanerpes formicivorus; assembly: GCF_026170545.1. Taxonomy (NCBI): domain Eukaryota; kingdom Metazoa; phylum Chordata; class Aves; order Piciformes; family Picidae; genus Melanerpes; species Melanerpes formicivorus. Next base: position 6,917,465 of record NW_027142387.1, read on the forward strand.
GCAAATGTTTACAGGAGACAGAAGGCAGCTGTGGAATTGACAAACTCCATTTCGCCAGCAGCAGAATGGCCTGAGAAAGCTCCTCCTCATCTCCCAGCTTGGGCTCTTTTGTTCCTATTCCTTTATGATGAAGAACAGACACATCAGCTGTTTGTACAGTTACATGCCAACTGAAAGTGTGGAGGGAAGGAATTGCTCTCAGATGTCAGGAAGGGCAAAGTGGTCACAGTAAGTCATGTTTCTTTTACAATTGTTTGGGAGGGAGAACTTGTGTCAAACCCTGGTTAAAAGATGTTATCAGATTAGCATCTTCACTTCCTTATAAAAACAGTAATACTAGAAACAAAGAGGCACAGCACTTGGGTTCACAGACATCAGCCTGCAGGAAGAAACAAACACTGGCAAACAAATTATAGCAACGCTGAGAGGGTTGTCAGGCACTGGAACAGGCTCCTCAGGGAGCTGGCTGAATCCCCATCCCTGGAGGTGTTTCAAAGAGGCAGAGATGTGGTGCTGATGGTTTAGCCCTGGATTTGGTAGAGTTAAAGAATGGCTTTTCCAACCAAAATTACTCTGTGGTGGGTAAATAGCAAGATAAGGAGGAGCAAGGAGATTTCATTTTTGTCCTTGACACAGATGACTGTTCAAACACTGTGTCTAGTGCTTACACAGAGCCTTCAAGAAGCACAGTGACAACATGAAGAAAGCTGAGGGAAGATTAAAGGATGACAAGAGAGCCCTTATACTACACAACACAGGGATTCAAACTATGCATTTTATCAAAGAAACACTTTAGGATTCATTTAATCAGCCTTGTACTTACACTGAGAAAAATGTTAATAGTGTCATGCTCTTCAGATGGTTACACAGCACCACACTTGCTGGAGCACCCAGCAGTGCTTCTTGTAGCAGGAGTAACTCACAGCTCTGTGCCTGGGACCTCAACATGCCAAGGTGAAGTACATCCACAGTGCTTTCTAGTCTCTTTTCTTTAATTAACATTTATTTTCCTTAAATTTCCCTCCCCATGGGAGGGAGGTTAGAGTAGATCTCTAAGGTCCCTTCAAACCTAAGCCATTCTATGAAATCAAGCTTCTTTAGTTTGTAAATATAAATTATATTGATATTGTTTTATACTTATTTCCGTTTTAAGTATCTTCACATAGGGTTTATGTAAAGCATTTTGATATTACTATTTAATGGCAGACTATGTCACAGAGAAGATAGGTCCTTTTTGGATTGTGTTGTGGCTAAGTATCATGGAGCAGCATCCCTTTCCCCATTCCTTTACTACAGTCTGACACCCACAAACCATCCTGCAGTACCACTTCTGCTCCTTATTGCTTCTTTGAAGTAGGATCTCAAGCCCATTGCTCCCACTTGTAATGCAGCACACAGCTCCCCCTCTCTAAAGCCAGCATCTCCCCTCCCTCCCACAGCTCTGCCTGGGACTCTGACCTAAGCAGGTGCTCATCACCTTCATGCCACATACCATAACCTTGGGCTACGCTTTCACTACCCCTTACTCTCTTACCACACAGCTCTGCCCCCCAAAAATGCTCTTTCAGTCTTCCACCACATAACCCATCTAGCTCAGAGCCCTTCCCACATGCTAAGCTGGAAGCAGAAGTCAATATACAGCAGAGATTTCAAATAGGCTGCTGAGAACCACCAAGCAAAACCACCAGGAACTGACAGCACTAAGGTACAACAAAAAACCCACCAAGCAACCCATCTTAGTCGACATCTCAGAGCTTCCAACCAGGCAGTTAGTGAGCACCATAACTACCCTGTTAACAAAACAATGGATACTTTGAACCTGCATAACCTGGCCATGCTAACTGCAGCCCTGCAATTCTCAGCCACTGAAATCTGTACCTTCACCTCTCAGTCAGTGACACCCTGTTGCGCACTGAAAACGCTTCCAGATAGTCGTCAAAACCCTTCCCAAGTTAGAGCACTTCTTGATTCTATTACTTGCTTGAAAAGCAGCTCAGCTGATCAGAAGGGAACTAATGTGTGTTCCTTGGTTTCTTGGCTCTTTTTTCCTGCTTCTCTCAAATTCCTCTGTAAGTAATCCAAAGTAGCAACTCCCTCCTTTCCTCTAGAGCTCTGCCAAAGGACAGCACTCTACACTGCTAGTGACTGCTGTATCAGTATCTACTCAAGAAGAGCTCAAAAGCTGTACCAAAATGGATGTGTCTAGGCTTGGCATTCTTTCTTCTTAATTGGATTGCAAACAACCTCTCTTCAGAAGAAAGGGGTTTGCTTTGGCGACTGTAACTCCTGAAGTACTTTAATGAGCTTCAAGTGTAAAAAAACATTAATGAGCAAAAGGAAAAACAAATCCTCTCTTTACACATCAAGTTACATCTGGAAGGTGAAATCCTGTTGTGACTGACTTCTGCCTGGCTTTAGGACCTTTAAGATGTCTCTGTGTAACCTACACCACCTATTACACCACTTTCCCTCCTGTAATTAGTTATTCAATTATTATTTGGAAATTGATTTATTGATCTGTGTCAGATTAGTACAAGAACTTGAGAGGTTTCATCTTTACAGGCAGAGATTCAGAGCCCTGCATGAGGAAAACCTGTTTGCCCTTATGATTGCCCTTACAACTGAAGAAAAGGGCAGGCATGCTGTGGTGTGAGTTGGAAAACATCCCCCCCTGAAATGTTCTGCCTCCCTCTGCAGAGTGTGCTGAGCAGCAGAGTGGCTCTTCTGGGAACAGGAGGCAGGTGTGCCACAGAATGAAAAGGCCAAAGATCATCTGTCATGATTGTCTTCAGACAGCCTGAGTTTACTTTCTGGTTTTGTCAGGCACTGGAACAGGCTGCCCTGGGAGGTGGTGGAATTGCCACCCCTGGAGGTGTGGACATAGCACTTCAGGACATGGTTTAACGACCATGGTGGTACTGAGTTGACAATTGGACTTGATGATCTTAGAGGTCTTTTCCAACCACAATAATTCCATGAATCTATGGTTCTGTAAGTGCAGGGATCAAGTTCAGCCTCCTGAATACCCATCCTAGCAATTTCACAGCTGTTTTAAAGCAGCCCTGCTGCAAGGAGGGGTTCCCAGCATGTTCCTGGCCACCTAGCACACACCAGGGTAAACAATCCCATCCCACCCTGGTCAGTAGATTGATTTCAGTGAAAAATTTTTGGTTGTGGGTGGTCTAGTTTTCAGGCACATGCCTCAACTCACAGTATCACTGTACAAGCTATTTGGCACCTACAAAAGGAAGCAGAGAGAAGTGCCTTGTTGTGGAAGAGCAGAATATTCTCTGGCAGTGGTACAGCCTTATGACAAATTACAGCTTCCAAAGTGAGAACAAGGGAGTTCCTTCCCCATTTTGGTCCTTTTATTGGGAAAAGGTAGTATGATTCCATTGCTCTACAACTCCCTGGGATAAAACAGGCATTCCAGGCACAACACTGGCAATGAATTCTTTAAGGGTAGCAACATAGGACAACCAGAAAATGGCCAGTCACTCAACAACATTTTAATGACCACTCTCTCTGTACAAGCAGAATATGGGGACAGTTCACTGGCAAATATCTCTACTAGTTTAACCTAGCAAAATTCTCCCATGTCTGCTTACTATGAAGCTAAAGAACTACCTAGTCTGTATTAGAAATGTTTAACCCTAAATACCACTTCTCACAATATCTCATTTTTTTCTAGTAGTGAAGAAAATTACCACCAGCTAGTGTTTGAGAGGCAGTACCTTCAATCTGAGTACCCTATCAGCCCTCCAGGAGCAAAGGTAGGACTTCTGAAATCACTCTTACATCCTTTGAACTCTTCAATCTCTTGAAATTAAAACATTTTGAGTTAATGTTTTGCAACAGAAAGGACAGGGAGGAGGACAATCCACACTTCTGACAGCAGCCAGCCTCCTCTAAAAAGCCTGCAAGTATGTTTCACACATCTTTAAGAAGCACAAAAAGCAGATGTCAAGTTTCTTCTGTAGATCAAGTGCTACTAGAGAAATGGGAAAAATATTAGCAGAGGGGAACTCAAAGAAATCTGTTTGCAGATTTTATGCTACTTCTCATATTCTACTTTGTCTGTAAGATGTTTTTTCCCAGGTTAAGTCATACTTCAGTACCATGGAAGTCTACTTGAGAACAAGACTCAAAAGAAAGGACTTTCAGGCAGGGCTGTGGCTCATGTCAGAGCCAGCAGATGAGGCTGGAAGTCCTTGCACACGATCATAGTTGGGATGTCAAGCTCAGGGAAAGCAGGAAGATGCTACAATGAAAACAGTGGCATGGGGTTGGGTTGTTTTGTTTGTTTTGTGTTTTGTTTTTTTATTAAGGGGATGGAAAGGAATTTTAGTGAGCTCCTGGGACAGTTTGCATCATTCAGCTTCTCGAAGCAGTCTTGTATTGTTGTACCTGAACTCAAACCAGGAACATGCTACAAAACTCCAACTTGATGAAGCATGTATTTTAAATAGATACCTCTTGAAAGAGCTCACCTGAATTTAAGTTCATGCTTCCTTTTTTACATCAGTTTTAAACTGTATGTTCTGCTATTTTAAGTAATGAAATCCACCTGAATCAAGCTTAAAAATATCTGAATTTGGAGTGGGAAAGTTAACACTAAAAAACCCCTTAAGGTCTCTGCCCTTATTGTGTAGCCTGAGAGAGGCTTGTGGAATTCAGCTTCTAAAAGCTCATTTCAGTTGAACTTTCTTTAACTTCGTATCTTAGTTCATACTGAAAGCTTATCCTAAGATTGTCCTAGTTCTTTCTTGGTTGCTATCTCACAACTGGCCTTGGGAGAGGGTGGCAGAAAAGGCAGGAAGAATTTCCACATAAGGAGAGAGCAGCATCTTGCATTGAACAAATGCACATTTTTGTCCTCACATACAACAACTCAAACCCCAGGTGCTAAATGTATCTCTACATGTATCCAATGTGTCCCATCACCTCTGCTGTCAATATTCTGTAACAAGATTGGCCATAAAGAAGTATTAGAAATTTATCTAGATACTATTCAAGAAGACATTGAGCAGATTGTTAGCTTTCAGTGACAGACCACTGACCTCTCACATCACAAAATAACCTAAAGAAACAGATTTATAGTTTTTTTTGCTGTTAACTTGCTTTTAGCTTAGCAACAGTCTCATGAAGGCAGTCCTGTGGCTGGTATGATATGAAGCATTATCTGTTTAAAGTGTTTCACTGTGCAGACCCTTACGGGTGTGAAACCCGCCTGCTGCATGACAGCTATTCTTCACATGCATTAGGGAGCAGGATTAAGGCTCCCAATGCAGGAAATGCGGTCTCGGTTCTGACACAGTAGGATTAAGTGGTCAAAGTGGGAAGGATACAAAAGATACTCCTTTAGTCGAAGTAGTCCAGCCCTGGGAGCCGGGCTGCCAGGCTGAAGGAGAAGCGCGCAGCCCGTTCCCGGCCCCAGGAGCCGAGCTGCCCCCGCCAGCCAGCGCCTCTCAGGCAGGCCCATCAGCAACCCCCCTGACACACCACGAAGCCTATTCCACCGGCCCAGCCGCCTCAGCCCCAGCCCCATCCGGGCTCCCTCAGCTCCGAGGCACGAAGAGGGGTGGGCTGCGGCTGTGCCCTCGGCGGGGAGAAGGCGAGGGGTAGGCAGGTCGCCGCCCCTGCACAGTCTTCGGGGTGGCCGCCGCCGCGCCGAGAAGCCGCTGGAGCCGAGGCGGGTTGGGGGAAGGTGGGGAGGTACCGGGACGGCTCGCATAACGCACCGACGCAGGGCATGCAGTGAGGCAAAAGGCGGGGCGGCGCCCGTACCCGCCAGGAGGGTACACGGAGTCCGCGGGTTGCCAACGAGGCCCGCACCCACTTCTCCGCCGTGAAACGCCGCCGTGACCGACCTGTCAGCAGCAGAGTGGTGAGGGCACCCCCGCTGTGCGGCCAGGGCCCTGCCGCGCAGCACCGCATGGTTCCCCGTTCCTCCGCCGCCTGCTGCTGTTGCTGCCACCACCGTCGCCGCATCCTCCCTTCCGCGCTGTGTCGCCGCCGCCTCGCCCCACGGCGGCCGCGGCAGCATCCTCCCCGCCCCGCCCCGCCGGCTGTCTCTAGGCAGCCCCGCGGGGCATGCCGGGACGAGCCGCCCGCGCCCTGCTGGCGGCCGCCATGTTGAGGGCAGGGAGATGAGCGCCGAGTACCTGGGCCGACCGGGGCGGTTGTTCCTGGGGAGGCGGCAGGATCCGCTGACCCTGAAGGCAGGGGCAGGCTGGCTTATGATCCTCTGGTAGAGTCAGCTGGCTACCTTGCCTTCCCTTTCTTCCAAGTAGGAGATTGAAATAGCGTAGGGCAATGAAACAAGTAGAGGGTTTTTTATTTATTTATATACAAATAAATATGAAGTAGAATAGGTCAATGAAACAACTAAAGCACAGCAGAGAAACCCTCATTATTAGTTGTTAACTTCTGGTTGTTTGGTCTCTCCAGCTGTGCTCTCATCTTTGTAGGCCTCAGATAAGGAGATGATGAATCATGGAAGGAAAGGTAATGAAGTGTGAAGTTCTCTTGAAGATAATAGAACGGAGGCTTCTAAATAGTTAAGACTTTCACTAACAAGTCCACACCTCTAAACGTGTGAGAATCTCTGGGCCAACTAGTGAACAGACTTCAGACCCTTGGAATATCAGAGGAGGTGGAAATTGGGAGGATTTTTCATAAACTCCTCCAAAATTTGCCAGAGGCTGGCACTGTGCTTGTGGAAGAGAGATTTGCATAGTTCAGCATGAACTCTGAAACTCAGACTAATGAGTATGTTAAAGATTTATCAGAAAAGTGATGAATATGTATTGGGTGTGTTTGGAATGCTGTAACTAGACCTGCTTTGGCATGTGCAGGCTGCAGGGAAACCACCTGCACGTCCATTCCTTTTTGCTCCCTAAACATTCAAATTGATCTTGGAGAGTTTGAATCCAGTATTTTTTGGTAACTGCCCTCTCCCTTCTCCCTCCCTTCTCTCCTCTTTCCCTCTCTTAGCAGAGATGTGGGCACAGCGTGCGACACACCTGTCTGCTCTTACCTCAGGCATTGCAGATGTGTGAGGAACAAAGTCATGGTGGTACGAGGCAATGTTGGGGTACAGGACGGGAAAGGGAGGACAGCAGTTGTGGCACCTTGGTACTCAACTCTTGCAGCCCTGCTCCTTCCCTTGAAGGCATGACATAAGTAATAAGACAGAGCACCTCAAAAGATTGTCTTGTGGTGTGCTTATTGAGGACGTTACGGCTAAAGTCCTTGCAACATCAGATTCCAGGTCATCTTACCCCTTTTGGGTTTGAATCCCTATTCTACATGCCAATCCAAAATGGGTTTTTTATTTTCATTCTGTAACTAGCAGAGTTGTGAGCGAGGTCTCTGGAGGGGATCGTTACGGGGTCCAAGCTCCAGGCTACTCTGTGTGGAGGTTGTCACTTGTACAGTGTAATGACCTCCATTACAGATCGTACCTGATTTCTTTGGTCAGGTCTGATCATTTTGTGCTGTCTCACTTCACACAGGCTGTGAGCTGCTTTCTGGTCTAATTACTACATTTTTGACTGCCATTTAGAATCTGTGGCATAGCCCAAAAATTCTGATAGTGCTTGCTTCCCTGTGGAAGCAGATCCCCCTGTGTAGGAAGGAAGAATATAGTCAAATAGAGCTCTTGGCAGTGGTGCTGTATTTTGTGAGTAGGTGTCTGTATATGTCGAATAGAACCACTTAAGACACAGTGCTATGTAAATACGGTGTTTTCCTGCAGGGAATGTCACTCAGTTTCTTCTTTGGTATGTGGAAGAGTAGTGCCTTGACTAGAATTACATCTAGAACCACATCTAGAGCCATTCCTCATAGACTCATTCAGGTTGGAAAAGACCCTTGACATCATCAGATCGAACCATTAACCCTACTCTACCAAGTTCACCACTAAAGCTTAAGTGCCACCCTTAAACACTTCCAGGGATGGTGACTCCACCACCTCTCTGGGCAGCCTGTTCCAGTGCTTGACCACTCTTTATGTGAACAATTTTCCTAATGTTTAGCCTGAACGGTGCAGCTTGAGGCCATTCCCTGTTGTTCTATATTTATCTGTGAGAAGAGACCACCACCTGCCTCTCTGTATTGTCCTTTCAGGTGGTTGTTCAGGGCATTAAGGTCTCCCCTCAGCCTCCTCTTCCTCAAGCTAAACAGTCCCAATTTCCTCAGCTGCTCTTAATCAGACTGATTCTCTTGGCCCTTCTTTGCTCCAACCCCTCAGTGTCTTTCTGGTATTGAGGTGCCCAAAGCTGAATACAGTCCTTGAGGTGTACAATCACCTCCCTGCTCATGCTGGTCACACTTGCTCATCCAAGCCAGGATGCAATTGGCTTTCTTTGCCACCCAGGCACACTGTTGGCTCATATTCAGCTGCTTGTCAATTAGAACGCCCAAGTCCATTTCTGTCAAACAACTTTCCAGCCACACCTCCCCAGGCCTGCAGTGTTGCATGGCGTTGTTGTGGCCCTAGTGGAGGACCTGGCACTTGGCCTTGTCGAAGCTTATCCCTTATCTTGGCCCATTGATCCAACTCTGAGAGAGCCTCCCTACCCTCAAGCAGATGAGCACTCCCACCTAACTTGATGTCATCTGCAGATTTATTAATGGTGCACTCTTAACTCCTCATCAAGATCATTGATAAAGATGTTAAACAGAAGTGGTCCTGACACTGAGCCCTGAGAAACACCACTTGTGACTGGCTGTCAGCTGGATTTAACTCCGCTGACCCCCACTCTTTGGGCCTGGACATCCAGCCAGTCTTTCAGAATCATAGAATGGTCTAGGTTGGAAGGGCCCTCCAAAGGTCATCTAGTCCAACCCCCTCTGCAGTAGGCAGGGGCATCCTCAACTAGATCAGTTTTATCCAGCAGTGTGCTCATCCAGTTCTGGGCCCCTCAGTTTAGGAAGGATGTTGACTTGCTGGAACGAGTCCAGAGAAGGGCGACAAAGTTGGTGAGGGGTTTGAAACACAAGCCCTATGAGGAAAGACTGAGGGAGCTGGGGTTGCTTAGCCTGGAGAAGAGGAGACTCAGGGGTGACCTTATTGCTCTCTACAACTACCTGAAGGGAGGTTGTAGACAGGCAGATGATGGTCTCTTCTCCCAGGCAGCCAGTACCAGAACAAGAGGACACAGTCTCAGGCTGTGCCAGGGGAGGTTTAGGTTGGATGTTAGGAAGAAGTTCTACACAGAGAGAGTGATTGCCCATTGGAATGGGCTGGCTAGGGAGGCGGTGGAGTCGCTGTCATTGGAGGTGTTCAGGAGGAGACTTGATGGGGTGCTTGGTGCCATGGGTTAGTTGTTTAGGTGGGTTGGATTGGTTGATGGGTTGGACACGATGATCTTGAAGGTCTCTTCCAACCTGGTTTATTCTAAATTCTAAAATTCATCCAAGCCATTTGATTAACTTCTAGTTTAAGCTTGCAAGATCTTAGGGCAGTTATACATGGGTGGGTAGATTTTTGACAACTCCTTTGTAAGTGTTTTGTGTAGGCAAATATAAAAGTACATTTAAACAGGACAAGAGTTGGATGGAGTGTTTCTGTGAAGTACTTGTTTGAAATTGCATAGAATGCAGTTGAAGACTTTTTTTTCACCTTCCACAACTGAAGCCTCAGCTCAACAAATACATTTCTACTTTTATGTTCTCTTGTTGGCAGATTGTCATGTTTGTTACTTGCCAGTTGCAGTAGGTCCTCCATTATCCATGGAAATAACCTTCCTTCCTTTGTTCTGCATACAGAATTTGGACTTCTCATGAAATTTCGTAAGCATTTCCACTCTTGCAAGCCAAAATGCATTTGGAAATAATAATAATAATAATAATAATAATAATAATTATTATTATTATTATTAAAAGAAGAAGAAGAAGAAGAACAACAACAACAACAATAATAATAATACATGCTTTTGAGGTTTGGAAGGAAGAAATCTGCCTTCCTCAAATTGCATTGACCCTCTTAAACTCTTTATAAGTAGAAGGGAAAAAAGACAACTGTAGAAGACTTCACCCTGTCTGGCTTTAGTCTTGTTACAACTCTAAATTTTCATTATGGCATACCATGAAGGGGAACTTTGCATAGTGAGAGGCTCTTCAGTCAAGAAGTTCTGCTTGACATTAAAGTGTAAAATACTCTGGTGTTTTATACAGCCAGCTCATTATCCCAAAGCAAAGACTTTTTTATTCTGAGGCTTTCAGAACTTACTCACATTTTAAATTTGACTACATAGATGTTTAAGAGCAGAAGTCACTCTCCTTCTTTTACCTCCAAGTACTCCTGTGTCTCTTGAGTAGAGCTACTTTCGCTGAAGTTCTGCGTGAGTGTTTGATTCGTTCCCTTACAGAAGTGTGCAAATGTAGCTGTGCCATAATGATCTAGGGTTGCCCATCCTGTGGTGGTAACATTTAGGCTAACTGGTGAGAATACTGGTAACTGTCCAGCAATCATTTTCATGCTAGCAAAGAATCTGATTGCATTCCAAGGCTTCTTTTTTTAATACTTCTAATACTTCTCTTTCTAGTGATAATTGGAAGTCTTTTGGCCAGCAGGAGTAGGGAAGCCCTGGTGAGGCTGCACCTTGAATACTGAGTTCAGTTTTGGTGCCCTCACTCCAAGAAAGACATTGAGGTGCTGGAGCAGGTCCAGAGAAGGGCAGCAAAGCTAGTGAAGGATTTGGAGAACAGATCTGGTGAGGAGCATCTGAGGGAACTGGGGTTGTTTAGTCAGGAGAACAGGAGGCTGAGGGGAGACATGTAGGCATGGCACTTTAGGACATGGATTAATCGCCATGGTGGTGTTAGGTTGATGGTTGGACTCAGTGCTCTTAGAGGTCTTTTCCAACCAAAACTATTCCATGATTCTATATTAATGTGGTAAATTGGAATTGTAGTATACTGTTAATGTGTCTACAGTGTTTAGCTACATGCTTTATAGGCAGCAGTGCTGCAGGACACTGGGACAACAAAAATATCATCAAAAATTCAAGTTTTGAAGTATTTTAATGTTATGTGAAATGCACCCAACAGATGTTTATTGAAACAGAGCACATTGTTCAAAATTAACTTCCAGAACTGAACAGAAATAGACTTTTAGCTCGTTTAGCCCATGTGTTTTATCCTTTCCTGGAATTATAAATGGTTAAGAGGAGCTCAGAAGATTGAATTATGTAATGTAGTAGTTTTCTCAAGAATTTGGCTTTTATTTTGGAAAATACCATGTGTTCAGAGACAGAAGGTTATAGAGATCCAAATATGGAAGTCATAAACAAGAACAAATGGGGGGGGAAAGAACTTGGAAGAAATCAGAAGTGCACTGTAAGCTGAAACAGCCCACAGGCAACTTCAGTTTGCTGATCCAGCACTTGTTTAGCCAGTAGCCCTCAGTGTCAGTAACTTTGGGCTGGTTACAGAGGTTTTAGCTGCACACATGTGAGCACTTCTGGCTTTTCAGACATGACAGTATTGAGGTGTGCTTTTAGAGAACCAAAGAATCATGGAGTTGTTTAGGCTGGAAAAGACCTTTAAGATTATTGAGTCAAGCTATTAACCTAACACTACCAAGACATGCTAAACCATGTTCCCTAGCACCATGTCTACATGTCTTGTAGAAGAGAATAGAATAGAATAGACCAGACCAGGTTGGAAGAGACCTTCAAGATCATCGTGTCCAACCCATCAACCAATCCAACCCACCTAAACAACTAAACCATGGTACCAAGCACCCCATCAAGTCTCCTCCTGAACACCTCCAGTGATGGCAACTCCACCACCTCCCCAGGCAGCCCATTCCAGTGGGCAATCACTCTCTCTGTATAGAACTTCTTCCTAACCTCCAGCCTAAACCTCCCCTGGTGCAGCCTGAGACTGTGTCCTCTTGTTCTAGTTTTAAACACCTCGAAGGGTGATGGTCCCTGGGCAGCCTGTTCCAGTGTTTGAGAACCCTTTAAAGAAAATATTTTCCTAATGTCCAACCTAAACTCCCTTGGTGCAACCCTAGGCCATTTTCTATCACTTGCTACTAGGGATAAGAGACCATCTGCCACCTGGGTCCAACCTCCTTTCAGGGAATTGTAGAAAGCAAGAAGGTCTCCCTTCAGCTTCCTCTTCTCCAGACTAAACAACCCCAGTTTCCTCAGCTGCTCCTCACCAGCCCTGTTCTCCAGACCCTTCAGCAGTTTCCGTACCCCTTTCTGAACGTGCTCCAGCACCTCAATGACTGTCTTGTAGTGACGGCCACAAAACTGAACCCAGGACTCAAGGCATGGCCTCACCAGTGCCAAGTCCGGGGAGACAATCACTTTCCTGGTCCTGTTGGTCACACTATTGCTGATCCAGACCAGGATGCTGGTAGTCTTCTTGGCCACCTACACACACACTGGCCAATCTTCAGCCAGCTGTCAATCAACACCCCCAGGTCTTTCTCTGCTGAGCAGTTTCCAGCCACTCTGCCCCAAGCCAGGAGCCAGATCCTTCTGGAAATCGTCCCTATCATTGTAAGAGACTCCCATTTCAAACATACTTGCTGCTGGCTGCTCATTGATGGCTCATACTTCAAAGGGAAAAGATATTGACTGTGCTTTCTGTCACAACTTTTCCTGGTGTCAAGCTTTTAAGGATCATGTTAGGTCAAAGAATTAATATGTCTATCTCTGTTTGTAACTGTCATTCCAGAAAGACACAAAAGCCACCTAGACAGTGGCAGGTTTTTTTCTCTCCTTGCTGTGTATTGGGAAAGGCTACATCTTGTAGAATGACCCTGAGAAGAAATACTCTACTTCTGCTGCTTTATCACAAGGGGAAAACCAAGGCCAGAACATTGTCTCCCTGTACCAGTAGTAAGCTATTAATTATGAACTCACACTAGTAGGCTACTCACTCCAGTTCAGGTACCACTAAATCAACATTTCCCTTGTCTTTCTGTGATCTCTGCCATTGCTAAATCTCCACTTTTTAATTTGCCTTAATTGCTTGTAAATTCTCAGAGAAGTTAGTGTCTGAGGTAGTTAAAAATCTGAACTAATTCTTCTGTCTTGACTGTTCATCAACTTACCTACAAAAATTCCTTGTTTCACCTTTTTTTTTTTGTAATCCACATCAAGGCAAAGCTTCCTCACCTGAGAAGGGAAGAGTGGGTGTCTGTTCAAAAGCAATATGTGGGGGTTCAAAAGCACATGTGATATACAGTTATCAGAGTTAATGGCTGAAAAAGGAGAACTTCTAGGTTCTCCTAAGGTGGTTGCCTGAAGCCTCTGTACTTTGGAGATCCTGCTTGTGCAAACAAGAGAAATTTATACTTTGAATCCTCCCCCCTTTTGTCTTGTGTTTTTAGCAGTAGGCCCTGGAGTACAGCTGTATGATGATCAATCCCTGGATGCACAGAAGTATCTTCAAAGGAATTGCTAAAGAAAACAGGGGGTAGATAAGCACATTGGCAAGTCACAGAATCAGAATCACAGAATCAAGCAGTTTGGGAAAGACCTCAGAGATCCGACCTATTACCTAACACCTCCTGACAGCTAATCCACGGCTCCAAGTGCCACATCTAATCTTTTTTTTAACCCCTCCAAGGACAGTGACTCTACCACCTCCCTGGGCAGCACATTCCAATGGCCAATCACTCTTTCTGTGAAGAACTTTCTCCTCACCTCAAGCCTAAACCTCCCCTGGTGCAGTTTGCGACTGTGTTCTCTTGTTCTGGTGCTGGTTGCCTGGGATAACAGATCAGCCCCCACCTGGCTACAACCTCCTTTCAGGTAGTTGTAGAGAACAGTAAGATCTCCCCTGAGCCTCCTCTTCTCCAGGCTAAACAATCCCAGCTCCCTCAGCCTCTCCTCACAGGGCTTGTGCTCGAGACCTCTCCCCAGCCTTGTTGCCCTTCTCTGGACACGTTCAAGTATCTCAATGTCCTTCTTAAATTCCCATTGTCCTTTTTAATTACCCAGTGGTTTGGGTTGGAAGGGACCTTAAAGATCATCCAGTTCTAACTCCCTGCCATGGGCAGGGACACCTACTAGCCCAACATGCTCAAGGCCCCAGCCAACCTCCTTTTCAACACTGCCAGGCTTGGAGCCTCCACAGCTTCTCTGAGTAACCTGTTCCAGTGCCTCACCACACTCTTGGGGAAGAATTTCTTCCTAATGTCTCATCTCAGTCAAGCTTCTTCCAGTTTGAAGTCATTACCCCTCATCCTGTCTCTCCATGCCTTTGTCAAAAGTCCTTATCCAGCTCTCCTGAAGGTCCCTTTCAAATACTGAAAGGTCTTTCTCTTCTCCAGGCTGAACAGCCCCAACTCTCTCATCCTGTCTTAGTAGGATTGGTGCCCCAGCCCTCTGATGATGAGTGAGTAAATCCTCAGCTCTAGCAATAAGATGTTTAAATTTATTTTCCTGTGCATTAATGTCCATCTCTTCTCCCTTGACCAAATAATTGATTACAAAATTTACTGGGAAAGGCTGACATTATCCTAGAACCAGGATTTGTAACAAATGTGGCCTGTGAAGCGTGAACTAGACTGAATGCTCCACATTCTGTTTAGGTGTTTGATGTGTGTTGTCATACATGGATGAGACTGGGTGTGGCCAGGACCTTAAATACTTCATTCTGTTTGATCCAATGCATCCTTTGGAGAAATAGTTTCCATGTCATGATGAAACCTACAAATAAATTTGGGATAGAACCTGACTAGCAGGAACTGTTGCAGGTGCCAAGCTTTGGATGTCACTATCATGTTGACCAGTTTAATGAACACAGATCCAGCTCCACTGTGAAGAATGAAAGCCCAAGGAAGCAGAAACATGGGCTAGCATTGAAAAAGCTCCTGATATGGAGGTAGTCAACACCTAGAGCTTAAGGCAACAGTTTTGAAAACAGCCAGTTAACCATAGATCTGAGATGATGAATCAGGGAGGGTGTTAGATTTGTACCTGGAGTCAGGTCTTGTCAAGAGTGTGAGAGGTGCAGAAACACCTCAAAGAAGCCAAGCAAAAGCTCGTGGCAGATGGGAGTTTCATGAGCAGATTAAAAAAAACAGTTTGATGAAAAATGGAATGTCTTTAGCCTGAAAGCATATCTGAAAGTGTTGCTAGGAAGAAGGGCCAAGCTTTTCCCAGGACGAAGAACAAGTTTTCTTTCTGTTCCAGAACAAGGTTGCTTGGAGGCATAGTGAAGTGCTTGTCTATTTTCTCTTAAATAAAGATCATCTCTCTAGTGTGTTTGTGTGAGGTACAACCTGATATGGGGAGAGCCAGGTGGAAAGTGGCTGTTTAAGGGTAGCACTTAAGAAAGACTTAAAAAACTAAGAGCAAACCACAGAGCACAATAATCAGGCTTGCAGCAAGGAGAACATGGAGGCTGGGAGGGCAGAATGCAGTTGGAGTTTAGGATTGTTGAACATGGTTCTGTATAAACTAAGATCCTTAAGCTAACAGATGGAAAGTAGTTGTGAATAGTGTGGAGTTCAGATCAGGATCTTGGGCTAGCTTTGTGTCTCATATACATGAGGCTTTTTGAGATATATATTGACTGAGAGCAACAAACATGAATATTTTTTCCCTAGAGAGTAAGTACCAAGGGAGCCAGGTGTGTTTAGTTGTCAGGAGAAATGCTATGTCCAAGGAAGACTCTGCTTAGGGGTCTTCTGTTCATCTGCCACATCTTTGCAGGTGGAGTCTTTTGGCAAGCCATATTTTGTTTAGGAGAATCTACTCCTAAATGTGCTTTGTCACTGTGTTGTGATGTTGTCTGCCTGGCTAAGTAAATAACTAGCAGTTGCCAAGCCTCTCAGCTGATAAAATTGTCACAGATCATGAGGGGGAAAACGTAACATAAAGAGTTATTGAGATGCAGAGTTTCTTCTGGAGGGGTGGAGAACCAGCTGGCTAAAGGTAGGTGATCAGAGAAACTAGTCATGAATTTAGGAAGGAATAGCCTATGCTGAGTTTTGTCCTTTGCTGTGTTCATTGACTTCAGTAGGAATTGAGAATTTAGAATGCTAGGAAATTAGATAATTTCTAGTTTGGGAGCCCCAGGGTTACTGCACTGTTTTTCTCCTGGGCATTCATGTTTCAAGATTTTCACTTACCAGTCTTGGGCAGATTGTTTGCTTTCTCTGGGTGAGGTTCCACATCTGATGGTAGTAAATCAGGTGAATGCTAAAGGATCCATTCAAGGTAGATGAGAGAGACCATTATTGCAGTAGACTGCAAACAGTGCTTTTATCTCTTGAACGAAGGTGATCATGGCAACCACAAACTGGGAATGCTATTAAGTCTAGGCCTGGAATAATAGGGAGGTGGAGAAGGAAAGGATGATGTGGCAGTCCAAAGTCCTGTGGTCTTCACACTTAGAAGGGTTTTTGCAGGACTGAAAGTCTGGCAATAGTCAGATTCTTAATAGCCAGATTTTTAGATCTGCTCCTTTCCATACATGCTGCTGGCATGTTCTGCTTCAGATTTGCAGGACACAAAATGCATCTGCTCAGCTTTTTCTGCAATAGAAGTAGGAGTGTGTCTTCTGACTCTTCAAGATTTGCTCCTATAATTATCCCATGGAAATAAGCTGCAGCTTTCTGGCAGCCCAGTGGTGTTTTTTTTCCCTTTGATACACATGCAAAGATTTTGGATTCTGCAAAGCCATGTTCTCATCTCTCATTTTTCTGGGTATTTTTCTGCCAAAAGCTGAGCATTGTAAATTCTTACAACAACACCAGGTGAATAAATCTGACTATTAACCATCATTAGTACCTGGCAGTCCTAGTTTCACGAATGCAGTAATATAGCAGTTCCAAATCAGATCTCTAATGGATTCTGTAGGGGTTTATAAGACATGAATAGGAGTTCTTTCCAGCATTTTCGTATTGTTTTCCAGCAGACCCTAGCTGTCCTGTGATTTGAAGTCATTTACAAGAGACTGAACTTAAGCACAGCATTATTACAGACTTTTAACTCAATTTGTGGTCATGACCCGTCAATGTCAAAGTTTATGCGCTGTTGGCAAATCTGGATTTTAAATGGGGCTGAGTTTCATTGTTCTGAAGTGTTCTGCACAAGGAAAATCTTGATCTGTGCCATTTTCTCCTGCAAAACAAAAGCTTCTTCGTTTAATACTATGAGTTGGTTTTGCTGACATTCTGGATGGTTTGCATGTTTGAGCTGTAGAACAAGACTTCCATGTCCCCCAGCAACTTTGAATTATTTTGAAGCTTTGTTTTTAAATCTGTGTGTAGCACAGACATGCCCTCTTCTCCAATTTGATTTTTGTTTTTGAATCCCTCCATGGCTTCTTTTCAAATACTTAAAACTCAGCCTTAACCAATGTGTAACATTTCAGTACAGAGAGGTTCAAGATAATATTCCCATATTTAATGGCGGGGTCCTTGTCAATCTCCTCCTTCTTTTACTCTGCAAGGTAGTCTCTGTGCTACATTAAATGTACCTTGCTCTCTTCAACATGTCTGCAGAAATAGTTTTGCTTTTTCCTGCACAAAGTGGAGAACTATCTTTAGACCTCTCTGCTGCTTGCCTGTGTGCAATCTCTCATGCTCTTTCTTGCCACTAAGCTTTCATTTTAAAGGAAGATCTTTGGTTTGTCTGTGTTTCCCTGATTTGTGGTATGGCAGTGCTGAGCTCTGGGGGGAAACCAACACAGTGCTATACAACTGAACTCATTCCAGCTACATTCTGCCATGTGGTGAATTCTCACAGCATTTCTGAGTTTAAATCTTGCTTCTGTGCTGCTGCCTGAGTACCCAGCCTAGGGCAGGCAAGGCAACCAGTGTCTGCAGAATAAGCGGAGCAGGCAAGGCAACCAGGGTCTGCAGAATAAGCATCTCAGGGTAGAGTCTAGGCTGGACCATGCTGTCCACTTTCGGTATGCCCATGGACACAGGTCAGTGCTGCAGACATGCACATACCTGCTAGTATTTAACTCTTCACAGATACTTAGGTACTAAGGACATGATTTGGGCTCTCTCTCATCATGCATCACAGGTCAGCTCAGATGACTTCTCTCCTCTGCCTCTGGTTTGCAAAAATCCAAAAGCAGAGGAGAGAAGCAGGAGCTGCTTTTATTCCTCTGTAAAATGTTTCCCAGACCACAGTGACACCCCAGCCTGCCTTTCCTATCTGTGAGTGACTCTTCCCTCCAAGCTGCTTTTAAAAGCTTTGGGTTTTTTTCCCCCCTTGTTCTCCCTTCCTTCTTCTCTTAAGGGTAACCAAAGCATCTTGCCACATGAAGATTTCACAGCAAGATTGACATCTCTCAGGTTTGTGCTTGTGCTGTCATCTTGAGGAAAGACCTTTTGTCAGTACTGTGCTAGCTCTGACCTTTTAATGAATGCCTGCAGCAAATAGACAACTGCTGAAAGATTCTAGTAAGCAAAACAACAAGCTAACCTTGCATGGTTCTAGAAGCTTCAGGAGAATACAAGAAGGTAAATTTGTATTTTACTCAGTTTTATAAGGGGCTGACCACTTCAGATTGTCTATCTAAAGAACAAATCTGAATGTAGGAGCAGATGTTGGTCAGTTAGAGGGTAGAAAGGCTCTGCAGAGGGACCTCGACCGACTGGACAGATGGGCAGAATCCAATGGGATGGCATTCAACAAGTCCAAGTGCCGAGTGCTGCACTTTGGCCACGGCAATCCCATGCAGAGCTACAGGCTGGGGTCGGAGTGGCTGGAGAGCTCCCAAACAGAGAGGGACCTGGGGGTGCTGATCGACAGCCGCCTGACTATGAGCCAGCAGTGTGCCCAGGTGGCCAAGAGGGCCAATGGCATACTGGCCTGCATTAGGAATAGTGTGGCCAGCAGGAGCAGGGAGGTCATTGTGCCCCTGTACTCTGCTTTGGTTAGGCCACACCTTGAGTACTGTGTCCAGTTCTGGGCCCCTCAGTTTAAGAAGGACATCGAGACACTTGAACGTGTCCAGAGAAGGGCAACAAGGCTGGGGAGAGGCCTTGAGCACAAGCCCTATGAGGAGAGGCTGAGGGAGCTGGGATTGTTTAGCCTGGAGAAGAGGAGGCTCAGGGGTGACCTCATTGCCCTCTACAACTACCTGAAAGGTGGTTGTAGCCAGGAAGAGGTTGGTCTCTTCTCCCAGGCAACTAGCATCAGAACAAGAGGACACAGTCTCAAGCTTCACCAGGGGAGGTTTAGACTCGAGGTGAGGAGGAAGTTCTTCACCGAGCGAGTCATTCGTCATTGGAATGTGCTGCCCAGGGAGGTGGTGGAGTCACCGTCCCTGGAGGTGTTCAAGAGGGGATTGGACGTGGCACTTGGTGCCATGGTCTAGTCATGGGGTCTGTGTTGATAGGTTGGACTCGATGATCCTCGAGGTCATTTCCAACCTTAGTTATACTGTGATACTGTGATACTGTGTGATACTCTTTTCCTTGCCAAGGCAGCATTCTACTTTAAGCAGGTGCCATCCCCTGAGTTGTAGAATTATGGCCAGCAGCAAAGCTAACAATTTGTGTACTTCAGTATAACTAGCTTTTTTTTTGTGCTTTTTGAGGGGGAGAGAAGGGAGGATAGTTTGTATTTTTGGAAGGAAGGGAGAGGAAGGAGTCATTGTGCTTTTAGGAGGAATAAATATCCCATATTATATGAATTAAAGACGTGTAGGTTCTCGGCAAAGTGTCAGAACAAAGACAAAATCTCTGCACGAGAGAACTTGCTGTGTAGGAGGACCTTTCTGTAGCAGATCAGCTGCATTAAGCTAGAAATTACAGGATTTAATTCTCTGTGAAGTTCTAATGTGTGCCTGTCACCCAGGCTGTGCAGAAGTTCATGTTGGTTGATTCAGGAATACCCAAACTCAACTTTCCTTGGGCAAATAAAATATTCTTGGAGGGATGTATGTAGAATAATGACATGGATGGTAGTGATATGTCTTGATAAGGAAGTAGTGGGAGTTTGCTGCAGTGGGTAGGAAGTGACTTTGCATTGCCTGTGCCAAAATGGAGTTAGATTGGAGGTGCAAATGCATCTGAATGTAGTGTCAAAAGACAAATCAGGAATACTAGAAAGGATGGGATAAGCAAAACTGGAGATACTTGATTGCTAAGGTGGAGGAAGCTAGTGAGGTCAGTCTCTTCTCAGTAGCAAGTGACAGAATGAGAGGAAATGGCCTCAGGTTGTGCCAGAAGAAGTTTTGATTGGACATGAAATGGAACATCTTGACTGAAAGGGTTCTCAAAAGTCTGGAACAGGCTGCCCAGGGAGGTGGCTGAATCCCCATCCCTGGAGGTTCTTTCAGAGAGGCAGAGATGTGGTTAAAGCCCAGTCGTAGTAGAGTTAGAGAATGGTTGGACTGGATGATCTTAAAGGGCTTTTCCAACTGACATTATTCCATGGTTTGTAAGAGGGAATGCTTATGGGGAAAGGGATCTTAGCAACTGTGGCAGTATGAAGTGGGAGTTAGAGAAGGCAACAGAGGAGGTGGCAGTACCTGAGGAACTTCAGAAGAAAGATGATCAGAGCTCAAAGGTTTCAATCACAGGAAGTGAAAGGACTTGCTTGTTCTTCAAGGACATGTTGTAGAGGGAGAATCAACAGGCCTTGGCAAAATACTCCAAGTAGTGGGAGAGAAGAGAGAGTACAAAATGATAGACTTCTTGTTCTGACAAACAGGAGGATGTTGGGGCTGTAAAAGCACAGAAAAGTGCTTCTAAATGGGGACAACTGCTGTGAAATCATAAACACAGTCAGGTGGTAAGTATAGTAGAATAGAGCTGAATATTCCCATTGGAACTGCCAGACTGAAGATCCTGATATTTAAGTAGGTGTAACACAGCAAGTCATGGCTTTTAGTTGGCATTTCTGTGTCTTTTTCTTGTTTACACTTTAGAACTAGGTACAAAGAACCTTTAATGATCATGTAACAGAAGTGTTTGGCTTGCAGAGGGGTTTTGTGGAAGCACAAAGCTTAGGAAATTTGTCTAAGTGTGATAAGACAGAACCTAGAGTTCACACCATCAATTTAAAGCTCAGTACTAGTAACAGCTGACTTCAAGTATTGGTGGTGTGGCAGTCACTCTTGTCTTAAAGCTTTAAACCTTGGGATGGGAACAGTCACGGAATACAGTGGATTCTCTCTCTTAAAGGTCTCCCTGATTCATGGAAACAAAACCAAGGAAGGATCTTCAGTTTTACTCCAACTTCTTATTCTGAAGCAGCCATTTTTCATGAGACTATTCAGTCATTTTCCTAGAGCCCTTTCCTTTTTAATGACTCTAATTTGAACTCTGGCTTGAAACGTTTTAGCATAGCTTTGGCTTTATGAGATTGCATCAAGAACCTTGAATACTGTGTCCAGTTCTGATGTCCCCAGCATAAGAAGGACACAGAGCTGTTGGAGTGAGTTCAGAGGAAGGTCACAAAGATGATCCAAGGGCTAGAGCACCTCTGCTATGAAGATAGGCTCTCCCTCAGCTTAAAAACATTCCCCCTGGTCCTATTGCTGGACACCCTTATGAAAAATGCCTCTCCAGCCTTCCTGTAGGATCCCTTTCAGGTATTGGAAGGCAGTAGCCCCCACAAAGGAGATTTTTTTGCATCATTCCTGCTGACATTCAAATGCAACTTAAAATATTTCCAGCCTGTAACCAAGATTTTGCAGATGATTAAGTGAGCAAATGAGGCCTTCTTGGCAATCCTGACAGATGCTTCTTTTTTCTGAAAGAATAGTAAACACTTGTTCTCTCTGCCTGACTCAATTGCACAACAAAGAAACAAAAAGTTCTCCCTCTCAATCTCTTTTACTCAATATCAGCTGCAAGTCCTGTAGGACACTGCCCAGCCTTGGTCAGCTTGTTGGGGAAAACCCCTCCTTTTTCTCACTGTCACTGGGTAACAAGTTCTGGTGGAAAGCAGGATGTTAATGGCACAGCTGCATAAATTAATGATTAAGGCTGCTGGGGCTGAGTATTTTCTAATATTACAGCAGTCAGACAGTGTGACTTCTACAGGTTATTTCCTCACCCTAACATAAAAGTCAAAATACTCAAAGCCATTTACAGCAGCACTTAATTACCAGAACTGCTGGAGTTACTCTAGCAGTGCTTTTGGAGTCCTCACCAGGATGGGCACTGGTGAGGCTGCACCTTGAACGCTGGGTTCAGTTTTGTGGCACTCACTCCAAGAAAAACACTGAAGTGCTGGAGCATGTCTGGAGAGGGACAACAAAAAAACTGGTGAAGGGTCTGGAGAACAGGTCTGGTGAGGAGCAGCTCAGGGAACTGGGGTTGTTTAGTCTGGAGAAAAGGAGGCTGAGGGGAGACCTTCTGGGTCTCTAAAACTCCCTGAAAGGAGGTTGGAGTGAGGTGGGGGTTGGTCTCTTCTCCTTAGTATCAGTGATAGAAGGAGAGGAAATGGCCTGAAATTGTATCAGGGGAGGATTAGTTTGGATATTAGGAAAAATTTCTTTTCTGCAAGAGTGGCCAGGCCTTGAAACAGGCTGCCCAGGGAGGTGGCGGGGTCACTGTCACGGGAGGTGTTCAAGAAACGTGTGGACATGGCACCTGGGGGCATGGTTTAGTGGCCATGATGGTCTTTGGCTGATGGTTGGATTTGATGATCTTAGATGTATTTTCCAGCCAAAACAATCCTATGATTCTATGATGCTGTGATTTTCTTATTTCCACGTTAGGCACAAGCTGATATGGGATTCCTCACAGTGACCTGTAGAACCATGATTGAATTTGCCACAGTGATATAAGTACTGATGACAAGAAAAGCATGGGAATTTCTTCTGAAATCTGATGCTACTACTCATTAGAACACTCTGAGGTAAAGACTTTTTCTCAGTATATACAATTTATCTGATGCAAACTTTCATTCCCTAAGATGCTGCTGTTTCTTGACGTCATGAAGAGGCTCTGCGTGGGAGCTACACACTTCACATGCAGTTCCAAAAGGTGGCAACCTTAGGCTTCCAAACTGGGGACTCTGCTGAGCAGCTCTGAACAATTCACAGTAGTGAACGTTAGGAAATCCTGGGTTCTCCCAGACTGAGCTTATTTTTATCCATCCATTCTATGTTTCATATTTTTTTCTACACATAAACCAGAATTTATGTGACTCAGTGAAGAAATGGGCACTTTCCCAAATGTATTTCTGTGCCTGAAGGAAGCTGGGGATCAGAAACCTTAGATGTACTGTCTCCAGGCTTCAGTCTGTGACTTATCATAAAGAGTAAGGCTCTGGTATCAAGTCTGGGCTGAAATTATACTCCTGTGGCACAGTGATAAAGCAGAGACAGTTCAGCAGAAGTATGAGAAAGAAGCAGAGTTGATGAAGTGCAGTCTACTTGCTCTTGTCTTATTGAATTATTTAGGTTTTATATACACAGTCCGCTGGTCTTGTCCACAGCAGTGTACTTCAAATGGCCATTACTGCCACTTTGAACTGCTGTGCAGCCCTGCATGGGTCACTTGAGACATGATAGTGTACTCATCATCATACTATATTCATAGAATCATAGGTTGGATTGGGTTGGAATGGACCTCCAAAGGTCATCTAGTCCAACCCCCTGCAGTCAGCAGGGACATCCTTCACTAGAGCAGGCTGCTCAGAGCCTTGGCCAGTCTGACCTTGAATATCTCTAGGGATGGTGCCTCAGCCCTGGACAACCTGTTGCAGTGTTCCAGAACACTCATGGTGCAGAACTTGTTCCTAATATCCAATCTAAATCTGCTCTGCTCTCATTTCAAACCATTGCCCCTTGTCCTGTCCCTGCAGGCCTTTGCAAACAGTCCATCTGCAGCCGCCTTCTAGCCCCCTTCAAGTACAGGCAGGCTGCTATTAGGTGTCCCCAGAGCCTTCTCTTCTCCGAGCGGAACAACCCCAGCTCCTTCAGCCTGTCCTTGTAGCAGAGGTGCTCCAGCACCCTGAGCAGTTTTATGGCCCTGCTCTGGACCCTCTCCATCAGGTCCATCTCCTTCCTGTGTTGAGGGCTCAAGAGCTGGATGCATTACTCCAGAGCAAAGTGGCAGAATCTCCTCATTTCGTTCTCATCTCTTGAAAACTCCGGGGTTTTTTCCCTCCCCCCTGTGGTTTGTACTTATTTTTTATTTCATCTATGTCCAGTTCCTGTCTTTTTTGTGGGTTTGTTTTCATCATGAATTTTATATATGAGCAGGCAAGGACAGAAACTTTACACAGCATTTAATCAGAAGATGCAGTTATCTTAGAATGCTTTAGCAAATTGTGTAGATTTGGCCAAAATTGCAGTGGTAAAAATGATGCTAAAGACTGAATTCTGTGGTTTTATAACAAATGCTGCTTTTGTACTACATGATGGAAAATCAAGCATCTTGCTTATTTTCCAGAAGTCATGTTTGGAAACCATTAGCTTGGAAAATTCTGTCTGGGTTTGGCTTCAAGCCAGCTTTTGAAATCTCAGCTGTTGTCAAGCAGAACTGTCTTTCTCCGGGCTGCCCTAGCAGCAGGGTCAGAGTCTGAGCCCCACTCTGGTTTATGCCAAAGCTTTTCACTTCTGCAATTGTTCATCTGCTTCTTCCCCTCCCCAGTCCAGGGATAAAAAGTTAAGTGTTGTGGTTATGCCAGTTCCTTGTGATCCCTCCTTCCATAGCTGTGCTACAGCACTGCGGAGAGATGAGTACTGGCCAAGACTGTTATTGTCTTCCTCCATGAAGGCAGCAGAACTGGGAGAGAATGTTGAGGGTGGTTTTGCTGCTTTTGTGAAGATTTTGTGGTGACTTTAGTGTTGCCTCTAGGGATGTTTTCCTCCCACAGTGTTGGCTGGTCAGTCTTTTTTAACCAACTCAATATCCTAATGATTTGATAACACTTTATATTACTCTTCTCAGTTAGGTTTGTTCTCTTCATAAGTAAGATTTCAGATATGTATCTTATCTCTGTGAGGTCTATCCTGTGTCACAGCCCTAATTGCTGTAGTGTGTGACCATCCTAATCTTCAGTATGTTTATCTTGCCACCCCTGTGCAACAGCAAGCTTATTGTCTGTCTGCTCTTAAATGGAAATCAGTGGTCCACAGAGGCTGAAGGCTGGCTGAAACAGAGTGAAAAAAGGACAATAACTTCCTGTGCATCACTTCCAGGTGTTTGGCATCCCAGGCACCTCTGCTAAACAGCTGAGCTGATGGGTGCTGCATAGAGGAAAAAGTGACCTCAAAGTGTTGACATTCTCAGCAGGAAACTCTTCTGAGCCTACTAATGAGAATGGGGATGTCTCTGAAATCCTGCTTCCTTCTGCAGCTTTGGCATTCAGCTTTGTGTGGGCAACAGGCACCTCCTTGGCACACTGCCTCTCCTGACACTGCACACAAGGCTTGTTCTCTGAGGCCTGCTCTGTGCTTTCATTCTTCTATGGCCTTTATGTTAAAAAAAACAAACCAGCAAAACAAAGCCACCAAACCCAGTGGTTTCCCTCTTCCTTGCACCCCTCACACCTGAATCAGCTGCCTGAATCACCTGAATCAACTTTCCTGAGCTTGCTGATCCCTTGGTCATGAAGCTCCATCTCCCAGCCCTAGGAGAGTGCCCAGCCAAGCTCCATCTCCCAGTCCTGGGGGAAGTGCCCAACCAAATAGGCTGCCCAGGAGGCTGGAGCTGGGGTGGGAGCGGTGCTGCCAAGGCCATGTGAGTAGGCTGGGAGGAATGCAGGAGTCCTGGGGCTGGGAGGAGAATGACTCCCAGCCTGACTCTCCAGTCAGGGAGGGGTAATTCCTGGACTCCACTCCCAGCTTCCAGACTTGTTTCTGCATTTTAAACTGAACTCCAAAATGAGTTCCAAGGGGCACAATCTGTGTTTTTGTCATTGAGGTGACAGCCCTAACTACTCAGAGAGTAAACACACGCTCCTTGTCTTCTGCTCCCTTCCTCCTGCTCAGTCTACCTTCTGGCCTGGTATTTAAGTGTGTTTTTGAGGCAGGAGACAGGGAGAGGAGGCTAGAGAGAAAGCTCCTCTAGCTGAAAAGACCTTTAACTTAAGTGTCTCCTGTTTTTCACAGTGAGTGTTCTAAAAACCAGCAGGATGCTGTGTGGAAATGTATATTTTTAACAATTTGTTCTTCTCTGGATGTGTTGTAAGAGAAAATGTTCACTTCTTCACGCTGTGAAGTACTCTGGCCTCCTGCTGTGAGCTGGGTATGTTCTGAGCACAGGTATTGGGCTCCTCAGTGACACTTACATTTGGGAGCTTCAGTTAGAACAGGCAAGTGACAGCTGCCAGGATGCTTCATTTTCTGCTTGCACAGAAGCAGAATTTTTCAGATTTAAGTGGGAGCTGCACTTGCAGCTGCCTGGTTTGTGTTTTGGGAATTGCTGTACAGTAATGTGGATGTTCCAATTCTCTGCTGAATGTGTAGCCTTAACTGAGCAGGGCCCCAACTTAGTGCCCTTGCTCATTTTCTTGTCCTTTTGCCTATATGATTTCCAAGTCTGTAAAACAAAAGAGATTAAGTAATTACTAACCATAATTCCTGTAATACTTCACCTGAGAACAATGTCTCTGTAGTGTTTTGCCCACACTTAGATCCACTTCTGCCATTACAGAATCACAGAATGGTCTGGGTTAGAAGGGACCTCCAAAGCTCATCTAGTCCAACCTGCAGTGAGCAGCCGTGTCCTTTCCAAACCAAACCAGTCCATGATCCTATGATTTTTCTGTAGAGGATTCTGGATTAGTTCCAACTCTAATGTGTTACTTCTTGCTTCATTAAATTAATGTAGAGGTTCAGTGAAAGAGGCCTGTCAGTTTCAAGAGAGCAAACAGATGTAGCTCTGCTGGCAGAACTTTATGCATAAATTTAGATGCAAAATCTCCAAGCAAACATTCATCTGTTACTGGCCTAATGTCAGCCTAATGGCATACTCTTTATTTGATGCAGATTACATTGGGCACTTCTTCAGTCCAGTACCTTTTTGCCCTAAAAATCTTAGGAACTCAAAGTCAGTCTAGCAAAATACACATTTCTGCTTTTTTGTTTGGCAAAAAATAAAGCTTGCAGATGATTTGCCATCCAGCACCTGGCCAGTATTGGAAAATGACTTAATATTTTCCCCTGCAGAAACTTAATTCTCCCTATTATTATTGGCATTTCTGCTGCACACACAGCCCCTCTCAAACTTCACTGGGGATAGTTTCCATGGGAACCAGAGAATGAGAACTGATGAGTCTTGAAACAGTCAAACAATAATCTTGCTTTCTACCAGTGGGCAAAGATTTACTTCTCCAGTGTTTAATGGGAGGCACTAGAGATTATTATGTCTTGAAGGGGAGAGGGAGGAAAAAAAAGACACCTGGAAGGAGGCCAAGGTTGCTTTGTATACCTGTAGGGCTGGCACTAGCTGTGTTAAAAGAGAAACCCACTGTATCCTCCTGTGCTTTTAGACTTCCTGAGTGATAGAAAGGAAAGCTGTGTCAGATCCAAACAGTCATAGGCCAGGGAAGATGGGTAGGGAACAGTGGTGACTAGGAGGTGAGTTGATTGCATCTGTGGCAGGAGTACAGAGCCATCTCATGAGTGCAGTGTTCTGGAGGCTATTGAATGAGCTGGCAGCAAACAGCCCTGGGGACAGCTTTCCAGGTGCTAGCAGTCCACAGTTTTGCCAAGTGTGAAGTGCACCTTCACATGATGCATCTTACCTGACCTTTCCAGGGAGGCCTTAGAGCAGCCTTACAGTATTTGGAGGAGGCCTCTAGGGTAGGTGAAGAGGGACTTTTGATAAAGGTATGAGTGACAGGATGAGGGGCAATGTCTTCAAACTGGAAGAAGCTGGAGTGAGATGAGACATCAGGAAGCAATTCTTCCCCATGAGCATTGTGAGGTACTGGAGCAGGCTGCCCAGAGAAGTTGTGGACGCTCCAAGCCTGGCAGTGTTGAAAGGCGGGCTGGCTGGGGCCTTGAGCAAGTTGATCTAGTAGGAGATGTCTGTGCCCATAGCAGGGGGTTGGAACTAGATAATCTTGAAGGTCCCTTCCAACCCAAACCATTTTATGATTTCATGAATTACTGTATGTAAAAAATAGGATTCAAATTTTAAAATATTTGTTCTTAGCTTGTGGATGAAGTTAAAATACATTGAGATGCCTGCAGGAAAAAAAGAAATAACTGAGCCCACAAACCTGTAGAAAGGATTTTTCCACATGAGAGACCTATTTCAGACAGAAAACCCCAGTTGTATTGCTAACAGTATGAAGGAATACCTAAGGCAGGGGGAGGATGGGGTGCAGGTGAGGTGCAGTTAGGGAATACCTAGACTTGGCAAACTGCTAAGCACTGCCTTTGGGTCACTTTATCTGGGCCCTGCACAAAAAGACCCTGCAAGCAGAAGGTCTGCAGTTTAGAAGTGTAAAGTAGTGCCCATTTTATTCCTGAGTTCCAATCTTAGTTTTCCTAATTAATGTTTTAAAATCTCTTCATATTAAATGACTGCCCTGGACAGGTCTGGTGACCAAAGGAAAACAGGAGTGGAGAATGTTTCCCTGGGTTTTATTCACTTTGGTGAATACCTTTGGTACTAGCCCTGTGCAGTACACCCACCTTGACATCCGGGGGTGAAGGACATCACCATAAATCTTCATTCCTGTCACCAGTTTACCTAACTGAAGTTAATCTGAGAAGGATACTGCTCCTTCTCATTCCTACAGTCTGTAGGGCTGGAACATTTCTCCTGCAGGGACAGGATCTGGAGCTGTTCAGCCTGGAGAATCATAGAATCATAGAATCATAGAATCAGTAAGGTTGGAAAAGACCTCAAAGATCATCAGGTCCAACCTGTCACTCAAGACTTCATGCCTACTAAACCATGGCACCAAGTGCCACATCCAATCCCCTCCCGAACACCTCCAGGCATGGTGACTCCACCACCTCCCTGGGCAGCACATTCCTATTCAGAAGAAGACAAGAGAAGACAAGGCTGTGGGGAGATCTAAGAGCAGCCTTCCAGTACCTGAAGGGGGCCTACAGGAAAGCTGGCAAGGGACTTTATAGAGGCTTGTAACGATAGGATGAGGGACAATGGTTTGAAATTAGGGTGGGGTAGATTGAGATTGACAGTAGGAGGAAGTTCTTTCAATGAGGGTGGTGAGACACTGGAACAGGTTGCCCAGAGAAGTTGTGGACACCTCATTCCTGGAAGTGTTTAAGACCAGGCTGGATGAGGCCTTGAGCAACCTGGTCTACTGGGAGGTGTCCCTGCCTATGGCAGGGGGGTTGGAACTGGATAATCTTTAAGGTCCCTTCCAACTCAAACCATCCTATGATTCTGTAAACCAAGCTCATGGTAGATGTGGAATATAAGGAACCACCAGATGCTGGTAGGCTGCTTAACACTCTTCCTTGATGTTCTCTGAGCTAGATCCCTAACTGCTGACTGCAGATGTTAGGCAAGATGACAATTAGAGGGTAAACTGAAGACTGTTACTTCTGCTGAATCACAGATCTCAAGCACTTTTGGAGAAAAAGGCATCAGGGCTGCTGCTTACTGTGGTGGTCTGGGTGGTGCAGTGAGAGATAGTTCAATGATAATCACCTATGAACAGCAGAAATGGTGGTGGCTCCTGAACATCTGATAGGCGACAGTGGAACAAAGGACAGGGCTGATCCAACTGCCATTTCATCACAGCATGCCCGACTCAAACAGCATCGTTTCCTGGGAGATTGAACAATGCTGTGTGCTTATTAATCACCAAAGAATCTCTCTGCTGCTCTCACAAGTCCTCCAAAACCTGTCTAACTCAAGTGGGCGAGGAGCAGCCCACCCATGACAAACTGCTGCAGCTTGATCCTACATACTGTACCTTATCAAAAATGTTATGTCTGCTCTGAACAGAGTGTCCAAGTGTGATAAATGTGGGCAATGCTCCAAGAAAGTGGGCTTGTCCTCATGAGAAAATTGTACTTAAAATCAAACCTTAAGTTGGTGAATTCATTTTAATTAGACTAATCTGCAGAAGACCTGGGTGAGACACGCGTGTTTGGTAAATGTTGCTGTCACGCTGCCTGAGATGAATGTTTTGTGCTGCTGACTAAACTGGCCTGAAATCACCTCTGAATTTTGCAGTGACTTTCTCTTAGAAGTTATGGTCATGCTCTCTGGCCTTCTTTACACAGGACAGTCAGTTTCCACTGTTCCTTCTACAAATGTAGGTGTTTCCAGTGGTGCCCAGTGACAGGAGCAAACTTGAACATAGGAAGTTCCAACTAAACATGAGGAGGAACTTTACTTTGAGATTGGTAAAGTACTGGACCAGGCTGCCCAGACAGGTGGTAAAGTCTCCATCACTGGAGTCACTAAAAACCTGCCTGGATGTGATCCTGGGCAACGTGCTCTAGGTGAACTTCCTCTGGTAGGGGGGTTGAACTCAAGGATCTCCGGATGTCCCTTCCAACTCCTACCGTTCTGTGATTTTGTGAAACAGCAGGCATGTGTGCCCACCAAGGTTAGGGAAGGACTGAGGTGGTCTGGGCTGCTGAATGCCCATCCACACTCCTTTCAGGCTGTATGTGGTAGGTCCCACTGCTATGATTCATAGAATCATAGAATAATTCAGGTTGGAAAAGACCCTTGAGATCATCAGGTCCAACCATTAACCCTATTCTGCTAAGTTCACCACCTCCCTGGGCAGCCTGTTCCAATGCCTGACTACTCTTGCAGGCACAAAATGTTTCCTGATCTCCAATACAGCTCTTCTAATTGCTGAAAATCTTGGTAGAACAACACTCATAGGAATTAATTTTTTCAAGATCTACTATCCCAGTGCAAGGCAAAACTATCAGATACACATTTTCTTCTTCCCCACCCAAGGAAGGAATGTTTTCATAGAAGAATGGAATGGAATGGAATGGAATGGAATGGAATGGAATGGAATGGAATGGAATGGAATAGAATAGAATAGAATAGAATAGAATAGAATAGAATAGAATAGAATAGAATAGAATAGAATAGAATAGAATAGAATAGAATAGAATAGAATTAACCAGGTTGGAAAAGACCTTTGAGATTACCAAGTCCAACCTATCACCCAACACCATCTAATCAGCTGAACCGTGGCACCAAGTGCCTCATCCAGTCTCTTCTTAAACACCTCTAGTGATGGTGACTCCACCACCTCCCTGGGCAGCACATTTCAGTGGCCAATCACTCTTTCTGTGATGTAGTTTCTCCTCACCTCCAGCCTAAACCTCCCCTGGCTCAGCTTGCAACAGTGTCCTCTTGTTCTGGTGCTGGTTGCCTGAAATAACAGATGACGAACCCCCACCTGGCTACAACCTCCCTTCAGGTAGTTGTAGATAGCAACAAGGTGTCCCCTGAGCCTCCTCTTCTCCAGGCTAAACAATCCCAGCTCCTCAGCCTCTCCTCATAGGGCTTGTGCTCAAGACCTCTCCCCAGCCTTGTTGCCCTTCTCTGGACACGTTCAGGTATCTCAATGTCCTTCTTAAATTGAGGAGCAGTGAACTGGACACAGTACTCAAGGTGTGGCCTAACCAGTAATGAGTACAGGGGCTGAATGACTTCCCTGCTCCTGCTGGCCACACTATTCCTGATACAGTCCAGGATGTCATTGGCCGTCTTTGCCACCTGGGCACACTGCTGGCTCATGTTCAGCCTACTATCAGCCAGTACCCTCAGGTTCCTTTCTGCCTGGCCACTCTCCGGCCACTCTGACCCCAGCCTGTAGCACTGCATGAGGTTGTTGTGGCCAAAATCGAATCCTTTTGGTTGGAAAAGACTTTTAAGATACTGAGTCCAAACATTATTTTCTGTTTTCTCAGTAAGTAAACTATGAGCTAAGATTCTTTGAAGAAATACAAGCATCAACTAATTTAGAATCACTAAAAATCTGTTTACTGCCTGCTTACTCTCTGATATTATACTTGTTGCTCACCTTTGTTGTATTGTGTTTTCTTACTTGAGCATTATGAGATGAAACGCTTTAAGATGCTTTTGAAATGTAAACTAGGTTAGAAAAGAGACTGTGGAGAATGTTGTAAGAATCATGTAAAGGAAGCTTGTTGCTCTGACTGTCATGTCTAACATCAGGTTGCTGAGGCAAGGTTGTATCTGCAAGAATAACAGCAGTAGTAGGAAAGTCTGATTGCCAGTGAAGGGCGGAACCATGAAAGTAGAATTATTTTAATGACCCAGGCCAGTCTGTCAGCAGAGTCTTGGATACTTTTTAATGTAGCCTTGTGTAAGCCAATAATATTGTTTATTTAAGGGATGCAAATGGTTTGTATTCTCTCTTCTAATTGTATGTGCCAAGTGTTTTACCTCACAGACTGTTCAAGAATTTGGCAAGTAACTTAATGACACTAAGTAGTCCTTCACACAAGAAGTCTGTTTCTGTTCAGTCTATGAAATGTCAACCCAAAAGTGTCCAGCTCTGGAGCCCCCAACACAAGAAGGATATGGAACTGGTAGAGCAGATCCAGAGGAAGGCCACCAAGATAATCAGAGGGCTGGAGCACCTCTGCTGTGCAGACAGGCTGAGAGTTGGGATTGTTCAGCCTGGAGAAGAGAAGGCTCTGGGGATACCATGAAGCAGCCTTCCAGTATTTGAAAGGGGCCTCCAGGAGAGCTGGAGGACATTTGAGAGCAGTATGGAGTGACAGGATGAGGGGTAATGGCTTCAAACTGGAAGAAGCTTGATTGAGATGAGACATGAGGAAGCAATTCTTCCCCATGAGAGTGGTGAGGCCCTGGAACAAGTTGCCCAGAGAAGTTGTGTATGCTCCAAGCCTGGCAGTGTTGAAAGGCAGGTTGGCTGGGGCCTTGAGCAAGCTAGGCTAGTGGAAAGTATCCCTGCCCATGTCAAGGGGTTTGGAACTAGATGAGTTTTAAGGTTCCTTCCAACCCACCCCATTCTGTGATCCTGTGTAAAAGCAGCACCCAAGAAACAACTGCTGTTGGGTATGTTGGAAGCATAAGCTTCGCCAGGACTGAGCTATTCCTGATTTCCCTGAAATCAAAGCTGTCTCCTCTTCAGTTTCTGCAGCAGGGGAGTTAGACTCACAGGAACTGAGCAGATGCCCTAGTGCTGTGCTAGTTAAGCTATTGCAGAGTGACTCAAGCAAGTCTGAGTTAGGCTAAAGGAGGATCTAGTCTACTAAGTGGGGTTGCATTTTTGTCCCTGGTAACATGGCTGTGACACACAGCAGTCTGCCAAGGATTTGTACTGTACTGTTTTCAAGGGGCAAAATGTTCCCACAAGGCCTTCTGCACAAGCTGGAGGAGACTGAGTGAATCCACAACTGTGTTTTAGGAAGCTTGTACCACCCTGTGTCAGACTTCCTTGACTTTCCAAAAGAAAGGCCACAGGGAAAAACGCTTTGCTCATTTCCCCTCCTTGTCTGCTTTTCTCTCTGTGGCCCTGTGTACCTAACCCTTGTCTGTGTGCCTGGGTAGAGAGCAGAGGACAATACTGGGAGGTCTGGTCCCAGTTCTAGGGGCAAGCAAAGCTATAGGCTCTGTAGTCAAAGGGAATGGAGATGACCTCGTCCTTGTTTTCTCTGTGTAAACGTGACATCCCAATGTCATGTTGTCATGCCTTTCTCATGCTGTTCTCCACTCTGTAACCATGTAGAGGAAGACCACTGCCTGTGCAGCAGGATAAGGTTGTGCCACAGGGGGTGCTTAGTAGTTTGCTTTCCCCTGTGGGTTTACTGTGAGCTGTGATTAGCTCAACTAAGAAGTAGCAAGGAAAAAGGAGAATTCTTACACCCACCTACAGTGAAGAAGGTTATATGTCTATATTTTTTTTTCCTTTGAAATTTTTTTTAGCTATCTACATGAGCACAGCCCTCCAGCAGAACTCCTGATTTGAGTCTATATCCATTTTTCCATGCAGTGTTTGAAAAAGCTTTAAAAATTCATGTAGGATTCCGGTGTAGACTTCACTGAATTTGTACAGGCTTGGTTAAACAAAGAAATAAGCACATAAAAATTAGCACTGTGTAATTGCCTGCTGGTTTCCAGTGGTTAAATATACAAAATCAGCTTGCAAAGTGCACATAGAAGTAATTATGGCACAGTTCAGTAACTAAGAATTGTGGGGTAGTTTTTAGGTAACACTTAACTTCCATCCCCTTGTTATTATATCTACTTAATTTTGCACAGGTTTGAAAGAACAGAATCAATTCCACCTAAACAAGGTATGGAAAATAAATAAATAACAAATCAATTCCCTGCTCCAAAAGCAGCACTGAAGAAGCAAGTAGTGCATGAAATGTGAGCAGTGTTCTAATTAACCTGAATCTCTACTTTTGGAGTATTTTAGGGAGGTACAGTCTGCAGCAATGCTTTTAAAAGCAGCCTGTGTTTTGCAGTGAGTTTTGCTCTGCTCTCAGAAGGCAAAATGTTAAAGGAACATTCTCTTAATTGTGCCTGATATTAGCACAGTAATTAAAAAAATCAGTTTCTCCTCTGATCATCTCCTTTTCTTCTCCAGTTTTGAGCTTTCCATGAGGAACACAGAGTGTTCTGCATGTGTCTTCTTTAAAATCTCTTGTGTTACAGATGAATCAGCTGGGGAAGAATTCATGACTCATTCCTACACAAAAGTTTGGTGAGCTTCCCCACCTGTGTGCCCTGAGGATCATAGCCCTCCTGACTTATCTTTTTTCTCATTTTTTCAGTGTTAAGCTCTCCATTTTCTTGTTGATACTGCATCCACGAGGACCTTGTAACTGACTCATGAAGCATGGTTGAACTCAAGACTTGGAGCATTAGGTACCTAGCTCTGACTGCAAGGATGGCTGGTATGTATCAGATAGTCTGTGGTACACCTACCAGAGGTAGGTTTAATCTCAGAAACAGTGTGTAGCTCAGTATTTATATTAATTGCAGCTGGTTAGATGCTTGATTTCAAGTTGATGCTTTTCAAACTCACTGCAAATGAGAAGGCAAAAAGTTAAACATAGCTGCATGGTCAGTGATTCCCTGAATCAAATGGTTTACATTTACCACCAGGGTTTGATGGGGAGGGGAAGGAATGGAGATGGGAAGAAGGTTGAACTTCTCCAAGTCCAGTGTAGCAGAAGCCATTCCTTGCAATGAGATGCTTTAATTAAGCAAAAGTTTTAGTGAAAGGAGGCAGAAAAATAAAAAATGGAGGCCTCAGTCTTGAGATTCTGAATCCCTGAAGTTACTGCTAGCACTGGTTGCCAGACTGTGGACTACCGGGGCAGAAAGTGTCATGTGTAAGCATTGTGGGAAACAGCAGGAGCTTTATTTATGCCCCAAATAAGCAACTTTTCTAAAATACATCTGCAGGAACAGACCCATAGGAATCAAGGAAGGGAGGAGTGGGATGAGAAGTGGGAATTACTTGCCTTAAAGTCCCGAAGTGACTGGACCAGCTTGTCTTTTGCTCATCAGGATTTTTTCTCTTTTTGCTTCATAGTAAGATAAGGTGCAGGCTGTCCACTGAAGGATGCTTACATTAACTTAATTTACTCTTTTGTACTCCACTTTTATTCAGCATATGAAAAAAAATTGTGAAATGGTAGCATATACATTTGTATTGCCTTAAAATGTCTCCTTTTTGGTCTCTGCCCCCTGTCCCCCTCCACTACTCACCATTTTCCCCCACTCATTGTTCTATTGTTGGCTCTTTAGTGAGCCTGCTGTTCTAGCAGCTTTTAATGCAACCTTCAGAAAATCTAGTTAAAGAGAAAAATAAGAAGTGTTTGGGGCCTTTAAGTGCAATAGGAAATGCTCTGGGCAGCAGGCAGAAAGCTTGCCTAAAAAGAAATCATTTAGTCTTGTGCATTTATTAGCCATATTTCTGCCTTTACTGTATAGGTTCAGACTTCTAAACGTAACTTTCACATAATTCAGTGCTATTTGCAGTTGGGAGTTTTGCAGGCAATTCCATTTTGAGTGATCAGGATGCCTAGATCTAGTCAGGAAGACATTCCCCATTCTGTTTACCTGCCCACAATGTTACTGAAGCCTCCATAACTTTTGAACATCATGAATTCAAGGGAATTTTAGAGTAATTTGGTGACTTAATATTCATCCTGATAAACCCCTCAGAATTTAGTGCCTTGGTGCAATGGGCTGGTGAAGAACTGTTTAGAAAGGCTTGCAGCACTAGGATGAAGGTCAATGGTTTGAAACTGGAGCAGGGTAGATTTAGGTTGGGCATAAGGAGGAAGTTCTTTACAATAAGAGTGGTGAAATACTGGAACAGACTGCCCAGGGATGTGGTTGAGGCCCTGTCATGGAGACACTCAGGACCAGCTCTGAGGTAGTCCTGGGCAGCCTATTTTAGTTGGAAGTGTCCCTGCTGACTGCAGGGGGGGTTGGACAAGATGACCTTTGAGGGTCCCTTCCAGCTCAATGCAATCTGTGAATGTAAATTTACAGCAGTTAAGACAACAGAATTTAATTCAATGGGAAGTAATTATTTCCCTTGCCTTTTTTTTTTTTTTTTCCCCTGGTAAGCTCTCCTTTTACAATTACTACACTGGGACAACCTGGTGTGCCCTGTGTTCTGACACTCTGCTGATTTTTGATGCTGAGAAGTCAGGAGAAGATTCTCGTCAACAAATCACCCAACCATGATAATGCCACCATCTGCTGTCCGGGGAGGAGGGAGAGCAATGAAAACCAGAAAAAAAACCCAACCCCCCAAAAATCAACCTCCCTTCCTGGGTGCAGCCTCCCTCCAGCGATCCACAAATCTTATTCAGGCATCTGGCAGGGACTTGGCAGCCTTGCAGTTGTGGGAAGTGCAAAATGCTGGTAGTTAAACTTACGCCTAGCATTCTCTTCTTTTTCACAGAGATAGTAAAATAGTAACATGGTGCCTGTTTGCAGGCATGTGCCTATGTATAGCTTCAGATGGCCCCTCCAAAGCACTTCCAGAACACTTGGAACATCCTGCATGGGCGAACTGGAGCGCTGGGGAATTTAGGCTTGAGCTGAACTCCCACTCTCTCAGCTGTTTCTGAAGACTTGGTGCACTGTGTTCTTTTTCCTTCTCTCAATGGCACTGTGCATTACTAGTAGTAACACCACGAGTTACTACTACCTCATACTATATTAAATATCCATTTACTTTTGTCCTTGCAGTAAAGTAAGGAATTTCTTCACCTAATGAGATCAGTCTCTTCACTGCCTTTATGTGCTCTTGCAGGGCAGCTGTGCAAAGCTGACTGAGTTTGAGGCTCTGAAACACAGGAGACTAGGAAAATGCTCGTCTGCCCTGCCTTATCCCACCCCAGTTACTTGCCTGTTGGTTCTAGGGTTTTGTCCTTAGTCAGTCCTCTCTGCAGTCTGGGAGGAGCACTGCCATGAAAGCCAGTCATCCCCTTATTGCTCTCCCTGCGCTGCTTCCTTCCTTTTTCTTTTTAAAAACTTCTTTCTCTGCTCCAAGTAAGAGACAAGCTGGAGCTCTTGAAGTACAAAGCAAAACTCTACCTCCATCTAGCACTTTTTGTAACTGATTTGGTGGCATCTGTACCATACAAGCTATCCAAAGCAGAGCCAGTGTTTCATGCAAGGTAGGAAAGTAAGACACTGGAGAGAAGATTCATGTCCTAAATAGAGTTTCTGTCTAGAGCTATAAATATGTGTAGCTTTATTCTTTCTTTTGATTGGAGTCTACATCATATCAAGACACTAACCAGCTAGTACATGATGAATTCCAATATTTTACTGTCATGTGCCATTGCTTGCTAGCCTGGTTTTCCTCAGCATAGTCAAGGCATTGGTGGGGTTCTTGAAGCTGCCTGAACAGAGGCATGAACACATGAACCTTACCTTGTTTCAGTCATTTTATTCCCTCTCTGATAGTTCCATGACATCCAAAATGGACAAAGAAGGTCAAGTTCTTCTGCTCCTCATGCACTCCTTATAACTTCCCTCTTCTCAAATCTGACAGGTTGTTGGCAGTTTTGTACCCATCTGTATTTCCCTTCTGCCTCCACCTCCTCACCATCTATTCCTAAACACTGTTTTCTCTTTCACATGGCACAGCATGATACTAATGCAGACTGCTGGGTAGTGGGTCTGATCCAGCTTAGACCCCTGTAATCTTATTTTCCTTCCTTCACCCTTCAGTCCAGCCCTCTCTTCCCCACTTCTTTACAGCCATTCTTCTTAGATGACAAGATAGTGCTTGGAAGAGAGGTTGTTAATTTTTAATAGGTGTGTTACATAGGACAAAGCCAACACAATACAGAGGAAAAAATTTACAGTGACAACTGACTTTATGCAAAGCCCTTGGTAGAAGTTAAAATTCTGCATCCTGTTTCTTCTTGGTTCTGCATCACCTCCCATTCACTGTTTTTGGTATGTTTGCTTCTAGGAGGTATGAGGCAGCCTGCTTGCAGTACCTTCTTTTGCTGCCCAGACAGGAGCACATACACACGTTTAGTTCCAAGCCCTACTATCAGCTTATTCACTGAGCGATCAGTGCTAACTGTGCATGACCCCAAGCCTGAATGAATGGAAATGGTCACCCTTCACAGGGCACTTGAAGAATCAATGGCCCTCTCAGACCTGAGTACCATTCATCAGCTGCATCCTGGAGCTCTTCATTCTCTCTGTCATTTCACAGCGAAGTTACCAGTGGCTAGCTCAGACGAAACTTGCTTGGTGAAAATGGATGGGTGGCTTTTGTGTACAATGTAACTTTCCTTGGTAGCAGTTTACTTCAACTTACCCTGGAGAACCAAGGATCCACTGCCTGAAGCTGTTTTGCATGCCTGTTCTGAAACTTCCTGATTCAAGTTACAGCTTCTCCAGTTCTTCTAGAGATGGGTTGCTTTCCTTCTGGGAGCATACATTGACTTTGTTGTTGCCAGAAATGTTTATTGCAGCAGAGTGATCATAACTAGTGCAGCTTTCTAGAATCATAGTCACCATGGTTGGAAAGGACCTTTAAAAGCATCAAATCCAAACACTATCTAGCTCTACCAGGGCCACTACTACACCCTATTGTTGAGCACCATGTCTAGACTGCTTTTAAATACATCCAGGGATGGGGATTTAACCACTTTCATGGGGAGCATGTTGCAGTCTTGAGGACCCTTTTGGTGTAGATGTTTTTCCTAATATCTAACCTAAACCTTTCCTGGTGCACCTTGAGGCCATTTCCTCTTGTCCTATCAGTTGTTACTAGGGAGAAGAGACCAACCCCCAGCTATCTCCAGCCTCCTTTCAGGGAGTTGTGGAGAGCCAGAAGGTCTGCCCTTAGCCTCCTTTTCTTCAGGCTGATCATCCCCAGTTCCTCAGTTGCTCCTCACCAGCCCTCTTCTCCAGACCCTTCACCAGCTTCACTGCATTTTTCTGGACCTGCTCCAGCACCTGAGTGCCCAAATCTGAACTCAGTGCTTAAGATGAGGAAATACAACCCCTTTCTTGAAAGACAGGAAGTGGAGCTTCCAAATACTGGAGGTTTTCATTTTTAAACTACCTTATGTTCCTCTTTGCTTGCACCTACTCAGCACATCAACTGAACTTTTGTTAAAGAATAAAAGTCCTTCATCACTGGTCTTCCTTTGGGATTTAGCCACTGACTTAGTAGTGAAATCACAAGAGGTTCCCCTCATCCAATGATGCATCTTTTCATTTGTCCCTACAGAGGTAATGAAACACAACTCTTTAGAGCAATAAACTCAGTAGTTTGATCCACTCTAAACTGTGTCTCGGAAAGGCACTGAGACATCTGCCACAAGCAAGGTACTGCCCCTTTCTCCCAACAGGGAGAGCCAAAGAAATTCTCTTCACTCACCTCCACTGTCATATTCTCCTGGTTTTTGTATTCCTCACCTGAGAGTTCAATATCAGCCCCAGTATTTGGC
The DNA here is from genome assembly GCF_026170545.1 of Melanerpes formicivorus. Classification (NCBI taxonomy): domain Eukaryota; kingdom Metazoa; phylum Chordata; class Aves; order Piciformes; family Picidae; genus Melanerpes; species Melanerpes formicivorus. Next base: position 6,957,296 of record NW_027142387.1, read on the forward strand.
ATGCAGAGTTGCTATCTTTCTTTTCTGTTTTCTTGGCAGCTCCACGGTTGTGCTTGTGCAGAGCTGGCTAACTTAGAGCAGCTATTCCTGGGTATTTTTGTCCTGGGCAATGGCCTAGATCCTTCAAAAGCTTGGCTTTTCTGCCTCATGCAGTTGCTGGTTGTGTTTTATGCAAATATTAGTGTAATCCTATTCCTCTGCAATTCTATACTGATTAAATGGAAGAGTTCCAGCCCTTTCTTAAATAAGTCATGGTAAATTTCTGGACTTTGATTCCTTAATTCTTGATGTTTTGTGTTTCAACATGATGGCAGTGTTCTCTTTTTAATAGTGTGATAGAAGTGCTCACCCCCCTTGAAGTCTCTTGTGCCTTATGGTTGGCACAGCACTCTAATTTACAGACACCTCAAACTGGTAACTTGTATTTCTGCAGTAACTGTGGCACTGTGATGTGGTTCTGATGCTTTGCCAAAGATCACAGCTTTTCCAAAAACAAATTTTCCAAAATAATGCTGGGACACTGGAAGCCCAGGCTGCCACAATATGAGCCCAAACACAGGCACATGCAGCAGCTTCAGGGTGGAGCAATCCAGACAGCTATATTTCCCACTTGCCAATAGATTGCAGTCTGCAAGGCAGCAGTAGTGGGCTGTGTTTTGGGAACTCTATCCGGCCTCTGTTTCTCTGGGGGGTCATCTGTTGCTGTTTCCAGAATAGGAGTATAGGCTGCAAAGTGCCACTGAACTCAAATAGGCAGGCAGTTAGAAACATGGAATCATTTTGGTTGGGAAAGACCTTGAAGATCATCAGGTCCAACCATTCTCTAACTCTGCTGAGTCTGGTGCTAAACATGGCTCTCAGCAACCACATCTCTGCATCATTGGCAAAAGATAAAAGCCAAACTTGCTGTCTTCTCTTCTCCATGGCACCAAGCTTGATTTGTCAAGGTCATGATTACTAGACTCAGAAATCAGATTTGCGTGTGTGCTATGTACTGGCATTACCAAACATACTGGTAAGCTCTGAGCATTAAGTGTACCTCTTCTCCTTTTCCCAGTTTTCTTCTGGCTCACTAAGTGTTCTTTAAGAATAATCATGGCTATTTACTGCACAATAAATACTCTGAGATAATGCTTTTGCACAGAATGGCAAAAGCCATTATTTTCTGTATTCTACACTCTGTTAAGAAAGAAATACTTTCAGTGGAAAAAAATAGATATAAATTCTTTAATATATAATTAAAAAGGCTTTCCATTAATCATAGAACCATAGAATTGTTTTGATTGGGAAAGACCTTTAAGATCTTCCAGTCAAACCATTCCCTAACTCTACCAACCATGTCCCTCAGCACCACATCTCTGTGTTGAAATAACAATTATTCAATTATTATGAGGCTGCCAACTACCCCTTACTTCTGCTTTTCTGGTTTGGAATCACTGAATTAGTTCCAAGTCTGAATCTGTCCTGTTGATGTTGGAAAAGAGAGTTTTCTACACCATGTATCTACATGCTACTCATCTGATGAAGTATGTGACAGGTACCGTTCACCTTGGAGTATCTCACACATTTTATCAGCTAACAGATCACACAGATTCACAGGTTGTATTAGGTTGGAAGAAACCCTCAAAGGTCATCTTGTCCAACCCCATCTTGTTCAGCCTGGTTTCTAGAATGTTTCCTAGTAATTTCCCCACCTCAGCATCTTAGCATGAAATATGAGTGTGGCCAGGGTTTGCTTCTTAGTGAATCCCTAACAGACCAAGCCTTTAGTCTTTTCCTTTCTCAGGAGATGATATATTTTCTGCAACTAACTGACCTCATTCTAGCTAGGCTGGTAACTAATAGTTGTGTGTGGTGTGCTATAAATCCAGTGTTGTGTGCCCATGAGAGACAGCTGGCTGAAATACACAGCTTTTCTGACCATTCTTAGCATTTCTAGCTTTCAGCGTAGCTAAATGTGAGTAGCTGTATATAGTGAGTAATTCCTGTCCTTCCTTTCTGAAAAGTCTCCTTTATTCTAGCCATAACAGTGCATTTCTTGAATAATTTAAAAGCAGAATGTTTAAGAATGGATGTGATAGTCTCCTCACTGTTACAGAGAAGAGGCTATTGCCAGTCCGAACTGAGGCCTTCATAATGTTAATATTTGTCTTTCTGCTAAGCTGCACGAACATGCACTTTTGTTATCATTAGCAGAGAATTTCTGAGATCTTTCAGGACAAAGTTGTGGTTTGTTGTTTTTTGTTTTTTAAGGCTGTTCTTGAGCTTTCAAGTAATTTGACATGTTCTGTGTAAAAACATCACAGACTTCTGAAGTTGCCAAATTAGTGATATTAATGAGCTCCCACTTTTAACTGTTAACGGCTTCTGATATAAAAGAATTACACATACTGCAGCCACAGATTGCTGATGTTTGAAACCAAAGGTTATCAGCTGGTTGTGGTTAATGGAGTTTAATCTGGGTGGTGGCCAGTCACAAGTGGTGTTCCCCAGGACTCAGCACTGGGTCCAGTTCTTCTTAATGTCTTTATCAGGATCTGGACAAAGGGATCGAGGGCACGTTCAGTAAATTTGCAGGCAACACCAAGTTTGGTGGGAGTTTGTTCTCGTAAGGGCAGAAAGGCTCTACAGAGGAAGCTAAATAGGTTGGACTGATGGGATGAGGTTCAGCAAGGCCAAGTGCTGGGTCCTGCACGTGGGTCACAACAACCTCTTGCAACACTCTAGGCTTAGGGAAGAGTGGCTGGAAATCTGCCCAGAAGAGAAAGACCTCTGAGATGAGCCTGTAGTGTGCTCAGGTTGCCAAGAAGGCCACCAGGCCTGATCAGGAATAGTGTGGCCAGCAGGACCAGGGAAGGGATTATGCCCCTGGACTCAGCACTAGTGAGGCCTTACCTTGAGTCCTGGGCTCAGTTTTGGTGCACACAGAGGTGCTGGAGGGGGTGTAGAGAAGGGCAATGAAGCTGGTGAACGGTGTGGGGAACAGGTCTGGTGAGCAGCAGTTGAGGGAACTGTGGTTGTTTAATCTGGAGAAAAGGAGGCTGAGGGGACACCCCATCACTCTCCACAACTCTTTGGAAACAGATTCGTGTGTGTTGGTCTCTTCTCCCTAATAACAAGTGGTAGGATGAGAGGAAATAGCCTCAAGTTGCCCCAGGGGAGGTTTAGATTGGGTATTAGAAGAAACATCTTGACTGAGAGGATTCTCAAACCCTGGAACAGGCTGCCCAGAGAGGTAGCTGACGTGGTGCTAAGGGATGTGGTTTAGCAGCAGACTTGGTAGTGTTAGGTTAGTGGTTGGACTCAAAGATCTGAAAGATAATTTGCAGCATAAACAGTTCTATGATTCTGTGACTATTACAGTTGTTTGCTGTTTATTTAGTCTCCTGCTGTTTTGGTATAGGGGAAGCCCAACTGGAACACTCCTTGTCTGCCAAAATGTATGCATCTTGTTCAGACAAGATCTTTTTCTTTCAACTGGATTATATAATAAGAATTAATGATCTCACTTCTGTTTGCGTTGTGATAGGTGAGGAAGAAAAACTTTCTCCCCAGCAGCAGTTTGGCAGGACAGCAGGTGATAGCAAGTAGAGGCTTTCTTAGCCAAAGACAGAATAGGTAAATAGTTTCCATTTGTACGTGTACATAGAGATATTATCTTGCAAGACCTGAAAGACTCTGACAGGAGACATGATGGAATGGCATTTCTGCTTTTGCCTGAGCTGTGTGGAAAAACTTGCCCTGCTGCTCTGCTCTGCAAATAAATTGCTGTCTGAAACCTCAGAAGCACCAAAGTGACTCAGACCAACCCAGCACAGATCCATAGAATGGTTTAGGTTAGAAGGGATCTTAAAGATATCTAGTTCCAACCCCCCTGCAGTCATTGGGGGTACCTTCCACTAGCCCAGCTCGCTCAAGGGCTCATCCGCCTTGAACCCTCCAGGGAGCGGGCATCCACAGCCTCCCTGTGCAACCTGCTGCAGTCTCACCATCCTCACTGTAATGAATTTCTTTCTAATCTCCAGTCTCAATCTCCCCTTCTCAAGCTTCAATCCATCCCCCCTTGTCCTATCACTACAAGCCCTTGTAAAAAGTCCCTCCCCTGCTTTCTTGTAGCCCCCTTCAGGTACTGGAAGGCTGCTCTAAGGTCTCACCAAAGCCCTTCTCTTCTCCAGGCTGAACGATCCCACCAGTGAAATCCAAATAGTCATGTTTGTAAATAAATACAATTAATTAATTGATAGTAAGCAGAACATCAGCTATAGCCAGTGTTGGAGGAAGGTATCGAAACTGGTTTTAAAAGGCAGTGAGTGATGCTGTCAGGTTAAACAATTTGGGTCTCTCTCCCTGTCATATGTATGAATTCAGAGCATTTTGAATGGAGTTGCACCTCCAGTGCAAGTAAAATGACAGCCATACTCTATCATATGTAACTAGGAAGCTGAGAAGATGCAAATTTCCAATTGGTTGGGAAGCAGAGTAATTCCCTAACTTCAGTGAAGTTCCCTTGGTCTCTTATCTTCCCTAAAGTATGCTGTGCAGACTTTTAATGCTGCTGAGGAATTAACAGAAATGTCAATCACACTTTAGCAGAGCCTAAAAATACCTTCTAGTCAAAGGGATTGTCACAGAAATACTGAAAATATGAAAGGACATGCAATTCTCATCTTCATAGCTAGCTACATGGCCATGCTTAGCTATGAAGAGCCTGTCCTGAGAAGTGACACACCAACTGAAACAAAGCACAATTAATTAGCCCAGAGTCTATAATAATGTTCTTTAACATAAGCACTGGGGACATAAGGCTGGAGACTGAACTGGTTATGTAAGTGATTACTAAGTTTGAATATCTTGGATATTGGTGACCAGTGTTGAACCCCTCAATAAGGTCCAAGCATCTTTGGCTGAGCAGCCAAAATTGCCAGTAGTTTCATAGGATCATAGAATCATCATAGAATGGCTTAGGTTGGAAAGGACCTCAAAGATCATCTACTCCAACATCCCTGCCATGGGCAGGGACACTTCTCAACTAAACTTGGCTGCTCAAGGCCTCATCCAACTTGGCCTTGAACACCCCCAGGCAGGAGGCATCCACAGCCTCCCTGAGATCCTGTTCCAGAGTCTCACCACCCTTGCACTGAAGAACTTCTTCCTAAGATCCAGTCTAAACATACTCTCCCTCAGCTTCAAAGCATGCTCCCCTGTCTTATTGCTGGTTGTTGTGAACCTAAAGTGGTAGTGAAGGAGTGTGAAATTACTGAAAAGAATTTTGCATTAGGTTGTGTCAAAACTGAGTATTGTCTGCTTGAATGTCTGTGCTGTGTACTTAAAACACATTTAAGGAGAACACAGATGTAATATATCTCTCATTGTGGGGAACTTGCAATTTCTTTTGTGGTTCTATCAGCATCAGTGAGTCAGATCGTTTCCTTTCTTTCTACTAAAGTATAATATAGAGATCACTTGTTCTGCCACAAAGGAATCAGAGAATCCCTTGGATTGGAAAAGACCTTTAACATCATCCAGTCCAACCCTTCTCTAACTCTACCAAGTCTGGGGCTAAACCACGTCCCTCTGCCTCTTTGAAACATCTCCAGGGATGGGGATTCAACCACCTCCCTGGGCAGCCTGCACCAGGGTTTGAGAACCCTTTGACTGAAGAAGTTTCATCTAATCTCCAATCTGGTGCAACTGGAAGCTGTTTCCTCTTCTTTTATCACTTGTTACTAGGGAGAAAGAGACCGACATCCACTACACTCCCACCTCCTTTCAGGGAGCTGTAGAGAGCCATGTCTCCCCTCAGCCTCCTCTTCTCCACATTAGACAGCCCCAGTTTCTTCAGCCGCTCCTCACCACACCTGTTCTCCCAACCTTCACCAGCTTCTCTGGATCAGCTCCAGCACCTCAATATCTTTCTTGTAGTGAGGGCCCCAAAACTAAACCTAGGACTCAAGGTGTGTCCTCACCAGCACTGCTTCCAGGGGCACAACCACTTCCCTGGGCCTGCTGCTCACACTTTTCCTGATCCAGGCCAGGATGTTGGTGGCTGCCTTGGTCACGTGGGCACACACTGGCTCATCTTCAGGCAGCTGTTGATCAGCACCCCCAGGCCTTTGTCCATTTTCATACAAATGTTTCCATGAGTACCTTGTTTGAAATACGTATGATGGGTCAGAAATGGCCATTTTATTTGCAAAACTCCTGTTAAGTTAGCAAAAGGATTTGTTAATATTTATGGCTCTGGTTGTGTAGATAACATCGTGCATCCTTTCCTAATTGCCTTTACATAATGAGATGCAAATTAGTCTCTTAAAAATAGTTGTATTTGTTTCACAGATTGTTTCATGTTTGCTTGTGCCCTTTTCTTTTTTTTTGCATGTGAATTATAAAACTCTTCTAGACACATATCTGGTACATGTGAAGTTCTCCTACCACTCTGCATGCTTAGTCTGGGTTTACAAAGGAAATAATGAACATTTTCATTTCTGCGTTGTGCCTCTCCTCTTCCTCAATGACACTCAAAGTTCTGTTCGTCTACTTGTATCTTCAAAAGTCAAGCAGCTCTCTTAAATGTTCTTACAGCTTCAAGTCTACAAAATTACACCAATGGAAAGGTGCTACCAAGCAGGTGGGGCTCCAGACCTGGTGTGTTTAGAATGAAATAAACAATGTCCTGCTTAGCTGAAGTAGCTTTAATCCTTCTGCAGCGAATCACCTGTAGGACTTCTCACCGCGAGCAGCTGTGAAGCAGTTCCCACATTCCTCTTCTTTGGGAAATGGTCTTTCTCAGAAGGGGAGCTTTCTGCAGAAGCTCAGCTGCTGCCTGTATTCTTGCTCATTCCACCGCTCCCTGCTGTGCTGGTGTGCTTTGCCATGGCAATGCTCAGTGGCCTGCAGGCATCAGAGACCCTTTACCGCCTCCCGTGCCTCAAGTAGCCATAGATTGCATATGAGAAGAAACTTCTTCACTGGAAGGGTTCTAAAAGGCTGGCACAGGCTGCCAAGGGAGGTGGCTGAATCCCCAGTCCTGGAGGTGTTGAAAAGAGGACGAGATGTGGTGCCGAGGGACATAGTTTAGCACAAGACTTGGCAGAGTTAGAGAATGATTAGACTGGATGATGTTAAAGGTCTTTTCCAACCAAAACAATTCTGTGATTCTATCGCTGATGGTGGGAAAAGTACTGCTGAGGTGTCCTCATATCTGTTGCTAGCTTCTTGGGTATAGATCTATCAAGATGCTGGAGTTTTTGTCTGTTTGTCAAGATTTGTTGGTTGCCCATCGATGTGAGCGTGCTGGCTATTTAAACTTTTTTTTTGGCAAAGACCTAGAGCTGCACACCCTTGCTGTATATTAGATTAACTGGAGATTGACAGTTGTAAACACTCAGAAGGGCAGCTAGCACCCATGCTTCAGTCTCATTAACACTAATGAATTAAGCCTGTGAACCCGTGCACCTTATGTCTTCATTTCCACTCAGTGTTCTCTGGGTTCCCTAGGCTGAATAATTAGCTTTCAGAATTTACAACATACATCCCCAGGCCATTTTCTGGATATTTATGCAATTAGTTTAATGAACTTTGGTGAGGTACTGCTCTGTGATTAACAGTCATTACCTTCTTGGAATTGCCAGTTTGACAAATTACCTGGAGATTTCACCTTCTGCAGTTAAGTTTTTCTATTCACTGCGTAAAGCCCAAACATTTTTGTGGTGAACTGGCCCAGCCAAACAGCCAACGAAAGCATACTGGTGATCTAGTATCGTTCTCCGGAGCCGGTAGCGTTTGGAGCTGAGCGGTTTGCCCGTTACCCCCACGTTACTGCTGGGTCAAACGGTTCCATAGCAAGAGCAGGAAGGTGCTGGGGCTGCAGCTGCAGCGAGCTCTCGGTGTGCCCGGTGCTGGACGCGCCCCACAGGTTTCCTGCGGCGGGAGGGAGCTGGGAGAGGGGATTTCCCTGCCGCGGGACCCAGCACCCGGCCTCCTCCCAGCCGAGGGCGGGTGCCGTACCGGCCCGGTCCTCAGGGGTCAACTGGAAACCAGCGTTCCCAGGGGGAGGAAGGGCGGGCTCGGCTCTGGCACTCTGGAGGAGCAGCGCGGACTCGCCCGCCGCCCAGGCACGGAGGCGGCGTTGCCGCGGCCGGGCCCAACCTCCGCTGCTCAGCGGTAACCGCCCGGGGCTGGACTGCAGCGGGAGCTCGGCTCGCCGCCCCCCTCGCTCCCCCCTGCCGGAGCGAACCACTGCGGATCGCCGAGGAGGTGAGGCACCTGTCACCCGCCGGCAGCGGCGGCAGGCGGCCCCGCGGCGGGCTGTGGCGGCGGCGGCTCGGGGCGCGTCCGGCGGAGGGGGCGCGGCGGGCGCGCCGCGGCGGAGGGGCGGGCGGCTGCGGCGGGGCGCGGCGGTTCTCCTCCCCTGCGCTGTCGCCGCGGGTGTGTGCGCACGGAGCCGTGTCGGTGCCCCAGCCGCCGTCGCTGCCGTTGCCTGCAATGGCGTTGAGGCGCCGCGGCGGTTACTGCCTCCTGTCAGGCGGGCAGCGGCAGCGGCTGTTCTCCACAGAGGCGCCGGAGGAGGAGTGGGGGCAGCGCTGAGGCGGGAGGCTGGGGGAGCCCGCCGCGGTTCCTGGCTGGGTAAGGCGGCGTGCGCGCTTCGCGGGAGAGCCGCCGGGTTCGGCGGGGAAGCAGCCTTATCACCGGGCTTTTGTTTTACCGGGGCCCGGCCCCGCGGCAGGCAGCTGCCAGGGTTCTGCCCCGCCGCAAGGTGTTGCCGCCCGGAGCCTCAAGCCCGCTGGCGCGGCATGGCGCGGCCGCCCGAGGAGCCGCCGCCGCAGGGGCTCCGGCGCTGTCCTCTCGGGTGAAGTTTATTGCCTTCTGCCAACCCTGGAGGAATGGCGTGTCGCGGCGGGAGCCGCTGCCGTGTGGCCTTTTGAGATCGCCCGTGGCGATCGGCGTCCCCCGCTCGGGCAGGGCGGCGGGAGCGGGGCGCGGAGGGGCGCGGGGTTGGGTTCCCCGCCTGGGTTACGGACACCGCGTGTTGCAGCGCCCAAAAATGAGGCTTCCTCGCCACGGCGGGAGAGGAGGAACGGACGGGAAGGGAGAAGGATTTGGCTCTCGGGGAGCTGTGTGCTGCTATTCGCGGTACTGTGGGAGCCGGGGGCGGCCACCGAGGCTGGGGAGCTCCGGCACAGCGGCCGCAGCGAGGCCCCCGGGTCTGGCGGTGGGAACGGCTCCAGTTCTTTGCTTCTTCTGCAGCTGCTCCTTGGGCACCTCTAGGCTTTTTCAGGTGCTCAAACCGCTGCCCCCGGCAAGGGACAACTTTCTGTAACTGGATTTCACTTCCCCCCCCGCCCCATGTCAACCGAGGACTTTAAATTTGGGTGCAGGTTTTCCTATTCCCTTGAGCTACCGCTGCTTAATTTGCCTTTCTAAGAACATTCTGTGATGGTATTTCTAATGTTTGATGGTGTTTCTACTGTTACATTTCTCTGAGGGACCAAAGGTGGGCTTGCAGTACCTAAGGGAAGCAGAACCATCATGTTTGCATGAGTTGCTTTATCGTCAGCTGCAGCTCAGAGGTTTGATGTGGGGATTATTCTTCTTTATTGTGTTAAAAAAGTTAAGTTGTACCGGAATAATGTTATTTTCCTTGTCACGTGGCCTTTCCTTTGCATGCATTTTGTGGCATGGTTGCAGTAGTTTGTGAATAGTAAAATGGGATCATATGTAGCTATGGAACGATACAGAGATTGCAAATTCTGCAGTTTGAAAAAGTTTGTCATAGATTTCTACATGTCTGTGCAGTGGCAGATTGCATTATTTTTTTTTTACTCTGTGGTTAACGTTTCAAGTAAAGGGAAATTGTGGCTTAAAGAAGTGCAGGTACTTGGTGTGATTCAGAAAACCCTCCTTTCTGTTGCAGGTGAGATCAGCTGTTATTCTTCAGCACCCTCATTTGCACTGATTGGCCAGAATATTTGCCTCAGGATCTCCTGCTGAGTATGGCCCTGCTGAAAGGCAGTGTCCCCTGAGAAAACCGCTCCTCCAGCCCTGTCTGGGCTGTGGCAGGCTACAGAGAGTGGTGCTGCAGAAACTATGTAACTTGGTTTTGTGCTCTGGAGCAAACATGATGAAAACAGAGTCTTCAGGAGAAAGATCAACCCTCCGAAGTGCTTCTCCTCACAGGAACGCTTACAGAACTGAGTTCCAAGCGCTGAAAAGCACTTTTGATAAACCCAAATCAGAAGGAGACCAAAAAGTGAAAGAGGAAGGAGAGGGCTCGCAGAGCAGGGGAAGGAAATATGGCTCAAATGTCAATAGGATTAAGAACTTGTTTATGCAGATGGGCATGGAGCCCACTGAAGGTGCTGGAGTTACCCCGAAATCCAGGGGGAAGGGTGGCCCTCCCTCACCCAAGAGACGAGTTAGGCCCAAAGAATTTGTAGAAAAAGCAGATGGTTCCATCGTCAAGTTGGAGTCCTCTGTCTCGGAGAGAATCAGTAGGTTCGATACGCTCCACGATGGTCCTTCCTATTCCAAATTTACGGAAACCCGGAAGATGTTTGAGCGGAACGCTCATGAAATGGGACACTCCAATCGCTATTCCCCAAAGAAAGAGAAGGTGGTTTCCAATGAGCTTCCAGAAGGGTGGTGCAGCTCCAAGTCTCAGAGAGGCAGCATTGACTCACTGGACAGCCTCAGCCCCAGGACAGAGACTGTCTCGCCGACCGTCAGCCAGCTCAGCGCCGTGTTCGAGAATGCCGACGCGCACAATGCGGTTGCTGCAGACAAGTCGGAAAACAGTGAGGAGTACTCCGTAACTGGACACTACCCTCTGAACCTCTCCTCCACCGTCACAAACATCTCCTCCCCAGCTGCAAACCTTGAGGGCTTCAGCCCTGTGAAAGATGGCAGCACGTGGTCTCCCCCAGCCAAGCAGAGTGCAGGCATGGTGTCGCCTGAGAGCTGTCAGCAGAACAGCACGCTTTCGGCACCGAGGCAGAAGACGTCCACCGGCACTTTGGCAAGTTCAAAAACAGTTGAAGAAATAAAAAAGAGTGCAGAGGCCAGTGCTGATTCTCTTGAGAGCTCTGCAGCACATCACCAGGATTTGGTCAACGTGCTTGACAGTGAAAGATCTACGGACAGCTGTGTTAGGAGTAAGTCAAAAACTGAGACAGAAGTTTTGTTGCTGCAAAAGGAACAGTCAGAACACGCAGAGGGTGTCTTTGATAGCCCTGAAGCTGCAGAATTGCCAAGGAATGCATCTTCAGGTGGTGATTTTGCTACAAATGCTGTTTCAGATGCTACTGAGTCCCAGTATGATGAGGCAAGTGAAAAAGAAGTGCAAGAAGATGGAAATAACTTGCAGAGCTCTCATGTGTACATGCACTCTGACTACAGCGTCTATCGGGTACGCTCCAGATACAACTCTGACTGGGGAGAGACGGGGACAGAGCAGGATGATCAGGATGACAGTGATGACAATAACTGTTATGAACCTGATATGGAATATTCTGAAATTAATGGATTGCCAGATGAAGATGAAATCCCAGCCAACAGAAAAATCCAGTTTAGCCGTGCTCCAATTAAGGTAATTAAATTTTCTTCTGTTGCTCCTCTGCAGTTGGGGTTGTTTTGAAATGAGGCTTTATTTGAAATAGGTTTTGACTGATTGTGACTCTGGAAAGATTGCAGTGGGTCTTTCAGTATGTGGTTTTATGATGGTGAGCTAGAGAGTGTAACCCTAAATGAAATAAGGAAGCTGAGCTCTGATGAGCTTGTGTCATTTCCTAGACTCTTTGATGGCTAAAGCAGCAGAAATCGAGGTTGGCAGTTAGGTTGGTGAGGTTTGAGAGTTTTGATACATGTGTTTTTTGACTTCTGTGGCTGAGCTGCAATCAGGTGGTAAAATGTAGAAGTGGTTATTTGGTGGCTTTTGGGCTGGTTGGTGTTTTTATTTGAGTTTGTTTGGTTTTTTTCAGCTCTCCTTAGATGGTGTTTAAAGTCCCTGTATTTAAGCACTGTGTCATGAAACACAATGTGACTGTCTCATAGTAGAGGCCTGGTAATAATTCTGTGTCTGAATAGAGTTCAGTGTGCATTGGGAGTAACTCTGAAGGAACAGACTTGGGTGTATTGATTGATCAGAAGCTCACAATGAGCGCAGAAGGCAGCTGTGTGCTGGACTGCAGCATGAGTGTGGTCAGCAGGGCAAGAGAGAGGATTCTGCCCCTTGACTCTGCTTTGCTGTGACGCCACCTCCAATACTTTATCCAGTTCTGGTGTCCCCAGCATAAGGACACAGAACTGTTGGAGTGAGTCCAGAGGTGGACTCACAAAGGTGATCCGAGGGCTGGAGCACCTCTGCTGTGAACACAGGCTGAGGGAGCTGGGGTTGTTCAGCCTGGCGAAGGGGGCGCCCTTAGAGCTGCCTTCCAATACCCAAAGGGATTCTACAGGAAGGCTGGAGAGGGACTTTTCGTGAGGATGTCTAAAGACAGGGCAAGGGATAATGGTTTGAAGCTGAGGGGAGAATAGGTTTAGATTGGAGCTGAGGGAGAAGTTCTTCAGTATGAGGGTGGTGAGACTCTGGAATAGGTTGCCCAGGGACAGGGAAGTTGTGGCTGCCTCCTCCCTGGGGGTATTCAAGGCCAAGTCTAGTTGAGAGGCAGGGAGGTTGGAGCAGATGCTGTCTAAGAGCCCTTCCAATCTAAGCCATTCTATGAATTAGCATCTTCTTTTCTAGTAGCTTTGTCTCTTAGAAACTTCAGAACATTATTACGTCTATATTCAGCATATCTCCACAGAGAGGCAGAAGCCAGTTAATTAAAATACCTAATGAAGGATGGGTTTCTTGCAGAGCTTTTTGGTTTGCTTTTAAGTACCTTGAAATGAGAGCCGAGAATGTTGTTTTGGGTACTTCCACTTCAGAGAGGACCAACTCACTCTGTTTTGTACCAACTTGTCACTGCTGAGCCTCAGAATTAAGTCTGTATTTTACTCCAAGTTGGTAGTGCCCCTGGGCTCAAATAGACAATTCAAACACCTAGGTTTTTCCAGAAATGCCTCTTGAAACAGCTGTATCTGGTGGAATACTCAAAATTTAAACATTTTCCAGCTTAAGAGTCTGTAATTGAAATTGCCTGGATTCTTATTGTGTGAGGTTAGCAAGGAAAATTGCTAAATCAATGAACAGAAGTTTCACTGTCAAGCTTGAAGTGATGTGATGAACAAAATGGGTCTTCACACCACCTGTAGTTTTAATTGAGGCTAAGATGGATATTTGCACCAGGACATTTTCATCTGAATGAAGCAACAAGGCTTTCACATCTGTTTATTGAAGGGTGGAGGGAGAGGAAATGACCTTGTTTTCTTCATGCTTTGAGAAGAGCATTTTTAACACCGAAACAAACCCTTCCAAGCCAAGATAATGAGGGGTTTTGTTATTGTTATTGTGCTTTTTTTGTTAGCATTTTATTCAGGCTTGCGTCATGGACCAAAAATTCAGTGTTTGTGCTCCCTCTAGTTTATTCCCAGAATTTAACCAGTTGGGTTTCCTTATCTTTTTAAAAATGATTTGTATTTTTTTAATGAAGCAGAAAAAGGTTTTATGACAAAGGATTATGGAAATTGTTGTGTGTTTGTGTCCACCTTCTTCCTCACGTGGAAGGGCGATGGGTACAAGTTACTCCTGGGGAAATTCTTATTGGACTCCGGAAGAAATTTTTTCATACTGAGAACAGTGAGAAATTGGAATCATCTCCCAAGGGAAGCAGTGGATTCCCCTACATTTGTCAGATTTGAGATTCAGCTTGACAGGGTGCTGGGCCAGCTCACTTCAACTCCACTATCGCCAAGAGAGATTGGACCAGAGCATCCATGGGGTCCTTTCCAACCAGGCATTCTGTGACTATGATTCCTCAGGCTGCACTAAAAGAAAAGATGATCTCTCTTCTGAAAGATCCCCCAGTTATGCACAGAGGTTTGTTTTATCATATAAGAATCCAGAAAGGGTCTTCACTGATTTTATTCTTGAGAAGCTTGGATTTTTCTACTGTTTCTGTTTTGAAAGAGCTAAGTAGTGACATCCTTACTTGACTATATTGCTGTCATCTGTCTGAATTGTGCTGTCATGCCAAGAGCTGTTAGATTATTCTCTCAGTTATTTAGTCATGGAATTTTATCTTTTCTTCTCCAGTTTTTCATACTCTGTTCATTCCAGATTACATACTAGCAAGTAATAACAACAGTCCACCAGGAGAATGCTCTGAAAGTCATTTGTGTACATAATAAAAAGAGTACATTTGTCACGGTTTTAAGCATAAAGTACTCTGAATGAGCTTATCCAAATTGAAAGAATCACTGCTTTAATTATTTTATCATCTTTATTGTGGCATGGGAAGAAAACCGAATCAAAGCTGCCTTGAGAGAGAGCAGGGTGGGAGATCCCCTGCTCTTTGTCCTGGGTGCCTTCAGCCTATTACTCATGTGGGGAAACAGAAGTGAGAGCGTGTGGAAGGCTGGCAGGGGAGGAGAGTGGGCAGTGGAAGTTGTGGCTGATGAAAAGCTGCTTCTCAAGACTTCCTCCCTTCTCTCTGCCACCTTCCATATCTCACTTGGCAGCATCAAGCAGCGTAACCCCAGGCAGGCTGCCAGTAGCATCAGGTCACAGTGGGACCTTGAAGGCCCACGTTCAGATCCCAGCCCCCCCAGGCTCATTTCTCTGGGCTCCTGTGCTGTCTTTCTCACAGTGCTGCTGGTTTGGCTCTGGCAAGCAATTCCTGCCTGGCAGAGAGGTGTCGAGGGCAAAGGGACTTTTGGAGTTCATGAGGTTCTTGCTCATGGTCAGGAGATGTTGAGAGGTGATTCTGCCACTCTGCTCTGGTGAGACCTCATACAGAGTATTGTGTCCAGCTCTGGGGCCCTCAGACAAGAAGGACTTGGACCTGATGGAGCAGGTCTGGAGGAGGGTTGTGAAAATGATCAGGGGGTTGGAGCACCTCTGCTATGGGGACAGACTGGGAGAGTTGGGGTTGTTCAGCCTGGACAAGAGAAGGCTCTGGGGAGACCTTATACCTGCATTTCAATATCAGAAGGGGATCTACAGGAAGGCTGGGGAGGGACTCTTTAGAAGGGCTTGTAGTGATAGGATGAGGGGCAATGGTTTGAAATTGGAGCAGGGGAGATTCAAGTTGGACATAAAGAGGAAGTTCTTTACAAAGAGAGTGGTGAAATACTGGTTGCTGAGAGATGTGGTTGAGGCCACATCCCTTGAGACATTCAAGGTCAACACTGATGGGACGCTGAGCAGCCTGATTTAGTTGGAGATGTCCCTGCTGACTGCGGGGGGGCTGGACAAGATGACCTTCTGGGTGTCCTTTCCAACCCAGCTCATTCTGTGATTCTATGACCTGCATTCTGTCCCCTCACACAGCGCTAGTGGACAAACCTACCTGATTACTCCTGTAGCCATCTGTTAGGTGATAATGAAGCTTACTAACTGAACAGACAGCAACCAGCTAAGAATGTTTCTGTTCTAGGCAATTTTCTGGGCATAAATGGTTTCATTAATAGTTTCATGAGCATCACCTCATGCATTGCATAACTGAGAAAGCAAAAAGACAAAGCGGTACAGGAGCATCTTCTGAACTGTGCAAAACTGCTTTCTCTCGATTAAAATGGGGCAATTTGTACTTAACTACTTTGCTAGATAATAGTGTGAAAAGTCCAACCCAAACTCTTGATGTTCAGCATTGATTTCACAGCATTGCACCTCTGCTCTTCTACAGGTAAGCTCTGAAATAACAAAATTGCCATTTGAATGTGGAATCTGTGAAATGAGCATGTGGTTATTGCCATAAATTGTTACTTGGAAGGCTTCCAACAGGTTTAGACCAACCTCTTAAAACGGTTTTTTTTCCAAGGGATTTTTTAGGCAGAAGTGTGAGAAGTGAGTGATCAGGAGTGCTGAATCTGAAGAGCAAAGAGCTTTCAGTTATGACCACGGAGAATCTTTTCTGTCTCTTCAGGGGACATGCTGTGGTCCATGAAAAGTAATGAAGTATGAGCAGAAGGATGAATAAATAAACTATTACTAATCAAATTGATGAAGATTGAATTCTGCTCATCTTCCAAGCAAGGAAGAGGCCTAGTTACTGAGAAACTCAAAGACTCACATCAAGAGGTGAAGGAATCATAGAATCACTTCGATTGGATGAGATCTAATAGATAATCTGCTCTAACCTTTGTGCCATGGGCAGGGATGCTTCACAAGTAGACTTGGCTGGTCAAGGCCTCATCCCGCCTGGACTTGAACACCCCCACAGAGGAGACATCCACAACCTCCTGGGCAACCTATTCCAGAGCCTCACTACTCTTGTACTGCTTCCTAAGATCCAGTCTAACTCTACTCTCCTTCAGCTTCAAATCATTCCCCTTTGTCCTGTCACTAGACACCCTCATGAAACATCCCCCTCCAGCCTTCCTGTAGGATCCCTTCAGGTATTGGAAGGCAGCTCTAGGGTCCCCCCTGAGTCTCCAGGCTGAATAACCCCAGCTCCCTCAGCCTGTCTCATAGCAGAGGTGCTCCAGCCCTTGGATCATCTTTGTGGCCTCCTTTGGACCCACTCCAACAGCTCTGTGTCCTTCGTATGCTGGGGACACCAGAACTGGAAGCAGTGTTTGAAGCGGGGTCTCAGCAGAGCAGAGTCAAGGGGCAGAATTCCCTCTCTTGCCCTGCTGACCACACTCCCCTTGAGGAAATTCCTTTACAGTTTGTAATTCCAGTATCACATCTCCCATACTCCATGGGCCATTTACTGTGCTGTGGAATTATGGGGTATGTTTGCTATCTCATCTCTGTTGAAAGTTCCATTTGAGGAGCATGTGGCTGCCCAGGGCCCTTTGCAGGCATGGAGGGTTTCTAGGTATTTAGAGTGTGGCGTTGTTAAGGTGAGCAGTTGTCTGAGTCTGTGGGAATTCAGGTCAGCTTGGTGTTGTTCAGTGCTAAAAGGCCCAAGAATTTGTGCTGTTAGTAAAGGTAGACATGAGTGTGTTGATGGGCATGCTGATCTTTAGTTGATATTCGTGTTTATATCATGTTACAATGGCCTTTGTCAGGTCTGGCCAGCTCTTGTGTTATTGTCTTTCTGCTCAGGGATAGAACTGAAACTCTCTAAGGTGAGTGCAAGAAATGTTCAAGAAACGTGTGGACATGGCACAGTGGGATGTGGTTTAATGGTCATAGTGGTCTTAGGTTGATGATTGGACTCAGTGATCTTACAGGGTTTTCCAACCAAAACAATTTTATGATTCTGTGAAACAGTTTAGGTAAATATGATGAGGGAAAACTCCACCCTTTTTTTGCCCAAGGATACTTTTCTGCACAAAACCAAACCAAACCCCAGATACTCTGTGATTTATTGGCCTTTTGTTGAATTTTGCAGGGTCTCCTGAGGGTTGCACTACATGCTGCTTCCCAAAAATTGTGGTACAAAATTCATTAACTCATGGCTACCCACACTCTAGCAAATGGAAATATATTAATTGTCCAAATCACAGTTATTTTGGAACCATGCTTCCTCCGTTCTGGATAGATTGAGGACAGAAGAGTAACATTCATCTCTTCTCCTCTCTCCAAGTCTATGACGTCTGGTATCTTGATGGCTGATGGCTGCATCTTCAGTCAGTGCCATATCTCTGGCACCAGATACACATTGGAACATTTAAAGTTGTTAGCAGCAATTGGTGTCTCCTGCTGGGCCTCCTTTTGCAACCTTCTGCTTCACTGACTTGGCCCTACCTAGCAAAGGAGCTGGAGTGAACTGGGGAGTGTAATCAAACCGTATGGCGGACAGCAGGCAGCTCGTGGTACACTGAGAGGGTGTCTTGGTCTGGAGAGGGAAGGAGACTCAGTTCTTTCGACTATTCCTGTGTTATGAAATCAGCGGCACAAACGAGGCCAAAATACCAACAGCGAGGCTGTTTGTTAGCAGAATAAAGTGGACGGAACAGAAGAAGGGAGAGGGGGAGGGAGAAGAGGAAAGGGATTATATTACCACGCCCCCTACTTCCCAAGGCTATTTGGGTCTGTGGAGGAAGGGTGCTGCTGCTTTGGCTTGGAGGAGGTGTCATCCTTGTTGGCTGTGTTGTCCTCTGCTGGAGGAGAGGAGGGAGAGATCCCAAAGTCCAAGTCCTTCTCTGAGCAGCCTCTTCAGTTCCATGAGTTGCAGCAGGTGGAACTTAAGACATGGAGAGAGGTTCCTCCTAGTCTGCTGCTTGCCTTTTCTCCTGTGTCTGTCCTTTTCTCTCCTTGTATTTTCTTCTCCATTTTTCTTCTCTTGAGCAGGTATTACTCAGGTGTTTTATACATTTTTATTGGTCAAAATTATTTTTTTAGGTATGTGTCTAGGTGGTGAATCCTTTGTCCTCTTCACCATCCTCCCTTTCCAGGGTAACTGATGGGTTGAGATGATCTTGTCTCTGCACATTCCAGAGGGTCCTTATCCAGTGGCTCACCATCCCCTCCCTTGGCAGCTATTGTCTGGGTGAGGAGCAAAGGTGATTTTATCTTTGTTGATTCACATCAAGAGAGACAAGATTTAGTCTCTTACAGAGAGTTTAGCCCAAGCTGCTGCATTTTTCAAGGTTCCATGAGGCTTCCATGGGGTGCAGAGATGGTGAAGGCACCTCTATGCAGACCCCTCTGAGTTTTGGGGTGACATGATATAGCTAGTGGCTCTTCTGTGCTGCTGCTAGTTACGCTCACTAGTGATGGAGCCTCACATTCTTCCTTTCTTTTGCCATGCAGCTTGACTGAATCTTAGAGCCTGCAGCACTTCAATTCTCCAGATCATGTTTTCTTCAAGTGGTCTTCAGGAATTGGGATTTGTGCTGTCCTGGTTTGAGGCCAGGCAGGTCCTCTCTGGCCCCTAAGAGGGCAAAAGAATGACACTCACGCAAATGGATTGTGAAGTGATGGGAAATTTAAATGGAAAAGCAATTAGTGTTTTACAGAAACTACGAGCGCAGCGACAAAAGAATCCCAAAGCATAGAGAGTCCCTTGCAGCACACCAAAAGGTCTCCAACCTTTCCCATCTCTTCACCTTAGGGTACACCCAAACCCCCCAGGGCTCTTTCTTCCCTCCCCCACTGCTAGGCTAGTCTCAGGCTGGCCAGGTCTAAGACTGCCCCCCTCTTCCGCCCCCCCAGCTTTAGGCCTAGAGATACTCCCCCAGCATTACCTGATAGGGAGCATCTCCCACAGGGCAGAGAGGGAAGAAAGAGGAAGAGAATGACTTTGCAGATGGATTTATAGGGTGCAGGATATTATGGGTATGAAATAGGCTGTTTCCTTTGACGACATGCTGGGTTGGACACTTGGACACCGGAAGTGTATGTGGCAGGAGCAGGAGGCACCCAGCCTGAGCTACCACATGTGCTTCTCTCTCACTCTTTTTTTTTTTTCCCAAGTGACCCTTTGAAGAGGTTTTACAAGTAGTGTGGTGACCAGTGAAGTCTGGAATCTAAATGTCACCCGTATTTACCTGTTGTTTTGAAATTTGGTAGGACCCCTGTGGTGAGTTTTCTTGCTAAAAGACAGTTGAAGGAACAAGTCTTTCTTTGCGATGTTGCTTAATTCTCTTGGTAAAGTGTATTCAGGAACATAAATAGTGAGGAAAAAAGAATGTGAAAGAATCACGGAATTGTAAGGGTTGGAAAGGACCTCAAAGATCATCCAGTTCCAACCCTGCTGCCATGGGCAGGGACATCTCACACTACATCAGGTTGCTCAGAGCCCCATTCAGCCTGATCTTAAAAACCTCCAGGGATGGGGCCTCCACCACCTCCCTGGGCAACCTGTTCTAGTGCCTCACCACCCTCTTGGTGAAGAACTTTTTCCTAACATCCAATCTGTTGCTCCGTTCCCCCTAGTCATGTCACTACCTGACATCCTAAAAAGTCTCTCACCAGCTTTTCTGTGGGCCCCTATAAGATACTGGAAGGCCACAAAAAGGTCTCCTTGGAGCCTTCTCTTCTCCAGGCTGAATAACCCCAACTCTCTGTCTGTCTTCGTAGGAGAGGTGCTCCAGCCCTGTGATTATCCTCACAGCCCTCCTTTGGACACATTCCAGCACATCCTTATCTTTCCTGTAATAGGGCCTCCAGACCTGGACACAGTAATTTGCCACTGTGATTACTTTGGAAACTTCTGCCCTCTCAAACATAATTTTTTTAATCTGGTAAACGTCAAAATAAAGTACGCTGGAAACAATTGCAAGTTCCAGTGTTTGCCTGATTCAGTGCTTAGTTTGGTGTTTACCTGTTGTTAAAATGTTAGTGAACTGTTTTGGGTCATGTAAGTAATAATTGAAGGTTAAGCACTGTTGTGGCCACCTGTCTGGCACTGTGTGGTGGGATGAGAAGGAGAAAATACAGCCAAAGACTTGGGGGTCGAGACAAAAGCCAGGGAGGGTTCACTCAGCAGCTGTGGTCGTGGGCTGAAGAAACATTTGACTTGGGTAAAGAAAGTCAATTTAAACAACAAAGCCACCACCAGTTCAGTAGTTGAGTCACAGCAGGACAATGATAGATGCAGCTGTATCTTAACACTCTCCTTCCATCATTCTTCTCCTCCTGGAACCAGCTATGCTACCTTCTCCTCAGTGGTGCAAGGGGGTCATGGAATGGGAGTTGTGGTCAGTTCTGGTTCATTCTTTGTTTCTGTTGCTTCTCCCTCCTTGCACTTCCCTGCTGCAGTGTGGCTTTCTTTTCTTGCAAGATAGTTCTCCATGAAGTCCTATCAGTGTGAGTACCTTAAATGGGCTGCAGCCTGGTTGGAAAAGACCTGAGTCCAGTCATAACCTTGCATCTCCCTGTTAGACCATGTCCCTAAGCTTCTCAAAGGAGGTCCTCCAAGTGATGGACTACTCTAGTGTGACCTTCCCTCAGAGTCACAAGCTTGTATGGAGCAATCCTCTGCTCCATCATGGGGTCCTCCATGGGCTGTAGGTGGAACTCTTCTCCACTGTTGATTTCTAAGGGCTGCAAGGGCTCACCACAGACCAGAAGAGGATGGCTCTCTTGCATGCCTCCCTCCCTCCTTTCTTCCTGACTTTGGTGTCTTCATGGTTGTCTCTCTCCTGTTCAACTCCTCTCCCAAACCAAAGAAATTGCCCAACAGTTTTTCCCTCTCTTAAATATGTTACCACAGAGCTGTTGCTTCATAGCCTTGGTCAAAGGCAGGTCCAACTTGGAGCTGGAGGAGCTTCCTGAAGCTTCTTACAGGGGCTTCTCCACTAGCCCACTTCCCAAAGCCCTGGCATGCTCAAACCTAACACACCTCCCTCAAGCACTGTGCTGTCCCTGACTCTAAACTCACCACTGCTTCTATTTGTGTTTTACTGAAGTGAACATGGAGTTGGATTCAGGTGATCTCCAGATCTCCCTCCCAACCCCACTAAGCCTGTGATTCTATAAATGAAATCGCCCCAGTGGCTGTTAGGACACTTACTGAAGGCAGATCTGGAAGACAGGACTTGCAGGAAGATCCTGAGGGTGTATTACATTTGAAATTATTCCAGAATGTGAGGAATTTATCCACTTTTGGGTGGGTTAATTAAGGACCTTTACAGATAAAGGTCATAGAATTGTTTTGGTTGGAAAAGACCTCTGAAATTATTGAGTCCAGCCATCAACCTAAGAGGACATGGCCATTAAACCATGTCCTGAAGTGCTGTGTCCACACGTTTCTTGAACACTCCTGGGGATGGTGATTCCCCCATCTCTCTGGGTAACCTGTTCCAATGCCTGCCCAGGCTTCCAAAGTGTGACCAGGCAAAGCTTCCTTCTAAAATGACTGAAAGAATAGTTTTCTTCCCTTAAATTTGGGTCTCTACTCTGGCTCCTGTGTCCATGATTTGTTTTACAACATGGAGTAGGTGGCAGTTGTGGCTAAAGCATGAAACTATTATTAAGTAGGCTTAGACTCCATCTCCTTTAATGTTGAATAAATCCCTAAACCTTTATGCTGGTGTTTGACTTCTGTAAAATGGGCAGCAAGCTAGTTAATTAATTTCATTAATCTCAATATATGAAGTACTTTGACATACTGAGCCTCTGCATGGGTAGCTTGAAATATGGATTATTTTGCTACATAAAATCATCACCTACCTTTTTCAGGTATTGGGCAATATGGGAATTCTACAGACTTGAGGAGTAATAAAATATCTGCAAGGCTTGTGGTACTAACTTTATTTGTTCAAGTTAATGATGTAAAACTAGGGTCTTTGTTCTGGTGGTGGAGTCTGTGGGGCATTTTGGGAGCCTGGGCTTTTATTTGTTACATTTTTTTATGATGTTGGTCTCTTCTCCCTAGAAACAAGTGTTAGGAGGAGAGGAAATGGTCTCAAGTTGCACCAGGGGAGGTTAAGGTTGGCTATGTGAAGAAGCTTCTCGACTGAAAGGGCTCTCAAAGCCTGGCACAGGCTGCCCAGGGAGGTGGTTGACTCCCCATCCTGGAGGTGTTTCAAAGAGGCTGAGATGTGGTGCTGAAGGCTATAGCTTAACCCCAGCCTTGGCAGAGTTAGAGAATGATCAGACTGGATGATCTTAAAGGTTTTTTTCTAACAAAATGATTTTCTGGTTCTGCTCTGTGTTTCTGTGTTGAACCTGGGATCAGGATTAAGAGAGAAACAAATATGAAAAGTGGAAATTCTGATAGTGAAATAAAGATGAATCCTGGAAGTTCCCAGTGCTCAGGTTTCTAGGGTACTGGGTGAAAGAAGCTGTATTTGAGAAAGGCTTCTAGCAAACATCTCAAAGCAAACAGAACACTCTCAAAATACAATTGGTATGTAACTGCTGAAGAGCAAATAGCAGTCACTGTTGTTTCAGAAAATAAGAGGTGCTTCTGGCAGCTGGAAAATTATTAATATCTATTTTCAATAGCAGAACAATAGAAAAGAAACCTTTCACAAATAATCAGAGGCAGGGAGGCAAAGGGAAAAGTGGAATCCATGTGGATGGATGGATGAGACATAGCATATGTCAGATGGAATTAGTGTCTGCCTTTGATAGGACAGAAAACCTTGTTAAAAATTTCAGGAGCTTTGTCTCAGCAAGCTGGAGCACACTAATGTCATTGGTTGCTGCTGGGACATGGGGAAGCCTTCTCACTGCATAGGGTTGCAGTAAAATCTGTGTGACTGGGAGGACTGAAGTAGTGGGGATGGATTTATGAGCCAAGAAGTTTCACTCTAAGCCAGTGACTCACTTCTATGGGATGACAGAGGAGACAGCCACTCTGCCTTGTTCTTGCAGCATGGCAGCAGCAACCTGCAGTGCAGTGCAGCTGTGAGGAAGGAAAATGGCATTCTAGATGCATAAAGCTAAATATTTTGTTAGTAGCATTTTATAACTCACTGTGGAGGCTTCATCTAGAAGGTGCCTGGTGGCTTCTCCTTGAGGAGAGTCAGTTTGCAGGAGGAGCTGCTGTGACTTGGTGCTCTTACCTGTCTTTTGCTTGGTTAATTCTAGCATAAAAAAAAGAAGGGGCGGGGGGCTTAACACATTTATTTTGCTCACTGAGGGATGACAGTGCCTGAAAAAGAGCATAATTGCTCTCTTGGTATATTCATAAAGAAAAAGCACCTGAAGGCTAAGGGGCAGTGTTCCACTTTTAAGGTGGAATTGAGCATTTTCCACCTTAAAGAACTGTAGTAGCAGACACTCTCTCCCTATGCTCCTAACAGAGTGCTGTGTTATCTGACAGTCTCTGCTCAGCCTGTGAAGGAGTTTCCTTCAGTACTGTTGAACTTTCTGGCCACAATTAATCTATTAAAAAGAAACATGAGAGGGTACAAAGCTATAGATGTGCCTCTGTAGTCTCCTTTTTAATCCAGGAAGGATTCTAGTGAGAGCAGAATCTAATGGTACTTGCAAGAGTTGATTCAAGAGACCTGTTGGATCACTCAGATGTTTCCATATGCTAAAGTCAGTGGAAGGGGTAGAGGCAGCATTTCTGAGACCCATTTGCATTTTGTTATTGCACATCCAGCTGCACTTCTCAGTCTCTGCACATCTGTAACTTTTTAGGTCCCTCTTTGCAGTTTCCATCTGCCTTAGTATTCAGTGCATAACCTCGAGGGCATAAGATGCTGGTTCATACTACAAGAATATATTTTATTAGTCAGAATCTGCTGCATGTAGTCCTAGGGCCTTCTATTTTCTGAACTGCCTGTATTTCAAATTTACTGTTCACATGATTTGTTTAAAACCAATAAGCTCCGGAGGCTTTAAAAAGTCATGCTATCAAACTCCTGTCTAATTCCTCTGATTATGGCTTTTATGATGAAAAAGCATCCCAAGGTTTCAGCCAGCTTGCAGTCATGGTTTTATCTTTGTAAGCTTGCAGTCATTTTTAAGATGGACTCTGACATCCTTAAGTACTGACATGTTTAGATTCTGAAGATACGTGAATTCCATCGTATTCCATCCAAGAGGGCCAATGGCATCCTGGCCTGCATCAGGAACAGTGTGGCCAGCAGGAGCAGGGAGGTCATTCTGCCCCTGTACACTGCACTGGTTAGGCCACACCTCGAGTACTGTGTCCCGTTCTGGGCCCCTCAGTTTAGGAAGGATGTTGACTTGCTGGAACAAGTCCAGAGAAGGGCAACAAAGTTGGTGAGGGGTTTGGAACACAAGCCCTATGAGGAAAGACTGAGGGAGCTGGGGTTGCTTAGCCTGGAGAAGAGGAGACTCAGGGGTGACCTTATTGCTCTCTACAACTGCCTGAAGGGAAGTTGTAGACAGGCAGATGTTGGTCTCTTCTCCCAGGCAGCCAGTACCAGAACAAGAGGACACAGTCTTAGGCTGCGCCAGGGGAGGTTTAGGTTGGATGTTAGGAAGAAGTTCTTCACAGAAAGAGTGATTGCCCATTGGAATGGGCTGGCTAGGGAGGTGGTGGAGTCGCCGTCATTGGAGGTGTTCAGGAGGAGACTTGATGGGGTGCTTGGTGCCATGAGTTAGTTGTTTAGGTGGGTTGGATTGGTTGATGGGTTGGACATGATGATCTTGAAGGTCTCTTCCAACCTGGTTTGGTTTATTCTAAATATTTAAATGTTTACCTGTTAGCTCATCCTCCTTAGGAGCCCAGACATACCTGGTCATTGATGCTAACTGGGGTGATTGCCTCATAGCTGGTTTTGTGCATGGACTGCTTGAACAGAATCCTCACAAGAAATTTTTTCTTCTGTTTTTTTTTTTTTCCACAAGGAAAAATCAGAGAGAACTCAGGAATCTAGAGATAAAAGCAAAGTGCACTAATGTAAATGAGAGTGTTCCAGTGCGGTGTTTGGGAGCATGAGACTACAAAAGTTGTATAGTTCTTTTTTCCTTTAATGGTTGGACTTGATGATCTTTGAAGGTCTTTTCCAACCCAAACAATCCTGGTTTTTAACCCTTTTATTAGTCTAGTACGTTGCCTAAAAACTCCCAGCTTGATGTTTTGCCCATTTCTTTCATGTTGTTATTTAAGGTGGAGGGAAATAGCATTAAACAGAAGACTTTTTTTTTTTCCTTTCTGTCTGTAGGGCCAGTAAAGCAATTTCCAGCCTTAACAGCTATAAATCCAAATTAACTGCTGAGACTTACTGTGGTTTACTTACAAGTGCATGACCAGTCATTACCAGTAAGTCTTGGCTGTTAAAAAGGGGAAGGTATGCTTGACCAACCCATAACCTTCTCTAATGAAATGAGTGGCTTGGTTAATGAAGGGAGAGGAATGGATCTTGTCTACGTTCACTTTAGTAAGGCTTTGGACATAACATCCTCATAGAGAAGCCGATGAAGTAGAGGCTGGATGAGCAGTGAAGGGGTCTGAGAACTGGTTGAACAGAGATATCAGACAGGAATCTCATGAAGTCCAAACTGCTGTACTTGGGGAGTAGAAGACCTGTTTGTCTATGCTTGAGGCCTGCCTGTTTGTATAGAATGAACAACAAGAAGGTTGGAAAAGACCTCAAAGATCATCAAGTCCAACCCGTCACCCAAGACCTCCTGACTACTAAACCATGGCTTCAAGTGCCATGTCCAGTCACTTTCTGAATGGTTCCAGGGACAGTGACTCCACCACCTCCCTGGGCAGCCCATTCCAATGGCTAACAACTCTTTCTGTGAAGAACTTTATCATCTCCTTGAGCCTAAACCTCCCCTGGCACAGTTTGATACTGTGTCCTCTTGTGCTGGTTGCCTGGGATAAGAGACCAACCCCCACCTGGCTACAACCTCCCTTCAGGTAGCTGTAGACAGCAATAAGGTCTCCCCTGAGCCTCCTCTTCTCCAGGCTAAGCAACCCCAGCTCTCTCAGCCTTGCCTCATAGGGCTTGTGCTCGAGGTCTCTCACCAGCTTCTTTGCCCTTCTCTCAAGTGTCTCAATATCCTTCTTAAATTGAGGGGCCCAGAACTGGACACAGTACTCAAGGTGTGGCCTAACCAGTGATGAGTACAAGGGCAGAATGACTTCCCTGCTTCTGCTAGCCACACTATTCCTGATGCAGGCCAGGATGCCATTGGCCTTCTTGGCCAGCTGGGCACACTGCTGGCTCATGTTCAGCTGGCTGTCAACCAGTACCCCCAGGTCCCTTGCTGTTTGGCTCCTCCGACCCCAGCCTGTAGCACTGCATGGGGTTGTTGTGACCAAAGTGCAGCACCTGGCACTTGGACTTGTTAAATGCTATCATGTTGGACTCTGTCCATCTGTCCAGCCTGTCAAGGTCCCTCTGGAGAGCCCTTCTACCCTCTAAGAGATCAACACCTGCCCCCAGCTTGGTGTCGTCTGCAAATTTACTGATGATGGACTCAACCCCCTCATCCAGATCATCAGTAAAGATATTGAACAGGATGGGGCCCAGCACTGATCCATGGGGCACACCACTAGTGACTGGCTGCCAGCTGGATGTGGCACCATTCACCACCACTCTCTGGGCTCAGCCCTCCAGCCAGTTCCTAACCCAGCACAGAGTGCTGCTGTCCAAGCCATAAGCTGACAGCTTGGCCAGGAGTTTGCTGTGGGGGATGGTGTCAAAGGTCTTGCTGAAGTCCAGGTAGACTACATCCACAGCCTTCCCCACATCCACCAGGCAGTCACCTGATCATAGAAGAAGATCAGGTTGGTGAGGTAGGACCTGTCCTTCCTGAATCCATACTGGCTTGACCTGATCCCTTCAGGTGTGCTGTGATTGCCCCCAAGATGATCTGCTCCATAATCTTTCCTGGCACTGAGGTCAGGCTGACAGGCCTGAAGTTTGCAGGTTCCTCCATCTGGCCCTTCTTGTGGATGGGCATTGCATTGGCCAGTTTCCAGTCACCTGGGACCTCTCCAGTGAGCCAGGACTGGTGAAAAATGACAGAGAGCATCTTGGCCAGCTCCTCTGCCAGCTCTCTCAGCAGCCTAGGATGGATCCCATCCGGTCCCATGGACTTGTGAGTATCCAAGTGGCTCAGCAAGTCCCTGACTAATTCCTCATGGATTTCAGGGGTACTACACTGCTCCCTGACCCCATCTACCAGTTCAGGAGGCCAGTTGTCCTGAGTCCTTCTGCCTTAACTGTTGAAAATAGAGACAGAAGAGGACCTAGGGGTCTTGGTGATCACGAGGAGCTGGTAATGTGCCCTTGCAGCAAGGAAGGCTAATGGTACCCTGGGCTGTCTTAAGAGGAGTGTTGCCAGACTAGTTGAGAGAGTTGATCTTTCCCCTCTGCCTGACATTGGTGAGGCCACACTTGGAATTCTAGGTGGTGAGGTTTGGAACAGATTGTCCAGAGAAGTTGTGGAGACTCCAAGCCTCAAAGGCAGGTTGGCTGGGGCCTTGAGTAAGCTGGTCTAGTAGGAGGAGTCTCTGCTCATAACAGACAGGTTGTAGCTAGATGATCTTTAAAGTCCCTACCACCTCCAACCGTTCCATTGGTCTATAATTCTTTGTATTAAGTAGCTGATTGTGAAATGTGTGGCTTTGTATCCACAGCAGCTCTCAAAGTGCTGTTCATTTTCTGGTTGTTCTTACTCTCTCTACAGATCTTCTCTGATCTCACTCTTTGTCTTTGATAGCTTGCTTCTTCATTGCCTAAGACAACAAAACCTACATGTGCCATATGTTCCATGGCAGTTTTCCTTAGAACTGTCTGACACCTGAGAGGAGACAAAGCATCTTCTCTGGGACGTGTTGCGTGGAGTATCTCCTTCATTTGGCCAGCTTAGAAGCACATCTGCTGCCAGGGGAGGTTTAGGTTGGATGTTAGGAAAATGTCTTTGCTGCAATAGTGGTCAGGCATTGGAACAGGTTGCTCAGGGAGATTGTGGAGTCACCATCTCTGGAGGTGTTCCAGAAATGTGTGGACATGGTGCTTTAGAACATGGTTTAACGGCCATGATGGTGTTAGGTTGATGGTTGACTTGATGGTCTTAGAGGTATTTTCCAACCTTATGAATTCTGTCATTTTATTACCTACAAATGATTGTAGTGGTAATTCATCATAAAGCTTTGAAAGAGAAATTTGTTTCTCTAAAAAGTTCTGTAATTTATTCTTTCCTAATAAAGAGAATGCTTCCAAGGGTGTGGGGCATGCTTTAGCTGCAAGAAGTTTTGCAGCGCAAGGTAAACCTGGCAGGAGGCTGTGGCAGAAACGTCTGTTAAGGCTAAACACAGCATGACTTGTCTCTGGGATAAGGTATTTTTTGTTCTTTTCTGAACAAGAGTGGTACTATAACCATGAAATACTAGATCAAAGTCTTTGTCTTTTATGAGCGCTGCAATTCTAAGATACAGCATCACTTGGTGACTTGCTGAATAATAGCTGTCTTTTAGTGCCTGGCTTGGATTACTTGGAAAATGAAAGTCAAAATTTTATCTTTTGTCTCATGATGTGAAAAAAACCTCTAGGAATAGAAGGGGAAAAAACCAGGACTGTCCCTCATCCCCCTTTCAGACCTCAGATTTGATTAAGTTTCTGAAGTGAAGAAATGCCATTGTAGAATAAATCAAATCTAAAATGCTTTAAATCAGTTGCCTCTGCTAATATCCATGCCTGTGTGTTTGGTGTAGACAAATGCACCATGCAGTGCTGCCCTCAGAAATAAGATTTTCTGGGGGACTCCCAGCTCCACAGCCACTGTCACAACTCTGATCAGTAAATCAAGTTAGTTGTACTGATAGCAGATTTCTAGAAGTTGCAGCACCAGCTCTGATTCAGTTCACTGAGCCTGCATGCAAGAATTCCTGACAGGACATGATAGGAGTATCAAACCAAACTACACAGGACAGGATTAGCAGACAGCTGTGCTGGAAACCATCCTTACAGCATCACTGAGATAAATGTCATCTTCTGGACCATTTGGTCAGGCACATTGGGAATAGAAAATGAGGTGTCAGCATGCACAGGGCAACTGGACAGGCATAATGATGGCCATGACCTGAGGAAGTGCACATGTACTGATTTTTCTGCGCCTGCACTGCATTTGGCAATGCTGAACAGAGTAGGGGTCAGGAGAGCTGCAAAACTGACAGGCAGTGCTTCCTTTTGTCATGGCAGCAAGTAATGGTAGGAAGGCTACACAGAACATGGACAGGCTGGATCAATGGCCCAAGGCCAGTGGGATGAGATTCAACTAGGCCAAGTGCTGGGTCCTGCGTTTGGTTCACAACAACCCCACGAAGGTTCCAGGCTTGGGACAGAGTGGTTGGAAACTGCCTGGTGGAAAGATGCCAGGGGGTGGTGGTTGAGCCAGCAGTGTGCCCAGGTGTCCAAGGAGGTAAACAGCATCCTTACCTGGGTCAGAAATAGTGTGGCCAGCAGGACCAGGGAAGGGATTGTCCCCCTGGACTTGGCACTGGTGAAGTGTGGTGGGCTGAAATTTCCCCCCAGCATTAACTTGGGGTCAGAGACCAGGGAAGCTGCTCCACTGCCCTGCCTCGTCCCCTGTCCCAGGAGAGAAAAGGAGCAGAGAAAGCAGGGGTTAGACTTAACTAAAACAATGCAGCCAAGGTCAGCTGAAAAGCAGGTTAATCTCTCCTGAGCAGAGGAAGCAGAGAAGAGATCAGAAAAGAGAAAGGATTGTTGTGGTACAGCCCGTCTTAGACTAGATATTTCTCCAATGAATTTGTTTAGAATAATCCTTAGTTTTTGTTTATTACACCCAACAGTAATTTATTTGTTTCTACATTTCTGCTCAAAATCTGTAACTACATTTTAAAGGTATAGCCTAAAACCACCATATGAAGCCACAACTTGAGTGCTGGGTTCAGTTGTGGGGCCCTCACTACAAGAACAACATTGGGATGCTGGAGCAGGTCCAGAGAAAGGCAACAAAGCTGGGGAATGGTCTGGAGAACAGGTCTGGCGAGGAGCAGCTGAGGGAACTGGGGTTGTTTATTCTAGAGAAAAGGAGAGGAGACTGAGGGGCAACCTTCTGGCTCTCTACAACTCCTTGAAAGGAGGTTGGATTGAGGTAGGAGTTGGTCTCTTCTCCCTAGTGATGAGTGACAGGACAGGAGGAAATGGCCTCGAGTTGCACCATGGGAGGTTTAAGTTGGATGTTAAACTTCTGGACTGAAAAGATTCTCAAAGCCTGGCACAGGCTGTCCAGGGAGGTGGTTGAATCCACATCCTTGTAGGTGTTTCCAGGAGGCAGAGATGTGGTGCTGAGGGACATGTTTTATTTAGCATAAGACTTGGCAGAGTTAGAGTATGATTTGCCTTGATGATCTTAAAGGTCTTTTCCAATGAAAACAATTCTGATTGAAAAGAAGTAAATATGAATGGGAAAGTTTAGAACATACAAAACTGGAGCATGGTGTAGTACAGCTAAAGAAGGTGACAGTGTTTAAAAGCTTGTAAAACTGAGATGACTTAGGGAAGTTTTTTCTTAGATGGAGACATAATAATGGCCCTTGGAGAGCTGAGAGGGAGTCTCTGCAGGACCTGCTGATGCACTTAGCCACCTCTGCTAAAAGCCTAGCAGGGAGATTGCAGCACATTATTTAGCTAAAATCACAACAACCTCCATGTCATGGAACAGAGGGGTTTCAGCTGAAGGTTTTTCTGGTGTTCTCACAGCCCTGATGAAGTTTAATATGGACTTGGCAATATTTTACCTGTTTTACAGCCTCACCTCACTGATGTGTACCTGTGTGACCTGCCCTAAGTGATCCTGCTTTGGCAGGGGGATTGGACTCAGTGATTGCCAGAAATTCTATTATCTGCTCAATCACAGATTTTTAGTTAGTACAAAAATGTTGTGAGCTAACTTTCACCAACTGATAACACCATAAATATTGGCTTACAGCCCACACTTTGTGATCATAGAATCACAGAATGTTAGAGGTTGGAAGGGACCTCCAGAGATCATCCAGTCCAACCCCCATGCCAGAACAGGGTCACCTAGGGCAGGCCACACAGGAAAACATCCAGGTGGGTTTTGAATGTCTCCAGGGAAGACGACTCCACAACTTCTCCAGGCAGCCTGCTCCAGTGCTCCATCACCCTCACCATAAAGAAGTGTCTCCTCATGTTGAGGTGGAACCTCCAGTGTTCCAGCTTGTACCTGTTCCTTGTCCTATCACTGGGTACCACTGAAAAGACCCTGGCACCTGTATCTTGACTTCCACCCCTCAGATATTTATGGATGTTGATGAGATCTCTCAGCCTTCTTTCTTCCAGATTAAACAGCCTCAGGTCTGGCAGTCTGTTTTCACAGCAGAGATGTTCAAGTCCCCCAGTCAATCCTTGTAGCTTTGTTGAACTTTATCCAGTAGATCCCTTTCTCTCTTGAACTGAGGAACCCAAAACTGGATGCAGCATTCCAGGTGTGGTCTCAACAGGGCAGAGAGAGAGGACCTGCTGATAATAAATAATATTTGTTTCTCCAACCAGAGAAACATTTCTTGATGCTTTCCCATCCTGTTACAGCATCTGTTGAAACCTGACTCGTATTTGTTAGGTTGTCTCTGCCATTAGGCTGTTTGAAAGTGGTGGTCCAGCAGTGACAAAGTCTAACACTTCACTAACCTAAAACAATTTGAATATGAAGCATTCCTCAAGAGGGGTGTGGAAAGGCAGATAAACCATTCATGAGTAAAGAAGGTAGAATCATTTTAGAGCCAGGATAACCAGGCTTTCTTATTCATGTTGGGAAGCTGCCCTGGTTTTGCTACACAGTCAGGGCTTTATTGAGGTGTTCTCTTGATGGCTAGAATGTCACTTTGCATAATGGTTATAAATAAGTCCAGCAGATAACATAGTAGGAAGAGAAGCAGGCAGAGGAAGATGAAATAATGCTTGGTTATGCAACTGGAGTTAGTGGAAGAGAGAGGAGTCAAATGAGACCTTCAAATTGGGATGGTAAATAAAGCTTGTAAAATTTAGAGAACTGCTTTTGGGGAATCTTAGGTCCTTGATGAATTGATGTCATAACAGTACAGTTCAGAAGAAAAATGTTATTTGCTGTTTATGATGTGTACTCACTGAACTACAAGTGAAATTAACATGGGGACATGGCACTTTAGGACATGGTTTAGTGGCCACGGTGGTCTTAGATTGATGGTTGGACTTGATGATCTTGGAGGTCAAGATCTTTCTCAACCAAAACAATTCTGTAATGCTATGAAATCTGGAGAAAGAGCCAGGAGCTGCAGCTTCCAGTGTTGGAGCACTTGGCTTCCGCCTTCTCTACTGCTCTACCCTTCATCATTTTGGTTAAAGACAACCTCTCAGTGGTCTTCAGCATCTCCAGAACACACCTGCTGCATTGTCATAGATCTTTGCTAGCTGTGAAAGTAGGTTGCAGAAATTAAAAAGAATTATCACTCACATGTAACTCAGCCTGACACAAGTGAATTTTTCATAGAATCATAGAACATTAAGGATTGGAAGGAACCTCCAGAGATCATGAGTCCAACCCCTGTGCCAAAGCAAGGTCACCTAAGGTAGACCACACAGGAATGCATGCAGGATGGTTTTGTCTCCAGAGAGGGAGACTCTGAAAACTCTCTGGGCTGCCTGCTCCAGGTCTCCAGCACTCTCATAGTAAAGAAATTTTTCCTTATGTTGACATAGAACTTCCAGCTTGTAGCCATTGTTCCATGTCCTATCACTGGGCACCACCAAAAAGAACCTGGTACCTTCATCCTGACACCCACCCCTCAGAAATGTATAGACATTGATAAGATCCCCTCTCAGGCTTCTGTTCTCTAGACTGCACAGCCTCAGGTCTCTTGTTTTTCTGCATAGGAGAGATGTTCAAGTCTCCCAGTAATCCTTCTAGCCTTTGTTGGACTCTTTCCAAAAAGCCTTCCAAAAAACCTCCAAACTAAAGAAATGCAAAAAATATTCAGCAAAACCAAAACTGAAATTAATGTAGAGGAGGAAGTAAAAGATAGAGGCTTCAGCCTGTGATTTGAGTTGCTAGTGTTGACTTTCTTTTCTGCAGCAGACAATTGGGACTTGGTACTTGTTTGAAAATATTACCTGTCATGGATGTAATTATCTGCTGGGTCTATAGAAGTTGGAAGCTAATGAGCTCCCAGATTCTGTTCTCCTTTCCTTTGTATATCACTACCAAGCTATGCTCTGGGCACAAAAGAGATTTAAGAGTGGAGGGGCTGAGGTGTATGT
Organism: Melanerpes formicivorus; assembly: GCF_026170545.1. NCBI lineage: Eukaryota > Metazoa > Chordata > Aves > Piciformes > Picidae > Melanerpes > Melanerpes formicivorus. Next base: position 6,990,956 of record NW_027142387.1, read on the forward strand.
ATTGGTGCAGGCAGCAATATAAATCTGATCCACCTCAACGAAAATGAAACAAGATGACTGGGTACCAAAAGCAGTCCAGTTGTGGCTGTTTGGTGTGCAATAAAAAGCCTAATTTGCTTTGTAATGTAGCCATGTGATTTGTTTTAGTTTGTGTTACAGAAAAGAAGCCAAGCAAATTCTTCTTCCTGAGCCTGCCTGTTCAAATGCTAATTGCTGATGGATGGTTAGAGAATTTGCTAATAATTATATGCTCCTCACAACAAGAAATGGGGAAGTCAGTGATGCTTTGACAGAATGCTGTTTCTGCTAATACAAGGATGTAGTTTAGGAAGCTTCCAGTTTGAAGACAAAATTAATTTTGTGGTTGAACTGAGTGTGTAGGGTCCTGTGTGTACCTAAAGGAATGCTCTTCTCCATGTACCGGTTTTATGGTAAGCTTTTCTTCAGAATCTTAGACTGGTTTGTGTTGGAGGGGACCTTGAAGATCATCTAGTTCCAAGGCCCCTGCCATGGGCAGGGACACCTTTCCACTACACTGGGTTGTTCAAGGCCTCTTCCAGCCTAGCCTTGAACGCTTCCAGGAAGGGGGTGTCCACAACCTCCCAGGGCAGCAATTGAAGTAATTCAATTGAAGAGGTTTTTCTCTTGCCATTGGAGGGGCTCGCTGGTTCACCTTTATGTCATTCTGTAAAGGCAGCTGTATGTTGGTTTATGTCTTCTACAGCTGGGGGCATTTTTTCCTTTTTCCTGTGGTGGTTTCAAGCGTGGTTATGCAGCGAGTACAGTGACTATTCCTGTGCTGACCTATGACTGAAGGTGCTGGGAGCTTGATGCAGAGATCTTAAGCTAACAGAATTATTCCATCCCATTGAGAAGCTCTCTGGATTCCCAATCTTTTAAGTATCTTACAGGATGATAAGACCTAGCAGTTGGTTTTTTTGGTGTGTGCTACTGTATGCCACAGACTTTGATTTAGGTATTTCTTGTTTCTATTTTGCTAAGTTGTGGGCAGATGTAGGACAGCAGAATCCTGCTATTAGCGAGACACAAATTAGTGCCTCCCTCAGTGAATGAATTCTCTGTAGCCAAGCTAAGAATTTGAGGTTTGGTGTGATTTTTATTTTTCTTCCTCTCTGTGGGTATCTTAAGAGAATTCATTCCTTGTTGTCTTCTTTAAGTGGTTTGTAAGAGTCATTGTGTAATGTGGAGGGGTTTGTGTTTGAATCCACACAGGGTATTTTTCCATTATGTGGGGTTATCTTGCTGCTCTATCAAACCTTTTTTTTTTTTTTTTCTGCTGCAAATGAAGAAATGAGCCCACAAGAAACACATAACTGCAAATGAGAATTTAATGTGATATAAGGCTGTTTGCACTGAGGGCAAAGCTGTGCAGAGCCTTTTCAGTTTATATTCTTACAGAAGCCCCCCTGTTTTTTGCAGTTGGTGATGGGGTTTCTAGTTGAGGAGCAGCTTACAGGATTGACCTCTAAGAAGTATTTCAATTATGAGCTGGTCTTTACTCTTCCAAGTCTTTTCTAATGCTTTCAGAAAAGAAAAGGGGGAAAAAGGAAAAGGAAAAAAAAAAAGGAAAAAAAAAAAAGGTTGAGCACTGAAAAAGGAAACTAAGATAGTATCCCACAGTATAGAGTAACTGAAGGGACTCCATTGCAGATAATATGCAGTGGTGATGTATTAAAAATAGGGTTAGGTGGAAGGGATCTCAGAGATCATCTACTTCAACCTACTTGCCATGGGCTGGGATGCCTCTCAGCTATACTTGGATGCTCGAGACTTCATCCAACCTGGCCTTGAATACCTCCAGAAAGGAGGCATCCACAACCTCCCTGGGCAGCCTATTTCAGAGTCTTGTCCTGTCTCCAGACACCCTCATGAAAAGTCCCTCTCCAGCCTTCCTGTAGGTTCCCTTCAGGTATTGGAAGGCAGCTCTAAAATGAGCTACCCAGTTTAGACCCTGACACAAAGACAAATTCTGCCCCTCATGTGTCCCCTCTGTTGTGGCCTTGGGCCCTGGTTGCATGTCAGAGCTTCTGTCCCACATGGGAAACAGCCAAGCATCCCATTTTCCAGAAAACCCCTTTTCTACCTCCACAGAAGAAAATGGTCCTTTCCTCCCTGTGATAACCAGTGGCTGCAGCCTGGGAGGAACTTTCCTGGTTTGCATACTGTGTGTGTATTCACATGCCTTCAGTGAAAAACCTTGTTAGCAAGCCCATGTTGCTTGTGTTTTGCTTTGAATGCAAATTACAGTGTGGCCTGATGTTGCACATTGATAGATGTTGTGCAGTTAGTGCGAGAGGAAGAAGCAAGCCACACCTTGAAGGCACTATCTAAAGACAGCTGTTTTTATTTCTGGGTTATGTTTTCATTTGCTCTGAAGGACACCATTCTCTGTGGCTGAAACAGACTCATAGAGTGTTTTGGGTTGGAAGGAACCTTAAAGCTCATCTAGTTCCAGCCCCCCTGCTAGCTCATCTTCCTCAAGGCTTTGAACAGCCTGGCTTTAGATGCTTCCAGGGATGAGGCATCCACAACCTCCCTGGGCAGTCTGTTCCAGTGTCTCACCACCCTCACTGGAATGTCTCTTTCATCTCCAGTCTAAATCTGCCCTTCTCAAACTTCAGTCCATTCTCCCTCATCCTATCGCCACTAGCCCTTGTAAAAAGTCCCTACCCATCTTTCTCATAGGCCCCCTTCAGGTACTGGAAGGCCACTGTTAGGTCTCTGCAGAGTCTTTTCTTTTCCAGGCCGAACAACCGCAACTCTCTCATCCTGTCCACACATGGGAGGTTCTCCAGCCCTCTGATCATCTTCGTGGCTTGCACTGGACCTGCTCCAGCAGTTCTGTGTCCTTCTGTTGGGGGCACCAGAACTGTATACAGCACAGCAGAGGAGAGAGGGAGAATCACCTCACTTGTCCTGCTGAAACATTTGTACTCTCTAGTTTGTGCAGTCAGTCTAAATTTAAAAGTTTGCTGATTCATGGCATCCAGATACAAAATTGCAAATGTCAAGCACTGTATTTAATGATACTCAAGTCTGCATATGTGAATTAAGCATAAATAAGCACAATATTTTGTGCTGTTACCTAGCTGCTTCTAGAGATGGCATTGCCTGAAGCTCTAAAACCTGTGGAAAAAAAAACTCATCAGGCTTCAGAAGTTCAGTTTTACAGAATTATAGAAGTATTGAGGTTGAAAATACTTCTGAGATCAAGCCTAACTGTCAGCACAGCACCACTATGTCCACTAAACCATGTCCCAAAGTGCCATATCTATACATATTCTTTGGACACTGCCAGGGATGGTGACCATCAATATTGTTTAGCTCACCTATTTTCAGCAGCATTTGTGGTGGGACTTAAGAGAGCATTTGTGAAGGCCTAAAACTCACACTTTATCCATCTCTGGTTTTGTAACCTCTTCAAGTTTCCTGCTTATTCTGTGTTCCATGTCTCTGATTTGCTGAACCTGAGAGCAGTGGAGCAGCAACTCGGGGGCAGTTTGAGTTGCATCTGCACTGGAGGACTCAGTCTTCTGCTTGTGCTTGTGTTGAGTGCGAAGCAGCTGCTTCCCTGGCCTGGAGGCAGGCTTTTGGGCACCATTCAGGACTTTGCAGTTTAAACATTCAAAATACTGTTCTAAATAATCCTATTCTACTTTGTGCAAAATCAGTCAATCTGAGGCTTATCTGAATAGCTGCAGTTCAGCAACTTCTCTTTCAGCGTGGCACCTTCTAAATTTTCTGACTTTCTTATCACCCTGATGACTTCCCCATGGTTAGGCCAGTTACCTTGGAAACCAGTTTACCCACACATCTCCTGTCTGAACTGATGGAATAATACATACTGCTTGCAAAGCAGTGGGAAAGCCTTTTCCTGCCCTTAATTGAAGGATGTTAATCTTTGTTCCAACAGTATCAAAATTTCAAAGGGCTTTTTTAGGCTCAAGTAAAATGTTGTGCTCCTTTTTCACGTCAGTCCTTGAGAACCCAGCAAAGAGGATTTACCTTATTGCATGTTTTTAAGAGAGATGTGAATGTCTGTGGTGACCAGCTGCTTGCAAACAATTCAAAACACAGAGGCACAAAGTTGTTTCTGATGGCTGAGGCTGCGTGATCCAGCTGTTGAGTCAGTGCTCTGCAGGGTGGGGCTTCAGAAGTGTCTCCCTGTACAGTGATAGTGTAGCTTCTGCACAGTCACAGAGAGGTTTACTTCTGCCCCAGCACTGGTGAGGAGCACTGACTCCTCCGCTTCATTAGTTATTCCCTTCAGTTCAAGCCTCCTTGGAACAGACTCTCCTGAAAGTGGCATTTTTCTTGTCTTCAATGAGACAGGGAAAAAAAAAAGAAAAGGAATAAAAAGGTTCTACTTTTTTTTTTGCCTTTTAGCTTTTCCTTTAATTTTCAATTTGTACTCACTGATCTTGTGTTTGTCTTCACAATATCACAGTTTCATTTTTTAGCTTACAAATGAACACTACAAGTTGCATTCAGTTTTGTGGGCACCACACAGAAACACTGGTTTTTAATCTTCTGGAAGTTTTTTCTTACATTTATTAAACTATTTATGGAACTATTAAACCATGATTTCTTAAACTATTTTTTTCCAGGTTTTATATTGAGCATTGAAGTTTATAGAATGTTTTGGGTTGGAAGGGAGCTTAAAGGTCACCCAGTTCCAACCACTCTGCCATGAGCAGGGACACCTTCCACTAGCCCAGCTTGCTCATTCAACTGAGCCTTGGGCACCTCCAGGGAGGGGGCAGCCGTGATCTCCCCTGGGCAACCTGCTCCAGTGTCTCACCACCCTCACTGTAAAGGATTTCTTCCTAATACTCTGTCTAAATCTGTCCTCTTGCAGTTTAAGTTGAATACTGTTAAGGGGGACTTAAGTTCACCTTAAGTTGGATAATGTTATTCAGAAAAGCAGACTGGTTTTGCTTTTTGTTTTTATTTGTTTGTGTTTGGTTTTTAATGTACACTTAATTATTATTTCTGTGAACTCATCCTGAAAATGGTTTTACTGGGAAGAGAAACCTCTCTCTCCCACCAGACTTCACTGTGGAATCAGGCTTTCTAAGCACAGCTATCAATGCTTTTGTCTTCCAGTCTATTTGAGATGATGCTTTTTGACAGTTCATCTGGCAAAATCCTACACTGTGTGCCATGAATTAATTTTTTTTTTAAGTATTTAATCAGTTCTAAGCATATGCTGGATTGTGGTGAAAATACTTTATTTGCAGTGCTACAGTAAATAGTTGAGCTAATCTTTCCTCCTTCATGGTTTTTTTTTTACTGTCTGGTCATCTGCTTCTTCCTCTTTTTGACACATTCAGGTCATTGAAACATTTCCTGAGGGTGATTAAGTCTTTCAGATATTGTTAGATGTGTTTAGTGTGGAATTCAGGTAACAAAAGTTTCACCCTGACATTTTTACCTAGAGTTTCTATAGTTTGTAATAGGATTTATTTTTTTTTTCCCAAAAGCTTTATCAAGTTTACAAACTGCTTAATTGAGAGGGAAAAAAAAAACCCACACATTAGAGAGCAGGATTTATATACTCAGCTGGAAAAAAATGCAGTTTTTCTTGTTTGATTATTCTACTCATGGTTAATTCTGATAATTAGAGACCAAAGATTTGGGGGATAGGATTTAAGAAGGAATTTTGTTAGACTTCATAGAAAATCTCTAGAAAAATGAAGGTGTTGATGGGAAGTGTGTGTAGAATCTCCTGATGAATCACTTCTGTCACTCTTCGTGTGAATTGCATGACTTGTCCTTTGTTACTTGAACTGCAAACATGCAGTAGATTGCAATGATAGATTCTTAGTTGGTGCAGAGTTACATTAAAGAAGATGTAGCCACATTAATTTTTATCTTCTGATGATGGATATGATATTTTTTACAGGGTTTCAAAGCATTTAAAATAAACAAGGAGGTCAGCAGCAGTAGCTGGCATAGATTCACCAAGGGGAAGACGATCATGCTTGACCAACCTGATAGCACCTGTGATGCAGTGGCTGGCCTGGTAGATGAGGAGAGAGCAATGGAGCTTGTCTGCCTTCATTTCATTAAGGCTTTCAACACAGTCTCTCATGACATCTTCACAGAGAAGCTGATGAAGTGTGGGCTGGATGAGCAGACAGTGAGGTGGGTTGGATGAGCAGACAGTGAGGTGAGCTGAAAACTGACTGACTGAGCTTAGAGGCACAAAGTCTGGCTGGAGGAGAGTAACTTGCAGTGTAAACCTACTGGCTCTAGTCTTCTTCAACATCTTCATTAATTGTAAGGATGATGGGGCAGAGTGTACCCTCAGCAAGGTTGCTGATGGCTCAAATGTGGGAGGAATGATTTGTATGCCAGAGGATTGTGCTGCCATCCAGAGGGACCTTGACAGGAGAAACAGGTGGACAGGAGCCTCATGATGCTCAACAAAGAGAGCTACAAACTGCTGCAGCCAGGGAGGAACAGCCTCATGCGCCAGGGCTGCCTGGCTGGAAAGCAGGTTTGCAGAAGACCTCGGAGTCCTGGAGAACACCAAGTCAGCAATGTGCCATTTGCCTGTAAATAAGGAGAAACCATTTGACTTGAGGGTCACTGAGCACTGGTACAGATTGCCCAGAGAGATTGTGAAGTCGCTGTCTTTGGAGATACGCAGAAACTATCTGGACATGATCCTGGGCAGAGGCTCTAGGTGGCCTAGCTTGAGCAAGGAGGGTTGGACCAGATGGGCTCCAAAGGTTCCTACCAACATCAACTGTTCTGTGAATGTGTGAAACTTTTTTGGAGCATTGCTTCAGTCTAAACAGGTAATAGCAAGGTTTTTTTGCTGCCGCTGCTGTAGAAGTAATAGGTAGCAAAGTGAGCACACAGGTCACATCAGTGAGCGAGTTAAAAGCAGAACAGTCAGGCTAATGAGGAATTACTGGACAGACATTCTCAAGAGCTGAAGAATGTTTTGATGATAATGCTGACCAAAAAAAAGCAGTTATGGAGATAATTGACTGTGCAGAATTTGGAGATGTAAACTATATAGACAAAAGAAGAACCAATTGACCTTGAAGACTGGTGTAACAGAGGTGAGATTGCAGTCAGAAGGACAATGAAATCCTGCCCTTTTGGGGTCTATAGTTTAACACCTCCTGGAAATTCAGAAGAAAGGAGGAGGAAGTAGCTGGATTTGATGTTGATCACAAGACTAGTACGGTTGGTCTGTTGAGGCTGCGTAGCCATATGCCATGTGAGTGTGTGTTTGGAGAAATACCAGTTGGGTATTTCTGATGCAAGTAGTGGACCACTGGGAAATCCCACCCTGAGCAACTATTTGCAGTTCCAGTGTCAAGTTAAGAAACTTGGCTTTGCACTGGTATGAATGGGTGGACAGAGATGGCAATAGTGGGATCCAAGAGAGCCATAAGTAGATTTAGCATGGAAAGCAGAGGTCAGTATTAATACCAGACCAGCATGCCTTGAATTTTCATAGAATGCCTTAGGTTGGAAATGACCTCAGGGATCAGCTACTCTAACCTCCCTGCCATGTGCAGGGACACCTCTCAACTAGACTCGACTGCTCAAGGGCTCATCAAAAACCCGCAGGGAGGAGGCATCCACAGCCTCCCTGGGCAACCTATTCCAAAGTCCCACCACCTTTGTACTGAAGAATTTCTTGCTAAAGTCTAGTCTAAACCTACTCTCCCTCAGCTTCAAACTATTCCCCCTTGTCCTGTCTCTAGACACACTTATGGAAAGTCCCTCTCCAGCCTTCCTGTAGGATCCCTTCAGGTGTTGGAAGGCAGCTCTGGGGTCCCTCGATTCTTTGCCAGGCTGAACAGCCCCAGCTCTCTCAGCCTGTCCTCATAGCAGAGGGGTTCCAGCCCTTAGATCATCTTTGTGGTCTCCTCTGGACTTGCTCCAACAGCTGTGTCCTTCTTATGCTGGGGACAGCATGTTGAAGTAGAAGGCACAGAAATACTATTAAATTCATGAAGGAGATTATGAAGTACCCTACAGGAGCAGGGTTTGGTTTACATAATTAGAAGAGACCTCTTGGTTTCTTTTCATTTTACAATGTCCTAAATCACAGATTCACAGAATGCATTGGGTTGGAAGGGACCCTCAAAGGTCATCTTGTCCAATCCCCCTGCAGTGATCAGAGACATCTGTAACTAGATCAGGTTGCTCAGGGCCCCATCAAGTTTGACCTTGAATATCTCAAGGGATGGGGCCTTGACCACATCTCTGGCCACCTCTTGCAGTGTTTGACCTCTCTCATTGTGAAGAACTGATTGTGAAGCCTTAGCTTCTCACCATGTGCTGGAGCAAGCCAGTGACAGAAGAGATGGATGCTTGCAGCAGCATGCTTTGCCACTTCATTTTGGCAGGTTTAGCACACAAGAGCTATGGCTTTCTCTAACGCGTTAGAACTGACAAACTTGTCAGCTGGAAAATGCCACCGATAGCAAGTCTGCTTCTCTTTGTGTAGTGAAGCACATTCCCTATGAAAAAGCCCCAGCAGAGCTATCCTGCTTTCTGTCAGACTAATTAATTAAATTAAACAGAGAAACCTGGAACCTGAGCTTCTTGGTGGTGCTTCTTTGCTTGTAGTTTTTGTTGTAAGTTCTGAAGGCCTCTCTGTGCAGTGTACATCAGCATATTATGTGTCAGTGTTCGGTGCCTAAAATGCACTTTTCATTTAAGGAGATCTTCTTCAAATAATTTTCCTGATGCCTGGTTTTTCTCTGTTTAGCATACCTGTGGATGGATAGACTTGTGTCCCACACCATCTAGATTTCCTTCCTGTTCTAAGTGCTAGATTTATAAGGTTAAAGAGTTTTAATAATGTAGAGTTGAACATGGGAAGTTCCATCTAAACATGAAGAGGAACTTTTTTATTGTGAGGGTGGCAGAGCACTGGCACAGGCTGCCCAGAGAGGTGGTAGAGTCTCCATCTCTGGAGACACTGAAAACTGACCTGAATATGTTCCTGTGTGATCTACATTAGGTGATCCTGCTCTGGCAGGGAGATTGGACTGGATATCTCTGGAGGTCCCTTCCAAGCCCTGGCATTCTGTGATTCTCTGATTAGTCTGGGTTGGATTCTTTCTTAATTTTGGTGGGTACTTTCTATCACACTGACAACATGAAAGGATCAGTAGAGCTGATGGAAATGACCATGCTCTGTAAATCATAAAATGATAGAATGATTTAGGTTAGAAGGGAACTTTAAAGGTCATCTAGTCCAACCCCCTTGCAGTGAACAGGGACATCTTCAACTAGATCAGAGCCTTATCCAGCCTGATCTGACCGTAACTGCCTTGACTGTTTTCAGGGATGTGACTTCTAGCACCTCTCTGGGCAACCTCTTCCAGTGTTTCACTGTTCTCATCATAAAGAATTTCTTCCTTGTATTCAGTCTAAATTTCCCATGTTAAAATTTACATCCACTCCCCTCCCTTGTCCTATCACAACAGGTCCTGCTTAAAAGGCTTCCCTTCTTTCTGACAGGCTCCCTTTAAGTATTGGCAGGCTGCTATTAGATCTCCTTGGAGCCTTCTCCAGGCCTAACAACCCCAACTTTCTCAGCCTATCCTCATAGGAGAAATACTCCAGCCCTCAAATTGAGTGTATCATGTTCTTGCTGATGTTACTATAGTTGCAGCAATTCAAATATGAACTTTTCATTGCTCCAGGTATATTTCGTTTTGTCAATCTGTGGAGACAAAAATAGTCATCAGCAGTGGACCCAGCACTTGAATTCAGAGAACTAGCCTGAGGAGAGAGGGCTCAGTTTGTCTGGTTAACACTGCACGTCTGAACTGAATATAACCTGTGCTCTATAATTTTAGTTCATTCTTCGTTGAGGCATTTCACAATAACTTCTCCTAATAAATTATCTCATTAAATGTGGTAAATACGACCTGTGCCACTTGGCTGCGTGCACCAGCGCTTGTGTGCGGTAACTAGTTAGATGCACAAGCCATGGAATATAGAAGAAATAAATAATTACACTCTCTCCCAATTCCATAACCCGAACAAGCTGACAGTTTCTGTAGCAGCAGTGAAGTTTGCATCACCAGAAGACTCCACATTTGCTCTCCAGTAGATTCTAATGGATTCCAGTATTGTAATTGAATATTTTGAAGCTGGGGATCCACAAACGTGGAAACGCCTGCGTATTATTGTACCTCTCTGCAGCTGTTTGAAAGGCAGCCTCAGCTTTTCACTGCAGGAGATCTCTAGCCTCAACATTGGAATCCTTGACGTTTTGCTCGTTTAAGCTTTTGTTTATGTCATTTTCCTGATGGATTAAGCAAGCAGCTGCTCTTTGATCACAGCATCTGTGCCCCTGATTTTGACGTGAAGTTTCCAAATACACAGCTCATGAAAGGTCTGAGCAAATGGATCTCTTTTGTTTGTCATGTTTGAAAGGAAGCACTTTGAAGACTATTAAGGGTATTACTGTGCTACTGTCAGTGCTGGTGGAATTTAGGATGTTTCATTGTTTTCCTCCATCCATACATTCTTGGGTTCTTGGGAAATGACAAGAAGTATGACAACTTGAGAGGAATCATTATTTAGTTGTGCCTTAATGAAAGGGCTTCGGAGTAATCTTGCTAGCTGAAATGCCAGTATAGATTGGTCTGATAGCTGGCTGAGAGTGACAGAAAATACAGGTTCGTTGAGGTGATGCCATTGTTTTGGTACTGACAGAAGGAATAAGAGGCAAACCAGCAGCCATCAAGTCCAGAGGGTGGTGAAAATGAAGACTTTGTAGGCCAACCTTTAGGACCATGTGTGCCATTACTACTTCCTTATTGTTCTAGAATTAATGTTCTACATGGGTACAGTTTGTGGTTTGGCACATCAAATTGTACCCCAAAAAAGCCAGAAACAAGCAAATTTAGTTGCTGTTGCTTCAGTTGCACGGAACGTGTTTCACTAGCTTTTAGAAGAAATATTCTAGTTCTACCTACATTTTGGCACAGAACCGTAGAATTGTGTCAGTTGGAAAAGACCTTTAGGATCACCAAGCCACGCCATAATCTAACTCTACCAAGTCTGGTGCTAAACATCTAGTGGTTTAGATTTGCAGACTCCTGGGTTTGGATTTATTTGCTGTTATCCCTGAACGATTCTGAACATGGTCAGTGTTGGAGCCTTCACTTCTTTTCCCAAACTCTGTACCTCTAAGTACTTGCACCACACAGGTAAAGAAAGATTCCTGGTCCATCCACCAGTGACTGAATTCTGCTTGTCTGAAACAGCATCAAGATGGTGCTGTCAGTGATATCTTCATCCTTTTTTCCTCCAGGTTTGAAGAAAGCAACAATCAGAGATTTTCATTCCCTTTGCATACTTACAAACCATGTTTTTAGCAGGTTTTAGGCAGCCATCTGATAGCTACAGAGTGTAGAACTGGGGAAGACCCAGGGTACTTGGGTACTGAGCTGCCCCTGTGGGGAGAAAAGGGCAAGTAGAAGCAATTCTGGGTTTTGCTCTATACCTGTGGAACTTTCTGCTTGTATTCAGAGTTCATCTTGGTGGTCACTCCTCATAGATGTATGGAATGGCTTGGGTTGGAAAGGACCTTAAAGATCATTAGTTCCACCCCCCCTGCCATGGGCAAGGACATCTCCCAATAGACCAGGTTGCTCAAGGCCTCATCTAGCCTGGCCTTGAACACCTCCAGGGAGGGAGCATCCACAGCCTCCCTGGGCAAACTGTTCCAGTGTCTCACCCCCCTCATTGCAAAGAATTTCTTTCTAGTCTCCAGTCTAAATCTTCGCACCTCCAGCTTCAGTCCATTCCCTTTCATTCAATCACTGCAGGCCTTTGGAAATAGTTCCTCTCCTTGTACTCCAGGTACTGGCAGGCAGCTATAAGCCTTTTCTTCTCCAGGGTGAACCCCAATTCCCCTTTAGACTCTTTCCTAACTGTCCAGCACGTGCTGCTCCGCTGGCTTCATAATCACTGCATAGCACTCATTAAGCAGCTATTTTCAGGGGCAGGTAAAACACTCCTTTACACCTTTCTTTCCTTACATGCATCAGAGGTGACCCTGGAAGCATGGGGAGGAGATGGAGCAGGGAGCAGCGCTAACCATCCACAAAACAGGGCATTTACTCTCACAATGAGGATTCACATTCACCCTCTCCATCTCTAACCCCCGTGCCAGTTTGAGTCAAATCAAGCCTGCGTTTATTGACTCGCCGGAGTTTACTGATGGAAAACATCACTCTTGGCAAATTACAAGCTGTCGCAGAGTATCAGACGAAATAACTGACGCTTCAGTGCAGTAATAGAAATGACCTAAATACCCACTTCTCGGGGAGGCTTTTGCTGTGCTCAAATAGATCCTTTGCAGAGCACAGATCGCACACAGGGTGTAGAAATAGCCAGCGGCCTGTGAAGGAGCCCCTTGAATGGGAAATGGTCTCAAATAAACGTAAAGCTGTTGTAATTACTGGCTTGGTGATGGTTAGTAACATGTTGTCTGTGTGACCCCTTTGGAAGAATTCTATCTTTCATCTTTTCAACGTGCTGGCACATCCCCAAGGCTATGAAAAATCAAGAGTCTGGGGATACAGGAATTAAATGCCTTTCCAAATGCTGCTTTTCCCCTTGCCTTTTTCTTCTGAGTTAATTTATCTTTCTTTGTAAATTCCAATACCTTATTTTGTTTTTTAATATGGTTTCTAAAATTGGATAGCACCTCCTTATTGTAAGTGATTCAGTTTTAACAGGTTTCCTTTGCAAAAGCACTGCCGTGGCTTGCTGAGATGTTAAGCACCCACCTCACTTGCTAATTTCCATGGGAGCTGGAAATGTTCAGCTTTCATGGAAACAGCACTCAAGATGTCTCAAGCAGAGGACTTAAAAGCTGTTGCTCCAAAAATGGCAGGCAGCTTTTGAGAATAAAGTCCTATATTTGAAGTGGGCTGTGGTTGTTTTTTTTTCCTGCATTCATTTTCTCCATTTTAGTTTGATTCTGAATCAGCTTCACTGAGAGATTTGGGGTTGGGATGGAGGATGGGTTTCAAGCACAGATGCACCAAGAGAGATGTGGAGGATGGGTGGAAGATGAGAGCCCAGAGCTACTACCAGGGGCCATAACTGTTTGTTTCATTATCTCCCACTGTGAGTGTGCCCTCACAGTACTCTATGGCTGTGGCTGCTCAGTCTGATTCAACTCAGAGGGGTTTTTAACCCTGATCTTACATCCAGCAGAGATGGGTATAAAGAACCTCTGTTCAAGATCCCATATTTAGATTGGATATTAGAAAGAAATTCTTTACAGCGAGGGTGGTAAGGTGCTGGAAGAAGTTGCCCAGGGAGATTGTGGTGTTCAGGGCCAGGTTGGATGAGGCCTTGAGCAACCTTGTCTGTCAGAAGGTGTCTCTGTCCATGGCAGGGACTGTTGCAACTAGGCAATGTTTAAGGTGCTTTCCAACCCAAACTGTTCTATGATTTTATTATTTCAGTATGGTGATGGATGGAGATGAGAGGGCTTCAAATTCTAGGCAGGTAGGTAGGGAAGAAACTGTGTGTCCAGGTTGTTCTGATTTAATTTCTAACTTATTCAATAATTAATTGTACAGAAGAGCTACCGAGAAAGAGCAAACGTCTGCAAATGTGATTACTTCAGTGCTTAAATAATACATTTTGATGTCATTTGAATTAAAACACATTTTTAGTACTGAAAAGAGAAGAATCAGAGAGTACTGAATGTAGAACAGAGAAGCATGAGGTTAGGAAGAGCAAGTTGATGCCAGGGCCCTTGGGACAGTGTCCTACCCTTTCTTCTTGCTTCAAGGTGCATTGGAGAGGGGTGAATAGGATTAGAGCAGCGTCACCCTTAGAGCATTTCAGAGTCATAAACTGTAGTGCTCAACTTCTGTCAGTTTTGAAATAATGGGACAAGAATTTTTGCCACAAAGATTCCCTCCCCCCTCCCTGTCTTACTTCAAAATTCAGGTTTGTTCCTTCAAATTTTTTGTTCCTGGGATTAAGGCATAGCTTTTAACTGCTGTCTGTAACCCCGCTGGATGCTTATTTAGCCATGCATCTTACAGAAATTCCTCTAACTTATTACTTGTGTGCCACTCTGATGGAATTTTTAATTCATGTTTCCTCCTGCTCTGCTCAGCCAACCATAAGACCAGGGAGAAGTGTTCTGTCTTGAGGGCAGGAATAAAATTTATGGAAATAAAATTGATATCTGAGGTCTGTTCTTGAAGGTCATCTCCATTTCCATCTGCCCTGTGTTTTCAGCAGTGATGAGGATGTATGTGCATAAAAAGAAGGGTGAAGCTCCCTGAGTACATCCTTTCTTTTTTAGCAGAATGTGTCTGACCATTTTAAAGGCTTGCTGAGCTGCATTACTGCAACTACAGGTCACAACTAACAATTATGCAAGTTAATTACTCTTTCCTCAATTGTGAAAGGCTTATATAAGGGTTTCTTTTTTAAAACATATGTAATTGCCTTGAAGAAAAAAAACCCTCCTATTATTTGCAGGAGAACACATTGTATAATAGAAGTCAAAGCAAGAATCTACCCTGGAGCTTGCTCTCGGAGAGGTTGGCTTAGCCTAGATCCTCTAAAAATAAAGTTCCTGTCTACCTTGAAGCCAGCTGCATGACTGGGAGTTTGTGCAGTTTGAACCATGTGCATTTGCTCTCTTGTGAGACCCCACCTGGAGTACTATGTCCAGTTCTGGTGCCCCCCAGCATTAGAGGGACATTGAACTGCTGCACCAGGTCCAGAGGAGACCACAAAGGTGATCAGAGGGCTGGAGAACCTTCTCTGTGGGGACAGGATGAGAGAGATGGGGTCATTCAGCCTGGAGAAGGCTCCAGGGTGACCTAATAGAGGCCTTCCAATACCTGACGGGGACTACAAGAAAGCTGGGGAGAGACTTTTTATAGGGACTTGTAATGGTAAGATAAGAGGGAATGAATTGAAGCTTGAGGAGGGCAGATTCAGATTAGAGATTAGGGAGAATGGATATTAGGAAGAAATTCTTTACAGTAAGGGTGGTGAGACATTGGGACAGGTTGCCCAGGGAGGTTATGGACGCCTCTTCCCTGGGGCCTTGAGCAAGCTCATCTTGTGGAAGGTGTCGTTGCCCATGGCAGCGGGGTTAGAATTGGATGATTTTTAAGGTCCCTTTCAATCTAAACCATTCTGTGAATCTATGAATTTCAAGGGTCTATGACATTTGACATTAAAATCAATATAGGCTTTTCAGCTATCACAGTATCACCAAGGTTGGAAGAGACCTCAAAGATCATCGAGTTCAACCTGTCACCACAGACCTCATGACTAGACCATGGCACCAAGTGCCACGTCCAATCTCCTCTTGAACACCTTCAGGGATGGTGACTCCACCACCTCCCTGGGCAGCCCATTCCAATGACTAATGACTCTCTCCATGAAGAACTTTCTCCTCACATTGAGCCTAAACTTCCCCTGGCACAGCTTGAGACTGTGTCCCCTTGTTCTAGTGCTGGTTGCTAGAGAGACAAGACTAACCCCTTCGTGGCTACAACCACCCTTCAGGTAGTTGTAGAGAGCAATGAGGTCTCCCCTGAGCCTCCTCTTCTCCAGGCTAAACAATCCCAGCTCCCTCAGCCTCTCCTCATAGGGCTTGTGCTCAAGGCCTCTCCCCAGCCTTGCTGCCCTTCTCTGGACACGTTCAAGTGTCTTGATGTCCTTCCTAAACTGAGGGGCCCAGAACTGGACACAGTACTCAAGGTGTGGCCTAACCAGTGCAGAGTACAGGGGCACAATGACTTCCCTGCTCCTGCTGGCCACACTATTCCTGATGCAGGCCAGGATGCCATTTGCCTTCTTGGCCACCTGGGCACACTGCTGGCTCATGTTTAGGCAGCTGTCAACCAGCACCCCCAGGTCCCTTTCTGTTTGGCAGCTCTCCAGCCACTCTGACCCCAGCCTGTAGCTCTGCATGGGGTTGCCGTGGCCAAAGTGCAGCACTCGGCACTTAGACTTGTTAAATGCCACCATATTGGACTCTGCCCATCTGTCCAGTCTGTCAAGGTCCCTCTGCAGAGCCCTTCTTCCCTCTAACAGATCAACATCTGCTCCCAACTTGGTGTCATCTGCAAATCTGCTGATGACTGTCTCAATCCCCTCATCCAGGGGATTGATCCATCAAAGAAGGGCAATGAGGCTGGTGAGAGACCTCAAGCAAAAGCTTCCATGAGGCTTTGGGTGATCTTCACCCAAAGATAGTATTGCATTTGGAGAGCATTTGGGAATATTCAGGTTCCAGAGCAGCTGGGAAAACTCCAAACATGGGCTGCTGTGAAACATCTGCTTTGATAGAGCAGGAACAGTTTAAAACGCATTTGTTTCCAGGTTCAGTTTTGGCAACATGCAGCAGTTAAAAATAAAAAAGGAGGCACTAAATTGAGCACAAAAAGCAGTAATTCCATTCCCTCCAGAACCAAGCTGGTATCTAACACAGCTCCTTTTGACTT
This sequence comes from Melanerpes formicivorus, assembly GCF_026170545.1. NCBI lineage: Eukaryota > Metazoa > Chordata > Aves > Piciformes > Picidae > Melanerpes > Melanerpes formicivorus. Next base: position 7,007,476 of record NW_027142387.1, read on the forward strand.
TTACTATCTGTGGGTTTTCATGTAGGCGGAAAACTTGCCACAAAATGATAATGGGATAGTACTCGACATTTCTCCAAAACGTGGTGCTGTGGTGGTTTTTTTTCCCCCACCAGATTTGCAGCCTACACAGTGAAGTTATGTACTTGTATCAGGAGAAAAATGTAATTTAGGAAAGGAGGAATTCAGTGAATATAAAGTCTCAAATGGCAGAAGGGAATACAGCTTTGGTATTAGGCTTTTAGAGAAGGAAAAAAATGTTCATCATGGCTTATTCATGCTGTTGGGGCTTGAATATTTACAAATTGGTATCAACCAGAATGTGCTGTGTGGATGGACCTGATGGTGCAGGTTCAGAGGAGGCCACAAAATTGCTCAGGGTGATGGAGCAGCTCTGCTACAAGGACAGGCTGAGGGAGCTGGGGTTGTTCAGCCTGGAGAAGAGAAGGCTTCAGGGAGACCTAACAGCAGCCTGGCAGTACCTGAAGGGGTATACAAGAAGGCTGCAGAGGGACTGTTTGCAAAGGCCTGCAGGGACAATGGTTTGAAACAAGAGAAGAGCAGATTGTGATTGGATGTTAGGCACAAGCTCTGAACCATGAGGGTTCTGTAACACTGTGACAGGTTGGCCAGGGTAGTAGCTGAGGCTGCATGCCTGGAGATATTCAAGGACAAGGCTCTGAGCAAGCTGCTCTTGTGGAGGATGTCTCTGCTGATTGTAGTGAGTGATGACTTTTGGAGGACCCTTCCAATCCAAACCATTCTATGATTCTGTGATGCATTTATTAGTATAAAGGAGCAAGTACTAAACTCCTAGGATGAAACAGTGTGGCATTATAAACTTTTCTGATCTACATAGACAAGATGCCTTTTTATGACCACTGATGATAAATAGGATCTGAAATAGGCAGCAGGGCAAAATTGGCATAACACCACCAGCAGGAGTGAAAGTGGTTTAACTCCCCTCCCTTTAACTGCAATGACTGCAGTGCTAGAGATATTTTTAACATCTAAACCAAAAAAAGAATATAATTTTTAAAATCCATGCAGGTTTCAATGTAAGGTCTTAAAATGGAAGCAGATTTTGGAGGGAGTGTTTTGGTTTTCTTTAATTCTAACCAAATTGCATTATTTCATAAAGCATCACGTTAAGACTTCTTATTTTGGAGTATTCAGGTGGTTTTATTCTGGTTTTGCTTGTGCTTTAGCTCAGATTCTTCACTGTGTATTGTCAAAATGCAATTCGTTTGTTAAACTTCATACTGGCTGTTGTGTTGATGGCCTTAAGCTTGTGCATGATAAATGCATTTATTGTGGACATTTTCTTAGGTATTATATATGAGGAATCTCTGATGATGGTTACTGAACCTGCATGCTTCTATAGCCTCCTTTACTGGTACTCCAGGCCTAGTTCCTGGTCTTAATAGGCCAGCATGCTTGCAGGCTGTGTCCATAGAAGAGTAAGCAATTCTTGCATTAAGAATACAGGTAAATATCCTGGCTCCAAAACATTGTTGTAGGTTGTTGTGGTTTCAGGGAATTGAAGAAACAAATGTTCTGTTGCAGGGACTTTGAGGAGTGGAGTGTGTGACTGCAGCTTGCTGCTGTTTCAGCCTTGTCTCAAGGGTAAAATGGAGCAAAAGTTCATTAAATTAATGATTGCTATAAAAATGTGAAGTTTAATTCATGTCTTGCTGGAGGAAATGCAGTAAGAAGGAAATATATAGCCTGAGGTGGTGTGAGCCTGTGATGATTATTTAGTATCCCATATACCATGTGAAATGCCTGCTCTCATAGCTACTAAGCACTTTTTTTCCAGTTGCAGGAGAGATACCATGGATTTATGGTAGCAGAATATTGTTAGTAATATATTCTAGTCAAGCTGAAGGAATTAAACTCCTGTATATAGCCAGGAAGAGCAGAATAGGAGCAAAGTTTTACAATATACTTTGAGTTTTTCTTGAGACCTTAATTTAAACTGCTTCTTTAAGAACCCTCTTAATAGGCCTGTTTGGATGTCTTGAGGTTTATTTTGCAATTCAGAGCCAGTCTTATGCCTTTAGCTTATTTGACAGTAAACTTTCTCTTTTATGGAGGATATTTTGATCTTTCTGGACATCTTGCTAGTATTATCTTGGACAACTGAATGCTTTTTGCTTCAGATTTGGACTGCCATGTGTGCCTAAGAGCTTTTCCAATTCTTTGTTTTGTTCAGAGCTGTGTTGTTATCAGCATCTTGATAAAAGCTGCATGCAAGAGCTGTAAGGCTGTGTTTTCTGTCTCAACCCCCCTCCAGACTTGAGATCCAGTAAAAGTTTTGAGATAGGTTGGTGACAACCCTTGATGTTAACAGTGCAGCTGTCATCTGCTAGGAATGATAGGAGACAAGCTCCTTGCACTTGCTCTTTTATCTCCCAGAGGTGTTAAAGCAAAGCAGGCCTCCAAGAGACAACTTCCTGGAAAATATGGAAAGAGTAACTAAGAAAAGGAGAAGCGGATTCAGTAAGTCCAGCTCAGGAGTTATTACCCCTTTCTGACAGCTTGGTGGGAGGAAGGAGCTGCTCATGCTAAAACCGGATCAGCTTCCCAGCCTGCAGTAGATTATAGAATCATAGAATGGTTTGGGTTGGAAGGGCCTCCACAGGTCATCTAGTCCATAGTCCAACCGCCCTGCAGTGAGCTGGGACATCCCCCACTAGAACAGGTTGTCCGTAGCCTTGTCCAGCCTGATCTTGATTATCCAGGGATGAGGCCTCAACTGCCTCCTTGGGCAGCCTGTTGCAGTGTCCCACCACCATCATGGTGCAGAACTTGTTCCTGACATCCAATCTAAATCTGCTCTGCTGTCATTTCAAACCATTGTCCAAAACTCATCTCAAAGAGCAGAGTGCAGCTAGTCATCATTTTTAAGATTTTACAGCTGGTTTTGTGTGTGGTAGTTCTGATAAATTAAATGAGATCTGCAGTCTTCTTTAACCATTTGATAACAACATCCTTTTCTTTCAGAATATTTCCTCTTCCAGTAACTGAAAAAGTAGATCTGACTACTGATTTTTGTCCAAAGAGGCTCTTTTATTTATTTGGCCCCTCACTACAAGAAAGACCTTGAGATGCTGGAGCGGGTCCACAGAAGGGCAACAAAGCTGGTGAAGGGTCTGGAGAGTGGGGCTGGTGAGGAGCAGCTCAGGGAACTGGGGTTGTTTAGTCTGGAGAAAATGAGGTTGAAGGAAGGTTGAAGTGAGGTGGGTTGGTCTCTTCTCCCTAGTATCAAGTGATAGAAGGAGAAGAAATGGCCTGAAACTATGCCAGGGGAGGTTTAGATTGGAGATGAGGAAAAATTTCTGTTCTGAAGGAGTGGTCAGGCATTGGGACAGGATACCCAGGGAGGTGGTGGAGTCACCATCTCTGAAGGTGTTCAAGAAATGTGTGGACATAGGACTTTGGGACACGGTTCAGTATCCATAGTGGTGTTAGTTTGACGGTTGGACTCAATGATCTTAGAGGTCTGTCCCAACCAAAACAGTTCTGTGGTAGTTCAGTGCTTGACAGCTTTGGCTTTTTGTCTGAGTTCTTAAAAATGTCTATCAAAAGAAGAAACAATTCTGAACTTTTCAATTCTCCAGAAGCATGCCCTGCCTATTTTAGAATACTAGAATGACTCTTGGTATGAATCAGATGTATTTTCCTGGCTTTTGCTATTTGGTTCTTAATAGATTCTGGTAGACACTCTAATGATGCACTGTTATCTTGATCTTGATATCTTAATTGCTTTAAAAGGAAAAAGACTTTAAATGCTGTGGATGGTGCATTGGGAAACAGAAGAAACTCTTTCCCTGACATTTTTCCAAATAAGGACTGACACAGCACCAGGTTTACCATAACCCCTACTGAAAAGTGTCTGACACTCTGCTAAACCTTCTGCTTGTCCAGCTCCTTCTGGATGACATCTTGGTCCTTTAGCATATTGACAGCACCACTCAGCTTGGTGTCTGCTGTGAGAGGACTGTATGCAGCTTGTACTTGAAAACAAGGGGGAAAAGTGGTAGCATGACTTTCAGAGTCTCTAGTGTGATAAACACTCTAAAAATGTCCTGAGGTTAGTTAAGAACTGCTGTCATATGTTGGTGACTGTGTAAAACTAGCACATGAAGGCTACAGAGTGGTTGGAAATCATTGGACATCCAGAATATGGTCAAACCTCTCGTGAACAGAAACTTTGCTGAAAGGCTCAGATGCTGTGAGAACTCAACCTTGATATTTATGCTGTAGGTCCTGTCAAATGTTTCAATTTTAAGCTCTGTCCAGCAGCTATTAATCCAGCTGTGAGAATTTGCTTCAAACTGCAGTTTTTAATACAGTATGTCAAGGTGGAAAATCAACAGAAGTTGGTTCATCAGGTTTTGAGTTCCAGGAGTCCTAAAAAAGCTGCTGAGATGAGGAATTTTGTAAAGACCTGGTTGAAACTGAGTAGAATCAGACATTAAATGGATTTCAATTCAGACCTGTTCCAAATGGACAGAGGAAGATTGTTTTAACTGAAATTTAGGTAATACATTTCTTAAGATTTCAGCAAAATCTTTGGAGCAGATGCCACAGTAAAAAAATGTCTGTTCTAAGGTCAAAGTATGAGGTGATCCACTGGTTCCTTAGCATGTTCAGGGAGGGAAAAGTAGTAGGAAAGAGTAATTACCTTGAAATTAATGTACAGAATACAAAATTAACCGGGTTGGAAAAGACCTTTGATATCCTTGAGTCCAACCTACCACCCAACACCATCTAATCAGCTAAACTATGGCACTAAGTTCCTCATCCAGTCTCTTTTTAAACACCTCCAGTGATGGTGACTCCACCACCTCCCTGGGCAGCCCATTCCAATGGCCAATCACTCTTTCTATGTAGACTTTCTTCCTAACATCCAGCCTAAGCCTCCCCAGGCACAGCTTGAGACTGTGTCCTCTTGTTCTGGTGCTGGTTGCCTGGGAGAAGAGACCAACCCCCACCTGGCTACAACCTCCCTTCAGGTAGTTGTAGACAGCAAGAAGGTCTCCCCTGAGCCTCCTCTTCTCCAGGCTAAACAACCCCAGCTCCCTCAGCCTCTCCTTGTAGGGCTTGTGCTTGAGGCCTCTCCCCAGCCTTGTTGCCCTTCTCTGGACACGTTCAAGCATCTCAATACCCTTCTGAAACTGAGGGGCCAGAACTGGACACAATACTCAAGGTGTGGCCTAACCAGTGATGAGTACAAGGGCACAATGACTTCCCTGCTCCTGCTGGCCACACTATTTCTGATGCAGGCCAGGATGCCATTGGCCTACTTGACCACCTGGGCACACTGCTGGCTCATGCTGAGCCAGCTGTCAACCAGTACCCCAATAGTAGGATGCAGGTAAACTCTTCAAGTGTGCTTTGGTGATGGTTGGGAAGAGTTTCAGTGGCTTGCTATGGACTAGGCTGAATATGAACTGGTTTTTTTTCTTGTGATTACTTCATTATTAAGACTTCAAAGCAGCCTTTTAACTGCTGACAGATCAGTTATCATACAGACCTGTGAGTCTCAGAGGAGCATGTGTTAATCAGAATGTTTTGGGGTTTTCTTTCCTCCTAAACAAAAAGAGAAGAATATGTTTTTTGGTCTAGTAGGAAGTGTCCCTGTCCATGGCAGCTGGAAGAGAGGAGATTTAGACTGGACATTAGGAAGAAATTCTTTACAGTGAGTGAGGTGAGACACTGGAACAGGTTGCCCAGAGAGGTTGTGGATGCCCCTTCCCTGGAGGTATTCGAGGCCAGGTTGGATGAAGAAGCAAGCTGGGCTAGTGGAAGGTGTCTTTGTCCATGGCAGGGGGGTTGGAACTCAATGATCTTTAATGTCCCTCCTAGCCCAAACCACTCTATGATTCTATGATACTCTGTCTGTTACTCTCATTCTGAGCAGATGTCTCCTTTCTGTAGCTGTGGTTGTGAGCAGCAATGCATGCTTAATCCTGCCTTGAATTATTGAGTGAAGAATTGGATTTCCTTTTCTGGAGGAGGAAATAGGAGCATGTTCAACATGGTGTCTGTGTCTACTTAGAAATCCCTCATCTTGGTTGCAGCTTCTGCCTGCAATATAGCCACCTGCAGCCCCAAACAGCCCCTTTCCCACTGGTAGACCCAAAGAATCACAAAATGCATCAGGTTGGAAGGGATCCTCGAAGGTCATCTTCTCCAAACCCCCTGGAGTGAGCAGGGACATCTTTAACTAGATCAGGTTGGCCAGAGCCACATCAAATTTGACTTTGAATGCCTCCAGGGATGGGGTCTCCACCACTGCTCCAGGTAACCTGTTCTGGTGTTTTGCCACTCTCATAGTAAAGAACTTCCTCCTAATGTCCAACCTAAATCTACCCTGCTCTAGTTTAAAACCATTGTTCCTTGTCCTAGTGTTACATGGCCTTGTAAATGGTCCCTCCCCACCTTGTAGTTCACCTTCAGATACTGACATGCTGCAACATGGTCTCCTCAAAGTCATCTTTCCTTGGTGTTGCATCAGGCTGACTTTCACCTGTATGTTTTAGGGTACCTGGTGGAGAGCAAACTTAATTTAACATCCTCCCTGTGTTAATTTGTAGACACTTCTCATGCTGCAAGAAAAGCAAGCACTTGCTCAGCCAGCCCCTGCTTCTGGGCAGTGGGAGAGATGATGAGACTGTTAAGTCCTTTGTTTGAAGGATTATATGGTGGCTGATAAAATTTATGCTTTTCAGTATTTCCCTTTTTAGGTTTTATTTGTTCAAGAAGATTTAAATCCTGCTCCAAGAGTAGGCTTGAAGTGTGGGTGGCTGCCTGCTTGCCTTCAGGAATCAGAGTGGGCTCGTCTGCTGCTGCATGACAGCCACCTCTGGGACGTGGGTTTCCATTTCTGGTCCTAATGAGGTTTGCTTGCTCAACTGTGGGGTGCAGATGCTGCTGCTATTGTTCAGATAGGAAAGCTAACTTCCTAGCCTGAAATTAGGTGGTGTGAACATTCTTCCCCTGTAATGTCACATAAGGAGAACAGGAAAATGTATTGCAAAGGAGGTATAAGGACTGCGGGGAGTGGGGGGGAGACTGGTGGAGGATTGCAGAGTCAGTACTGTAATGCAGAGGAAAGCAAATGAGGGAAGACAGTAGCAGAAGGGAAGCAAAGCAGTTTTCACAAAGGTCTCTCTCTCTGATACCACCACACTAACATCCAAAACCATCTCAGCAATCTTCGGTGCAACTTTGTCAAGAAGAATCAGTTATAGCAGTGGTACCCAGCAGGGCTTCTGGAAAGATCAGCAGGGTTGAATACTCAGTTGATTTGAACCCTCGTGGTTAAACAGCTGAGGGAATGAATCCCTTCCAAAGAGATTGCTATTTTGACTGAAGGTGAGGGGAATTATTAGGAAGAAATTCTTTGTGGTGAGGGTGGTGAGCCACTGCAACAGGTTGCCCAAGGACTTTGTGGATGCCCCCTCACTGGAGGTGTTCAAGGCCAGGCTGGATGAGACTTTGAGCAAGATGGTTCAGTGGAAGATGTCCCCTGCCATGGCAGGTTAGAACTGAATGATCCTCAAGGTCCTTTCCAGCCTAAACAATTCTTTGATTCTATGAATCTCCATGTTGCCATTTTCACTGTTTTTCAGAAATCAGGCACTCTGCTGACTGGTGAAGGCAGCCCCTGCCACAGCATGGTCTCCAAGGCTTAGTCTGGTCTAAGTAAAGCCTTCTGCCTAGCTCTCCAAGTGTGCTGGAGCCCACCCCACTACAGTCTCTGAAGCAGATAATGCAACTAATAGAGTGTTGTGTAAGACTTGGCTAAGTGTTCCAGAAATAGCAATTCTTTTAATGCAGATAGGTCTTCCCAATGGGAGCCTGGAGGCACTGCTTGGCTTGTTCTTGCAGACACCGTGCAGCTGGTGTGGTAAGAAGGAGCTTCTCCTTTCTCTCTTTTCACTCTGGCAAGTCATTTCAGTCCACCTTTTCTGGGCTTTAGCTGCTTTCTGTTACCTCCCAGCAGGGACCTGAATCCCAGGACTAATCTGGATAAAAACAGCTTGGCAAAAAAAAAAAAAAAGGAGGAGTGAGTTATTAGAGCTACTTTTAGAGATCAGTTTACCTGGCATGAAGAGGAAAATTCCTGATCTCTGAGGGTTTTGGGTGGTTCTTAAGATCTGGAGCGCGAGTGCAGAAATCAGGTGGTGGTTCTCCTCTATCTGCCGGAAACACGCAGGGATGGGATGCTGCCAATATTAAAATCCCAGTCCCTTTTCAGGAAATCTGACTCTGTATCTTTCGAGGCCACCAAATGCTATTTAAAGCACAAGCAGACAGGAAAGGGGAAAAAAAAAAAAAGTAAATAAAAAATACTACAGAAATGAAGGAAAATATCCTGAGTTAAAAGCAGAATTTGCAAACTTCTGGATTCTTCCCATGGAAGTAAAACAAGGATTTTTGAAAGCTGTGCTAGAATGCATTCTCTGAAGACATTTCTGTGGATTTCTTTCTGTAGATGATTTCTTCCCAGTAAGATTCTTCTGAGGGTTTATATTTTTGTGTATTTTCTGCAGCTTGCAATCTTCTGCAGCTTGCATATTTTTGTATATGTTGGTATTTTGGTTAGTGCCCTAAATGTAGAAGATATGTCAGTGGAACCAAGGATGTTAGGATAATTCCTCTGGACAATTTAGAATCATAGAACCAAAAAGGTTGGAAAAGACCTCAGAGATCATAAATTCCAACCTGTCACCCAGCACCTCATGACTAACTAAACCATGGCTTCAAGTGGCATGCCCAATCCTTTTTTGAACACCTCCAGGGACAGTGACTCCACCACCACCCAGTGCAGCACTCCAATTGTGTGAATCATCCCACCATGTTTCTGTAATGGCAACTACATCATAGTTTTCCTGCTGAACCAAGACTTCCAGTTCCTCTTGTTTGTTACCCATACTGTGTGTGTTGGTGTACATGCACTTCAGCTGGGCTGCTGATTTTGTTTTATGTCCCACTCTCTCCTCTCCAGAGAGACTGGTTTTATCACCCACCCCCTTCAGACCTAGTTTAAAGCCCTCCCAATGAGCCCTGCCAACTCTTGTGCTAGAATCCTCTTGCCTTTTCCAGATAGATAGATTCACCCCATCTATGTCCAGCAGGTCAGGTGCAGTAAAGTTGCCCCTTGATCAAAGAACCCAAAATTCTGCTGCTGACGCCATCCCTTGAGCCATTGTGGTGGGTTAATGCCCATCCTGAAAACAGGGTGGAGGGCTTGTGAGTGCTTTGCCCTCCCTGCAGGGTGTTTTTCCCCTGGGAAACTGAGTCTGTTCCGCTCTCCCCTCCCTGCCCAGCTAGGGTATAAAAGGGTGGTCATTGCAGTCATTAGTGCTCCGTTTTGGCTCCTGCCTCTCCTGGACAAGAGCTACTGCAGCTGCTTTTCCGCTCTTCTGCCACATGGTCGGGCCTGATCCTTCTCCCTGCTGCCTCCGTGCCTCTTCAGAGAGAGAGACTGGTTTCATGTTCTTTTCTATTTCTTCCCCCCTCCCATCCATCCTTGTTCCTTGCCCCAGTGAACCTTACCTGTTATTGTTTTATATATATATATATTGTTTAAAGAAAACTCTTTACCTCTCTACTTCCAGGCCGACTCCAAATTATTGCTTGGTGGATTTGCTCCTTCCCTTTCCATTTTTTTTCCTCTCTGTTGGAGGGAGGAGGGGGGAGCAGGGGAGAGATTCTCAGCCTTGCCCCCATCTGAGCTCTTAACTCCCAGTTAAGGCTCAAACCACTACAGCCATTTGTTTCTGTCTAACCAAATTTTCAGTCTCTGAAGATGGATGTTTTCTTCACAGCCTTTCCATAAGAGCTATGAATTTAACAAAGCTATCAGGGAGGAGGGGCGCTGAATATACCTATTTATCTGGTTTCTACATGCAGAGTCCTGTTTTGTTTTGCTTTTCTGCAAGAACTCCCACTTTTCGTAAGCATTGAAGCAGAAGCCAAAGATGGATAAGAAAAATAGTGATGCTTTTTTTTCTTTTGCTAGAATTTTGATTTCCTTCAGTAAATTGTCACAATAAGTTTTCCAGTTGCTTTTGCAATGAAATTTGACTGATCAGTAAGACACTTACACTTCAGAACATGAAATTTCAGTGCACTCTATGCCAATTAGCTTGTAAAAAAGCCCTTTCAAGACCAGCAGCAGAGGTCATGGCACATTGGTTTTCTGTCCGTGTTAAGGAGTAACAATGAAATATGTGTGAAATTAATTTAATCTGTTCAAATTGGGGAAAAAACCCAATCCAGTCTGCTTGAGGAAATACAGAGCTCACATGCATAGCCAAAGCCAGCTGCATAAGATCTTGAAGGGCCGTTGTATGGGGAATGAACTCCCCAAAACAGTTAAATCTATTTAGTGCTGGAAATTGATTTTCTAAATTGGCTTTCAAGTGTGGCCCTGTTATTTCATTGACATAATGAGAGGTATGAGATTTGCCTGCACTGAAGTACACGCAGCTCAGAATTGTAATTAATTTAGGGATGGACTTAAGCAGTACCCAAAACTGGTATGTTAATTAAAACACTGGAAAAAATACAGAGCATTTTGGTGACTGGTGTTTGTAGTTTTGGCTTCTGAGTAACTACAGCACTAATGTGATTGCTGTAATCTAGTGACAGCTGTCACAAAGAATTAATTATTATTTGTCTTTATTCAGTATTTACAGGCTGTAAGTTGCTTGTTAGTGTAATTACTCCTATTTATAGGTTCCAAAGGTTTGGTGTTGTGTTTTGTTTTGGCAATAATATCTCAGTCTTTCACTTTTTTCCATCTAAGTTTATACCAGATGGCTTGGTTGTGTTATTGTCTCCTTAAATACGAGTAGGGTTCCTTGTGAAACGTTTTGAGGTGTCTTTGCTGCTTTGCTTCCTTCTGTTGTGCATTATACTTCCTTGTTCTTTTTTTATCTGCCTTAGAAGACCAGTTACATCCCTCAGACTCCTCTGGCATGTATTGCTGTCTTTTTTTTTTTTTTTTAATATCTAACAATAGAAGGAAAGAAAATGTGGGGCGTGTAGCCTCAGTTCAAGAGGGACAGGGAACTGCTTGAAAGATTCCAGCACAGGGCCACAAAGATGCTGAAGGCAGTGGAACATCATCTCCTTGCTGAGGAAAGGCTGAGGGAACTGGGGCTCTTCAGCTTGGGGGAGCCTCATTCATGTTGATAAAGGTGTGTAGGTCAGTGTCAGGAGGATGGAGCCAGGCTCTGCTCAGGGATGCCAAATGACAGGACAAGGGGCAATGGGTACAAGCTGGAGCAGAGGGAAAAATTTCACTGTGAGGATGCCAGAGCCCTGAAGCAGGCTGCCCAGAGAGGTTGTAAATTTGTGATTTGGGTAGGTCTGGTCAGTATTAGAGAAACAATGGGAGGCTGAGGTCCATTCCCTGGGCATCCAGGTATTTCTCAGCCTCATCCCTGCATGGGAGCTGCTCTCCCTGGTCACCTTCCATTGCCCCATCTGTCACAACTAGAAGTTGACTTTTGAGCACCTGAACAGAATAAACCAGGTTGGAAGAGACCTTCAAGATCATCGCGTCCAACCTATCATCCAACACCACCTAATCAACTAACCCATGGAACCAAGCACCCTGTCAGGTCTCCTCCTGAACACCTCCAATGATGGTGACTCCACCACCTCCCCAGGCAGCCCATTCCAATGGGCAATCACTCTCTCCGTGTAAAACTTCCTCCTGACCTCCAGCCTGAACTTCCCCTGGTGCAGCCTGAGACTGTGTCCTCTTGTTCTGGTGCTGGCTGCCTGGGAGAAGAGACCAATCTCTGCCTGTCTACAACCCCCCTTCAGGTAGGTGTAGAGAGCAATAAGGTCACCCCTGAGTCTCCTCCTCTCCAGGCTAAGCAACCCCAGCTCCCTCAGCCTCTCCTCACAGGGCTGTGTTCCAAGACCCTCACCAACTTCGTTGCCCTTCTCTGGACTTGTTCCAGCAAGTCAACATCCTTCCTAAACTGAAGGGCCCAGAACTGGACACAGGACTCGAGGTGTGGCCTAACCAGTGCGGTGTACAGGGGCAGAATGACCTCCCTGTTCCTGCTGGCCACACTGTTCTTAATGCAGGCCAGGATGCCATTGGCCCTCCTGGCCACCTGGGCACACTGCAGGCTCATGTTCAGCCTACCGTCGACCAGCACCCCCAGGTCCCTCTCTGCCTGGCCGCTCTTCAGCCACTCTGACCCCAGCCTGTAGCACTGCATGGGGTTGTTGTGGCTGATGTGCAGAACCTGGCACTTGGATGTGTTAAATCTCATGCCGTTGGACTCTGCCTATCTGTCCAGCCTGTCAAGGTCTCTGTGCAGAGCCTCTCTACCCTCCAGCAGATCAACTCCTGCCCCCAGCTTGGTGTCATCAGCAAATTTACTGATGATGGACTCAATGCCCTCATCCAGATCATCAATAAAGATGTTAAAGAGGATGGGGCCCAGCACTGATCCCTGGGGGACTCCACTACTGACTGGCCGCCAGCTGGATGTGGCACCATTCACCACCACTCTCTGGGCTCGGCCGTCCAGCCAGTTCCTAACCCAGCACAGAGTGCTGCTGTCCAAGCCATGGGCTGACAGCTTGGCCAGGAGTTTGCTATGGGGGACGGTGTCAAAGGCCTTGCTGAAGTCCAGGTAGACTACATCCACAAGCCTCCCCACATCCACCAGGCAGTCACCTGGGCATAGAAGGTTGGTCAGGCAGGACCTGCCCTTCCTAAATCCATGCTGGCTGAGCCTGATCCCTTGGCCATCCTCTAAGTGCTGTGTGATTGCAGAGACAGAGGCAGGCACTGCAACTGTGAGCCTGCTGCCACTTGCTGCATCCCTTACTTTTGCTATGACAAAGTGTTTGGTGTGTTGCTTCAGGGTGGAGGAAAGCATTAAAAGAGAAAAGGTGTTAAGGGACTGGACTGTGGGAAGGGGGTGAAGAGAGGAGGGAGAGTAAAGCAAAAAAACCCAGGGAATGGGATCTGAAAGGGTTGTTATTCTGCATAAACTAGATTATTCTGCATAAAGAGAGTCATCTTATGCTGTAGTGAGAGATTTGCAGGATCTTCCCAGCCTGTGGTGTCATTTCCAGTTTGCAGGAGGCCACTTTGTTGTTCAGATAGCGAGTGAATTCTTGGTGAAGCACAGTTAATACATACGCCAAGAAAAGACGAGGTTTAGTGGCTCGATACATGAGAGAGGATTCCTTTAGCTGCGTAAACTATCTGGCATCACATCTCTGAGATGCAGTATCTTTTACTAGGTTTGAAGAGGAGTCGATGAACTTCCTTTATTTCTCCATGCTGAAGGGAGAGAAACATTCTGAAGCCAGGATCTAATTTAGAGTAAACAGATTAAAATCAAAAAGCAGAAATGAAGCAACCTTTCTGTTCCTGGGAGGTCTCCCATTGACTTGGAACGGAAGCTGTATTCATATTGGAGGAGAAAATGTCCTTTAGAGTGTTTTGTCTGTCTCAGGCTTCCCAAATTCTCTTTCATGAGGAGTTTTCTCTGTCCCTCCTCCTTCCACATCCCAGGAGTGCCAGCACTCCACTCCCTCGGCAGTTGGTAGGGGTAGGCTTCCTCCTACGTGGAAGGACTGGAAATGCCTGTGGGGAGTTTTCAGCCCAGTGCTGCTGGTGTTTCATGTACGCATTGTATAAAGAAAATCAGTGCCCTTATTTTTATTGCATGCTGCTCTAATTATGCTGGAAGTCACAACTGGCCATTGTCTTCCATTTGCTAGTGATGTGATTTAAAATACCTTGACCACTGTTTACATCCGGGCTTTGAGTGTTAATTGTGATGTGCAGAGATCATTATTGTCCCCTGAGAAGAGGAAATGAGCCGATGCAGGCTCTTCTTTTCATTCCAGATGTTCAAACCATCACAGAAGAGCTTGTGCTCAGCCTGACACCACAGTGTAGCACCTCTGACTGCTCTCCCTCTTCTCTGCCAGGAGGGATCTTTCTAACTGGACAAAACATCTTTGCAGTCCATATTAAATTATTTTTTCAGTTTTTGTTGCAAATAGCAACAATTTTTGGTCATGGCACAAACTGTACCTAGCAAGCTTATTACAGAAATGATGAAGAAATGCAAACCTCTGATAGGAGTCTACAGTGTTAGGCTTGCAGTTTTGCTTTCGCATTACTATACATGTTCCACAAATTGCATCAAGTTGGAAAGGTCATCTTGTCCAACCCCTCTGCAGTCAGCAGGGACACCTCCAACTAGATCAGGCTGCCCAGGCCCACATCAAGTCTGATCTTGAACGTCTCCAGGGATGGAGCCTCAACCACATCCCTGGGCAACCTGTTGTAGGAGTTTACCACTCTTGTTGTAAAGAACTTCATCCTTATATCCAACCTAAATCTATCCTGTTCCAGTTTCAATCCATTCCCTCTTGTCCTATCACTACAAGCCCTTCTAAACAGTCCCTCTCCAGCATTCTTGTAGTTCCCCTTTGGATACTGGAAGGCTGCTCTGAAGCCCACCTGGAGCCTTCTGCAGGCTGAACAGCACCAACTATCTCAGCCTGTCCCTTAGGAGAGGTTCTGCAGCCCTCTGATCATCTTCGTGGCCTCCTCTGGACCCTCTCTATATCAGGTCCATGCTCTTCTTGTGTTGGGGGCCCCATAGCTGGATACAGTATCCTGGGTGAGGGTATCAGTAGGATACTGTTATCAGTAGGATAGCTGCTTTTATTTTGCCATATGCAGTTCAGTTGCAGCCCAGCAAGATGTTGTATTTCTGGCCAGACTTCATTACAACTGTGTTCATTTTAGATGAATCTGTCATTTAGAAGGTACCTCCTGTTGTAAGAATTGAGCCAAGTCTTTAGCATGGTTGTGCTGATGTCAGTCAGGAATATTCTGCCAGGCTGATGTACGTGGTCTCTCTTTTGTTGTCTTGAATGAGGACTGTGGGAGAGATGAATTGAATAAAGGCCCAGATGGTATTCCACTGAAATTGGAAGCCACCAGTTTATAGTACTGGTTGTGCGTTTTTGGTGTTATTACCTTTTGATTACTTTTTAAGACTGGAAACTGTATTGTTTCATTTAAAAGAGTCATAGGCCTTTCCTAAATGTTATTTCTAGAAGGAAAATTAGAATATCAATACTACTGATACAGGAAGGGGGAAAAATTAATCCTGCATCTTGAGGTGTTAAAGCATCCCTAGGAAAACACAGCCTTAGGATGCCATTTCTCAAGCTTTTCTAATGCTACTGATCATTTATATGGGTTTGAATGTAGACTAAATAAATGCTAAAGAAATGTAACATCTTAAGAGCATTAAGGAAGCTCCAAAAAGTGTCTCTTTTTTTGTCTTTTTTTTTTCTTTAAGTATACAGAGAACAATTCAAATGTCCAGGTGCGTAGGCACTTTGCTTTCAATTAGGGATATTTATCTGCAGCCTCTGCATGACTCTTTATCATAAGAGATAAAATTCTATAGTGGAATAAATGCAAATGTATTATATTTGTTTCCTCTGGTAGGGTTTAAATGTGATCTTAAGTGTTTTATTTGCAAAACTTCATAAATGACATTTATAAACATAAAGCCAGCAAAGCATTTCTGTGTTGTTTTTAGTAACAACTAGTGGTAGGCATTTGGAGTGGCAGACACCTCCCATGGCAGGAGTTTGAAACTAGATGATCTTCAAGGTCTCTTCCAACCCAAACCATTCTATGATTCTGTGATGAGTAAGTACATCAACATGGTTTTAAGCACACTCTTGCTTACTTTCTTGCAGGTTCATAGAATCACAGAATGCCTTAGGTTGGAAGGCACCTCAGAGATGATCTACTGCAACCTCCCTGCTTAAGGCCTCATCCAACCTGGCTTTGAACACCTCCAGGCAGGGGGCATCCACAGCCTCTTTGGATAAGTTATTCCAGAGTCACACCTGCAGTTAGGTTACCTGTAGTTAGGTTGTATTCATGTAATACCATAAGATATTTACACACTTGTCTGTGGCAGAGATTTCTGTAATTTTTTTTTTTTTTATGGTAGCTAAGAATTTTTCTCAGCGCAGACTTGAAAACAGAATTATCAGATTTTGAAGTGGGGCAACTGGAGAAGCAATAATGCTGCCTGGGGAGGTGGTTGGGGCCCCATCCTTGGAAATATTCAAGGTGAGTCTCGACAGGGCTCTGGGCAGCCTGATCTAGTTGAGGATGCCCCTGCTTACTGCAGAGGGGGTTGGGCTGGATGACTTTTGGAGGTCCCTTCCAACCCAGACCATTCTGTGATTCTATAATTCTGTGATCATCATCTGATTCCTCTTGTATTATTACTGGGAATTTATTTGTATGCTTTTTCTGGTTTAATAATGAAGAGAATTGTGTTTGCTTGCTATTTTTTTAAATGTTTTTTTTTTTTTTTTCTGTTTAAATAATGAAGACAGCAATGTTTGCTCAGTAATTTGTTTTCAGTTAGGGTTCCTAGTAACATTATTCATCTAAGCTTGCATTTCTTCTCACAGGCAAGTTTCTGAAGCCCTTCTCTGCTGTCTTCCAGGCAGCACTGAGCTGGTACTCAGCACAGACGTGTGTGAAGAATAGAGAGGGTTCAAAGACCAGCTATTAATCTGCCTAATGAATAAAATCCTTTGTAAGCACCATAACATTTTGAAAGGGAGCGAGTTCCTGCATACTCAACAGATCTGATTACCATGTGACAGCTACAGTAGACTATTGTAGAAGCTGAAAAGGCCTTCAGAGACATTGAAGCATTTAATAATGGACTGGAAGTCGGCTTTAGTGTATTGGTAAGATTCAATTCAAGGTCAGGTTTTAATGGCACCTCTTCCATCTGCATATGTCCAGCTCTTGTCGTGTCTTATGGTGCTAGCTTTAATGAGTATTGATTGCATTTGATTTGACTTTTTGTCCCAGCCATCCCTTTTTGTTAGAACAAGTCTTAAGTATCATAGAATCATAGAGTGGTTTGGGTTGGAAGGGACCTTAAAGATCATCCAGTTCCAACCCCCCTGTCATGGCTGGGGACATCTTCCACTAGACCATGTGGCTCAGGGCCTCATCTTGACCCCCTCCAGGGAGAGGGCATCCACAGCCTCCCTGGGAAGCCTGTTCCACTTCTGCTCTTTGTTTTCTTTAAGTAGCCTCTGATGCCTGTGGGAACATTAGGATTGTATCTGCTTATGGAAGTGAGCAGGGTTGGCCTATAGCTATGAGCCCTGGCAGGCAGTCATCTGTAGTGTGAAATTGCTAGGGTTAGTTCTGGACTACTGTAGATACAGCCTGAGATTTCAGCCCTTGTGTGAGTACCAGCTCTAGAATGAAAGTGTCAATGAACACTGGCATGTCACTGAGTTGTTTTGGTTTTGGTTGGAAAAGGCGTTTAAGGTCATTGAGTCCAACCATTCTCTAACTGTACCAAGGCTGGTGCTAAACCATGCCCCTCAGCACCACATCTCTGCTTCTTTGAAACACCTCCAGGGACCCAACCACCCCTCTGAGGAGCCTGTTATAGGGTTTTAAAACCCTTTCAGTGAAGAATTTCTTCTAATCTCCAATTTAAACCTCTCCTGGTACAACTTGAGTCCATTTCCTCTCATCCTAAATTGTGATGACATTTGACAAGGCACAGTGTTTCCATGATCATGATAATGGAAAATGCAGAGTAGGAGGCTGCAGAAGGGTAAGAAAAAATGCTGCTATAACCCACAACCTCACATATCCCTGCTCTTCCAAACAGCCAGGGGTAAGGGAATAACCCACACTGGGTATTAAGAGTCATGAATTCTCATCTGCTGTGCTCCCTCCATGTAAAGACAAAAGACAAACTTTGTTCCATTTGTTGGCAAAACTTGATCTACAGCTTGGGTAACTTCTGGCTTTAAGTTGTCAGCACGAACTTGTGCTAATTAGTCATGAGCAGTGTAACACTGCCGTGTGTCTCGGGAAGGAAGGCAAAGCAGACAATGTCTTTAGTAGCTTAACTATCACTGAGCTTTCAATCTTCATATTTTTGCAATCTAGTCATCAGTTAATGGTTAGAGGAGCACCTCCCAAAGAGATTATCCACTTCTTTCTGTTTTTATCTGGATTACAGATCATTAGCAATCTTCAGATTCCTGTGTGTAAGGAAGTGCAATGAGAACTGCCTCCAGACAGGATATTTAATACTGCGCCTGTGGGAAGAGCTAAGTTGCTAAGCCACTTAGGTGCTCAACAGGTCAGGGGAGACTAGGTTAAGCCTTTCCTGATATATCATAGGCTTTCACTCAGCACATGGGCTTCACTTCAGCATAAGGACAGGCTGCTGTTTAGTGGGAGTCTGATTAGATCACAGGAATTTACAGGATGCAAACACCTTTTTTCCCCCCAGTGCTAATCTAGTCAGTTTTCTGATTTGGACAGTTGGATGTTCATTGCCTGAATCATGGACTGGCTTGAGTTGGAAGGGTGCTTAAAGGTAATCAGTTCCAAGCCCCTGCCATGGTCAGGGACATCTTCCACTAACCCATCTTGCTCAAAGTCCTACCCATTGATCAATTGTCTGAGGGCTTTGCTGTCCCTCATTTAAATTTCCCATGGCTGATGTAATCCTTTTGAGCAGGCAGGCGAGAAGACAAAAGTCTCTCCCACGCTTTTTCATAGCCCCCTTCAGGTACTGGGAGGCTGCTCTAATCTTTCCCTGGAGCTTTTTCTTCTCCAGGTTGAACAGCACCAGGATATCCTTTTATCCAGCACCAGGCTCAGAGCAGGTAGAGGCAGAACAGTTAGGTCAGGGCTCTGCCCCTTCCAATTGGGCATCTCCCTAAATCCAGGAGGACTCTACAGTCTTTCTGGACACCCTGTTCCCACATTTGAGCATCCTCATGGGCAGAAATCTTTCCTTATGTCTTAAGAGGAAAATTCCCACATGCAGGCTTGTGCCTATGGCCTCTCATCCTTCTGTTTGGGAGATCCAATCCCTCTTTAATCCCTCCCGTAAAGCAGCTGAAGATGGTGGTGAGGGCTGCCCTTGCCTGCTGTCGACCATCACATAGTTCAGCTGTAATCCTACATGTGGGAGGGATGGGATGCTGGGTGACACTAGCCAAGGCTCTTTCAGCATGGCTGGGAGTGCACCTTGCTGGATGGGGAAGATCAATGCCTTTTTATCTTGGAGTCTCCATGGACATTGATGGAACAGGGTGTCTAAAGAGGATGTGGAGCCTCTGTCTCTGGAGGCATTCCAAACCCACCTAGGTGTGTTCCTGTAGCATTTGCTCTGGGTGACCCTGATCTAGCAGGGGATTGGACTAGATGCCAGTCACGGAATCAGAATGACTTAGGTTCATAGATCCCTTCCAACCCCTGTTAGTCTGTGATTCTGGGAAACTCTTCAAATGATCCCTTTCTTAGTTAAAGACCCCAAACTGCAATAACTCAGGAAATCCACTGAGGAGTAGAATGTTTCAATGTTTTGTCCAAATTTTCCTTCACTTTGGAAATTAGTTGTTTTCTATGTGGCAGATTTCAAGCAGTGAATTATTTGAGTGGTAAATACCAATGTGCAAATGTTTCACATATACACACAATACACAAATATGTAAAAT
The DNA here is from genome assembly GCF_026170545.1 of Melanerpes formicivorus. Taxonomy (NCBI): domain Eukaryota; kingdom Metazoa; phylum Chordata; class Aves; order Piciformes; family Picidae; genus Melanerpes; species Melanerpes formicivorus. Next base: position 7,027,087 of record NW_027142387.1, read on the forward strand.
GTAAAAGCAGAAAAAGTAAACATTGTTATAAAATACTGAACTCTTCTGGAGATGAGTATTTACCTTGGTTCAGCATGCACATCATTTGTTGAGGAGGAAGGTGATACGTTGACCCGTCTGGTGGACATGGGGAGGCCTGTGGATGTGGTCTACCTGGACTTCAGCAAGGCCTTTGACACCGTCCCCCACAGCAAACTGCTGGCTAAGCTGTCAGCTCGTGGCTTGGACCACAACACTCTGTGCTGGGTTAGGAACTGGCTGGAGGGCCGAGCCCAGAGAGTGGTGGTGAATGGTGCCACATCCTCTTTAACATCTTCATTGATGATCTGGATGAGGGGGTTGCGTCAGTCATCAGCAAGTTTGCAGATGACACAAAGTTAGGGGCAGATGTTAGTCAGTTAGAGGGTGGAAAGGGCTCTGCAGAGGGACCTCGACCCATGGGACAGATGGGCAGAGTCCAATGGGATGGCATTCAACAAGTCCAAGTGCCGAGTGCTGCACTTTGGCTACAGCAACTCCATGCAGAGCTACAGGCTGGGGTCAGAGTGGCTGGAGAGCTCCCAAACAGAGAGGGACCTGGGGGTGCTGATTGACAGCCGCCTGAATATGAGCCAGCAGTGTGCCCAGGTGGCCAAGAGGGCCAATGGCATCCTGGCCTGCATCAGAAATAGTGTGGCCAGCAGGAACAGGGAAGTCACTCTGTCCCTGTACTCTGCATTGGTTAGGCCACACCTTGAGTACTGTGTCCAGTTCTGGGCCCCTCAGTTTAAGAAGGACATTGAGACACTTGAATGTGTCCAGAGAAAGGTAGCAAGGCTGGGGAGAGGCCTTGAGCACAAGCCCTATGAGGAGAGGCTGAGGGAGCTGGGATTGTCTAGCGTGGAGAAGAGGAGGCTCAGGGGTGACCTCATTGCCCTCTACAACTACCTCAAAGGTGGTTGTAGCCAGGAAGGGGTTGGTCTCTTCTCCCAGGCAACCAGCACCAAAACAAGGGGACACAGTCTCAAGCTGCGCCAGGGGAGGTTTAGACTTGAGGTGAGGAGAAAGTTCTTCATTGAGAGAGTCATTTGTCATTGGAATGTGCTGCCCAGGGAGGTGGTGGAGTCACCATCCCTGCAGGTGTTCAAGAGGAGATTGGACGTGGCACTTGGTGCCATGGTCTAGTCATGAGGTCTGTGGTTACAGGTTGGACTCGATGATCTTTGAGGTCTCTTCCAACCTTAGTGATACTGTGATTTTTAAATTTCAGCATCTTCCACCTCAGAAATGTACTCCATGATGAGTTGTAGTGTAAGTGAACTACCTGCTGAACATCAAATCACAGCCAAAAGTTGTGTAGTGCCATGAAACAGTGACACAGTTGGCCACAGGATCCTCCTTGGTGACTGAGGGGGGCAGGCATTTTTAACATAGCAAATAAATCAATCAGTGCATTAGGAAATAATGGGATTAGCTGATGTCTGATGCTTTAGGAAAGGACACAGACAGTGTAACTTTAACTTAATTCTACAGCCCTCTTCAATAAAAATGCGCCAGGGGAGGTTTACCCAGTGTTTTACTTCAGAGAGGCATGTTGGGGGATGGATACTAGAGCTCTAAATTATGTTTTCAGATGAAGGCTAAATAAATCTCTGCACAACAGGAAATGTTGGAGTTAGTTTTTCTCTAATGTAGAAAGGTGTAATTATGTCTTGAAAAAAAAAATTCCCCTGATAAAGTGGAGTGGTGTGATAGCTGCAGTGCTGAGTCCAGTTCTGGTGCCCACAGCATAAGAAGGACCTGCTGAAGTGGGTCCAGAGGAGGGCCAGAAGATGATCAGAGGGCTGGAGCATCGACCCTATGGGGACAGGTTGAGAGAGTTGGGGTTGTTCAGTCTGGAGAAGAGACCTTAGAACCGCCTTCCAGTACCTGAAGGGGGACTACAGGAAGGCTGGGGTGAGACTTTTTGCAAGGGCTTGTAGTGACAGGGTGAGAGGGAATGGATTGAAGCTTGAGGAGGGGAGATTGAGACGGAAGATTAGGAAGAAATTCTTTACAGTGAGGGTGGTGAGACACCGGAACAGATTTCCCAGGGAGGTCATGGATATCCCCTCCCTTGGATGTGTTCAAGGCCAGATGGGATGAGGCTTTGAGCAACCTGCTCTAGTGGAAGGTACCTGTGCTCACGGCAGGGGGGTTGGAAGTAGGTGACATTTAAGATTCCTTCCAACCCAAAGCATTCTAAGGATGCTTGTGGTGCTGAGGGACTTGGTTTAGTCCCAGCCTTGGTAGAGTTAGAGAATGCTTGGACTAGATGATGTTAAAAGTCTTTTCCAACCAAGATGATTCTGTGATTCCATGATTTTCGTTGTTCTTGAGAGTCAGAGTTGTTCATATTTTTAGTCATTTGGTTTCAAAGTCTATATTACAGCTTTAGCCACAGAGGTTTTTTTACAGCTGTGTGCAATATTGCCACACACCAGAGTAAATAGAAGCAAAACAAGAAAGTGGAGGAATATGTGATTAAAATATAAATCTGATTCCCAGGGTGCTGTATGCAGATATTTAATTAAGAGATTGTATAACTGAAGAACAGAAACAGTATCTGTTCCAAAGTGCATGAAACCAGTATTAACTTGTACTTCGTACATGTTTAAGAGAGAAGGGTTTTAAAAAGAAAGAAAAGGCATGGAGGTGTTTTTGTGTTGACTCTAGGTGAGGAGATGGCCATGGCGTTACAGGTCAGTGGTTGGACTCTATGTTCTTGGAGATATTTTCCAATCAGAACAATTCTGTGATTCTATTTTCCCAGCTCCTTCTGTCTATCAGGTTTTTTTTTATCTTCCCTGAGCATCAGTTACCTCTTACCTTTTCTTTCCCTTTCATAGATTACCAGTTGGGAAGTTTATAAGCAACCAAAGCCTGATAATACTCCATGGAAACCATTCCCTAAAAGGATTCATAGCTTTGGTTTAGCTTGGAAGGACATTAAAGATAATCCAGTTCCAACCTCCTGCCATGGGCAGGGACACCTCCCACCAGCCCACTTGCTCAAGGCCTCATCCAACCCAGCCTTGAACACCTCCAGGGAGGGGACATCCCTGACCTCCATGGACAACCTGTTCCAGTGTCTCACCACCCTCACTGTAAAGAATTTCTTCCTAGTCTCCAGTCTAAATTTGCCCTCCTGCAGCTTCAGTCCATTCCCTCCACCCTATCACTACAAGCCCTTGTAAAACATGACGTGTAAAGATGTCCAGCACTGCCTTACCTGGAGAACTTTGGGGTAACTTTGATATGTTAAAAGTTGATGAGGCTTTGGAAAAGCCTCAGAGTTTTCCAGTTCAGCATATACCCATGATTCCTGAGCAGGAACAATTTTTTATGTCAGGATAATAGGCACTCTCAGCCCCTGGGTACTGGCCTGATATTGATTGTGTGGAAATGAATTGGGGATGTCTCTGTGACTGGTTTGGAAAGCAGATCTGAGTGCCTTTCAACTTGGCATGATGTTAATGGGGACTGAGCTTGTTTCAGTGTGCTTGCATTAGCAGAAGGGTACAAGAGTAGTTTAGATAAGGAAAAAAGGGATGGTCTGAATCAGTCCTTACACTCTCATTACTATATTGGGACCAATTTCTTTATTTTACTGAGTTATTTAGAGACCTAAGGACTGTAAATAGCAACAATTCAGCAATACTCAGTCAAACACCTGATTCTCATTTAAGTTTCATATGGGCCTGGGATTGTCCTGATGGAAAATCCATATGGAGTGAAGAGGAATTTTTTTTTAATCAGTTGTGTGGTAGTGTCACATTTCTCCAGTCTGTTGCATCTTTTCCATTCACTTTGTTTCACAGAATCATGGAATGGTTTGGGTTAGAACCTCCAAAGGTCATCTAGTCCAACCCCCCTGCAAACGAGATAAATTGAGAGGAAATGGTCTTATGTTACCTCAGGGGAAGTTTAGACTGGATATGAGGAAACATTTCTTTACTGAAAGAGTGGTGAGGCATTAGAGCATGCTGCTCAGGGAGATGGTGGGGTCACCATCCCTGAAGGTGTTCAAGAAGTGTGTAGATGTGGTGCTTCAGGATGTAGTTCACTGGTTATGGCAGTTGGGTTACGGTTGGATTTGATGGTTTTAAGGGTCTTGCCCAGCCTTAGTGATTCTGTGATTTGATGATTTTTGTGTGAGTTTGTGTATAATTCAAGCAGTTTACACCCAAACATAGTAGATCATTGTCTCGAACCCAAGTATTTCAGTGTCTTCTGCTAGCCTACAAACTCCCTTCTTTCCATAACCTCTTTTTCTCCAATTGTCTTTCTGTTGAGTGAACTCTTTAGACAGTCATAGTTCACGCCTGCAGCAGGGCTGTCTGGCACTTCTGATTTTGTTTTGATCAAAGGTGAACTTACATCAACTATATTCTTTAAACTGTGCTGCATCCTTTCGAGGAGTTCTGATATCCTTTTACCTATTTCTGTCCTTTCAGCACCCTGGTCTAGTAGGAGGTGTCCTTGCTGCTGGCAGGGTCATTGGAACTAGATGGTGGATTTTGAGTATTGGCTGGTGTAATTAGTTTAATATTAAAAAAAAAATAATGTTTATAGATATTGCCTTCCTAAAACTCCCTACTCTCATTTGAGCTGTACTGTTTAGACCTAGAATGCAAAGCCCCATTGATAACTTTGCATTTTTGCACCAAGATATTTCTCTCTCTTTCACTCATTTTGATCTTAAATAATGCTCAACATTTCCATTTGCCAGACTAAAGTTAACTATACTTAGATACATTTCTCCTACTCTATTTCAGTTAGAAATACTTCTAAATCTCACCAAAAAGCCCCACTGGTGTTCCTTTGAAGTTGTGGTTTTGGCTTTTGTGCTGCAAATTGAGCTGCTTTATCACCTCTGGCCAAAAATGACTTCTACAGCTGCTGTCTTTACTTTCCTCTGGTACTGAGCAGTCATGCAAACTGTGCCCTCTGCAAACTCTCTGCCTTCAGTCTGGCTCATAGCTGATAACCCAAATACTTGCTGGACATAGGGGACACCTGAGAGCAGCCCTCCAGTAGCTGAAGGAGGCCTACGAGAAAGCTGGGGAGGGACTTTTTACGAGGGCTTGTTGTGATAGGGTGAGAGGGAATGGATTGAATTTTGAGGAGGAGAGATTTAGGTTTGAGATTTTGAAGAAATTCTTTTCAGTGAGGGTGATGAGACACTGGAACAGGTTGCCCAGGGAGGTTGTGGATTCCTCCTGCCCGGAGGTATTCAAGGCCATCCTGTCCCCATCTGCCACTGAATCCAGCCTGAACTTTGGGGGAGTTGGGTATTGATTTTCTATGTATTTCATGATTTTATTTTAATATTATTATCTTATACTGCTTTGTTAAAGCTGTTTAGGTGGTGTTTTTCTTCAGCCTGTAAGTCCTTCTCTTTTATTCCCTTTTCCTCTCCCTTCCAGGGGAGTTGGAAGTAGCTTCCATGAGGGAAGATTAACCTGGGTTCAATTATCTTGCAAGTGCACTGAAGGATTTTCATGAAGGGGATTGTACTGTTCTGGCAGTATCTTGCTGACTAATTTCTGCTTCCCTACCAAAGTCCCTAGTTTATCAAGCAGTTTTTGAAAGGCCAAGTGACAGCCTTTAAGTTGTTCTTACTATGCACTGAAATTAATTTTATCCTGATCAGCCTGGAGAAAAGAAGGCTCCAGAGGAACCTAAGAGCAGCCTTCCAGTGCTTGAAGTGGGCTACAAGAAGGCTGCAGAGAGACTGTTTGCAAAGGCCTGCAGTGACAGGATGAGGGACAATGGTTGAAATAAGAGCAGAGCAGATTTAGATTGGATGTTAGGAACAACTTCTGCACCATGAGGGTGATGGAACAGTGCAACAGGTTGCCCAAGGAGGTACTTGAAGCCCCATCCCTGGAGATATTCAAGGTCAGGCTTGATGGAGCTCTGAGCAAGCTGGAGGATGCCCCTGCTGACTGCAGCGGAGCTGGACTAGATGAACTTTGCAGATCCCTTCCAACTCAAGCCTTTCTATGAAATAAGACAATTAGATTTTGGTAGAAAAAAGGGAAAAAATCTGAGTATGAAGAACAAATCTTGTATCCAGAAGGCTTTTTATAGAAAAATGATGGAGTCCATTTTGTGCATCTGGTTTTCAAGCACCTATTCTGGAAAAAGCTCAGCAAAATCTGCTGGGCTAATGAAATACAAGTTCTTTCCTAAACAGAGGCATGATTGCTTTTCCACAAATCTGCCTCTTATTAGCTGCAAGTCATAACATTATGATACAACAGTTATAGCTTGCATTTTTCATTGTGCCTTTGTTACTGAGTTACATTATGACATTTGTCAGAAATAAATACAATTAAACTTGGGGCATGGAAGACAGTATATATTCACTATTTGGAATGTTGAATGGAAAGCAGATTATGGCAGTTGCCCCTTTGGCAAGACAGACAGGCTTTTAACATAAAGGCAAGTAAAGTAAGATTAGTTTAATACTGCTTTTATGAGGCCTTTTAAACTTGAGTTGAAGCAGCATCTCATAGCTTTCAGGATAAGTAGGCAAAACCAGGCATGGTATATTCAAGTTACCTTTAATGTGAAGTGCTGTCAGACAGTTTTTAGCTAACTGTCATCATAGTATCATAGTATCAGTCAGGGTTGGAAGGGACTACAAGGATCATCTAGTTCCAACCCCCCTACCATGGGCAGGGACACCCCACACTAGATCAGGCTGGACAGAGCCTCATCCAGCCTGGGCTTAAACACCTCCAGGGACGGGGCCTCGACCACCTCCCTGGACAACCCATTCCAGGGTCTCACCACTCTCATGGTGAAGAACTTCCTCCTCACATCCAGCCTGAATCTCCCCGCCTCCAGCTTCATTCCATTCCCCCTAGTCCTGTCACTACCTGATATCCTGAGGAGTCCTTCCCCAGCCTTCCTGTAGGCCCCCTTCAGATACTGGAAGGCCACAATTAGGTCACCTCGGAGCCTTCTCTTCTGCAGACTGAACAGCCCCAACTCCTTCAGTCTGTCCTCATAGGAGAGGTGCTCCAGCCCCCTGATCATCCTCGTGGCCCTTCTCTGGACACGTTCCAGCACCTCCACATCCCTCTTGGAATAGGGGCTCCAGAACTGGACACAGTACTCCAGGTGGGGTCTCACCAGAGCTGAGTAGAGGGGGAGAATCACCTCCCTTGACCTGCTGGCCACACTTCCCTTGATGCAGCCCAGGATCTGATTGGCTTTGCGGGCTGCAAGTGCACACTGAGAGCTCATGTTGAGCTTCTTGTCCACCAGCACCCCCAAGTCTCTCTCCTCAGGGCTGCTTTCCAGCCAGTCACTGCCCAGCCTGGATTTGTGCCTGGGATTGCCTTGACCCAGATACAGGACCCTGCACTTGGTCTTGTTGAACCTCCTGAGGTTGGCTTGTGCCCACCTCTCCAGCCTGTCAAGGTCCCTCTGGATGGCCTTCCTTCCCTCCAGCGTGTCTGCTGCACCACACAGCTTGGTGTCATCAGCAAACTTGCTGAGGGTGCACTCAATGCCACTGTCCATGGCACCCACAAAGATGTTGAACAAGACAGGTCCCAGGACTGATCCCTGAGGGACTCTGCTTGTCAGTGGCCTCCACTGGGACATGGACCCATTGACAGTCACCCTTTGGGTGCGGCCATCAAGCCAGTTCCTTATCCATCTAGTGGTCCACCCATCAAACCCATGTGTCACCAGTTTGGAGACCAGGATGTGGTGCGGGACAGTGTTGAAGGCTATCACATGATTATCAGTTCTGCCCATCATTTTCTGTGTCAGCTATCCTCTTGATGTTGTCTGTGGTATCGAAGGCATTTTGTGTGGTACCAAAAGCATGCAGCCATTTGGGTTTAAATGTCATATTCATAGATGCATAGAATGGTTTGAGTTAGAAGGGACCTTAAAGATCATCTCCCCACATCATGGGCAGGGACACCTTCCACGAGAACAGTTTGCTCAACGCCTCATCCAGCCTGGCCTTGAATACCTCCAGGGAAGGGGAATCCATGACCTCCATGGACAACCTCTTTCACTGTCTCACCACCCTCATTGTGAAGAATTTCTTCCTAATCTCCAGTCTAAATCTGCCCTCTTCCAGCTTCAATCCATTTCCTCTCATCCTATCAAATCCATGTAAAATGTCCTTCCCAGCCTTCTTGAAGGCCACTTTCAGGTACTGGAAGGTTGCTCTAAGGTCTCCCCAGAGCCTTCTCTTCTCCAGGCTAAACAGCCCCAATGTGGTTTAGCACCAGACTGGGTAGAGTTACAGAGCAGTTGGACTCAATGAGCTTAAAGGTCTTTTCAACACAAACAATTCTATGATTCTACGAATTGAAAGCTAAAACTTGAACTAACTTACAGACAGAACAGTGGTTGTGGTTGTTCAGTTCACCAGATCAATAGAAAAGGTTTTTTAGAGTTGTCATTTCATGCTATTTCATTTGCAAGCAGAAGGTGCTCTTTTGATAGTTACTGTTTTATTTAGAATTGCAGAGTGTTTAATGAATGACAGTATGGTTAAAGTTTTACCAGACTGACTGTTTTATATCCAACCATGTATTTATTTTCCCAAACTACCTGGATCTCAGGCTGCTCCAGGGGAGGTTTAGGCTGGAGGTTAGGAGGAAGTTTTACACAGAGAGAGTGATTGCCCATTGGAATGTGCTGCCGAGGGAGGTGGTGGAGTCACCATCACTGGAGGTGTTCAGGAGGAGACCTGACAGGGTGCTTGGTTACATGGTTTAGTTGGTTGGGTTGTGTTGGATGATAGGTTGATCATGATGATCTTGAAGGTCTCTTCCAACCTGGTCTGATCGGGTCTATCCTATCCTATCCTATCCTATCCTATCCTATCCTATCCTATCCTATCCTATCCTATCCTATCCTATCCTATCCTATCCTATCCTATCCTATCCTATCCTATCCTATCCTATCCTATCCTATAGGATAGTGTTATAGTGTTTTTATCAATTGTTGGGTTTTATTTCAAGGTAAAAAGCAGGCAGGAGTCACACATGCTTTGTACCAGTTGTATGTCATGCAGTTTCCCAGTAAGGTTATCATTATCCCTCTCCCTGGAGGTCTTCAAGGCCAGGTTGGATAAGGCCTTCAGCAACCTGTGCTAGTAGAAGGTGTCCTACCCATGGCAGGGGGTTTGGAACTAGATGATCTGTAAGGTCCCTTCCAACCCATATTATTCTATGATTATCACCTGTGGTTTCCTTGAGCTAGTGCTAACTTTTGTTACTAAAACTAAAGAAGGACTGGCAAAAATTGCTTCAAATTTGTCTCTGTTTGTCCTTATGTTTGATCTCTGGAGAACTGAACTATATTAACACCCCAAAAAAGAAGGCTTTCAGCATTGATGGGTATCCTTGAAGCCATAACTGTAAAATGGTATTTTAGAAAGCATGCTTCTAACAAACTTGAACATGCAGTGAGTTGGAAAGGACCCTCAAAGGTCATCTAGTTCAACCACCCTGCAGCATGGACATCTCCAACTATGTCTGGTTGCTCAGAGCTCCATCAAGTTTCATCCTAAATGCCTCCAGGAACAGGGCCTCCATGTCCCTGGGCAATCTATTCCAGAATTCCACCACTTAAGGATCTTCTACCTTATGTCCAACCTAAATCTCCCCTGCTCCAGTTTCAAACTATTGCCCTTCATCTTACTGCTACAGGCCCTTCTAAACAGTCCCTCCCCAGCCTCCCTGTATGGTCCCCTTCAGGTACTGCAAGGCTGCTCTAAGGTCTCCCTGGAGCCTTCTCTTCCCAGGTTGAAGAACCCCAACTCTCCCAGCCTGTCATCTCTTTTAATTAGAGATTCTTAAACACAGCTGAGGTTAGATGTGTAAATGTATTTTAGGAAAGTTTCCTAAGATCAGTTTGCTGTCTTACTCTGCTTGTTCTTTCACAGCTCTCCCTTTCAGCAACAGTCACAGCCTTGCCAATTTCTTCAGACACTGAACACTGACTGACTTAAAAATATTTGAATGTCAGGCATTTTTAGAAATATTTGGGAATATTCTCTTGATTCATTATATTAGACCGAGGTAAGCATTAAAATCATGGTAAGATGATTGAAGGGCTTTACTCTGTTAGGTTCCCAGCCTGTCATACACACGGATTATGCCCCGTGTAATTTGTTAGCTGGAATATCTCCAGCTTCCACTAAATGGTGCCTGTTTTCCTTTGAAAAGAGATGTGCAGCTGTTTGTAACCAGAATACAGTCACTGCCGCTGACAGCCATACCAGCTGTGTGCTGCACACTTCAGCTCGAGGAGCAAGTGAACAGCGCTCTCCTTCCTAGATGCCCCTGCTCTGGTTACACAACACACAGAGGAGGAGTTCGGTAGTTTTTACAGGCCTTCATCTCAGCACATGGCAGTCAGCACTTTCTTCTACTCCACTTGAGCAAATCTGCACAGAAAGCTAAGCCTCATCTTCTAAAAGTTTCCCTCACAAAGGTGGTCTTGAGCTTCAGTAATCTCCGAAGCAGGTCAAGATGTTGTATCTGGAAGTCAGAAAGATCAGAGGACTGAAGTCAGCAAAAGGTCCAGGAGTTTGTTAACTATGTGTCTGATTCCGTGGCCACCTCTGCTTCTGGTGTGTGGTGAGGACAACAGCAGATTCACACTGAACCCCATATCTGTCTTCGTGTCCACAATGGATGTGTTTGGATATGGTGTCCCACTTGCCACTCTATTCATATGTAGCCTTTCATGCTGGAACTGATAAAGACATGCAGCTCATTGCTCTCTACAACTCCCCGAAAGAAGGTTGGAGTGAGGTGGGGGCTGTTCTCTTCTACCCTAGTATCAGGTAATAGAATTAGAGAAGATGGCCTGAAATTGCACCAGGAGAGAATTAGGTTGGAGATTAGGGAAAATTTATTTGTTACAAGAATGGTCAGAGATTGGAACAGGCTGCCCAGGGAGGTGGAGGAGTAATCATCCCTGAAGGTGTTCAAGAAACGTGGGGACATGGCACTTTGGGACATGGCTTAATGACCATGGTGGTGTCAGGTTGATGCTTGGGCTTGATGGCCTTAGAGGTGTTTTCCAGCTGAAACAATTCTATGATTCAATGCACTGGGAGATGCTTGGTCAAACCCAGGAGAGTAGGGCATGGTGTTCCTGTGGGGGAAAAAATATCCACCAAAACTCTTTTAGGGAAAGAAAGAATAGCATATGCACAAAGGCATCTTCCCCAGTTCCCACAGCAGCCAGGTTGAAACCGTTTTCTTTCTAGGAGGGCGAGCGAACAAAAAGGCTGCATCTTCCCACTCTTCGTTGATTTCTCGCTTGCAGCTTCTCTAAGTAGCATTCCTGCATCTTGATTGACTCACTCAGGACTCTCCTATCAGGTATCAGTGCAGAAGTTTCACATTCACTCTTCAGCATAAGGAGATGGTATTGATGGGGCCAACAAATGTCTTTTGCTTTGCTTTTTTGAAGTGCAGCAGTAACAGCCCTGCAAGCAGCGCTGTTCAGCATTACCTCAGTGTCTTTGGTACCTTATGCCACAGACATGAGAAGTCTGGTGATGGAATAGGGAAGTCATACAAAAAACTGGGATGCCCACAGTCTGGGCTCCATGGAGCTCCATGAACACCACCTCAGAATGGAAAACACTGGGTGCTATGCTTTGCATTTGGTCCTCCAGAATTTCCAGTCCATCACAGAGTGGTGTACAGGAAACATCTATAAAATCTGAATGTGTGCAGTAAATGTGGACACAAAAAGTGGAAATGTGTAAGCAAAACTCCTTGTAGTTTGTGTGGTTTATAGTTTGTTTACAATTTGAAGGGTAGAGAGAAAAAGAATCATAATACAGACCTGTGCAGTAAATTTGGGCACACAAAAGTGGACAATACTCCTATTTTCTGTGCTTCTTAGTCTGTCTGCAGCTTGAAGGGTAGAGTGAAAAACAGTCATGGTACAGACTCCCACCTCTTGCTCTTGGGGGTTAATAAAGTCAATTTTGCTGTTGATTTCAAGTGAGTAATGTCAGGCTTTGTGCCTGATGTCATAGCAAATGTTGAAGTTGAAAAAAGTCCAAAAGCCAGTGTTGAATTGAGTCACTTGAAATGTATTTATCTTGAATCCCCACTTTGTGGCATTATTACTGTAGTCTCATCTCAAGCTAGCATTACTCATTAATGCCAGCTTATCACCCTGATCCTTCTTTCCCTTTGTTCATTCGGATATTCTGCCTGCACACAGCTGTAACCTTCTGTTTCTTGCTCCCTTAATACCATAGATTAAATTGCATTTAAAGCTGCTACATTTGAACCAGTTACGCAGTCAGATTTGCCCTCACTACAAGAAAGGCACTGAGGTGCTGGAGCAGGTCCAGAGAAGGGAAACAAAGCTGGTGAAGGCTCTGGAGAAAAGGGCTGGTGAGGAGCAGCTGAGGGAACTGGGGTTGTTCAGTCTGGAGAAGAGGAGGCTGAGAGGAGACCTCATTGCTCTCTACAACTCCCTGAAAGGAGACTGGAGTAAGGCAGGGGGTCTGTCTCTTTTTCCTAGTGATAGAATAATGCTTGATGAGGGCAGATTTAGAAGGGAGATTAGGAAGAAATTCTTTACAGTGTGGTTGGTGAGACACTGGAACAGGTTGCCCTGGGAGGTTGTGGATGCTCCCTCCCTGGAGGTGTTCAAGGCCAGGCTGGATGAGGCCTTGAACAACCTGGTCTAGTAGAAGGTGTTCCTGCCAATGGCAGGGGTGGGAACTAGATAATCTTGAAGGTCCCTTCCAACCCAAACCATTCTATGCATCTTTGAGGAAATGGCCTCAAATTGCACCCGTGAGGTTTAGATTGGGTATGAGAAGAAAATGCTTGACTGAAATGGTTCCCAAACCATGGAACAGGCTTCCCAGGGAGGGGCTTGAATCCCCATCCCTGGAGGTGTTCCAAAGAGCAGAGATGTGGTGCTGAAGGACATGGTTTAGCCCCAGCCTTGGTAGAGTTACAGAATGGTTGGACTGGTTGATCTTGAACGTTGTTTCCAACAAAGACAATCCTATGATTTTGTGAGCAGGGGACCCCTCTTCCTGGCTTGCGCTGAACTCTCTCTTAGCCCACATACCGTATTAGGAGGCATTAGGGAGCCGAAATTCCTCTGGAAACACAGAGTGTGTGATTCCTGAAGCACTGCTGTGATTAACTGTAATGCAATCCACTGGCTATGAATGCTTAATGGATCAACATTCTTCTGCTTATTCCAGGCACTTTGACATCTTACTAGGACGCAATTCATTGTGCTCCAGAGTGCGAATGTGAAACCATCATTAGGAGAAAGGCAGCCAGCCCAAATGAGTTCTGCCTGCAGGTGCAATTAAAGGATTGGGAGTTCTACAATATGAAGTAATTGAGTAGTGATCTGGCACTGGGAATGCTGCATTGCACTTTCTGTTTGGAAAAAGATGTTTACAAAACACAGCAGCCCTTTTGGTGTATTACAGAAGCTTTCCCCTTAATCCTCTTAGCCCCTGCTTGTTTGTCCATTTCTGTATACAAGCAGTGGCATTAATGGTTGGGCTTTGGTGGGAACGGGTGCAAGGCTCTGACTGAATTAATGCAACACCCCATTAATTGATCTCTTTGATATCAGCTGTGTGGTAATGTTCATGTGAGTGTAGCAATAGGGCTACCAGGGGCTTTGGATCCCCTAGAATCACAAGCATTTTAGTAGAGGTAGAAAAATACCTGCTTGAATTAGAAATTAAATAAACCCGCTTTGTGCCACCTTAAACTGGGGGATTGTGTTTCCCCTGTAGAGAAGGCTGGTTGAAGGGTTTGCTAATACCTAGTGTCATACTTCATCTACGCTTCAACACCTAAGCTGTGTGCTTAAGCAGCGAGTAGTCTGTGTGCTGACACTCTGCAAAGGAAGAGTTTAACACATGTATGAGTTTTTCTGAGCAGAATATAATGGGATTTCCCACGGTCATCTTAAAACATGGGACTGTCTTTATTTAGTAACCCAGTCTCAGTTAAAGAATTCATGAAGAATTTCATGTTAAACATTTAAACCCAAGCATTTCTTGATTTTTATATGAACATACTTATGAGAGGAGATGATGAGATGGCTTTAGAGATTCAGAAAGGCTCCCACTGAAGTCATGGCATGTAAGTTGCATTTGCTTGCTGTGCCATGGTCTGAGGCAAAACCATAAAGTCTGCTGGTTTCTGGTGCTGCAGATCCTTCTCCCTGGCTCAATCATTCTTTGCTGCATCTGCAGCAGCATCAGTAAGGTTGCCAGTTGGTACCGAATGCAGCAAGTGCTAGGAATGAGACATAGTGTGAGAGTGTCATAACAAACCTTTGGGGCAGTTGCATCTTAGCACCTCAAAAAAGGAGAACAGGATTTTGTATTGATGATGTGATGCTGAGAAAATTGGACACCAAATCAGACTGTCTGCACCTAACCCTTCCACCTCTGATGTCTTCTTTGGAGGATAGATGGTGATGTGTACTATTTAGAATGCAATAGGTCTGTAATAGCTCTATTTATGTATACAAAAACATACTACTTTTTGTTCAGTTTATAGCATAGGTCACAATCAAAGGAGAGTTGGATGAATTATTGCTGCATAATGATTTTTTTTTAAATGTCTTTCTAGAATAGCGTTGTTAAAGTTGGGAAAGACCTCTAAGGTCATCAAGTCCAGCTGTCAACCCAATGCCCTCTAAATCTTGTCCTCGACTGCCATGTCCACAGGTTTCTTGAACACCTCCAGGGATGGTGACTCCACCACCTCCCTGGGCAGCCTTTTCCAATGACTGAAGAAATAAATTTTTCATATTATTCAACCTAAACCTCCCCCTGGGGCAACTTGAAGCCTTTTCCTCTTGTCCCATCTTGTAACTGTACAGAGCATACAAAGAACCTGTGTTCACCCTTTCTATTTATCAGCAAATCTTCTAAATTAATGCCCATGATCAATTTCTGTGCCCTTTTCCCCCCTCTAAATTATTTTCCTAACAGTTCTGACATCTGTAAATGAACAGAAGGAATTGCTTCTGAAACTTTGGGTTCATAGATTCATTTTTAGTGAATGTGCAGAGGCTTGTAGTGGTAGAACAAGGGGCGATGGCTTGAAACTGGAGCAGGGCGGATTTAGGTTGGACATAAGGAGAAGGTTCTGCACAGTGAGAGTGCTGAAATACTGGAAATGTGGTTGAGGCCCCATCTCTGGAGACATACAAGATCAGACTTGATGTGACCCTGGGCAGCCTGATCTAGTTGGAGGTGTCTCTGCTGACTGCAGAGGAGGTTGGACAAGATTGCCTTTGAGGGTCCCTTCCTCTCCAATTGAATCTTGAATCTCTCCAGAGGCTTAACTGGTAATAAGAATGTTTGAAGAATAGTCAGTGTTTTGATCCAGGTGTTTGCTTCTGAGAAGCTTCTTGGCATTTTTAGGTTTGTGCCAGTAGATTTAGCTTGGGTGTCAGGAACAAGTTCTTTACCCTGGGGGTGCTGGAACACTGTAACAGGTTGCCCCGGGAGGTAGTTGAGGCCAAATCTTGGAGATACTCAAGTTGAGCCTCGACGGGGCTCTGGGCAACCTGCTCTGTTTGAGGATGCCCCTGCTTACTACAGAGGGGGTTGGGCTAGATGACCTTTGGAGATCACTTCGAACTCAAACCATTCTGTGATTCTATGATTTTCAATCTGTGTTTAGACATCTGTAGGCTGAGGAAGAGTGAGACAGCTGGGAGAAGAAACACTGACATGTTGATTAATGGTGACATTGCTACTGTATGGCAGTCTGTACTAATTGGTACCAGAAGCAGCATTTACTCTTGGCCAGCTCATGTGTCACAATCTTGAAGGCAGGAGAAAAATAGCACCCTCAGTTAGGATGTAAATTGGCAGTGATGCGAGGTTCTGGGAGAAGCACTGCAGCAGATCTGGGAAGAAATGGCTAGGCACTGGAGCTGCAATTCTGCTTCATGCTCTCCATTTCTGTTCAAACTTATTTAGACACCAGAGGTCCAGACTTGAGGCTGTGCTGTGTTATAATTGATTTGTCAAACTCAGCTCACTACAGATGTTCTGCTTTGCATGCTTATTTGCCTCTTCAAAGATACAATGAGTTCTTGAGCATGCCAGTTTGTTACCTTGGCAATAGAGGGGCTTGCCAAAAGAGTGGTAAAATATATTTGCTGTCACATTGGAAACAAATTTTCTCCTTAAATGTTCTTGTTGCTATTTTAATAATGTTTTGTTGTACAACATGGCTATCAACATGCTTTTGGTGCACCTGCTGCTTTGTTCTGCTGGATGGAGACACTCTCAAGGTGTAGATAGATGCTTTTGTGAAGTTCTAGTCACAGTCACAGAATGTCAGAGGTTGGAAGGGACCTCTGGAGATCATCTAGTCCAACCTCTCTGCTAGCGTCACCTCACAGCAGGTTGCCCAGCATTGCAGCATCCAGGTGGGTTTGGAATCTGTCTAGAGACAGAGACCTGTCTGGGCAGACTGCTCCAGGGCTTCCAGTCAGCCAAAGCCATTGAGGTTTAAGGGTCAGTACTGCACCGCTCTGTGCAGCGACACGTTCAATTGCTGCACCTAGACTGCTAACCTGTCTGGGATCTGGGAAAGAAGCCTGGCAGGAGAGAATTTTGAGGAAGCCTGAGGAATCCCATTTATGGGAATGTAGGACACTGGAGCTTGGTTCTTGGCTCTTTTCCCTGCAGATATCAAGCTACTGTCGAAATATACAAGGGGATTTTCCCCAAGTTTTTAGCCTCTGTTTCTAAATTGTGGATTTTTTACCAAAAATAGGCAATAGATGATTTAAACCCATTAAAAAGTATCTTTCTGTGTGTGTCAGTAAGTTCTAGTTAAATGGCAAAGGAATGAATTACATATGAAATGTACCTGTGAACTACTACATACAACTGAAAAATTCTCCCTTGGATTTGTATATGACCAATAAGAGTCAGGGGAGTCACCTCCCTGGTCCTTTATTCATCCATTACACCATTGCTTCCAACCTGCTCCGTTACAAAAATCAGCTCACTGCACAAGAAGATTTAGACCCAGGTCTGCAAAACTCATCAGATAGAATTCAATGAAAATCATTTGCCATGTGCCATTAATGCAAGAGAAAAAGAGGACAGTATTGGGAATTTCCCTTTTGCAATGATGGTCATGGGGGCAGAGTGGCTGGAGAGCAGCCAGGCAGAAAGGGACCTGGGGGTGCTGGTTGATCGTAGGCTGCATATGAGACAGCAGTGTGCCCAGGTGGCCAAGAAGGCCAATGGCTTCCTGGCCTGTATCAGGAACAGTGTGGCCAGCAGGAACAGGGAGGTCACTCTGCCCCTGTACTCAGCACTGGTTAGGCCACACCTCGAGTACTGTGACAAGTTCTGGGCCCCTCAGTTTAGGAAAGATGTTGAGATGCTGGAACATGTCCAGAGAAAGGCAACAGAGCTGGGGAGGGGTTTGGAGCGCAAGCCCTATGAGGAGAGGCTGAGGGAGTTGGGGTTGCTTAGCCTGGAGAAGAGGAGGCTCAGAGGAGACCTTATTGCTGTCTACAATTACCTGAAGGGAGGTTGTAGCCACGTGGGGGTTGGTCTCTTCTCCCTGGCAGCCAGCACTAGAACAAGAGGACACAGTCTCAAGCTGTGCCAGGGGAGGTTTAGGCTGGATGTTAGGAAGAAAGTCTACACAGAGAGAGTGATTGCCCATTGGAATGGGCTGCCTAGGGAGGTGGTGGAGTCACCATCCCTGGGTGTGTTTAGGAAGAGACTTGATGGGGTGCTTGGTGCCATGGTTTAGTTGATTAGATAGTGTTGGATGATAGATTGGACTCGATGATCTCAAAGGTCTCTTCCAACCTGGTTAGTTCTGTTCTGTTCTGTTAGAATTTGTTGGGAATTCCATGTGAGCTGTGTTTTGTTACCAGTCTGGCCAGGGTGACCCTTTCAGGATAATCAAGTCGAATGACTGAGATTCCCTTCCAGCACAACATAAGTCTGATAAATAAAGGGTTGCATGCTCAAAGCATGGGAAATGAGTTGAATAAACAAAAGGCACAGCAATATTCTTCAGCTTTTTTTTGTGTTGAAGTAGTTGATGGGGTGCTTGGTGCCATGGTTTAGTTGATTAGATAGTGTTGGATGATAGATTGGACTCGATGATCTCAAAGGTCTCTTCCAACCTGGTTAGTTCTGTTCTGTTCTGTTAGAATTTGTTGGGAATTCCATGTGAGCTGTGTTTTGTTACCAGTCTGGCCAGGGTGACCCTTTCAGGATAATCAAGTCGAATGACTGAGATTCCCTTCCAGCACAACATAAGTCTGATAAATAAAGGGTTGCATGCTCAAAGCATGGGAAATGAGTTGAATAAACAAAAGGCACAGCAATATTCTTCAGCTTTTTTTTGTGTTGAAGTAGTTTGGTATTTGACAATGAGTGAATTGCTTGGGATTGTAGGGTTGCCTTGGGAAAATAGCCAGAGCTTTTCCAGGATTGCTTCAGGGTCATGTTTGCCTTCAACAGCCTAGAGGCCATAATTTGTTGCCTGTATGGAAAAGATAGACATTATTTCTGTCATCTGTGCTTCTCAGGGCACAATATTCCTGAAGTTTCATATGAATAGGATTACTGCTCCAAGGGGCAAGCTTGCTCTGCAGAGACTCACACCCATGGGAGACTGCTCAGTCTTCACTTTGTGCTTCTTCCTGGTGCACTAGGTCAAGATTGTGAAGAAGGACACAAGATGCAAGACAGTTGGATTGTTCAGTCTGGAGAAAAAAGGGCTCCAGGCAGACCTTAGAGTAGCCTTCCAGTGCCTGAAGTGGGCTGCAGGAAAGCTGGTAAAGAACTTTTTACAAGGGCTTGTAGTGACAGGATGAGGGGGAATGGATTGAAGTTTGAGCAGGGCAGATTTAGACTGGAGATTAGGAAGAAATTCTTTCAAGTGAGGGTGATGAGACACTGGAACAGGTTGCCCAGGGAGGTTGTGGTTTCTTCATATCTGGAAGTGTTCAAGGCTAGAGTGGATGAAGCCAATATGGGCTTGTGGAAGGTGTCCCTGCCCATGGCTGGGGGGTTGGAACTAGATAATCTTCAAAACCCTTTCCAACCCAAACCATTCTATGAATCTATGAATCGATGCTGTGTAATAAAATGTCCTCAGTGTTTATGAGACCAGCATTGCATTTTTATAGCTTCTGAAGTGTATAAATGTTAATTTGCTTCCAAAGGAGCGTATCTTGTTCTCAGATCCCTTAAAAAGTATGAAGAGGTGGTGGACAGGGTTACAGTGCCACTTATTTCCAATGGGTTTTGGACACTAAATGGATGCAGCATGGGAAAGTTCACATCCTGCCACTACAGAGTTTATTTTGGTCAGAGTTACAGCCTACAAGAAATTCCCTCTCAGCAGGAGTTTGCTGTTACTTGGTGTATCTCATTCTTGAGCTGCAGGACACCCTCTCTCTCCCCTTGGTTTTGAGCTGTTGTTGGCAGTGGTGGTGAGGCAGGCTGCATCTCAAATGGTTTGCTTTTCTTAAATGCTTTATTGAAATGAGGTCCCAACGCCTGCGGAGATCTCGTATTCCAAAGTCTCTGGAAGAGGAGTGCTGCTTGGCAATGTCAACAGGAATCTCTAGAGTTGCTATTTTCTGTTACCAGCAAGTTGAACAGTTTGGTTGTGCGTGGCAGCAGTTGCTCCTTGCTCTCTGTATGTATGTCAGAAGAGGTCTCCCTGGGATGGAGAAGTCCAGAACACAGATACTTTTGGTATTTCAGAATCTAAACTCATCTGCACCGTTCCTTTAGCTGGAATTATGGTCTGCTTATGGTCTGCTTGAAACAGAGAAACCTGAGGGAAACCTCCAGGCTTGGGTTTGGTGTTAGACAATCAAATTCTTTCAACATTGCAACTGTCTTAATTCCCATCTGTGTCTCACCCCTGCTATTGCTTCTTGGGAAGATTTGTCTCCCTGGTGCTTCCCTACTGAAGCATGATGCCCACACAGGCTTTAGGGGAGCATGAAGCCAGGAAAGCTGGAGGAAGCCTGTGGTGGCTCCTCCTCGCTGACTCACTCCCTTTGACTCTGATGGAGACCACATCACAGAGAAAAGACTCTTTAAAATAGGTGTCACCTATTTCAGGCATTTTCAGAGCTTCCTCTCCTCCCTGAAGGTAGGCTGTAGAGAGACTTTCAAGCAGGAGACCTTTAAGGCCATGAAGTCCAGTCATTCTCCTGATCTACCAAGTGTGGTGCTAAACCAGTGTATTTTCTTTTGGAACTGGCAAATGTGGATGGTTAAATGAATCAGGTTGGCAAACTCTGTCCTCTAAAATAAGAAAGCATGCTTCTCCTAAAGGAAAATTCCTGAATGTTTAAATAGCCTCTGATTGAAGGCCATGTTCATGTTGGAAGTGTGATAGAAAGTAGCATAAATAATCAGATTAATGCAGTAGATGATAAACTGCAGCTTTAGAGTTGAGATGAACTGGTAAACCTGGGTAGTGTCAAATATACTCATGGCTATGTATACTGCCTTTTCAAACAGTCACCCTGCAGCCTTCTTGTGGCCCCTTCAGGTACTGGCAGGCTGCTATTTGGTCTCCCTGGAGCCTTCTCTTCTCCAGGCTGAACAACCCCAGCTGCCTCAGCCTGTTCTTGTAGCAGAGGTGCTCCAGCCTCCTGATCATTTTTGTGGCCCTCCTCTGGACCTGCTCCATCAGGTCCATGTCCTTCCTGTGTTGAGGGCTCCAGAGCTGGATGCAGTACTCCAGGTGAGGTCTCAGCAGAGCAGAGGGATAGAATCCCCTCTCTTCATCTCTGGCGACTTGGCTTTTGATGAAGCCCAGGCTGCCATTTTCCTTCTGGACTGGAAGTGCCCATTGCTGGCTCATGTCCAGCTCCAGCACCTTAAGTCCTTTTCTGCAGGGCTACTCTCAATCTCATCATCCCCCAGCCTATATTGATATCCAGGATTGCCCTGACCTGGGTGCAGGACCTTAAACTTTGCCTTACTGAACATCATGAGATTCTCCTCAGCCACTAATAAGTGCATTATTAATGAGTTAAGTTCTTTAAATACACATATAGGCCAACTTAGTCATTCAAGCTCCTCTTCTGCCTTTATAATGACAAACAACAAAAATCAATCATTTCTACTCAGTTGACTTTTGCAACTTGACTGAAAAGCACAAATTAAACACCCTATGATTTTCCTAAGTAGAAAGTCTCTTTTGGAGCGGGTAGTTGAGTGATTTTTGGTCTGTTTTCACAGGTTTTCAATACATATTCCAATGAAGACTATGACAGGAGAAACGATGAAGTTGACCCAGTGGCTGCATCAGCTGAGTATGAGCTTGAGAAGCGTGTGGAAAAACTGGAGCTGTTCCCAGTTGAACTAGAAAAAGGTATGGGGTCTGCACAGCTCTCTCCTTCCCTAAGAAAATGGTTTGGTGGCACTCCATTAAGATGTGGTTTTACACAGTGTTTGATGCAATGTGTTCATAGAATGATAGAACTGTTTCAGTTGGAAAAGACCTTTAAAGATAATCAAGTTCAACCATTGTAGAATAGAATAGACCAAGTTAAAACCCCTGATTGTAGTTCTAACCTCCTCATAAGGGTGCAGGTTTTATTTTTGGTGTGCAATTAAAATGGTAGTACAATAGATTGTTTTTTTAAAGGAAGCAAATCAATTGTACTGGCATAGAAAATCAAGAGGCACTAAAGCATAGATGTTTACTTAGCAGGTGACTGTACAAATCAAATGTAAGAAGTTTCTGCTTTCACTTGTCTTTTTCACAGATGAAGATGGACTTGGCATAAGCATTATTGGAATGGGAGTTGGAGCAGATGCAGGCCTGGAAAAACTGGGAATTTTTGTCAAAACAGTAACTGAAGGTGGGGCAGCAGAGAGAGATGGCAGGTAAACTAGACTCAGTATTTGCAGTTTTGCCCAGCAGTAGTTACTATGAAGGAAAATTTTCATCAGAAGGTGTTGTTTGCTTAATCACAGAATTACAGAAAACATCTGGTTGGAAGAGACCTCACAGATCATCCAGTCCAACCCTCCTAATGTGTGTCATGATAGCTCAAAGCTCTGCAATTCAGGAATTTGACTGATAAATTCCACATACCTGATGTGGTCAGGTATGACACCAGTTTGGTGCACAGAGTTTAACCTCTTCAGGGGGAGCAGATTTGCCAAAGGTGTGTGCTGGTTACTACTGAAAATCCAGATGCTTCAGTGTGAGTGAAGCTGGAGATTCCAAACAGAGTATCACTTTTAACAGTAGTTCAGCTTTTAGAGGTTCTTATGGCTTCAAACCAGCTTTAGTACTTCTGAAAAAGAGTTTTGCTCAACATTATATTGGGAAAATGGTGAGTGTATCCTCATGCTTAAACTCTTAGTAAATACACCTCCTTTGAAGTTTCCTGTTACAGGTTTCTGTTTCTTTCTGTGCTCAGCCTTCTGTTCCAGAGTTCGGTTTTCATCGCTACCACACTGAAAGCACATCAATCAGTTGGAATAGGAAAAGGCACTGTAAATCTTGCCCACTAAAGAAATGAATTGCTGTTTGTAGTCTTACAGGATGTTCACATCAAATCTGGTTCTTTCTCGAATTGCTTGCTTGGTATGTGCAGATTAAAGAATTCCTTTTCAACATACAATAAATATTTCCCATTGTATGGGACGGACTGATGTGTACCACACAGTGCCTGCCACGATCAGGCTGATGCTTCTCATTGAGAGTTAGAAAAACTTTATTATGAAACTCTTTCATAATGGAAAGTAATCTTAAACATCTTCCAACCTATATAATTTGCTGGTTTGTCCTAGTTCATACTCTCTGTGGATTTGGATGCAAATAAAATATTCCTCATCTGACACATTAACAATTAAGTCTACCTATATGCATCCTTTCCTTCTATCGCCCTTTAGCAGTTTGTTACAAGAGTTATAAATAGTGCCAAACACAGACACAGGGAGATAGAGTAGTTATCAACTCTAAAAAGTTGTTACTCTCTTCTGAAAACTGTATTGCAGTAACCTGTTCCTTATTGAAGAACACCTGGAAGTTTTCAGGCAGGCTAAATAAAAGGTTGTTCTGCTGCAGAAGACCACACAAATGAAATTAGAAGGCTCTGCATGGCAGGGGGCTGCAAAGTTTAATGACATTGTCTGAAACTACTGAAGGAAACTGTCTTGCAGAGTGGGCTCACAGGTAGCTTTACAGCTCTTTGGCAATGAGATACCAGATTAAAAGCCAAGTACTGATTTCTCACAGGCTTAAAAATGCTGAAGGAAAGTAAAGAAGCTGACACCTCAAGATGTCATGATTTTATCCATTGGTTTAAATTCAAGTGCAGGTTTTTCTGAAAGGTATGCTTGAGCTCAGCCAGAAGGCATTAAGCTCATGACTCAGGCCTTGGGCAACCAAGTCTAGCTGAGAGCTGTCCCTGCCCATGGCAGGGAGGTTGTAGATGGTCTCTTCCAGCCTAAGCCATTCCATGATTCTGAGACTAGCATTCTGTGTGAAATTGTCTGGTTGATAATCAGACACTCAGCATTGCTCTGTGATGATCTGTATTTCCTGTTTCTATCAATATTCACATCTTCAGGCTACAGATATTAATGTTCAACCATAAATCTCTTCCTTTATTTCCCTGTCTGGCATCTGAAAGGAGCTTGTCAGCTGAACAAAATTGCATCTTTCTTTGACCATTCAAATATTTGTGTTGGTTTTCAACTGCCTGTTCAGCCAGCTGAGAAATAGCCCTCTGATTTTCTCTTTGAGAACCTGATTGATCATTCACTTGGGAAAGGGATATGTCATCCTCTCAGTTAGGAGCAGTCAGTTCTGCAATAAAGTGCATCAACTGTAAAGGGTCCTATTAGCTTTGAAAAGCCTAGTTAATCATTAACATTGATAGCAAAACAGTCTCCTCACAGAAAATAAAGCTAGATTTCAGCAGTTGCATCAGATACTCTGAGTAATCTCACAGCAATCTTCAACCAGGCTTTTCTGAAACTACAATTTAAACCATGGCAGTATCTGTAGGATAACTCCCATCTTTCATTGAATGACTCATGTAACGGTGATAGAAAGTACTTGCCTCCCATGGGAACCCAAAATCTGTACAGAGGGGTTTCTCAGTGACTGAGCACCTCTGCTGTGGTGGGTTGAAAATTCCCCCAACATTAGATTGCCAGATCAGCCGAGCTGGAAGCAAATGAAGCTGTATTTACAAGCAAAACTGCAGTCTACAATGCAATGAATATGTACAAGATATACAGTATTTACAATATTTGCAGGTATTTACAATTTACAAACAGCACAAGAACCTCCCGTGGCCAAAACCCGGGGGAGCTTCTATAGCTTCCCACTTCTTGCCC
Source organism: Melanerpes formicivorus (assembly GCF_026170545.1). Classification (NCBI taxonomy): domain Eukaryota; kingdom Metazoa; phylum Chordata; class Aves; order Piciformes; family Picidae; genus Melanerpes; species Melanerpes formicivorus. Next base: position 7,051,514 of record NW_027142387.1, read on the forward strand.
TGCTCCTTACACCCCTGGACACAAAGGGACAAGAGAAAAGAACAGAGAGTTATTTTATTAGAATACACAGCCAAAACAAAGAACACATCCAAGGTCAAACAGAAGCAAGTTAGTCTCTCCCAGAGTGAGGAAGTCAAAAAAAGAAAGTTTACATTTCTAAGTTTTATGTCTGTTATCTGTCCAATGGGTTTGTTGAGAAGTTATCATTATTTTCCTTTTTACACCCAGTATTAATTTATTTACATTCTACCACTTTCTGTTCAAGATCTGTGGAAAACTTTAAAGGTACAGCCTAAAACTACCATACCTGGCTTACTCACAGAATGGTTTGAGTTGTAAAGGACCTTAGAGATCATCTAATCCAACCTCCCCACCGTGGGCAGGGACACCTCTCAACTTGGCTTGGCTGCTCAAGGCTTCATCCAGCCTGGCCTTCAACACCCCAGGCAGGCGGCAGCCACAACCTCCCTGGACAACCTGTTCCAGAGTCTCATCACCCTCGTACTGGAGAACTTCTTCCTAAGATTGGGTCTAAACCTACTCTCCCTCAGCTTAAAACCATTCCTCTCTTATCCTGTTACTAGACAACCTTATGATAAGTCCTTCTCCAGCCTTGCTGTAGGATCCCTTCAGGTATTGGTAGGCAGCTCTGGAGTCTTCTCCAGGCTAAACAACCCTAGCTCCCTTAGCCTATCCTCACAGCAGAGGTGTTCAGCCCTTGGATCATCTTTGTGGCCTCCTCTGGACTCATTCCAACAGCTCTGTGTCCTTCTTATTCTGGGGATACCAGAACTGGAAGCAGTGCTTGAGGTGTGGTCTCAGCAGAGCAGAGTCAAGGGGCAGTATCCCCTCTCTTGTCCTGCTGGCCACACTCCTCTGAATGCAGCCCAGTGCACAGCTGCCATCTGGGCTGCATGAGGGCGCTGCCAACTTGTGGTGAGCTGAGTGGATATGGAAACCAAAAATTTCTCCTGGGTGAATCTGTAGCTGCTGCTCTCAAGTTCTTGTGGTGATGAGTCATTCACAATTGAAACTATTTTGATAAGATAGAGAACAACAGTTTTGAAACATTGCACATCTCTTAACTTGAAAAATACTCTAAACATTGTCTCTGCACACATTCAGTTTATCAGTTCACAGCAGTAATGGCACAAGCGAGTTGCTCAACTTCAGTTGGTTCGCTTCCGTAGTTGCTACTGCATGGAAGTGCTGCTTCACACAGGCAAAGATTTGGGTCGTGAGCGTTAGAAAAGAGCTGTCAGAAGAATTGCCAGTTTTATTAATGATAAAAGGAGTTAAAACAGCTCTAATGCAGGCTTTGCCAACCTGAGCCTAATTTTTCATTCATGTTTGAAATTATGTTTGAGAGCCAGAGGAAGCTTAGAGCTCCTGATGGAGGGAAAGCTGCCCAGAGAGCATGGCTGTGAGAGTATTTTGGTCTAGATGGTGTCTGTGGTGGCTTGTTTTAAAGGTTAGGGGCAGGGTACAGGTACAGAGCTGCAGTGGGAGTGGGGCTGGAGAGGGGATGCTCAAGAAAGAGGAAAACAGCTAGGAGAGTATGTGAGAGTGGTATGGTCTGGGCAGTATAGAAGGTATGCAGCAACAGAGAGGAGACTTCTTTTTTAATTCTATGTAATTCTCTAACTTGAATGGCAATAATTGCAGATTGTTTGGGGTGGGTGTGTTTATGTATGATGAAAATATATGGACATAGAGAATTTTAGTTTTTGAAGTGATAGGACTTGCTGTGTTTCTAGAGGGCATTTTGGTATAACAGTCAGTCCTCCTTCCAAGCATTTGTCATCCAGATGAGTCCATTCTCTTCTCCAGGGATTTTGTAGCAGTGCTTGCTTCAGATAAAAGCAGCATTTTCTTTATTTTGCCTACCTTTTCCTGCATCAAACAGCTTATTAGCTGTAAATATGTGTTTGCTTTCAAAGAGACTCGTCATTAAAGCAGTGCAAACTCTTACTGTGAGCAGTAAGATCACACAGTGGGAACTGATCCTTTTGGAGCAAGTTTGATGAAATACTTTAAGAGAGTATGTCAGAACGAAGTCTGATGCACAAGCTCTTTTCTCCCCAGATGAGCAGGTTGTTTGAGTTAAATAGCACATTTTTATTCCATTAGCTTGAAATACCAGAGCTGTGTCTTATGCTGTTTTTCAAGATTGGCTTAGGAAAGAATGACACAAGAGCTGTTTGAGTATCTCTTTTAATTTAAGTCATATGACAGATTCAAGAGTTTGTGTTGCTGCATTTATAGGCAGGGAAAGCAACTGGCTGATCGATGCTATTAATTGTAATGGGAAGCTGAACGGATGAATGAATTTAATGTAATGAAGCTGGATTGATGAGCTGTCTGCATGCAAGGAATGGTGCATTTTTCATGTTTGCCTCAGTCATTTTATGCCTGAGTGTTTGTTTAAAGTCTTTGCTGAAAATCAAATGGAAAAGATCTCTCTGTGCTGGAAATTGACCAAGAATTCACACAATTATTTCTCTCTGTGTTTTTTTTCCCCCCCAAAGGATCCAAGTGAATGACCAAATTGTGGAAGTTGATGGCATCAGCCTGGTTGGTGTTACCCAAAATTTTGCTGCAACTGTTCTTAGAAACACAAAAGGCAAAGTCAGGTGAGTATTAAAGTGGTTGAATATTTCTTTCTCAGGTGTGTCAGTGAGCTCAGGTGGAATCAGAGAGGTTTGGCCTCTGTGTCCTCTCTGCTTTTATCCCAAGACAGGGATGAGCTGTAGTATTTGAGATTTCTATTTTGGCTTAGATTTTTAAAAGAAGACCACTCACTGTAGAGGCCTGTAGTGATAGCACAAGGGGCAAGATTTAGTTTGGATGTTACTAACAAGTCCTTTACCATGAGGGTGGTGGAACACTGCAACAGATTGCCTGAGCATGTAGTTGAGGCCCTATCAATGGAGATATTCAAGGTGAGGTTTGATAAGTCTCTGAGCAAGCTGTTCTAGTGGAGGATGTCCCTGCTGAGTGCAGGGGTGTTGACTAGATGACCTTTGGAGCTCCCAACTCAAACCTTTCTATGATTTTTATGAATCAAGCTGAAATTGCTCACAGAAGACAGCTTTTCACTGATTTAGACCTCCATGGACCTCAAATTGTTTGTATTAGTTGGAATGATGAAGGTCATGGGTGTTGGTCAGTTGGAAACTATGCTGCCACTGATCTTTCTGCTTCTGTATTGGGGAGACTGGCTACATTACTGACCCAGGGCTGGAGGAGTAAGGTAGTGAGCACTCTGGTGTTCTCAGATACCACCTTAGCACAGAGAAGAGAGTACTTGATGCAGTAGTGTTAACAGCTACTGAATTGGGAGAGTAATATCCCAGCATGAATTCATTGAGCAGCCTGAGTCCCCCCACCTTCTCTGAGTTTTTCTGTGTCCCTATGCTGTGGTTCACTAAAAGGCCATCCCTGTAAAAAACCATAAAATAATTTATAGGCTAGAGAATGTAACATAGACTGCAAGTGAAATTCTGAACTAATGTCAGAGCAATGCTGGAAACTTTATAAATTAATAAGAACAGTGTTTCCCTAGAAATTAACTGGTTTACCATTTAGAAACCTCTGCACTCACATAGTTTGTTGGTTTTTTTTTCTGTTTAATAGCTTATCAAACAGAATATAGTGTACAGTTTATTAATTTTGTTGAAGATTTAATCCCCAAATATCTTTGACATATTGCAAAGCAACAGCCATTCTGTAGTCAACCCTTTCGTTCTCTTTCAAGCCCCCCTCTTAGGGAATACAGCTGAATTCTTTAATTCATGAGTTGAGGGCTGACTTCTTTTGAACCATGACTAAACTAGCGGTGGTAATAATACACAGCCCCCCTCAGATGATGGTGCTAGATGCTGCTGTGCACAGTTCCACTCTAATTACATAGCTGTTCCCACACGACATTAAGGAATAATGTCGGGATGTGTATTCTGCAAAGACTCTTGGGGGTGGTTGATCAAGGTTTTGTTTGAAAGAGGTTATTTAGGAGAAAAGTTATTAGAAGTGGTGGTGTAATTACAGGTGGCTGTATTTTGGTGTAACATTTACAGTTTTAGTTACATCAGTGCTATTTCTGCCAAGGCTCACACATGCTGCGAGGGTTCCTGCTGAGTTCACTATAAAAATGAGAGGAGACTTCATTAGGATTTCTGGAGAATTGGGACCTTCAGTGATAAAATCTTTATGACAAAGAAAAATGTCTTCCTATGTTTCAGGACACCCAAAGAAAAAAAAGAAGCGCATTTTCTGTTTGATGTTTTAGACCACCAAAAAGGAAGCCCAAACCACTCACATAAAACACGTGCATTGCATACATTTGTAACTGGCTCAGTTCATGTAATTACCATTGCCTACATTAGAGAATGCAGTGCTTGCTTCCGTGCTAAAAATCATGGCTTTGGAGGAAGGAAGAATCACAGTATGGTAGGAGTGACCTCTGGAGATCGAGTCCAATCCCACTGCCAAGGCAGGTTCACCCTAGAGAAGGTCACCCAGGAACACATCCAGGTAGGTTTTGAATGTCTCCAGAGATGGAGACTCCACCACATCTCTGGGCAGCCTGCTCCAGTGCTCCACCACCCTCAAAGTAAAGTTCCTCCTCGTGTTTAGATGGAACTTCCTATGTTCAAGTTTGTGCCTGTTACCCCTTGTTCTGTCACTGAGTAGCACTGAGAAAAGCCTGATCCCATCTTCCTGACCCCTACCCCCTAAGTATTGATCAGCATTGATGAAATCCCCCCTCAGTCTGGTCTTTTCTAGGCTAAGAAGCCTAAATTCCCTCAGTCTTTCCTCACAAGAGAGATGTTCCAGTCCCCTAAGATCTTTGTAGCAAGAAACATAAATCAGTTTTCATGTGGAATGCTCACAGAATCTTCTCTCAGGGAGCAAATTACAGCCAGACTGGTTTCAATCTAAACCCTTTTGTCACAAAATAGTGGAATGTACAAAGTGTTTCTTCATTGTTGTCGAGGTCACATTGTCAAGTGTACCCTGTGCACTGGGATCATTGGCTTCTGACAGGTCTCATTTATCAAGGAGACATGTGTGAGCTTCTGCATTTTTCTTTGTAAGTAAGCTTAAAATACTGATCTTTCATGGAGAAATGTCCCAGTGCATTAGTGTCACAACTCGACTGAAAAACCCTCGTAAAATAATGTTAAATGAAAAATGCAAATTAGGATAGGAATTACAATGTAAAGAAATGTTAAATTGTTATTAAATAAAGCAGATCTGTAAGAATTTGTAGACACACTGTGTGGGCAGCAGCATCTTTAGACTAATGGTAATGTCTACTTGGAGGAAAAGAAGGGGTAGAACTTGGTGCAACTTCCCCTGCATTACTTTGGTTTAAAACTTCATGGAAAAGAAATCCCTCAGACTACTCTTCTGCTTTACACAGGCCAGCTGAGAAATGCATGATTTTTATCCTGATCTGTGCCAGCCTGGGAGAGGGACTTGATGAGATGGCTAAGAATTGCATGCCCCAAGCTCCTGCCTGGCTTCTGCTGAGATCCTGTACTGTCGAGTTGTCTGAGGCTCTGCTGGCACTGATGAACTGTATGGGTGTTAGCTAATCAAAATCAGAAATGCTCCCAGAAAGCTGGTTTTTAGAGCTAAAAGATTTCAGGATGCTTGGTGGTTTGACTTCAGAGTAGGTTTAAACATTTACTTGTAAAGGAAGTGAGAGCTGATGACTTGAAAGATGAGAGCACGCAGTGTGGTTTTGTCTTTCTGGCTGTTTTTCTTCTGCTGTGTGACAAGAGAGTCCTGCTTGCTGCTTGTCTTTTGGAGAGATCAAGTGTTTTCTGACAAATCCTTTTTCCCTCTTCAGACCTGTGTTATACCTGGCATGGAGAAATCCCTTGTCTCCACCCTCTTTGGGAGACAGTGCTCACCTCTGCACTTGAACTGCTCCAGAGCCATAGGGATAGCATAAGAGGATCTTCTAGCACAAAATCCCTCACTTGCCCTCAGCCATCAGCTCCTGCCTGTTGGCAAAGCAGGGAGTGGAGCTCCTGACCTTTGAGTGCACTGTTCCCTTGGTAGCTGCCATTAATGAGCTGTGGGAGGCAAGAGCAGTGGAAAAGGTTCTTGATAAATACCTTCTGCCTTTCCTGTGATGGGTGTTCCAGCTGAACTCCGAGTGTGTAGGCAATGCACAATCTCACACCTCATCTAATTCAAGACAAGGCAACTTCACAAGTCCTCCTTTCACAGGAGAAATTCCTGAAGGTGTTCAGACATGGCACTTCAGGACATGGTTTAGTGGGTGTGGTGGTGTTGGGTTGATGGTTGAATTTTATGGTCTTAGAGGTCTCTTCCAACCTTAATGATTCTTAGATGCCTGTGTCATGGTTTTACCCCACCTGGCAGCTCAGCCACACACAGCCCCTCACTTACTCCTCTCAGTGGGATAGGGGAGAGAATTGGAAGAGTAAAAATGAGAAAACCCATGGGTTTGATATAAAGACAGTTTAATAAGTGAAGCAGAAGCTGTGCACAAACAGAGCAAACCAAGGAATTCATTCACCACTACCCATGGGCAGGCAGGTGTTCAGCCACCTCCAGGAAAGCCGGGCTCCGTTCTGTGTTACAGGTTGCATTGGGTTGGAGGGGACATTTAAAGAACATCTAGTCCAACTCCCCTACATCTCCTTATTCCCTCCTCCTCCTTACATGGTAAGCATGGTCCATGACCTCCTTGTGCAACCTGTTCCAGCATCTTACCACCCTCACTGTAAAGAATTTCTTCCTAATCTCCAATTTAAATCTCCCCTCTTCTCTCTCAAAGCCATTGCATTCAACAAGTCCAAGTGCCGAGTGCTGCACTTTGGCTACGGCAATCCCATGCAGAGCTATAGGCTGGGGTCGGAGTGGCTGGAGAGCTCCCAAACAGAGAGGGACCTGGGGGTGCTGATCGACAGCCACCTGAATATGAGCCAGCAGTGTGCCCAGGTGGCCAGGAGGGCCAATAGCATCCTGGCCTGCATTAGGAATAGTGTGGCCAGCAGGAGCAGGGAGGTCATAGTGCCCCTGTACTCTGCTCTGGTTAGGCCGCACCTTGAGTGCTGTGTCCAGTTCTGGGCCCCTCAGTTTAAGAAGGACATCGAAACACTTGAACGTGTCCAGAGAAGGGCAACAAGGCTGGGGAGAGGCCTTGAACACAAGCCCTATGAGGAGAGGCTGAGGGAGCTGGGATTGTTTAGCCTGGAGAAGAGGAGGCTCAGGGGTGACCTCATTGCCCTCTACAACTACCTCAAAGGTGGTTGTAGCCAGGAAGGGGTTGGCCTCTTCTCCCAGGCAACCAGCACCAGAACAAGAGGACACAGTCTCAAGCTGCGCCAGGGGAGGTTTAGACTCGAGGTGAGGAGGAAGTTCTTCACCGAGCGAGTAATTCATCATTGGAACGGGTTGCCCAGGGAGGTGGTGGAGTCATCGACCCTGGAGGTGTTCAAGGGGAGATTGGGCGTGGCACTTGGTGCCATGGTCTAGTCATGGGGTCTGTGTTGATAGGTTGGACTCTATGATCCTCGAGGTCCTTTCCAACCTAAGTGATACTGTGATACTGTGATACTGTGATTGCCCCTCATCCTGTCACTACAAGCCCTTGTAAAAAGTCCTTCCCCAGCTTTCTTGTAGGTTCCCTTCAGCTACTGGAAGGCCTCTGTAAGTTCTTCCTGGAGCTGTCTCTTCTCCAGGCTTTGATCAGTTGGGGCCAGCTATCCCAGCTGTGTCTCCTCCCAACTTCTTGTGCATCCCCTCACTACACCCCTCTGGCCTGAGGAGCAGAAGAGGCCTTGACTGTGTCCAAGCACTGCTCAGCAGTAACTAAACCATCCCTGTGCTATCAGTGTTGTGTCTTGTCCCAGATCCAAACCCCAGCTCCATAGCATCTACTAGGAGGAAAATGAACTCTGTCCCAGCCCAAAGCAGTCCAGCATGTCTGCCATTTCATAGTTCAGTGAACGTTCTAGGACTGCCTCTGTGTGATGGCAGCATAAACCACGGGCAACTTTATTCTGCCTGGTGTCCTGTGTGGAGGTTTGGGTGGGTTTCACTGGCATTGCTTCACATTTATAACCCCCAGCATTACAGAGACAATCTTTTTGTCCTTAATCTAGCCAAAGTGCACCCTGGCTTTTGTAGCAGGGTTTATTGTGTGAGATCAGTTGCAAAGAAAGGACGTTCATGAACAGAATGACATTAAAGCTGCTGCTGAATTCTTTGCAATAAATGCAGTCAATACCTCTTCAGGCAGCTTGCTTAATACCAATACTTAGTGATTTATTTTCCTCCATTGAGCCTCCTGAACACTTTGAATGATCCTGACAGTGGAAGTCATTGACCTAGAATAGATTTTTGCAGTGTTTCAGCCAGAAAAATGTATCCAGACTGTCTGTAGCTGACACAATAAAGAATCAACAGAAATGAAGACATGGGTTTTACCTTTTGAACTGTTCTAGGTGAGGGTGGGAGGTGGGAAAGAAGAGCAAATAGAAACATCTGTGATTATTTTATCTGTTGTTTGAAGTGCTGGACTAGTCAGAAACTTGTCAGGCCATAATGGAAGGTCATTGACCCAACCCAATGCTAGTAAATTCAATTACTCTTTTTGATCATGTTTATAGAAGATAATCAGCACCCATCAGATGTACTCTGGTAGCCTAGGAGAGAAAGGAAGGAGAGGGAATTCTTTCATAATCCCAGCTGGCAATCAGTTTCTGTTTTTAGGGATGAGAATTAGTGTCCTTGTGACTGTAATCTGGCAAAAACAACTAGGAGTGCTATTTCACTTGATGTAATTATCAAGTCTTTATAATTTTGCTCACTGTCTCATGAGTGGATTTCTGAATTTGGTTATTTACAGGAGGGATTTTCCACTGAATTGTGTGCTGGGTTTCAATATTGTGGAGTGCTGCCCCTGCTCTGAGATTAATGGATCAGTCAGAGGGCAGCGCCAGACTAATATCACTAATTGTTCTGTGCGTCTTCTGACCCCATTTAGGATGTAATCCCTCAGCTTCAAGTTTGTGAGCCTACAATCATAAAAGATAAGGAAGCAGCTTGGCAGTGGGAATCCCATCCTGTCATGGAGCTTCTCCATTGTTGCTTTGCTTCCATTCTCCCTGTGTGGTGTGCTGCTGAATAGCAGATCTGAAGTTCATTGAAGATGCTTGTATGATGTTGAGCCTCTGTGACTCCACTCTTTCCCCCTGTTTTTCACCATAATAAAATGGTGCCAGGGAATCCTAATGTCCTTTCCAGAGAAGGCTCACTTGGAGAGCTGTACACCTCCAGGGAGCTTGATTTTTTCCTGAGCACACTCACAAGAGAGAAAATACAGTTCTTTTCCAGAGAAAACTTTGTCCTTTTAGCATACTTACTTAGTCTCTGTCCCTCAAAGGACAAATACAGAAGCTTTCAGTCAGGACTGCATTTCTCTGCCTCACAAATGTTCTTGTCCACACTGCTCTGAAAAAGGCAGGGTCTCAGGAAAGGAGGACATGGTCCTGGGAAGTCTTGCTGCATTGCTAAGTCAAAGGAGCCTTGCATGAGTGCCATCAGAAAATACCAGTTCTTCAAATGCTGCTTGCATCCTTTTGTCGGTCTTGCTTTCGTCTGCAAGGTTTCTTTTAAGGGAGTTAGCCAAACTCAGTGTTTCAGTAAAGAGGCCAATTTCAAATTCAGTGTCCTCCTTCCATATCCTGTCTCCTGAATGTGACTAAGCATTTTCTCAGCTTTCCAAACCGTTGCTAGGCACTGAGCGGATGCTCTCTCAGTGGTTTCTGAAGGAGTTCTTGAGTTTTCAGGGAACCACACAGAACCTGTGCAAAACTCATTTGGTTTCTCCTGATTTGCACCACCTTGAACATCATTCTTTGCATCCATTTTAACCTACCAATGAGTTGGCCATTTTTTTGTTTAATTAAAGTCTGCTGAAGTGCATCAAAGTCTTCCCATCCTAGTAAAGGATCTAAATAATTGGTTAGCAAATTTTGTCACGTTTAATTAATCTTCTAGATCAAAAGTAGATTCTAACAATAGCGGTGTAACCATCAATCCCTGGGGATTTCCACTGTTAACTATTCTCTGTTCTAATGAAGAATCATTTATTACTGTTTTTTGGGTTTTCTTAACTCTGGGACAATTTTAATTCAAAGGAGGGTTTTGTCTCAGCTCCCACTCCCAGTTCAGAGCCTAATTTCTTCATCTCATACTCTAGTGAGAATGCAACTTCAGAAAAAAGTGAAGTTTTAACTTTTCTTTTAGCTAGCTCTTGTACAAGGAGCAGCTAAAGGGAGAAAAGTGAAAATACTGCCTTTTTAATTAGCACCAACTTGATGAGTCATTTTATTTCTTCTTCAGCTAATTCCTCACTCCACCTTGAGCTGATTTTTTTAATGGAAAGTAGCAGTCTCAGAAAATATTATTTGCTTGCCTGCTATTAGTCTTGTTTGACATCGTAACATCTGGAAAGATAGGTCATACGGTTGTGTCTTTGCAAGTGCTGAGGCAGTGTGTAGCGGGCAGATGAAGTCAACCATTCCCGGCGGGGATGCTGCTTGCTCACAGACTTGCTTTGTTTTTGTGACTGCTTCCTCTAAATAATTGCCTTCTCTTCTTCTAGTGCACAGATTTTCTCCTGCTCCTTCTACTTACCCTACCTGGGATCTTTTCCTGGGAAACAGCTGTGTCATTCAAACATTCTAGGCATTCTCCATACAGATACACCTTGTGGAAGAGGCAGGAAAGGTTGCTTCGCAGTCTTGGGTAATGGGACAGGACCCAAATTACACATGGATGATACCATGCGCTATGTGTGAGTCAGAAAGCTGAACTGTGCTGTCTTTTTTCTGGATGGTTTTGTTCCTCCCTTCCTTCTGTGTTTCTTTTTACTTGAATCCAAGTGCTGGAAAAAAAGAAAAGGAAAGAAAAGCCTCCTGCTCTGTGATTGTTGAGCGCTGAGCTGGGACTTCATGAAGGGCTACCTAGGAAGCCATGTGTGCTTGGTGCACTTTCTCCTTTGATAAACATGAGTCATGGACCTGGCACAAACTAAATTCATGATGTCTTGTGCCAAAATAGTGTAGAGTTCTCCTGTTTATTCCACTAAAGATGCCATTTCCTTTCTGGTCTCTGCAAACAACTCCTACAAGCACTGGTGATTGTTCTAGAAGACTACCAGGAGTAGCATGCTGAACAGTGTGGCAGATTACTCACCAGTGCTGTGACCCTTTAGCACCAGTGAGGTAAGACTGCATTCATCACTGCTTTGCTGGTTTATATTCCTTGGCTGTGCCTGTTGTAGGACATGAACTGTGCCTTGGACTGGTCTTCAGCACAGAGGCCAGCTGGCAGTAGCATTGTCGGTGTTCCTGCTGTTAAACTTCCTTTACCTTTCAGAGCAGGGTGGCCAGATTCAAATGATGTGCTAGAAACATCTAAGCTAACTCCTAGCCTTTGCTAAATCACTGACTGTGAGTATTATTTGGTAGCATATTAGTTAACTTGGGGGTTCCAGAAACTGCCTCAGTGATTTCATAGTGTAGATGATCAATTATTAGTGCTTGGGAGCATTCCCTGGCACTGTTTAATTTACTGGCATAAACATAGACTCCCAGTTCTGAGATATTTCTAATTTGAATTTTATGGCAAGTTCTGTCTAGAAATATTTGCAGATTTGGATAGGAAATGGTATGTTTGAGTGTGAAATCTGTAGAGAAATCTTCATTTAAAAGATTTTGGGCATTTTTCTAGATATTCAATCTAGAGCATTGTTTTTAAAATTAATTGTAACGTGAATTAATAAGACACAGCAGGGCTGGATTTCATTAGGAATTGCTTTCCTTTTCCTGGAAAAAGGAGCAACTTGACACATCCTTGCAACTCCCTGTGGTAGTCCTGGAAGTGCCACAGGTCCCCAAGGTGGGAATAGAATAGAATAAACCAGGTTGGAAGAGACCTTCGAGATCATCATGTCCAACCTATCACCCAACACCACCTAATCAACTAAACCATGGCACCAAGCACCCCATCAACTTGACAGGTTGTGAATCACTACATCCTCAGGTTGGTTGGATCTAAACAGAAACTCCTACCCTTTCAACACAATATGTTTATTTAGCAATTTACTTATCTTTTTTTTATTGTTTCAAAGTCCAAGATACTGTGTCGTGGAAGATCTCACTCAGCACCCTGATTAATGTGTCCTACCATTCATTCTTGCTGGATAACTTACCAAGCCATGGGGATAGTGCTGTGGGAGCATTTAGCTACCCCTGGACTGTGCTCTGAGGGTGGTCCATCTTGGCTAGACTTAGGGTCTGGAACCACCTAATCATCCACATGAAGGACATAGTCTGAACTCAGTGCCTTACTGGTAACCCATATGTATTTTCTTTCTGGATTTCCTTCCCATGGATGCCAGCAAGAGTGGGAGTGAGGGAAAGCCCTTGTGGCCAAGAATGCCAGTTGTATCCTATTCTGTATTAGAAGGGATGTGACCAACAGGTAGATGAAGGTTCTCCTTCCCTTCTACTCTGCCCTTATGAGGCTACATCTGAGGAGGTTCCACAGGAACAGGAGGAAAAACTTTTTCACTGTGAAGGTGCAGAAGCCCTGGAGCAGACTGCCTGGAGAGGTTGTTGAGTCTCCTTCTCTGGAGTCATTCAAAAGCTGCCTGGATGCTTTCCTGTGTGACCTGCCTTAGGTGGTCCTGTTCTGGCAGGGGGGTTGGACTGGATGATCTTTTGAAGTACTTTCCAACCATTTTGTGATTCTGTGATCTCACCTTAAAATGCAGTTAGGTTTTGGAAGCATTCCCAGCTAGCACTTGTGTGCTTTTGAACAGAGCTGACTCAGGAGCTTCACTTGCATTCAGGTATGTTAAAGCACAGGTTTACAAATGCATTTCTTAGAGCTGACTATTCCCTTAAAAGCTGTGTGGTGCTGTAGGGAATGCTGATTAAGTGATCATCGTGTACTCATGGAAACCTTTATTGCAAGCACTGCATGGGTACTGTCAGGGAGAGATGAAAGAGATCCTCTACCTGTGCTCTCAGTAGAGCAGAGCAACCTAAGGACCAGAAGAACATGGAGAGGTGCCAAAATGTTGAATCCCTTGGCTAATTTTAAAGTACTCTTGAGTAAAGCTAATGTGTCAGTGAGGCCCTAGAGTCAAATTGATTTCTGTGGGATTAATTAATCTAAGTGCATTAACATTGATGTGTGGGTTTTTCTACATGACTTCCAAATCATCTGACTCAATATCCATTTAGTGATGATGGAAGTGTAGCTTCTCAGGGACTTGTATCCAAGATGCTGTGGAGGGACTGCAGAGGCTTTTCTGCTGCTTAATTTTTTCCTTGAATGCAAATGAGGAAGACCTTGAGTAAGTCTCTGAGAGTAGACGTGAGCAGGTTAAAGCTTATGGGTAAGAGTTAGAGACCAAGTCATCAAAGGGAATGCTGCTGGTGTCTACTTGTGACAGTTTCAGGCTGACAGACAGGACCTCGACTGGAGGCTGGAGAAGTGAGCTGGCAGAAACATTATGAAGCTCTGCAAGGGCAAATGCATGTTCTGCCTCTGGAGCAGCATAGCCCTGTGTGACACTGAGAGCTGTAGAGAAGCTGTGCAGGAAACACCATGGGAAGAGCTGGAAAGAACTTCTTCAACCTGAAGGAAAGAAGGATGCAATGGCAGAAATCCTCAGGATGTCCCAGCTACCTTCCAGGAGGTGGAAAGGGTGAACCCAGTTATTTTGTATGCTCTGTACAGTTACAAGACAAAAAGGCCTCAGGTTGCACCAGTGGGGGTTTAAATTGGATATTATGAAACATTTCTTTCCTGAAAGAGTGGTCAGGCATTGGGACAGGCTGCCCAGGGAGGTGGTGGAGTCACCATCTCTGGAGATGTTCCAAAATCACATAGACATGGTGCTTCAGGACATAGTTTAGTGGGCATGGTGGTGTTGGGTTGATGGTTACACTCGATGATATTAGAGGTCTTTTCCAACCTTAGTGATTCTGTTTGTATTAAAAAAAAAGATAATAGGGCATGACCAGAAACTGCAGTGAGGGAAATTCTGACTATACATTTTCACCAGAAAAAAACCATACTGTGAAGTTTCTCAACCATTGGAACAGGTCGCATCCCGTCATTAGAGAGATGACAATTTGAATCAAAGCCATAACAGAGCTGGCCCTGCTTTGGGCTGGGGGGGACTTGAGGTGGACCAAAGCTTCCAGCCTAAGTTATCAAATAATTAAAAGAATCTTTATGATTCTGAAGAAGTGTAATGGAAGCTGATATGCTGTGAATTCCTTACAGCCAGTCAGCATTTGAGGTTTCCATCCATCAGGAGAGCTTGATCTTGTTCATGGAAACCCAACATGATCCAACTTGCAGTGCTGTAACTAAATAAAACCTCCTTCTTACAGGGTTCACACCACTTTAGCACTCTGTGTTAATTATATGACTATTATCCTAATGGAAGCAGCCAGAGGAGGTAATTGAAGACATCTTGAAATAAATCAGATAAATGGTAACAGAAGCAGCTTTATGCCTGGAAACTCAAAGGAAAACCACTTTTTAAATCCATCTGTAAAACTCCCCCAAATACAACACCTCTGCTGTGAGGACAGGCTGAGGGAGCTGGTGGCGTTCAGCCTAGAGAAGAGAAGATGCTGGGGGAGGACCTTAGAACTGCTTTCCAATAACCGAAGGGAACCTCCCCAGGCTTGGCTGCTAAAGGCCTCATCCAGCCTGGCCTTGAACACCTCCAGGAAGGGGGCATCCACAACCTCACTGGGCAGCCTATTCCACCCTCATACTGAAGAACTTCTTCCTAAGAGCCAGTCTAATCCATCTCTCCCTCAGCTCCAAACCATCCTCACTTGTCCTGTCGCTACACACCCTTATGAAAAGTCCCTATGCACCCTTCCTGTGGGATCCCTTCAGGTACTGTAAGTCAGCTGTAAGGTCCCCCTGAAGTATTCTCTTCTCCAGGCTGAACAACCCCATCTCTCTCAGCCTGTCCTTATAGCAGAGGTGCTGCAGCCCATGGATTGTCTTTGTGACCTCCTCTGGACTCGCTCCAACAGCTCTGTGTCCTCACATCCTGGGGACACCAGAACTGGATGCAGTATTAGAGATGGGGTCTTAGCAGAGCAGAGTCAAGGGGCAGAATCCCCTCTCTTGCCCTGCTGGCCACACTCCTCTTGCTGCAGCCCAGCGCACAGCTGCATGAGGACACTGCTGGCTCATGGGAAGCTTCTCAGCAGCCAACACCCTCAAGTCTCTTTCTTCAAGGGTACTCTCAACCCACTCTGCGCTTGTGCCTGGGGTTGGCCCTACCCAGATGGAGGACCTTGCACTTTGACTTGTTGAAGGTCATGCAGTTGGCACTGATGCACTTCTCAAGCCTGTGAAGGTCCTTCTGGCTGACGTCCCTGCCCTCAAGTGAGCCCAGCACACCACACAGCTTGGTGTCATCAACAAACTTGCCGAGGGTGCACTTGATGCCACTGTCCATGTTTCTGACAAAGATGTTCAACAGCACTGGACCCAGTGCCATACCCTGAGGAACACCACTTGCCACTGGTCTCCACCTGGACATGGAGCCATTAATCACAGCTCTTTGAGTGCAGTCGTCTAGCCAGTTCCATACCCAGCCAGTGTCCATCCATCAAGTCCATGTCTCTCCGCTTTAGTCATCAAATGTGAATTAGATTCCTAGCTCCATCCCTGTTTATTTTTTAACAACAACCAAGGTGAATATTTCACAGCTGCTATTTCAGCCTGTCTAACTGAATATCAAGGTCAGTTCATGCTCTGCTTCTGTATGTTGTTCTCTCTCTTTCCTTTGTGTGGACATCAGAAATAATCAGCGCTGGCCAGAGAATTAGCACAGTGGTGGCTTGTAGTACAGCATCACAGACTCACTGGGGTTTGTTTTGCAGCTGCTGGCTTTTTGTGATGAGGTTTAAAGGCTTTTAAACCCTCGTTTGTCTCATATCCAGAAACATAACCAGCTTCTTAAATATATCATTGATGATAGAATTGACGATTCTTCGTAATAATCCTTTTGGCCCTTGAGACTAATTAATGAAGTCTGAAATTAATGTGCTTAATTTTCTTGAGCCAGAGTGATGAGAAATCTGTAATTACCCACTTGGTTGAAGTGTGCATGTTATGGCTCAGTGACTCATTTTCTGGTCAGTGAATCACAACCTTATGTCTCTTTTTCATATTTAAACACTTCAGATCATGATAGTTCTTGCATTCTAGGTGGAAAGATCTAACTCATGCTTAACATTTTAATAACTGCCTTTGCTTTGTGGCTTTCAGACAGAAATACTTGTTAATCTGTCTTTAAATTATCTATTTATAATTTACTAGACCAGGTTGGATGGGTCTTTGAGCAATGTGGGCTAGTGGAAAGTGTCTCTCCGCATGGCAGGGGGTTGAAACTAGATTATCTAAGCACATGGAAGAAATGGTTATCAGGAGTAGTCAGCATGGATTCACCAAGGGGAAATCATGCTTGACTAATCTATCCCTCTATGATGGGGTGACTAGTTGGTGAGATGAAGCAAGATTCATAGAACGGTGAGGGTTGGAAGGGACCTTAAAGATCATCTACTCCAACCTCCCCACATCATGGGCAGGGGCACCTTCCACTAGACCAGGTTGCTCAAGGCTCCAACAAACCTGACCTTGGAACACCTCCAAGGAGAGGGCATCCACAGCCTCCCTGGATAACCTCTTCCAGTGTCTCACCACCCTCACTGTAGCTGGAAGAAGGAAGATTTAGACTGGATATTAGGAAAAAGTTCTTCCCAGTGAGGATGGTGAGTAACTGGAACAGGTTTCCCAAGGAGGTTGTGGATGTCCTCTCCCTGCAGGTGTTGAAGGTCAGGTTAGCTGGGGCCTTGGGTAACCTGGTCTACTGGAAGGTGTCTCTGCCCATGGCAGAAGGGCTGGAACTAGATGATCTTTAAGGTTCCTTCCAACCCAAACCATTCTGTGATTTTTAGTTCTATGATCTTAGGGCTCATTTTAGTTAGAAGTAAACATATGCAGAGTAGTGTTGTGAAGATCCTGGAATATAAGGTGCCAAAATGTTTGCTTTAGTTTGTAACAACTGTCACTGTAGGCCACATTGTATTTCATTTTACAGATGTGCAATTCTTTGTCTGGAAGTGACATCAGTCATAGCTGGAATGTTTCTAAAGATTTATTTTCACACAGTGGAGATGTCTCACTTTAAAGCATAGGAAAATAAAACATTCTTTGCCTCTCTCTGGAAAGCATTTGCTTTAAACTTTGTCATTGCTTTGAGGCTTTCATTTGTGTATCATCTAACAGCTGTAGGTATCATTAA
Source organism: Melanerpes formicivorus (assembly GCF_026170545.1). Classification (NCBI taxonomy): domain Eukaryota; kingdom Metazoa; phylum Chordata; class Aves; order Piciformes; family Picidae; genus Melanerpes; species Melanerpes formicivorus. Next base: position 7,068,924 of record NW_027142387.1, read on the forward strand.
GGGACTTCATTCTGATGTATGATTTAAGCCTTGAAAATCACTTCATTATAAACTGTGAGTGGCTTTGGCATAAGGAGAAAAATTCATCTGATAAGGTTTTACTTTCTTAGCTAAACTTGGAAATGGCCCTGCCTCAACTTGTTTATCTGTATGAAAACCTTCATGCATTAGAGTCAAAGGTGTCAAGATCACTCCTAAGTAATCAGGAGTCACCAGGATTTACAAATTGTAACTCCTAGGTTTTCAGTGTACAAGAATGATTGTTTCAACTATTCCTGTTTCCCATGGGAGATGAATTACCAGCCAGAGGGCAGGAGGGAATAATGAGATTGGACATCAGGCAGAAGTGCTTTACTATGAGGGTGGTGCAACACTGCAGCAGGTTGCCGGGGAGGTGGTGGAGGCCTCATCCCTGGAGACATTCAAGGCCAGGCTTGATGGGGCTCTGAGCAACCTGATCTAGTTGGGGATGTCCCTGCTGACTGCAGGGGGGTTGGACTAAATGACCTTTAAAGGTCTCTTCCAACCCAGTTTGTTTTATGATTCTATGATATTTGCATCCCTTTGTGTGATTCCATAGTTTACTACACTGATTATCTCCCTCACATTTACAAACATGATGCTCTCCTTACTACCTATACATATTACACTGATGGATAATGTTGCTTAAAATGTTTGTTTGAAATAGAAGTTACTTTTCTATATTTTCTTTTAATTTGTTTTTACATTAGAGGAGACAAATGTGAAACAAATTTGGGTTGAATCCTTTTTTACTTTGTGTAGTAATATCAGAAGTTCATTGTCCCCCCCAGCTGAGACTGCAAACATGGCTGGGTTAATCTTTGCAATACTTGGCTCTGAAATTAAAATTCAGAGGAAACAGGATCCGAGTATGAGTCAGTCTTCAGAACAGATGAACTTCTGGGGCCATGAGGAAACATTCTTTTGCTTTCAGCCCAAGGTCTTTATCATGACTGAGGACCAATGTCACATTTTGTAATAGCAGGATCTGAGTGCCAGACTGTCATCTGTTTTGATCAGGATTAAAATGCTTGATGGTATTTCCTTGGCTTTGTTCTACTTTCTTCTGTGTTTTCTATCAATGCTTTTAAACTAAGATCCTTCCTTGCACATTATTTTCAGAGCATCTCGTGTCGTCATTTCAGATGGACTTGCTCATTTTCACCTTTCTTATCCTTTTGGAAGTGGTTACTGATATGGGTGTTTTGATACTGTTGAAATAAACTCCACCTTGTATTATTTTCTGTATTGCCTGACTTCATAGAGCCTGACAAACTGTTTGGCATAGGAAATGGACTCAGGGTCATCCACTCAGGGAAAGCTGGAATCCACATAGATGCCAAATCCCCAGGGACTTTAACAGTGATAGGCAGCACCAATGAAAATAATTTTCTTCCTTAGGATATAATGCACAATTCTACCTCTCATTCCAATAGTAAATTCATCATTTTCACTTAAACATGAGGAAAAATTTGCTTACTTTGGGAGTGGCAGAGCCCTGGAGCAGGTTGCCTAGAGAGGTTATGAAATCTCCTTCTCTGGAGACATTCCAAACTACCTGAATGTGATTCTGCTCTGGGTGACTGTGGGTTGGACTGGATGATCTCCAGAGGGGCCTTCCAACCCCCACCAAGCTGGGATTCTGAGACTCTGTGAACCAGGTGTTGTGGAAACAAATGATATGATACTATGATTTACTTTATGCAGTATCTCTGTCACCTGATCATGCTTTTCAGCTCTGCACAATACTTGTTTCACCTGTAATTACCTAATTGTCTTTCTGACCTGCTAGGAAAACATTCCTTCAGCTTGATGTCTTCAAATTGTGTTTTTCTCAGTAGTTTGCAGTGTGCTGATACTGGTTAATGGGTGCTTGTTGTAAGTACTATACATAGCAAAATATTTAATTTCTGTCATGCTACTGTGCTGAAGAAATTATTATCACCCAAGCCAATTTTGAACTGCTGAAAGCAAGACTGGGAGGCAGTCTTGTAAGTCTCTATCAAGAAAGGGGCACTTCCCTTGTCTTTTGTTAAGCCAGAGAAATGTGCTCCCAGTGTTCAGCAGTAGCTGATGCTGGAGGAAAATGCTCCTTAGCATCACATGAAATCAAAGAAGGATTTAAAGGTATCTTAAAATGAGGGGAAATGGTGTCTGTTAGACTGAAAAACCTGTAAGTGGATTCTCTATTCTAGAGAGGAGGAAGGCTGGTTTAAGGATAGCAGAGCACTGGACCAGACTGCCCAGGGAGGTTGTGGAGTCTCCTTCTCTGAAGGCATTCAAACCCCTCCTGGATGTGTTCCTGTGTGATTTATTCTGGGTGACCCTGCTCTAGAAGTGGGGTTGTACTCTATGATCTTCAGAAGCCCTTTCCAACCCCTACCAGTCTCTGATTCTGTGATCTTCTAGGTCAGGATGGAGAAGGAAGTTGCTCTGTGGCATATTGCTTTCATTACAAGCTGCCAGAAGTGTGTCTGTGCTTTTACTGTGCATCAGATCTTCCGTAGGCTTCTGTATCTTGCTCTTAAAGGGAATAGAAGTGATTACTAATCTTTTTAAGAAGTGGCCTGCTCTGTGTCTGTAAAGTTCAAACTCAGAGAAGCTTTTGTATTGAAATCTGGAGTGAAGGCTTCAGTCATCACTTCTCCTTACCCCACGCCCCTGTAAGTACTGTTGTGGTCCAAACCCTCCTAGGACTGCACAGATGCCATCCAGAGAGCACACCTGAAACAATCCCAACCTGGTGTCTTCGAAGACAAAGGCTACCCATCTCTACAAGGCACGTCTTAACATCTAGATCGTTAGTAAAACAAGAGGAGTAACCTTTGTTTTCCCTGCTGTTTAGGTTTGTCATTGGCCGAGAAAAACCAGGCCAGGTGAGTGAGGTGGCGCAGCTGATCAGCCAGACTCTGGAGCAGGAACGCCGCCAGAGAGAGCTGCTGGAGCAGCACTACGCACAGTATGATGCAGATGATGACGAGGTAAGGCTGTCCAGTGTCTCATTATTTGGTGTTTTTCAGTGTTCTGTTTTCTATTCCTAATTCCTTTCTTTTAATTCTCACTCAGAGGTCACCTTCTTGGAATCTCCCCAGCAGTAACTTGTACCCATCACCCCTTGTCTTTTTTGCCCCTTGGAGGGACTGATGTTTTTCTTCATTCAGATGATTCAGAAATTTTCTGGAAATTGCAGGACAGACCCCCTCCTTCCACACACTGTTTGCTTTTTGTGTGAACAGGTATTCCCCAGGATAAAGAGTGAATATGCCTTGTCTGTGTCACGTATTGATGTTTTCCAGTAGCACCCAATGTCCCAGTACAAAGGATTTGCAACCACCAACTCTATACAGTAATTTTTCCGTGAATTCTTTCCATTTGCTTAAAACTCCCAATATGCCTAAATACCAAGATGGAGGTGAAGCTGCTCTGGCAGGGGCTTGGACTAGATGATCTGCAGAGGTCCATTCCACCCCCTGCCATTCAATTCTGTGATATTTAGGAAGATTAATGATTTTTTTCAGATACCGCTGTCTGTGCTACTCCCTAAATTAGCTGCTGGGTGAAAGGCAGTTGTAGCAAACCAATTCCACATAGCCCAGGCATGCTGCCTTCAGTCACATTATCTAGGATAACACTATTTGAAATACCAGACTCCTGGGATTAGTCCTGAGCCAAGCTTTACATTTTATTAGTGGAAAGAGGTGACAGAGAAAGGGAGACAGAGAATTCCTGCTGTGTGTTTATTTCACTTTAGTTTTCCTTTAGGTACTGAGACGAGGCTTCTAAAAAGTGACACAGAGAAAAAACAACTCTGAGATAAAATTGGGATACAATTGGATTTTGAAACCTGCTTTAAACTAGCAATAGGTCAGAACAGTCAGAAGTGTCCCAAAAGACTGAGGAAAAAGTCCTGTCTAGCTCCACTTGCTTTGATGTCCACTGATACTAAAAATAAAAGTACTTTAATATGTTTCAGAATAAGTCCTATCATATGTGCATATTTAACTCATATAAATAAATAAAGTCTTACCTGCTGACCTATAAATCATAGACTCATAGAATGGTTTAGATTAGAAGGGACCTTCAAGAGCATCTAGTTCCAACCCCCTGCCATGGGCAAGGGCATCTCCTACCAGCTTGCTCAAGGCCTCAGCCACCCTTCATTTGAGCACTACCAGACTTGGAGCTTCCACATCTTCCCTGGGCAACCTGTTCCAGTGTCTCGCCACCCTCATGGGGAATGGTTGCTTCCTGATGTCTAATCTCAGTCCAGCTTCTAGTTCAACCCTCACCCCATAGCAGGGATGTTGGAATTATGTGGTCTTTAAGGTCCCTTACAACTCAAACCATTCTGTGATTCTATGATTGCAAATAAAAGTTATACTCACCTGTTTTGGGGGTGCGTGTGTGCGTGTTTGTGTGCAAGCATGAGGTGCTAAACCTTATTCTTAGACTAGATGACTGGGTTGTGGTTAATGAAGCATGTCCCTTTTCTTAAATGAACAGACTTACCAGCAGTAGATTTTATTGGGAACCTGCAACAGTTCTGAGTTTAGTTTTTTTGGTCACTCGATTATGCCATCCCTGTAAACTCGCATAACTTGCACCACTCCCAGACAGCTGACATGATGGAAGCTGTGATCTGATGCACATTAGATGTGGTTCAAAGATATTTTTGGTCACCACAAACACTTCTGCTCTACTTGCTGTCAAATATGAGCTTTGCTACTTTGAGCTCACCTTGCTCTCTGAGGACAAATGTGGCTGGGTTTACATTGCTGTGTGCCAGACCCCAGTGCTAGCCCTGCATTTTTTGACCTTGGTAAGTAGGGCATCTTTTGGGTAAGAAAATCTCATTTCATACTGTCTGAATGAATATCCACAAATAGACACACCACCCCCACCCCAAAAAAAGTCCTACCTTTTCGAGTCCATTTCCTCAAAAGTGATATTTCTGGCTTCATGAGGTTGAGGAATATTTGGATTGCCAGCCTAAGGAGTTTGGTGCTGAGGTAAATTATGCAGGAGTTGCTCAGTCTCAGAGCTGTCAAACTGCCCTGTTCATTTTCATGCAGTGCTTAAAATCTGGTAGCAGATCTTGAGCTGCAGTGTTGTATAAACATACAAGAAAATTCACTTTATTCAGCCCTGCATTGAGACCACCAAATTCTGAGCCTCAGAGAGCTTCCCACAAAGACAGCAATATCATGACAGGTTTCTGGATGTGTGTTTGAGTCCAGGAGTCACTGCAGATGGCTGTGTGTGGTAAAGCTGGTCAAACTCCAGGAAGAGAGTATGTGCCAGGCAAGTGCAGGTCCTGCTGGTTTATCTTGCTGTATTTCCTCAGTTTAGGACAGTCTTCATCATAGCTCAAGCAGCACCTTGCTTTTGCAGAAGGATCCAGGTTCTTTCACAGAGCAGCATTACTGAGGCAGTTTTGCCTTCTGCCAGCCAGTGTGCACTGGACTTGGGTCATGCCAAATTAAAGAGACACTTGGTGGCCTGCTCTGACTTCTCATTCCATTCCCTTGTGGGAATGTTCCATGACACTTATTTGGTGGGGAAGATAATTTACTACATGAGTAATCATGAAGGAAACCTCATTTACTGTACAAATGCTGTGCACTATCCTTGCTGCTCCTTCTTTCTGCTTGGGAGCAACAAACCTATTTCAAGACTCGAGAAGACAGTTAACCTGAGTAACATATTTTCCCTTTTGAAGTGGGAAATTGCAGTTGATGTTTATGAAGATCATTCTATGCTATTGGCTGTGATAGCAGAATGGGATGGCTGATTTCCAAAGCTGCTGCTGTGGAAGGGATAAGCTCAAACCCTAGGTGCTCCTGAAATGTGAAATAGGTCTTTTAAATGCATGAGTCTCGCTCACCAGTCCAGACTGAAGAATCCAAAGTTTTCCTTCAGGAGCATGGAAGTTTTTAGTGGTTACTGAGAATAAAAACATCTTTTTATTTTTATCAGCTAGGAAAAAATATACTGCAAGGAACCTCAGGCAGCTACTTCAAGTGTTACCTTACAAGGCAGTGTTATTTCCAAGCAAAATAACATTTGTCTGTACCTTGTAAAACATTGAATTCCTCAATCTAGCTTTGTGGCACTGGGTCTGAGCAACCTTCTCTTGGTTTCATGTGAAACAAAAGTCAGCAGAGACAATTTTTTTTCAGGTCAAATATGTTTCATGTAGCTTATGACATAGATCTCCTTAGAGCAGCACTCCTTGGTTCTTTTGAAGCTGTAATTTGTGTTTCATGCAGTGACAAGATCAGACCCCTTTCTTTGGAAGACAAAAGCAAAAGTCCTGTTTATTTCTGTATTCTGTAATGTGTTTGTGTCATCCTGCTGGCTTGGTTACTTGAGCAAACTGCACTGCTTGTCTTTGATGACTGCTTTCTGCAGTAATTGCAGCAGAAATGACTGCCCATCGACACTCACTATCTACAATTTCAAGCAACATTTTCCTTTGTGTTCATTGTAAGCTGCCTGATGTCTCTCTTCAAATATTCCAACTCCTGAGGCCAGTAGAATATTGCCTGTGTTTGAATATTTGCCTAATCTAACTCATATATGTGGGTGTTGGTCTCTTCTCCCTAGTGCCAGGATGAGAGGAAATGGCCTCAAGTTGCACCAGAGGAGATTTAGGTTGAATATGAGAAGAAACTTCTTGACTAGAAGAGTTCTTAAACACTGGAACAAGCTTCCCAGGGAGTTTGAATCCCCATCCGTGGAGGTCTTGAAAAGATGTAGATATGTGGTGCTGAGGGACATGGTTTAGCCCCAGACTTGGTGGAGTTATGGAATGGTTGGATTGAAGGATCTTAAGGTCTTTTCCAACCAAAACCATTTTATGATTAAATTCTATTATTTAATCCTTCGTATCTTTGGCGTTGGTCTCTTCTCCCTACTATAAAGTGACAGGAGGAGAGGAAGTGGCCTCAAATTGTACCAGGGAAGGGTTAGGTTGGATTCACAGCTTCACAGATTGCATTGGATTTTCAGTCTGAAAGGTCATCTTGTCCAACCCCTGTGCAGTGAGCAGGGACACCTTCAACTAGATCACGCTGCCCAGGTTTGCGTGTAAACCATTGTCTAGGCAGCTTGGGGTGGAACATTGCAGTCATTTTCTTTTCAGTACTGTAGTTCTGTTTAATCTTGAAATGCTGATTTACCTTAGGAATTTTTAAATTCTATTTTGTCAGATAGTTGCTCACATCCCACAAGTTACCAGCCCAAGAAACCACCTGCATTTTCTGTTTATAGCTTGAAGCATCTCCTTACTGAAGGTGCAAGTCACTGTTCTACCATGAAGTTGTTGATAAAGAGCAAAACCAATGGATTTTCAAATGCAATGTGGACTATCACTGGAGAATTACTTCCTTAAGTAAAATGTGTTACAAAAGACTAAAAGCACTAAATTCTTTGTGCTTAAGACAATATTTTCTCTGTTCTCTTAATGTTCTGAAATACTGCTGTGGAGTTGTAGGTTGTCTGGTAGAATTTATAAGTATTGAAGTTAAAGAGAAACTTCTCTGTCTGCAGGATTTTATGTTTGCAGAGTAGCTTCATTGCTCTTTTGAACAGTTTCTACCTAACAATAAGAGGATAACTGAAATGTTTTAAATGCTGTAAAATTAAGACAGGGGAATATGCTACAGATGAAGAAGATGAAGACATGGGACCTGTCCTTCCAGGAGGTGACATGGCTATTGAAGTGTTTGATCTCCCTGAAAACGATGACATGTTCTCCCCCAGTGATGTGGACACCAACAAGCTTGCTCACAAATTCAAAGAGGTAAGTGACAGATTAGAAAATAGTCCTGAAGTATCTCACCAGAGTTAGATTGTAAAGCTGATTTCTAGCTGTTTGTATACTCAGTACTTTTGAATTACTGAGAAAGTTCTGCTGAAAAGAAGTGGGGCTATTCTTCAGAGCTCTTTTAGCATCAGCTTTCAGGTGGAAGTTTTCAGCACTGAAGCTATTCTGCCTCAGCACTTAGTTTGTATTTTTAACCAGGAAGACAAAGTGCCCTTTTTTGTTGTTGTTTGGTTTTGTTTGATTGGTGGTTGGGTTTTGGGGTTTTTTTTTGTATCCTAAGATTTCAATCAAAACTGTTGAGGAAAACCCAACAGCAAATGCAGCAACTCCTCAGTGTACAGCAGTGTCATGTCTTTGGCTATGTGTTTAGAAAGACTAGGAAAGCTCTGCTGAGGAAGCAGGCATATTTCAAATGAGTGTTTTACCAAGCTCTGTGGGTACAGTGTTTGTATAGCATCCACCAGTACCAACTGGGGCTTGTGTCAATGGTGTTCATTGCAGTCATTAACTTCATATAACTTAACATACCAAAGTACTGAGAAACCTTTCTGCTGTATTTTAGGCTGTGCTTTTGATGCAGTTTAGTTCTAAGCTTTCCTGAAGGTTGCTGCAATTAAAAACATGGAACAGTTTGATAAATCTTAAGTCCACAGTAATGGGCTGAGTGATTCCAATAAAGAACAATTTTCTTTTTAAATACAGGGAGATAGGAGAGGTGAAGTAGCCTGAACCTCATAGGAGATAGGAGATTTGATAGAAGATAGGAGATTTGAGCAGCAGGATCTGGGTCCAGAAAGGAGTTTTTAAATACAGAGGCTCTGCTTTTATTACCCTTCTTTCCTTCTCCTCTTCCCTCCACTCAAACCAGATATGTTGTCTCTAATAAACACGTTGTTACTACTCTCTAGTGAGAGAGTAATGTATGGAAAGTAATCAATGAGCAACCAGTCCTTCTCTTTTCAGCCTTTGCATGGTTCCTGTTATTCATCATCATCTTCTGAAAGATTTTTACTGTATTTAAATGATTTTCTCACTCCATATTTCAAATTCAGGCTATCTTTTCATCATACATTGTGATGGTTTTTCAAAGCAATGGGAAGGTGCTGCCAGTCTGATTGTGCCAGCATACCAAGGCCATGCAAAGCAGTGATGCAGTGATGAGCAAGACACTGACCTGTGGATGAATTAACTGCCAAACTCTGCTTGAGTACATTGGGTTATTGCCATACTTAAGCTTGTCCAAACTGATTTGAAGCTATTGTTGTAATGCCCTCAAAACACTGGTGTAGAGGAGATGAGCTGAAGATCTCCTCTTGGGGATCCTTCACTTTAAGTGCAGATGAGTGCCTGAGAAGAAACATTCAGTGCTCCTGCACAAGAGTGGACTCTTTTTCTCCAGCCCACGCAGTACCACTGTTACAAGCACTCTACTTTTGTTTCCTTGGTTGTATTTAACAGCACACAGCTGCATTTTGTTGGCTGCCAGAGTGAGTACATGTATTTTTCTTGGTATTTGCCCTGAATTCCTTCAACACTGGAGGACTTGTTCACAATCACGCTGCACAAGCCCACACAGTGTTTTTCTGGCATTGTATTTAAAGAATAACTGTACTTTCTTGTTCTTACTCCAGAGATTATTGAAAGTATTAAACAAGTGGGTTGGACATAATCTTTAAGCATAATAGTTTGACCTAATTAGTTGAATTCACTCTTTGCCATGAAAAAATGTGCTCATGTACTTTAGAGAGCAGCCTTAGCTGAAGTGCCTTGCTTTTGGAATGAAAGTCAGGAGAGAGATGGGCAATGCTGGGGGAATCACTATCTTTCTGCAAATTTTCTTTCCCTGTCTCTAAAACAGGAAAAATGGGACTGAGTTTCCTGAACTGCTTTGAGAGAAAGAGCTAGAAGCTTTGTTTTAGCTGTGGTGATTGAAGAGGGACAAAATCTGTAGGGAGAAGGGACATCTTATGTAGGACTTAGGCATTATATTTAATGCCTTAATGAAATATGTGCAAAAATAGATTAGTGGTAGTAGTGTAGTACTTCAAAATGCCTATAAGCCTGCAAAATCTTCAGTTGCTTTCCCTCTCTCCTGTTGTGCTCACAGATCACTCCTGACCCTCATCTTGAAGATCTGATCAGTGATTACAAGTAGCTGAAGGGTGGATGTCAAGAAAAAGGGACCAGGCTATTTTCAGTGGTGTCCTGTGACAGGATGAGGGGAAATGGGGACAAACTGGAACCTAGGAGGTTCTAGCTCAAAATGAAGAGACACTTCTTTGGTGGTGGGAGGGTGCTGGAGCCCTAGACCAAGCTGCCCAAAGGGGTTGTGGAATCTCCTTCTGTGGAGAATTTAAAGACCCATCTGGATGTGTTCCTGTGACCTGCCCTAGATGACCCTGCTTTGGCAGGGCAGTGGGACTGGGTATCTCCAGAGGTCCCTTCCAACCCCTACCATTCCATGATTTCAGAATATAAATCATTACATAAACATGCAAAATATATATAATGACTGTACATTTTTCTATGGAGGTTATTAGATTCCACTGGGTACTTCCTTTCCTAGTGTGCTCTGGCTATTTTACCATTTGCTGGCTTTTCATCCCATTCTACCTTCTGCAGATGAATTCAGTGAATTCATTGAGAGATGAATTCAATCCATTTTCTATCTATATCTTTTGATAAAAAGTTTCATTGTTCTGGAGAAAATTAATCAGCTTTTCAAGACCTCATTGAAAAGGAAAAGTGCCAAAAATTGCTCAAAATGCTTTTGTTCAAATGAAGCCTTCACAGTTATATGTTGGCTTAGAAAACATAAAAATGCAAAATAGTATCTGCCAAGAATTTCTGGCATTGTATGGGACGTGGATTTTTTTTTCTCCCCTATTAGTAAATTGACTTAAAGGTTGTTAATTATGGAGTCCAAATTTGCTTGCCAAACGAGTGACCTTGCCTGTTGTTCAGTCTAACTGGTAAATGTGTTAGTATTTCTCATCTGTTCTGCAAGCAGAATTAGTTCTTTGTAAAAGAGAGGGGGGAAAAATGAAAAGAAATGAGATGTCCAGCTACATACCTTCAATAAAAAAGTCTCTTTTTATTTCTGCCTCAGTGAGATCTGCTGTACCATATAATGATTCAATGATCTGACTGGGTGCTCAGTACTCATTTTTAACTTAATAAAAGAGAGTATGAAAATAACTGTTCAAACCATCTGTACCTCAGCTGATTGTCATTTATCCAAAAAGTGGAGTCTGCCTGTGTGTAATAATGAGCTGATTAAGTACTGCTTGTGGGTTTTAGAAGAGCTAGGAAAGGTCTGTAAGGAGATAGCCTAAGACTTTGAGTCTTGGCTTTTTGATTTCATTATGATCTCTGCAAAGGAGCCAAGTTTAGCTCATCCATTCTTCCCCTGATTCTCATCTCACTCCAAAACAATGAGGTAGCAGAACTAAGCAAAGACCTGGGCACTTTCTAAGGACCACAGCATGCTGAGATGGTTCTTCTGAAATTTTTCACTACTAACAGAAATGGAATGATCTGAAAGTTGCAGATCAGAGGCTGGATTGAGTGAGCTCAGAAGTTGTAAGTAACCTCTTGCAAATGCTAGTTAAAGTATCTCCATAGTTTGCTCTACTATACATAGTTACAAAAAGATATATATCCTACTGGCCTTCCTGGTGGAATTCCTAGGTGGAATAGCACCACTGGCCACTTCTTCCTGTTAGCACCACCTCCAGGGCTGCTGAGATCCCTGCTCCCAGCTGCACTGGTGTCTCTCCAGCCTGGCCCAGTAGCCCTGCTCTCATGTGGCTCTTCTTCAGGAAGCCCATGTGGTCCATGGGTTAGCTGTATGTTCAGGGTAGGTGCAGTCTGACCCCATGTATGGTCCACCTGCTGGCGTGGTTGGTGAGCCTCCATGTTTTCGCCAGCTGGTACAGTCAGTGACTGCTTTCATTTGAAGGGAAATCTTAGAGCTGCTGTCACTGAGCACTGGAAGGTTCTTCACACTTGTCAGTGCAAAGTCAAACAGTGAGTGTGAGTGTAAGATGATCCTGGAGATGGTGACCAAGAAAGGCGTGAGAGAAGGAAGATCTTAGCGTTCCTCAGGTGGAACTGGCTGCATCGCTGTCTCCTTTATTCCTTCCTTCCTTCCTTCCTTCCATTATTTCTCTACCAGAAAGGACTGCAGTTATTCACTAGATCAGTTAAAGCTGATTTGCAAACCAAGCTGCATCTGAGAGCATGCCTTTATTTCCTGTGCTGCCACAAAAAGTGCATTCAGGAGGCCCCACAAAAAGGGGATTTCAAAAGAAGCTTTTCTCAAAACTGCTTGTGCCAAGCCACTCTCTGATGGTTCCTGGTGTTTTGAAAATTGCTCCTCTCTCCTCTTCTCCAGAACTTCTTTTTTGAGTTGTTTGTACATTTTTTTGCTAACAGCCTAGTCTTCAAGAATGTTGCCATTGCTTCACCAGAGGTGATAATTTCTGGTTGAGTGCAGCTCCCTCATGTACTCCATTAGCTCAACACAAACTGTTCCCAAAGGCTGTTGTTAGTCTTGTGAGGGAAAATAACCCCCCTGTAAAACATGTTTGTAGGTAACTATTCCTGGTCTTCATGAAAAATAGATGAAGGCTTTGTCCTGCTCCACTCCTCCAGCCCAAGCTGTAACTCAGGCTATGCCCTTGCCCTCAGCTACTACCCAGCACACTCAGGTCACTGATTCAGATTGAACAGTGCTTTAAGTGTAAGGTTGTGGGGCCTGTTAGAAGGTTGTCCATGCTTGCCTGCTTTACATAACGAAGCAGGATGGACTGGTGATGCAAACCACTATTGAATTTGTGTGCATGACCATTTCCATTTGGATCAGCTGTTGAAGCTGTGGTTTGATTGGTCCTTCAGAGTTTTGTGTCCAGTTCTGGACTCCCCAGTTCAGGAGAACCAGGGAACTACTGGGGAGAGTTCAACGGAGGACCATAAAGATGATGAGGGGACTGGAGCATCTCTCTTGCTAGGAGAAGCTGAGAGACCTGGAGCCTGGAAGAGAGCAGCCTCAGAGGGAATCTTCTCAATGCTGATCAATATTTAAAGGGTGGAGGCAAGAGGATGGGGCTGGGCTCTTTTCACCGGTGCCCAGTGATAGGACTAGGGGCAATGGGCACAAACTAGAGCCACTTGGACTTACCAAAAAATCCTTTAATGTGAGGGTGCTGGAGCCCTGGAGCAGGCTGCCTGGAGAGGTAGTGGAGTCTCATCTGGAGATTTTCAAAACCCACCTGGAATGTTTCTGCTCTAATTGAATCTGCTGTAGCCAGGGAGTTGAACTCTGATCTCCTGAGGTCCTTTCCAGCCCCCACCACTCTGTGATTTTGTGTTCTTGGAGCCTGCAAATTTACAGTGAAACTAAAGATGTTTCAGGACATTGCCTAACACGCTCCAAGAGCTAATGAGTATTCACTCCACTAATGACTATTCACTCCACAGGATCAGACTAATGTAGGTTAGTCCAAAAGAAATCCCTCCGGGAAGTGTGCAGGTGGATGCCAGGTCCTCACTCCAACCTTTTTTTCCTGCACAAACCTAATGTTAGTGTGAGATGCTGCTTGGTAATGTGACTCCAGCCTTCAAAACACTTCCTGGGCTGTTCATCTCTTTGCAATCATTTGGTCTGCTCCAGTGCCAGCTCTGTTGTTCAATTTCCCTGTGGAACTGCCCTCAATTGAGCTCAGCCAGCTTGAGCAGAATCACTCCAGCTAATGGTGGAGAAGGGTAGCATCAGTTTACCTTTTTTTTTTTGGGGGGGGGGGTTGAAATAAATGTGTGGAATCTTCCCTCAAGGTTTTCCTGACTTCTCAAGTTGTTAAATCGCTTATTTCCATATTTGCTTTTTGTAACACGCTTGCTTTAATCAGTGCAGTGGGACTTCCTGGCAGCACTGGGACATATCTCACGTTCAGATCAGAGCAGAGCCCAGCAGGATAACATCTTTTTCTTCTTATTTTTTTTTCTTTCTTTTTTTTTTTTTTTTTCTAAAGCATAAGACATTTGGTTTTGCTAAACAGATTGGATGTTCTGATTTGAAATTATGAGTGGTTAGACAGCATCCTATCTTTAATTAGGTTGCACAGACTGAGTCATTTTGCAAGCTAGACATTTTAATTTACAATCTACTGCACTGCAGCACTCTTCAAGGCCTTCTGCTGTGTAATAAGGTATTCAACTTGCAGCACAGGCTTTAAAAATGCTGGAGTTCTCTCTGTGACTTCACTTGTTTATTTTATATTTTCAATTTTAGTTGCAAATCAAACATGCAGTTACAGAAGCTGAAATTCAGAAGCTGAAGACAAAGGTAAGAATCAATATATGGTTAATACACGCTGGTTTTGTTCCTCTCCTGCAAAAATCAGAGCTGAAGACTTGTATCTGTGTGGGTGGAGAAGTCAACATCCTTATTAAAGGGTGATTGAGAAGCACAGTGGCTCAGCTAAATCTTGCCTTGGTGTATGTGCTCTATTCAGAGTTTCAAGTAAAATCTTAAGTGCTGCTATTAAGAGCAACTGCCAACTTGTGTAGTTTCAGTTGAACGTACATTTTAGGGGGTATCATAATGACTGAATGGCAGATTTCTAGTTTTACAATTCTAATGCAGTTTCTCAGGTTTGAAAATTCTACTTGGCTTGAGTATTTAAGTCTTAAGTTAGTAGGATTTCAGTTTACCAGGGATGGTAAAATAGCCTATTTAACACTAATTTCCTTTTATTGACATCATTTAGAAAACCCTGATTTATTGAAAGGTGTTGAAGATAAATTACTTTCTATATACAGAAGAAAATGTTCTGTTTCATATTGTTGCAGTTGTCTTAAAATTATATTCTAGAAAGGAAAAAGCTTACCAGCTTTAACAGAAAACATTCTCTCACAATCAGTTGCTAGTTAGGCTGAATTGGCAATAAAAAGGAATTGTGTTTTTTATACTGAGGTAAACTTTCTGGGAAGTCAACTGCTGCTCCAGTTGTTAAGTAATATCAGGTTTTATAATGACATCCTTCTCTCTGAGTACATGACAAAGGAAATCAGAAGAGAAGGAGAAAATTGTACCTCAGCCATGTTTGCACTCACCATGTGTTTTGTATAATGTTTATCAAATGTTGTTGTTAAAAACAAATGCAAAGCGCAAGTCTTCGATGCAAGGGCAATTTCAGTGGTACTGTTGCAGCTCAGAACATCAGAAATCTTTTCTTGCTCTGCTTTCCAGTTGCGTGCTAGCAATGAGAGGCGAAGGGTCACTCCCTTGGGATTGTGCCGAGCCCCACTGCCTTGATGGCAGCAGTGTGTGGGTGTGAGCAAATGCATTTGTAAGATGAGGGCTCACGTGCCTCGTCCTGATGGATTTTTTACCTAGTGTTTTCATCAGAGCTGAAGAAAATGTGCCTGGTTTAGGTGTATTACTAATAAATGTGCAAACAAGTCCTTGTCTTTGTGTGTGTATCAGCTAGCAGAACTGCCTAGGGCAAATTAAACAATCTTGATAAGTAAACAGGGATGTTAAGGCATTGTTTCTATTTGTTTTAATTCTTACTATGAATTCTGGGACCTAAAATAAACAAGCTGCTGAACAACCCTACCCTTATCCTCCACCAAACATTGAAGCCTGCAGCTAGCTCTGATTGGGAAGCAAGAAGCCTAACCCAAAAAAACCCAAATACAGCAAAGGAGCTAATTCTTACTACAAGCTCAGCAGTAAAATCCATGCTGCTTTGAGGAAGCCTGGATTGGAAGCCCTGGATTCCTTTAAGGAAGCCTTGGATTCCAAGCCCTGACTGAAAAAAGTCGTTGGGCTTCACTGGTGCCAAATAGTGGAACTCGCAGTGGAACCACGCTGGTTTTAGAGTTGAGCAATGCTGCTATATTGGACAGATTTCTTCTTTTTGGATCTTCAACAGCAAGGGCATATTTTCTTTTTCATGTTAACTCCTTACAAGCAAGTTTAAAGAAATCAAGAGTAATATATTTCTACCAGGTTCCCTCTGGCCTTGTCATAGCTCCGGCATAGTTTCAGTGTTGGATGCAAAAGTTTGTGCTTGCTTAAATGGGAAAAAAGAAAATCAGGTTGCAACCCAATGATAAGTTTGGAATTTTGCTCCAACCTCTTTTCTTTGGCTTTGTAGGTTAAGGAAGATTATGGCATAAAACAAAACATGGGGAGAATTCATTAGAGTTTCTAATTTGGGTTAAAAAAAAGTAGGTAGTTACATTAGATGCAGTTGTTGGGTTTTTTCGTAGCGTGTTCCAAGTTGCTCTTAAATCAAATATAGAACCTGGAAATCACATTGCTCCTAAAATAAGAAATTGCATCATTTTATGAACTTTCATAAATGCTTCACAATACCTGAGCAACATGCACAGAGCAAAAGCCATCCCCAGTGCTGACAGATTAACCCTGCAGTTTGCCTTGAGTACTCCACTATTGACATTTTCTTTAAACCAGGAACACAAAGTAAAGGCTCTGCTTTGTTTGATGAGGAAGAATCAGCCTGTATCAACCTGTTTTCATAGTCCTGGAATGCTCTTTTCACTGCTCACATATTACTACTCTAGTTATTAATTCACTGATTTTCACTGCTCACCTTGTTTGAATTAATCCTAAACTATTAGGAAGCACTTAGCAGCTTCTTTACTGAGTTCATCTCTGCTCTTTTGTTCAGCTGCAGGCTGCTGAGAATGAGAAGGTGAGGTGGGAATTAGAGAAGACCCAACTCCAGCAGAACATTGAGGAGAATAAGGAGAGGATGATGAAATTAGAGAGTTACTGGATTGAGGCACAAACCCTGTGTCACACGGTGAATGAGCACCTCAAGGAGACGCAAAGCCAGTATCAGGCTCTGGAGAAGAAATACAACAAGGCAAAGAAATTAATCAAGGATTTTCAGCAAAAGTAAGCAGCTACACAGGATCAGAAAATGACTTAGTGGCCAGATAGGAAACATGTCTGTCATGTGTTTTGAAATAGGAAACCCATTATTAAACACCAGTAGGGTGAACACTGCTTTTCTCTCTCTGTTTTCTTTTTTCCCCTGAAAAACACAGGCTCTTTATTATGGAAAGATGTTAGTAGTGTTTGAGTATTAGTGTATCACAGAATCACACAATGGTAGGGCTTGGAAGGGACCTCAAAATACCATCCAATCCAACACCCCTGCCAGAGCAGGATCACCGAGGACAGGTCACACAGGAAGGCATCCAGGCAGGTTTTGAATGTCTCCAGAGAAGGAAACTCCACAACCTCTCTGGGCAGCCTGCTCCAGGGCTCTGGCACCCTCAGAATGAAAAAGATTTTCCTTCTGTTCACGTGAAACCTCCTCTGCTCCAGCTTGCACCCATAGCCCCTTGTCCTGTCATTGGACATCCCTGAGCAGAGCCTGGCTCTGTCCTCCTGACACTGCTCTGCACATCTTTATCAACATGAATGAGGGCACCCCTCATGCTCCTCTGTTCCAAACTAAAGAGCCTCATCTCCCTCAGCCTGTCTTCTTGCCATTTTTACATCTTCACTTAGCACATTCACTTAGACTAAGCTTAGGGCTTTGACCTAATTGCAGTTTCATGCTTATTAGGCTGGCAATAAATTGTTAAGGACAGATTTTTCTGATGCATAGATTAAGATACATGAGGAACAACTGAAGAAGCTGGGGCTCTCTAGTTTGAAAAAGAGGAGGCTGAGGAGAGACCTCATTGCTGTTTACAATTACCTGAAAGGACATTGTAGAAAGGCTGGTGCTGGTCTCTTCTCCCAGGTAATTAGTGATAGAACAAGAGGGAATGACCTCAAGCTGTGACTGGGTAGGTTTAGACTGGACATTAGGAAAAAAAATTCAGGGAAAGAATGGTCAGGCATTGGAATGGGCTGCACAGGGAGGTGGTTGAGTCACCAACCTGAGATGTGTTTAAAGGTTGTTTGGAGGTGGTGCTTGGGGATATGGTTTAGGGGTGAACCTTGTAGAGAAGGGTTATCAATTGGACTTGGAGACCCTGTGAGGGTCTTTTCCAACCTGAATGTTTCAGTGATTCTGCGCTATATCAGAAGGTTTGATTTTCTGTTTGACCATCACTGCTTCGATGACAGCAAATACATCTTTGTTTTGTATTTTTCCCTAAGAGAGCTTGACTTCATCAAGCGCCAGGAAGCTGAACGAAAGAAACTAGAAGACTTGGAGAAAGCGCACCTTGTGGAGGTTCAAGGCTTACAGGCTCGTGTGAGTAGGATTTGCTTCCACACTGAGATAATTCTGTCTGATATTCTGGAAAAAATCTAGCTAACATACCTTAAAAAAAGTCTCTAATAGCTCTGTGCATGTGTTATGGGTGACACCGTGTTGTGTTTCTTTCAGATACAAGACTTGGAAGCAGAAGTTTTCAGGCTAATGAAGCAAAATGGGAGCCAGGTTAACAATAACAACAACATTTTTGAAAGGCAGACATCTTTTGGAGAAGTTTCTAGAGGAGATCCAGTGGAAAATCTAGATACTAAGCAAGTGTCCTGCCTGGATGGCTTAAGCCAAGGTTTGTTTCAACCAAATGTAGATGTAGGCTATAGCTAAATGGAAACACCTCATGAATATCTTGAACTTTCCATTTAGATACAGCTTTATCCAGCATGACTGTAGGTAAGGGTAGCAGCAAACAATCATTGAAGCTTTAAGACCAGTTCAAAAGTAAGTATCAAGGCCTCATATTTGTTCTGAAACTGGTTTATTTTCAGGGAATACTCTCTAATTTAATTGTATTGATTTGTGTTTATGTAAAAGATGTATGTTGATGTAAATAACATGGTTATTTTTTAGGATATGAGCTAAATAATAATACAGGGATGTTGTAACTTTTCCAAAGTTCAGTATCTAGTGCCAAGGTAGAGTCCCAGGAAAGCCAGAGAGGGACTTTTCGTAAGGGTGTCTAGCTACAGGACTAGGGGGAAGGGTTTTAAGCTGAGAGAGAATAGGTTTAGACTGGATCTTAGGCAGAAGTTCTTTAGTAGGAGGGTGGTAAGACTGAAACAGGTTGCCCAGAGTGGTTGGGGATACCCCCTCCTTGGAGGTGTTCAAGGCCATTTTGGATGAGGCCTTGAGCAGCCAAGTCTAGTTGAGAGGTGTCCCTGCCCATGGCAGGAGGGTTGGAGTTAGATGATCTCTCAGGTCCCTTCCAACCTAAGCCATTCTGTGATTCTATGAAATAGAAGTGAGTGAGTGTCATGGGTTATTACAGGTTATTAAACTTACTAATGGTTTATGCAAATATCTTTGTTCTTTTGCATGTCTACTTTTAGCAGCTCTGAAGATAGAGGAACAAGCAAAACATGCAAAGTGCAGCTACTTGCCATTGCAGGTCCTGTCTTAGGGAAAAGCAATGAAAGATTCTTCTTCTAAATAGCTTAAAATCCTGTGTCCATACAGATTTCAATGAAGCAGTGCCAGAAACAGAGAGGCTGGACTCCAAAGCTCTGAAGAATCGAGCTCAGCTTTCAGTGAAGAACAAGCGGCAGAGGCCTTCCAGAACAAGGCTGTATGATAGCATCAGTTCAACAGATGGAGAGGACAGCCTGGAACGAAAGGTGAGAAGGACTTTTCCCTCTCTTCCAGGCTTCCCATGGAGTGCTAGATTCTCCCTCTAAGTCATTTGCTCCTCTGTCTTTGTCCTGTCAGTGTAGCACAGGCAGTATTTATTCCTCTGTGGCCATTATGCTGTGAATGTCCTTGAGTGATGTGCGAGTCTGGTCTCCTTTGAGCCAGCAGACCCAGGCTTTTGGTTTTGTTGTGTTGTTTTTTTACCAGGTAACCTGGGCTTTCTGATCTAGGTGTGCTTTATAATGCAGAGTGGAGCCTTTCATTTGTGCAGGAGTCTAAAAGGAACTTGGATTGTGCATTTCTCTCTCTGTTAATTTGTTAATGAAAATGATGTGATAATCAGTTATTGTTTTGTCCTGTTCTGACTAAGGTCTGAACCCAAATACTGATAAACACCACAGCCTGTGGTGTCAGAAGGTAATGGCATGAGCTGCTAAAGCATTTCATACAAATAGAAGGCCTAATGAATAAAAGAATTGCATGTTCAGAGTACAACTTGCTCTGGTTGGTTACTAAATGGTATAACCTGCTTTATAATCTCTTGTGTCAACAGCCGTCAAACAATTACAGTAGTCCCATGCACATTTCAAAACCACCACTGCCCTTATGCATGAGACCATCCTCACCAGCATCAGATTCTGGTGCTTCCTCCCTCTCCCCCGTGGCTAGCAGTGCAGCAATCTCACTTGACAACTTAACTGAAAACCAGGAAGAAGGACAACAGCACAAAGGAGATGTCCTTTCCCTGCCCGCTCAGGGAGACACTCCACTTTCCTCTCCTTCCAAATCTGGGCACAGCTCCGAGGCATCTCCTTTGCATCACCCAGCTGGCAGGAATATTTTACAGGATAAAGGTATTAACTTATTTTTTGAACTAAATTGATGCATCATTTTGCTCCCTTATATCTACTTTATGACCTTTACTGTGTAGCAGGACCTTGCCGCCTAGGAAACCAGCACCTCATAGCTTCTTTTGTCTACCTGGCAGTCAAAAAATTCCTTGTGTGATGATATAAAAGAAGGACAAAGCTTAAAATGAGATCAGGAATTGCTTCCCCCCCCCCCCCCCCCCCATCCCCTTTTTATTTCTTAGAATTTACAGGAAAAGGTGAAGATTTGGTGGGTTCTTAGAACTCACCAAAAAGGGAGAAGCTGCTTTTAAGAGAATCTTTATTTTGTTTTAAAAAGCCCAAATGGGGCATTTCTGTATTAGAAACATGCTTAACACAGTGCCCTTACTTGAATTGTGTGATTTTGGCACTGCTAGATGCTTTTTTTGGAGGGTGAGGAGAGGAGTGTAAAGCAAGAAGAGCAGATTGTCGCTTTTAATTGCTGAGAGACTGCGTAGTCTAGATGAAACAAGAGGTTAGTGTCTGGGGACTCTACATTTGCCACAAAAACAAAAGAATCAAGTGATTTGTTGGAGACTTTGCCACATTGTTATGTCTTTAATTCTAATTCTTTAACTTCTGTTTAGTTAATTCAGATTCTTTACATTCTCTAGTTAATTCAGATTGTTTAAACTCTATTTAGTTAATTATGGTTCTTTAAATTCTGTTTAGTTAATTGTGATTCCTTAAATTCTGTGTAGTTAATTCAGATTCCTTAAATTCTGTTTAGGTAATTTACATTCTTCAAATCCTATTTAGTTAATTCAGATTCTTTAAGTTGTGCCTAGCTCAGGTCCATCTGAGTAGTTTGTTACATGAATTAAGAGTACAGTAATGGCACAGAACACCAAGTCCTTAGTTTTAGGTCCTTGTGAAGTCAGAATTTGCCTTTTACACAACTCCAGCATTCTTTTCCAGTCACTATTTTATGTTAAGATGTGCTTCAGTAAACTAAAATATATCATAACAGTTATTTGTAAGTGAGAACTGCAGGAATGGGTCTGGGGAGGTTCCTAACAAACTTTGGCTGTTTTAAATTGACTGCCAAGGACAATTTGTTGAGGATTTTTGTTTGTGTGGTTGAAAAAACTTGAAATTGATTTGGGGGGGGGGTTGTTCTTCATTTTCATGCAGGGCTTTCACACAACTTCCTAGAAAGCAGTTTCAGGAAGTTGTGTTGAATTTAGGAGAATTAATATATACTGGGGTTTTGATAGGGGTTCTGAAACGGCTGCTCTGTGTTGTTTTTAATTGTGTGGTTAATGAAGGTTTGAGTTCTGCCAGTAAAAATAAGGGTGTGAACATGGGAATGCTAGTGGTGCCTGTTTGTGGCCTTCACTTTTGTGAAGAACTCCCCAGGAAGCCCACCACTCGCCCCTAAGCCACACTTGCCTGTGACTAGCTGGTGTGAAAATAAACATTATGACTTTCATTCTTTAAAATGAGAAAATTGAGAATGGTTAAATGAGAAATATGTATTAAAGGTGAAAGAGGAAACAGGAGAGGAGTCTGCACAGTGAGGGTTGATGTGCATTGCCTGAAGTTCTCCTCAGCCTCCCTAGGGAACAGATTTCTTCTCAGGAGACTTCACCTTGCTTTTGTCACTCTTCCTAGCACTTGGGTTTTGTTTGCTTTTTTTGACACCAGGTTACTGGTCAGCTGTTCCTGAATGTTGTTTTTCTTTAAATCAGGACTTGTGTTGGTAGAAGTTGTGTGGCTTTAAGAGTGTGGGTGTTGCAGGAGCCTTCTTTTCCTGCTTTTCCCGGATTTATGAACCAGTTGAGCACTGAATTTTTTTTAGCTGAATGAAAACTTGCTCAATTACCCACAGAGCAGCGTACAAAGTGCCGTGCACAGGATTGACTGTCCTGGGATAGCTCTGGGGGATTTTGAGTTAATTCTGAGGGCTTCGTATGCCAGAAACTCACAAACCCAGCAGTGCTTTCAGTTAGAAGTCACTGTACATCTCAGGTCATGTTGCAAAAGCCATCAAACCACAAGTGACATGAATGACTGACCTTTATTTGCTGCCTCTACAGTATCTGGGGACACTTGCTACATTTAAGAATCACAGAAGCTGTGTCTGAATTTTTCAGCTGCTGTGTGCTTCCTCATCTTCCATCTGGACTTCACAGCATTTTGCAGACTCAGATTCATTGTTTTCACTTTATAGGTAGTGCAGGCTGTTTCCTCTTGAGGTTCTAACAGTGTTTGTGGAAGAGATCATAAACTGATTGGCATCTGAGGGCAAATTTATGAACTAAGCTACTTTAATTATTGCCTTTCTTTTTTTAAAATTCAGAATGAGTGGATTTCAAGTTAAATGTTTATGGTAACAAAGATGTTGAAGCTGAACAGATAGCTGTGACCTAGCATGTCTGTCATAAAAGGTAGTCTTGGGTCCAAAGATTAAGCAAGCACTTCAGGAGTAATTTAGAAGTGAAGCACATATACCAAATGAATTCCCTAACAGCAAACTGAAGTGGCTACTGCTGAATTTAAAACTGAATTCCCTGGAATGTTTACCTGGACATCTTTTGTGCCCTAGAACATTAAAACTCAGCCAAGGCGAACTTTCTGTTTCCTTCAGTTACACTTTCCTCAGGTGCATTTTCAGCAACCTTACCTAGTTGAGGATCCCCCTGCTTTCTGTAGAGGGGGTTGAACCAGATGACCTTTTGGAGGTCCTTTCCAATCCTGACCATTCTCCAATTCTATGATTGTGAAAGTAGTTCTTGATTTTTATTCCTCTTCACACCATCATCTTAAAAATGAGCAGAATTCAGGTGTGCTCACACAGGTGTACATGCATGCATGTCTGATCAGCAGAAGATACACAAACTATTCTGGCAAGTGGAATAGCAATCAGTACTAATTAAAATAATAATAATAATGATGTACATTCTTCCATGTACAAATATGTCCTAGATGGTGCCACATGTGCTCAGGCAGCAAGAACAACTGGCCCTGCTACAGGGCATACAGAAAAGCTAAAGCGAAAGCTTGCAGATCTTGGGTAAGCATTTTCTTCTTTCAAATATTTTTTTTTGATCTTTTTTGTCATTAAAAAGGGCTAAAAGTAACATTTCAAATATGTTTCCTGATGTTTTCTAATATTCTTATAGGGCTCCCTTGAGAAGGAGTTCAAACAAGGGCAAGAAGCGGAAAGAGAAAGAAGCTGTTAGGGTGACCTGTGGCAGTAGGTATGGGAAAAAAAATGGAGGGTGCAAGAAATGATTTGTCCAAAACAGTGGGAAAACCTGATCCTCCTAGCAGATGGGAGCACTATCAGAGCCACTGACTTCACTTAAAGAAGTGTTAAGCTTTGGGATAACCTTCTGAGCTTACAAACTGCGGGTTTGGGACACATTTGAGAACAGCAAGTTTGGTTGCCAAGTTTGTCCCTGGAAGTCTTCAAGAAAATGTGTGGACATGATGGCTCTTTGGGACATGGTTTAATGGCCATGGTGGTCTTAGGTTAGTGGTTGGACTCAATGATCTTAGAGGTCTTTTCCAGCCAGAACAATTCTGTGTTTCTGTGATAATGAAGGACTAACATGTAACCTACAAATACTTGGAGGCTTATAATACCATGACATCATTACTGCTCTTGTATCCACTAATGGAATTTGCAGAAGTAGGTTATCAGAGCCAGCCTAAAAGATGCACACACAGCCAGTTAATAATCCCCATGAACCAGAAATCCTGACACAATTTTTAAAAAGCCCCTAGAGCAAGGCTGGGCAGCAGCTGTTCACTGCAGCTTCACAGCAGACACATCAGGAAAGCTTTCAGGAGGGTTTGTTTCTGAAGATGAGCATCATGAGCTGAAAACAGACAGGAAAAATGCTGACTGCATTTGTCAAAGACAGATAGGGAAAATGCTGACTGCATTTGTCACAGTACCATCTCTCAGGGAAGGAATTATGAGACCCTTGTGTGATCTGAGGAAACTACATCACCAGCATCTGGACTCTGAATAGATAAATGAATGTTCAGAATGGCAGGAAGCAATCTTCTCTGCAAAAGCCAATGTAGAGTTTTCCTGAAGGGCTCTCCTCACATACTGAAGAGTCTGACAGGATCACAGCTACAGGCAGTGATACCTGGATCCAGATAGGAAAAGACAACTTCATGTCAGGAGCACTAAGCAAACTTAATATCGTTCAGAAGGCTAAAGAGGACATAGCAACTCAGAAACTCTCTGGACATAAAACAAAGCAAAAGAAAACCCCAAAGATAAAAGAGCTGTAGGAAGAAAGCAAAATTTGAGTGCTACTCAGTCACAGTGGTGGACATCTATGGGGTTTGCTGACAATCTAATATAGACAAGTCTGTTTTGTAGCTCCATAAAATCAGCAAAAGAAACATTAGATTTCTGACTTACTCCCTCAGGCAGACTGTACTGAAGTGTAAAGCTCTGTCTCAGCATCCCTGTGTACATTTGTACCCCACAAATGTCTGGTAGGACACAAATGCCTCTTCAGTGAGCTTAGGCATCACCTCTCTGCTGGTGACAGAAACTAACTGCTCCAGCTGGTTCCTGCTTGCAGTGTGACCTGCAGTTAGTGAAGGCTCTGGGGAGACCTAATAGCAGCCTTCCAGTACCTGAATGGAGCTACAAGAAGGCTGCAGAGGGACTGTTTGCAAAGACCTGCAGTGACAGGACGAGGTGCAATGGTTTGAAGTGAGAGCAGAGCAGAGTTGTATTGGATGTGAGGAACAAGTTCTGTACGAGGGTGCTGAAACACTGCAACAGGCTGCCCAGGGACCTCTAGAGGTCATCTAGTCCAACCCTCCTGCAGTCAGCAGGGACATCCCCAATTACATCAGGTTGCTCAGAGCCCCATCAAGCCTGACCTTGAATGTCTCCAGGGATGGGGCCTCCACCACCTCCCTAAACAGCCTGTTGCAGTGTTCCACCACCCACAATAGCAAAGAACTTCTACCTAATGTCCAAAGAACTTCTTCCTTGTGTCCAAGGACAGATGTAGTATTAACCCTGCTGGTGTAGAATTAATCATACTGTCAGATGGATGTTGCCATTGCCAGAAAAATAGCTCTGAGGACATGTAAATAAAATCCTGAATTATTTCCTAAGTCTACCATAAATGTTAGCTATATAAAAAGTCCCAGTTTAAGAAGCATATATCCCACTGCCTGGAGCTAAGTGGTTCAGGCAGCAGCATTTTGTTTTTCTTCCTGATTTCAAACAAGATTAGAGCATGAGGGAGGAGTAAGGACTGGGTCAGATATCTCTATCTACCTTTCTTGATGTAGCTAAAGGGGGGGAGAATTATTCTTCTGCTTCCATGGATGGGGGTCCTTTGACAACCTCAATTGTGTCCACACAGAGAAGAGGCTTATAAAGCTCTAGTTATTATCTTAGTCATTATTTAGAAGCTGTCCAGAAGGAAGAAGTGGAGGGAAGATTTACATATGTGCAGTTTACTGGTGGCTGCTAAGAGCAGTAGAAGTTTAATGCTCTGAAACAGTAATATATATATATAGGTATAAATAATATCAGAGATGCAGCACTGATCTGAGGCAGATACCTTTTATAGTTGGTTTTGATTTACATCCTGTGCCATTGAGAGGAGATATTAATGAATAATTTAGGCCTTTCTAACTGCTGCCTTTGCCTTGATAACATTATTCAGTGCTGTTTCTGTTACTACAAAGAGAGAAGCTGATAGTATCTCATAGGTGTTTATTTCATTTAAATATATTAACATTTTTAATATCTAATACCTTAAAATCAGCATAATGAGACCTCTATCAGTGTTTAGCTATTGTACCAAAGAAAGATCTCCATAGATGGATACAGATGCACCTGATTCATTCTGCATGTCATGGTTGGACTCCATGATCTTAAGAGATCTTCTCCAACCAGAATAATTCTATGATCCTATAAAACCCTAAGCCAGACCTTCTCTGGGAACCAAAGTCCACTTGGGCCAGCGCTGAGCCTGATCTGTTTAGTTATGCTGAGAAATGCACCAGCACAGTGTACAGCTTCTTGCCTGGAGCTGGTTCACATCTGAACATCAGAAGTACAGGCTTCTGCCTCCATTTGCTGGGGTGTGTTGTCTAAGAGAGCCTGAGTTAGAAAAAGGATAAAAAGAACCCACTTTTTCCTTCTTTTGCCGAGAGAGATTTCAAGCATGACCCTACCAGCTGCATGCCACTCAGTTATTTAGGCACAGTTACAGGGAATGTCACTCTGCTTAGGATGAACTGGAGAAGAGAAGGGTCTGGAGTGACCTTAGAGCAGCCTTCTAGTACCTTAAGGGGCCCTACAGGAGAGCTTTGGAGGGACTTTTTACTACATCCTGTAGTGATAAGATGAGGGGGAAATGGAGTGAAGCTTGAGAAAAACAGGTTCATACTGGAGATTCAGAAGAAATCCTTTCCAGTGGGAAAAAACTGGAACAGGTTGCCCAGGGAGGTTGTGGGTGCCCCCTTCCTGGAGATGCTCAAGGCCAGGTTGGAAGAGGCCTTGATCAAGCTGGGCTAGTGGGAGGTGTCCCTGCCAGTGGCTGGGAGGCTGTAACTGGATGTTCTTTAAGGTCCCTTCCAACCCAGACCATTCTATGAATCTATGAACTGCCTCTGTAGCATTTTGTTTTCTCCCGTCTTGCAACCTAACAGATGTTCCTGCTCCTTTCTATTATACAGGATGGCCAAGGATGTGCTGCAGAAGCCAGCCAGCCCTAAACCTTTATCAGAGAGATCCTCCTCTCTCCCACACTGTGTACCATTCACATGGTATGGAGAGAGTGGCAAGGGATCCAATTCTTCTAGCAACCTGCCGTCGCCCACCAGCTCAACTGAACCTTCCTCTGAAAATATAAGTCCAGCTAAAAAAGGGTCAAAGGTAGAACATCAAAGCTACCTTCTTCCCACCCTGCTGAGTGGCATAATTGGCTTCCTGTTTCTGGAAAGAAAGAACAGGCCAATCTATGACTACTACAATAAACAGTGCATGGTGTTCATTGTATGGGAGCAGCTCATCCAAACAGAACATCTCTGTCCTTGTACCATTTGCATTCTACCCTTTTGACTCTGTCTCAGTGGCCATGAATTCAGTGACCTAACCCTGGTGTGCTGCACTATAACAGAAAGCAAACTGGTGCCAGTGGAAATGAGCATTTGGATCCACTGAGCAAATGCTGGGTTTGTGTGTTCAGTGCTGGGTATTTTCTGCATTCTTCAGGACTGATGAGGGGAGAACCTGCCTGCATTCAGCAGAGGTGTTTTCAAGTGAGGAAATGCTGTATGCTGTCAGCCATCTGCCTTCTTCCCCCTCCCAGTAATGAAATCTGTTTGTCATGCATGCTGGATGTTGGATTTAATTCTTTATTTGAAGTGGAAATCTGAACTGTTGCAATTTAATAGCTCTGTGTGATTCCTTTCTATGTGCATGAATGTTGCAGCATGATGACTCCTCCAATAACCCTTAGTTACAGCAAAGTGCTTTGTTTTCACTTCTGGGAAGTATTTCTCTGCCTCATTCTACTTCTGACTTGCAGCAGCTGACTTTTTGTTTTGGTCTGGTAAAAAGAAGCAGGTGTGGTTCCCAACTTCATGTACAGGAGTATGAATGAGAAAGCTGATTTCTCTGTCCTCTACAAACACCTGTGTGTAATAGCAGTGGCCATGGGCTTTTCTTACTCTCTTGGTGCCAAGAGCTTGTGATACTCTACTGCTGAGCACCAACCTCATAGCTGTGTTCGGCCTGGTAGGGAGAGCAAGACAAGGTTGACAAGGCCAGAGCAGATTGAACAAGAAGACCATAGATGAAATCTCTGAAGATTAAAGGAAAGCTAATTGGTTACCTCATTTCTTTAGAGGTGAGACACTGGAACAGGCTGCCCCAGGGGTGTCATGGATGCCCCCTCCCTGGAGGTGTTCAGGGCTAGGTTGGGTGAGGCCCTGAGCAGCCTGCTGTAGTGGAAGGTGTCTCTGCCTATGGCAGAGGGGCTGGAACTATGTAATCTTTAAGGTCCCTTCCAACCCAAACCATTCTATGAACCTATGATTCTTCTAAAAAGGGAAGGTAAGGATGAGACTTGCAAATCCGGTTTGCAGCGCCAAACAAAGATGGTGTAAAAGTGATGTCCGAATGGCAGGGAAAGGGACACCTCCTTGTGCAGAGAGTGTGAGTATGAGGCTTGGGGGAGGAGGTTTATCCTGCTCTTGCAATTATTAGCCAGCATTGGCTGCCTTGTGTTTATCCCTAAATTCATCATAAAGCTGAAGCTTGGCACAAAATAGAGGTAAAAGAAAAATCAGAGTGCTTTAAAAAAGCAAAAAGGTGTTCTTCACACAACAGGAGGTAGAGCTGTTGAACTCCTGCTCTAACAACACTGTGGGGGCTACAAGCTTGCATATTAAGGAAGCTGCTCAGATTTGCTTCTCCTCTCTAAAGAGCTGCGAGAGGCAGAACAGGAATTCTGAACGTAGGTGTGAGAAAGTGGTCACAAAGCCATTTTGATGTTCCCTGTAAAGTTTACAGGCTCTTAAATTAACAATTCCTGTACTGCTCTTCAGATTTTCAAGGCATGGTTACCACTTTTGGTTGCAGCAAATCTTGGAGGATGAACACTCTATATATTTTTTGAAGGCTTCTTGTTTTCAGGAGAGAGAGGTCAGATATCTTTGGGGAGGATAAAAGGATAACCTTCCTAATGTTGTTTTTAGTTATGATGTTTGGTTCTATTTTTAACTGAATGTCAAAAGTGAATTTCATTTGGTCTTCATTTAGATGTTAGGCTAGAGATGAAAGGGCTCTACATCATCAGCTGTATATTCAAGGTAAATCGAATATCCTGGTCTCCTTGATTGTTTATAGATCCTGGGGTTTTATGGCTCTCACTCTAATGTGAAATATTAGTGGGGTTTTTTGCTGTTTTCTGATGGTAATTTTGCTGTATTCCTGGAGAAAAAAAATCTGTGCATGCTTCTGCTGCCCTGTGCTGTTTGGTGTGATGTCTGCCATGGCATCGTTACCAGAAACCAGGGGTTGCTCTGTTGTTAGCTCAGTAAATAATGTTCACTATCCAAAGATCTTTTACCTGCAGTTTCTTTTAAAGGTATGGGCAAAGAGGGAGGATCTTTCTCCTAGCAGATGATTTGGGACTCAGAAATGGATTCACAGAACCTTCTCCTTGCTCTTTCAATAGCAGTTTTCACTTCTCTCTGCTAATTAATCTTCTGTCCTGTTCTCTGTGCTACTGCCTGTGCTACGCTTGTCCTAAATACTTGGAGGACAGTAAAATGCTAGTGATTAACCCATGGAAGCAGTAATTTAGCTCCAGGATGACAGCCAGCATCTTAAGAGGGAGTCTGGAAATTGCTTCCAGACCCTACTGAGGCATTAAACTGGCAAAGGCGTCTCTTGAAGTACGCAGTGGTAAAAATACTGCATCCTAGGAATATTAATACCAAAACCCAGGCTCCTTCCATGTGTGTTGTGTCTGCTGGAAATCACTCCTGAACTGTGCCAGCCTGGAGGACAGAAAGCAAATGTCCCTTGTAGAAGTATATATGAGTTTGTTTATTCATCCAGACTCATTTGTTTTCTCCACAGAATTTCACGTTCAACGATGATTTCAGTCCCAGCAGCACGAGCTCGGCTGATCTGAGTGGCTTAGGAGCAGAACCTAAACCCCCAGGTTTCTCACACTCCTTGGCACTGTCTTCAGATGAGGTATGCTGGTGGAATTGGTTTAAGATGGGAGACAGTTTTTTTTTTTTCCTTTGATAAATACTCAAATAATGATGGGACATTTTTTTAGGGAGTAAAATGGGAAAAGAAAATTAATCTTGGTTTCCAGAGGATGATTTTCTTGTTCATTTAATAATGAGTCGAAGGAAGGCTTCTGTGGCATTATCATGGGAAAACAGTGAAATTGGTCTCCTAAGAGATGCTGTCTCCTCATACACTCTCCCCACATTGTAAATATGTACCTGTGGACCCATAGGTGTAGATATACCTACACTGAACTGGACAGAATTGAGACAGTTAAGAGAAAACAAAGATACAGGGTGATCAGGTCCATCTAGTTGAGCTGCAATGCACCTTCCCCGGGACTGATTTCCCCCTGATAAAACAATGCCAAGCTGCAGTAATTGTGTGTTACTGTACCTGAGTGTATGTACCCTGATTAGAATGTCTATGTGTCAATCCACTCTGCATGCTTTCTGCTTGCTTTGCACAGTGGATTTGAATTCAGTTACTTCAAACCAGAGGTTTTCCAAACAGTGACAATGTGAAAAAGCATTCCAGACTTTGGGAATTGGTGACAGCCTGTGCCTGTGTTCATCACAGGCAATCCAGAAGAATTTCACAGGTCCCCTATGAAGACAGGCTGAGAGAGTTGGGATTCTTCAGCTGGCAGAAGTGATGGCTACAGGGAGACTTAGAGCAGCCTATCAGGATTTGAAAGGGACCTCCAAGAGAGCTAGAGGGGGACTTTTTACAGAGGAATGGAGTGAACAGCACAAAGGGTAATGCCTTCAGACTGGAAGAAGGTGGATTGAGGTTAGACATGAGGAAGCAATTCTTCCTCATGAGGGTGGTGAGGCACTGGAACAGGTTGCCTAGAGAAGTTGTGGAGGCTGCAGCCCTGGCAGCATTCAAGGGCAGGTTGGCTGGGGTCTTGATCCAGCTGGTTTAGTAGGAGGCGTCCCTGCCAATGGCAGAGGGTTGGAACTGGATGATCTTTGAGATCCCTTCCAACCAAAACCATTCCATGATTTTCTATGTGACATCTGAGCCAGGCTTTTTTTCTAGAGAGGAGCAACTTGAAGTATCTATGTCCTCTTTGTTTTTAATGAGAGTTAGGTTTGGTCTCTTTCCTGCCTGCATACTTTGCATGGATTTAAAGAATGAGAGCTGTTCTATGCAACACCACTGACCAAAGTGCAAGGCTCTAAATCTAACCATTCCATGGAGGTTACTGACTGCAGGTGATAAAGGACAAACATTACAACAAGTATTTCCATCTCTTACCACATTTCTTTCCCCTCACTTTGTGTATTTTATCGTGACAATGCCTCGTTCCCAGCAGCACTGAATTAAGAGCCTGAGAATGTTTTCATTTTGCTTGTTCACCTGTCTGCTTTATCACTTCTACAATAATCAAGCCTCAACAGGTCTAAAAAAAAAGAATTTTCTCCATCCTCTGCTGTCTGCCAAACTGCAGCCTCCAAATCAGGCAGTGTGTTCAGCAAGAGGTGTGGTCAAAACCTTCACAGCCCCCCTGGCAGGGGACTAGGCCAGTGTTGCCTTCAGCCTCCTATAACTGCCAGCACTCCCTCTCTGGTGTCTCCAGCAGATTTGACCTGAGCATTTGAAGGGATGAAAAAATGGAGAGGATGGGGAGGGAGCGCAGCTCTTCAGGTGCTCCTCTAAGGAGCTTCTGCTCTTGGAGTCATCAGGAAGGACCCCACCAGTTCTAGGGTGTCCAGATCAGAAACTCAAGGAGGGTTTGGTTGACAGTCTTAGAGGTTTAGCTGCTAAGTTGTGTGTGTGCTGAGCTTTCAGCACAGCCTCTCTGCTTCTGGAAAGACTTTTAATTTAAAGAGATCCCTTTGGTTTTGAGTGGCCCTCTCTGTTTGCAAATCTCGGTGCTGCCCTTGCCTGAACTTTGACATGCTGTTATGTGTTCTGTACTTTGTTTCTATAATGCTTTTCTTTCCCATTTCTTTGTTGCTCCCTCACTCAGAGCCTGGATATGATTGATGATGAGGTGAGATACTAGTGTGCTATTGTGGTGAATTGCGTGACCGTGGCGTGCCGACGTGGCGTCCCTGTTCCCAGAGTCACGTTCCTCGTGTCATGGCTGTGGTGTGGCAAACCCTCTTGTTCCAGCGCAGCACACAGATGTCACCACTTCCTCTCTCCTTCTCTGCAGTTCCCCTCTCCTCTCTGCTAGGAGATTTGAAAGCTGTAGCAAATTGCAGTTCTTACAGCATGCTGGAAGGGGGAGGAGGATGGTGTCAGAGCAAATCCAGCAGGCCACACATCAGCTGCACTGAGCTGGTGATAGGAGAAGGAAAAGATGGTGCTTAAACTGTCTTCTCCTTAGTCCTGAGAACTGGGCAGAGGGAAGCTGAGAGCTCCCAGCATCATCTCACTCCTCTGTAAAAGCTGCTCAAACAGCAGACAGCTGCTGCTGGCTTTAGCAGCTGCTTTGCTGACCACAGCTGGGATAGAGTAGCTTCTGTTTCAGGCCTCACTGGCATACTTCAGGGTGGAATAAACTGGCAGAGCAGGGACATGGGACTTCACCTGCAGCTGACACCCCACCTACCCCTCTTGGTGCTGTGTTTGTGCTCTCTGCAGCAGCAGCACAAGGTGAGGAGAGCAGGGCCAGGGCTGTGGGACAGCTGTGTGTTCCTTACTGCTCCTCTGTGCCATCTCATAGTCTTCCATAGACAGCATAACTCTCACTGGCTGTTTGATGTCATCACTTTGATCTTCAGAGTGGTTTCCTGAGGGGTTTTTCCCTGCTGAATTTTCTTCGTTCATAGCTTAAACATGTCTGTGAATGAGCCTGTGAAGTGGGATGCAGTGTTCATTGCATCCCTCAGAAATGTTCCAATTTGAAGGAGAGGAAGTGGGAACATACCTGGTTGGAATGGTGCCAGCTTGGCATTTTAGCCCCTCTTTGGGTTCAAAGGAATGCCAACTCCTTTTTCTTCTTCTGTGTGTAGATAGAATACTTCTTGGGTACCTTGTACCAACCCTTAGATATGGGTTAGATACAGATGGGGTAGAGTGGTGTGAAACTGTTATGACTGCAGTGTAAAGCTAGCTCTGCTCTGATGCTGGTGGCTTGTACAGAAGAATGCTGTTTATCACCCACCTTACCTACCAGTAACAAGAGAGCATGGCTTTGTCACAGATCCTGGATGAGGGGCAGTCTCCCAAGCACAGCCAGTGCCAGAGCCGTGCCGTTCAGGAGTGGAGCGTGCAGCAGGTGTCCCACTGGCTGATGAGCCTCAACCTGGAGCAGTATGTGTCTGAATTCAGCGCCCAGAACGTTAATGGGGAGTATCTCCTTCAGCTGGATGGCAGCAAGCTCAAGGTAATTGGCTGGACTTCAAGAATAACTAATCTTTGTTGTCACTTAGACTGGCCAGCAGCAGTGACTCCCTGTCTGTGGGATGGTGCTGGACTAGAATAGCAAACACAGAGCAGAAAGCCACAGCCAGCAACTTGAGGAATTCCCATGTGCACCTGGATTCAGAAGCTTCAGAAGCAGTGATGAAAAGTTGAAGGAAAGTCTTCCCTTTGCCTCCTGAAGGCTCTAGGTGTATAAAATGTGTCCTTACTTGCATAAATCACACAGCAGGACATTAGGTGCTGTTTGCATGCACAGATTTCTCATCCAGCTCTGGCTGGTGATCCAAAGACAGTAAAAAGATGTAAATCAAAAGTAGCAACTGGAAAATGGATTAGTGCAGTACTGGAGGCATGAGTTGATAACAGTAGAGCTAAATGGAATGGGTTGCCCTGGGAAGTTGAGGACACCTGATCCCTGGAAGTGTTTTAAGACCAGGCTGGATGGAGCTATGAGCAGCCTGGTCGAGTGGAAGGTGTCCCTGCCCATGGCAAGGGGGATGGAACTAGACGATGTCTAAAGTCTCTTCCAACCCAAACCATTCCATGATTCTGTGATAAATCCAGTTTGGATGGTTGAAGTATGCCTTGGTTCTTGTAGTGAAAATACGAGCCTGCTTTTGTCAAAAATAGTTACAGGAAGGAGTTGTGGGAAGCTCAGCAGATCTGCAAGTCCAAGTTTGGTGTTTCCTTCCTGAAATGTTTTGCTAGTGTATCACTAACTCTGGGGGTTTTAGAACAGTGAACTTTTGCCTAAGGCATAGCAGTGAGAATTGGGGAAGTCTTAGAATCACAGAATCCTTTCAGTTGGAAAAGATTATCAGGTCCAACCATCTTGTTCTATGTCAACTTAGATGACTTCAGGCAACTAGTTCATTTAATCAATGAAATTTGCATTGGTGTGGCAATGAGATGTAATTCTTTGATATTCCAGAAGTGGAAGGCATGGCAGGTAGTACGGAGGTGTGCTCCTTTCGTACATTTGTGTATCTGAGTCTGTCTCATATTGTTAGAGTCTTCTTTGGCCATGGAGGTGTTAGGTTGCTGGTTGGACTGGATGATCTTAGAAGTCTCTTCCAACCAAAACTATTCTATGATTCTACCTGAGAAAAGTTATTACTGGAATAGAAAAAAAGATGGAGATAAAAGGTATGAAATTGTCTTTTATACTTTTGCTTTCCCCACCTCAGGCTCTCGGTATGACATCTTCCCAGGACAGAG
Source organism: Melanerpes formicivorus (assembly GCF_026170545.1). Classification (NCBI taxonomy): domain Eukaryota; kingdom Metazoa; phylum Chordata; class Aves; order Piciformes; family Picidae; genus Melanerpes; species Melanerpes formicivorus. Next base: position 7,103,631 of record NW_027142387.1, read on the forward strand.
CAGTCATTAAAAAAAAGCTAAAGGAGATGAAAGCATCCTTGGAGAAAGCTCGCAAAGCTCAAGAGAAGATGGAGAAGCAAAGGGAAAAGCTGCGGAGGAAGGAACAAGAGCAGCTGCAGAGGAAATCGAAGAAGCCAGACAAGTGTTCGTCAGACGCGACAGAGGGCGCCAACGAGCAGTGACCGGCGGCTGCCCTGTGGGCAGGCAGAGGCACCTCAGGGGAAGAGAAGCTCAGATCACTCTGGTGCCCCTGCAGCTTCCTTGTGCTGCTTCCAGAAGGGTGTGCACAGCGAAGCGGGGCTGTACATAGAGTGCCCGGGCAGGTCTCCATTGTGTAGGTTCCTTTTCCCTCATACCCAGCTCCCACACCTTGCGGTGCAGTGTGGCACGAGCCCAGCCCCTTGGTTTGTTTCGTTGTTGTTGACAGCTGACAGATTTCATGTTTGTGTGGCAATGTTTCCTTCCAAACTTCTCTGTTGAGCTTGGTGTGTTTGGTCACATCAGTAACCAGCATGATGCTGAGGAGCACGGTCCACTGCTTCACCTCTTCTGAACAGGGTGGCCAGTCAGAAGGACTGGGGGACCTTTCTTCAGCTGGATAGGAGTTGTGCTCTGTCTGGTAAGAGTTGACTTCACTTTCTAACTGGAAGTTCAGATTCTTCCCAGTGTTTGGATACTCAACTCTGTCAACCAGAGTAAGTTTCATCTTGGTCAGTACCTTGAAGCAACACTGCTCTGGAAACAACTGTTCAGTGACATCTGATCATACACTGGAGATCAAGTCAGGAAAGTTGATATCCACCCTGGGTCAGAGACAGGAGGTGGAACTCTTTCTGTTAACTGCACAATAACTAACCCAGGAAGGAGGCAAAGCCTTAACTGATTCTGTGGGTTTACACAGAGATCTGAGGATAACATTTATCCTGCAGGTATCTGAGCAAGGAGGAATCTCTCTCACTAGAGCACAGCCTGTAGATCTGTACAAATCTCCTTGTGCTCCCGGTGTGTAGGCAACTTTCTTATAGCACACTCTGCTTTCTTTTTCATGTGTTTTGAACAGGAAACTGGGCTTATTTTCTTTCAGGGTTTGGGTGGTCTTTTTCCCCTCCCCAAGAAAAGCACCACATCTTCAGAGTCCTTCTCCAGGAAGCACTGTGGAGAATAAAAGCTTTGTGCTGCGCTGTTATGAAGCTGTTGTTGGAAATGGCTGTCAAACTTGAGTGTGCTGAAGAGGTGCAGTTCTTACAGAAGTGCACTTTAAGAAGAGGAAGAGGAGGGATTCTGGTTGAATTGTCTCCAATGTTTTTAAAATCAGCGCTGCCATGGTGGTGATGGTTACAAACTAATTCAGAGCTGCCATCTGCTAACTGGTTGGATTGATGTGTTTAAAGAATATCCCCATAAACCCCAGAATTTTGGGGCCTAGGCTCTAGAATGTTTTGATGGCTTAGCAGTGGTCATGTTCCATCCTTCAGATTTCTCACTTCCTGGTCCATGAGGCCATTGGCAAAGCCTGCAGTGTAGTTCTGGCTGTGTCAGCAGCAGTGTAGAGCTGGCACTGCAAGGTGTTACTGCCTCTTAAAAGCAGTGTTAAAGTATGCAGTATTTCTTCAGAAGAATGGAGAGACACCAGGCAAACACCCACAATGAGAAGCCAGAGGTGTCAGCTTCCTGCTTTGTAGTCGAACTCAACCACACAGCAGCATTTATGGTGTAGAAACCTCACTGCCTTTTCACAGCATCACAGAATGGTAGGGGTTGGAAGGGACCTTGTAAGATCATCAAGTCCAGTCCCCCTGCCAGAGCAGTCTTCATGTAGCCAGGCCAACCCAGAAGTCATTTAAGATCAGGTTGGAATGCTGAACTTAAAACTTTGCCAGCCTAAAAAATGCAAATGCTGGGATTCTGCTGAAGAAAGTCTTTGGTTTAATTAGGCTTGGCTTGTATGGCTCTGTACTTGATGGCATTCAGATTTGTTTCTGAAGCTCAGATGTGGAACAGTTGGGGTGCAGTGTTTACAGCTCAATTGCTTTTGATCCTGAGAATTAATTTATTTGACAAGTAAAAGGGTTTGTGGACTGAGCGAGCCTCGTTCCTTCAAAATGAACACACACCAGATCTACTTAGCCTTAGCTTGCTTTTTCCTTCCAATGCCAGTTCCTACACCTTTATGATGTGTATTTTCTTCAGGTCTACAAATGAAATTGCCCTCGAAAATAGTTCCTCCCGTTTCTAAAGGCTTGGGATATTTTTTGTTGAGATAGGGAAAATAAACCAAAACAACAACAACCACTTGCTAACAGGAACTCCACATTGCAGCCAACCCTTCTGTGCTCTTTGTCGGAGAAAACAATGCCAGAAATGGGGTTTTTTAACATGTTTGTAAAATGAGCATTCTGCTCTTTTAGGAGGTCATCCATTCATATGTGAGTAAGAGAGAAATGATCTGGGGAAACTGGAAACTTACCTATTTGAAATACAATGTTGATAAATGCATTCAGTGCTTGGGTTTGGTTTAAATGACGTTTACACTGTAGCCACGTTGTAAGTGGTTTCTATATGATTACCCAAAGTGTTGTGTCCCTGGTTGATGTTGGGTTTGTGGAAAGCTGAGGAGACTTGCTTGGCAGTTCCAGGTTGAGTTTTCATCCTTGCTGCTTAGAACTGTGTCTGCTTAATCCCTTGGGAAAGCAGCTTCTTATTCTGCTAGAGTAATTGGTTGGACTTGATGATCTTGGAGGTCTCTTCCAATCTGATTGATTCTGTGATTGGGCTTCAATCCTTCAGGTCTTCAGGGAGGATGTGTTGCTTTGTGCTAAGGTTGTTTTGTTTTTCACAGAATGCTAGGGGTGAGACCTTGAAAGATTTGAGTCCAAGCCCCCTGCATGAGCAGGCTAAAAAAAACCAAGAAAGCACCACCAAAAACCTAACTTAAAAAAACCCCAACAACCCCAAACCAAACAGAAAACCACCCTAAACCTAAGTTGAAAAAAAACCAAACACCACACCAAAACCTAACTTGACCAAAAATCCAACAACAAAAAGTTTAAAAAAATCAAATGAAAAACTAACTTCCAAAAATCCTACCTTTAAAAACAAATCCAACATAATCCTAACTTGGATAAACCTCTCACAGCTTGCATTTCAATGAACACCCCAATTGCATTTTGATCAGCCAATGAAAACTGAGCAAGCAGAGCACTGCCAAGAGTTTGGGTGCTGTGTCTGTGACTGCATTCAGCGTGCTCGCTCCTGGCTGGAGTGCTACCAGCAGGGATAAAGCACAGATTGAAATGTTGGTTCCTGTTCTCCAAGACCTTCGAAGTTGTCTTATATTTGTTCCCCTTGTGTTGTGTCACAGCACACATGAAACAGAAAATGTGGATTTCTTGTCTTCTCAAACTCCCTGTGAATCAGTGGCAGTTCAGAGTAATGTGGGGTTTGATGTCACAACAGAAACAAGTCACTGGAAACCCTTTGTCTTTTGGCTCACCTGCAGCTACAGCTCTCACCTGTTTCTCCATATTTATTCACGGGGTTAAAGCTCTGACCTGCCTGCCCACCTGTAAATTGCTGTGCTGGCAGTGTGGGGTTTCCAGGCCTCCAGCCATGTTTCTGTGTCATCTTTAAACCCAGATGACCAGAGCAAAGGTCACTTCCTCCTGGTTCTGTAACCTCTAACTCTGCTCATTGCTGTGGTGCTGCCAGGTTGTGAATAATTTGGAGCCTCTGAAAGGGTGAAGAACAGAGAGGTAGCAAAAAATGGAACTCTGAAACATAGAAGAAATAGGAGTCCACAGGTTGTTTCAGTCCTAACAAATCCTAGTGTTTGTACTGGAATTGTGGAGTGGTGGCTCCTTGCTCTGTCCAAACCAGCCAAGCATTCTTTGCTTTCAGCTCATATTTGTTGTGGTACTGCACCCCTGTGAGTTCTGTGTTAAAATCCCAGCTTGGGGTTGATCTGTCCAGGCAGATCAGGACCAAGGTGTGAGGAAGGTGCAGTACAGAATGTTGTCCACTGCTGTTTGCATTTCACTCCCCTCCCTGAGCAGGCGTGGTGGGGGTCACTGTAAGTGGAGTCTGTTCTAGATCACAGGTTAGAATTGCACAGTGGGACAGAGGCCAGTGGTAAAAACTGAGCAGAGTTAGGTGATGTTTGCATCTCAGTGTTGCTGTGCCATGACTGTAGTCTGCTGCAGGCCTTTCACATGAATCAAGTTTCTGCTGGAATTACTGAGCAGCTTTCTCCTGAAGCCTGCCGCTCCTCAGCTCTCATCGACATTCAGAGGTGCTTGAAACTGAGCACCAGGGTTCCTGGCACTCATCACTCCCATCAAAGTCCTCCTGACCAGCTCCACCTTCGCCTCCTGGCACATGTGCTGGTGAGTAAGAGGTGGGCAGTATTGTGTGGTTTCGGGGAATGAATTGTGTCCCACTTTTCCATCAAGGAAAGAAACACCACTCCTGTCAGTGGTGCAGAATCCAGTTCTGCAGTAGGAAGAAAAAGGATCCTCCTTTAGTTGGGTGTGGCCATGAATTACCATTCTGGGCACTAGCACAGCACTGCAAATCCAAAGGCAAGGTTTGCACAGCTTGAGCTGCAGCTCTCTATAACATCTGCACTGCAGGCTGCTCTGGTTTTCAGTGCTGAAATTTAGGGGCAGTCTGCAGGAATTAAGGGCTTGTGTTGATTTCCTAGCTGTGTGTTTGCAGAGAGAAAATATTGGCGAGGCAACAGCAACACCTGATCAAACCCTGTGCAACAGCAAAACCTGAGCAAAACCCTGTGCTTTATAGGTGTGGCCTTGTCCCTGCACTATCATCAAAGTATGTGATAGAGGAGCTGGACCCTTCTAATAGCACTTTCCTCACTCTCTTCTCTCTCTCACTTGAAAACCTCAGGTGTTAGGGCCCAAAGCACTTGAAAACCAGACATTTGAACAAAGCAACACCTCTTTAATTAACCTGTGAGTCTGTACTGGTCAAAATGAGCTGCAGAGTGCACAGGGCAGGTGGATGGGTTTGGTTTAGTTTTGGTAAATTAGTGATTGAAAAGAATTCAAATCAGTCTTTCTAGAAACGTTCTAAGGGGCAGGAGGTTGGCAGGATTGGTTTATTGGAGTGGCACTATTCTAGGAAGGAAATCTTTTTGTGTATTTTTAACTCTAACTTTTGATTTTGTTGGAGCACTTTCAGCAGCTTCCTTCCGAGCAGGATTATGAGTGACATCCAAGGTGGCCTACCCACTCAGCTTGGTGGAGTGCACAGTCCCTTTGGTTGACCTCCTGCATGGATTGTGCTGTACTTTTCCATGTATAAAATTGATTTTTGCAAAGCTGTGATACCTTAGTCATGATATTGAGCCCTCCAATCCCTCACAAACAGCTTTCTGTGACTAACTGGCAGTACTAACTGGTACTTATGCTGTTGTCCCTGTCTTACTGGAAAGCTAGGCAGCAGTGCCTTGAGCTGCCTGTTTCTTTGGGAAGTTTGGGCTGTGCTAGGAATGAGCTGGAGAGTTTGTGAAACCTGCTCTGCTGACTTTGGTAGAGTGAGGAAAGATGAGGAGCACTCACAGCTCATGAGATGGGGTCCAGCTTCCTATAACCCAGGGTCTTGAGCCTCCTGCTGGGAGCTGTGTCACTGGCACCAGCAGAAGTGGGCTTGGAGCCTGGTACAGAAATGTGTGAAGGAAAGGGGGATGCAGAGCAAGCAGCCCCTCTGGAAGTGGGGCGTGCACAGTGAATCCCTTAGACTTTGCTATAATGGTTTCCTCTTTCCCAGACCCTTTGCAGAGGTATCTCACTGGCCACTGACAGGTGCCAGCCATTGCTAGAAGACCTGGCAGCTAAAAGACTAAACTGCACTGTGCTCACTGTACAAATTGGCTACTCATATGGTTTCTTTTTCTATGGTGGAAGAGAGGTGGTTGAGCTTCCAAGATTTTCCTTTTTCCTTTTCTTTCTTTTTCCAAGAGGTCAAATGTATATGAAGTGCATGTTTCCCTGAACTTTTCATTTGTACATCTCGGTGTCTGATCATCTGCATGAATGACACAGTAGTGCCATGTCTGAGCTTGTTCTCTTGTGCTTGGTTGATATGAACTTCTCTAGATTGTTGAGTTCTACCCCCTTCCCACCCACCCCCACCCTCCCCCAAAAAACCCAACAACCTCCAGCTTTGGTTAATATTTAGTTATTGGGAGACATCAAAACAAAAATCCATCATGGTGGCCCTTTGTTTTCTTACAGTTCAAATACAAACAGCAAAGCCTCGTGGTTTCAAGTTGATTTGTTAGTGTAAATAACTTTCTTGCCAATGAGTATTCTTGTTGTTAGACAACGAATGCAATAAACTGAGAAACCCTGAACCTTTAGTACAATTTGTATCGAGTCCTCACTTTTCCTGCCCATTTCTTGGTCATTCCAGAGGAAATAATGGAGAGCACGACTGGACAGCTGTTGCTGCACAGGGCAGACTTCTGCTCAGTGGAGATTATTTTAATCCCAGCTCTTGGCCCAGTTGCCGTGATTCACAGGCCTCCACGTGGACCTCAGTTACAATCTGTAATTATGTAAGAAAGCAAGAGGGAAAAAAAAGGGTGAGGAAAGAGAATGGCCATTTGTTGTTGTTGTTGTTGATATGCAAGTGAAATGTAGCCTGCAGAGTGATGTGAAAGTAGGCTGCTGATGCTGTTGAAAAGCCTCGGGTTAGTTTTGGTATAGAAAACATTTCAACTCTGCTCTGCCCTAGTGAGGCCTTACCTGGAATATCACATCCAGTTCTGGGCTCCCCAGTTCAGGAAGGACAGGGATCTACTTGAGAGACTCGCTCTACTTGAGAGAGTCTCAAGTCTCAATGGAGGGCTACAAGGATGATTAAGGGACTGGAGCACTGCCTTGTCAGGAAAGGCTGAGAGACCTGGGGCTGTTTAGTCTGGAGAGGAGACTGAGGGGATCTAATAAATGTCTGTAAATATCTGAGGGCTGGGAAGGGACAGCATCTGCTTACTTGTGCCCTGGGATTGGACAAGGGGCGATGGATGTAAACAGCAGCACAGGAAGTGCCACCTCAACATGAGGAAGAACTTCTTTACTGTGAGGGTCACAGAGCACTGGAACAGGCTCCCCAGAGAGGTTGTGGAGTTTCCTTCTCTGGAGACTTTCAAGACCCATCTGGATGCATTCCTGTGCAACCTGCCCTAGATTCTATGGTCCTGTTCTGGTGGGGGGGTTGGACTGGAAGATCTCCAGGGATCCCTTCCAACACCTAATGTCCTGTGATCCTGTGGTTTTACACTCAAGTGTTAGGTTGGTGGTAACAGGCACTTCAGCCAGCATAGCAGTTCTGAACATGCCTCAGATGTTTGTATTTATTTGAACTTTAGTAAAGCATTCAGTGAGGGAGAAGCAGAAGGGGACAGGCTGTCTAATTTGTGTTGTCATTCCACTGGATTTACATCTGGCAGAATCTAGGCCAAACACAGCACTTAATCTGTCTTAACCCAGTCTGTGCTTCCCTGCAGCTGACTCAGAAATCTTCCTTGCTGCTAATATGGCCTCCAGCTACAAGAAGATAAAAGAATCCTCTACCCAGACAATTATTATCTTAATTAAAATAGGTATGGTAAGAAGCTCTCAGCCCTCTACTGACACTGTCTGCTCAGCAGCTTCCTAAGCTTGGAGCAGTCATTATAGAATAGTTTTGGTTGGAAAAACACTTTCAGATCATTCAGTCCAACCATTCTCTACCTCTACCATGTCCTTGTTGTTTGTGCAAGTTTTCTCAGATGTCTGCACTTTGGTTTCTGCAATGCCCAAGAACTGCTCCAAAGACTACAGCCTGTGAAAGGTGATGGCTGATGCCCTCCTTGGGGTTGCAAGCCCAGGCTGTGAGAATATTGTTTGACTCTTTTTTCCTTTTCTTTTTTGGTTTTTTTAATCTTTTAAGGTCTTGAGAATAAATCTTGAGGAGCAGCTGAGGGAACTGGGGTTCTTTAGTCTGGAGAAAAGACCATGAGGGGAGACCTTCTGGCTCTCTACAATTCCCTGAAAGGAAGTTGGAGCCAGGTGGGAGTTGGTCTGCTCTCCCTACTAACAAGCCATAGGAAGGACAAGAGGAAATGGCCTCAAGTTGCACCTGGGGAGGTTTAGGTTGAACTAAAAAGCCAGTGGCAAGTGAACACATTGTTTATTTTCCAAAAGGCCAAAGCCAGCTAAGAAGTAGAGGTTTGAGAAGATCCAACAACGTGTAGATTTGTTCATCTGAAGATGTTCTGAGCTACTGGAAAATTGAAATGAATGCTTTGGTAAGTGACTTCTAGCAATGCATGGAGAGAAGTTGCTAAGGAAGGAGTGGCAAAGCCAGAGTTACAGTAAATTGTGTTCTCCAGTGCTTGGTGCATTCAGCTGGTGCCAAAGGCAAGGGCAGTAAAGGGATGAGACAAAAGCCACCCTTGTACAGGGCCAGCTCTGCTCTGTGGAAGGGCAGTCTGCAGACTGTGGATAGCAAAAGACTTGAAACCAGGATGCAAACCAGATGAGTCCTTGCCATCAAAGCCTTTGTGGGTTGGGCAGCAAACCTTGAGGCAGTGCTGAAATCCCCAGATCAGCTGAGGGCATTTTGCAGAAGAGCTCTATGCACAGACCTGTCATGCTGGGCCGTGCCCAAGAGAGAAGGGCAGTTAGTAATCCTAACGCTCAGGCTCTCCCCTCCAGCTGTCTCTGGAGCCCTGCAGCCTGTGCTCTTTGTGTACAAAATGTCAAAAATGCCAGCAACCACTCTTGCTACGTGAGGGCAAAAGACTTGGCTGGCATGGCAGCATGGTGGGAAACTGGGTGCAGCAACTGGGCAGACGTGCTGCTGGTTCAGCTTTCCAACCTCACACAACTTGTGCCCAGGGACATGCCTCACACCACAGTGTCTGTGCCAACAAGATGGTGGTGGCAACACAGGGGTTGAGGTGGAGCAGATGATTGCTAGGGACAGGTGCTGATGTGGCAAGACCCACAGCACACTGCAGCTGTGCAGAGGAAGGAGAATGGCACCATCCCTCGCATATAGAAATGAAGCCACAGGCCCTGGCATGGACTCCTTGCTGTCCCCTTCCCTTGGAGAAGGAGCAGTCACTCCTTTATAACAGGGGATGGAAGCCATCAGGGTTGTTTGTGTTAAAAACCAAAGGTGCAGGAGCCAAGAGATGTGCTGGTTAGGGCTGCTGCTCCCCAAACCTTACCCTACAAGAACACCTCCTGGAAAAACCCAAAGCCAGATGAAGGTCTGCACACACTCTGGCTCCTGTCTCCATGCTCAGGCTGCTACAGAGCAGGTTATTTGTTCTGCCTTGTAGGCAGAAGTGCTCCTGTGCTTTCAAAGTACTGGACTCCCCATGGTTAGAGGGGACTGTGGCTGGTGGTGAAGCAGATAGCAGGGGAGAGCAGCAAGGCTGAAACAGCAACTAACACCCAGGGGCTGGCTCTTCTCAGCTGCTGCTTCGTGGGCAGACAGCCACCTTGGTCCACACAGTGGTGGGAGAACAGCAGCAAGGAAATGCTATTGCATCAGCTAAAGGATGCAGAAGAGTGGTGGCCCCCAGGCAGGTCTGTCTGGTGACACTGTTTGGAGAGGCAGCTAAGCTGCTGAGAAGTGGCACTGCAGGTAACACAGAGCCTTCTGTGTTACCACATGGCAGCATCTCCCACAAAACCAGTGGTGAGTGATCAGAGATGGGAACTCTGAAGATGAAAGAGCTGAGCTGGGGGTAAGGACATCTAAACTAATGAAAAAAAGAGCTTACTCCAGGGGCAGGAAGCTGGTGGCTCAAAGGGGCTTCTACCAGACTGGCATCTTGCTGTGCAAACTGGAAAGCACAAAGCTGGTTTCCAGCTTGAAGGGACACTCAGTTTGGTTTATGACAAGTGACTGCTAGCTAACACCACTCTAAAACCACCAGCTGATGGGAACCTGGACAGGTCTGTCAGCAGTGCACATCCTTACCCATAACTGGCACTGCATGTAAGTGAAGCAGGTGCCTGCTGCAGAGCAGCACAGCAGGAATCAGCTTGGTATGGACTGGAGTTGGGTGACCAACACTCAGGGGAGGTCACTGTGGCAAAGAGCCCAGAAATGTTCCCTTTGCTGTGACAGGCAGCAGTTGTTAATGCACTTTTCACTGAAGGGGCACAGCAGTTGTTTCCCACTCTTTAAATAACAAAAAAAAAGGCTTTAAAAAAAACTCCCTTTGGAAGACTTAATAAGAAACCACCCAAAGTGATGCCCTCCTCTTTCCTCAGGAGGATTAAGGTAAATTATGAAACAAGTCAGGTTAGGAGATGGCTTTAAGGGGAATGAGGGAAGAAAAGACTGAAATAACATTTATTCTCCATTCTTCTCCCAGTTATTTTAGGAGCATTAGGGAAAGCTAAGAGGAAGGTCTGGAAGGAGAACCCTTAGCACAGTAGTCCCTGGGAAGGCCATGGGGTCAGTGACAAGCAGCACAGTGGTTGTTAACAGCTCTCATTTATAAAATCAGTGTTCTCTGGGGGGAAAAACCAAAACCCAGAAATCCAATCACAACAGGTAAGTTAGTCTGACAGTTCAGTCATTTGTCATCTAAATTTCAACTTCAAAGTTACCCTTTGTTAACAACAGTTTGACACAAACTGATTCCTCACCTTCAATTCCTTTACCATGGTGCAACACTCTCATTGCAGAGAGGAAGGCAAAAAGCTGCTCCATTTCCATGGCTCTGGTTAACCTTTCCTGACACAGTCTCATTAGCAAAATCTAGCAGAAGCTAAGTTCTCAAGGAATTCAATGCATTCCAGTGCAGCAGACCTTACCCTCTCCGAGCTACAGCTCACAGTAGAGAGCTTTGTGGAAGATGGTGCCAACGAGCAGCTTGCCCTCGTAGACAGCTGCCACGGAGCTGCCCTGCAACACGGAGCCGTCGTCGGCGTAGATGCGCGTCACCACCGGCTGCTCCCCCAGCACGTCCTGGATGCGCAGCACCTGCCCCAGGGGGAGAGGGACACAGCTGCTGAAATGGCCACGGGTGGAAGGCCTCCACCCACCGAGGGAACAAGATGTTAGATGGAAACAAGTGAGTTAGGTTGAGCAGCTGCTGGTGATTGCAGCCGAGTGACTCCTGTGGTAGGGCCTCACATTTTGCGGCAGTGAAGCACTGCCCATGATGACTGCATCCAAAGCAGTGTGACTGGCAGGGCAAAGGAGGCGATTCTGCCCCTCTGCTCTGCTCTGGTGAGACCCCACCTGCAGCACTGCAGCCAGCACGGGAGGGACATGGAACTGCTGGAGCAGGTCAGAGGTGACCACAAAGATGATCAGAGGGCTGGAGCACCTCCTGTATACAGGACAGGCTGAGAAAGCTGAGGTTGTTCAGCCTGGAGAGAAGGTGGCTACAGGGAGACCTTAGTGCAGCCTTCCAGTACCTGAAGGGGCTACTAGAAAGCTGGGAAGGGACTTATGACAAAGGCTTGGTAGTGACAGGGTGAGAGAGAATCGATTGAAGCTTGAGGAGGGCAGATTTAGACTGGAGACTAGGGAGAAATTCTTCACAGTGAGGGTGGTGAGACACTGGAACAAGTTGCCCAGGGAGGTTGTGGATGCCTCTCCCTGGAATGTTCAAGGCCAGATTGGATGAAGCCTTAAGCAATTTGGTTTAGTGGAAGGTGTCCCTGCCCATGGCAGAGGTGTTTGGAACTGGATGATCTTTAAGGACCCTTCCAACCCAAACCAAACCATTCTATGATTCTGTGATGGTAAATCTCCTGCTACTGAAGATGTTCTTTTTGAGAACTGTCTTATGAAGAGCTTCAGACAAGGCTGAAGTCAGACACTGACCAGACCCCTGCAGTTCCAGCTGCTAGTGTGCTGATGCTGGTACCTCATAGATTTCAGAAGGAAAGAAGAATGCCAGTGTCACCTACTGAGGAACCACACTGGCTCAGATAAATCATTCCAGTGCCAACGTTTCTGGTCATGCTTTGCACTCAATTACTTTTTGTTTGGTGCTGGCTCAGTCATTAACACAGTTCATCAAAGTCTGATTGCACAGCCACAGCTGCACAGAAAGTAGCCTGAGGAGTCCAGAATGACTGAGCTGAGCTACTGGGTGGAAATGATTCAGTTGCCTGCTAAATAGGTGTTTGTTAGTGAGTATGCACTGTGCAGGCTTTCCTCTTGAGAGCAGAAGCTACAAGCTGGAAGCCAGCTGAGCCTTTGCTTCCACAAAGGCTGGTCAGGCACTTCTCTGTGTAATGCAGAGCAAAGTTAGAGCAGGGGGATTTGAACAACTTTCTGGCACAGAGCCCAGAGACTTCTCCCACAAGGTACCTCAGATGCAGGCGGATTGTCAGGATCATCGAAGAACAGCTTCATGCCATTGGGATGACATCCTGTCCAGATGTCTCCAGTCTGAGGGTCAATATACAAGTTATCGACCAGCGTGTCCAGCTGCAGGGTCTGTCCAACACAGAGGGGAAAAGTGAGGAAAAGAGAGAAGTTAAGCCAGCAGAAGTGTTAGAAGCAAGCCAGAACATAACCAGCAGCCTTGTCCAGTGCTCCCAGCTGTCAGAATTTTTGATTTTTTAAGAAGTCTTTTCTCCTCCAGTGCTCTTACACTTTGCCCCTGGTGTGATCCATACCCTCCTCTGTGCCATGACAAACCTGCTTGCTGCTCCAAGCCCCCCCACCTACACTTGTGCTGATTGTTGGCTTCAGTGCTTGGTTCACCCAGACTGACTGAGACAGATGTTCAGTGTGGCTCTACAGCACACCCAAGGATCCTCCTCTTCTTGCTGGTGTGAGAATGGAAGACCTGAAGCTGTGTAAGGGGCACACTGCCCCTCTGCAAACCCACACCAGGAGCCATCCAGCCCAGCACTTTACACATGGTCAGGCTGAAATCTCAAGCATTCCTGGGGACTAATCTGTCCAACATTCAGGCAGACCTCTTTTCCATGGAATAGCAGCACCTTACCTTCACATGGGTTAGACTCCAGTTGGCATGTTTCTCCATAACATGGACATTGTGGTCAAATACATCTGCAACATAGATGTACCTTCAAAAGAAAGCAGCTTTTAGAGATATAGATGAGTAAGCAGACACTGAAACCAGCCAGTTCCTCCTGTGCAAGCCCAGCTCTTCCCATGAGGAAATCCAGCTCACAGTTCTCACACAGCAACAGACACTGCAGGCAGGCCACAGGGCACTGAACCGAAGCCAACCTGCTGAGACACCTCTGTAGCTTCACACCATGCCAGGTCTTCTCAGTGCCATTGTGACACCGACACAGACCTTGGATTCTGAGGCCCACAAATACACTTTACTTCAAATTAAAGATGATTTATGTACACCTCCAGGCTGGTTAACTCAGTCATGCACTTTCCACCTGTGGAGCATTCATTGCCTCTAGTTACAACCAGACACGAGAGTTCTGCTCTACAAGCCCTCCACATCAGTGGCACTGTGCAGGTAGCACCTTGCCTCACATGAGCCAGCTTAGACACTTGGTCACAGGGGGACCACAGCTACAAGTCAGAATTTGGGGATTCTCTTGTGTGAGCAAACAAAATCTAAGGCAACAAGGAACTTACTTTCTGTCTGGTGAGGTGTTAATTCCATTGGCTGAATAAAACCCAGCTGCTACTTCTTTAACTCCTTTTGGACTGTAGTAAACAACATTTGACCAAGTTAAACCCAAGAACATCTCCAAGGTAATCAAGATGAAGTCAGTGAAGTAGTGGTCATTGGTGGCATAAAAACTGTCTGGTCCCATAGCTACTATATCGTTCACACTAACAAAATAAAAAGAGAGGGAGAGAAACAATGCAATGAAAGCATTGCAGGACTGCCCAGAATCCAGCCAGGATGGTGTCTTCCCATACACATCCATGGGTTGCAATTACAGATGGTATTTCAGACAGACACTGAGTTAGATCCTTTTTCACTTCTGTTTGCTTTTACATGAAGCAGGACTCTACAGTGCTGAGACCTGAACAGGAGCATAAGGTATCAGTGAGAGTTCTGGTTATGTGCCTGTAAGTCCATGGGGAGGGAAGAGGGAGGAAAAGGGGGAGGGGGGAATGTGGGGGAAGGGAAGGAAAGTGGGAAAAGGAGAGGAAAGAGACCCATGAGGGAGTTATATGAGAAAAGGAGGAAGCTTTGATTACACAGATAAGCAGCAACCAGTAAGAGAAATGGCAAAGCTGATAAAGAGAAAATCTCTCAATAAGACCCTACAGCTCCCACTCTGGATTTTAGCAAGGCAGCCTGTTCCTGGGAGGCCAGTACTGAGCTCCAATACCTTGTCAGAAGGTCATGTCGAATGGTTTTCAGGTGCAGGAGAGAGTTGTCATCTTCCATAAACTTAAACAATTCTACTGTGCTCTTGTGCTGGGGATGGTTCACAACAAAGAGGTACACAGTGTCATCTTGAAAGAAGAGATGGAAACAGCTGAATTTTCTGCATGGCTAAGCACCCAGAGCTCTGAATCAGCCCCCAGTATATAATACATTGGATTTGGTGCATTTGTCTCTCAGCCCCTCAGGACAAGCACCAAAGTAATGCAGGACGCCACTGCAACTGGCTCCAGAGCTCCAGCTGCTCTTCTCCCAGGCTCTCTACAGGGAACTGCTGTGTAAACTACATCTTTGCTAGTTCCACCAAGGAAGAAAGAAATCATGTCTTCATCACAGAACCACAGAATGACAGGGGTTAGATCACCTCTGGAGTCCAACACCCTTCCCTGAGCAGGCTCACCTGGAGCAAGATGGCATCCAGGCAGGTCTCCAGAGATGGAGACTCTACAACCTCTCTGGGCAACCTGTTGCAGTCTTTCACTACCCTCATTGTGAAGAATGTTCCTAATGTCCAGCCTAAGTCTACCCTACTCTAAAACCATTACCATGTTCTCCTCTCCAAGCTCTGGCTACCAATAAAATACCCTTCATGCTCTCCTTCCTTTCCTTATTCTTTCCCTAGGGATTTTAACAAAGCAAATAAGAGTTTGCAAATAGCTGGAGAAAGACATCCATTGCTGCAGCTTGACCTAAGTCCCCACACGGTCACAGTATGGGACAGTGGTGGAGGCCCCATCCCTGGAGACATTCAAGGTAAAACTTGATGAGGCCCTGAGCAACCTGATCTAGTTGGACATGTCCCTGCTGATTGCAGGGTGGGTTAGACAAGATGACCTTTGAGGGTCCCTTCCAGCATTCTAATGGCTGGCCACAGAGTACCAGAGATTTTGGTAGCTTGCAGTGATTTAATAATTTGCTGTTTAGCCACAGAAGTCTCCATTCTGGTCATTCTTATAGCCTTCTCCTTTTTGAGGTCCCTGCTCCTCAAAACCCTTGAGTAAAATGGTAAAATAAACTTTGTGTGGTTTTCACCTTCTCAGACATTTCCCTTATTTTCTTTCCTATAGGACACCTCTCTGTCTCAGCCATCCTGAGATACTGAGCAAAGATGCTTGATTTAGCAGCTGGCATTTAGAGCCTGAAAAGCTTTCTCTCTCCCAGCAAGAGCAGGCTATTGGAGGTGCAGTGCAAGGCTACAGAGGGATTCTGTTCGTGCTCTTGAGGCTGAGATCTGCCTCAGATGGCTTTACCTTTATCTATGTAGGTGCTGATTCCATGAGGGTTAAAT
This sequence comes from Melanerpes formicivorus, assembly GCF_026170545.1. NCBI lineage: Eukaryota > Metazoa > Chordata > Aves > Piciformes > Picidae > Melanerpes > Melanerpes formicivorus. Next base: position 7,119,302 of record NW_027142387.1, read on the forward strand.
GATGCCAGGTCAAACCCTCGGCTGATTCTCAGTGCCACTGCTCTGGGGTTATTTTCATTCAAATCCATCAAAAATATTTCACCTGGCTTGTCTGGTGCAAAGCTTTTTAGTCCTGGATATTTCAAGCCCTGTAAAATGGAAACATACAAAAATCATTCCTGGATCAAAGGTAAAGGGAAGCATCACAGGGCTGAGAATGCTGGAGCCTTATTCAGGCTTGCAAGGACACATCAGGATGTCATGGAATCATAGAATGGTTTTGGTTGGAAAAGACCTTTAAGATCATTGAGTCCAACCATCCTCTAACTGTACCAAGGCTGGTGCTAAACCATATTCCTCAGCACCACATCTCTGCCTCTCTGAAACACCTCCAGGCACAGGGATTCAACCACCTCTCTGGGGAGCCTGTTCCAGGCTTTGAGAAGCGTTTAGATAGAATCATAAAATCATAGAAAGGTCATCTAGTCCAACCTCCCTGCAGTCAGCAGGGACATCCCCAACTAGATCAGGCTGCCCAGCACACCATCAAGTCTCACCTTGAATATCTCCAGGGTAGGAGCCTCAACCACCTCCCTGGGCAGCACCCTCTGGATGCAACCATCCAGCTAATTCCTTATCCACTGAAGACTCCACCCATCAAATCCATATCTCTCCAACTTGGCAAGCAGGATGTTGTGGGGGACTGTGTCAAAGATGTCCCTCTGCTTCAGCCCACCATGCCAGGATGGACAGAGAGGGACCAGTTCTGCTTTCCCTGGTGAGCCCCAGATTGCAGTGCAGAGGGAGCAGGCTGCATGGAGGACACCGCCAAGGCACCACCTGGGCTGGTGCTCCCCGTATGTCAAAGCACTCTGCAAATAAAGCCCACAGTGGGGAAGGACAAACTGGAAGTACAGCACCACTGACAGTACCCAACATGGTAAAGCCACAGGGAACAGTAGTGGTGTGACAGGTCACAATTTCTGGCATGAATTTTGCAACCTTGTCATTCCCTGGGTGTCCTTGGAGCATGTGGATGAGAACATCAGCTTCTGCTTTGGAAAATAATCACTAGCCATCCTGCAAAGAAAAGTGTGAAAATCTATGCCCTAAAGGCTAAAAAACACCCAGGAGCAATACAACCAACACATAAAATCTGCGGTGTTTTTTATAAAGTCAGGGAATTAACACACCTTCTTAATAAGGGAGAGGCTTGACCTGTCAGCACATCTAGGAAGCAGTGTGAAAGAAAGGAAGGATTCTGTGGGCAGATAAGCCAGTGCACTAGGACATGCATGTCAGCCAGCACTGCCACTTCAGTCTCGAGGAGTACACTTGCTCAAGTAGAAGAAAAAACTAGCTAAGCTGATACAAGTCTGGTCTGTTCCTGTGGAGCCAGTCAGCCTTGGAGGAGAAAAGTCCGTCCTGCAATTTTCACCTTTGGCTTCTGCAGATAAGGAAGCAGGGAGGGCCCCTGCAGGGGAAGGGGGCACGGGCACTTACGGAGCTAATGAAAGCCAGGCCATTGGGAAGTATGTCGATGTCTTCTGAGCCTGCTTCTGCAAGACAGAGATAAAGAGGCTTTTTCAGATGATATTAAATATTTCCCCTCAAAAAAACAACATCTTTTTAGTGCAAATCCAGCTCTCGGGAATGTCCCTCTCTAATATGAATGCACAAGTGCAGCAGAGAAGTTTGCATCGCACTAGAAGTGGTAGCAGAAGGCAGTGGCAGGCCAGGGTAGGAAATCACTTGGGTTCCTCTCTTTCCGGGGGCTTAGAGGTGCCCCTGTGGTGGCCAAGCAGTCTCCTGGTCAGGCATTGGAACAGGCTGCCCAGGGAGGTGGTGGAGTCACTGTCCCTGGAGGTGTCCAAAAAACATGTGGCCATGGCACCTGGGGACATGGTTTAGTGGCCATGGTGGGCTTAGCTTGAAGGTTGAACTCTTAAAGGTCTCTTCTAACCAAACCAGTCCTATGATTCCTTCCTAGCTCCATGTGCCCTGGGATGGCAGGGGATGAATCACCCACTTTGGATGATAATGTTCTGCTGCAAGCAGTTAGTGCTGGGATTTTCAGGGCAGGACTGTACCCATCACTCAGCCCCAGCACTGGCAGAAGGCAGCTCTGGGAACTGCACACACTAATTCTGACTGAGCTGGGACACTGCACGAGGGTGCATTGCCAAATATTTAAAGTTCTCAAGTGTCAGAGAACCTGCTCTGTCCTGAACAGCTAAGGGCTTTAATAGTTAGACCACACTTTTAACTCTGGGTAATCATTTCCAATATTGCCAGTTCCTGCAGTTCCTGTAATATTTTTTCCTGCTAGGAAAATAAAGTTTAAAAAAAAAAGAATAAAATCCCTTTAGTAAAAGCACAATTTTAGGCTTTGATCAAGCACTCTGCACAGAGCTTTAGTCTGATGCTGAAGCCTGTTTGCCATTCCACATTTTCACTGCTGCCTTGAGAAGCCTTCCCTCAGCTCCAAGTTACCAGCACAACCAGCACTCCCCACCAGCCACTTCCCAAGGGATGGCTGGATTAATTGCTCTGCAGGTTTTCTTTAACAGAGCTTCCCCCAAAGCTTGCCCACCTCTCCACAACCCCTCCTGCTTGGCTACAGAAAACCCTACAAAGGTCACACCACTCTTGGCATCTCCTTCCAGGGAAGTGCCTGCAAATCTGAGCTGTGTCTTTTGTTTGCTTTTATGTAACTCCTGTTTATTCCAGCACTACCTCAGCTGGGCTGCAATTCCCCTGAAGCCACCAAACAGCTCTGTGGGGAGGAATCTGATCCTTAAATTCCCCCACGCAGGCAAGTTCCTCCCCAGCTCAGCCCTGGGGAGATCTGGTGACACAACTTCTTCCAGAGGGACAGGGGAGAGGGACACAGCCACCTTCTGCTCAGCCTCGGCAAGCAAGCCCCATGCCATATCTAACAGCTGGAGCATCCCTGCCTTCTGAAGCGCAAAATGTATCAAGAAGCATTTTTGGGAGCCAGTCCATTACCCACCTCCTAGGTTTTGGTTCTGAATGCCAGCTGGGCTGCAGGCAGGAGGCAGACATCTACACTGATGTGCCCAGAGACACTCAGAACCTGCACTTTCCAACTAAAGCTTTGGATTTGTGTTTCAGCTTGGTTCATGCTCTGGTTTAAGCAGCAAGCTCCTTCTCTTTGTCCCACTCTCGGTCTCTCCAAGCCTAGGTTCATTTCTAGGATGGGGTTAGCAGTGGGTCCCCACTTCCCAGGACTGCTGCAATGTTAACAACATCATAAATGCTGAAAGGCTCAATTACCACAGTGACAGGAGCTGGACAGACAACCTTCACTGGCAGAGCGTGCTGGTGAGTGAATGAACAGAGATACTGTCACTTACTACTGCTGAATTAGTGAGGCAAGTCAAGCAGACAGATAAGCAGGCTAACTGGGAGCAGATAATGAACAAGTGCAAGTTTCTGTACTAAAGAAATACAGGAAGGACATGGACCTGATGGAGAGGGTCCAGAAGAGGGACATGAAAATGATCAGGAGCCTGGATCACCTCTGCTACAAGAACAGGCTGAAGGAGCTGAGGTTGTTCAGCCTAGAGAAGAGAAGGCTCAAGGGAGACCTAATAGCAGCCTGCCAGTATCTGAAGGGGGCTACAAGAAGGCTGCAGAGGGACTGTTTGCAGGACAGGACGAGGCACAGTGGTTTGAAATGAGAGAAGAGCAGATTTAGATTGGATGTGAGGAACAAGTTCTGCATCATGAGGGTGACGGAATGGTGGAACAGGTTGCCCAGGGAGGTGGTTGAGGCCCTATCCCTGGATATCCCTGGATATGGCTGGGGTCAGAGTGGCTGGAGAGTGGCCAGGTAGAGAGGGACCTGGTGGTACTGGTCAATGGTAGGCTGAACATGAGCCTGCAGTGTGCCCAGGCAGCCAAGAGGGCCAATGGCATCCTGGCCTGCATCAAGAACAGTGTGGCCAGCAGGAGCAGGGAGGTCATTCTGCCCCTGTACACTGCACTGGTTAGGCCACACCTCGAGTACTGTGTCCAGTTCTGGGCCTCTCAGTTTAGGAAGGAGTTTGACTTGCTGGAACGAGTCCAGAGAAGAGCAACAAAGTTGGTGAGGGGCTTGGAATACAAGCCCTATGAGGAGAGACTGAGGGAGCTGGGGTTGCTTAGCCTGGAGAAGAAGAGACTCAGGGGTGACCTTATTGCTCTCTACAACTGCCTGAAGGGAAGTTGTAGACAGGCAGATGTTTGTATCTTCTCCCAGGCAGCCAGCACCAGAACAAGAGGACACAGTCTCAAGCTGCACCAGGGGAGGTTTAGGCTGGAGGTTAGGAAGATGTTCTATACAGAGAGAGTGATTGCCCATTGGAATGGGCTGGCTAGGGAGGTGGTGGAGTCACCATCCCTGGAGGTGTTCAGGAGGAGACTTGATTGGGTGCCTGGTGCCATGGGTTAGTTGTTTAGGTGGGTTGGATTGGTTGATGGGTTGGACACGATGATCTTGAAGGTCTCTTCCAACCTGGTTGTTTATTATTATTATTGTTAATTATTATTATTATTATATATTCAAGGTGAAGCTGGAGAATCTGCTCTAGTGGAGGATGTCCCTGCTGACTGCAGAGGGGCTGGACTAGGTGACCTTTGGAGGTCCCTTCCAATCCAAAGGGTTCTATGATTCTGCTATAAACAGTACCATCAGCTGACTACCATAATTCAGAAGACCCTGTTTATTCCACAGCTGCAGCTTGCTCTGCCTACCTGTGAATGAGGTTTAGGACAAGCTGCAGGTTTTTAATTTTTTTCAGTATTTGCATCTGTCTGTACATTGCACAGTGTTAAAAAATAGAATACATCAAAGTCTGAAAAATGAGAGAGAAAAAAATATGCAGAAAGAAAAGTTTTGACTAGAAATTTTGTTCCATTTACTCTGGGTTTGCTTCCCTTTATACAGATGCATCACTTCTAAGTTAATTATGGAAACCCACACCAGATGTTTGCTCTTCCATGGACAAGATGGATAGCTTAAGATAATTTTGTTCAGAGCTGATCCAGCTCATTACCTGTGTCCCATTTAAGAGGGCAGAAGGACTATTTTAAATACTAAAATAAAGACAGACTGTTTATGCAAATTTGACACAGCATTTTAAAATCATAATGGTTAGAGAGGGAAAGAACTTTAAAGATCCTCTAGTTCCAACCCCCTGCCATGGAGGTTCTACTAGGCCACCCTGTTCAAGGCTGCAACCAGCCTGCCTTTGAACACTTCCAGGCTTGCAGCCTCCACAAATTCTCTGGGCAGCCAGTGCCTCACCACCCTCATGGGAAAGAATTGCTTCCTAGTGTCTTCCAATTTGAAGCCATTACCCCTTGTCCTGTCAATTCATAGTGTTGTTAAAAGTCACTCTGCGGGGCGAGAGCCCCTTCAAATACTGGGAGGCTGCTCTAAGGTTTCCCTGCAGCCATCTCCAGGCTGTGCAGCCCCAACTCTCTGAGCCTGTTGAGAAAGCAGCAGACAGCAGCACAAAGGCAAGACATGGTGCAGAGCTCTATGTGAGGGGACAGTGTTAGAGGAGCAGAGTGAGCAGAAGAAATAAATCTCCTCAAATTGATCTTCCACCGCCTCTGAGGAGAGCCAAGTCTTCAGAATCTCCATGTAAAAGTCAGGCATCCAAAATGAGGTAACTGCTCATTAATCAAGCACCTCTGTATTTGCAATTTCCAGTTTTCCTTCTTTCCTCAACAGAGACAGCACGATGCAAAAAGTCTCATAGAGAATGCAATAGTGATGTGCTTCACAGAGTTACTCAGCAATTGGTTTTCTGTTAATCACCATAAATAAGCATTATTCAGAGTCCTCTATGAGTAAATTTCAGCTCAATGTAGAAGGCTCTGAAAATGTTTAAAGTGAAATTCCTCCTGCAGATAACCTCAGGCAAAGGAACTCTGCAGACAGCAGTAATTTGACTTTACAAAGATGTTTGATTCCTGACACAAGGAAGAAGCAAGATTTATGAAACCAACTCAGTGACTCAGCAAGCCCCAAAGGCAAAGCTCTTAAAGCTCATTCAGTGACTACTTTATTTTTGTACCCAAGCAAGATCTAGGCAAAAATTCAACAGAATTTCAGACATTCCCCAAAATACTGAGGAGAACAAACCCCAGCCATTAAGCCTGTATGAAGTTCCAAAGTGACAGTTTTGGGGGAAAGGAGACACAAGAAAAAGCTATGACATGTAAAGCTATCCATTTTATACCCTGCTTATCCTAAAGGAAGAGAAACAAAACAAGACAGAAACGTTGCCGTGTGCTAAATACATGATCCAAAGGACAAAGTCAACATTTTGGGCACCCTGTCAAACCTCTCTGCAAACCAAACTAAGATGACAAATATGACCCTTTGCTCTTTGAAACCACACAGCTGAATTGTGCAACCACACCAAGCTCCTGCCTGCTGTTGGCACCACATGAGACCATCCTGCTCCTAAATCTCTGCCAAATGAGGCACAAAGGTGAGCAATCCCTGCTGGCATTTAGTAGCCACTCCTTCACCACACGCCTCTGGCCTTCTTGCAAAGCTTCCACCCTGGCAGCATGGCTTCTCTTCAACATGCCATCAGCTAACAACCACCTGTAGCCACCTGCCAGAAGAGTCTGCACACCCTGGTCTAAAAGCCAAATGACTTCCTAAGTGGCTTAGCAACACAGAAGTGTTTGCAAGGTATTCATTTTCAAGAAAGGGATCAGAATCACAGAATGGTAGAGGTTGGAAGGGACCTCTGGAGATTGTCTAATCCAACCCCTGTGCCAAAGCAGGATCACCCAGGGCAGGCAACACAATAATGCATTCAGACAGGTGTGGAAAGTCTCCAGAGAAGGAGACTCCACAACAGCAAAACAAACCTTGTGCATCACTGCTGCTTCATTTTATTTGATGATCAGACATCGATAAATAATCTATCTTCCTTGACTGTTTTGCTCCTTCTCAATAATGAGTGAAAGTTGAAGTTTCTGCAGTGGGACTATATGTATGCCAGCAAAGACATATCAGTTCTGCCAGAACATCCAAGGAAGGAGTTGCTGCTTCCCCTCCCTAGCACTAGCCAGCTTTGTCTAATAGATCTGAAACAATAGGCTGAAAGAGTTGGGGCTGTTCAGCCTGAAAAAAAGAAGTCTCCAGGGAGATCTTATTACTACATTTTAATATCTCAAGGAGACCTACAGGAAGGCCAGGGAAGGACTGTTTAGAAGGGCCTGTAGTGACAGAACAAGAGGCAAAGGTTTGAAACTGGAGCAGAGTAGATTTTGGTTGGACATTAGGACAAAGACCTTTACCATGAGAGTGGTGAAATATTGAAACAGGTTGCCCAGGGATGTGGTTGAGGCCCCCTCCCTGGAGACATGCAGGATCAGACTTGATGTGGCCCTGGGCAGCCTAACCTAGCTGGAGGTGTCACTGCTGACTGCCAGCAGGATTGAACAAGATGACCTTTGAGGGTCCCTTCCAACCTGATGCAATCTGTGAATCTGCAACCAAGCTGGCAAAGGGCTGAGCAGCTGTCTGAACAGCTGCACTGATGCCAGACTTGATCCTGCATCAGGAAGATCAAACACCAAAAGCAAAAAGTATTAAACCAAACTAGTTTGATTTTCAGTATAATTTCTTCCCACAGCTTCTCCCTACCTCAGAGTCCAAGCAGCGAATGAAAGTAACATTGTTTTCAGGATGAGGCTTGGGAAGCTGGCTTTGAGAAGCAGCTGCAAAAGCAAGCTGGACAAAAGCAACGCCCTGGGTCATGTGGAGCACGTACCGATGCCTTTAACGAGCCGGCAGTTCGGGAGGGTTACCGGGGCTACTTCCCGGGAAGCGTTGAGCCTGTTCCTGCAGGAGGGAAGAGCAGGGTTAACAGCACACGGCCAGCTTTGCACAGGTAACAATCCTAGCCTAGCTTGATCCTCGGTTTATTGTCTGGCATATCACTGCAACAAATCAGCTGTAAAACACTGAATAAGCAACAACCAGAACTGACAACAGCAATTGCTCCAAATCGCTGTGATGGCTCCACACAGGCAGGGATTAAGCAATTCTCCTGCACTGAATAACTTCACGAACCTGACTTAGTTCATGAGCTTCAGGAACAAGCTTTCATGACCCCACTGCAGCTCAAATGGTAACATATCATAGCCACACTTTCTTCGGGTTTCAGCCACCTAAATATAGCAGCACCCCACAGTTAGGATCAGCATTTGAAATGAGGAGAGGGCAACCTTCTACCCCAACCCATTGGCTATTTTTGGTGGACAGGTTTATCAGCAGTGCACTTTCTACATTCAAAGGTAGCAACAGTGTTGTGGCAAAGGTAGGAATATCTATTTCCAAAGAGCTGGTAGGACTTGGTACTACAGTTTTCAGCAATCAGCTTGCCCTTTCCTCTTTTCTGCTGGTGCCTACCCAGAGCATTACCCTTCAGCGGTGCTTATTTCATTCCTCAATGCCCACAAAAACTCAGTCTCTGGCTCATGATTTACTGGGCAAGCAGGCAGAGGCAAGTAACTACTTGAGTTCCTATTTCTCCATCTCCTGCATTCCAAGTTGTCTACAAATCTGTATGAAAGGCGCCTCACTAGGAGGTGCTTGTCACATAAATTTGTGTAGGGATGCAATTGTCCCCCTCCCTTCGGCAGCGGTGAGGCCACACCACACCTCAAGTACTGCATTCAGTTTTGGGGCCCTTGCTACAAGAAAGGTAGCAAGGTGCTGGAGCAGGTCCAGAGAAGGGCAACAAAGCTGGTGAAGGGCCTGGAACACAAGTCTTATGAGGAGCAGCTGAAGGGACTGGGGTTGTTTAGTCTTCAGAAGAGGAGGCTGAAGGAAGACCTCATCACCCTTTACAACTCTACGAAAGTGGGTGTCAGTCTCTTCTCACATGCAGCAATTAACAGGACATGAGGAAAGCACCTCAACTTGTGCCAGGGGAGGTTCATGTTGGATAACAAGAAAAATTTCTTCACAGAAAGGGTTATCAATAATGGGAACAGACTGCCCAGGGTGGTGGTGGAGTCACCATCCCAGGAGGTACTAAAACAACACGTGGATGTGGTGCTTAGGGCCATGGTTTAGTGGTAGTAGCTTAGCAGTAGTGGTGGGATTGTGACTTCTAGGTGATAATTTGAACTTGATGCTCTCAAAGGTCTCTTCCAGCCTCAGCAGCTCTATGATTCTCTGACTCACTAGCAGGGCTGAAGTGTTTGACCACTCTGGTCCACAGTGCCATAAGAAGTATGTCGTGCCTCTGTGTAAGAATGCTCAAGCTAGCACCCTGGAATATTGTTTTTTGTTTTTCCTAAGAGAAAGCACTTAAACTAACCCAGTCACTCCTTTGCATGGCTGTAATATGTGCTGAGGCTGCACTTGCTCCAACCCCAGGCAATTCAGAATGCACAGATCCCATAGCTAAACCCCACCATGTTTATATTATAGTTTCAGGCACAAACATAAACTAAACAGCACTGTTGGTCTATGGTATGAAAAATATGTGATATGGCTGAGAGCACCATATGGTATGTCAGTCCTGCAGCTTTTCAATCACTTAATTAAGAATTCTGAGTTGCTTTAATGCTATATAATTGGCACAGATTGTTAACATAAGGCCAGAGGAAGGAGAAAAAAAAAAAGACAAAGAAAAAGGGTAAATAGCACAGAGGACAGCAAGGGAAAGGAGTCAAAGTTAAATTCTCCCAAGCCCTCTCCCCCAGGTCAGGAGCACTGACAGGGAATTACGCTGGTTCTCAGCCCACAAGCTGCACAGGAGAGATGTCAGGTCTCCCTTTGCCCCATGGCATCTCAGCAGAACTGAATCAATAGGGGTGGCTTAGGGCAATCACACCCCAAGTCCACAGTGCTGCCTGTTGAGGGATACTCTCTCTCTTATTTGCATCAGCCTTTCCTGGGCAGACTGTGCCAAAAGCACAGCAGGAACTCAGCCAGCAGCCAGCAAGGGATGATGATATCCCGACAGCATTCCCAGGGAAACACTTCATGGGCTGGAATGAGAATAATTCAAAAGGACACTGGTCACAAGCCTGCAGTACATAGAGAGGCTTTTCCAAAATGTGTCAGTTTATCTAGTGCAGACAGCCTTAACTGCTAAGCCAGATGGCCCAGATAACTAACTGCCCATACTGAAAACACAGCAGACCTGCAAACTGTGGGAGATGCAACTTCCAAAACAGGAGGAATTTTGCTGCTTGGTGCAATCCCTGTGCACAATGTCTTTTCCCACCCAGTCTTCTCTTTCCAGTTTCAATTGTCCACCCACTGTGTCACTTTGCAGGACACAAATGACAGTCATCCCCTTTCCTTCAGCAGCAACTTGCTGCATATTCAAAGACCTATTGCAGTTTTCCTCTTCTCTAAGCTAACCAGTCCCAGATCTTTCTTACTGGTAGGACTGAAAATCATCTGTTATTCTGGGGTTTGTTTCCAGTTCTTTCCAAATCATAGAATGGCTTAGGCTGAAAGAGACCTTAGGGATCATCTAATCCAACCTCCCTGCCATGGGCAGGGACAGCTCTCATCTAGACCAGGTTACTCAAGGTCCCATCCAACCTGGCCTTGAACATATCCAGGGAGGGGGCAGCCACAACCTCTCCAGACAATCCATTCCAGAGTCTTGCCACCTTCATATTGAAGAATTTCTTCCTAAGATCCAATCTAAACCTATTCTCCTTCACTTTAAATCCATTTCCCCTTGTCCTATCAGAGAAGACTCTTGTAAAAAGTCCCTCTCCAGCCTTCCTGTAGGTTTCTTTCAGGCACTGGAAGGTAGTTACAAGGTGTCCCCCAGAGTCTTCTCTTCTTCAGGCTGAACAATTCCAGTTCCCTCACTCTCTACTCATAGCAGACGTGTTCCCAGATCATCTTTGGGGCCCTCCTCTGGACTTATTACAACAGATCTATGTGTGGTCAGGATCTTTCTGGGAGCCCACTTCTGCTTTAAAGAGTGTGCAAGCTGAGCACCGTATTGGAGCAGAGTGTTATGAAATGATAACACCATGTCTGCATGTAAATGTACCTGTACATGAACAATAGTATCATATGCATATTGTTTTGAGGAAAAAACAGCATCATTCACAATCAGGTTTTGCAAATTTGCTGAGACCTTTCTTCAGAGAAGAATTAGCAATTTAAAACAACGTTGGAAACAGTGTAATTTCAATTGGTAACACACAAGGACTTCACCAGTTTTCTGCTGCACAAGCCCTACTCAAGTCCATTTGGTAGCTATCAAGTGTGTAACAGATACATAAACAAACCAGGCTGAAGAAGAATTGAGTTTCTGTGAGATTTGTAACAATTCTTTAAGCCTTATCTTTTAAGCATTTCATGGATTCTTGTGTCATACTGTCTGAACACCAGGAGGAGATTGGATGTGGCACTTGGTGCCATGGTCCAGTCATGAGGTCTGTGGTGACAGGTTGGACTCGATGATCCTCGAGGTCTCTTCCAACCTTAGTTATACTGTGATACTATATCAAATTCAGAAGAAACAGCAAATACTGTGCTGGATTCCTGCCTTCTGGGTGGGGGATGGATAACAGAGAGGCCTGGGAGGTGTTAACATCCCCCCGCCCCCAGTTTCTCTTCTCAAGGCTGTCTTAAATTTTTCAAGAGCACTTTGTTATCTAAAGTTGTATTTCCAAACTCTGCAACCATCTTAAGACTGCTGCTAGACTGCAGCTTGCTGAAAACACAGCACACAGGAAAAGCCCACAGAGAGCTATAAAGATGGCAGGGATCCTGTTTCTACCAGGAGATTAATCTTGCCAGATCCCAAATGCTGTATTTGTCCCTTCAGTTCGGAGGGGACATGGGTCCCTTGCTTTTCATAGTGCATTGAAATGGCTCACCATACTAAAGCCTGCAAGTGTTTTCCAGCTCTGCCATTCCAACTTCGAGCAACCCCAGGGTAGGTGGGTCCCACTACAACCCTAGTTATTAGTAATGCTTGTGGTGGATTAGTGCAAGATGTAAAAAGTACGTGAGGTACCTGGGTTCAGGCAGCACAGCCCTCCTTCTGTAATGAGCTACAATTGCTATCTACCCAGAGATCAGTTAGCTGGATGTCACTGCTTTGAAGTCAGGTGTTTGGAGTCCTTGTTGACTGAAGCTGCTCTAAGAATGTTCACATTCACACCTCATGACATGAGGTGTATGATATGAAGCATGATGTAGCTGGGTACTTTAGCTCACAGTGACTGAGGCTACAATTTACCATACAGAAGTCTGTGCTCCTTCAGAGGAAACCTCATGTACACAGGGATTATTGTTACCCACATGCCAGCTTCAGCAGAAAACACCACAAGTTTCTGGCAACCTGATTTTGACTTATTGTTTATGCTATAGGCAGGAAATGAGAGACATTCACAGATCCCAATTTTGGCACAACCCCCTTAACTGCAGCCTCTGCAAAAACAGAGGTACCAGGCACCCTGCCCCAAGACATCCTCTCCCCTTTTGGGCACCCTTGACCCCAAAGAGAGGGGGGAATCCTGGGGAGGATTTCACATCCCCCCTATTGCAAAGGGCATTTCTGCTGGACAAATGCTCCTGCAGTGAGTTTATGCCTAAAAGAGGATGCAAATGACACTGCCGGGCAGGCCACTGAATAGTTTTTGTCCAGGGAAAACTGTTTCCTTTGATAGTGAAGAAGATAGCAATGATGATTATGACAAGAGTCATGATGGGCCTTCACTGCATGAAAGACGTTGAGGTGCTGGAGCAGGTCCAGAGAAGGGCAACAAAGCTGGTGAAAGGTCTGGACAACAGGGCTGATGAGTAGCAGCTGAGGGAACTGCGGTTGTATAGCCTGAAGGCGGCTGAGAGGAGACTTCGCTCTCTACAACTCCCTGAAAGGAGACTGGAGCCAAGTGTGTGTTCCCTGAAGTCAGGCCCAGAGAAGGGGCTGAAGTGCCTTCAAGCTGGGAGGCGTGCACCCGTCACCCCCTGCCCAGCTCGGCACCGACCCTGACGGGTCAGTTCAGTCTCCCCTGCACCATCCGAGGCCTGGAGGTCCGAGCCCCTACAGCCCGTCCCCACACCTCCGTTCCCCACCGGGACCTTGGCTCCCCTCCCCTGCTGCGGGCCGTGCGGCGACCCCTGACAACTCACCGGAACGCCAGCAGCCGCTCCGCCACCAAAGCTGCCGCTATCCCCACGAGAGCCACCGCCAGCAGCTTCCCCATGCTCGCTCCCACTCCCGGCTCCGCCGCGTCCCGCCACGGCGCTGCACTCACCGCCGGCTGCCGGCCCGCCCCTAGCGACCTGCCCTGCAAAAGCGGCTCTGCCCACCCGCGGCGGCAGCCAGCGGGCTGCAGGACCGGGGACGAGGGGGAGGAGGGCAGAAGGAGCCCGAATGAGTGCAGCTCCGGAGGCATCACGCTGCAGCACCCAGGCAGGGGGACAAAGTTCTGGATTCTGTAAAGTGCGGTTCTTGTTCCGATGCAAAAGAGACCAACCCCCACCTGGCTACAGCCTCCTTTCAGGGAGTTGTTGAGAGCCAGGAGGTTTCCCCGTAGCCTCCTTTTCTTCAGATCACACAACTGTAATTCCTCAGCTGCTCCTCACCAGCCCTGTTCTCCAGACCTTTCTCCAGCTTTGTTGACCTTCTCCGGACCTGCTCTGGCACTTCAATGCCTTTCTTGGAGTGAGTGGCCCAAAACTGAACCTATGACTCAAGGTGTGGCCTGGCCTCACTAGTTCTGAGTCCATGGGGACAATCCCTTCTCTGGTCCTGCTCATTACAGTATTCCTACTACAGGCCTGGATGCTAGTGGCCTTCTTGGCCACCTGGGCACACCCTGGGTCATCTTCAGAGGGCAGCCTATCAGTGCTCCCAGGTCTTTCTCTACTGGAAAGTGCTTCAGCTGCACTCCAAGTTGTGCATTTGGCAACACCAGTGAGTTCAGTTTAAGATCTTGGACTGTCCTTGAAACTCCACACTGTGTCGACACCTTGTGCTTGTTTCTAAACTACAGCAACACCAAGGTTGGTTTCTACCAGCTTCCTCATGTTTGCCTTGTCTTCATGCCCACACTTCTGAGTCAACAAGAACTGACTCCTCACTAGCTGATCAGATTTGCCCTCAGTGCCCTCAGTCGCTTAGAATCCTCAACGCCTTTCATAGTCTGAAGGGTCTAGTCAATAATATCATGCCTCTGCATTTAGTCAGATCAGCCAACCAAAAGCGCTCCAGAATAATATTCTCACCTTTGAACTTCAGTGTAAATCCATCATAAACACTTTGCCAATGCAGTTTTGAGTGAATTTACTTTAGATCAACATCAGCAGAAGAGAGAGCAAAATCTAGATAAAAAGACAACTTTCTCATTGTTAAAGTGGGTTTGGTAAAGCATCTGGTGTTTCACCACTGACTCAAGCACAATGCATTTCAAAACAGTTTATTGTGAAATCCAGATCTGTCTGCTGTATCTTACTTCTTAAAATAGATCATTCTGGGCTGCATCGAAAGAATTGTGTCCAGCAGATTGAGAGAGGTGATTCTGCCACTCTGCTCTGATGATACCTCACCTGCAGAGCTATGTCCAGCTCTGGAGCCCTCAACACAAGAAGGACATAGACCTGATGGAGTGGGTCCAGAAGAGGCCACAAAAAAAAGATCAAGAGGACTGGAGCAGCTCTTCTATAAAGACAGGCTGAGAGCTGGGGTTGTATGACATGGAGAGGATAAGGCTGTGGGGAGACCTCAGAGCAGCCTTCCAATACCTGATGAGGGCTACAAGAAAGCTGGGAAGGGACTGTTTACAAAGGCCTGTAGCAACAGGACAAGGGACAATGTTTTTAAACTAGAGAAGGGTAGATTTAGATTAAACATTAAGAAGTTCTTTACTATGAGGGTGATGCTCTGAGCAACCTGATCTGGTTAAGCCTGTGCCTGCTTTCTGCAGGGGGGGTTAGACTAGATGACCTTTAAAGATCCCTTCCAAGCCAATGCATTCTATGATTCTCTGTTCCTATGATGATACATGATAGAGAAGATTTAAGGCTTCCAAAGTATTTGGTAGAAGTTATTCCCTTTGTTTTTAGCCATGTAAACACTGCCTTTTATTTTCATAGCAAGTTATCTTAACTTGTGAGTGGAGTGGAGAGTGAGGCCAGGCATCTACAGAGCACTATTTGTCCTACTTCACCCATGCATTCCCCCATGGAATGAATCCACCCTTGGACATGTTTACTGCAGTATGTGCTCTTGCAAATTAAACTGTGGTATAAATAAATAAATGAAACATAGTAAATGGAGTTCTATCCAGTTGTGGCCAGTCACAAGCAGGGTTCTCCAGGACACAGCATTAGGGTCTGTTCTTCATCAATTATCTGGGTGAAGGGATCAAGGGCACCTTCAGTAAGCTTGCAGATGACACCAAGCTAGGTGGGAATGTTGATCTGCTTGAGAGTAGGCAGGCCTCACAGAGGGACCTGAACAGTCTGGATTGATGAGCCAAGGCAGTTCAACAAGGCTGTGTGCCAGGTCCTGCACCTGGGTCACAACAACCTCAAGAACACTTCAGGCTTGGGGAAGAGTGGCTGGAAATTGCCCAGTGAAGAGAGACCTAGGAGCACTGATTGATAGCTGGCTGAACATGTGCCAGTATGTGCCCAGGTGGCCAAGAAGGCCACCAACATCCTGGCATGGATCAGCAATGGTGTGGCCAGCAGGACTGGGGGAGTGATTATGCTCCTGGACTGAGCACTGCAGAGGCCACACCTTGAGTCCTGGGTTCAGTTTTGGGGCCCTCACTCCAAGAAAGACATTGAGGTGCTGGAGCAGGTCCACAGAAGGGCAACAAAGCTGGGGAAGGGTCTGGAGAACAGGGCTGGTGAGGCACAGTTGAGGGAACTGGGATTGTTTAGTCTGGTAAAATGAGGCTGAGAGGAGACCTCCTGGCTCTCTGCAACTGCCTGAAAGGATGTTGGAGCCAGGTGGGTGTTAGTCTCTTGTCCCTAGTAACAAGTAATAGGGTGAGAGGAAATGGCTTCAAGTTGCCCCAGGGAAGGCTTACATTGGATAGCAGGAAAAAAGATCTTGACTGGAAGAGGATCCTCGGGGAGGTGGTTGAATCCCCATCCCTGGAGATGTTTAAAAGATGCAGAGATGTGCTGAGGGACAGGGTTTAGCACCAGAGTTAGAGAATGGTTGGCGTGGATGATCTTAAAGGTCTTTTCCAACCAAAATGATTCTGTTATTCCTTGACTGGGTAAACAAGAAGGACACACTCATCAGATTGCTCCTGACATGTTGGTGCTGTACCAGCTTCAGTTGAAAATAAAAAGTGGTAGGAAAGAAAGGTGCTTAACACAACTCTAGGCAGAAATCACAAGCAAGGGGGGAAATCTGCTGATCATACAAATGACAAGATTCTTTTCAAAGGCTGTGGCCTAGACCCATTTGAATCCTGTCAGCTGATCAAAGGGAAATTGTAGATGGCTTGCTCAAAGACCTCAGCATTTTCCTAAGCCCTGTGTTTTTCAGCTCTGCTAGAGTTAAAAACCACTTATCAGCTCCCTGTTCAAAGGCAGAGAATCCTACAGCTGCTGGGCAGCTGCCACAGGGCAAGGGAAGCTAAAGTCCCTGCTTATACCCTACTACTCTAGCTAAATACAGTGTCAACAACTGGCTAGAAAACTGGCGGTCACCACATTCTGCTTCTAGAGAGGCGGGACCTCAAAGGGTTCACGACTACAGATGCACAGTGCCTTTTACAAAGCTAAAATCGTTCCTGCAGCAACACCAAGATATATTGATTTTCTCAGCTGCTGAGAATAATCCATGTCAAAATGACATCAATGGATTTGTTTGTGAGGCTGTTGAAAAGGCTCTTGCAGAAACAGTCTGCCTTTCAGCCTTGTCCTACTTCAAAGTGAGCAAAGGCCTCTGCCTGGCCTTTGTGGAGCTAACTTAAGACTCCAGCATTGTCAGCCATGAGCACCCCAGAGGCATCTGCATAAATTTGGATGCCCAGATAAGTTTGTGAGCATATTTTGGTTATTTCATGATGGTGTGAGGTAATGCAAAGGTTCTCAGTGATGACAAGATGTCAGAACATGTCACTGTCAATAACAGCCCCAAGCAAGGCTATGTCCTAGACCAGCTTTTGCAAACTCTCTTTTATGAAGCAGTGCTTCCTGCTGCATCTGGAAGCTTCAGTGAAGGGAGCTGCTTTAACTAATTCATAGGTGACAGAATTGCTAAGCTGGAGAGATGCCAGGCTAAACCCAAAGTCAGAGAGGTCCTCCCAGGCAGTCTGCCCTTTGCTGCTGATGGTGTGCTTGGTGTGCAGAATATTACTGATAGCTTTGATTGCACTGCTGTGGCTCAGCCTTGTCACAAGCATAAAGCAAATAATGCTGTCTTTTTCCCCAGGCAGAAGCATGCTGAGCCAGTAGTGTGCCTTGGCAATACAATGCTTGAGTCTGGCAGGTGAAATTCTGCTAACTAGCAGCTCCTCAAGCACCATGACTGATAGTGGTTGTTCAAAGGAGGGACAGTGTAGCTTTTGAAAAATAAAAGCTGTGTGTGAAGTGAAGGAGGTTCCTGACTTCACAAGTAAAAGACAGCTGCCTTCTTGTTGTCATCATCCCTCTCTGCACAGCAAAACTCTGGGGCAACGTACAACAGTGGGTCTGAGCCTCAGCCCAGACTGTGTGCACTATTTTCACACTCTTCCACACTTCTTGCACTTACAAAGACAGAACAACATCCTGAACACTGAGATTTGAATCCCTGTCAACTACTAGCCACTGCCAAAGATTCTTGCAGGCTTAGCTACACTGGTGTGAGCATTGGTGCATGCATCAGGCAAGGCATTACACATAGCATCCCTGGAGGTGTTTAAGAAATGTGTGGACATGGCACTTTGGGATGTGGTTTAATGGCCATGATGGTCTTAGGTCGACAGTTGGACTTGATGATCTTAGAGGTCTTTCCCAACCAAAACAATTCTGTGATTCTGTGATTCAGTGATTCTGATTCTATGATTCAATGATTCTCTTCTAGGGTAGAAGGGGAAGTAGAGCCCAGTGCAACCTTACAGGCAGGCATCTAGCACTGATTTCCAGTTGTGGCATCAGTTTCCTAACACAGGAGGCTCTACCACTGCTGTCTGCTGTGGTAGGGTTGATACCCTGATGCCATCCATACTCTCACCAAAGCGGAACAACACAATGACATAGAAAATGTCTCTGAGGAAAATGCCCAATTAAGCATTACTCAGTGCTACCCTTATTTATTTATGCAAGTATCAGGGAAGTTTCTCAGGAAAGAACAACAAAATCTGAATTTTCAGGATGCAATGTCTTTGTAAAAAGACACAAACTGAGATTTAGAAATTCAACAGCTTTTCAACTACTTCAACAGAAAGAAAGGGAGGAAATAGCCTTGACTTATAAATATAGTAACAAACAAGAAACACACTATGCTATGATGTTTTGTGCTGCAGCAAAACACAAGCATTGAGTAAAGTGCCATAAAGCTACAACTTACAAAAATACTATTACCTTAACAGCACCATTTCTCAGAAGGAGGTACATTGTTGACAAGATTTGGGCTGCAACAGAGCTATAAGTGGATTGATTTTTGTTCTTTTTAAGGTTTGGTTGTAAAGAATCTTCTTGACATATCAAAGCTTTTCTCCAAATGCTTTTCAGTTTTAGACGCAATTCACCGTACATTTGACACGACTATTATGTTGAAACTGAAGGATATCAGACTCCCAGGGCTTTTGATACTTCCAAGACTACTCCTTTTATTAGGTCTGGGTGGTCTGTTGATGATAAGGAAAGCCCACAGTGTGCAGCATTGTGGTTTTTTTTCTGTTTCTTACATAATTATTTAAAAGGAAGACGAGCCCAAGCCATGATCTTTAGTTTGAATTCAGTCAGAACTCTTACTGGCTTAATTGAGAATATGGCTGGGAAAGGACAGCCTATAAAAAGAATAAAAACGAGTTAAATGAGGACTTGGCCCAGAGAATGCAAGATGAAAAATACAACA
The DNA here is from genome assembly GCF_026170545.1 of Melanerpes formicivorus. Classification (NCBI taxonomy): domain Eukaryota; kingdom Metazoa; phylum Chordata; class Aves; order Piciformes; family Picidae; genus Melanerpes; species Melanerpes formicivorus. The sequence goes on from NW_027142387.1 coordinate 7,138,348, forward strand.
GAGCAAAAATAAAACCTCCATCCAATTCCTAGACAAAGCTACTGAGAAAGTTGTGATCGGTCACTATGGCAACAGATATTTAAATGGAATCAAAAGCTTTTAATACTGCGAGCACATTTTTCTATACAGCTCTAGTAAATTAACTCAGAGCTCATTAAAGCAAATATAATTTTACAATAGGTATTCTATATAATGCTAGGAACACCAATAAGCAGAGAATCACAATATAAATAGCTATCAGATGTTGATGTTTTTACCATATGACTGGTTCTGTCTCTCGGAGGCTCAGGAGGTAAACAGCAATACTACTTATTTTCTTTCCCCATGAAGTCTTTTAATAACTGGTGTGAATCGAGGTAACTGTAAGCTTAAATGAGAGCTATTTGTTTTTGTTTCATTGGCTTTTACACTAACGGGCTCCAGCTGGTGAGTCACCATATTGAGCTCCATCCCATGACGTAAGAGTTTGTTTGCACGGCCTGAACTCTGACGGAGCCGATTCACTTCTCACCCTCTTTTACTCTGCACCCCTTGCAAAAAGGCATCAAGGCTAGGCCAACCTTGGATCGTTCATACTAACTCTGGATGTGTCAGTAAGAGCTGGAATTCAAGAAACTGAAGCAAAATTACCCAGTATTGTACCAGTATTGTCCCAATTTACTATGCATGTTCTGAATTAGCCTAACTCCATTGTCACTTCTGCACCTGAGGACTCACTCTGTCTGTCCAGGGAAGGGAGATGGCAATACTATGAAAGAGCAAGCTTTGATAGCTTATGTGGCTATCACTTTGTATCAGTGACTGATTTATCAGGAAAGGGTGGGAAGCATAGGCAGCAGGGAAGATTAAAAACATTCATCAAACCCGCTGGCACGATTCACCGCAGCCCTGCACTGTCCCTGGCTGCCTCACCGCTGCATTCAGCCTTGTCTGTGGTGCGCTGTTTATTCTGTGCTATCTCCTCTTCTCTCTCCACACCTCTCATGCTTCCAGCAAGATTCTTTCACATGCTTTGTTTTGGTGTTGCTTCAAATTCAGTCCTTCCAAGAAGAAATAGTCTTATTCATAGAATCATAGGATTGATTTGGTTGAAAATTACCTCTAAGATCATCAAGTCCAACTGTTGACCCAATGGCCATTAAACTATGTCCCAAAGTGCCCCATACAATTTTTTAACACATCCAGAGACGGTGACTCCACCACCTCCCTGGGCAGCCTGTTCCACTGCCTAACCAGTCTTTCAGTAAAGAAATTTTTCCTAATATCCAACCTAAACCTTCCCTGGTGCAACTTGAGGGCATTTCCTCTCTTTCTAGTACTTGATACCAACCCCCTCGCCAGCAAGCAGCCAGCTGCTTGTTCAAAGAACACCCCTACAGCTTCTGCTGTGTGTGTTCCTTCCTGCATTTAGAGCAGTTGCAGAACTGGTGATCCTCTCACACTTTGGTTGTTTGCCTATCCTAAATCTCCTGTCATTTTATTTGATATCCCAGAAACTATTTAATATATAGGAATCATCTCACATATATCATCTCGGCTCTACACAGATTTCTCTCAGAAAGGCAAGACAAAAGTTGCTGAGAAGAGCCTGATGAGACTGTCTCATTTTTGACCAGCCACTACAAGACTTGCAGCTCTGCCAGAGAGCACAGCCAAGCAGCAGGGATCCAAGCATGAGAGAGGGTAAGAGAGACACAATCACCTGCAGGGCTTTTTCTGTGGGCAGTGAATTATTTTAGTCCCAACATTGTGAAGGAGCACTTGTCTTTAAAGAACTGCTTCCACAGGCTTCATTTAAACCCATAGTCCATGCCTCACTTCTTCAGGAGGAAGAGATTCAGAGTTTAAACCTGGTTGCAATGTCTCACTGTTTAAAGACTGTCAGATACTGTGACACCAAGCTGCAAAAATTACAAGAAGAATTTTCCACTGGGCCTAGATAGGCAAGCTTTGGGTTCTTTATCCATGCTTTGGAAATACTGTCCACCTGACTTCAATTTCACTCTGTGTCCATCCATCACACCTCTTCAATGAAAGAGAATTAAAAAACATGTTGTGCTTGGGTAAAGATGGCTTTTGCTCTAACCATTTTGCAAAATCAGGGCATCTTGTGTGTACTTTTTACGGGATGACAAGCTACTAATTATGTCAGGAGTAAGTTTTGAGAGATCGTTCCTCATTTTAAAACATCCCGAGTTCAACAGCTAACACCCTCACAGCAATAACTGCTCCAACCATGAGCTTCTGCACATCCTAACAAACACACTGATAGCAGGAGTCACAACAATGTGAAGAAGCACAAAACAGCCCACAGATCCCTGGGGCTGAAGCTGGAAATAAAACAGGCATGAAAGCCAAAAGGAAAACCATGGAAGGATGGATTAAGCTTTTGCCATGAAGTCTTCGGACCTGAAGTTCAATGAGAACAAAAACTCAGTGTTGTTGGCATCAGCCTTTGGTTTCATAACATGTACATAGCAAAGAACAAGAGGAGGATTCTGATCTATTGTTGTTAAGACGTTTTCAGTTAACCAGTCATAGGGATGAATTTACACAGAGGACTTTCCTCAGAAGATGATTTGCAGTTGAGCACCTGGACAAAATAGTTTGTATCTGGCAGTGATGAAGAGCTTTTTTTCTACTAAGAAATAAAGCAAGAAGCTTGAAGAAGATTTATGTGATCGTCTCACTTAGAGTCAGCATCCTGGAAGAAGAAAATCAGATAAAATATAGCAGTGGCTAGAGATGTACAGCAGCGGGAGGGGGGAAATCAATATGAATATTAGCAAAAGAATGTGTGATATGAATAAGCAAGAGGGCTGTGCCTAATCCAGCTTGGGAACTGAGCACTGTCAAGAAGGAACAAGGCATATTCTTGGCAACACAAGGGATAGACAAGGCAACACTGCCCACAGGGTGTGCAGCAGCCTGGCGGACTTTGGCTTGCTGCTGCAGACGCTGCAAGGGCTGCAGTGAAGCGAGGGGATTGCAGTCACTGCTGCAACGGGGTTTTTACAAGCATGCACTGCTCAGAAGAGATGAAAGTGTGGGATCAACTCAAGGATTTGGTTGTTACTTCAGGCCCACAGATCTGATGTTCAGCACATTTCCCTCCTTAACATGTAAGGTTTCTGAGCAGGACAGACTGCTTCATGTGGAGGCTGTGGCACTGCTTCAGTGACCTGCTTATGGAAGGAAAGGGCAGAGCTGAATCCTCCTGAGCCAAGTGTGCCAATACGCTGCTGCAAGGAGCAGCAGGAGGCTGAAAGCAGCACTTCAAGGTCCTCTCTGTATGTGGGAGCAGGGAGAACATTTGTCACACCCCTGCAAAAGCTGCAGGTAGGTGACCCTGCCTCTACTAATGCTCTCCCCAGCCACCCCCACCAGTGCTGCCTTTGGGACAGAGTTGCTGCAGAGCAGGCTGGCAGCAGCCAGGAATAGCTCCACTGCTCTGGCTGCACCACCACCATTCTTCTGGAGCATTTTCTCTTGCTGGCTTTCTGTCTGCCCCAGCAGAGAGTTCAGGATGTTGTTTTCACCTCCAAAACTCTGCTCAAGCTATTCCCAGCACTGCTGTGAGTTATGTAGCTGCCAATAGATCACTGCTCTGCAGCAGCATGTGCCAATGGAGGGGCCCTAGCTCCTCGGGAGACACATTCTGCACAGCCTGCCAGTACATTTTTTCTCATTTTCTCCTCTTTATGTTCTGTGAGCAGTCACAACTCTGATTTTCATACACACTCCTGTGCCACTGATCACCCTTCTCATAATACCAACCCAATGTGTTCACCCACTCACCTCAAGCAGCTTTTCCCAGCTTACCTCTGCTGCTTGGTGTCCAACCCAATACAGGACATAGAATCATTGAAAGGAAGGGTTGGAAGGGATCTCCAGAGGTCAGGTCCAACCTCCCTGCCAAAGCAGGATCACCTAGGGCAGATCATCCAGGAACACTTCCAGACAAGCCTTGAAAGTCTCTAGAGAAGGAGATTCCACATCCTTTCTGTACATGGCCCACTGAAATCAATGGAAATACTTCTCTTGACCTAAGTGGGCTTTGGAACAAGCCTGGTGTAACTTTGAAGGAGAGGGTCTTCAGCAGCCATTTGAAGCCAGTCATGACAGTCCCATCACCATAAGGGGAAAGTAGTGTGCACTCTAAGAGGGCTGTCTGCTCTTCTCTTACTCATTGTGCCCCTTCACACCTGGTTCTTTTGACTTGCTGTAACCACTTATGAGGGGCAGAACCTGCAGAATCAGCCATGAGATGCAGATGTGTGCCTGCAGCTTGTTCTGGAAACAGGAGGGTGTGGTGTGGTACTGTGTGGAGCAGAAGGAAAACTTGGAAGCAGGACTGGTAAAAATGTGCCTTTACATGAGCTGTGTAATTTAGACACTTGATCCTAGATGTGGAAACCAGGTTATCTGAGTGGATGCAGCATGGGAGTGCACAGTGCCCATCATGGTAGCCTCAAATCTAACTTAGAGGTAAATGCTGGTACTGCTCTTGAGATTAAACAAAGGATGAGCTATTGTTTCACAGTGAGATGCTGAGAATATTTGGCAGCTCTGGGGCTTGGATGACATCAATTTTGACTTTCAAAATCAAACTGCCACCTCGTGGTACAGTGAAGGAGATGCCTGTAGGAAATCATAATCAAAAATACTGATATGGAATAAAAAGTGATCACAGGATGTTAGGAGTTGGAAAGAATCTCTGGAGATCTTCAAGTCCAACCCCACTGCCAGAGCAGGACTATAGAATCTAGTGCAGATTGCACAGGAACACATCCAGACAAGTCTTCAAAGTCAATCTCTCTGAGGAGCCTGTTCCAGTGCTCTGTGACCCTTACAGTAAAGAAGTTCTTCGACATGTTGAGGTGGAACTTCTTGTGCTGTAGTTTACATCCACTGGCCCTTGTCCTATCACAGGGAGCAAGTGAGCAGAGGCTGTCCCTTCCTTCCTCACACCCAGCCCTCAGATATTTGTAGACATTTATTAGATTCCCCTCTCAGTCTTCTCTCCAGACTAAAACAAAAAGTGTTTCCTTTGACCAACCAATGACTTACAGTATTTATGTATTCTTAAATATTTTGGACTATAGTTCAGGCAATTTAATAAAAACTCTTATGTCATGCTTTAAAAGTCAGTTTCTCAATGTATAACATAAAAGCACTTCATAAAAGTATTTCCTCATTCTTACCTGTTACTGTAGTGAAGCCACCATGCAGCTTACATGAAAACACAAACTACAAAGGCTACTGCTATCTGTAATTGTTTCCTTTCTCTTTTTAAAGCTCATTCATGTCAAGAAAAGTGTGAGAGTCAGAACAGGGCTACAGAAACTGCTGAAGGTGAGCAAGTTGTAGTGCATTGTCTGGTCTGAGGTTCTTGTGCACACTCTTGGAGTGTGATGGATGTAAGGTAATTTTAATCAGTTTTCTCTTCCACTATGGGCCAAGCTGTCACAAATTACTTCACCTTGCTTGTCAACCAAGAGCAAGCACAATGGATCAGCAAATGTGCAGTAATCTGTTACAGCAATGTGCTTCTGCATCTCAACCTTGAAGCAGCAGACTAGCATGGAGGTGTACTGGCATGATTCCTTCAGCTAGATTGAATGTCCTTGGTTCATCTAACATGATTTCTGAAAGATGATAGATGGAAATCTAGTCCATTTCAAATTGAAGAGTATACCTGAGGTGAACAACTGATTGCAGTCAGGTCAGTGTTTTGTGCATTCATGACTCTTCAGGAATAAAAAGGTTTAAAAAACAAGGTGCAGGTAACAAGAAGCCCATGAGTTCTGGACTACACATCCTGTTCATCTGCTTGTGCCAGACAAGGCTTAACACTTTTTGTTAAAGTATGAAGTGGAGTCCTTCACTATTTACAGTAACAAAGCAAGAGGGAGGCAGTCATGCAGCAGAGAATGGAAAGGTATGGAGAGGCTGATGCTGACTCTTAAGTAAGCCTGGAAAGACTGAGGTGAGCTTCCTGGGCCCTATAGCAACAGGACACACAATTTTCCACTCCCCTCTGTCTGTGACAAAGTAGTTTTTATATTCTTCATCTGAAAGTACATAGGTAGAAGGAATTCACAAATTCCACAGTTCTCCATGAGCTGCTGTTCTGTAACACCTTTGCTGAGCACTGGCTCAAGGAGAGCTGGTGAGCATTCCCATGGACAGGGGTCCTGCAGGTCCTCATGGGGCTGCCTGAGCAGCTTGGCTCCTGGAAATCCCAAGGGCTACTTCAACTTCTAGTATCATGTGGCTCACAGCCAAACTCCCAGGAAAGAAACCCATGAAAATTTCTAGTTAATGGTTGTGGTGGTGTCCTTTGCTAGGTGATTTAAATCAAGGGTGGATAGTCACCTTCTAGCTAAGGTCTCATCCAGCAGCCCAAGTAGGTGTAGGTGTGAACCACTTTTATGCTAGCCATGTGTGGGTTTGTGTCTTCACAGCCTGCTGTCAACACAGGGACAGGACTGGTGAAGACAGAAGGAAAAGGGAGGGAGGGGGAAGTGTTTAGTGGGTGATGGGGTTGTGAAAGAGAAAGTCTGAATTTAGATGAAGCATAGTCAGGAGAAGAGCCTATGAGCCTATGCAGCCTCCAGTGCTTGTACCTGAGTTAATTCACATGCAAGCCAGCTGCAGGGTGTGAGATCCCCACCCCATAAACGGCTGTACAGCTCTGCACTCCCTTCATCCCAGCATTTCTCCTTCCTAGGAGCACTGAGCACACTAGAGAAATCCTGCTGCTGAGGGTGTTACATGGGAGATCAGTCTAGACCAATGCAATGATCTCTTGAGGCTTTACAGATCAAGGTAGCTGTGAGACCTGTCTGGTGGGGAGCTCTTGTTGAGGCCTGCCTGGTGGCTGGAGGAATGAAACCAGGACCAGCATGCTGAATGCTGTCCTGGGGAAGAGTAAGCTACCTCCCACAGGAAGAATGCCTGGGGGATTTATTATTTTTCTGAAATACATTAGTTAAAGGCATTTGCAGGCAGAGCATCACATCCCATTGCAGTCAATAAATCAGCAGTGATAACTATGAAAGGAAATCTGAGTGCTTCTCCAGCTGAGAAATAGCACCTGGGACTAGCATCTTCTAATGGAAGTGTGTGGCAGGAGCAGAGGGTAACCATGAGGTTAAGGAAGCTTAATATGTATAAAGCCCATGGAGATAACTCTGATTTTGGTGTTATTGCTAGCATGTCTGCCCTCACTTTCATAAAAAGAGTGTGGTGATATCTAAGAGTGGCATTTCAGTGACTGAAATGCTCCTCATATAAATAGAACAAGCAGATCAGCATGACTGAGTGATAAAATTACCTTCTGGTCTTCAGGAACTTCAGCATGCAACTGTGCTATAGGGACCTCAGTGTACCCCTCTTCACAGCACAAAGAAATACGTCTAGAAATGGATCTGGAGAAGACACACAAAGAGGAAGAGAATATGGAAGGGAAACTTACTCGAGCTGCAGCTGCAAAGTTGGTGAAAAAGGCCTTTCTTGAAGCCCTGAAGTCCAATGACTTTGAAACACTCGAAGAGCTCTTGAGCCAAAAGAAAATAGACGTGGACACGGTGTTTGAAGTGGAAGATGAAAACCTGATTCTGGCATCCTACAAACAAGGTAAATGTGGCAGCATTCCCCAGCCAGGAAGTAGACTGGTTTGAGTGGTTTTCAAGAAACTGTGGCCTTTTATCTCTTCCGAAAGTGCAATGTAAGCTGAGTCATAGGCAGTTCATATAGCCACAGTCACCTCAGTAGGGCACCTTATCAGCTGTACCTGCTGGGCTAGGTGGAAGGCAGGCCAGAGAACAGCCTGAACTTCTGTGCTGCTGAGGTAGCTGTTGCAGCTTCAGGGGAGAACAGAAAGAGGAGTCCTTTGTTATTTCCTTGCAGAGAACTGGGGTGCAAAGCCCAGAACAGACACGTGCAGACTAAGAGCGGTACACACATTCCTTGCATGTACCCAGCCACGTGTGCAGACCAGTCAGAAACCTAAAACACTCAGTGCCTTCCATTTTCAGTTGACAGTAGTAGTAGAGTGAATTCTCCCTAGCTGAGGAGAACTAAGGAAATCCTGTGGACCTTGAGTGTTGTTGGATGGGAGGAGATTTATTTTTCAAACTAAGAGAAAGTGAGGATGTGCTGGCTTATCAAAACAGGAAAAGTCATCTGGAAAACCCCAACCAGAAAAGAAATCTCTTGGAATGTAGAATACCCAGGCCTGAATTGCCAAAAACTAAAAGCAATAAACCAAGTTTGGTCTCTGCTAAAATCAACACACTTCATGAGACACTTGATGACAGACTCTTATTGTGTAACTAGAAAACAGTAATGATCAGCCTCTGCCAGAAGTTAATCCTATGTGCAGATAAACACCTCCAGTGCCAGCAGCACAGCAAATGCACTTTCTTTTCTGTGGCATAGAGGGAACATCCCACCTCTCCTCCTTTCCTGTGTTTACCTCTTATTTAATGACTGGCTCCTGCTCTTTTGATTTCATTGGGCTGATAGTGATGAAGTCTTAGAATCATGGTTTGGGTTGGAAGGGACCTTAAAGATCAGCTAGTCCCTTCCACTAGACCAGTTTGTTCAGGGCCTTGTCCAGCCTGTCCTTGAACACCTCCAGGGAGGGGGCATCCACAGCCTCACTGGGCAACCTGTCATGATGTACTTCCCTAGGGGACAGTGTCTGTACTGAATGTATTTTAACATACCTTTTCTTCTGTCCTCAGCAGGCTGAGCTGCATTCAGGTTGTGGTTTGAGACTACAAGATTAAGGCACAGATTTTTAACTGTAGATCATTTGGCTGCAAGCATTAATCTGTCTAGTCTGGAGAAGTCTTTCCTTTCTCCAAAAAGTAGAGAGGTAAATGCACCCTGTGGCCTAAATCACAGCAGTATATTCATTTTGTCTGAAAGGCAGGAGGCACTGTACCCTATTTTTATTCTGATTCCCAGGTAACTGTGAGATGAGAGGGGAATGCCCTTAAGGAGGGAGAGTGGGACAAAAATTAAGACCCACCATCCCACTGTTCAAACAGCCTGAGGTTTGCCACAGCCCTAAGTAACGAAGCAGAAAAGAGATGCTATGGGTGCCAGAGTAGCTTTTCTTCCTCCCTTTCAAAGAGGCTAAGAGCTCCCAAGGACACTGACCTTGTGTGTGTCATGGCTTTCTCATGTTTCCACCCAAAAAACAGGCAAGCTGAACGAGGCCTCCCATAGAGTCCATGCCTGTTTCCTGCTCAGTGCCTGGTTCCTGCTCCTCTGGGCAGAGATGTCTGTGGTTTTGGACAGAGGACATGGAGATGATCCCTCAGAATGTCTGAGCCCAGCTCACTGGCAAAGAAATAAATGGTGGTCTCAATCAGGAAAATTATGGCTATGTAAAGTGATAACTTAGCTTTTGAGGATCACTTTCCTGCTGTCATGTATCATTAAAAAAGGCAGAGATGTGGTGTGAGGCTCATGGTTTAGCACCAGACTTGGTAGAGTTAGAAAATGGTTGGGCTGGATGATCTTAAAGGTCTTTTCCAAGCAAAATTCTATGAATCTATGATCTATGGCTCACATCTGACCATAAATGTGAGGGCCAACTTTGTGTGGGGTAAGCCAACAGTGCTCCACAGCTCACAGGTAACAAGGAGGAATACTACATGTGAATTTGGACAGAAAGGTGACTTAGGAAACGTGCTCTGCTATATGTATGGACTCTGGGATATAGCCCAGTTCTTTGTGCCCAGTTTGGGGTCATATGATGAAAAGGTTATTGCACCAGAGTTTCCAGCATAGCCTGGACAGTCAGCAAATTGAGAGAGGGTTGAGCAGAGCAGCCTGGCACCCTACTTGGACACAGGTGCCTCAGAGCTGTCTGTTGTAGCCATTTGTGGCATGGATTCCATGGAGACTGGGTTTGGTAGTCCCCAAAATTTAGTCCTAGAGTGGATGTCATGGTCTGTTTCTCACCCCTGACATCTGTGGCCGGTTGACGTTGCCCCCTTAAGAAAGGGAATATGGTGGACGGAAGTTGGTAAACGGAAGGAATAGTCTAAACTAATTTCATTGGACGAGTGGGAGGAAGCACTTTTCGGAACTGGGAGTGAACTGGACATTTCCACGACTTTTCTATCAGTCTTGCTTCCGTCTTTGCTCCGTGCAGCAGCTTTCTGTGCTGGGCTTTCTGCCAAGGCCTCGGCCTTGAAAACCAGATAACAGGCCTGTATACTAACTCCTTTCCAATTAACACAAACCGCTTCTAACATTTTTTTTTTTTTTTTCTCCTCTCTTTTCTCTCTCTTCCTATCCCACTCTGGGGAAAGGGGGGAGAGAGGGGAGAGCGGAGGTGGGGAACCCCCTCTGTCCAGAGGGGGGTCACTCTCATTTCTGTGTTACTCTGTTGTATATCTTTGTATATATTGTAGATATTGTAAATTTGTAAATAATCCCCTGCAAACCCTACATCGCTTTGTAAATATAGCTCCACTGCTTTGCTAATTCAGCTTGCGAGTTTTTTTTTCCTTTCCCTTCAATTTTTTTTTCCCTTTTACTTTACAAGGGGGAAGGGAGGAGGCTTCTCGGCCTTATCCTTCCAAACCCACCACATTTTTTTTTATTGGCGTACCCAACGTGCGGCAGATAATTAGTTTAATTTGTTATTTGATTGATTTAGTGTTTTCTAGCTGAATTAGCAAACATGAAGGTATTGTGGTTTGTGGAGCGATTATTCTTTTCAATTTTTGGGGCTTTGATTTACAGGTATTGTTTGGGTTTGATTCTGGATTACCTGGGTAAATATTTGGTGCGGACAATTTATATGTGGGTTATGTATAAAGTTAAATTATGGTATGGAAAATGTATTAATTTATTATGGCCAGTGAGATACAGGAATGTTACCTCCACCACTCTCCCAATTGAGATAAAGAGTTTTAAGATTCCGCCTGAGGAGACAGTAACTTTAGGTGATGCCTGGGATCCAAAGGTGATTTATTTCATGTGTATAATTCTGCTGCTGGTGATAACTAATGTGTATTCTCTGTATTCCTGGCGTCGGGAGAGGAAGGTGTCCAGAGCTTGTTTTGTTATTAAAACTAGATCAAAAAGAAAACGCCGTGGCTCTCGATCAGTCCCAGAGTCATCTAGTGACGAGGACTGTGGAGAACCCGTGTCAGTTAAAAAGAAGGCTAAAAAGTTAATTGGTAAAGCAGCTCTAAATGACTTTTCTGCTGATTCTAGCAAGCAGCCAAGGGCATCGGCTGATATCAACATGGCGCCTACCCCTTCTCCCACTCCTTCTCCTTCTTCTTCTTCTCCGTCGGCCATTAACGGAGCAACGTCACTTCCACCCACTCCCTCGGTGGGACCGGAAGTCACTGCCCCAGCAGCTGATTTATCTCAGGACCTGTCAGCTTCCATTAAGGTGGCTGTAAATGCAAACACAGCTCCAGTCAAGATGGCTCCTTTAAAGACTAGAAGTGGAAAGGCCCAAGATGGAGAAGAAGAGGTGGAGACTGATCCTGGTGAGGGGCCCTCTACTCTAAAAGATCCTGCTCAGGAGGAAGAGAAGGTTTGTTTTAAAGATCTAGCTAACCTAGTGAGATCAAAGCAGGATAGAGATGAAGCTAGGAAGGCAGCTGGCAAAGGTGGTTCTCAGCTTAAAGAGATCCTTAGGAGAATGACAGCAGGATTTTATGGGCAAAGAATTCAGGGAGATGAAGATGAAGATGATATTACAGACTGTTCATCACCACGGGAAGAATTGCGAAATGTCCGTAAAGATTTCACCAGGGCAGATAAGGAGCCAGTTCTAGCTTGGCTTAGTAGGTGTTATGATACAGGTGCTTCAGCTCTAACAGTTGGAGACAAGTCAGCAGCTCAGTTAGGAACTCTCTCAAGGGACAATGGAATAGATAGACATCTAGGCGAAGCTCTCGGTAAGGTTAATCTTTGGATACGCCTTTTAATAGCGGTTGCCCTGAGATACCCTTCCCGAGATGATCTTCCATGGAATCCTAAACCCTGGACTACCATAGATGAGGGAATTAAGCGCTTGAGAGAATTTGCTGTTAGAGAGCTACTCTATGGTGAACATGAAACTCTGAATCCTGATGACATTCCTGTGGGTATTGGTCTTGCTAAAAAGATCATCAAACTTGCTCCTTCTAATTATGCAAACATTCTGGCAAGCAGAATTGTGTCAAGAAGTTATGGTGGAGCTTCTCCCACGGTTGGCCAATTCAGTGATCAAATGAGACAATTGGAGGATAGCATGACACGTGGTTCTTTGGTTTCAGCCATTGAAACTCTGTCTGGAAAAATTGAAAATTGCATGAAGGATCTAAAAGATTCCATATACCAATTGGCACAGAAGGATAATTTCAATTCTTCCTCCAGGTGGGTACAAGTTTCATCTGTGAGGAATACACGTCCTCCAAGGAGGTCATTCCAAAACAGGACATTCCAAAACAGGTCATTCCAAAACAGACCACCAAGGCAATCACGTAGAACTATTTGGATAACTCTGCGTGATCAGTTTGGTGAGAACATGAACCGCTGGGATGGCCAACCAACTTCTAATCTTTTCAGGAGACTGAGGGAATTGCAAAGTGGCAGAACCCGAGGTAGCAATACCAGAAGGGTAGCTGTTACTTCCACAGTTCCCCAGAACGACTCTTATGGCTCCAACAGTGGCTCCAGTTATAACATGCAAAGTTATAACCCTGCACAATATGTGCAATGCACATGTGCGCATGTTCCCCATAACTAGGGGTGCCCTGCCTCCCGCCAGGGGGAGGAGAGGGATAACAGAGATAACAGAATCTATTGGGATGTGTACATCCAGTGGCCTGGCACTTCACAATTTCAGAAGTACAGGGCCTTGGTTGACACAGGAGCTCAGTGCACCATAATACCATCAAATTATCAGGGATCAGAGTCTATAACTATTCTGGGAGTCACTGGTGGATCTCAAGAGTTAAGTAAGGTAGAGGTTAATATAAGTTTAACTGGTAAACAATGGAGGAAGCATACAGTTGTGACCGGACCTGACGCACCTTGTATTTTGGGAATTGATTTTCTGAGAGAAGGGCGTTTCAAGGACCCTAGAGGTTACAAATGGGCTTTTGGAGTAGCTTCAATAGAAATTGATGGACAAAAATTGAAGCTGTCTGCCAGACCTGAACTTTCTGATGAATCTGCAGTTGTGGGACAACATAAGATACAGGACATTAAATTGCCGGTTGCTTCTCAGACTGTGCATCACAGACAATACAGAACCAACCGTGACTCTTTGTTGCCCATTCAGAATCTGATTCGTCAGTTGGAGAGTCAGAAAGTCGTCAGCAAAACTCATTCACCTTTCAACAGTCCAGTGTGGCCTGTGCGGAAGCAGAATGGAGACTGGCGTCTGACGGTAGACTACCGAGCCCTAAATGAAGTAACACCACCTATGAGTGCAGCAGTACCAGACATGATGGAACTACAGTATGAGCTGGAATCCAAAGAGGCCAAATGGTATGCTACCATAGACATTGCTAATGCATTTTTCTCTATTCCCATAGCAGAGGAATGCAGGCCTCAGTTTGCTTTCACCTGGAGAGGAATCCAGTATACTTTCAACAGGCTGCCAATGGGCTGGATCCACAGCTCAAGCATCTGTCATGCAGTGATCCACGATGCTCTGGAGAAAGGCGGTGCTCCAGAACACATCCAGTTCATCGATGATATCATCGTCTGGGGTAAAACTGCTGAGGAAGTCTTCGAGAAAGGTAACAAAATCATTGACATTCTTCTGAGTGCAGGTTTTGCCATCAAGCGAGACAAGGTGAAAGGACCTACCACAGAGATTCAATTTCTGGGAGTGCGGTGGCAGGATGGACGCCGACACATTCCAGTGGATGTGGTAAATAGAGTCTCTACCATGGCAAGTCCCACAAACAAACAAGAGACCCTACGTTTCTTAGGCATAGTGGGATTTTGGAGACTGCACATTCCTGGATACAGTCAGATTGTGAAACCTCTGTATGATGTAACTCGAAAGAGAAACCATTTCCACTGGGGACCTGAACAACAAGCAGCCTTTGACCAAATAAAACAAGAGGTGATTCAAGCAATGGGTCTGGGACCTGTCCGAGATGGTCCAGACATTAAGAACATTTTGTACACGGCTGCAAGTGACAATGGTCCAACCTGGTGCTTGTGGCAAAAAGCTCCAGGTGAGACACGTGGACGACCTCTTGGTTTCTGGAGTCGAGGTTACAGAGGTTCAGAGGCTAACTATACTCCAACAGAGAAAGAAATCTTAGCTGCCTATGAAGGAGTGAAAGCATCTTCTGAAGTGATTGGAACTGAATCACAACTTCTTCTAGCTCCCAGATTACCAGTTTTGAATTGGATGTTCAAAGGCAAAGGATCCACACCACATCATGCCACAGACTCAACCTGGTCTAAGTGGATGGCTCTGATAACACAGAGAGCTCGAATGGGAAATCTTGAAAGACCTGGTCTAGTGGAGGTGATCTCAAGTTGGCCTGAAGGTATCAACTGTGCTAAACCTCCAGAGGAGAAAGTAACTCGTGCTGAGGAAGCTCCTCCTTACAATGACCTTTCTGATGATGAAAAGAAGTATGCTTTGTTCACAGACGGTTCCTGTCGTCTTGTTGGAAACAAGCGAAGGTGGAAGTCTGCAGTGTGGAGTCCAACACGCCGAGTTGCAGAGGCGAAGGATGGAGAAGGAGAATCCAGTCAGTTCGCAGAGGTAAAAGCTGTCCAGCTAGCTCTCGACGTAGCTGAACGTGAGAGATGGCCAAAGCTTTATCTCTACACCGACTCATGGATGGTAGCCAATGCTCTATGGGGTTGGCTAAAGAACTGGAAGAAGAGTGGTTGGCAGAGAAAAGGAAAACCCATTTGGGCAGCCAACCTGTGGCAGGACATTGCTGACCGAATCGAGAGAATTCCAGTGAAAGTGAGACACATCGATGCTCACATTCCTAAGAGCAAAGCTACTGAGGAACAACAACACAACCATCAGGCAGATCTAGCTGCAAGAGTTTCTCAAGTAGACATGGACTCTAATCTTGATCTCGACTGGAAACACCGAGGTGAGATATTCTTAGCTCGGTGGGCTCACGATTCGTCAGGACATCAAGGCAGAGATGCAACATACCAATGGGCTCGTGACAGATCCATAGACATTTCCATGGATGCTATCACACAAGTCATCCATGACTGTGACATTTGTGCTGCTATTAAGCAGGCAAAACGACTTAAGCCCTTGTGGTATGGTGACAGATGGTCCAAGTACAAGTATGGTGAAGCCTGGCAGATTGATTACATCACTCTACCACGTTCTCGTTCTGGTAAGCAATACGTGCTTACTATGGTAGAGGCAAACACTGGATGGTTGGAAACTTATCCAGTTCCACATGCAACTGCACGCAACACCATTCTCGGTCTGGAGAGACAGATCCTGTGGAGACACGGAACTCCAGAGAGGATTGAGTCAGACAACGGAACTCATTTCAAGAACAACCTTGTAAAGAACTGGGCAAAAGAGCACGGTATTGAGTGGATATTCCACATTCCCTACTATGCACCAGCTTCAGGGAAGATTGAACGCTACAACGGTTTGTTGAAGACCACTCTCAAAGCCATGGGAGGTGGATCTTTGAAAAACTGGGAAAAACATTTAGCACAAGCAACCTGGCTGGTAAATAGTAGAGGTTCAGTGAACCGAGCTGGACCTGCACATTCAGATCTGCTACGGAAAGTGGAAGGTGATAAAGTTCCTGTTGTTAGAGAAAAGAATCTGTTAGGTAAAACTGTTTGGGTATTTTCACCCTCAGGAGAGGCTAAACCTGTCCGAGGGGTGGTTTCAGCTGAAGGTCCGGGTCACACTTATTGGGTAATGCAAGAGAATGGTGAAATTCAGTGTATTCCACAAAGAAATTTAACTTTAGCTGAAAGAGGTTAATTTCAAACTGCTGTACAGCTACATCGCGTCCAAAGGAAGAACCAACGAGACATCTACGGTGCACGAACCCTGAGATCCCTGAGAGCCCTGAGTCAACTAAGAGACCCTGAGAATCCCTGTTTCCCTTTTCTTCGCTTCGTCGGCGAAGAAATGAACTGTTTTCCATTTTTCTCATTTTCTGATTTTCTTGGACTTTTGAATCATCTACATCTGAGCATAGCCGGAATGGACTATGAACTTTACTCACGAACTGTAAATATCGTTTTGGATTGGATGGACAGTATGAACAGCCAATGAAATTGTTTAGAAGGGGTGGACTGTGGCCGGTTGACGTTGCCCCCTTAAGAAAGGGAATATGGTGGACGGAAGTTGGTAAACGGAAGGAATAGTCTAAACTAATTTCATTGGACGAGTGGGAGGAAGCACTTTTCGGAACTGGGAGTGAACTGGACATTTCCACGACTTTTCTATCAGTCTTGCTTCCGTCTTTGCTCCGTGCAGCAGCTTTCTGTGCTGGGCTTTCTGCCAAGGCCTCGGCCTTGAAAACCAGATAACAGGCCTGTATACTAACTCCTTTCCAATTAACACAAACCGCTTCTAACATTTTTTTTTTTTTTTTCTCCTCTCTTTTCTCTCTCTTCCTATCCCACTCTGGGGAAAGGGGGGAGAGAGGGGAGAGCGGAGGTGGGGAACCCCCTCTGTCCAGAGGGGGGTCACTCTCATTTCTGTGTTACTCTGTTGTATATCTTTGTATATATTGTAGATATTGTAAATTTGTAAATAATCCCCTGCAAACCCTACATCGCTTTGTAAATATAGCTCCACTGCTTTGCTAATTCAGCTTGCGAGTTTTTTTTTCCTTTCCCTTCAATTTTTTTTTCCCTTTTACTTTACAAGGGGGAAGGGAGGAGGCTTCTCGGCCTTATCCTTCCAAACCCACCACAACATCTCACACTCTGGTAGTACTAAAGTGCTTATGCTGGTCAGGAACAAGTCCTTGAAGCCATGCTGGAGCAGGAGGTGCTGCTGCTCTCATGACTGGAGCCTTCCAGTGGAAATTGAGCATGTTTTCAGTTGTACCAGAACTGCATTGCTGGCATCTATCTCAGAATATACTTGCAATTTAACTAGGAGGAAAGACAAACTTGAATCTCTCCCTGCCCCCAGCATTTAGTTTCTATACATCTTTTTCCTTCCTTTCTATCTTCTTTCTGTCTAATACAACACACATGAATACTGCAAAAGCCTCTACTATATGGTATTAAGGTTAAAAAAAACATAAACAATTAGACATGGTAAAATGAAGGTCTGGATTAATTTGAGCTCATTATGCATCTTTACCTCGTTTTCTGTGTCTTTTACAGGATAACAGTATTCAACCAGGCATTCATCCAAGGAAAAACAGATAAATCAAACCCTGAAATGTTTATGGGCACATTCTAGCTAAGAAGCAGCTGCTGTACCTAAAATAATCAAAAGGAGACAAGGAGTTTTACACTTCTTGTGCCCTTCTGCACATTATTATTATGGGTTGCTTTTTAAAAAGAAATCATTACAGTAATTACTTGTGAGACTGTGTCTGTGCAGTCATTAAGTATGCAGTCCTATTTTGGGAACAAATATTTAAGCCACGTTACTTGGCCTCACACCTGTTTGTAAGTGAGGGGGGGGAAAAAAAGAGATCACTGTGAAATTTTCAGGAAGGAATTCAAGCATTTTGGAGCCAAATTTCATTGTCACTGTGGTGTTTGGTTCTCCAACCTAACTTACATCATCATCCAAAGCCCTCACTCCATACTCCTCAGGGGCAGCAGTTGCCAGGAGGTCTGTGATACAGCTGCAGCCATGTTGCCAGTGGTCATCTATGTGTGATGCATCACTGGAGGTCTGAGTCCAGCCCCTGACATGCAGTATCCTGCCATCTCCGATGCAGAAAGAGCAGGATGAGCTCACTGTTGATTCACTGGCTGAAGTAAATGCTGCCTTCTTATTCCATTGCCTCCTTTGTTCAGCTATTGGCAGGCTGAAGACCCCATTTCCCCTGTATTTTTTAGCTGGCAGCATTTTAAATGCCCTAAGCACATTTTTTATCTTATCCATACAGGTCACAAGAAAAACATAAACTGCCTTCAGAGTACATATGCATGGGAATTATCTCTCCAAAAGGCAGGCTATTCAGTGCACGTAGTGAAAGTGCTTAATGAAAATGAAGTTATGCTTGAGAGAACTTGGTGTGCACTAAGCTGTAGCTGGTGAAAATTACAGTAAATTAAAACAAAACTCCAACCCTTCCTTCCCCCTCAATTATTCTCAGTAGGTTTATAGTCCAAAACCAAGTCCTTGCCAAGGATGGTAACACATTTTCCCTTTGTACAGGATACTGGCTGCCTAGCTACAAATTAAAAATATCCTGGGCAACTGGACTTCATCTAGCTGTCATGTATGGACACCTGGAGAGCCTTTCGGTCCTCCTCAATCACAAAGCCACAATCAACTGCCGGCCCAACGGGAAAGCTGCGATCCACATAGCATGTGAAATGGCCAATGTTGAGTGTCTCAAGATCCTCTGCAACCATGGAGCTAAGCTCAACTGCTTTTCAATGAGTGGGCAGGCACCCTTGCACTTCTGTACAACACGAACCTCCATGCCTTGTGCCCAGCAGCTGCTTTGGAGAGGTAAGGGGAAGCTCTGGAGCGTCTCTCGTGGCATGCCCAGAGAGGGTGGCCATGGTCTGTGGTTTTCCTTAGGAAGCATTTTGTCAAAGTACATGTGTATTTGTCCCTTCCATCCACAGCTGACCCACATCTTCATTTCAGGCTGCTTTTCCCCATCTCTTTGATCAGAGGAAGTTTCTCCCATTATGATTCCTCACCCTATCTGTACTCCCTGGCCACTGGCCCTTACACCATGATTGTTTCCTGTTTCAGTGCCTCCAGCTGACTGCCTGGTCAGTCCCTCAGCAGAAGAACTCCTCTCAGTCAGGGAGTTTCTATTTCTCTACTTCTTTTCTTCATCTAGGCTTACTCCTCAGGTCATCCTGTCTCATCCTGTCACTTGTTGCTAGGGAGAACAGACCACCACCTCCTTTCAGGGAGTCATAGAGAGCAGTGAGATCTCCTCTCAGCCTTCTTTTCTCCAGACTAGACAACCCAAGTCCCCTTGGCCTCTCCTCACCAGCCCTGTTCTCCAGACATTTCACCAGCTTTGTTGCCCTTCTCTGGACCTGCTTCAGAGCCTCAGTGTCCTTGGAGTGAGGTGCCCAAAACTGAATTCAGTACTTGAGGTGTGGTCTCACCAGTGCTGAGTACAGGGAGAATAATACTAGTAATAATACTTAACAAACCACCCTTCATCTCAGAGCACTTGGCAAACTCCAGTCTCTGTCTGAGCCGAACCTCAAGACCAGATAAAATGGGAAAGGTCTGGAGCAAAATGTGGCAGGTGTGCACACACACAGCAGCACTACCAAAAGCCAAAGACAGAGGTTTGGCCCCTGTACCAAAGTTTTCAAGATGCATCTCCCGCTCTGCCATCTCCGCTCAGTGCTGTCACTCTGGGTCAATTCAGGTAAATGCAGTTTAACCACTTCTGATCTGGGCAACTTGCCAGCCAAGCAAAGCTGAGCCTCTGTCAATTTACCACCTCCAAACTTAGATTGATGATACTCTCATGCACATCTGACATGACTAACGCTCCACATGGCTTAAGAGCATTAGCACTCAGGTTTTCCAGCCCAGAGCCAATTCTTGACTCCTTCCTCATCCTTACATCTCAGTCTTAGTGTGTCTGGCCATGCAAGGGCTTTTGTGAGCCTTGACTGAAGAAGGAACTAACGAAGAGAGCCCAGCACAGTCACTAAGATGATGAGGGGAGTGGAAGATCTGCTTTGTGAGGAGAGGCTGAGAGAGCTGGGACTGTTTAACCTGGAGGAGACTGAGGGGGGTGAGCGTCAGGAGGATGGAGCCAGACTCTTCTCAGTGGTGTCCACTGGCAGGACAAGGGAGAAAGGACACAAACTGGTACACAAGAGGTCACATCTAAACGTGAAGAAAAACCTCTTTGCTTTGAGGGTGGCAGAGCCCTGGCCCAGGCCACTCAAAGCGGTTGTGGAGTCTCCATACCTGGAGGCATTCGAACTCACCTGAATGTGTCCTTGTGGGATTTACTCTGGGTGACCCTGCTCTGGAAGGCAGGTTGGACCAGATGATCTCCACAGGTCCCTTCCAACCCCCCAGCAGTCTGAGACTCCGCGAGGCCTGGCCACGCTGCTTGCACTTGCTCCTGCACCAGTGCTTTTACTGTCACTTTGACAAGGCCTCGGCTTCAAAGAGCCTGGGGCAGGGCCGGGCAGGTGAGGAGTGACGGCCCCGCCGCACCCAGGCCAGCGCCGGGCGGGCGGCGTGCTCCTGGCCAGGGCCGGCGCAGGCCCGCGGCGGGAGGCCGGTGTTTCGCGCCCACCGCGCCGCATCCCCGCTGGCTCCTCGGTAGATGGCGCTGTTGCCTCAGCTGCGGCAGCCGCTCGGCACAAACGGAGCTGAACAGCGGGAAAACAGGCCCCAGATCCTCGGCTGGTGACGCAATGTTTGGGTTTCCTTGTATCACGTATGGATCTATCAGGAAATGTCCTTTCTCCCAGGCCTGAGGTGCTGCAGGAAGCATTCTCGGGATATGAGCTGAGCTAGGGGCAAAGGTCTCCTTTTTCTTTCGGGTCTTAATTTAGAGGAAAAAAGCACTTTGCACGGAGGTTTGGACCTGCATGCTGCCCCAAAGCAGTGTTCAGGTAAGCTCTTCTGCCAGCTGGGGGTCAAGCTCTCACTTCTGAGGCTTGATTCAAGAACCTGAAGTTTCTACAGGTTTCCTGGGGGCTTAACAAACACAGAATCCACCTCTCCAGCTGTTTGAATGTCCACGTGTGCCTTTCACGGCCCTCCCTCACCTTCTCCTCGGGTAGCAGGGCTGAAGCCGAGAGATGCCTCAACCAGGATTGCATTGCTTTCATCTTTTCCCCATAATCTTTCTTTGGCAGGAGCAAATGTGAACATCAAAACAAACAACCAAGATGAGGAGACTCCTCTGCACACCGTTGCACGTTTGGGGATCCCAGAGCTTGTGGCCTTTTACATGGAGCAAGGAGCACAGGTTGATGCTCTCAATGCCTACATGGAGACTCCCCTGGCCTGTGCAGCCTACTGGGCCCTGCACTATAAGGATCAGATGTACAGCCAGGATCACCACCTCATCTGCCGGATGCTCTTAGACTATAAAGCTGAAGTGAATGCTCGTGATGAGGATTTCAAATCACCGCTCCACAAAGCTGCCTGGAACTGTGATCATGTCCTGCTGCATATGCTGCTGGAGGCAGGAGCAGAAGCAAACATCATGGATGTCAACGGCTGCGCGCCCCTACAGTATATCATAAAAGTCACGTCTGTGCGGCCAGCTGCCCAGCCTGACGTCTGCTACCAGCTGCTGCTGAATCATGGAGCGGCTAGAATATATCCTCTGCAATTCCACAAGGTTAAGATTGGCTTTGTGCAGTAGGGATACGAAAAGAGGTGGTGTCTTGAACAGGAATGGGATGAGAGATCCAAACCTCAGGGTGTGGTGGTATCTGGATTTGCTGGAATCTTGTAAACTGTGGGCCCAGAATGCCAACCTGTATAAGAGTGGCATCACTGAACTGAAGCAAAACTATGGTTGGTAATGCCAGAAACCAGACTCAGATTCCATTTTTTATTCTTAACTAACCCAAACTCTAAATACTGGTTCAAGCTAAGTTTTCAGAGCTGATTCACTTTCTCCTTTCAGAAAACCTACATGCCTTTGTCAAACCTGGCTGCATAGAGGCCTAACTGGGTTATACAAAATGATTATTTCATGACTTCTACCAAAGAGTGGAGATTAGGCCAGCTGACTCATTTTGTCACTTCTGACCTTTAAAATGTATTCAAATGCATTCAAAACAAAATGTGTCTCAATACAGCTCAGGCTTATTCCCAGGAAATGTGAGAAATTAAGGGGAAATGCTGGACCTAGGCTCATAGTTGAGTAAAAGGGGGGGGGGGGGGGGAAGGGATAAAGAGAGAAACAATTACAGGATCCCTCCCAAAGAATTTTAGATGTTTATCTGCAAAGCCCAAAGTTCTGTCTTATTATATCAGACAACTAAGTGCTGTAGCCAGGACTTTTTCTCTCTCATCCATTGCCCTGAGCAACATCATGCAGCCCCTCCACAGTATATGTAAAATTTTAACAAGCCAAGCAACCAGAAGCCTTTGAATAAAATGCCAGACTTGTGGTTGTGTCCCCTTGAGCCCAGGATGAGCTGGCCCTGTCTGTAACAGAGCAACATTTAGTGTCCTAGAGTGTGTTTGAGAGCTAGGTTTGGGGTCTCTTATTCCTGCCTCCACATCCTTCTGTTGCACAGAGTGGGTGTCATTCCAAACCATCATTTCCCACCTGTAAAATAAGTAGGCTGATAGATATCTCAGAGGGATGTTGTGCAGTTCTGTTTGTGAAAGTCTGGGGACTGTGTGGGACAAAACTGTGCATTGTACAGTATGAAATCCTTGCAAAGGGTTACTCCCTGAGTGTGACAACAGACTTTTTTTTTTCCTACTTAGCCAAAGTTACTGGGCAGAGAGGTTTCAGGGACCTCATGTGGCTTGGAAGCTTTATTTCTGAGCTGTGTTATGTCCCAGTCTTCTTTTAAATTCTCCTGTAATGATGCATTTTTGATTCATATGAAGGCATTTTTTTTCTTTTCCTGAGCTGCATGACCTTGCTGGAGCAAGGACTTGGTGCATGGCTCTGCTTGGTGTCAAGTCACTCAATCCAGCTATGAACAAGTTATCTGCAGATTTAGGTGATAAAGCCCACCCCATCAGCAAGCTGCTCTGCTCTGGATGTCCAAGCCAGCACTTCTGTGTGGTGTTAAAATGTGGGGCTAATGGGGGGGTGGGGGGGTTAGCTGTACTTGCACGAGTAGTGTAGACAGGGCTGGTGTCTTTTGCATCTCTAGCTTTATCCTCTCATGATCATTTGTGTCCACCTCAGTATACCATTGCACAGTGCTAAGCATCCAGGCTAGCCCCAGCTTCCTGGTGGTACTCATGGTCTTTGTTCATCCTGCTTGCAGGTGCTCCAAGCCTGCCATTCCCACCCCAGAGCTGTGGAGGTTGTTGTCAATACCTATGAACACATCAAATCAACATCTAAGTGGAAAGCAGCCATACCTGATGATGTCTTTGAGGTAAGCTCTTAATTAGTTGTAATAGAGTACAGACCAAGCTCACTGTTGCATTCCTTTGGTCACAACAACCCCATGCAATGCTCCAAGCTTGGAGATGAGTGTCTGGAAAGCTGCCTGGCCAAGAAAGACCTGGAAATGTTGATTGACATTTGGCTTGAACATGAGCCAGTGTGTGCCCAGGTAGTCAAGAAGGCCATCAGCATCCCAGCCTTCTCAGCAGCAGTGTGACCAGTGGGACTAGGGAAGTGATTTCCCCCTGTCCTCAGCACTGGTGAGGCCATGTGTTGAGGACTGGGTCAGTTTTGGGCCCCTCACTACACGAAAGACATTGAGTGCTGGAGCAGGTCCAGAGAAGGGCAACAAAGCTGCTGAAGGGTCTGGAGAGCAGGGCTGGTGAGAAGCAGCTTGAGGAAACTGGGATTGTTTAGTGTGGAAAAAATGAAGCTGAGGAGAGACCTCACTGCTCTCTACAACTCCCTGAAAGGAGGTTGGAGGCAGATGGGGGTTGGTCTCTTCAGCCTAGTAACAAGTGACAGGAAGAGAGGAAATAGCCTCAAGTTGCACTAGTGAAGTTGAGGTTGGAGACTAGAAGAAACTTCTTGACTAGAACTCTTGTCAATACCTGGGATAGGCTCCCTATGGAGGTGGTTGAATCCCCATGCCTGGAGGTGTTTCAAAGAGACAGAGATGTGGTGCTGTGGGGCATGGTTTAGCACCAGACTTGGTAGAGTTAGAGAGTGATTGGAGTCAATGATCTGAAGTGTCTTTTCCAAACAAAACAATTCTATGAATCTTCATATTGAGCCACAGAAAAGTGAGAATGCTTTAGAAAGAGAAGAAACTCTCAGAGGATTTGTAACTTCCCCCATCCTCACTTGACAAAAGCCACATCACTGACTGACAAAAGAACACCTTTGAGAATTTTCATTGCAATGGTAGCCCTTGGAGCACTCCTGGTCAGGGGAGCTGCAGGAGCTCAGCTGTCCCTGCACTCAGCAAGTGCAAAGGTTGTGGCTGGGATTCGTGTTCCTGCAGATCCACCTCTGTGTATATTTATATGTTGACTTGCTGGAATGAGTCCAAAGAAGGGCAACAAAGTTGGTGAGGGGTTCGGAACACAAGCCCTATGAGGAGAGGCTGAGGGAGCTGGGATTGCTTAGCCTGGAGAAGAGGAGGCTCAGGGGAGACCTTATTGCTCTCTACAACTACCTGAAGGGAGGTTGCAGACAGGCAGAGGTTGGTCTCATCTCCCAGGCAACCAGCACCACAACAAGAGGACACAGTCTCAGGCTGTACCAGAGGAGGTTTAGGCTGGAGGTTAGGAAGAAGTTCTACACAGAGAGAGTGATTGCCCATTTGAATGGGCTGCCCGGGGAGGTGGTGGAGTCACCATCATTGGAGGTGTTCAGGAGGAGACTTGATGGGGTGCTTGGTGCCATGGTTTGGTTGATTAGGTGGTGTTGGATGATAGGTTGGATGCAGTGATCTTGAAGGTGTCTTCCAACCTGGTCTGGTCTATTCTATTCTATTCTATTCTATTCTATTCTATTCTATTCTATTCTATTCTATTCTATATTTTTTTATAAGTCAGCAAGTATTGTTACAGTACCATGTTCCCTGGGCATGCCTATGTATCTTTAGGTTCCATTGCATGGGTTGGATTTCTGTGGAGCAGGGCTAGTGAGCTGTGGAGAGAATTGAAATGGCAAACGAAAGAGCAAAGAGGACAAGATGTTGTCCGAAGGCAAAATCCTTGGGCCTACTACATGTTTGCACATAGTGATGACTCTCATTTGGCAGTCCTCATAGTCCTGATAGTCCAGTTTAAACCTATTTTTTCATTATATTATTATATATAATTCTATTAGTTTTTCATTTGGCTTTCCCCAAACTTCCAAATCAGTGCTGAAATTAAGTGTATTAACACCTGATTGTGAGTGGTGTTTAGGGAACGCCATCCATACAGTAACACAGAGTTCGAGACCCAGAGGGACTGTGAGACTTTTGGGGGGGGTCAGGTTTATTCAGCAAAAAAATGAAATCATTCTGGATGAACACAAAATTAAAAGTTAAAGGTCTTTTTTCACCTTAGTAACAATGATAACAGTAATCATACTAATAATATTTATGCTGTTATTACTATTGCTGCTGCTGCTGCTACTAATACTACTACTATTTTTCTTCCAGTAACAAAGTGGAGGTGTTGAAGGCCAGGCTGAACAGGGACTTGAGCAACCTGGGCTAGTGGAAGGTGGGGCAGTGGGGTTGGAGCTAAGTGATTTTTCAGGTCCCTTCCAACCCAAACCACAGAATCACACAGAATCACAGAACATTAGGGGTTGCAAGGGACCTCAAAAGATCATCGAGTCCAACCCCAAACCATTCTAGACTGGATCTTAGGACAAAGATGTGCTCTTCAGGACAAGGATGGTGATTTTCAGGACATAGATTGCCCAGGGAGGTTGTGGATGTCTCCTCCCTGGGAATATTTAAGGCCAGGCTGAATGAGGTCCTGAGCAGCTGAGAGTTGAGAGGTGTTGCTCCCACAGAGGTTGGAGTAGATGATTTCTAAGGTACCCTCCAGCCTAAACCATTCTATGATTCTATGAATCTAAGTTATTGGGACATTCTTATTTGGAAAAACTCCACAGCTGCTTTATTGCTTTGTTGAGATTTTATTCTTAGTTGTCAAAGCTATTTTCCAGATTTGATATGAAACTGAAGAACATTTCTTTTTGAGAGAAATCCTAACTTCTTCATGCATAAAAGTGTATCTGAAAATATGTGGAAGCATGTCTGTCAAGTAGCAAGATCATAAAATAGGGTCAAGTCACATGCAGTCACACATACTTGCCATTTGCTCCTTTTATTCAACACCAATTGCAAGCACCTGCATTTTTCTTCTCATGGGGATGTGATTTTATTTATTCTAATAGGCTGCTGGGGTGATGAGCAGGACCAAAGGTGCTTTGCTGTTCACAGCCCCAGAGAACTCACTGGTAAGACCAGCATTTTGCTGCCTTGTGGTGAGGTTTAGAGGATAGCTCATCTGCTTGCACTGCCCCTGCGATGGCTGCAGAACCTGTGCAGATCAGGGCTAGCACCACAAAGGAGCGGTCACCTCAAACACACCAAACCCGAAGATTTCATCATGGTCTTTAGCACTAAATATTTGAGGATTTCATAAGGATTCTGTGCAGGCATTTGGCTGTTCCAGGTCTCTGGTGCTTGACATGCGTCCAAAGGCCTGACTGACCTGCTTTTTGCCTTGTCCTGCCAAGGGCTGCATGTGGGCAGGGGGAGGGAGGGGAAAGAGGCTTACTGCTCTAAAAGGCACTTGTGGTTTTTTCCAGCGGCACCAGGATTTCTATGACTCTTTGTTCAGTGCGTGCAGCAATTCCCCACGGTCCCTCATGCACTTATGCAGATGTGCAATTCGGGAGATACTGTCAGAAAGGTGCCACCGAGGAGTCCCCTTGCTCCCCATCCCCCTCTCCATGAAGAAGTACTTGCTGCTGGAACCAGAAGGAATCATCTACTGAGCTGCAGCAGAGCTGCCGCTGGCGTCTCCCTTCCTAGATCCGTGTACCTCTGTGGGGTGCTGCAGATCCAAGCAAAGCCCTGGCACAGCCCTTCACTTCTGTACCAGCCTGAAGCTGAGCTGGGCTTTACCAGCTCTCCTCAGAGCCTGTCTCTTTTCCTGCATTGGGAAATCACAACTGCAGGCTGGGGGAGGCAGAGCTGGAAAGGTCCCCTGCTCCTAACAAACACAGGGGTGCAAACTTCCATGCTTTGTTCACTCTAGCTTAAATGCTGCTGCTGCTTCCTTTGGTATTTATTCTCCTGCCTGATAGATAGTACTGAGTTCAGTCTGAACAGGTTTTGATAATGTTTTTCTGTCATTTGAGAGTAAAAAGAAGGATGCTGTCAAAACACAGGACATTTATTTGAGTCACAGAATTGCTTTCCCAGAAAGAAATGAGCCACTGCATACAGCCATGACCACAGACAGGACTGCAGCAGCTCCCACATATCCCTATGGATTGACTCTCGATTCAATGTTAGCTCCCTGCACCTGTCTGTATATTATAAAGCTTTGTCATAATGATACCCTTTTAAATGGTAAGTTTATTTTCTCTCCCATGAGCAATCATAGCATGTGAACAGGGTTGGAATCAGCAGCACTGAAATTTCTGCACGTTGATATTCATGCCCAGGTAGCTTTTAGCAGATGCTGTCTCTCATTGTGCCTGATGAGCAATTCATATCCTGGTTCATATCAAGAAACACAGGTAGAATGGACTTGCCTCTGCAGCCTGCACAGGATGGTGGTGGATGGGATCTGGGAAGGATACAAACCCTTCCTTCACTGACTATAAAAGGAACTTAGCCTTCTAACGTGGACTATGCACCTCATCTTTTAGCAGCTAAGTGCAGGTGAGAGGAATCTCACCTCAACTGAAAGGTGTTTCCAAGTTGAAGATGTGTGAGAGCATCAGGGAGCCAGAGCAAGAGGTAGGCCAGTGGAGCACAGGTTACCCAGAGAGGTGGTAGAAACCCCATCCCTGGAAATATTGCAGGTCAGGTTGGACAGGGCTCTGAGCAACTTGATGTAATTGAAGATGCTTCTGTTCAGTGGAGAAATTGGACTAGATGACCTTTAAAGACCCCCTTCAACCTGCAGCATTCTGTGACTCTGATTATTATTATCCCTTTGCAAGAGAACCCACAGCACATTAGGGTCTTGGCAGCCAGACAGGAGAAGCCAAGCTGTTCAGTGGCTCTGTGTTTTGCAGAGTGGCAGTAACAGCACTTGTAGAAATGTGCAGATTATTTAGTGTTATAAATCACTTCTCTTTCTTTTCATCTCAGTTTTCATGAATCAAGGCTTGTATGCTGCTCTAGGAAAGAATCCAACTCACGGGTCTGTTTATGTTTAGCCAGACAGCAATGCAGATTGCTATTTAACAGCTTCCAGTTCCAATGGAGAATTTCAAAGATAACACAGGCCATGGATAAATGCTTTCTCACATGAATGAAGTTGTAATATACATCCCTGTACTTTCTAAACTGATGAAAGATTCCTGCAGAGATGCAGAAATCTTTCTATCAGACTCACTACAGTGGTTGGCAGGGAAGGATTAGGATCTGAGGCAGGCTGCCTATAGAAAAATCTGCTTGAGGTATTTCCTTCCAACCTCTACCATTCTATGACTCTGTGATTCAATGATTCTATGACTCTGATTCTATCCCATGGTTCTATGATCCTGTGTTTCTATGATTCAGGGATTCCATGATTCTATGATTCCAGGTCCATGGGATCCACTGGAAAAGAGATTGACTGTGGAAGGATGAAAAAACCCCACCTAGGTTCTCTAAACCCACTGCTTTCCTAGGAGATATACTTAGGATATTAGGGGGAAATTCTTTACTGAAAGGGTGGCCAAGCATTGGAACAGGTTCCCCAGGGTGGTAGTGGAATCACTGTCCCTGGAGGTGTTGAAAAAACCATGTAGATGTGGCACCTGGGGACGTGGTTTAGTGGGCATGGTGGTGTTGACAGCTGGACTTGATGGTCTTAGAGGTCTTTTCCAGCCTTAATGATTCTATGTAAGGCAGGCATGGGAAAGAGGATTTGCAAACCGGTCAAGGCAAGAAATGTTTGTTGCTTTCTGAACAGTCTGACAATGGAGCAAGCCGTGTAGTCCAGAAGAGACAGCTGGAGGTAGCTGATTTTAGTTGGAATACATCCCTGCTCTGGCAGCTTCTGGAAGTGACATTCTACATCTGGAAGAGGGAGGTTTAAGGCAGAACAATAGCAGCATTTTCTGACCTGTCGTAGTCAGGACTCTCTTGCTGAGAGAGAAGAAAAAAGGCTGTCGCCAGTGTTCCTAAATTCCCTCTGATCCTCCCCCTCTGCAGTGAACAGGCTTCATTTTCATTCTGTGGGCACCCAGCCTCACTTCCAAGCTTTGTACCGAGCAGGTGCCAGATTATAGCCATTGTGGAATCTGACAGGGAGCACAGTGGGATCAAACTGATTATAGTCATAGGAATTTGCAAGCTGTTAAAAAACACTGGAGAACATCCCCACCGTGGCAGAAAGACCTGATTGAGGCACTTTTATTGCTTCTGTTGGTGCAGTTACAAACACCAACAGTAAGCAAACCTTATTATTTGTTACCTTTTAGCATTTCCTTCTTTTTATCCTCTTTCTGTACTCTATTCCCATGCAGTGGATGGAGTTGTTCATGTGATGTGTGTATGTACAAGGTAACAAGGTCATGGTTTATTAAGTGTATGGGATGCACAGTTTTATTGTTCTGAAAGTGCAGATGCCTCCAAATGTCATAGTCTTGTAACTCCTGATCGGGGAGGGGAGGGGAGGGAAGGGAAGGGAAGGGAAGGGAAGGGAAGGGAAGGGAAGGGAAGGGAAGGGAAGGGAAGGGAAGGGAAGGGAAGGGAAGGGAAGGGAAGGGAAGGGAAGGGAAGGGAAGGGAAGGGAAGGGAAGGGAAGGGAAGGGAAGGGAAGGGAAGGGAAGGGAAGGGAAGGGAAGGGAAGGGAAGGGAAGGGAAGGGAAGGGAAGGGAAGGGAAGGGAAGGGAAGGGAAGGGAAGGGAAGGGAAGGGAAGGGAAGGGAAGGGAAGGGAAGGGGAGAGATACTTCTCCCAAAGTAGCTAACAATGGAGTGAGATCAAATAGCTTCAACTTGTACCAGGGGAGCTTTAGCTTGGATATTAAGAAAAAATTCTTTACTGAAAGAGTGGCCAAGCATTGGAACAGGCTGCCTGGGGAGGTGGTGCAGTCACCATCCCTGAAGATGTTCAAAAAATGTGTAGACATGGCGCTTTGGGACATGATTTAGCATGGTGAGATGTTTTGGTGTTGACAGTTAGACTTGAGGACCTTAGAGATCTTTTCCAGCTTTAAAGATTCTATGATTCTATTTTCAAAGCTGCAACAGATTGGGTGGTTGTAGGTGGAAATAATGAGAGACTGAGTTGTCATCCCTACACTGCAAGTTTGGATTTAATCATAACTTTAAATGACAGAAAATTGTTTTCAGGGTTGTCTGGTGTCTTCTGTGAAAGAAGAATGCTTTTTGCCATTTGGCTTCTTAGTAGAGATGAAGCCACATGTGAGATGTTGCCACTGCATTTCACAGCCTGTTAGCATATTTAAAGCACAGGTGGGCATGAAGAATGAAGTATACTTTTCCCACTGGCAGCTCTTTTCCCCAGTTTCCTTAATGGCTTCTCAATGGAGAGCAATGAGATTTCATGATTTGGTCCTTGTACTTTTTAAGAGGTGTCTATGAAGAGATATTCATAAGCCACACATGTGGTTGACAAAAGAAGTTATCCCATCTGTGGCCAGAGGAACACTGCATGTATTTGTGGGTCAGAGCAGAGCCATGGTCCAGTTGTCCATGGAAATATGGACATCCTTGCTGTAAAGTGCTCTTTCACTGATTTTAAACTTAGCCCCTGATAGTATCCAGCTTGACTCAAAGCTCCAACAGTTTATCCATGGAGAGTAGGTGAAATGAAAGGCAGTGCTCAGGAGTGTATTTTCCTGCAGAACCTTTAAACATCAATTTATATCTGGTCAACTCTTAGATACTAGGACAATGAGCCCAAAACAGCAGTGCTGCTTCAGCTCTCCCAACACTGCTGCTCATCCTAATGGGCTTAGTGCCAAGAAGAGGAGCCAGCAACTGCAAAGCAGCAACTCAGGACATTGGAAGAAGAAGAATAAAAGCTCAGAGTCCAGCCAATGTGTTTTTAAAGCCTTCACCTTAAGACAGGCTGGTTTCTCAGTGCTTCTGGTGGCACAAGGGGAAGGATGTGTTTCTCATCTGCCTCCTGCTTTGTCCAATGGTATCAAGACCATAAGGGTTGCACAAGGCTTGGAGTTGTAATGAATAGGTCTTCTCTCCACAAAAGTGGCTTTGGGTAAGTCTCAAGATCTGTCCACATACAGACTGGTCCTGCAGCACGATGCATGTTATGTGCTTATCACTGATACTTTAAAACCATACTTAACAGTTGGTATCACCTACTTCTACTCCAAACCCAAGCTCCCTGATTACAGTCTGCTCCTTGGCCAAATGGTAGCAATACTCAGCCTCAGGGCCTTCAGCACAAGGGGAAGCTGGTTCCACAGCCCTTGTTCCTCTCATAATGAGCTGCATGCATATTACTTTGGAGAAGGCACAAAGCTCAGACTGAAATATAAGTCCTTGGAGCCACTTGGCACAGACAGCCAGGATCTCCATGTCTTTCTGCACTTAGCATTTGAAAAGCAAGCAGAGGAAGAAGATGGGTTGCCTGTGTCCCTTTTCCTGCTGTTACACAGCATTGTCACTAGGTCTGCATGAAGCATGATGAGGTTCTCTATCATCTTGTAAGATTTTGAAGCAAACCTCCTGACTACACAGAATCAGAGTGGTATTGAAATGCCCATTTTGATTCTGGGAGCTCTGCAGGGTCATGGGTGTGCATGTGTGAGGAGACTTGCAGAGAGATACCAGTCAAAATCTTTGATTTGGATTCAACCAGAGATTTTCAGCCCACATCCCTATAAGGGTTTTGACATCAATGAAATTTTCCTTACTCAGAACCCCTCGCCATCTTCCTTCTGTGGGGCAGTATCTTCCATCCTGTACACCAGTTTTGAAAGAATTAAACTAGCTGCTGTGATCATGAATTAAAAAAAGCTCTCAGGCTGAGCAAGCCTGGTGATTCATTTTGCAGTGTTAAGAGCACTAATATTAGGGGGCAGGGGAGAAGGTCTGGTCTGAAGCATTACTTTTAGTTGCAAGCACTGCTGGGTCCATTAAAATGATCACAGGGGCTTGGCTAGGGCTCATATTTGAGGAATGTCCTTTGAAAGTGTGCTAATGCTGTTGGCAGCAGATCTCCCTCCTGAGACAAGTACCTTCAAATTAAACATACAAGAGCTCAGTCTTTAAGATTGGAAGGAAGATTGAAACAGTCTGGGGTGCTGTTATATACTTTTATTAAACTCTGAGAAGCCAGAGGCACATCAGCTTTTCAGTGCCCTGGAAGGTCTGCAGGGCTCTTGAAGGGCTTCTGCTGCCTTTCTGAAATGCTACAAGATAGAAACAGGTCAGACACGGCAATATTTCTATTTACTTTCAGGATACGGCACTAGAATTTCCCTGTACTCCCTAGGGCTTGCTCTTCTACTAAATGACAGTGGAGAACATGCTATTAGCAGAGATGCCCAAGCCTAGCTAGTGTCTGACACCTTGACCTCCCCAAGAATTGCATTACAGGTATGGAAGGATCTACCACAGGCTCTATTTGTCGAGCGGCAGGGCCCTCTGGTGCAGCAGATGGGTGGGTCAGAAAAGATTGCTATATACAGCAGCTGGCAGCTGAAATTGGTTGGTTGCTCAGAAATTTGTTTCTGACTATTCCTCCAAATGCCTCTTAAGCCTGGTAAGACACAAAGTAGGAAGGTGACAATGGGTTTTGTGCATTCCAGTGACCTGCTGGATTTCCATGCACAGTTAACATTTTCTCAGTGCCTGGCAGCTGTGCTTTGCCTTGCACAGGCACCCTGTGGAGTGCTGCTAAATTACTATTAAGGTGTTTGGAACAAAGACATTGGACTAGATGATCTCCAGAGGTCCTTTCTAACCTCTTTCATTCTTTGATTCTGTGCCAGCAGGTGGTGATTTTTTACACTGCTGATGGCACTTTCAGCTCTATTCTTTCGAGCTGGGGCTGGCAAGGAATGCTGGTGTCAACTTTTTGCCTGGTGCTAGATTCACACCGTGTTTTAGCCTTGTAACGGTGCAGTTGATATGGGGGCTTAGGCTTTTGGTGCTGCAATTAGCGCTGAGTTAGGTTATGTCAACAGTGAGTCAGAGGGGAGCTGTGCTGCCTCAGTACAACCAGAAGCTGGCTGGCTGGCTGTGGGAAGGCAGGGGCTTGAATCCAGACACTGCTGGTC
Organism: Melanerpes formicivorus; assembly: GCF_026170545.1. NCBI lineage: Eukaryota > Metazoa > Chordata > Aves > Piciformes > Picidae > Melanerpes > Melanerpes formicivorus. The sequence goes on from NW_027142387.1 coordinate 7,171,573, forward strand.
AAGAAAAAGGGTCTTTATTCCTCATAACCCTACAGAACCCACTACTTGGTCAGGGGCTAAGAATAAATAGCTGCTAAGGTCTGAGGGAAAAGGTGAAGAAATAAAAGAGCAGCAGCACTCACAGAAAGTCTGTTTTATAACAAGGAGGGGAAGAAGTGTGTGCCCTGTAACTATCTGGGCAGAGGCTCACAGAGCATGAAAACACAGGCACCGCTGAGGGGCAGGGCACTGCTGATGGGCAGGGCTCTGCCCCGGCTGACTGCAGGCACTCGGCGTGCTGGGGAGCGCAGGTGAAGAGCTGTCGCTGTGGTCAGAGAAAAGCCATTTCCTGACAAAAGTAATATGGCTATTTTAACACCCATGCAGAGTTAGACTGACACTAAAGACCCAGGTGCAGTCAGATCTGTTGAATTGCAGCCACCACCTAAAGCTGAGCTGGCCTTTTGGTGAGGCAATCCTGCTGTTTCTGAGTTCACTGCTGGGGCAAAAGTGCACGGCTGGCCTGAACTCAAGGGCATGCTGCCTGCTGTTGTCTGTGCTGAGCACAATCTGGGCCCCAGTCTGTCATCTGGGTCTGGCACGGCCTTCTCTCCACCACAGACCCACAGAATGTCACTGGTTCTTTTTCTTTCTTTCTTTCTTTTGTTTCTTTCTTTTCTTTCTCTCTTTCTCACTTTTTCTCTCTCTCTTTTTCTCTCTTTCTCCCTTCCTTCCTTCCTTCCTTCCTGCCTTCCTGTCTGCCTTCCATCCTTCAGCTTGAACTTTGATGCTGCTCCTTCCAGCAGCCTTGAAGGGAGGCAGAGCAGTGGTGTGAGTAGCCTGGGTGGTCACTCGACATGACTCAGTGTAACCATGTTCTTAAGATCCCGGTGCAGCCACTGAGGAACATGCTGTCCCCATGGGTCCCCTATCTCTCAGGCAAGAGGCTGCCAGCACAACATCAAGAGGAACCACTGCTTCCCACAGCCCTGACCAGAGGAAGCTGTGCTGGATACTTAGCCAGTGTTTGTCCTTTAGGAGAGAGGGAAAAAAAGAGAAAAAAAAGGCATCAAAGTTGTAAGGAGAGCAAAAGAGCCAGCAGCTAGCAACTGAACAGCAGCTCTGCATTTCCCAAGGGGTGTTTTTAAGGTTTGTACCCATTCACTCTTTATGTACAGCCCTGGTTTATGTCCTTTCATCCAGCACTAGCTGCCAGACTGCCCTCTGCTTAAACCAAGCTATCCACATCCAAGTGTCAGGAGATCCACTGACTGTGGGAGGCAAGCTTGGCTTGGTTAGGCTCCCAGCCCCCTTCCAGACATATTGAAGCGAGCCCTCACATTGCCCAGGGCTTGGACACACTTAATCCTGCTCTTTACAAAAGCCTCAGGGGTGTGAAATGAGCACAAGCAGTGGATGCTCACTGTTGTGTACACTTACAGAGTCCTGTCCTTCTGCCTTCAGATGTGGGAAAAGCTCCTTTATCCCACACTAATTTGATATCTTTGCACTTGTTAAAATCCCATCAATATTGCAAAGGAACTGTGGTGGTTATATTTGTACACAGGCATGCATAAACTTATATTTAATTTCTGTACGGGAAAAGACCATGAAGGGAGACCTTCTAGCTCTCTACAACTCCCTGAAATGAGGTTGGAGGCAGGTGGGGTTGGCCTCTTCTCCCTAGTAACAAGTGATAGGAGAGGAAATGGCTTCAAGTTGCACCAGCAGAGGTTTAGGTTGAATATTGCAAGAAACTTCTTCACTGAAGTGTTTCTCAAACACTGGCACAGGCTGCCCAGGGAGGTTGTGGAATCCCCATCCCTGGAGGTGTTTCAGAGAGGTAGAGATGTGGTGCTGAGGGACATGGTTCAGCCCCAGCCTTGGTGGAATTAGAGAATGGTTGGACTTGATGATCTTAAAGGTCTTTTCTAGCTGAAACAATTCTATGAACCTGAATTTCTCAGGCATGTTTATAGATAACCTATGGATCCATTACCATATTCTGCTAGAAATGTTTACATTAAAAACCCACAAACAAGCCAAACTTCCCAGTGCTTATAGAGAGAAATGGTGAAGAACATTGCTTTTAGCCTTTCATTGTCAACAGCTTTGCTGGAATCTTCTTTCTGTTCTTATGAAATGAAAGTGTACTACTGAGGGACAACCTTCTTCCCCAAACTTTCATTTTCTTCATCAGTGGGAAGGAATGGGAGGATCTGCAGCTCTTCTCTGCAATAGTGCAAATTTAAAGTCAAAACATATCCTCTTTCTTAACATCAGCACCCACAGGTACAGAGTATCATTCTGCTGCACAGCAAAGGAAGAGGCAAGGACAGCTCTGTGGAGAATGATGGAAACATCTAATTCAGTCATCCCTGAATACCAATCCCTGGAACATAGTATAGTATCATAGTATCAGTCAGGGTTGGAAGGCACCAACAAGGATCATCTAGTTCCAACCCCCCTGCCATGGGCAGGGACACCCCACACTAGATCAGGCTGGCCAGAGCCTCATCCAGCCTGGTCTTAAACACCTCCATAGTTCGCAAGGTCTACCTGCATCAGTTTATGGCGTTCCAGGGAAGAGTTTTGCCATTTCCCCAGCTGTTCTGACATGGGTGTTTTCATGCAAAAGCCTGAGAATATGCAGAAGATGCTATAAATATTTTTTTCCTCAAGTGAGCTGATCGTGCAGTGACCCTGGGAAATCATCATAAGCTTTTGGAAATATGCCTTCAAAGTGCTGTTTCCATCCTTCAGCTGCAGCTGATATGCTCTGAGTGTGCATGGCCTGGCATCAGCAGCAGGAGTAGGAAGAACAGAGGAAAAGGAGGGCGAGGCCACAGAGGCAAAGCCCATGAAGAATTTTGGACCAGCAGAAGGCTTCTGGGCATCTCCACAAATAAATAATGAAAACTTAAGAGTGCCCCTGGTCAGAGCCTGAAAATAAAGCTTCCTTCATCATGTAGTTATGTGAAACCTGAGGCAATGCCGGTCAGAAGCAAGGGAAAGTTGTTCAAAGGGGTTTACAACAGGTCCTAACTAAGCACAAACAAGTGCTTCTGTGTCTCTTGTGTCAATACAGACCAAGTTTTATGCCTGAGCAAACAGCTTCCTACAGCCTGTGAAGCAATAACACAGACCTGTTAATACCCAGCGTGGTATAAACCGTCTGATCCACCCCTGCACCAAGGTTGAATTCCACCAGTAACACCCTCTGGAAGCAGGGGTGTGACTCTGGGTGACCAATACCCTTTGCAATGAACAGTACAAAGCATGCTGCAGGGATTGGAGGAAAGGACAAGTGTCCCTGCCAGCTATTCCACCCTGTTTCCCAATTAGTCTGTTAAAAATCAACCAGAAGTGTTGTGGACGGCAAATCTGCTAGGAAGAGAAAATCACTCAAAAGAATAAACACTCAGAAAAGAGCTTCCAATGCATCTCACTGCTCAGTGTGCCTCACAGAGTTTCACAGGCAGCACCAGCTACAGTTTGCTCCTCATTTTCTGCGACAGGTCTGCCCAGTAATTGGGGTTTTCGTGGAGTCATTACTGTTGAAAAAGATCTCTGAGATCATCAAGTCCAACCATCAGCATAACACCACCAGAGACACTAAACCATGTCCCAAAGTGCCATGTCTACATGTTTCTTAAACACCTCCAGAGATGATTACTCCAGGACAGCCTGGGCAGCCTGTTCTAATGCCTGACCACTTTTGCAGTAAAGAAATGTTCCCGAATATCCAATCTAAGCCCCTCCTGGTGCAACTTGCATGGGCCCATTTGTTGCACTCTCTTTTGGTTTTCTTTCATAGCCGCAGAAGTAATATTTAGGACGGTAGCTCCTGATACCCCATCCATGTTTTCCTACTTATATAGAAATATTGATTTTGAAAGAGGATTCAGAATATTTTAAGACCCAGGACTGTCTTTCAGCCTTTTGCTTTGCTGTCCAACATTTGAGATTGCAGGGAAGAATTCAGACTGCCTGGGGATTTTCAGCCCTTTCACAGTATCACAGTATCACTAAGGTTGGAAGAGACCTCGAGGATCATCGAGTCCAACCTATCAACACAGACCCCATGACTAGACCATGGCACCAAGTGCCACATCCAATCTCCTCTTGAACGCCTCCAGGGACGGTGACTCCACCACCTCCCCGGGCAGCACATTCCAATGATGAACAACTCGCTTGGTGAAGAACTTTCTCCTCACCTCGAGTCTAAACCTCCCCTGGCGCAGCTTGAAACTGTGTCCCCTTATTCTGGTGCTGGTTGCCTGGGAGAAGACACCAACCCCTTCCCGGCTACAACCACCTTTCAGGTTGTTGTAGAGGGCAGTGAGGTCACCCCTGAGCCTCCTCTTCTAGGAGGTGAATGAGAAGCAGCAGGACCGAGTGAGGCTGCCAGCAGGGGTGTTCTGCTTTCTCTTTGCTGACTGCAAGGAAGAGCAGCATCTACCCAGGCCCTGAGTCAGTCATGCTGCCTTTACTGCCCCCAGCAACACTGATGTGCAAAGCCACGTTAGGGCCTGTAATACAAGGTGGGGATATAGGCATTGTCTGCTTCTGGGGAATGCAAACTCAAAGGTGTCAACCCAGAAGGGTGCCCCTTCCTCTTTGCCATCCTCATCCCTCCCTAAATTAGCTGAGTGAAACACTTTTTACAAGGGCTGGTAGGGATAGGAATGGGTTGAAGCTTGAGGAAGGGAGATTTAGACTGAAGATTAGGAAGAAATTCTTTATAATAAGGGGTTTGAGACTCCGCAAGAAGTTGCCCAGGGAGGTGTTGAAGGCCAGGCTGGATGAGGCCTTGAGCAAGCTGGTCTAGTGCAAGGTCTCCCTGCCCATGACAGGGGGCTGGAACTAGATGATCTTTAAAGTCTCTTCTGAATCAAACCATTCTATGAATCTATGAATCATTAAGTGCCAAGTTTTACCTTCTGTTTGCCAGAATTGTTCCAGAATTTAAGGGCACACAATTCTTGGAGGTTTTAACTTGATCCTCTCAAGTCATCATCACTACCATAAAGGGGGGGGGGGAGGGGGGGAGAGGAGAAGGAGTAGTTGTTTTTCTAGTCCAGTAGTATTTCTTATCAAAGGTAACAAAACTTGTTTTGTAATAATGCTCTAGGAAGAACATGATTGCATGCTCAGGGCAAAGTCTGGTGGATTTGAAAGCTTGGTTAAGTGATAGGAAAAAGATGATAATGAACAACTGCTTATCAAGGCTGCAGGGAGATTAATCTGGACGTGTGCCCACCAGTAACAAAATCAGTGCATGTGTTTTAGCTAATGATCTGGAAGAGAAAACACAGGGTGATTTGGCTTGGTTTCTGTTGACATCAGGAACCTGGCTTGGTAATGTCCTGATCAGGGGGCAAAGCAGGGGGGAAGTGTAACATCTGCTTATCTCCTGTGAAACCAGAATGTCTTTTAGCCATGAGCAAACTTGCTGATTTCAGTGAACCTATGACATGCAAGGAGCAAGCCAGCCCTGTACCTCCAGTGCTTTGCTGAATCAGGAGCTGGGTGTGAGGCCTCTGTCACTTCCCTAAACAACCATTTTAGATTCTGGAGCCTTCTGGACTGCAGGAGCTTGGCTGGAACTGATGGTCTGTGAGCAATATGCTGCAGGGAGACAACACATTGCCTGCTGGGACCATGTGCTTGACATGGACTCCACAGAAAATCCTGTACATCCTGTTGCATCCATGGCATCCCAGCTCCCATGGGAAGTGTGTACATCTCCTGAGCTGTCCATGAGTGGGGTGCAGAATGCACCCAGATTATTTCTGCTTGGAAGAACTTGAGGGGAAATGTGCTAGTCCTGTTTCCAGAGACTTCAGAACAATAAAGGTGCGTGGGGAATAGAAAGCACAAGGGGCATTTTTGTTGTTGGTTTATGGAAAAGTTTTAATTGCTTTAAGTAATTAAAGTAATTAATTACTTTAGCTCTGGGTTGTTTCTCCCAACACACTGATATGTATCAGACTGCTACATTTCTGTGTGTGTTAATCAAAGCTGACACCATCTGATCCTCTTCCCTGGCATTGTAGGTGAAGCAAGCATTGTAAAGAAGGGAGAACTCAACACAAAAGGCTGTAACTTACAGTTTTACCACCAGACACCCAGAGTCTGCTGGTTTTCACCTCTCCTCTTCTAGGTAAAGCACCTACACACATACTTACACTACTTACAATGAAGGGAGATTCTAAGGGAACACCAAGCCTGCTAAAACACCAGTTGTAGAGGACTGGTTTAACATAGCACAATCTGTTCTGTCTAGTAACTACCACTCTTTTACAAACCAGTTAGTAAAGCCAGTTGTCTCACTGCTTCAGAGCTGTAAGAGAGGGTTGGACTCTGTGTAAAATGTTACTTGTTAAATACTCAATGATGGGTCCCTTTTTTTAATAGAAAACCAGTACTGAATCTTCACATGTTTTGCAACTGAAAGATGACAGATGTACCATTAAGTGTGAGCACAGTTGTTTCAGTGTTGCACTCCCTGCTACATCTATTTGACACAGTGTGAAAGTTGTTGATACTTAAAATAAAAGCCCTGCATCTCAGAAATAATAACAAATTTAAACACAGACAACCACTTAGAAGGCTTTATTATAAAATTATTTCAACATCTGCAACCAAGGCTTAAAATTACAGCTCTACTTTCAGGAATAAAAATTCAGTAAACACTGAAAAATAAACTGTATTTTCTAGGTAGATAGCCCTTCAGTGATTTTTTCTGCTACAGAAATTCCACATGGGTTCCTTAAGTGCTACAGACACACCTCTGTCCGCATCATGACTGCACAGCAGCTTCTCTCTGTAAGCAACAGCAGACATGTTTGCAGCACCTGTGTGCTTCAGCTGCTTTGACATACAAGTTACAGCTCCCACCTGGATGAGCTGCAGCCTTGGTACAGGCGTACAGCAGACCTTGAGATGACAACAGATGTACAGCAGACCATGGGATGACAGCTTGTGTGCAAGCATCATCAGGTGCAGACAGAGAGGTCTAATTTGTGTTGACTTGACAACACTGACTACACCCAGCTATGTTTTTTTTGACCTTGTATTCAATACAAAAATCAACAACTACTCCAGTTCCTATGGCAGTGAAGGCAGCTTTTTCACAACTCTATGGTCTGGACAAATATAATGCATTTTTATTACCCAGTCCATTCACTGAGCTGAGCTCTCATACACTCTGATGCTCTTTGGTGCCTGCAGCTTATCCACTGTGATAAAGCCCAGCCTTGATGCAGTAGTGAAGTCATTGTGCTCACTAGTTATCATCAACACTTCTAAATGTAGTTCTTAAAAGAAGTGAAGCACTGTTTTATTTTTGATTGAGAAATCCATCACAAAAGGAGACATTCACAGTAGAGTATGGAGTGGCTTTATGTCCAACAAATACATCTTAGAAAACTCTCATCTGACTGAGCAGAATGCTTTCAATACTGCACTTGCAACTTCTTGCAAAGGATCACAACACTTAAGATAAGGTGCTAATTAGTTTTATATAAAAAAAAGAAGAAATTCAAGTAATGTTCTGCAGCCCTGACAAACGTTGACTGGCCAGTTTGATAATACCCAATAGGTTCAATTCTATTCCATTGGTAAGTTTACCTTGCTCACATGGGGGAAAATGAACACAAAAGATGGAAAGGAAGAAATTTACTGAGAATGGAGATTTTCCCAACAGCTCTCTCCCACTGGCACTGTTCCTGTGACAGTTCCCCATTATTTTGCTGTCCATAAAAGTTACTCTGCAGTTTCCAGTGCTGCTCAGTTTGAAACTTCTCATTTCCTAAGCCTTTTCCATTGCAATTAAGAGTTCTTAGAAGAGAACTCTAGTTCCAACACCACTCTTCAAGAAAACCTTCCAAACGGACCTTCAGTGCTCATCACAGCTCTCAGGGTGTGGAATCCCCAGGTACCTCTTTACGTTACAAACCTGACAGAGATGACAGGGCGGGTTCTAGTTTGGGGTACTCAGCCATTAACCTAGCAGCATGACCACAAGATCGTGTTCTGAACATGCTGTTTCCCATGTCACACTTACACACACCAAAACCTGTCCATTCAACTTGCATGTCTGTTCTTGGATAATCCTGACCAACTGACTAGGCATGTGCTTTGCAGGGATGTAGGCTGGATGTGGCATGACCTTGCAGCTGGTCCAACCATTGCTTTCCAGCAGCTTTCTGAAAAATGTGGATTTCTTTGTTACCTTGTGCACAGGAGCCTTACTTGTCTAGTTTTCCATGAACAGCTTAGGATAAAAGAAAAATCTAGCAATGAAACTCACAGAGCAAGGCTTCACCGAAGAATTGTTATTGGAATATCATTTAGGGTGTTTTTTTAAATGTGATTTCCTTATGGATGGAAAACACTTTCTCCCCACCTCCCAGGGAGGCTGTTGGTGTTTGTGTCTTTCTACAAGACTGCCATTTCAAGTGGATGTTTTCCAAACGTTATAAATCCAGCTCTAAAGTACAGGTGTTATCTACCTGAGACATTCTGTACTAAGATGAACTGCTGATAACTATGCTAAGAGAAAAATATACACCAGCATAACTGGCATTTAGCAGTATTGCCAATTCAAGCGTTTGACAGGACTCAGCAATTGCACACCTCTACCTCATTGAGTCTTTGATCATAAGGAAAAAAGGAAGTCTGATTGTCCTCTACACACATCTCTTCTTTAAAGACATCATGTTCTCCTATTTTCCTCATCCTGAAGTCCACAGCAAGATTTCACATTCAGTGCAGACAGTCTAGGCTACAAGGTCCTGATCTTCTCTTCTGTCAGTCCAGAAAATGAAGAATTGTCTTGTTTGGAGGTAGATGAAGACTTCCAAACATCAGTGTTTTTTGAGAAGCCAGCTTGATCCCCCTGAGTGCCTGGATACCACCTTCATGCAGCTGCACTTTGCTGTGATCCACTCCTTGAGCCTTTACTTGGCACACACCAATCATCCGCCCCTGTGGTAGCCTGGTAATGCTTGAAGGCTGATTTGTTGAAAACTGGGAGTTTTTCTACTGAGTCTGTTGACAGGGCCTGCAAGTTAAGAAGGAAAAACATGTCACTTGTTTTCTTCCTCTGAGTAATGCCACTCTGCAAAACTCCAAGCAATTTCAAGTGTTAAGTGACACTACAGATCACAGTTATTTACAAAAATGTTTCTGTGATGGTAGTTTAATGTGCTTCAGTATCTCTGTTTGCTTTGGATAATCTGGCAGGGCAAATGCAGCGACATCAAATCCGATCTGCTCGACTTTATAGGCCTTATGACTTGCTCTGTAACCTGTTATCAAGATACTCCTGGAAGATGTAGAAAAGAGCCTCCACTGACAGAATTCCACAGAAACTTTAAATTATATTCCTTTCCTAATCCTGTATTTTGCAGTCAAAACCAATACTATTCTCTTGGGCAACTGTTACATAGAAATGTAATGTGCATAGATAAACCATCTCTTCGTATGATATTGGGTTTGGTTTACTGGAGTGAATTCAAAGCAAGATTTTTTTCATGAGTAAACACTGAAAGTAGAAAATCATGTGTAGTGCTACTTCCTGGTGATTTATAAACCCTGCAGTGCATGTTATGCAGGTATTTCAGTTTACATATATGTACTGCATGGCACATGCTGAACAGGATCAGGTACTAGACTCCTTAAGGATTAGTTTCTACAAATGTTCTGGTTGTCAGAGTAAAGAAATAACAGTAAAGAAACCAGATTTGTTACTCACACCTTTAGAATCATAGGATGGTTTGGGTTGGAAGTGACCTCCAAAGGTCATCTAGTCCACCACTCCTGCAGTCAGCAGGACCATCCTCCACTAGAGGAGGTTGCTCAGAGCCTTGTCCAGCCTCACCTTGAATATCTCCAAGGATGTGGCTTCAACTACCTCCCTGGGCAACCTGTTGCAGTGTTACATCACCTCATGGTGCAGAACTTGTTCCTAACATCCAATCTAAATTTGCTCTGCTCTCATTTCAAACCATTGTCCCTTGTCCTGTCACTGCAGGCATTTGCAAACAGTCCCTCTGCAGCCTTCTTGTAGCCCTCTTCAAGTACTGGCAGGCTGCTATTAGGTCTCCTTGGAGCCTTCTTTTCTCAAGGCTGAACAAACCCAGCGCCCTCAGCCTGCCCTCCAGTACTTTGTATTCCATGAACCAGTAAATAACAAATCTTAACACAACCTAAAAAGTAATGAGGCTCTCTCCTGTAATTTTTCAAACCAACTAGTTAAAGCCAAATGACCTTTTTAATTCTAAATACCAGTTACAAATCATGCTGGCATTTCTTAATCAATGAGAGCTTTTCTCCTCATGACAGAGCATTTATTTACCTTAAAGTAATACTGAGTAGTTACCTCACTGCATTACATAGTGGTTATTTTGATTTGACCAACTGAAAATACCTACCTTCAAGTAGATAATAGCATCTGTTCCATAACCACATATGGAATAGAGATTTAGATCTCCTTGGAAGTATTTGGCATACAGACGAGAAATTGGCAAGCCATACCCAAAACCAGCCTAGAAATAAAGTAAAAGATAAAATTAATATCTCTTTTTACTGCCTTTTTTTACTAGCTTTTATGATTAGCTTCATATTTTTACTGACTTTAAATTAAAGAGCTGAACAGTACTCAGAGACCTTAAACTCTTACAATAGCCTAAGCCTGCTCCAGGTGTGCTTGCTTCCATAAAGACAGCATAATTGATAGTAAGTTTGAGGACTGAGTGGGAGTGAAAAGCAAGTAAATGACTGTCACTGGATGGCTTAGATTCAGGTTGGAATGTTCAGCTTCGTTTCTACCTTTAAAAGTATGTTTTTGTGCACTAAGCCAGATATTAACAATGCTTCAGAAGCTATTCATTGCTATTTGTGAGGCTCAATGATCTTTGCACACCCCACAAGGCAGCGGGATGGACACAGCATTTCATAATTTATTAAGCTATCAATCTGTCCAACACTTAGAGCAACCTTATCACCAGTATGAGTATGGAAGATGTCTTACAAGAGGGGCATTCCGGCCATCATCCATCCTTGGTGTGGGTGCTGTGGAATACATGTAGCTAAACAGCTTCTCAATTTTCCTTACTGGAACACCACCTCCTCTGTCTGAGATCTGAGAGGGAAGAAAATTAATTACAATCATGTTCTAAGAATGGTGTTTAAAAATTCTGTTATTTGAACAAATGCTTCCAATAGTAATAGATGCAAACATTGGTTTTGCAGCTCTGAATGGAGTCCAGCATCTCTGGTCTGTTGTCAGGGGCTGGAAGTTCTTTCAGTAGAATTTGCTGCAGCATATTTAATCATAAAGATTATAAAGCCCATACTGTAGGAGGCCACAAAATACCTTAATTGCCAGGTCTTCTTGTCCTAGAACAACTGTCACTTCAATTGGAGTAAGGGAAGGACTGTTTTCTTGGAATTCAACAGTTGCTCTCATTGAATTCTATAGAAAAGAAGGTTACTGTTAGTGTGCTGGAGCTATGCACTTGAAATCACACCCCTGTCATGCAGAGGCTGAGCACAGTTACCCTCCATTCCTATGAGAGTCTAGTGTCCAAGGAACACACCTAACAACCTATCATAACAGGAGCACAGGAGGCCTCAAACCTAAAAGGGACTAAGCACAGCCAAAACTTTTATGTGTGGAGGATTACACACTCCCTTGCCCAACATTACTCAGCCAAAGTAAATTAAGAAACATAACTCCCTTAAGAGTCACCAGGTTTCTAGACAAGAACAGAGTTCAGCAGTTGCTAAAGGCTGAACTGAAGTTGGCAGCACATTAGTTGAGCCACATTCACAACTTCAAGATGTATCACCCACTCACTCCACAGAAAAGGCATCAGGGCAAGCTCCAAAAGCAGAAGGCTAGTAGTGGTCACAACCCCATGTCCCACTTTCACTGTCTCTCTCCCTTCCCGTCCCATTTACCAGCACACACAAGTGTCCAAACACTCCTACAAAGTGCAACCATTTCTTTCTTAAATGCCAAAGCTATTTCTACCAAATAAGAACATTTTAGAAGTTTCACTGTCCTGTGCAAAGCTTTACTTCTTTTATCTAGAGACTTTGAATATGGATGCTCCATCTCAGACTACTAAAGGAAGAAGAAGCAGTTTATACTGACATACCTTGAAAAGCTCAAAAAGCATGTGATAAAGATGAGATGGAACATATACAATGTTAATTGGCTCTCCTGGAAGTTTTCCTAGAGGAAGGGAAAAATATAAGCAATGTTTAAAATGAGTGGTGGATTTTTATCTGCATGCCACAACAAACCAGAAAGTAAGTCAAGTTGGTTTGGCTGATTCTTTCCCTCCCCAAATATGCAAACAACTTTATGTACTCAGAGAGTGTTTATAGACTGTAAATGCCACTTTCTTTTTCAATAATCAAGCATTAATTCCCTTTTGTAAGTAAAGAATTTCAGAGATGAAGCAGACTACCTAAGATGAGACTCATGCAGGCAGATTGGACCAGAACCAGTCTTTCAGTCAACAGCCCCAGTTCCTCCCCCCAGATAAAAAGCTCTTCTCTAGCAACTTATATTACTTTAAGGACAGTTAGTTTTACTTCCCTCAAACTCATTAATATTACCTAGGATTACACAGGAAATTAAATGTAGGTTCCTAAAGCAGAAAGTGAAAAGGAACTAGCCCAAGACAGATTAGCTGGTATGTACCAGTACAGTTATAAAAATGGGAGCCTTTTGACTCAGCAGATTGCCTAAGGACAGGAAGACAGATGTAAAAACTCTCATCTTACCATTCACTTGGTTGAGTTTCAGCTCTGGAGATGTTAAGTAATACTGCTCACACAACATCTTGGAATTTTCAAAGGCATCTGAAATATTTATTTCAATAAAATGCATGAGGTGTAACAGCAAGCACTGCAGGACTTCATTCTAAAGCATGGCAAACCAGGATTTTCAGCTGCTAAGGTGTTAGACTCTAAGAATGGTAACTGCATCTTCTGCATGGCTCAGAATGGAGAAGAAAGGCAACTGTGGCAGCATGGGCAAATCTTCCTCATAATCTGATCATTCTGTAAGAGAGACATCTTCTCTCTATCAGGAGGCAAAGCAAATCTCAACACCACCAACAACTAACTCCTGCCTTATCTCTCACTTGCTAAGCCTCACTCCAACCTTTTGGGTTTTGGGGTTTTTGGGGTATTTTGGGTTTTTTTTTTTAATCCTAAATTCTGTCCCATAAAAAGCTGCTGGTTTGGTAGGCAGTTTTCAGCTGTTTCAATGAAAACCATTCAGCATCCTGTACAACACATGGTGGTTACCCAAACCAGTTGCCATCAGATATAAATACTGATCATGAAGAGAAGTATTGAAGATCCCAGAATACTTACCATTCACCACCTCAGCAACATCACAGCAAGGATCAATGCTTCCAATGTGCCTTGGGTGCCCAGAGCGAGATTTATCATCAAAAAGAAGGGCTGTGTGGGATGAAAACAATGCTGTATTTAATCCCAAATACTCTGTAAGTTATAAAACCCTTTTAAGTTGAGACTAAAACAATGTGATCACAAAATATATCAAATGCTGAGCATTGTCTATGCCTTTTGTTAGTTACAGTGCTACCTACTGCCTGCTGTTCGACATCTAAAGGCTTTTCAGCTGAAGAATGAGAAGGCCTTGTAGTGACAGGATGAGAGGGAACGGTTAAGATGGAAGGGGATACATTTAGACTGGATATTAGGAAGACATTGTTTACAGTGAAGGTGGAGAGACACTGGAACAGGTTGCCCAGGGAGGTTGTGGATGCCCCCTCTCTGCAGGTGTTCAAGGCCAGGCTTGAACAATGTGGTCTAATGTAAGGTGTCCCTGGTTGTGGCAGGGGGGTGAAACTAGATGGTAGACAGGCGGACGTTGGTCTCTTCTCCCAGGCAACCAGCACCAGAACAAGAGGACAGAGTCTCAAGATGTGCCAGGGGAGGTTTAGGCTGGAGGTTAGGAAGAAGGTCTATACAGAGAGAGTGATTGCCCATTGGAATGGGCTGCCCGGGGAGGTCGTGAAGTCACCATCATTGGGGGTATTAGTATTCAGTATTCAGTATTCCTAAGGTTGGAAGAGACCTCAAAGATCATCAAGTCCAACCTGTCACCACAGACTACATGACTAGAGCAGGGAAGACAGGAAGAGACTTGATGGGGTGCTTGGTGCCATGGTTTAGTTGATTAGGTGGTGTTGGATGATAGGTTGGACATGATGATCTTGAAGGTCTCTTCCAACCTGGTCTATTCTATTCTATTCTATTCTATTCTATTCTATTCTATTCTATTCTATTCTATTCTATTCTATTCTATTCTATTCTATTCTATTCAAGGTGCCTTCTAACCCAGGCCATTCTATGATTCTGTGATCCCTAAATATTTCATGCAAGACTTACAATTAGTCTGTAGTCTAGAGAAGACTTTTCCTTACTACTTTTGTAAATTACACATTTAATTTAACTTCTCAGTGTCACAAGAAACTGCCTGAGGCAGATCTCCAACAGTTTTCAGCAATGTTTCCCTGAATGTGGCTCTCCTGAAGGTTTTCCCCAGGTAGAAATTTCTACTTACTGTGTTGGTTCATCAGCATGCGGGTGGAGATCCGGCTCATGTAAAAACGATCCAAAAAATACTGAATGTTTTGATTGGTGACAGGATCTACTTTGAAAGTGTCTTTGTATTCAATGACTCCTTGTGCCATTGTAGGAACCACATCATGATGCCTGTTTCGGACTTTAATTAATGTATCTATGAAGCTAGGTTAAAGAAAAACACACATAATTTTAGAACATTATTCTAAGACGGCACTGAGGTAAGCTCTGTATCACGTCATTACCCAGCCAGCAGCAGCACAGACAAGTGTTTAACAGCCTTAATATTCTATCTCTCAAGAGCAATTTCTCCCTGACCCGAACCAGAGGAGTTTGAAACTTTTAATACAGAAGGTGTAATCATTAGCCATGCCAAATTCACTCCCTGTTTGCTCATTCTCAATAGTCTGAGCAGAGGAGAACATGAGGAAGGGAGTGATTCCCTGAGCTGACATCTTGGAAAGAAGCAGGGGTATGACCACGCAGATAATTTTTGTTGCTATTTCTCTGTTGTGACAGTTCAAGGGACAGCATGGCCTTGGAACCAAGCTGCAAAGGGTCATTTTTATTTGAAATATTGCTAAATATGATCAGAGATCTAAAGCAGCTTGCTCTATGCACAGCATCTCATGCTAGATCCTCAAATTCAGTTCATGACAGTTATCATTCGAAACTGACAACATTTTGAAGAGCGGAACACGAGATCAGGAGTCTGCAGAAACAAATTAAATGCTTACTCAGATAAGACTTTTTGATCATCTGGGCTTTTCTCATGGAACTCAACCAGCTCCATTAGGCTTTGGACATACCTATTGAAAAAGAACACAAGAAATATATGCTATTGGTTTGATTTTTATTAGTCCAGGAAAAACACTGTGTTGCCCAAATCATTTATTATTCTTGGTAAGTTAGCTGGAAGTTTGAAGCATCTTTGAAGTACTAAAGTTCCATCCAAGTATGGAATCACAGATGGGCACTTCTTGAACCCTAGAAGTTTTAGATATCTTTCCTTGCACTTGCCAACCAGAAAGGAATCTAAACCCTCACTTGAGATACATAGGATCCCCTTACAATTCTTGAGAAGTGTTTCACAGGAAGATCCAAATGACAAAACTGATCAGGAAGCCAATCAAGCAAATTTTTTTCCAGATCTGATCAGCTTTGGCAAAAGCTAAGCACTTGAGCCTCTTGTGCTGGCACCTGACAGCTTTGATGCATGCTGCAACTGTTTGCTAGATCTGGATCTCACCCTAATACTTTTGCCCTTTATCTCAGCCATCCCTGCAAAGGCTTCAGCTGTGCCAGTAAAGTCAGGTTAAATGAGATCCAGCCACTGCGTCAGCCACAGAAATTACGTTAGCTGAACTCCAACCACTGGCTGGACAGGTCAAGGCTAGGGAAGGGCTGTCTGTAATGCCATCAGTCAGAGGGGTAAACAAGTGCATGGCCTGCATCTTGTGTACCTCCGAGGGTCTGTAATGCCCTATAATCACCCCATGAATGCTCTCTAGGCTTGGCAAAGAGGGACTGGAAAGCTGCCCAGCCAAGAAAGACCTCAAAGTGCTGATCAACAGCCAGCTGAAGATGTGCTAGTCTGTGCCCAGGTGGTCAAGAAGGCTAACAGCATAGCAATAGTGTGACCAGCAGGACCAGGGAAGTATTTCCCCCTGTCCTCAGCACTGGTGAGGCCACACCTTGAGTCTTAAGTTCAGTTTTGGGGCCCTCACTCCAAGAAAGACATTGAGGTGTGGGAGCAGGTCTACAGAAGGGCAATGAAGCTGGTGAAATGTCTGGAAAACAGCTCTGGTGAGGAGCAGCTGAGAGAACTGAGGTTGTTTAGTCTGGAAAAAAGGACTAAGGGGAGGAGTTTCTATCTCTCTGCAACTCCCTGAAAAGGGTTTGGAGCCATGTGGGGGCTGGTCTCTTTTCCCAGCAACAAGTGACAGGATGAGAGAAAATGGCCTTAAGTTGTAGCAGGGGAAGTTTATGTTGTATATTAGAAGAAACTTCTTGACTGAAAAGGTTCTCAAACCCTGGAACAGGGTCTGCAAGGAGGTAGTGGAGTCACCATCCCTGGAGGTGTTTTAGAGCAGCAGAGATGTGATGCTGATGGATACGTTTTAGCCCCAGCTTTGGTAGAATTAGAGAATGGTTGGACTGGATGATCTTAAATGTCTTTTCCAACTAAAACAATTCTATGATTCTTACAAAGGTATGAAGGGAGATTTGTTCTACCAGCTATTTTGAACTGTTTAAAAACACCCCAACCTATTTAAAAAACAGTAACACAACCAGGTTGCTTTTCTACTGATAGGTGAGGACAGTGCATAATAGTTTGCAATTCAGCTTTGATGAAGAAACTGCAAGCTGAGTTCAAGTAGTTCTTACTTACCAGCTTTTGACTAACTGTACTGATGGAGTGCCTAGCAATTTATCAGGAAGAAGATCAATTTCTCTCAGTATGTTTGCAAACCTCACAGGAAGCTCTTGTCTCAAAAATGCAAAAGACGTTCTCTCACATCCATTAGTTGAGCCTGTGAATACATCCAAGACAAAATGGTTAAGATATTTTGAGATACAATTAAAAATTACTGTCTTTCCACAGATTTCAGGACTGTGTTCCTTAGCTAGCATCATGTTATTACTGGCCAGTTCTCCTAAGCATACTGAAAGAGTGGTCAGGCATTGGAACAGGCTGCCCAGGGAACGTGGTAGAGTCACCATCCCTGGGGGTGCTCAAAACACGTGCACACATAGCGCTCAGGACATGGTTTAGTGGGCATGGTGGTGTTGGGTTGACAGCTGAATTCGATGACCTTAGAGATCTTTTTCAATCTTAACGATTCTATGATTCTATGTTTGTGCTGCATGTTGTTTACATGAGAGCAAGACAGCACGTTCCTGGGAGGCACACTTGTACATTTCCCATTTTAGACACGGGATTTGTTTGTAATCCACTTGAAGAATCACTCCAGCCTTTGTAAACACGGGCTTCTCCGGGGTGACGTCTGGAGATGGCATGTGAGCAGAGACTTTACAGCTGCCCGGGAAGTAATCCGATCTGGGTACAGGTCGTTCACTCCAACACAGGACTCCTGACTCCTCCCTGATAACAAGCCCGGCACAATACGAAAACACCTCTTGTCTGATTTAATTCTTAGCTCCCCATTCCACTAACGCCACCAGCTCTAGCCTGTCTCCAGCTATAAGTGAGGCACTCGCAGGCCACTCGTGGGCCGCCAGCTACCCCGGTGGGTGCCTCTGGCTACCAAGGCGACCTCCCCCCCGCGCCGCAGGGAGCTGTCTCACCCCGCTGCTCCTTTGACTCCTCCGCGCTGGGGAGTCAGGCCGGGGGACGGCGGCTTCTTCAGCGCAGGCAGAGCCCGCACCCCCCCAGACAGAGGACCGCTGGCTCCTGCAGCCCGTTCCTCCTCCCCCCCGCCGCTGTCCCTGGGGTTCTCTCCCAAGACGGGGAAGCCTCCGAGCCGCAGTGCCCCGCCGACCAGACCCGCGCCCCGTCCCTCCCCTGCTCGTCCCGCCTCTCACCGAAGTCCAGTAACTGCTTGATGGAGAGAGGGGAGGGGGAGAAGCGGGAAAAGTGCTCCAAAACTCTGGGAAAGTTGCTGTTGCCACCGCTGCTTCCACTGCCCCCGACCAGGGGCGCGGCGGTGCGCAGGGCGATCCGGGCGGCCTTCATCGCTCCCGGGGCTTCGGTCGGTCAGTGGGTGAGCGGGCGGCAGCTGACGGCCGGTCGCTGGGCGGGTGGCAGGCAGGTAATCGGGCGGACCGCTCGGTCGCCGGCTATCCGGTGGGTAGGATGGGCAGTCAGCGGCGGGAGTCGTGCTGTCTCCTCGCTGTGACGGGCGGTGGAACGTGCCGCCTCTATTTACAGCCCCCGCGGGGCAGGCTCGGCCAGGCCACGCCTCGCTGCCCTTAACGGAACGTTCCCCCCGTGACAGGCGTTGGCAGGACTCCCCCCGGCCCCCCCGGTCCCGAGGGCAGTGGGCGGGTGGCCAACGCGCGGTAGGAGCGCTAGGCAGGCCGGGCTGGCCCGGGAGCCGTAGGGGTGCCGCGGAGCCGCCGTCAGGCGTGCGGGGTGCGCTGCTGGCCCCGCGCCCCCGCCGTGACCTTGTTTGCTGGGCAATGTCAGCGGCGGGGCGGCCCTGCCAAGATCCAGGAGAGACGCGCTCCTCCGACCCTCACTGACCGCCCGGGGGGGTCTGGCCGTATAGAGGGAGCCAACGGCGGGCAGCGGCATCCACTGGGCTGTGGGGTGGTGGCAGTTGGCAGCCCAGAGGGCTGTGCTGGCGTCCTGTGGCTTAAATCACAGAATCATTAAGGTTGGAAAAGACCTCTATGATCAGCAAGCCACCATCAACCCAACACCACCATGGCCACTAAAACGTGTCCCCAGGTGCCGCGACTACACTTTCCTTGAACACCTTCAGGGATGGTGACTCCACCACTGCCCTGGGCAACCTGTTCCAATGCCTGGACAAAACTTCAACCAAAGGCAAAACTCCCTTTGGGGAAACTCTCTTCGTACTAAATGCAGGGGGTGCTTCTCATGGAGTTACTGAAAGTCCAGGATTGACACAGGGAATAATGGAGGTGCAAAGGGAGCAAAATTAGATCCTAGTCACAGGGTTCAGGGTGCTTGACTTGTGGGTCATCACTGTGACCTAGATGAATAGTGGCCATATATCTGAAGACAGCTGCTTTGGTGACGCGCTGGTCCCAAATCACCATGTGACCTTTATTTACTCTCTGCAGAGCTGACCTAAGAGGTGGCAGAATGAACAGCTCTTGCTCAGCTCATCTTTCAGGGTCATAGATGAGCTGGGAAAAGCCTGGAACCTCTCCTCTTCACTGTAAAGGGAGCTATGATCTTCAGTGCTGCCTGGATATCCCCCAGGATGCCAAGACCACTTGACTCTAAAGGCAGGCTTTGCATGATACATAGAAAAAGGACTTCTGACATCCTAAATCTTGGTGAGGAACAGCAGAAACAGGTGGCAATGAAACAATGCTACAAAAGAATGTAGTCTTAATATTTTCATGCAACTCCTCAGTCCAATGTTTAGATGCTTATGCTTCTACACATAGAGAAATATGTATACTCTTTTTTATTATTTCTAACCAGAAGTACATACACTTAGTTTAGAAGGCAGAGAAGAAGACTTTTAGCTTATCATTGATTTTTTTTTTTTAATCAAAATCTCATTTTTTGCCTTCCTAGTCATGATATCTGTTATCCCTGCTTACTGATCAATTCCCACTGCACTTTCTGTTTTATTATTTTATTGTTCCCTGTTTTATTATTTTATTGGGAGAGTTGCCCTGTTATTGTGCCATATTATCTTTTACCCCAGTGGTTGAGTGCTGGCATATGAAATGTGAAATGAAGCAAAATGAAGACACCTAATAATAATGACAAATGGGAGCATTTTGACTTTTTTTTTCTGTGTTTGCTAGAAGTTAAACATTTGCAATAGATGTTGGAGTTTGTTTTCAACTGTTTTAATTTTGCCTGCAAGTTGCAGATGACTCACAGAAGTAAAAATATCATACAAATTTGTTTAAGTTCTGGAGCTTATGAAGGATAGCTTTGGAGTTGTTTTATGTTCTTCCTGAAGCCATTAACCAATGGCAAGCAAGAATCTCGAGATTTAACACTTTACAACAAAATCTGAATCATACAGTCGTAGAATGGTCTGGGTTGGAAGGGACCTCTGAAGGCCATCCAGTCCAACCCCCTCTGCAGTAAGCAGGAACATCCTCAACTAGAACAGGTTGTCTGGAGCCCTGTTGAGCCTCACTTTGAGTATCTCTAGGGATGAGGCCCCAACCACCTCCCTAGGCAACTTGTTCCGGTGTTCCACTGCCTGCATGGTAAAGAACCTAACATCCAATTTAAGTCTGTTCTTCTCTATTTTGAAGCCATTGCCCCTCATCCTATCACTACAGGCCTTTGCAAATAATCTCTTTTCATCCTTCTTGTAGACCCCTTCAGGTACTGGAAGGTTGCTATTAGATCTCCCCAGAGTCTCCGCTTTTCCAGGCTGAACAGCCCCAGCTCCCTCAGTCTGACTTTGTAGCAGAGGTGCTCCAACCCCCTGATCATTTTCATGGCCCTCAAGAAAGTCCCCTGCACTGGGCAGTTGTTCTAGTTTATGAAGTCACTATTTCTCCTGCTGTTGAGATACTTTGTTTTAATCTGCTGTTGTGCCAACCCTGCTTAATATAAGTAAGTTGAATAACCTTTGTGAGTAGGCCTATTGCACACTCTGTTATGTGTGAGGAAAAAAGCCTGCTAGGAGCAATTTCTGTTGTTTACATTCCTTTTCTTTACAGCAACTTGTCTCCTCATAGTTTCCCTGGTAGTTATTTGCAGTAAGGGATGAACAAAACTCTTGCATGTTCAGTTTAGCTCTGAACAAACAGTGCAGTTGTTGTTGCAGGAAAAATAGGAAGTGTGTTGCCTTCCCCAATTATTAGAAGGGCAAAGTTCCAGCGACTCAAAACCTGGATGCTTTTCAAAGGAAACCAAACTTCTACAAGAATTTTACACATCAGCAAGGCAACAGCTAGCAGAGTTTTACTACTCCAATGACTTCCTGGAAGAAGGGTGTTGCCTTTGTAATGCGAATTTGCTGCTCTCTCTTTGTATTGTAGAATCATAGAATGGTTTGGGTCGCAAGGGACCCCTCTTCTGCAGTAAGCAGGGACATCCTCAGGTACATCAGGTTGCCCAGAGCCCTCTTGAGTCCCACCCTTGAATATATCCAGGGATGGGGCCCCAACCACCTGCTTGGGCAACCTGTTCCAGTGTTCCACCACCTTCACAGTGCAGAACTGGTTCCTAAGATGATGTGTTATGTATTACAGTTGGTTCTGAAGAATCTAACTTCCCATGCCTGTAAACATAAATGAATATATCTGGGCAATAATTGTTAAGGATGTACTGAATATTAGGCAAGACAGATAAGTTTCAGGCACAGAGTTAACAATATATCAAGATTCACTGTCATCTAAGCTGTATGTGAAGAAGACCAGGCTGTAAAACCCATAACCATTTCAAATAACTCTGCTTTCTGTCCTGACTGCAGCATTGTTTGTTCTCACTTTATTTCCTCTTCCAAACCATCATTGCCCCCCCTCCTTCTGATTCCCTAGTACATGTGACAGAAGTGCAGGTGTCAGAGAACAGCACTTCGATGGTGAAGGACAGTTCTAAACTGCACCATTCATCAGGCTGGGTCTCACTTCTGCTGCTCTAATGTGTTCACTTTCCTCTTCTGAACTGCCCTTTTGAAGAGGCACTTAGAAGCCTTTCGGCCACTCAGTCACAGCCATGTTTTGCTGACCATCCTTAAGAAAATGGAGCTGCGTTAACCTTCTGGTTTTTGTACAACAGCTGGGTCCATAGGAGTGGAATGAATGAAGCCTGGCCTCATGTCCATTTGTCTCCTAATTGCTATCCATCACGATCAGCCTCCTCCCCCCTCAATGCTCCTTATGTCCTTATGTGCTCCGTGCTGCCGGAGACACAGTGTGCTGTACTTAAGTCAGAGCTGTGTTCCTGCATGGCCAGAACAGGCAATAACTGGCCTTGTTGCTGATGTCTAATAGAGTGTCTTAGCTCATTTTAGCTTACCTGTTTTTCCATGTGTCACAAATTTAACCCTTTTCTTTCTAACCCACCTGCCAACAAGGGCTTGAGATACAATATACTATGCTGAGGTGGTTGCCCTCTCCTGACCAGTCAGAATACATGTGATGACAACCGGTGAGGTTGCTGCTCTTAAATAGAATAAGTCTTGGTTGAGTTTCTTCAGAATACATGCGATGACAACCGGTGAGGTTGCTGCTCTTAAATAGAATAAGGCTTGGTTGAGTTTCTTTACCCTTTTCCTCAATGTGGACCCAAAAGGGGATCTGTCATCCCTAAACCATCTACCAGTTTGTACAAAGTTTGTAAGACGTTGATTATCTAACCAGATTTGGTTGAAATGGTTAGGAGGGATGGTTTGGCAAGCAGATGAAGAGACAACATGATTGAAGGTTTTTTCCTTGGGAAACCAGCATAACATTTTCTGCTAGGGACAAAAGCAACTTGTAATTTTGTCAGGAAGGCTAAATGATGACCCAGGAGGAGCAGTAGGGCAGGGTGGAATTAATGGTGGCACTAGGAAGTACTGAATGTGAGCGGAAGGAATAGTCTGATGACTGAAGGGCATGAGCTGGGCTGGCAGCACTTGGTAACGTTTCCAGCAGCGCCATGGCAAAGCACTCACCCTCTGCTTCCAGACAGGTCTGCATTTGTGCAGTTGATTATATCCTTTAATCTACTAACACATTTGTGTTCAAAATATTTATGCAGCCCTTTCCATGGGAAAAAAAATAGAATTACAAACAAGGGTCATACCTCCTCCTTCTCATCTTTCTGTCACCCGAAGCTGCAGCCATGGGAGCTGTCAAGCTGCTGTGGGCTCCCAGTGCACCCAAAATAGGCAAAGTAGGTGAAAGGTTGTGGAGCAGCTCACAAACAAGCTGGCATGCCCATCCCTGCCACTAATTCAGTGGGGGAAAGGTCCTGCAGCTGCTCTGGCACTTTCACAGTCTTGCTCTGCCTGTTCATAGTTTGCAAAATTCTAGAGTAGAGTAGCTGGTTGTAGGGCTGGAGCTGTGGCCAGCCAGCAGCTGTTTGGAGCTGTAAACAGCAGGATGCACATAGCAACCCAGAAGTCCTCATCAGCAGACACCCTGTTTCCTCATTCCCTGCCTCTGTTACCCATGTCACTGGAGCATGATGAATCCAGGAGGCTGCTCACAACTGAGGAGAATAGAATGGAATGGAATGGAATGGAATGGAATGGAATGGAATGGAATGGAATGGAATAGAATAGAATAGAATAGAATAGAATAGAATAGAATAGAATAGAATAGAACAGGATAGAATAGAATAGACCAGGTTGGAAGAGACCTTCAAGATCATCGTGTCCGACCTATCAACCAATCCAACCCACCTGAACAACTAACCCATGGCACCAAGCACCCCATCAAGTCTCCTCCTGAACACCTCCAATGACGGTGACTCCACCACCTCCCCAGGCAGCCCATTTCAATGGGCAGTCACTCTCTCTGTATAGAACTTCTTATAACATCCAGCCTAAACCTCCCCTGGCACAGCCTGTGACTGTGTCCTCTTGTTCTGGTGTTGGTTGCCTGGGAGAAGAGACCAACCTCTGCCTGTCTACAACCTCCCTTAAAGTAGTTGCAGAGAGCAATAAGGTCTCCCCTGAGCCTCCTCTTCTCCAGGCTAAGCAACCCCAGCTCCCTCAGTCTCTCCTCATAGGGCTTGTGTTCCAAGCCCCTCACCAACTTCGTTGCCCTTCTCTGGACTCATTCCAGCAAGTCAACATCCTTCCTAAACTGAGGGGTCCAGAACTGGACACAGTACTCGAGGTGTGGCCTAACTAGTGCAGTGTACAGGGGCACAATGACCTCCCTGCTCCTGCTGGCCACACTGTTCCTGATGCAGGCCAGAATGCCATTGGTCCTCCTGGCTGCCTGGGCACACTGCAGGCTCATGTTCAGCCTACCATCAACCAGCACCCCCAGGTCCCTCTCTGCCTGGCTGCTCTCCAGCCACTCTGACCCCAGCCTGTAGCACTGCATGGGGTTGTTGTGGCCGATGTGCAGAACCTGGCACTTGGATGTGTTAAATCTCATGCCCTTGGATTCTGCCCATCTGTCCAGCCTGTCAAGGTCTCTCTGCAGAGCCTCTCTACCCTCCAGCAGATGAACTCCTGTCCCCAGCTTGGTGTCATCAGCAAATTTACTGATGATGGACTCACCATGGCAGGGAAGATAGAGGTGAGTACTCTGTGTGGGCTGGCACTGATCTGAAGGTGGGGGCTGGTCTCTTCTCCCAGGTAACCAGCAGCAGAACAAGAGGACACAGTCTCAAGATGTGCCAGGGGAGGTTTAGGCTGGAGTTAGGAAGAAGTTCTTCATAGAAAGAGAGATTGGCCATTGGAATGGGCTGCCCAGGGAGGTGGTGGAGTCACCATCACTGGAGGTGTTTAGGAAGAGACTAGATGAGGTGCTTGGTGCCATGGTTTAGTTGAGTAGATGGCGTTGGGTGATAGGTTGGATTTGATGATCTCAAAGGTCTCTTCTAACCTGATTCTATTCTATTCTATTCTATTCTATTCTATTCTATTCTATTCTATTCTATTCTATTCTATTCTATTCTATTCTATTCCATTCCATTCCATTCCATTCCATTCCATTCCATTCCATTCCATAAGTCTATAGCTAGAAAAAAAAAGTCCTTCTCCAGCCTCAGCTGGCTACATAACAACTCTTGTGGAAGAGAATGTGGCATCCTCTATGGCAGCTGCTGATGCAGAGGGGGAAAAGGGAGGAAAGGTCTCATCAGGACAAGCACCATTCTGGGTCATGGCTGTCTTTGCTGTGAGCAGCCCGGCTCTGGAGAAGAGCACCTGGGAAAAGGTGAACAATCTATGAAAATTGAGAAGAAAAGTGAATGTTACTAAGACTATACACCCTTTAAGGCCTAGATATGCTTCAACACAATCAGAAAACAATTATCTTTTTTCTGTAGAGTTATGGGAAGGGAGTTAGTGGAACAAGGTGGATCAATGTAAAAGTTTTGGGTTAGACATTTTAAGAAATGCAAAACCTTAAGAAGAAGGAACTCTAGCTTCCCCTGTAACCCATACACTAATTATAGGCTTTAAATTCATACACATACTGCTTTTCTTATTAACTGTGGACCACTCTGGGTGATGGGGAGGTGTCTTTGCTAAATTCTTTTATATCAGCTGCCCTTGATACTGTTGACTGTAGCAGGACACCTGGTGAAGTGGGTGTGATGGCTTGAATTTCTGCTCAGAACAACAGCCTTGAGTTATTTTGTCAGAGGCTGATATCAGAAAGCATTTTGTTTTCCCAGTTTCATCAGATCTGGGGAGGTTTAGGTTGGATATTATAAGAAAATTCTTGACTGAAAGGGTTCTCAAACCATGGAACAGGCTCCCCGGGGAGCCTGTTTGCAGGCCTTGGTTTCATAAAGCCACCTTTGAAAGAAAATAAATCAGCATAGTAACAATAGGATACAGTCTGTGAAATAGAGATGAAAAATATCTTTACCTCTTGTGAAACCAACTGAATTATGAATTGAGATGAAAAAAAATATTAACCACATAGTTTTTCACTGCACAAAAATAGATTCATTGAAATATGCAAGATCTCCCTTTACACCTGATAGGAAACATTGCAATTGCCTCTTACACACTCACACAACTACTGTGAAGTGTGAATTGTCAAGTCTTCCATTTCTTGGCTTCTGGTCATTACTAATGCATATTTAAACAGGGTTGAATATCTGGGGATTTCTTCATTGCCAGAAAGAAATATGAGCTTGTTCTCTGATTCATCCAGTTCTCCAATTCACCCAGTGCTGAAGAAATGTTAGGAAATTCTAATATTCAGATCAAGCAATAAAGGTGGTCTAAACCACCAGAAGATATTCTAGACAACTTGGTAACCACCACAGGACACCTTGCTGGCTTAGAGCAAATGCTGAGAGGGAGGGCAGTGATTTCCCCTGGAGCTGTGTTTTCCCCTCTGCTTTCCATTCCAGAGATGCTAAGAGGAAGCCTGAATACCTCTTCCTTATTTGCAGCTCCCTATATGCTGAAGCTTAATAAACAGTGGTAAAGAAGTTATAGAATCACCCAGGTTGGAAGGGACCTACAAAGATCATCTAGTCCAAACCCCTGCAGTGAGCAGGGACATCCTCAACTAGATCAGGTTGCTCAGAGCCCTGTCGAGCCTCACCTTGAGTATCTCCAGGGCTAAGGCCTCAACCATCTCCCTGGGCAACCCGTTCCAATGCTCAACCACCCTCATTGTAAAGAACTTTTTCCTAACATCCAACCTAAATCTCCTCTGCTCTCTTTCCAAATCATTGCCCCTCATCCTGTCGCTGAAGGCCTTTGCAAACAGTCCCTCTGCAGCCTTCTTGTCGTTCCCTTCAGGTACTGGCAGGCTGCTATTAGGTGTCCCCAGAGCCTTCTCTTCTCCAGGCTGAACAACCCCAGCTCCCTCAGCCTGTCCTTGTAGCAGAGGTGCTCCAGCCCCCTGATCATTTTTGTGGACCTGTTCTGGACCTGCTCCATCAGGTCCATGTCCTTCCTGTGTTGACAGCTTCAGAGCTGGATGCAGTACTGCAGGTGAGGATTCACCAGAGCAGAGTGGCAGAATCACCTCTCTCGAGGTGAACAAACCTGGAGTTCAGAAATGCATAGGTTGTTCCAGTGAGAATAAGACAGCAATTTGAGTAGAGTACTTAAATCGATAGTGCATGGATGCTGCCATGTTCACTGAAGTGAACAAGGGTATCTCTAATCACTTTTTGTGGGCTTTTGAGAGATGCTGGAGCCCCTCTGCTATGAGGACAGGCTGAGAGAGTTGGAGTTGCTCATCCTGCAGAAGCAGAGGCCTTAGAGCAACCTTCCAGTGTTTGAAATGGCCACCAGGAGAGCTGAAGAGAGACTTTTTACCAAGGCATGGAGTAACAGGATGAAGGCTAATTACTCCAAAATGGAAGAAAATAGATTTCAATGAGTCATTAGGAAGCAATTCTGGCCTATGAGGGTGGTGAGGCACTGGGACAGGTTGCCCGGAGAAGTTGTGGAGGCTCCAAGCCTGGAAGTATTCAAAGGCAGGTTGGCTGGGGCCTTGAGCAAGCTGGTCTAGTAGGAGGTGTCCTTGCCCATGGCAGGGGGATTTGAACTAGATGATGTTTTGTCATTTGAGCTGTCATACAGCATGCACATCAAGTGATGTGTATGCAAATGTCCTCATATATGTGGAAAGACAGAGTCTTTACATTGTAAACATTTCAATTAAGAAGTCAAATCAACATGAGGAATCCTAGCTGGGATGGAATTTTTAATGAAAACTAGCCTTTTTAAAGGCTTGGTTAAAATCTGAGCTTCTGTGAAAGTGAATAAAGACATTTCTATAACATTTCCCATTAAAGATGTTAGAGTCAAACCATCATTAAATTTCTGGCTTTTCTTGTGAAGCACAGTAAATGGATATGGGATCTGCCCTTTCCATCAGGAAGACTCAAAGGAGTGGTGGGCTACATTTTGAAAAGCACTTGGTAGTTTTGCGTGTGCAGTTCTGGCTCCTTAATAAAGGCCACAGTTCTGAGGGACTTCAGTCAGAGAGGTAAACCCATAACACCTTGAAAAATGAGGTGCTAGGTCTGACCAACATCCTGAATTTAACTGTACTATTGAAAATGGGGGATAAAATTCTAACCCGAGTCACTCAAAGTGACAACTTACCGCTCTTCTTTTTGACTCCCAACATTTTCTCTTTCAAGTAAAAAAGGATGTGTGTGCCCTGTTTAACCATTCCTGGGGAAATGTATCTCAAATTGTACTCTTTGAAACATCCAGATAATTCTAGCCCTTTTACAGCCAGTTCAGGTTTCAAATCTTGTGCCAAATGCTTGAAAACCTTGGAGCAGGGAAGACCTAGAGGGAACACATAAAATTATATAGGAAAGGCACCAATTCACTCTTGCTGAGCAGTAATTTGGTTTGGTTTAGTAAACTGTGAAGTGGCTCAGTGAAATGATGAACTTTAAGGAAACTGTAAAGAGTGTGATTATTGACATCTGCTGCAGGTGACCTTTATGTGCTGAAAAGATCATGAGGTAGACAAGACAAAAAAATTACAACCTCCTTTTCTTCTTCTCTCTAATGGTCTGAAATTGAAAAATTGGATCTATTGAACCCCAGTTAAAGTTAGGACAGCCAAATAAAACAAGGCTGCAACTTGCAGTTTCCCAAGTGTGTTATTTATATAGCTTAGAGACTAAATGCTCCTGCTTGAGGGAGTCTTAATTCACCGCCTTCATCTGACCATAAATCCCTTCAGGTTGTTTCCATCCTTTCATTACCTCTTCTATTAACTTTCCCCTCTCTGGTCAAGAAACACCTTCCAACTTTTCAAGGGGCCAGCTAAAAGTATAGATGCAGATCATCCAAAGCTTTTTGTCTGGCTTCTTTTCTCAGTGCTGTGACAAGGACACTATCTGCACTGCTTCTGGGTATCTTTCTGGCTGCTCTGTTTGCTGTTTGTGCTAAGGTAATCTAAACTCCCATCAGTGTTATCCAGTTTATACTGGTATTGATCAGCTTGCAGGATATGATCCATGCCTTACCATCCTAGTAACATTGATATATACCAGGTTACATTTCAAATGCATGAGCTATGCAGGTGACCTTTTAACTTTCCCCAGGAGCCTTTCTCACAGTGGTTACAGAGTCAGCATGTTTATTACCATCATTCTGTGGGTGGCATTTTATGTATCACTCAGCATTTTGATAAGGGATCAAAAAAGCAGTAGCATGTCATTGGGTATATCCCATGACACAGATGCTACCAGGGTGTGCCAGATGCTAGGCAATGCTGAAGGAGGTCCAGGCCAGAGCCAGAAAAGCATTGCTCTCCTTTATGTAAATAGCCTCTGACAACTCCCCCATAATAACACCAGCTGAATGACTTTTTCCACAGCTGCCTTTGGAAAGGGACCCTGTCTGGTCCTGCCCTAGTCTCCTCTTTCCATTTTAATAAGCATGTTTTCCAGAAGAACACTGAGAAATGTGCCTGCTGTTGGATGTACACTATTGTCTTATTCTTCCAATTTATTTTTTTTCCATTAGGAATGTTATTTTTTAATATTTTGGTTTTTATTGTTTTTGATGCTTACAGCATGGTCAAAAGGATGCATTTCCCAGTTCTGGTTGAAGCATGTGTACTATCTGATCCCAGCTCCTGCGCTACCTGGCCTATGAGAAAGTTTTTCTGCTTGAAGAGCAAATTTGTTCTGTGTAATGACTGGGAAACCAAGCTGCCACTGGCAGCATTCAACCCAGGCTTTGAGAAGCTTTTTAAAGTGTTTGGGGACCTGACAGCTGAGTGTCTGAAAATAGGCTGAGAGGTTGTTTATAGGAAAGGACAGGCGTGGTGTGCTCACTAACTGCTGCATTGCTGAAGAACTTGCTGTAATGTTCTGTACTCAGAACTTAAGATAACAGCAAAGTTCACCTAGGAGTGGATGAGTTTCAGTGGGATGGCAGGAAATCCTCTTGCAGCTGCAACTATTAGTATGCATAGGTACTGCAATGTAAGATATTAGAGTGGTTCACTGGGATGTGCTTGAAATAATGGCTAAATTCCCAGCAAGGTGGAAGCTGCAGATGTATTATTTCCAGTTACTGGATAGTATGTGAATGACTGTGGATAAAATCCTAATCTGCTTCATTCACTTAAATGTTTCCAGTATTTTCAGTCTTCAGTAGGAAATGGACCAAACCTCTGTAGGATAGGAGAGGGCAAAATGCCCACTGAGAATAAAAAGTCAGGCTTAGGCTTTAGGTTTTAATTTTTTCTATGAGTTTCAAAGATTTTCAGAAGAGTGGTTTTGGAATCTGGTTTGCCCCTTGCCCAGCTTCCAACATAGAGTGGGTTTGGTTGGAAATGATATCTAAAATCATTGAGTCCATTACACACAAATTCAATCAGTTGAAAATTTTTGCTCTTATGACTGCCTAACTTGAGGAAAGCAGTTACTTTGATCACCTTTATAGCAAGGAAAAGTAAAACAGCATTCATATTCTTGTTTTGAAGTTGTTTTCTGTGCATGCTTTCTTCTTCCTAGATAAAAGAAGCAATAATTTGGATTTTTTTAATGCCTTGACTCTGACATGCCTGCCATTGCTAATGGACTGGCAGGTGAAAGAAACAAAATATCTGAACTGAGAGAGGCCAGCAGGGAGATCTGGTGCCAGGAACCAGGGGAAAGGAGAGGAGGATGAACTGATGATTCCCTGCTGTGAGCACCAGCACCCGAGTGCACTCTCAGATCAGCAGGGAAGCAAGTGACATCCAACTCTGGAACTGCTGATGACACAGCCATGTTACCTGTCTTTCTGCAGGTGACCTGTGCTAAGTATTAAGAAAACATTAGGAAGGTGGAATTCTGTAACAATGAGTGTTGCTTCATGCAGGATCTCAGTGAAGAAAGCCTCTTTCTTATTTTCAATCAGCTGTTGGGCCATGAGCCACCACATTCTTGTTAGATAGCTCTTGTGAGCTTCCCAGACTAGACATGCACGACATGTCAGACAGTTTACTAAGCCATCCTTGTTGTGCCCATGCAGTATTGACTCCAAGGAAAGATATCTCATACTGTGGTCCTATCAAGGCCTATTACTATTTTTTACCTGAAGGGTTATTTAAAATTTGTATTTAGGGAAAGAAACCTGTTGTAGTTTTTACCACCTATATAATTTAGAGTTCAGGTGAGAGTTGGTTTCTCTACAGGACAATGATTTATGATTGATTTCAGTGAAAACTCATGCCACAAAGTATGTTGTAGGCAATGGTTTGGATTCAGAATAGGACTATGAATAGCAGCTAGAATAGAATAGAATAGAATAGAATAGAATAGAATAGAATAGAATAGAATAGTGGACTAGAGTAGAATAGAACAGAGGAGAGGAGATTGGAAAAATACCTTTAAGATCATCAGGTTCAACCATTCTGGAATACATCTGGTTTACATCTGTTATATGACATAAACCCAAAGCTACTAGGTCACATAAATAGAAATTATTATCACAAGGAAGGTAGGAAAGATGGATAAACATAGCTCAGACAAATTAATTTGTCAGAAGCATGGCAATTGCAGGTGTTGACTCTTTAGAAAGAGCCTATTTATGAGGACTAAGCCTGGCATTCCTATTTTACTGTTGGAGACAGTTAAATGTCACCTTGCAATGAACATGATGAAAAGGGACATAGTATTTAATGTTCCACGGTCCTCTCCCTCTCCTTGCACCTGAGTTCATTGAAGACACGTTGTTTTCCTCAGCTGCTAAGTGTCAACGTTTCCACAACGCTCACATCTTTTCCCACCTTGGAAAGAAGCAGTTCCTGATTCATCTGTGTTTGTCTGAGAGCTTGGTGTGCCTCCATGTGACCAAGTATCCACATGCAGCATGATTTGTGTGTTGGCTCTGAGCAGAGATGCTAAGGGAAAACATGATATAGGTCTACAGAAATAGATCAGGTACTTAGGATTCAAAACACATTGTTGTTAGATTTAACTTAGGTGTCTGGTCAAGCTTATACATCTTTTCTCTTTTAACATATACAAATTCTGTAATACTCTTTTGGAAAATACTACAGAGTTGAAAATGAAAAGATTCTTCTTCTGAAATTATTCCAGACATTCAAGTTTTCCATTTAGAATTTCCAAAGCTGTGCCAATTTGCACTAACTGGAATTCTGTACTTTTCTTTCAGTCAATACCAGCTAAGAAATGAATGGGAAATAGTATTGCCACTAAATCCCCAGGTATGCTCCTTATACAAAAATGGAAGGAAACGTTTTTAGAGCTGGCAAACACCTTATGTAAGCCCAGGTTTCTAGGAGAGCAACTCAAACCATCTTAAACAGACAACAGAAAGTTGACTTTCTGGGGTGCATTAAGAAAGGACCAGGCCTGACACTGACCCTTGAGGTATGATGCTAGTTCCTGGTGTCTCACGAGACTTTGTGCTACAGCTCACTGCTCTCTGGGCCCAGTGTTCATTATACCTCACTGGTTGCTCATCTAATCCATACTTCATTGGCTTCTCTATGAGGCTCTTCTAAGAGACAGTGCTGAAAGCCTTGCTGAAGTCCAGGTAGCCAATATCTACTGCTGTCCCCTTGTCTTTTTGCTTTGCTTTTTTCTCTTTGTAATTCCTTACCAGAGTGGCAGAGTTTAAGTGCACCACTACTACAAAGTTTAAACAACAAAATAAAAAATGACCTTGTCAAACACAGGGTCAGTTCCACTACACTTTTAAAACCTTTCAGTGCAAGAGAGAAGAAAATACTAGCAATAAATTCATGAGTAGGAGTTACCTGCCAGCTTCTTGTCTTGATCATGAGAATTCTTGTCTTGCCACCTAGTGGCAATATGTCACTGCATTGCAGTAATTAAGTCTATTCATGCTATTAGCTTTATCAGGAGTCTCACATTTTATAATGTGTTTTATTGTTCAGAATATCAACAATCAGTCAATGTCTGGAGTCTTAATGAGAATTCTGTCTCATGAGAAGCTTGAAGAAACAGGAGGCTCAAGAAGACTGGAGAACTGTATTTTACTAGTGGTGTATCAAACACATCGAAACACCAATATGTGAACCAAGGCAAAATACAGAGGCAAGGAAACAAAAGCAGTGGTTTTGTAATGAGTCATTTAGGGCTGTTCTTATTCTTTCCTAAGCTGACATAAAACTTGGTGCTTAAAGAAGAATTTAAATGGAAAAAAAGAATGAAAATTGGATGGTGGCTGTTTCAGTCACTCTCTTATGTCTGTGCTCTGCCCTGGAATGTAGCCATGCCCTCTCATCACCCTATCTTCCTGAAAAGTGTGGTGGTGAATGATAATGATGTGTAGTTAATTAATTTAATGGTTGGACTTGATGATCTTGAAGGTTACCAGAGCAGAGCAGAGCAGAAGGGAAAAATTACCTCGCTCAACCTGCTGCTTTTGATGTAGCTCAGGACACAGCTGCCTTTTGGGCTACAAGCACACATTGACCTTCTCATCAACCAGCGCACCCAAGGTCCCTCTGGATGGACATCCCTTCCCTCCCGCATGTCAACTACACCACACAGCTTGGTGTCATCAGCAAGATATTATAACCAAGCCTTTATTAAAAACTAGAATGTTAGCTGCCTTCTTTAGGGTAGATATAATAGAAGGACGTATATAGGATGAACCAGTGACAAGCAGAGTATCTGGCCATGCCCCCCATATATTTATATTTACTGGAAGGAATGGTAGGTGTATTGTCTAGACACATACACAGAGCTGTTTTTATTTTCATCACAGTCATGGTGAGAAACCCATGCTGAGGTAGGGATAGATTCATCTTCCTAGTGTGGAGTGTGGCACATAAGTAATGGTTCCTCTTGCACAGTTTGACATTTTCCACAGATATTTACTTTTCTATTTTCTCTGTGTCTCCTTTACAGTAATACCACAAGGGTTTGGGTTTTTTTTCAGAGGTGGGTGGGAAGGGAATATGCCTTTATAAATCCCTCAACTCTAATGAGTGCTTACAAACATGCAACTCCTTTGTCATAATAATACAGTGTAAAAACAGCAATGCCCTCCTAGGTCGTCATATGATCTGGTTTGTCATGGTTATTTTTCCCCTGTGGAACCCTGGAACAGGACTTCTTGGATGTGTAACAGACTGGGGGAGAGTTACAGCACCTTTGGAAACTTACTATTCCAAAGCTACTTACAATGCTTTCAACATCATTCCATGTTAGCATCATTTGGCCTTAGCATGGTTGTATTAATAGGACACTGCTAACAGCATGAATACAGACTGGGCAAGGAATGGCTTGAGAGTGATTTTGAAGAGAAGGACTTGTGTGTGTCAGCTGGTGAAGAACTCAACAAGAACTGGCAGTGGTCACTGGCAGCTCAGAAGGCAGCTGTGTGCTGGGCTGCATCAAAACCAGTGAGAGTAGCAGGACCAGGGAGGTGATTCTCCCCCTCTGCTGTGAGCTGGTGAGACCCCACCTGGATTACTGCATCCAGTTCTGGTGCTCCCAACACCAAAAGGACATCAAACTGTTGGAGCAGGTCCAGAGGAGGCTATGAAGATGATCAGAGGGCTGGAGCACTTCTGCTATGGGGACAGGCTGAGAGTTGGTGCTGTTCAGTCTGGAGAAGAGAAGGCTCCAGGGAACCCTTAGAGCAACCTTCTAGTACCTGAAGGAGGCCTGCAAGAAAGATGGGGAGGGACTTTTTCCAAGGGCCAAAAGGGAATGGACTGAAGCTGGAAGAGGGGAGATTTAGACTGGAGACTGGGAAGAAATTCTTTCCAGTGAGGGTGGTGAGACACTGGAACAGGTGGCCCAGGGAAGTTGTGGATGCTCCCTCCCTGGAGGCTGGATGAGTCCTTGAGCAAGCTGGTCTAGTGGAAGGTATCCCTGCCCATGGCAGAGGGGCTGGAACTAGATGATCTTTAAGGTCCCTTCCAACCCTAATCATTCTAAGATTCTATGATTCTAATAAAAGATGCTGCTGGTGAGTGTGGCTTTACATCTGTACTGTACTGCAAAGCCTGACAGTTAATTTTCAAAACCTAATTCTTGCTAATGAGTTACTACTCCTGGATGCTTTGGGAGAGGCACTAACAATCTGTGCCAGACCTGCCAGCTGTGCTGCTGGGTGGCTGTGAGATCCGGGAAGCACACACGCTCTGCCGGCAGCTGACAAGCAGTTGTGTACAAGAAGGTGTTGGAGAAAACACTGCACAGCAGGTGCAGCCTGAGGAAGA
The DNA here is from genome assembly GCF_026170545.1 of Melanerpes formicivorus. Classification (NCBI taxonomy): domain Eukaryota; kingdom Metazoa; phylum Chordata; class Aves; order Piciformes; family Picidae; genus Melanerpes; species Melanerpes formicivorus. The sequence goes on from NW_027142387.1 coordinate 7,206,667, forward strand.
AAAGGCAACATCAGCCACTGACACAGGAATGGGAAGGGTTGCTGAGATGTGAACTGGTGGCACATCATGGCTGTCCTGTGAAATACAGAGTCCCAAGGCTGCAGCAAAACCTCCATTCCTCCACACAGGAGCAGGCTGTGAGAACTGTCCTTGCTCTTCCCCAAAGTATGAGACCCCTGTGTAACACCAGGGCCCACCATTGCTTGGGCAATGATTGTGCTGTGACCGCTATGATTCACAGAGAACTATGTCTGGGGCTACCACCTCAGCCTCTGCAGCTCCTGACAGACCCTTCCTCCTCAAAAGTCTTACAGGTAAGTTCCTAGAAAACAAGGGAGGTGCAGGGATCCCTTCAGACCCCACTCACTCCTTTGTACTATTGTTCTTGGACCTTTCCCTGTATCTTCCCAAGCTGCTTGTTCTGACCCTGTCCAGACAAAGTTCATTCCAGGCATTAACTCTCCCTAATCCCCATTTACTCTAATTGGCACTGGCTTTAGATCCATCTTGTGTACAATTCCTTAAACAAGCCTTCTGCCTGCAGCTCTTCTGTGATTTCCACCAATCTCTAGGCCAAGCAAAACAGGATGGAATTTTTTACAAGTGGACAAGGTTCTTTCTTGCCCCTGGTGCCTCATTCTAGAGATGCCTTTTTATTGCAGACATGGCTCTGTCATGCTTGGATAGAGCAGGTGGGCAGACCTTGAGGATGGCACTGGGCATGAAATGTCTACATCATGGGGGATAGATTAGAGATGTGTCAGCTGTATATATGTGGGAGTGAAACAGGCATCCCTCAAAGCAAAGGTGTTGGAACTGAACTGCCTCCCAAGCATAGGCATCTCAATGCAGGAGATAGGTGTGTTCAAAAATGGTGGGGAAGTAGTTGAGATGAATCATTGTCATGCACCACTGTGTCTAAACTGGCACTAGATGCCTGCCTATTTTCAGACCCAAGTCATAATCTCTACGTCCTGTGAGTTAAGGGATTCCAAATTACCTTACCTTCTTATGCCATAGCCATGCAGCTCTTTCTTCAGGCAAGAATTGAGGACAGAGCAGTCCTGTTCGTTCTGGCTACAGCCTCCCGACTCTGTCCTGAAATGCATAAGTGATTTGATCTTCCAAAAGCCTGGCTGTGGAGGCCACTTGTCTGCTCAATTTTAATGCACATTGTCTTGGTGGAACAGTCTGTGCTGCCATGTCTTGTCCCTCAGGCTTCCTTACTAAGATGGTTGCTGTGTCTGAAAGCTCATTGCATTCAGGAGTAATTTTCCCCAACTCCCCCACCATTTATTTTTAGATTTCAATGGGAAAAAACATACCCAGCTACGACTCCAGGCACTGACAGCTATTTGGGATGAGAAGTAACGATGAAATAATCATGCTTACACCCTGCAACATTAAATTCCCTTAACCAAGCAGCAATTGAAAGCTGTTTTATCAGTTATCCCCTTTTAAGAAGATTAAACTGTTTTATTTCTCTGCTGCTGCTTTCATCTTCCCTCTGTGAGAGTCATCTAGGCCTCCAGGCAAGCATAGCTGCTTATCCTCATCTGGAGACTTTGAGTCAGGAAAAATGAGGGAGAGAGTGAAAAATACAGGCTTATTTGTCCGCAAGCAATGGGTACGGATGAGAAGAGCATGGCTGAAGAATGGAAGCCATGGCCAGGGCTAGATATCTCAGGCCCCAGGTAAGTGGTTTTCTAAGATCACAACACAAACAGCTAGGCCACTGCTTGGAAACTTCTGTTGTGCACTGGTACAGTGACAGCCACTTCTGAGGAGATCCAGATCACTATACTATAATTAGCGCCTATTACTGTTGTCTCTGTCAGTGGGTCATTAAGGCCACAATTTCCTATTAATTTACACCAATTAGTCCCTCTAGTTCATGCCTAAAGCCTAATGGGGAGACCAGCGAAGATGACTATCTTGAGCAGAACTAAGCCTGAAAAATAAGGGACATTTCAAATAGATATTTTTAGAGAGAGAGCTTTCTTCTATGATCTTTCCGTAATGCATTTCTGCTTTCAACTGGATGAAGTTTGCCTTAAGATTCAGCTTATTGTCAAAACTAGCACACAGCTGCTTTCATACATTTTAATACATCTTCATGATGTATTAAATTCATGGATCACCTTGTAGGTACTGCAGATTTTAACTTTGGTAAAGCCAAGCTTCAAGTTGATCTCTGGGAGGTTTCAGGAATGCTCTAAGGAAATGTTGCATCCTTTGATGCCTGAAAAATGCAAATTGGTGTTGTTTTCTCTCCAATATGAAGGATTTGATTTCAGACTAAAGGTGGTGTGGGAAAATAAGACAGTGTTTTATCAAAAGGACTTCATAATTGTAAAGATCTCTGTATTCTGTCAATAATTCTGTAAACTCGGACATTTTTTTTGCTTCCTTCAATGAATCACAGAATCCCAGAATGGTAGGGGTTGGAAGTGACCTCAAAATATCAGGTCCAACACTCCTACCAGAGCAGGATCACCTATTGCAGGTGACATAGGAACACATCCATGTGGGTTTTGAATGTCTCCAGAGAAGGAGTTTGTAAGTCATTAGGAACTCAAAACAGAGCTGAATGGAGGCATCTCTTTAGCTTGGGTTCCAAGAGAGTATTTCAGGCTCTGTTCCCTAAACTGTTCATCCAGTTCTTACCCAGATCCATTTCTCTTCCAGGCCTGAAGTCCTCTACAGGCCACAGAGTCTATGCAACCGTTTGCTAAGAAACATGGTTTAGCATCAGACTTGGTAGAGTTAGATTATGTTTGGACTTTATGATCTTATAGGTCTTTTCCAACCAAAACAATTGTGTGATTCATTGAAGCTCAGCGAACTGTCTTCCAGAACCTTCCATTTCCTTCCCAAGGTGTCTGCTTTGCTGCTGTGTTTCCAAGCCCTTCCCAGAACACTGAACCTTATCAAATAAAAGGAACCAGTGCCATTATGTGTCAAGCACCTGCTATTTACAGAGGCAGGAACAACATTTCCAGAGGCTTTCTTTCTTGCATGTTGTTTCCATATCTCAGTTACAAACCAGAAGCTTGAGTAATGGTGTGTTTTAACAGAGTCTCAAATGTCAAATCATGGACTCACAGAATCATTTTGGTTATAAAAGACCTTTAAGACCATTCAGCCTAACCATACTCTAACTCTACCAAGGCTGGGGCTAAACCATGTCCCTCAGCACCACATCTCTGCCTCTTGGAAACATCTCCAGGCGAGGGGATTCAGCCACCTCCCTGGGCAGCCTGTGCCAGACTTGTAGAACCCTTTCAGTCAAAAAATTTCTGTAAATGCTGTTCTGTTTGAGCAGGGGCTTTTTCCTTTCTTGCAAGTATCAGTGTGTTCTTCTGCCCCCCTTAATCTCCTTTTCTGCTGCCTGAATAGCAGCAAAAATAAAATACACCACTGCAGCCTTGCTGCTCCTTCCCTGCCCACTCTGGGCATTGTGTGAGCGGGCTGAATAGCAAATCCTGAAATCCAGTACCTTGTGTCTTCTAAGTTCTTCAGTTACCTACCCATGGCCCCACAGAATTTTATTGAAACTAGTATTTCTGACCTTCTCACTAATCCCTTTGTTGCCAATGTTTAGGAAAAGTGAGCAAAAGGAGGCATAGAAAAGGGCCTGTCACTGCAATAATTGTTTCTAAGAGCACACAGATGCAATATCTTTGAAGAGCACCCCCAGTCCAGAACAATGTGGAACTCAACCATCTGCCACAGACCTTCTTTATCTTCTCCTTCTATACCACATCTCTTAGTTGTGACTTTTCCTTCTGAGAAATAAATGGTCCATTTTAAGATACATGCTTTTTAAGCTTTGAAGATGTGTTTCTGCAAAGATCTTGGAGCTGGGCAGAGGGGTTATTGTGACTGTGTATTAGATACATGCACACTCATTATTCATGTGATTTATATTCTTGCACCTCTTGTGGACATTCAGGCTCGCAGAAATTTCTTCTTGATGGTCTACTTGGACAACTGCTTTAAGTTAACAGTAAACAAAGCTCTCCCTTTGTTTCTTAACTTTTCATCTTCTTCCAATACTACCTGACTAGTTCTCTTCTGAAGAAAAGATTCCTAAAGCCACGTGCAGTAGTGCCCTGTAGTGACTTCACTGCCCTAACAACAAACCTGACATCAGAAGTGATATTCCACACTTTTTAAAAGCCTCTTCTAATTTATTTTTTCATTCTCTCTCTTTTGATTTGTTTTTTTTTAAACCCTTGCCTTTGAAAAGCTGGAAGGTGTTTTGTCACTGCTTCTGTTATTTGCAGAGCCCAGGTGAAGCCTGTCATACAAAATGTCTAAAACAGTGCTGCCATTTCTATTAAGCCTTAGGAATGGCTGCTTTGAAATTAATTTTTAATCTTCCAGTGGCACAAACTTCCAAGAGGGTTTGCTTGTTGGTTACTGCTCTTTGTGGAGTAGGAGTTGCTGCTGCCTAAGGCAGGGAAATGCAATGCACTACTAATTATTTCTCTCATGTGGCATCATAAATGATCATAGGTTTGTCAGAGCAACTTATGTCAGCCTTCATTAATAAGTTCCATGTGAACAACTCTATATAAAGTAACTTCAAAAAGGAATTACATCAAATTGTTTTCCTCTGAACTTTTTCAGTCTAGTAATAAACCACATATTGCACTTGTTTATGTCCACAGAAACCAATACATTTTCACACAGAATAATTTTGCTTGGAAAAGATATTTCAGATTATTGAGTCCAACCATCCTCTAACTCTGCCAGGCTGGGGCTAAACCATGTCCCTCAACACCACATCTCTGTCTCTATGAAACACCTCCAGGATTGGGGATTCAACCACTTGCTTGGGCAGCCTGTTCCAGGCTTTGAGAATCCTTTCAATAAAGAAGTTTCTTCTAATCTCCAATCTGAACTTCCCCTGGTGCAGCTTGTATCTATAAGGTAGAAGAGGGAGGACAGACAACCAATGAATTTTTTAACCACACAATTCATGGACTGTGATGAGCCCCAAACTTGCCCTTCATCTTTGATTTCTCTGTACATGACAGCATGGGTGCTATGTGTCCAGGTACAACTGACCTCTGCTGGAGAGAAGGCATCTTGTCAGAGGTGTGGAACTGCTGACCTGATAATTTGATGCTACAACACAAAGTGAGAACTTTAACATTTTGAAAATAGTCTTAACCCTGCCCCACTGCACATCCACCTGCTAATTAAGACAAAACATCATCAGATAATGCCCCCTGCCAGAACAGAGCAAGTTGGATAATAGCATGGATTTGTGTTTAATGGGAAAATGTAAACTCAGTGCAGATGCTGGGTGTGCTGAAAGGACTGGATGGTTTCTGTGATGTGCTGTTCAAAAGCCATTATTAATCATAATGAATTTTTTTTTCTGTAAAAAATGAATATAATCCTGTCTTGCTGCACTCTCAATATTTTATCTCTGTCTCCTATAATTAGTGATAACATAATTTGTGCCCTTAGAACAAGAAATCCACAGAAAAAGTGAGAACTTGTGTTGTGGAGGATCAGAGAAGACAATGGTGAGGATGAGGTCAGAGAAAACAGCATCACTTGTAGGGAAGTGAGTTATTCCTTCAGAGAACTGCTTAATTGGGTTGCTTGTGTGTTTGTCTTGTATTCCCAAAGTTTGTCTGTCTGTTCTGTTAAGAATACAGAGCAAGGCAGGCTCCTCAGTACGATGGTAGTGGGATTCTGGAATAGGCTGCCCAGGGATGTTGTGGGTGCCTTCTCCCTGGGGGTGTCCAAGGCTAGGCTGGATAAGGCCTTGAGCGGCTGAGCCTAGTTGTGTCCCTGCCCATGGCAGGGCAGTCGGGGTCCCTTCCAACCTAAGCCGTTCTACAGTTCTGTGATTTATGACCTAGATCAGTGTGCCTGATATGAAATGTGATGGCATGATCCAGTCTATGATGCCGTGTTGCATGTATACGTTCTGCAATTGCAGCGCAGCGAGGCAGGACCCAGGCACCCACCGTGCAGAACGGCACGTCCCCGACCTACCCCCACCCCCCCGAGCCATCTTTGCTCTCCTGAGAGGCTGGTGCGGCATGGGTGGAGACTGCTGCAGCGGCGATGCTCTCACCAGGGGGAGGGAGGTGCTGAGCCACGTGGGCTCGTTCCTGAAGTGTTCTCCAGTTGGTCAGTGGCCAGGGATAGGGACGGTGGCAATTCACCTCAAAGCTGTCTTCAGAAGATCTGTGTCGACCCAGTCTGAGATTGAATTTAAGCAGGCAGGTGTCCAGGCAACCGGCTGCAGAGACTGCTGGAGCCTGGCATCTGAAATGGAGGGCAATGGAGATAACACCTGCATTAGGTGTGAGCAGCTCGATTATCTGCTTAATCTAGTGGCTGAATTGAAGGAAGAAGTTGATAGACTTAGGACTGTAAGGGAATGTGAAAGGGAGTTGTATTTGAGGAACCAGGCTCTGCAAACTCCCCTAGCAGAGGGAGGTGACCCAAGATGCAGCAGGAAACGGATGCAGGTCCCTGTTAGGAGAGGCAAAGTAAAACCTTCACAGCTGCCCTCACCTTCCCAGCTGCCCTTGCAAAACAAGTATGGGGTGCTGGAAGCTGAGGATGAGGTGAATGGGAAGACAGAAGACACACCATCTGAGGTGTTGCCTGAAGCGAACTAGCCTGCCCCCTGCATCAGGACTTGTTCCCTGACAAAAAAGAGGAAAAGAGGAGGATAATTGCTATTGCTGATTCCCTCCTGAGGGGAACAGAGGGCCCCATATGTATGCTGGATCCTTCCCACAGGGAAGTCTGCTGCCTCCCTGTGGCCCGGGTCAGAGATGTTACCAGAAGGCTGCCGAGTCTGGTACAGTCCTCTGATTAATATCCCTTGATAGTTATGCAGGTTGGGAGTGATGAGGTTGAAACTAGAGGTCTAAAGGCAATCAAAAAGGACTTCAAGGCTCTGAGAAAACTGGCTGAGGGGTCAGGGGCACAGGTAATCTTTTCAAAATCAATACCTTTAGTTGCAGGAAGGAATACTGAAAGGAACAGGACAGCAGGTGTCATTAACAAGTGGCTCAGACGCTGCTGCCACCAACACAATTTTGGGGTTTTCAATCTTGGGGAACTTTCTATAGCCCCAGGCCTGCTAGCAAGAGTACTGCCAGACAGGAGTCTGAGTGTGGTAAGGTGAAGTCAGGGGTGAAACCAGCAGCACAGCTGAAGTGCATGTACACTAATGCACGAAGTATGGGCAACAAACAAGAGGAGCTGGAAGTCTTGTTACAGCAGGAAAGTAATGATGTAGTTGCCATCACAGAAACGTGGTGGGACAACTCACATGAGTGGAGCACTGTAACTGATGGCTACACCCAACCAGGATAAAGAGGTTGATGAATTATTTTATAGGCAGCTACAGGCTGTCTCAAGATCACCAGACCTTGTTCTTATGGGCAACATGAACCTGCCAGATACCTGCTGGGGACTCAACACAGCAGAGGGGAGGCAGTCTAGAAGGTTCTTAGAGTGTGTAGAGGATAGCTTCTTATCACAGCTGCTGTGTGAGCCTGCCAGGGGTAAGGCTTTGCTTGACCTTCTTTTTACAAGGAGAGAAGGGCTGGTGGGAGATGTGGTGTTTGGAGGCTGTCTGGGGTCCAGTGACCGTGAAATAATTGAGTTTTCAATTTGCAGTCAAGCTAAGAGGGGCAGCAACAAAACCTCCACTCTGGGCGTCCGGAGGGTGGACTTCAGGTTACTTAAGGAACTAACTCAGAAGGTACCTTGGGAAAGAGCCCTTAAGAACAAAAGGGGTCCAGGAGGTCTGGAGCTACTTCAAGAAAGACTTCTTGAAGGCGCAGGAACAGGCTGTGCCAGTGTGCTGGAAGATGAGCTGCCGGGGCAGACGGCCAGCCTGGATGGGCAGTGAACTTCTGGGTGAATTAAGGGAAAAAAAGAGGTGTACCATCATTGGAAGGAAGGTGAGGTAACCCATGAAATGTTTAAGGATGCTGCTGGGTCATGAAGGAAAAAAAATAGAGAGGCAAAAGCCCATTTAGAGCTTAAACTGGCTGTGAAGGACAACAAAAAATCCTTCTACAAATATACTAATGGCAAGAGGAGAGGCAAGGACAATCTCCACTCCTTAGTGGACATGGAGGGGAATATTGAAGCTAAAGATGAGGAAAAGGCAGAGGTATTTAACACCTTCTTTTCCTCAATTTTTAATAGCAGGATAGGTTGTCTTCCAGACAACTGGCCTTCTGAGCTGGCAGATGGAGTCAGGGAGCAGTATAGTTTCCCTGTGATCCAGAAGGAAGTAGTTAGAGACCTGCTCCGCTGCTTGGATCGCCATGGGACCGGATGGGATCCATCCTAGGGTGCCGAGAGAGCTGGCAGATGAGCTGGCCAAGCCACTCTCTATAATTTTTCAACAGTCCTGGCTCACTGGAGAGGTCCCAGGTGACTGGAAGCTGGCCAATGTGATGGCCATGGAAGGAGGAACCAGGGCCTGTCAGCCTGACCTCAGTGCCAGGCAAGATTATGGAACAGTTCATCCTGAGTGCAATCACACAGCACCTACAGGATGGCCAAGGGATCAGGCCCAGCCAGCATGGATTTAGGAAGGACAGGTCCTGCCTGACCAACCTGATCTCCTTCTATGATGGTGACTACCTGGTGTATGTGGGGAAGGCTGTGGATGTAGTCTACCTGGACTTCAGCAAGGTCTTTGATACCGTCCCCCATAGCAAACTCCTGGCCAAGCTGTCAGCCCATGGCTTGGACCACAACACTCTGTGCTGGGTTAGGAACTGGCTGGAGGGCTGAGCCCAGAGAGTGGTGGTGAATGGTGCCACACCCAGGTGGCAGCCAGTCACTAGTGGTGTCCCCCAGGGATCAGTGTTGGGCCCCATCCTGTTCAATATCTTTATTGATGATCTGGATGAGGGGATTGAGTCCATCATCAGTAAGTTTGCAGCTGACAACAAGCTGGGAGCAAGAGTTGATCTGTTGGGGGGTAGGAGGACACTGCAGAGGGACCTTGACAGGCTGGACAGATGGGCAGAGTCCAAGGGCATGAGATTTAACACATCTAAGTGCTGGGTTCTACACATTGGCCACAACAACCCCAGGCTGGGGTCAGAGTGGCTGGAGAGCAGCCAGGCAGAAAGAAACCTGGGGGTACTGGTTGATAGTAGGCTGAACATGAGCCACCAGTGTGCCCAGGCGGCCAAGAAGGCCAATGGCATCCTGACCTGTATTAGGAATAGTGTGTCCAGCAGGAGCAGGGAAGTCATTCTTCCCCTGTACTCAGCACTGGTGAGTGTGTCCAGTTCTGGGCCCCTCAGTTTAGGAAAGATGTTGGTTGCTGGAACGTGTCCAGAGAAGGGCAACAAAGCTGGGGAGGGGTTTGGAGCACAAGCCCTATGAGGAGATGCTGAGGGAGCTGGGGTTGCTTAGCCTGGAGAGGAGGAGGCTCAGGGGAGACCTTATTGCTATCTACAACTACCTGAAGGGAGGTTGTATCCAGGTGGGAGTTGGTCTCTTCTCCCAGGCAACCAGCATTAGAACAAGAGGACACAGTCTCAAGCTGCACCAGGGGAGGTTTAGGCTGGATGCTAGGAATAAGTTCTTCACAGAAAGAGTGATTGACCATTGGAATGGGCTGCCCAGGGGGGTGATGGAGTCACCATCATTGGAGGTGTTTAAGAAGAGACTGGATGTGGCACGTGGTTTAGTTGATTAGATAGTGTTGGGTGATAGGTTGGACTTGATGATCTCAAAGGTCTTTTCCAACCTGATCTATTCTATTCTATTCTATTCTATTCTATTCTATTCTATTCTATTCTATTCTATTCTATTCTATTCTATTCTATTCTATTCTATTCTATTCTATTCTATTCTATCCTATCATGGCTCTGTGTATGTGGCAGTACATTAGCAACAGCAGAACCTCATTGAGCACCACAGAGAACTAGCCTGATCTGTCGATTCAGGAATACTAAATGACCCCAAGGCCTCTTGGGTCAGGAACAATTTAGAGGAATCTGCTGAGTTTGCAGAGAATTTGCAAATGATGCACAATCCAAAGAAACCTAAACAAACTCGCTGGGATTTATGCTGAAGCTGAGACCAAGGCAAACATTTCCAAAAAGCAAACAGCAATTTTTGAAACTGAATTCTGAGTGTCTGATTAGGAAAAAGTCTTGGTTTAATAAGGAGCTTTAATAAGGACAAGCTATTATTTCATCATGGTGACCTCACTTTCAATGGATGCCCTTGGTCCTGTTCAGAGCTATTTGTCTCCTGGCCAGGTGCAAGTCCATCTGGGTCTGGCAGGAATTGAAGGTGATGTGAATCATAGAACAGAACCATAATATCATTTGGGTTGGAAAAGACCTTTCAGATCATCCAGTCCGATGATTACCTGACTCTGCCAAGTCTAGTGCTAAACCATGTCCCTCAGCACCACATCTTGGCCTGTTTGAAACACCAGCAATGGGGATTCAACCACCTGCCTGGGGAGCCTGTTCCAGAGTTTGAGACCCCTCTCAGTCAACGTATTTCTTCAAATATCCAGTCTAAATCTCCCCTGGTGAAACCTGAGGCCGCTCCCACTTGTCATAACATTTGTTTCTAAGGAGAAGAGATCAACCCTCTCCTTGCTACAACCTCCTTTCAGGGAGTTGCATAGAGTGAGGTCTCCTCTCAGCCTCCTTTCCTCCAGGCTGAACAACCCCAGTTCCCTCAGCTGCCCCTCACCAGTCCTGTTCTCCAGACCCTTCACCAGCTTTGTTGCCCTTCTCTGGATTTGCTCCAGCACCTCAATGTCTTTCTTGTAGTGAGGGCCCCTTGATGGTTTTTCAGAAGTCTGGCTATACTTTTGTTTTCCCAGGACAGGCCCTAGACCTGGAATGACACTGGCTTGAGTTATCAGTTCCCACCAAAACGAACCAAAGGTGGCTCCAGGAATAAGTTTCAGAAGGGTGTCATCTCTCCTGGTCTCTTGGATCAGACGGCTGGAGAACAGTAAGTCCAGGACATCGTTTTGTTATAGAGCAGACTGTGGTACCAAAGGATGTGTTTTCCTCCTGTGTGGGGCAACATATATGTGTGCTGTAAGAAGGAGAGGGAAGCTGGGTTATCCACAGCAAAGGTGGATGCAATCTGCAGGAACATGGACTTCTTTCAACAGCACTGCTTGGCTGCCCTCTCCAAGGAGTTGGATGTGTCACTGTGGTGAGAGGAGCAAGTGTGCGGCTAGGAGTCTGGCTCTCCTCTCAGGTACCTGCCACCACAGGAGTGGTGTGAGAAAACACAGACAACCCAAAATCTCAGTCTTTGGGCAGCCTTGCTCTTATCTAACCATAAAAGCTGGCTTTCATTCACCTGCCCTGGAGCTCTCTGCCTGTTGGGAAACCAAAGGGGCAGGGCATCTGTAGAAGCCTGCTGCCCTCATGACATCTGGCCAGGTACAGGGCTCATGGGTAGGCAGCAGTGGTGGTGACAAGACTGCTGTGAGGGGGATGGTGAGGCTGCTGTGGGGGTGGTGATGATGTAGTGGGGATGGTAGTGAGGCTGCTGTGGGTGTAGTGGTGAGGCTGCTCTGGGGCTCATGGTCAGGCTGCTGTGGGGTTGATGGTGAGACTGCCATGGCGGTAGTGGTGAGGCTGCTGTGAGGTTGGTGGTGGGGCTGCTGTGGGGGTGATGGTGAGGCAGCTGTAAGGGTGGTAAGGCTGGCATGGAGGGGGGATTATCCAGGCAACTTTGAGGGTGATGGCTAAGCCATTGCGGGGCTGGTGGCTGCTGCCATGGGGATGGTGGCAAGCATGCCGTGGAGGCGGCGGTGGGCGATGGCCAGGCTGTCGTGGGGCCGGTGAAGAAGCCGTTGCTGGGCAGATCGCCAGGCTGGCACGCAGCTGCCGCTCAGGCTGCTGCAGGCGGGAAACCTGCGCCAGTGAGGGGGTGGCACGCGGGGGTGACGGAGAGGGGATGTGGGAGCAGCCCACCCCAGGCCCTTCGTGCTGAGGGGAGGAGGCGGGAGGAGGAGGAAGGCGGTAGCGGTGGCAGCGCTCGGGAGGAGCCTGTCCAGCGTGAGACAGCACATTCAGCCGGCGGCGGCGGTCCTGCTGCAGCGGCACGGCACGGCAGCCTCTCGGGCGGCGGGGCGAATCGCGGCACCTTCGGTGAGCTCCGCATCTCCAGGGCGCCGGTAGAGGTAAGGCACCAGAGCGGGGGCGGCGGGGCAGGGATGTAGCGGTGAAGGGGGCGAGCGGGGGCTTCCCCTTGGAGGCCCGGTGGAGGAGCCGGGCGGAGCGGAAGCTCCTCGGGTTGCGCATCGGCCGCGGAGCCTCGGGGCAGCCGCTGGATGCCAACCGGGGCAGCCGGCCCGGGCTGGGTTAGAGGGCATCCCCGGGTGCTGCGTAGGAACCGGCCGGCCCTGTACCGGCTTTCCCAGCCCGGCGGCTCGTCTCCGGGGAGGGAGCGGGCGGGGAGGGCTGCGGTGAACCCCGCCGGCCTCAGCGGCACCTGCTCCGGTCCCTGCGGCTCCTCCCGGCGCTGGCAGAGTGCCCCTGGGCCGCTCCGCAGCGAGGGGCTGCCGCAGGCTCCCCGGTTGTGGCTCAGCCCGAGCGGCTTAACCCAAAGGAAGGTGGGAAAAAGTTTCCCATCTTTAATGCTTCGCACAGCCTGAGCAACAGCGGGTTTGCTCCAGTCCAGCACGACAGCAACCGTGGAATTCGAGCTTTCCCCGTTTCTAAGGAAATTCCCTAAAAGGCTGAGAGAAGGAGGGAATCCGTGAGAAGCTCTTTTTCTCTGGTAGCTCATTGAAAGACATTGTCTAAAGGGTATTACTGTGGTTACATCACTCCAGGAATCCCCTTGGGTCAGCAGAGAGCATAAGGCCTCTCGATATTTCCTGGCTAAAGCCCCTCTCTTATTGATCAGAACAAATTATGTTTTCCTGTCAATGTTTTCTTGTCAATATTGCCATCGACAGTACAAATTTTCAATTATAAATACGTATAAAGCAGACTAAGAAATCTAACCTGATGTTACAGAGGGGATATGGAAAGACCCACAATGAAGTGGGCATGTGGCTTTGGCACTTGCACCCAGTAGTTTATCCTGACATACAGGGGTTTGTCAGCTCCTTGCTTCTGCATCAGGGCACTAGGTTATCTCTGAAGTGGCTTTAAATACCTTGAAGCACAGTTCTGCAAAACCTTGTTCAGAATGGAAATTCAAATCCCATAACCATCTACCTCCTGGTAGATGATACTGTCACAGCCACCAGGGAATTTAGTTTCTGTTACTACCGTTGTACTTTGTTGAAATGCCTCATTTGTACTTGCTGACTTGATAGGAAGAAGTTCTGTGTGTTCATTCCTGATTCTTTTAATTTCCTTTTTTTACTTTTTTTTTTCCCATTTGAGAGGGTGTCTGTAGTAGCAGTGTCTGCACTTAATGAAGCTGTATAAAATCCCTTCTGTAATTTCTGTGTAGTATTTCTCAGCAAGAATGGGTTTCCTCAACACAAACCTTGAGGCTGCATTCAGATCTTCACCCCTGGGAGTGCTCATTCTGATAACTATCCTGTGCTTCGTTTTCTTTTCCCAAACCTGTACATTTATGGTCTGTGAATGTACAAGATGTGTTGCTTCTTCTTCTCCCTATACAAACTATTATGGAGATTAGGGTTTATTATTTTCTTCTTTGATATATGAAAGGCTTCAGAGGGTCGGGTATATGGAGGTGCAAGGGGTTGCTTAGAGTTGGATTAACGAGCCTTCTCCTAGCTCTAAACACTTCTGCCGCAAATTAATTTACCCTAAAACTGCAGTGCTGCCTTATCCACAGCTTAAGAGAGGAGTCTTTAAAGGAGCAGCAGTTAACCACACCCTACTCATGCAGTGGTTACTGAGAGTTTGGAAATTGACTTCTCTAAGAATAGTCAAACACTCATTTGTACCCTGCAGATCTTAAATTGAGAAACTGACCTTCCTTCTTTCTATAGGAGGAAGGGCAGTGAGCTGCCCTCCTTTGTGGTGCCTTTCAGTGGCTATTTTTTTCATTACTGAAATGCATTTGTGTTCCAGTTCGTGTTTTTCCAGCTTCAAGTTCCTTGTTCCACTTATGTCTCTCACAGATAAAAGCCTTGTTTTAGCAGCTGTCTGCAGTGTAGGTACTCCAAAAGGTGCAGCAAGAACTTACCTGCTTTCTTTTCAAATAAATTGGCAGATCAAGTCTCTTGGTCTCCTTTCCTTTTGTAATATGGATTTCAAGAATAATTCCTGGTTGCCATCAGTTTTCCAATCTGCAGGAGGAGATAAAGGTCATATTGAATAAAGCTGGATACAATGGACTGTGGTAGAGGTTTCACCACGCAGGATGCTGGACAATGAGCTGAAGTGGGCTGGGAAGGAAAAAGATAAGGGAGTGAAACAGAAAAATATAAGAGTTAAAAAGGGTATTGCTGTTTTTCAAAGCTTCACCAGCATCAATTCTCCATCTCTGGAGGCATTCAAAATCTGCTTCGATGTGTTCCTGTGTGATTTACTCTAGGTGATCCTGTTCTGTGAGAGGGGTTGGAGTAGATGATCTTGAGAGGTGCCTTCCAACCCTCACCATTCTGTGATTCTGTATGATTCTGTGCTTCAGGTAGTCATATGGTACCTTCCCGCTCCATAAACCTGGCTTCTTCTCACAGAGGTGCACTGTCTCTCTGTAGGACTAGTCAGGCTTATTTACTAGGGCTATGCCTCGAGTTTCCTGTTGAGCTCCTTTGGCTTGGTTTGACCAACAGCAGTAGTAGTAATTAGGAATCTTTCAGAGTCACTGAGGCATAGTGCCAAAATGAGCTGCTGGAGGTGATGGTGGGATGTTAACAAAAAGTACTTCCCTGTCCTATCCATGGACTTCAATTTTCAGAGAAGGTAAAGGGAGCTGACACTGGAATCTTCACTGAGGTGCATGGGGAAATTCCTGTCTGCAGAGGTACGGTCTCAGGCTTTCTGCATCTGTAGCCAGACATCATGACCTCAGTGCAATACTTATCTGGTATTTTCATGTTTTTATTTCAAAATCCTTAAATGAAACAAACCATGATGACTGTAAGATGTAGTATGCATGTAAAAGAGACACTCTCCAGCAGGAATACTGATGGAGCATATTGGCAAAGTGCCCTTAGTACAGATGCAGCTTGTATTAATGAAACTGTGCTTTTGCCAGTGCAGCTTGTTTTAGTTCTTCTGAACACCACCAACTGTACAGGTGAATAGACATTTATGTGTCCCACAAGTAGGTTTACATTCCAGATGAGGGATGGTCTGGTCTTCCACTCAGCTGACCTATATAAGCAGTCAGAAATGGTAGTGCAGAAATAATGCTGCATAAAACTCAGAATATTTGAAAAATCTGGGGGGGAAAAGTAGCTGGAAAACTGCAGTAGCAGCCTGAGACCTTGGCTCAGTCTAAGTCTCAGATAGACACAATATGTCCCTTTTGCTAGTTGCTAATTAGCCATCTAGAATCGTGATAGATCCTTTTAGTCAGGCATGACATTGGGAGTGGTTGTTCACTTGGCCATCTGCAAGCACTCAAAATGAGCCAGTGTAGAGTCTACATGAGCTTGCTCCCCCAGTACTGTTCATTTTAGGTGGCATCATCTTGCCAGCTTTTCTGGGAAATGGCTACTTCCAGGCAGATGGCAGAGGCTGCAGGAAGCTCTGAAGCAGACTGATGTGAGAGCTGCTAGCTTATGTAGACACAAGACAGCTCTGATCATCTGGGAGAGCTGTGACATACTGACTCCTCCTGAACTCAAAACGATATCACTTCTCTTTTCTTTACTGTGCTTTGTCAGAACTTTTTGTTTTCTCTTTTGAGGCAAAAGCATCATGGTGAGTGTCTTGAGAGTGCACTGAAGCATCAGAATGCATGCAGCAGAAATGATAGTTCTGGAAGTGTGTTGGTGGCAACACACTGTAACTCCATGCCAAAGTTTTGAAGGCAGAGGAATCAACATTATTGCTGCTGACAGGAACAGGACTTTCCCTCTGACTTCTCTGGTGGTGACTCTAGTCTCCAGAGTGATGCAGGGGCCAGCTATGTACACTGAAAGCTGTGAGATATCTCCCAATTCTCTTGAAGCTGATGAGAGTCTTTATGCTGACTTAACAGCCCTTGGGTGAGATCCTGTGTAACTGCTGCTTTGACCTGTGTGCATACCTGTGTTACTGAATGAATAATTGCTGCTCAGGTGACCGTTGGGATTCTTGGCTGTTAATCTGAGAGTGAAAGCACATGATACCATCTTTTGGTACTTAACACTGCTTCCATGCATGTGGATCTGCTTACCTGATTTGCAAAGGCAGGTTGCATCAACCTGAGGGGCAAAGCTCCCTGGAGCCCTTCTGAGCCAGTGCAGTTCTACCCTGTGTGTTGCCCAGGTGCTGGCTGACTGTCCCTGCTTAGCCTTAGAATAATTAATGAGTAATTCAGCAGAGGCAGAGGGCTCATTGACTGCCACTTGGCAGAAAACAATTGCAAACAGAATCTTTTAAGGACATAGCTTTGTGTTGCCAGTGATATCTTCCCTTCACATTTCTTTTCCTTCTTGATATCTTTCTCTGAGACTTATCCTTTTCTCTCTTCCTCAGTAAGGGAGACCTAATAGTGGCTTTCCAGTACCTGAAGGGGCCTGCAAGAAAGCCAGGGAGGGACTTTTTATAAAGACTTGTGGTGATAGGAGGAGAGAAAATGAATTGAAGCTTGAGGAGGGAAGATTTAGACTGGAGTTAAGGAAGAAATTCTTTCAAGTGAGGGTGGTGAGACACTGAAACAGGTTGCCCAGGGAGGTTGTGGATGTCCCTCCCTGGAGATGTTCAAAGCCAGGCTGTATGAAGGATTGAGCAAGCTGGGCTAGTGGGAGGTGTCCCTGCCCATGGCAGGGGTTTGGAACTAGGTGCTCTTTAAGGTCCCTTTCAACCGAGACCATTCTGTGAATCTATGACTACTAGCCTTAGTGCCATATTCCCTCCTTACTGGCCTTCCCTTTTGTCTTCTCTCCCCAGGGTAGAGCTGGTTTTAGTTCTGTGTTCTTTTTGCCTTCCATCAGTGGTGGTATGCTACAAGTAATTCCAAGTCCTGCTCCTCAGTTATTTATTTTTCATTCCAGTCCAGCAGAAGGAGGTGATGTGTTTTGTGTTTGAACAATGGGGACTTAAATAAAGCATAGATGCAAATATGATTAATTATAAATAAGTGTAATGGAGGATATCTTGTTTATCTGTTTATATCAGTATCCCCAAGCCTTTCCTAATGCTTGATTCTAGTATTTTCAGGCTGAATTTGATAGGAAAAAAGCTATCCCCCCAAATTATGTCAGCATGAAAGGTAATCTCTGTAGGTCCCAGACCACATGCAGAGAACATATGGATCTGTCTTGCTTTAAACTGTTCAGCCCTTCCTCTCTGTATCCATTAGCACAGATCTTAGCTTTTCAAGCCCAGAGACAGCAGTATTAAATCCATACTATTCAAGGCATGCCCTTATTTTCCTCTTTTTCACATCAGGCCACCACTGTTAGGATCAGGGTGGTTACCAGGTCACTTGGTAATTGGGGCAAAGACGTTTCAAATGTTTGTTAATGTATGTTTTCAGAAATTAAAATATTGAATAAAACAGGCTCACAGGAAAGTAAAACAAATCAGCATAACAGCCCCCCCAAGCCCCCTAAACAAACCAAATGCACAAAACAAATCAGACTACTATATAATATGATTCCTTGTGTTTAAACCTGTCTGTCCTGCTTTAAGGACTGTTCTACTACTGGCTGAACATTTGAAAGAATCTCTCCTCTGATTGTCAGAGAACAAACAAAGTTGGGGGACTGTCTAAACTCATGTGACTTGCTTCATAATACATGTTTGTCTTCCATTTAAGTAGTACAAAAGAAGCACCATTTTCATTAATCACACCATTCACAGTGGTATGACTGGGTTGGTGTTTTGTTTTTCTTTTTGCATCAATTTGTTTCTAGTTACATTTTGAGCAGTTGCTGAACCAGAAGGTGGTTTGTATCGTAATCCCCAAGGATTTCAGTTCTCAATTTGCCCCTAAATGAATTCTTATTTTCTTTGTCCTTTGACTTAGAGCTTTGTGACACACTCATAGCAGTTTGTTACCGACTATCAAGTTCTGTCAGTCTTCATTGCCTAGGAACATAAATTCCTTCTGCAATAAAAAAAACAAGAGAAAAGACAGTTCGTGTTGTATATTAGTATGGGTGCAAGCTGTGTGGTGCATTAAACAATGAATGGCTTAAAAATCTATAACCTTTGAAATGAAACAAGAAATTTGACCTAAATCATACCCCCTGGTGTGCATTTAGCCATTCATGTACGTAATCTGCTGCACTTGGCAGAGCCTGTGAATGTTGTATTCCTGCTTTTCACTATCTCCATAGTAGTAATAATAATACCCCCAAAAAATTGTGCTGATGGGATAGGAGGGTATTGTACTGGAGACAAAAACAGCCCCACCAAACCAACAGCGATGCCATTCTCTGTCTGTACTGAAAGAGCCTGTGGGAAAACCATCCCATTATTTCCCACAATATTTTCTTTTGCACAGAAACTTGATTAATAGCAAGAAAACAGAGGGAAGAGAGTTTCTCAGCCTTTATGGGCCTCTGCAAATGTATTAACAACACCCTGTGCGAACTCAGAACTCCAAATTATTGAGCTTCAGGGTTTTTCTTACATGTTTAAAGCATAGAACTCAAAGGATGTTGATAAATTATATTCTCTGGAAGGAGCTAAGATGTAAAAAAAACAAAACCAAGCCACTTCACTATTTCTCCAAACCTTTTAAAGTAACCTTTTCTTTATGTACATAACACAAACTGGGGTTTATTATTTGCTTATCTATGAACCAGAGTACAGGGGGAAAAAAAACCCAACTATAGATGCCAACTATAGGAGTCTTTTTTCAAACTAAGTGATGGTACAATGTAATATTGATATTAGTCAATGCTGCTATTGATTTTGAAGCCTTTAAATCAAGGTTGTGCTTGCTCAGTGTTGATTCAGTAAGCTTTAATAAAAAGTTAATTAAAGTTTAATTAGAAGTTCTTCCCAAGAAAGGTTCTGACCTCACTAAACCCAAGTGATGAATTAGGATTAACTATAAAGTCAGTGGGCTCCTATTTTTGGTATTGTTTTTCATAAAATACTGTCTACATCTCTAGAGCAGGACTGCTTTGCTTCTCCAAATCACGTCAAGTCCATTTTTGCTACAGGGCTAACTCTCATTACCTGCATACTCCTGTTTTTTCCTTGATTCTCTCTTGTGATATTGCAACTGTTTAATCCTTAGTTCTCAAGACTTTCCCACTCCTCAAGAGGTGTTCCATCCCTCTGATTGTTTTTGTGGTGCTCTGTCCTCTGGACTTGCTTCAACAGGTTCATGTCTTTCTTGTGCTGGGTACACCATCGCTGGACACAGTACTCCAGCGGAGGTCTCACCAGAGCAGAGTAGTGGTGCAGAATCTCCTCTCTTGACCTGCTGGCCACACTGCTTTAGAAGAAGCCTGGGACATGATTAGCTTTCTGGGCTGCGAGCACACATTGCCAGCTCAGGGTCCTTCTCCACAAGGTTGATCTTCATTCCTTCTTGCCCCCTGTATTGATACCTGGGGTTGCTCAACCGAGGTGCAAGGCTTTGTACTTGGCCTTTGTTGAGCATCCCGAGGTTGACACAGGCACACTTCTCAAGATTGTCCAGGTTTCTTTAGATGACATCTCACCCCTCAGGTGTGTCAGTTACACCACTCAGCTTGGTGTCATCTGCAAACTTGCTGAGGGAGTTCTTTATCCCTACTGTCTATGTGTTGATGAAGATATTAAACAGCACTGGTCCCAGTATGGACCCCTGAGGAGCACCACTTGCCACTGATTTCCATCTGGACATCAAGCTATTGACCAGT
The DNA here is from genome assembly GCF_026170545.1 of Melanerpes formicivorus. NCBI lineage: Eukaryota > Metazoa > Chordata > Aves > Piciformes > Picidae > Melanerpes > Melanerpes formicivorus. The sequence goes on from NW_027142387.1 coordinate 7,226,630, forward strand.
ACCTTCTGGCTGTCACCATCCAACCAATTTGTTCTTTCTTTTAGTGCACCCTAATTTGAGCAAGGCTCATCTAAGGTAAAGGAACCTGAGGTTACTTTTGCTTTTGCCTAAGAGACATTTGCTTTAGTCAGCAAGCTTTCTATCTTCTGCAGTAGGGACCCCACCAGTCTCTCCCATTGGAACTACTCCACATTAAGTCTAAAAGTATTAAAGACACTTTGGATGCAACAGATCATGTGAGGAAAAGAGAAAGGGCTCTTCAGCACCTTTCTTCAAGCACATGGCAAGAAAGAGGAGTCTTGGGCTTCAGATGCTAAATACAGCTTTTTGTTTTAAACTAAACAGTTGTGGCATGTGACATAAACTAACTCTGAAACACAGACTAGAACCCAGGCGCCTCCCTTAGGGACTAATGTTTACTCTCTTGCATCTGATTCTGGTCCAATGAACCTTTGCAGAAAAAAAAAAAAGAATAGAAAACAGCTTTGATGATTAAGAATGCAATCTCCATTCCTCTGGTCTTTCTTACCCATTAACCAACAGTCACCCTAGGGAGGTAGGTTTCAGTCCTCTCAAGACAAAAAAAAAAAAGTCCTCCAATTCCTCCCCCCCCCTTCCTCCCCCAACCAAAACACAAATAAACAACCCCCCCAAATCCATGTTTCTCCCATTTGGGTGGTATACTTTAACCAAAGAGAAGGTCAGTGGAAGACAGAGACATCTTGGTTTTCAGCCCTTTCTCATATTGCAATTCTTTGCACTACTTCATGTGTCTATTAAAGGATGCTGTTAGACTTGTGCATTTATTATCTTGCCTTTTTATCTTGGCATACATTTTTCCTCTTATATGGATCACCAGAGATGATTGGCTAAGGCTGGCTCTGATCAGTACAGCCAAAGAAGCCCTGATAAGTACAAAGGGAATGGTTGTTTCTTCCACTTTGTTTCCTTAAAAATGAGCAGAAGTCATAGGAGATACCCTGTATATTTCTTACATGGCTCTGCCTCGCTTTCTAAATCTTTAGGTGTGTTGACTTCAGAGATTAAATCAATGTGCAAGATTTTTGGCCTAATTATGTCCTCACAGACATCAGTCACAAAGCAAATTTTTGTTTTAAGAAAGAAGTGATATCTGGGTTAGTCTTGCAGCAAAGCCTGCATGCTGGCAGTGTGTCTCAGACTTTGATGTCTGTCTGGCAGTTGTCATAACTGGGTTAAGAGGCAGGCACTAAAGCATGCATTTTTCATATTTGGGTAAATGGCTTTAAGTATCAGTTTGCTGGCCATATGCCACTAGGGGGATCTCAGGAGAAGGGTCGAAAAGTTGGAGGGGGTGGTTTTATTCCCCCATAGGGAATAGAAGTGCATGTTTTAATGACTGAAATGTTTGCAGGACAGAGAAAATGAGTCTTCTTTCCATTTTAGGATAGACTAGCAGGCATCTTGAAGTGAAATTCTATGTTAGGTGTTGTGGTGGGTTGAAGTTTCCCCCAGCATTAACTTTAGCCAGACTAACTCAGAAGCAAATGAAGCTGTATTTACAAGCAAAAACTACACTCTACAATGGAATGCAATGAATATGTACATAATATACAGTATTTACAATATTATACAGATAGTTACAATTAGCAAATAACACGGAAACCCCCCTGGTCAGAAAAGAGACCAGGGAGGGAAACCATTCCACTGCCCCCCCAACCTCCCAAACCCTCCTCGTACCAAGAGATAAAGAAGCTGGGAGAAAGCAGGGTTAGTCTTATCTCAAGATCAGCCAGAAGCATTATCTTCTCCTGGGCAAAGCAGAACAGCCAAGATCAGAGGAGAAGAGAAAAGGAAGGGGAATGGAAGTGAAATGTGAAGAATTGTTATGATACGGCTTCTCTTATCCCAGACATGTACCCAGTGAATTTGTTTAGAATAATCTTTTGTTTTCCTTTTTACACCCAATAGTGATTTATTTACATTTTTCTACTTTTCTGCTCGAAATATGCAGCTAAATTTTGAAGGCATAGCCTAAAACTACCACAGGTGTTAGTAAGTCATGAATTATACTCATCTTGAAATGAAATTCTGTGTTAGGTCTTAGTCGTGAAATATGGTCATCTTGACATGAAATTCTATGTTAGGTTTTAGTAAGTCATGAATTATACTCATCTTGAAATGAAATTCTACATTTGGCCCTAGTAAGTCATGAAATCTACTCCTGGGAGGTACTTTGGTACTGTTGTGATGAATCAGATGGTTTTGATAGGTTTTGAAGTAGTGGTGATAGCAGCAGATACTGAAGTCTGAGCATTATATAAGAAGTACATAAGAAAGAAATTGACATCAGAAACAAAAATCTAGGGCTTTTTTTTTCCTAGGTAAGTGATGTGCATCTTGAGGATTAGATTCTGTAATCTCTCTGATGTTACCCACCTCTAAAATCTTCCCAATTTATAGCCTGCATTTGGTTCTCTTTGAAGGTCAGAAAACTTTTTTAAACTATCCTGCTAGGTCCTGCAGTTTCTCTCTGAAGCAAGCTGGGAAATTCACTGAAGATAACATAGCACAGCCAGTAAGACCGTTCATTAATGAGGAATGCAGAGTCACATAGATTCAGAACTTTGGTACATCCATTCCCATGCTTCTGCGGAGCCACACAGGGAGCCCTGTGTGTTCTACTGCAGCCAAAGAGTAGATGATTGTGGATTGTGGGGGTTGTGGATGTCCCCTCCCTGGAGGTGTCTCAAGGCCAGGTTGTACAGGCCCTTGAGCAGCCTGGGCTAGTGGAAGGACTCTCTGCCCATGGCAGTGGGGTTGGAACTGGATAATCTTTAAGGTCCCTTCCAGATCCTTAAGGTCACTTCCAATCCAAACCATGCTATGATTCTGTGATGACAGAAACAGAAGCTGATAAAGAGGAAACTGACTAAGCATTGTTATGTGTTTAAAAGACACCTAGATGTGGTGCTAAGGGACTTGGTTCAGCACAAGACTGTGGTAGACTTAGATAATGGTTGGACTTGATGATCTTAAAGGTCTTTCCCAACCAAAATGATTCTTTGATTCTATGGATATCTGGAAGTCTGATACTCCACAAGCTCAGAATGTTGTCAGGCTTGCAGTTAACTGTCTGGTTAATAACATCCTCTGTTCTTAACTGGAGAATGGTTCCTGAGTCAGAGCCTGAGGTACCAATCAGGATTGCCTGCATCACTGAGAATCATCTTCAAGCACCATGTCTGCCATCATTGTGCGGTCTCAACTGTTCTTATTAGTGCTTACTGAAGGAAAATCCAAGACATTTGAAAATACCTACTTAAAATCTTGTTTTCTTTGCAGTCAGTTCTGTGGAACTCAATATAAAGGGAGCATATTTGGTAGGAAACAGGCAGCAGCTGTGCTAGAGCGACCTGTTAGTATGTAGCACATAAATTCATCCTAATCCTATCTGGAATGTTGTGTGCTTCTTGTGTATCTCAGGGAGTTGTTAGCAGCAACTTGTTCTCCTGATGTCTCTTCCTTGATGTCTTTTCAGCCTAGATGTCTCTTCCTCAGAACCGTGCTTGTTGGGATTGAAAAGGTCATGGTAAATTTAAGAGACTAAGGTGACATAAGAAAATGGGGTGATGAGGAGGTGATGATGCTTCACTGTCACTGGTGCCAGAAGGATGGACAACAATAGAGGTTTGCTGTGCAAGGACCCTGTAATTCTGCCATAGCTGAGCTCATTTTGAAGAAGGGCCATTATGGAGGAAGAAGAGTGGTAATAGATTGTAAGGGATGTATAATTGAAAAGTTGTGGGTACACATCTTACACACTCTCAGCCTGAAAAGAAATAGGCTGGAGAGGCACTGACCTGTTGCATAGCAACCAGGAGGAAGCACAGAACCAATCTCTGGATGCTGGGAGTTGTAAACCTTTACAGAACAAAACCAAGACCTTTGTCTGTCTGCTAGAAATGTTCAGAAGCTGAAGGATAAAAAAAAGCCATTTGCTGAAATCTATCACTTAACCACTGGTTTTATTTATAGATAAATATACAGATGCAGTGTAAAAAGCTCGACTGTTTTGCCTCAAGGTTATGCAGAAAAAATTCCTTAGTCTCTCCAATTTTACATAGTGTTTCCCTGAATTCCTCACACCAGAGCTTCATTAAAGTACTGCAAGTGCAAAGTTTTTGCAGTGGCAAATATTTGCCCATTGCTGTGATCTTGTAACCACTGAAATACCTGTTTAGCAAAAGCATTTCTGTTATTTGACTGAAGTCAAGAACAAATTCTGATGCATGATGAAAGGAAGTAGTTGTATGTTTACTTCAAAATGGATGTCAAAAAGATGATTCTAGTCCCTCTTGCCCATTTGAAGTGTGTCTCAAACACTATTTCCATAGCAAATACCGTGGATTAGGATGCATTTATGCTCCCTCTGGTTTCTTGCAGACCAGAGCTCTTTATCTGCTTTGTACAATTTCGTATTCTTAATGCTCACTTTACTCTTGTAAAAGCCATAGGTAGATCCCATGGGCATTTTTCTTTCCTGTTGTAAAAATGTATGCTATTCCTAACTGTAGGAAATGTGTTAGCTTGTACAAAATAGAGATAAATATGGTAATAGAAATGAATCTTTTATTATTTTTTTTTACCCACTAGAAAACTCTGTGTGTAGTAGTTTCAATAGTAGTAGTACTCCCACTCTACAAGCCTATTCTTTAAAACCAGAAATCACTGACTAATGTATTTTATTGTGCAGCTTCCTTTGCCTTTCAAACAGTTTTGGACTCAGGAGTAACTGGCTCTTTATGCAGGCGTATGAATAATACATGTAGAGCATTTACAAGCACTAGATGCTGCCTATTTAGTTCAGAAAAGTATATTAATGAATCAATTATTTATAATTAGTTATATAGGATGACTGATGCCATATGGAACAGTATTTAATGAACCCCTTTGGTAATTGCAATGGAGATAATAATGAGAAGGAAGACACAGAAAGTCACAAAACAGGCAAGATGTTGAGGGTCATGAAAGGGTGAGTATATCTGTAGTTCAATGCAGCCTGCAAAATGAACAACATGTAAAAACCCCCCAAACACCAAAAAGCAGTAAACTCTCTAGCTTTTTTTTTTTTTTTTTTAATCTCCTACCGGATTTGGAGATTCTGGAGCCCCTATTACAAGAGGGATATGGAGGTGCTGGAACGTGTCCAGAGAAGGGCCACAAGAATGATCAGAGGGCTGGAGCACCTCTCCTATGAGGACAGACTGAAGGAGTTGGGGCTGTTCAGTCTGCAGAAGAGAAGGCTCCGAGGTGACCTAATTGTGGCCTTCCAGTATCTGAAGGGGGCCTACAGGAAGGCTGGGGAGGGACTTCTCAGGATCTCAGGTAGTGATAGGACTAGGGGGAATGGAATGAAGCTGGAGGCGGGGAGATTCAGGCTAGATGTGAGGAGGAGGTTCTTCACCATGAGAATGGTGAAACCCTGGAATGGGTTGTCCAGGGAGGTGGTCGAGGCCCCATCCCTGGAGGTGTTTAAGACCAGGCTGGATGAGGCTCTGTCCAGCCTGATCTAGTGTGGGGTGTCCCTACCCATGGCAGGGGGGGTTGGAACTAGATGATCCTTGTGGTCCCTTCCAACCCTGACTGATACTATGATACTATGATACAAAAGATTCAGATTTCTTTTTAGGTGAACTTGGTGACAGCACAGAGACAAGATGCTCTTGCAAGAGATGTAAAGAGGCTTCAAGAGGAGGGATATGTTGTATCTTATTTTCTTTTTCTGCTTATGAAAAGTGCACACTGGCATAATTGCCTTTGCTTTTATTTTACTCATTATACACTTTGTTTCTTCTTGCCTTTAGTCCTAGCTACACTCGTGTGTTGCCACTCTTTACTCTGTAACTCTGTGGGTTTTATTCATCTGGTAAGCATCAGCTTATTTAGTTTTGTAGTTGTAGTAAACCTTTTTGTAGATGCCTGTGATAGTTTCTGCTGTTAAGCACTCATATAAATGGTTTAAGAAAAAATCTGCTCAAATATTGTCATACTAACAATTGATAAAGATCCTATAGCTTATCATAAAACTGTAATAAGTCTGTTGGCTTGTACCTTGCATGGCTTTTAGTCCAGCCGAGAGTAAAATGCTGTTTGCATCATCCATGCTTGTGTACTTGCCATTGCCTCTAATGAAATGGTTGTGAACTGTACTAGCTGTGGGATAAAACTAGTGGAGTATTTCTGAATATGTTACAGTATCACAGTATCACCAAGGTTGGAAAAGACCTCAAAGATCATCAAGTCCAACCTGTCACCACAGACCTCATGAATAGACCATGACCAAGTGTCATGTCCAATCCCCTCTTGACCCCCTCCAGAGATGGTGACTCCCTGGGCAGCCCATTCCAATGGCTAATCACAGTATTGCAGTATTGCCAAGGTTGGAAGAGACCTCGAGGATCATCGAGTCCAACCTGTAACCACAGACCTCATGACTAGACCATGGCACCAAGTGCCATGTCCAATCCCCTCTTGAACACCTCCAGGGACGATGACTCCACCACCTCCCCGGGCAGCACATTCCAATGATGAATGACTCTCTCGGTGAAGAACTTTCTCCTCACCTCAAGCCTAAACTTCCCCTGGTGCAGCTTGAGACTGTGTCCCTTTGTTCTGGTGCTGGTTGCCCTTCCAAGCTACAACCACCTTTCAGGTAGTTGTAGAGGGCAATGAGGTCACCCCTGAGCCTCCTCTTCTCCAGGCTAAACAATCCCAGCTCCCTCAGCCTCTCCTCATAGGGCTTGTGCTCAAGGCCTCTCCCCAGCCTTGTTGCCCTTCTCTGGACACGTTCAAGTGTCTTGATGTCCTTCTTAAACTGAGGGGCCCAGAACTGGACACAGTACTCAAGGTGTGGCCTAACCAATGCAGAGTACAGGGGCTCCTGCTGGCCACACTATTCCTAATGCAGGCCAGGATGCCATTGGCCTTCTTGGCCACCTGGGCACGCTGCTGGCTCATGTTTAGGCTGTCAATCAGCACCCCCAGAATGACTCTCTTAGTGAAGAACTTTCTCCTCACCTTGAGCCTAAACATCCCCTGGTGCAGCTTGAGACTGTGTCCTCTCATTCTGGTGCTGGTTGCCTAAGAGAAGAGACCAACTCCCTCCTGGCTACAACCACCCTTCAGGTAGTTATAGGCAGCAATGAGGTCTCCCCTGAGCCTCCTCTTCTCCAGGGTGTTCTGTACAGCAGAGAAGTTTGTGCAAACAGAATTATGATAGAATTATAGAATCATTATGGTTGGAAAGATCTTTGAGGTCATCAAGTCCAACCATTAACCCAACGCTGTCAGGTCACCACTAAACCACGTTCCTCAGCACCACATCTATACCTTTTTAAAATACCTCCAGAGATTGTGACTCAGTCACTTCACTTCCCTGGGCAGCCTGTTCCAATGTTTCACAACCCTTCCAGTGAAGACATTTTTCCTAATCTGCTATCTAAACCACCCTTAGCACAACTTGAGGTCATTTCCTCTCATCCTATCACTTGTTCCTGGGGAGAAGAGACCAACCCCCACTTCACTCCGATCTCCTTTCAGGGAGTTGTGGAGAGCAATGAGGTCTCCCCTCAGCACTCTCTTCTCCAGACTAAACAACCCCAGTTCCCTCAGCTGCTCCTCATAAGACCTGTGCTCTAGATGCCTCACCAGCTTTTTGTCCTTTGGACATGCTCCAGCAGCTTAATGCCCTTTTTGTAGTGAGGGGTCCAAAACAGGACTCAAAGAGTGCAGGTGAGTGATCTCTCTGCAGGGTGTTTCACATCCACATATCCTGCTATGTCACAACAACCTGTGTTAGCACATGGGTGATAAGCTCTTCTGGAGAGAGGACTCTCTTATTTTAGTATCACTTGACACTAAATTGGACCACACAAAAAACAAAATAAGATGAAGCACCTCCCTTGACAAGGCTGTTGCTGTGCTATGGGTACTATTTATACATTTAATGCAGCATTCAGTGTGTTTGTCCCTATGCATTCCTTCTCCCAAGTATTGGATTTAATTGCTTCACTACCAAATGTGTTCCTTTTTCCCTCTGTCCTATGCCATCTCCCAGGCTGGAGAAGATTAGGTCATATATATATATGCCTGAGGCTGTTATTCTGCACCATAGAGAATGTTAAAAGTAAATCTTTATTACTGTTTGCCTTAATCTCTCTTTGTGTGGCATGCCTTTGGGCACTCAGAATTGCAATTATTAGAAATTAGTTCCCAGTAATGAACACAGTGTTAACTGCATGGCTAGTGCCAAGTAGAATGATGAGTAGCTCGCCTCCTTGCTTGTTGCTGACTTGCTGACATCTGAGAAAGGTGGTTACATACCCTGGGTGTTTAATTTGCACTAAAATTACAGAATCACACAGAATCACAGAACGGCAGGGGTTGGAAAGGACCTCTGCAGATCATCTAGCCCAACCTCCCTGATAAAGCAGGGTCACCTAGATCAGGTTACACAGGCAGGTTTTGAAAGTCTCCAGAGGAGACTCCACAACCTCTCTGGGCAGCCTGGTCCAGTTGTCTGTCCCTCTCATAGCAAAGAAGTTTATCCTTAAGTTCAAGTGAAAACTCCTGTGGCCTAGTTTGTAGGTGTTGTCCCTTGTCTTATCACTGAGAAGAGCCCAGCCCCATCCTCATGACCCTTTAGATATTTATATGTATTTATAAGATCCCCATCTCAGTCTTCTCTTTTCCAGGCTGAAGAGCCCCAGGTCTCTCAGTCTCTTCTCATAAGAGAGCTGTAAATAGCCAGTTTGAAGCTCTTTGGAGGGGCTAAGGCATGACTATAATGCATGCAAGATGAAAGCATCTTGAGATTAATTTCTTTCCCTAAATCAGCTCTGGCAGCATTCTTTGAAGGAAATTTAAAACATGGTCTTTATTGTGTGCAAGATCTGTTTTGTTAAAAATAGAGCAAAGTTCTAATAGGATTTGATCACCCTGACTGGAGCATTGTAAAGAAGGGGCCAGGCACTAAATCATCCATGCTGAAATCAGGGGAAAAGCCAGTTAGCTTCCCTGACATTGAGGGAATGAGTTTTCAGAAAGCAGTTCATTGATATCTGACAAACAGCTTGAAAGGGATGCTAAACCCTCAGGGTTTCTGTCATAAGCCTTAAAACACATTTGCTTTTTTTTTTTTTTTTGGCATAGGAACAGGAGCTCTCTCTCTCTCTCTGTTGCCAAACTACAGAAGTAAAAGGATGCAAGAAACTGCCTAGTCCAAAAAGGCTCTGAGGGAGAACTTCAGAAACAGAATTCAAATGTGTGCAGCAGATTAGGAAAATGACTTCAAGTGGGATTTCAACCATAGCTGTGAGAAACCCACAAATCCTCAGCAGACTGCTAGGCAAAATACTACCTGCACTGCCATGAAAAAGCTTGTTTTCTCCCCTGGGCATTTCTCATGTTCAAAAATAGCTCACTGACGTCAGCTGGTCACACAGATTAATGCTGTTTGAGGTGCTGCTGCTTGGTGTTCTTGATATCAAATGCAGTTTTTCTGACAGTTTTGATTTCTCTGTCTCAAATTGAAAACAGTATCATCATGAGCAGGACCAAAGTGATGGAGGAAAAAGAAATGATAATCCTCCACATGCCCTGTGCACCCCCAGTGGTCCAGTTTGTTAGCAGATTCATGTCCTTCCCAGCTTTCTCATTTACTGTGAGTTGTTGTGGGTTGACCTGGAGTCCCCAAGGCCTTGAAAAGACTGCAGGGTACCTTGCCAGAATTCACAGATTGCATTGAATTGGAAGGCATCCTCAAAGCTCATCTTGTCCAACCACCCTGCAATCATCAGGGACATCTCCGACTAGATCAGGCTGCCCAGGGCCACATCAAGACAGATCCTGAATGTCTCCCTGCATGGGGACTCAACCACGTTCCTGGTCAGCCCATTTCAATGCCTGACCACTCTTGCAGGAAAGAAATTTTTCCTGATGTCCAGTCAAAACCTCCCCTGGTGCAACGTGAGGCCATTTCCTCTTGTCCTGTTGCTAGTTGTTTGGGAGAAAAGACCAATCCCCACCTGGGTCCGGCCTCCTTTCAGGGACTTATAGAGAGCAAGAAGTTTTCAGCCTCCTTTTCTCCAGTCTAAGCAACCCCAGCTCCCTCAGATGCTCTCACCAGCCCTGTTCTCCAGACCCTTCACCAGCTTTGTCACCCTTCTCAACTTTTACCATTTTTTTTTGGAGGAAGAAGCCGATTACTGTGGAAGAATTCATGATGGATGAAAGTGCCATAGAATTTTCAGCATCTAAATTTGCTCTCCAGTCATCCACCCACCCAGAGCTGCTCACCAGAAAGCTGATGTTTAAATTTTCCCATGCATCAAGCAAACAATAAACTTCCATTGCGTATACATGGCAGTGCCATTGATCTGATTGATTTGGGGTTGCAGTGCTGGATGTGGGCAGTGATGTGTGAATGAAGAGGAAAGTTAACTCTTTTCCTGAATGCCTATATCAGTCAAGATTGCCATTGAATCACAGAGTCATAGAATTGTTTGGGCTGGAAAAGACCTCTGAGATCATCAAGTCCAACCATCAAGACCTCTGATCCAGGCCAGAAAGGACTTCTGAGATCATCAGATTCTAATAAGAAAATGAGTATTGATGCAGTTAGGTGACAAGCCATAATGATTATGATGTTAGAATGTAAACAAATCATCTCTGACTTGTGCAACAGTGTTGGGGATTTAAAACTGTAGAAAAAGATAGATAGGGTCTCTTAACAGTCTTCAGAGACATGTCTCTGTTTCTGGTTGATGTCACTTTGTATCTGCTTACTCTTCATGTTCAAAGCTCACATAGCAGCATAGATTGACAGTTTTAAAATACAGAGAGTGTTTTCCTGGAGAAAAGGAGGCTGAGGGGAGACTTTCTGGCTCTTCACAGCTCCCTAAAAGGCTGGAGCCAGGTGGGGGTTGGTCTCTTCTCCCTAGTAACAAATGATAGAACAAGAGGAAATGTCCTCAAGTTGCACCAGGGGAGCTTTAGGTTGGACATTAGAAAAGCTTCTTGGCTGAAAGGATTCTCAAACTCTTGAACAGGCTCTCCAGGGAGGTGGTTGAATCCCCATCCCTGGAGGTGTTTCAAAGAGATGTGCTGTGGGACATGGTTTAGCCCGAGCCTTGGCAGAGTTAGAGAATGATTGGCCTTGATGATCTTAAACATCTTTTTCAAAACCCAAACAATTCTATGGTTTCACATCAGTGTCCTAAAGAGAACTGTGACTAAATGGTGTGGGAAGTCTTTCAGTAGCTCAGGAGAAATGCCTTTGCGAAGTTTGTGTGATTGGAGTCAAATCAAGAGTATTAGGCATGTCTTCTGCCTCTTGGAAAGATGATCTGGGCACAAGCCTCTTGGCAGAGCAACGTGCTGCTTAATGGAAGAGAAGCTCAGGTTTGTTGAGTTGCCTGGTTTTGTGCCTTGTCTGCAGCTTTTTTAGGGGAATGGCCCAGCTTTGCCTGGAAAGGGTGGAGGAGATTCCAGTGCAGGATAGCCCCCAGTTTGGTGATGGTGGTCCCCAGAGGGGTGAATATGTGAAGGATACTGAGATGATGGTCTGTGTGGGGCTGTACAGTGGCAGTGTGGGAGATTCTGGGAGATCCAAGGCACCTGCTGAAGCAAAATATATCACAATTTCTAATTTTTGTGAGTAAAATTATTACTTGTCTAAGAATGTGGAGATGCTTTGGGGCAGATCTCCTTCTCATACTTAGAACTGAATTTCATTTGTGGCTCTGGGTCCTATAGTCTGGCAGCGCTGCTGAAGCTGCTGAAAATCAAAAGGCTTTAGATTCGGTATGTGAAAGCATTGAAGTGTTATTTTGAACAGCAGACCAAAAAAATCAGTTTACTTACAAAGGTACTTTTCTGTCAAGGGTCACTTGAAAATATATTCCACGTTTGGTGATATTTTGGTCCAATTTATTGAAATTAAAATGTCGAAACAAGCATCTTGCTTTCTACCATGTCAGTAAAGCCCAAGGGCCAGGGCTTACACAGAAATGTATTTGTGTCATTTTAGAAGCAGTGTTCTGTTCTTTTTTTTTTTTTCCTTCAGTAAATAGGGGAAATATTTAGTTGTGTTTTCACCTTGATCTCCTTGTGTTTGCTTCCAGCAGCGTTAAAATGTCAGACAAAAGTGATTTAAAAGCCGAACTTGAGCGCAAAAAGCAGCGTTTGGCTCAGATAAGAGAAGAAAAGAAAAGAAAGGAGGAAGAAAGGAAGAAGAAAGAGGTAAGTATGCAAAAGCACCTTTCAGATATCTCCTGCTTGCAGAAGGGGCTTGCTGAGGTTCTGGCACCTCAGCCATGTATACCCCAACATATCTGTCGTGTGGAATGAGGTCCTCAAAGCCACACCAGTCTAACCTTAAAATCAAAATGCCTATTTTTAGCCAAGAAAGTTGGGATGAGGGAGTTGCTTTTAAAACCAAAGCACTATCAGATGACAACAGTTTAGACAACATGATGTGTATGTGTGCTTAGAAACAGAAATTGATTTGCTGCAATGCTTTTTCTTGGGCCTTCCTTCAATGGAAAGAGAATAGAGAGTGGGAAAAGGCAGAAAGAGGGCTCGCTTTTTTTTTTCCTTTCAAGCCATTGCAATCTAAATATGTATTTTTGTACTCTGAAGACTAGTTTGATTACTGGCTAAGGTAACAGATTTCCAATTATTATTCTCCAGCAAAGGAAAACATAACTGCAATTGCCTTTTCATCTGCTGGCATGGGTGCATCTTTCAGTTCTGGTAGAGTTTGATTGACATATTAGTTTATTTGTCCTTGACAACATGCATTAGGTTTTTCATTAAGGGATTTGTACTTCTTTCTATTCAGTCACTTAGAGGAACAGAGGTGAGAATTGACAGGGAGTGGATATTCATTTTCATGCAAAGTCAGGGAAGCATTAAGTGATTACGTTTCATTTCCTTCAAATGTCAACACTTACTATAGTTTAAGGCACCTGTTATCCTTTACTAATAACTGGTTTCTTTTTAAATTGACACTTTAATATTGTACAGGAATTTCATGGAATTACCTTGCAAATGTGATGTGATCCCAGAAATCAGCCTTCCAGTTTTGGCTGTCTTTTTAATCTCTCTTCTTTTTCTTTCTTTCTTTCTTATTTTTTGTTTTTAACTTGAGCCCTTTTTGTGCATTTACCAGCACACCCCCCAGTGAGGCTGCTGGAGTCACTAGGGGAGTCCTCTGTAAGCAGGGCTTTAAATGTTAACATTTTCAGTGTTCATTACTAGCCTGCTAATGAATTAGAGGGAAGGGAGCCAAGCTAATGACTCGGAAGCTATTAAGCCCTTTTCCTTTGTCCCTTGCCTCTGATTTTATGCCTCGTGGAGATCTTGTGGTGGTTGGAACTTTCCATTGGCCCCGATAGCCAGATCCAGTTCAGGACACCCAGCTCTACAGGTTATGCTGCAGTGCCTAACTGTAGTGCTGTAAATGGGATGCACTCTGATGCCTGATGGCCTCCAGGATTGCAGTCTAAAATTCACTTAGATGCTTAGACATGTACAGTGGTGCTTAGACATACACGGTGGTACTGTGTACTGTGACATGCTTCAGGCTAGCTTATGGAAAGAGCTGAGCACAGGGTTATCCCTGAACTTTGTTTGTAAAAGCAATTTCCTGCTGCATTGTGGCTGTGTCAAAACTGAAGAACATAGGGATGCTTCTGAACTTCAGGGGTTTATGTTGTACATGAACCAGCACCAAGACCAGGCTGAGGCACCAGGCAAGTCTCCTGTGCCCCACAGTCTGGTTTCAGCAGAAAGGACAACCTCTGTGTGGAGGCTAGATAGGATCAGCTGTTCTGGAAGCAACCTGAGGATTCCAAGCATAGATACGGATGTCTCCAGATGTTTTAGACAGGACAACACACCAGACACAACCATTTGCATTTTGTTCTACTTGCATTACTGCACTAGACTATGAGGTGGGACGTGGATTTAGTTCCTTCATCTGCTTAGGAGAAAGGCTGCAAGCCTCTTTCTTTCAGTAGTGCTCTAGCCACTAGGCTGGGATATCAATGTTTTAATTTCCACCCTACTGAACTGGGGAATGATAAGCAAAATAGAAGGTATTCTGGTTAATGCAGATCTTGCTCCTTCAGTTTCTAGGTTCTAGTACCTGCTCCCTCTGGAGTGGGGGGAGGCTAGTGTGTGAGAGCTCCAAGGAGATATCTATACCAAGGAGGTATAGATATTTAAGAAAAGAGAGAGGGGTCCTGTGGACCATTAGTTTTGGCTGTTGGTGCCTGGGGCTGCCAAAATCCTATTTGAGACATGTTGGTCCTTTCCTTTGCTCCTGTTATATGTTGGAATTTATGAGAAAATATTTTTATTGCCATCAAGTGCTTGAGACAAAATGTAAGGCCTTAGGCTACATCACTGAACTTCAATGGAATCTTATTTTTTGATTCAAGTAGAAAGGGGCCATTTTTATTGTTCTGTGATCACCTGTTATAAATTAACTAAACAAGTTTCATCTGATGAGTGAGAAGCAGAAGATTTCCATCAAAAACTCCTCGCAAAGATCAGTTCTCCAGTCCATTCAGGGAATACTGGTATATGCAGTATAAATTATCAAAGCTATAATTTATCTAAACATATCTAAGTGAATTTCAAAGTGTTCCCAACCAGTGGTGCTTAGAAACAATTTCCACACACCTGGCTGTATGTGGATGAAACTTCTCTGTTCTGGTTTAACTCAGGCTGATCTACAGCAAAAGAAGGAGCCAGCTCAGGAAGACTCCGACCTAGACCGCAAAAGAAGAGAGACAGAAGCTTTGTTACAGAGCATTGGTATATCCCCAGAACCACCTCTAGGTATTTAAGAGAAGCACACTGTAAAGTGTTCAGAACTGCCAGAGTGAATGCATTCTTTCTATTTCAGCATGCTTGGCTTGCTTTGTTTTTTGGCTGTGTTAGTGAAGTGAACTCTTCTGTTTGAATGCCTGCCATACCATTCCCATATACCAGCTCATGTGCTTGTCATTGCCGAAAACATCTGTTTCATTTCTTCAGGAACTTTTTGGGAAGGTAATGCAGATTGGGTTTGCATACCAGCAATGATTTCTTTTCTGATGGACTGTTTTATTTTCTCTCACATCTATCTGGTGACCCACAAAATACTACTATAAAAGCTGTATTTCTCCAGCCCTGAGTTTTGTTGCAAAAATTCTGATTAACCTTTTGCTAAGGAAGGAGAAACACAGTCATGTGGGAACTCCCACTCATTTTCTTTTAAAATCAAGCAAAACTGGAGAGGAGAAATAAAAAATGAGCAAAAAGCTCATTGTCAGATCATTAGTGTAGATTTGAGCTTTGGTTTCATGAGCTTGCCCTCTTTATGTTTTTTTTGTTTGTTTGTTTTGATGTTTCAGTTCTAGAATCTGAAGTCCTTGGTCTAAAAATATATATGACAAAGTTTATAGTGGCTTATTATTTGTTACATTGATTACACTCTGTCTCACTTATCAGGTGGCCCTAGAGTGAGAAATTTCCTTCCTTCCTTGTCTCATTCCTTGCCTCCTTCTGTGCCTTCCTCCTTGCCTCCTACCTTGACTCCTTCTTTGCCTGCTTCCTTGCCTCCTTCCTTCTCTCCTTCCTTGTCTCTTTCCTTGCCTCCTTCTTTGCCTTCCTCCTTGCCTTGTTCCTTCCCTTTGTTTTCTTCTCTCTTGAATCCAGGATCACTCACTGTTTTAGCTGAAATAGTGCCTTTTGGAGATATCAAGCCTGATCATAAAATTCATTGGAGCTGAATTTGGGATTTTATCTCCAGACACTGTTGTCTCCAAATGTGATAAAATACTGAAGCTTTGATTTAGAAAAGCTCCTTATATGGATGCTTGGGTGCAAACACAAGCAGATTGTGACATTCTGAATTGGAATTTCAATTAATAACTTGCATCAAGCAAAACCAAGGAAAGTTAATATTTTTCTGAGTTCTGTTATTGTGACTGAAGCTTTCAAATACTTCTCACAATTGCCTGACAAGTCATAACTAGATTATTTTTTTTGTGTCATAAAATATATTTTGTTAGTTATATTGTGAGATTATAAGGTCAGATGTATTTTTAATGTCCTAGCCTTTAATATACTTTAATATACTCATTTTTATCTAAAAATGTGGATGCACTTCCTTGTCGTAGGAACTAACCACATGTATTCATGCTGCCAATTACCAATTCTTATTTTAGTTAGTTTGCTACTGTCAAAAGAACACAAAAATTCACATATAAGTTGATGTAAGTTAATATTTTATCCTCTTTCATTCCCTGCCTAGACACTCAAAATTAATATACAGAGGAAGCTTTAATTATGCTTCACATACACAGATGATACTCAGCCCCCTCTGTGAATATGAAGTACACAAACAGCCATGACATACCTGTAACCTGCCAAGGGGTTGTCATGAAGATGAATTCACTTTTCCTGCTGCAGGCATTCCTGTGACAGCCTCTGGTGAGAATCTGCATGAAATGTTTGGCCACATGGAAAATCCCAATCTCTTGACAGGTCTGTCATTACACATTACAGAGCAGAACAGAACAGCTTAAAGTTTTACTCTGTTAAATCTATAAGAGGGAATTCAAATTATTTAAACCAAATGGCAAACTTCATTCTTGCATGAAACCCCCTTTTTTGGTGTGTTTTATTCAATGTGGCCACTTTGCATTAAATCCTGACTGGAGCCATTGCTGCAGCTTAAATATGTTTTGAGAAGCCATTTTAAAAGAAATCAGGATATTTGGACTTTCTTTTCCTTTTTCTTTTTTTTTTGTTAATGACTATTATTTATTATTTCCTTGCTGAAGAGCTTTAACTCGGGCTGACCTGGAGCTATGAACTTCCTTTCCTGTTTCAGGAAATAAAACTGCCTTTGCATGAAATTTGCTGCAAAAGCCCTGGCAAGCCAGAGTGAAAATAATTTCTAGAGCTTGGGATAACAGTACCTAAACCAAGGGCAAGTTTTCCCTGAGCGTTGAAATCATGTCCCAGCCAAAATGGAAACTTTGTGTGACTAAATCACTGAAGGAAACATCATCGCTGAGCAGATTAATGTGTATTCTCATAATCTTTGGGAAATGATTTTAACTTAGCTGGATTTCCTTATTTAGCTTTTATTTTTGATGCCATTTCCACACTGCAGCCTTAGACCATCTCTAATGGACACTGGCTTTTGATTTCAATTCACTATTTGGACAGTATGCTTGTTCTATTGCCTACTTGGCTTTGCCAGAAGAGTTCACTTAGTTTTTTGACAAGACAAGCCCCTGATATTTCTTCATACCTTTAAAACCTTTTGCAAGTCACCTTTAAATTCTACCCAAGAAAGCAAGTGCTGTTTATTTTCCACAGATATCTCCACCATTGATTTGCTGTAGATTCCCAGTGGGCTTTCAACCCTGTCTAAATTCATGTCAGTTTTAACACTTCCAAAAGACTTAACATTCACTTGACTCTCTTCCTTTTCTTTTTCTTTCCTTCCTTATTTGCTTTCACCATTTCAAACTCTCCTCCTCATTCATCCACTATCATTTTGGTCCATTGGTTTTGATTTGTCTGACACTGCTCTTCATCAGTGCAGTCGCTGCATGTGTTAACATGGGATACCTGTTATTTTCATTATTTAGTCCCAACCCCTATGTCTCCCTCTTCGAAATCAGTGAGCACACCCAGTGATGCAGGCAGCCAGGACTCAGGAGATCTAGGACCCCTAGGAAGGTAAGACCTAGAGTCAGTGGTGAATGAATGTGTTGTGGCTTGTTTTTTTAATTTTGCCCTTTCTTCCCCATTTTTACCTTTGCTTCTGAAAGTGAGAACATGCTGTATCTAATGTGTACTTTTCTTTCTGCATTTGCCACTGTGTGTTACCATCCAGTAAGACTGGTCTCTGAGGTGAGGTAAATAAATCTATACAGAAAGCATATCTGAAGTTACGAGCCCCAAACCTCATGTTGGATGCAAGAGCTGAATTTATGCTTCCAAAATGGCCCGCAGGAAGCTGTCATTCTGTGTGGATATACATTAAAAACAAGGGGAAGTGCTAAAGTGGCAGAACCTATTACTCATATAAGTTATCTTTGGTCACATCACCAGTCCCTCTTGAAGTCCTCCCAGGTGTAACTCCAGACTTCCTCATGTTCTTACAGCTCATACCAGTATTTGGCATTGATATGGCATGGAGGTGCTTGTGCAGAAATAGGCTGAAACACCCCAGGACTAACGGACAATTCTGCCTTGGAAACTACAGATATCAGAGAGTTTCAAGCAGAGTGGGAGCTCTAAGGCTCTCTTCCTCCATGAAAGGGGTGTCAGAGAGTGTGTGTAAGGGATGGGCACAAGAGCAACCTTTTTTGTTGACATGGTTTGAATAGCAAATGCAGTGTCAGTCACTGAGTAATTCCTACTGTGGAGTAGAAAAGAAGGGAGGATGCTACTGGTAAAGGAGCATATGTTCAATCAAGAAGAGGTCCAAACAGCTATGCTGTATATTTTGGGAAGTGTAAAACATGGGTCCTAATAGCTCTTTTTGTATCAAATTATTTCAGCATATAGCTCAGCTGCCAGATCTGTGAGCCAAGACTCTGCTAATGGCTTTACAACACAGCAATTGCTCGCCACAGTTAACAGTTGTCAGGAGTAGATAGACACCATGACTTTACAGACAACAGCAATAATGTCACAGAGCTTCAGGTCACCAGATCTCATGCCACACTAGCCTTCTGCTTAGAAAAATCACACTTTTGTAAGCTGTGGCTATATTTAGTTCTCTTTCAGCCAGATGCAGACACTGTATGTTGTGATGTGCATGTTGCACAGATGCTGCTGAGATCTGTTCAGCCCTTCTCCCAGGTCTACCTTCTAGAAGAAGTGGAGGTTGTTAAGTAGGAAAGCCCTAGCCTAGAAGATATGACTGCTCAAAACACAGAGAGTAGCGTAATGCTACATTCATAAATAAATGCAGCAGACTTCAGCAAATCAAAGAACATTGAGCAGCCCAAAAATGGTTTGTGAGCAAAGTGTGGGCTGCTCTTCAGGATAAAGCTATTTCCCACAGTCCTACGTGCAGCTATGACAACACTGGCTGGAGATTTCTGGATTTCTAGCTTTCTTCTGAAACTTAATGGTGTAATTTTTTTTACTGTTAAAGTAGTGAAATGCTCTTGGAGGAATTAATTTTGCTTTGACCTACCCTAGCACATTGATTCTGTCAGCAGCAAGCAATGGAAGCATGTGACCATGTGTCCTTACAGACAAGAATAGAGTTTGACCTCTTCTTCAAAGCTCATGCTGTACTGCATTGTGGGCTTTCTATTTTGCATCCATTTCTGGCTTTTTGTGGCCACACTAGAAATTCAGTGGGAATCCCAAGACCTTATTTGTAGTCCACCAATTTGCTTGCCATCCTCTCTGGTATTCAATGGGCTGTGTTGTGTGTCTGGAAGGCTGTTTGCAGATGTTTGCCTGGAGCAATTGGTTTGTGGTAATGGAAATTCAAAGATGTGTGATCCATGCCCTGGGGAATCTCTGTAACCTGTGGATAGCACTGAGTGGCAATTAGTTTGTCACTGGGTGCAGGCAGATGTGCTCAGTGTGTGGATGTGTGAAGGGGTACACTCGAACATGCATGCGTGATAGAGCCATCAAACCTGGAGAGCAAAATGTGTTGGCAGATCTGTCATCACAGTGGGCAGAAAGGATTAAATGTCTCTGCTGTTTTCTCCCTGAGGATTGCCTGGGCCATAGTCCTGACCTGGCAGCTGCATAGATGAATGCCTGCTGATCTGTATTAGCAGGGCTACTCTGCTTCTTTTTCATGCATCCTTCCTTTCACTCTCTCCAAGGGCAATTTTGCAGGATCCCCTCTCATGCCATAGTGCTTTGAAGATCTTCCCCATCTCCTCATTCTGCCGTACAACAGTAGACTGAGCACAGGCATTAGGGGAGAGCAAGTTAGATCCTGCTAATGCCCTGGTTGCAGAGATTGTGGCTCATCTGTTGTTGTTGCTGCTAAGGCTGCTGCAGAAATAATCAGCTCACACAGGCATCCTGCAGGCAGTCAGTCTGACTGCTCACTGCTGAAGTGTCCTCCAGAGGAAGATATGGATATTAAAATAAAGAAAAAAAAAACCAAAACCAACCCAAAAACTGTGTAGCCATAGATCTTGGTTCACCACAGGAGAGGGGGAGGCCCTGCTGAAAGCTTTGGAAAAAGCAAGAGACCATTATACATTCCCATTTGAGGCAGCAGTGTCTGGTTCAGAACTAGGTTGGGTTCCTACTTCTATGAGTTGTTGGCACTCCTGGTAGTTGTCAGACTTAATATATTGGTCTCAATATCACCAAGTGTATCTGAGGTATGTTTATGTTTTGATTGGCAGGTACTTGTGATGTCTCACAGAATGGTGAGTGTAGTTTAGCAAAAAATCCAGGTTTCTGATGGCTACTATTCAGGAAGGGCAATTGATAAATTGGAGAATTTTGACTGTGTTAAATAGTTGTTACCCTGGAGCCAAAGACTTAAAATCACAGAATAGTTGGGTTGGAAGGGACCTCTAGAGGTCATCTAGTCCAACCCATCTGCAGTAAGCAGGGACATCCCCAAGGAGATCACATTGCTCAAGGCCCCATCAAGCCTGACCTTGAATGTATCCAGAAGCCTCCACCACCTCCCTGGGCAACCTGTTCCAGTGTTCCACCACCCTCATTGTCAAGAAATTCTTCCTAATGTCAGTCTTGACAGGATGAAAATTAATTGTTAACTCATTCACCAAGGTTAATAGTTACATGGGGAGCAAGAGGGCTCCAGCAGGCCATATGTAAGAGCAGCACAGTGTTTGGTGTTGAAGCTGAACAAATGTAAAGCTTTATAACATTTTATACAATTTTAATGGTGAGACAAATTCTTCCCCAAAGCAGTTTACCTTAAGATTTTACTGGACCTTCTGTCACTGCACATTGGCCATTCAGGGTCATGCGCCTGCCCAACAGGCTGACAACAGGTCAAACAAAAACTCATTCAGAAAAATCATACAACTTTTTTTGTTGCACAGGAAGAAAAGCTGCATGGTCACAATGGTCCCTTCTGCCATACAATCTACAGACTAGTAGTGCTGCTATCCTGCAGGACCATTGTCCATTATCTCCAGCACAATAGCTAGAGCAACAGTGTCATTTCCCTGATGCCATTAAGCTTATGAGGAGAAGGTGTGGGGCAGACTGTAATACCACTAAATTGTGGAACCATTTCTGTCCTGTGCAGCCCAGGTTTCTATGGGGATGTTTTTAGCTGCTTGATCTTTAGTGCCACTCTTTGTCCCAGCCTTTGTCACTAGGGCTAACACTAGGTTGCAGAATTCTGGCTTCTTCCTGGACCATGTCAGGAACTGTAAGGATGAGCAGAAGTTAAATGAAAAATGGTGCTAGAAACTACTGACAGTTTTCTTTGAATGCTTTCAGTTGCACAAGTGAGACAGCTTTGGTCTTGGGGATCAGTTCTGGGTAAGCAGAAGTGTGTTCTACTTTGATTCTGGAAGATTTTACCATAGCTGTATTCTGAAGAAATAGGTTTGGCATGTGCCTGTCAGTCTTCTGGTTGCTCTCACTAATTCATGACCATTTGGAGCCATTTGGGTATAAAAAAAGCCCCATGCTAGGATATGTTTTCTTTCACTGTGTTGATGTTCACTCTCAGTTTGTGTTGTCCCAGTGCAGGGAGAAACAGACATGACTGCAATCCCTTTTCTCTGCAGCATATTTACTCATTTTTGTATAGCTATTAGGTGTTCTCTTTAGAATGCAGTATCTAAACACGCACTGGAGACTTGTGTTAATCCTGCATTGCTTCATGCCTGACTCTCCAACACAAACATTTCCTCCTTCTCAGATATATAATGATATAGATTCTGGGATGCATTCAAAAGAGTGTGGCCAGCCAGATGAGGGAGTTTCTCCTCTCCCTCTGCTCTACCTTGGTGAGGCTACGCGTGAAGTATTTTGTCCAGGATGTTGCTGGGCTCCTTTCAGTGGTAGCCAGTGATAGGACAAGGGGCAATGAGCACAAACTAGAACACAGGAGGTTTCACTTGAACTTAAGAAAGCTTTCTTGTGAAGGCAATGGAGCACTGGACCAGGCTGCCCAGAGTGGCTGTGCAGTCTCCTCTGGAGATTTTCAAAGCCAACCTGGATATGTTCTTGTGTAATCTGATTGAGGTGAACCTGCTCTAGCAGGGGTGTTGGACTAGATCTCTGGAGGTTCCTTCCAACCCCTATTATTCTGTTTCGGAACAACGGTCATCAGAATGCCATTGTCCCTTTTAAATGCCTACTTTACTGTTTACTTAAAGAAGGCAGAAGAAGGTGGATCCTGCTTTCTATTTCCTTTATAAGGGAAAGCAGGATTATTGTAATAGATTGCTTTCTATAGTCCATGTAGCCTATCTCCTGTCTTCTCTTTAGCTACAGAAAACATCCCTTGCAGACTTTAACAAAACCATGCTTCTGTAAGATGTGCTAAACCCACTGCTAACAGAGCCATGCTGCCTGGGGCTTAGCTACTCTGTCATTAAGCTAATTCATTTGACAGATCCTGTGCAATGAGACTGTTCCATCGTTACCTCTCAGCTTTGCATTACCAGCATTTCTTTGTGTTACCATATTCACAACTGATAGGCATCCTTCTTCAAGTCCAAGAGGGCCTGTGCTGTATTGCCTCAGGAGCAGCAGCTGTAACTGTTTAGTAGCAGATTTATGGGCTTTGTACAGTGTGGGGTTTTTTTAAAGATCACTTTATATGGACAAAGTGGCTTTTAAATGACCATTTTAGTGACATACATATTTCATAAATAGGCTGAGCCAAAGGCAAGCACAGAAAAATGCAAAGATTTTGAGGGAGCTACAGGAAGGACTGAGGGAAAATAAGTACTTTATGGTGCCCTTCACTTGAATGGTATTTTGAAGATTGTAACCCTAGGGAACTCTGCTCTCTAGTGAGTCTTTCACAGTGCAGAGTCAAGCGAGCCATTTGCTTGCTGTTGAGGCAAACAGAATAACCTGTGGGGTGCTGGTGTTGCCACTCTGTTTTGATGGCTTTGGGCTTGGTATGGGATGGTTGCCATTCCATGGTAAGGCAGAAATGCACAGCCCAGCTGTTGAATTCTTTCCTGTGAGGATCTCTCAGAATACATGCTTTGTCCACAGTTTCCAGCAGTGTTAGAGACCAAATTCTGCTTTAAGCCTTCTTGACCTGAATTGTGCTGGCATCTGTGAAGGAGTGACAGTGTCAGCCTCCTCCCCTTGCCTGGGGACACCCTGACCATCTCAGATATCTTTGTCCTAGGAACTCTGCTGCCTTTTAAAGTGGTGCTGCAAATCTTTCATGCTTCCTGTCCCCAGCTCATGTATAGGACAGTAACAGGGCTGGCAAGTTCTCCTTCCACGAGTGTGACTGTGTTGAGCTGCTTGCACACATCATAGAATCATAGCATCAGGGCATCATAGCATCATAAAATCATAAAATGATCTGAGTTGGAAGGGACCTCTAAAGGTCATCTAGTCCATCCAACCCCTCTGCAGTAAGCAGGGACATCCTCAACTAGATCAAGTTGCTTAGACCTTTGTCAAGCCTTGCCTTGAATATCTTCAGGGACAGCGCCTCAACTACATTCCTGGGAAACTTGTTCCAGTGTTCCACTGCCCTCATGCTAAAGAACTTGCGCCTGCCTAGGCTTGCTCTGCCTAGGCAAGCATATGAAACTGGAAGAAGGCGAGTTCTTACAGTCTTTCTCCTCCTTTTATCCCTGCGCAAGAAGAACCACAATTGTTCTCCTTAATATTCAGTGTATATTTAGCCCTCAGTATCTGAAGTCTCTCCCTGCCAATTTTTTTTTTTCCACCCTGTAAGCATAAGCAGACACCTTAGGGACTGATATTTGGCAGTTGCTTTCAAGTGTTTCTGTATCTGACCTAGAAAGCAGGGACTGTTTTTCATTGCATGCCAGTTCCAAAGTCAGAATGGTCCATATTAATTAGAATCATCTGCAATCTTTTTAGCATGTGAGCCTGTGGCATCATTAAGGATTTTCATGCTTTCATTCCTAAAGGATGGATAGAGATTGGTCCTCCAGATCTTTGATTATTTTTCCCATTAGCAAGCATCTCCATGCTATAAATTAAAGGAGATGGAAAGATTGCCATTCCCAGGGTGCTTCATAAAATGCCTTGGAAACCTGAGCCCCAGCTTCCTCCAGAAGAAAATAATATGAATGTATGAAGCCCCACTTAACCATTTAGGTTATCAGCCCAGCTGTACTTACCTCACTGTAGTTATTTCCAGGCATATCATGCATATATTTAGTCAGACAATGAGATGATTTTAAGGACTAAAACACTAATCCTCTTAAAACAAAGCAACTTACTTGCTAAGGCCAGCTCAGCTTAAACACTTCTCTTGCACAGAATTTCATCTTGATTTAATTAAATTGTGTGAGATCACCTCCTATGTTAAAGTGTTTCATATTGTTAGACTGCTATGGTTTGTGCATGTAGATGTTTTCTCCTTCACTAGTCCCATTCACAATTTTATGCTTAATCTGGAAAAATAAAATAATAATAATAATAATAATAATAATAATAATAGTAATAGAATAGACCAGGTTGGAAGAGACCTTCAAGATCATCGCGTCCAACCCATCATCCATCACCACCTAATCAACTAAACCATGCAACCAAGCACCCTATCAAGTCACCTCCTGAACACCTCCAGTGATGGTGACTCCACCACCTCCTCGGGCAGCCCATTCCAATGGGCAATAATAATAATAATAATAATAATAATAATAATAATAATAATAATGTCTGAGTAGCTATTTCAGTAACTAATAGTTTAGGGATTTTGGACTACACGACCATTGGAGGTCCCTTCCAACCCAGATCCTATGATTCTATGATTTTATGATTCTATGATTCCAACCTGTGAAAAGGGAATTGCTGCCACTGGAAAGATATTGGTAAATCTCCAGATATTTTTCCTCTTTTTTAAAGAGTTTTGAAGCAATCTAAATATCCAATGTTAAGGTCTTTGTAAGCAGAACATTTTGGGTGTCCATTTAAAACTGATCTTGATTCAAAAATATTAGCTGTACTTATTCCCTTAAGTCATTCAAAATCAGAATATATTTTCTGAGCCTTTCTGTTAGAAATCTGATAATTGGGTCATGGAAACTTTTGACATTTTGCCTATTGATATGAGAAAACTTTGTTAACTCCTACAGTGAGTTCTTGTTTCAACCTAGTTGTACAAAAATCTTACCCCCTTCTGGAGTAATTTTGCTGTTTCAAGAACAAAATAAATTGTATAAAAGAAAGGAAACATCATCTTATCTTCCAGATAGTAATTACTGGGTTTTAACACTGAAGCAAAGATTAAAATCAACAAAATATTTCATTTTCTTCATCTGAATAATAGTAGACTTAAAAATTGTGGGTTCCAGCCTTCATGTTACCTCTTTGACTCCTCTGAAAGGCTGTGCATTGTCTTTCCTAGATTTGACTAATAATGGTGACTTTGTCTTTTATGTGATTGTATCCAAAGCCCCTTCAAGTCTGTGAGAAGTCATCCCTTAGATGCACATCCATGGCCTTTCATTGCATCCTAGGCTGCATCAAAAGCAGTGCAGCCAGCAGATCAAGAGAGGTGATTCTGCCCTCACCTGGAGTGCTGTGTCCAGCTCTGAGGCCCTCATCACAGGAAAGGCATAGACCTGCTGGAGTGGGCCCAGGCAGGACCACAAAGATGATCAGAGGGCTGGAGCACCTCTCCTGTGAAAACAGGGTGTAAAAATTGGAGTTTTTCAGCCTGGAGAAGAGACGCCTCCAGGGGAACCTTAGATATGCACTTCAATATCTGAAGGAGACTTACAGGATGGCTGGGGAGGAACTGTTTAGAAGGGACTGTAGTAATAGGACAAGGGGCAATGGTTTGAACCTGGAGCAGTGGAGATTTAGGTTGGACTTTAGGAGGAAGTTCTTTACTGTGAGAGTGGTAGAATACTGGAACAAGCTGCCCAGAGACATGGTTGAGGCCCCATCAAGATGAGACTTGATGTGGCCCTGGGCAGCCTGATCTAATTGGAGGTGTCCCTACTGATTGCAGGGGTGGTTGGACAAGATGACCTTTGAGGGTCTTTCCAACCTGATGCAATCTGTGATCTGTGAATCTGTAAAGTGTCCTGATGAGAGGACTGTGGTTCCTCTAAAGCATCTGACAGAGCTGATAACATGCAGAACTCCTGGCAAGGTCTTTCTTTACATTTGTGATCATTTCACAGCATCACTGAATGGTATGGGTTGGAAGGGACCTCTTAAGGTCATCTAGTCCAGCCCCTCTGCAAGAGCAGGGAGATCTGTTTTGTTACATAGACTTACTTTTGGTATGAAAACCAAGAACAAAACAACTCATACCTTCCCCTTCCTGAACATGTGTTTTTATTACTGCACTTTCCAAAGGACTCATCATGCTCTGCATGTACAGTAAATCTGTGTCAGTTCATAGGCTCAGCAGAAGCTTCTATTTGACTTTTTTCTCAACTCCAGCCTGCTGCTCACAGTGACCCTCTTGGTAAACCAGCATAAATTTGCAGTGTAAGATTCCTGTAGCTATAGCACAGACATGGGGAGAATGAGAAGGCTCATTACACTGCCAGGAGACTATAGTCTGTAAGGTAGATCTGAATCCAGGGACAGACTTGAAGTACATCAGATATGTTCAGCAGAATGAATTTAACTGCTGATTCAGTTAGTAGAACTCTGTGACATGGGAATCCACAAGGTGTTGGTCCTGTGGTATATTCTGGCAATCAAAGGCATGCCAGAATTGTTCTTTCTGATTTACAAAGCCAGGTGGATTTTGAAAATTCTGAAATCCATTTAGCAGCGTAGCCTTGGTTTAAGAATAATTTTGTGATACATATGTATATAAAATACTATCTGTCCATGATTTTTAATAAATATAACTTTAAAGAAAAAGGAAAAAAGAGAATATTTTAAACTGAATCCCTTCTGAGAAGGGTTGTGGTGGTTGCCAGGCAGCTGAAAGATAGTACTCTGCTCTCAGGAAGGTCATAGTTGCTCTTTTTATTGGTGAAGGCTGGAAGTCAGAGGTGTCAGCCTGCTTGGAAGTGCAAATGCAAACCCCAAGTGCCTGGCTGTGCTCCAAGAGGGGTGCCAAACTCCTTGTTCACTGAATGTATTACGGCATTTAATATTACAATCAGCAGCCCAGCTCTGAAGACAAGAAACCAGAGTGGTGCTGGAGCATACAGCTCTAGAAGCATCAGTGAGTGTCCTGTTGAGAGGCACAAATCCTCCCTAGCTGCTGATAGCCATCTTGCTTATAATGTGCTTCAGCAAACAAGCAGCACAAGGAAGGTATTTTTCTTTTTGCCAATCCTTTCAAAGTGGAACAGATCGGCAAAACAGGGCACAGATGGCAGCAGAATAGTGGCTTAAATACAGAGCATCAATTGGAGCAAGTGGTTCCTTTCCATCTCTGAGCTTTGAATCTTCTGTTTCGTGATGTGTATGGCAAACATCAGAAAGTGAAAACTATAGTGGAGAAAATGAAGATGATAAAAATCTAGAATGCAAGGACTGGAAGCTAACAGCAGCCTATCTATACACACAGAGGTTTTTAAACATCAACAACAGTTTCTTAATTCAGATTTTTCTGATTAATCAATAGCAAAGTAGGAGCTTTGGAGAAACTGGCACAGCAAAGTAGTTAGAACTCTTTAAAATTGAATAACTAAGTCACTGCAGCCTTAAATTACATGGTAGATTACATATTGAAATTGCAGATAATACTGGGCTGTAATTTAGTGCCAATATTTGTAAATGTGTTGAAAAAAAGACATTCAAGCACATCTGAGGTGCTGTATTCTGCTGATTTAAAATAGATCTCATGTTCACAGTTGTATCCAATACTTTTAAGAGGGCAAATGTAGAGTCTTGCATCTGGGAAAGATCTACCCCTGTACCAGTACAGGCTGGGTACTGACCTGTTGGAGAGCAGCTCTGGGGAAAAGGACCTGGGGATCCTGATGGACAGAAGGATGACCATGAGCCAGCAAGGTGTCCTTGTGGCCAAGAAATCAATGGAATCCTGGGGTGTATGGTTAGTTGTATGGGGTTGTGGTTAGTAGGTCAAGAGGGAATTGTGGCCTTCCAGTATCTGAAGGGGGCCTACAGGAAGGCTGGGGAGGGACTTCTCAGGATATCAGGTAGTGATAGGACTAGGGGGAATGGAATGAAGCTGGAGGTGGGGAGATTCAGGCTGGATGTGAGGAGGAGGTTCTTCACCATGAGAGTGGTGAAACCCTGGAATGGGTTGTCCAGGGAGGTGGTTGAGGCCCCGTCCCTGGGGGTGTTTAAGAGCAGGCTGGATGAGGCTCTGGCCAGGCTGATCTAGTGTGGGGTGTCCCTGCCCATGGCAGGGGGGTTGGAACTAGATGATCCTTGTGGTCCCTTCCAACCCTGAATGATACTATGATACTATGATGCTATGATTCTCCTTCCCCTCTACTCAGCCCTGGTGAGGCCACATCTTGAATATTGTGTCCAGTTCTGGGCCCCTCAGTTCAAGAAGGACCTCAAAGAACTGCTTGAGAGAGTCCAGCACAGAGCCACAAAGATGCTGAAGGCAGTGGAACATTTTCCTGCTGAGGACAGGCTGAGTGAGCTGGGGCTCTCTAGCTTGGAGAAGAGGAGCTTGAGGGGTGCCCTCATTCATGTTTATAAAGCTGCAAAGGGCAGTGTTAGGACAGAGCTAGGCTCTGCCCAGTGATGTCCAGTGATAGGACAAGCACCAATGGGTGCAAGCTGGAGCAGAGGAGGTTCCATGGGAACAGAAGGAAAAACCTTTTCACTGTGAAGGTGCCAGAGCCCTAGAGCAGGCTGCCCAGAGAGTCGTCTGTGGAGTCGTCTTCTCTGGAGTCATTCAAAACTTGCCTGGATGCCTTCCTGTGTGACCTGCCCTAGGTGATCCTGCTCTGGCAGGGGGGTTGGACTGGATGATCTCTGGAGGTCCCTTCCAACCCCTACCATTTTGTGATTCTGTGACAAACTGCTTGGAGCCTGGTTTTCATTGTTTCACCCATGTGCAGGTGCACAATTCTTAATGTTAGCAATTTTGCATCTTTAGGAAACTGCAATCCAGGCCTGTATTTGAAGCATGGGGCTCCTCTGCACTAAAGGAAAAACCCCAAATCCTGTAATTCTTTGCAATTTGAGGCTTTTTGAGCTGCCTTTTTTTTTCCCCCGATTCACTTCTTTTGGTAGTTGTATTTGAAGTTAGAAGAAAGCAAGAAGCAAACTGTGCCTTGCAGACTTTCAAGTAGCTCTTCTGTCACTGCAGACAACCTTTTGTCTCCTCATCAGCTGCTAGCAGGGAGATGAAAGGGGGAACACAGGATCACATAACCAAGAGTGGCTGAGGTGGAATGGCACCTCTGGAGGTCATCTAATTGACCCTCCCTGCTCACAGCAGCATCACCTAGAGTAGGTTGCTTGGTCTGTCCAGTTGGGTTTTGAGTATCTGAAAGGTTGGAGACTCCACAAACTACCTGGCCAACTGGTTTGAGTGTTTGACCACCCTCACAGTAAGGAAGACCTTTCTTATGTTTGAGAGGAATTTCCATGTCTCAGTTTGTGTCCATTATCTCTTGTCCTGTCACTGGGCACCAGCTAGAAGAATTTGGTTTCATCTTCTTTATTCACCTTCTCAAGTCACCCATCCAAGTTAGTTTTGCTATTTTCCTCAGATTTTCTGTGGAGCCTGAGTTGCGTGGTCAGAACTGCCGCATGGAGCAGTCTCCTGTCTTTCTGTTCCTGTGCAGAGGGCTCATGGTGACATGCTTCATTGCCAGAGCACATCATTTAGGGAAAGATAGTATAAATACTCATGGTCATGTTAAGACTCCCTGCTACCCCAGATGAAAAAAAAATGAAACTAGTAATTTCTTTCTAACATTCAGATCATTTTGGAAGCTTTACCTTGGTAAGCAAAGTTGCTGTGAGACTTCACATGCTGTGGATGATTCTGTATGTTGTGGGTGAGTCTCTCCTTCAATTCTTATCTCTCAGTTTAGTAACAATCTCTGCTCTGCTTAATGGGATTGGCCTTTGATCTCTGCAAACCTCAGCCCAGCTTAATCTGTGGAGTCGTGGCACCCTCCTTCACTGCATTTTAGGGTTATGAGGGCACAGCTATTTCCCACACAAAGGGTCATTTTAGGACATTGCTGGTGCTGCAAGGGAAGATGCTGGGCTTGAGACCTGTCAGGTCTAATGGGGTTTTATTAGGGACACATATGGATATCTGACTTCAGCAGAGACCTTGGGACTCATTACACTGTCAGTACAGTTTTCTCCTGTCTGGAAAGCACAAGCTCTTGGTGACAGCAGATGCCAGAATATGGTGCTTTGCATTCCTCACAGTTCTGCTTGAAGGTGTGATTTGCAATGCTTCAAAGAGATTTCTACCCTGCAAGAAGCCCCTTGGGAAAGCAGGGTTAGCTGTCATTTCTGGGAGCAGCCTTTTTCCAAAGCATAGCTTTTCAGGCCTGGTTGCTCTTGACTTGGGAAGGAAGAGTGGAGGGAGCAAAGAAGTCACACAGAACATGTTCTGCAGCTACTGCAACAGATGAGGGAGGATTTTATTTTAGCTTCAGGGAAGCAGAGTCAGAACTAAGCTGCCAGCATGCTGCACACTGGTTGAATGAAATGTGTTGGACTTACCAGAGAGTTGGCACTTAGCAGAGCCTAATTGTACTGCAATTTGGCCACGATTCCAGATATTAAACATAATTTTGTGATGCTGATTGAATAAGTGTATGTATTTGCAGCCGTGCCTTACATCATATACTGTCACTAGGGCCAGACCCAAAGTTGCTTAAATCAGCTGAGAAGTTCTCAAGGGTTCCAGACAGTTTTAGATGACAGACTCCATGCTTCATTAATGCATTCTGAGGTTGGGAGCTTTCCAAAAGAGTTTAAATATTGTATTTTATTTTTAGTTTATTTATTTCAGGCTTTTTTCCCATGTTTTTAATCTACATAATTGACACTATGCAATCAGAATAAAATCTTCTGGAGGTAAGGTTCCACAGGGCATCATAACAGATGGCAGAGGGCCTGGTTTTCAGTGGTAATAATAAATACAGGACAGGGAATTTTTCTGGTCAAATTCTTTTCAACTCTGACCTTACGTTTTCTTCTTTTTCTTACTAGGTCTCTTCTCTGTAGTATCAGGTGATAGAATGAGAGGAAATGGCCTGAAATTGTGCCAGGGGAGGTTTAGCTTGGAAGTGGGAAAAATTTCTTTTCTGACAGAGTGGTCAGGGATTGGAACAGGCTTCCTGGGAAGGTGGTGGGGTGGCTATCCCTGGTGGTGTTTGAGAAGCATGTGGACATGGCACTTTGGGACATAGTCTTAGGCTCATGATCAAACTTGATGATCTTAGAGGTCTTTTCCAACTGAAACAATTCAATTCTGTGATTTTGCAATGGTCTCTGTCCTCTTAGAACTGTGTTCTGAATATCTTCCTGGTGCCATGGGCATGAATTCAGAATAGGAAAATGTACCAGTTAGCTTTGCCATCCAATTCTTTAATAAATGTCCTGCATCTGGGCTTCTTCCTCCTGGTGGTTTCTATCTGCAGGTTATTCCTGCTCATGGATTGTATCGAATTCACCTGGTGCTTTTTCAGCACTAAGAGCTGAAATAACACTCTCATTGATACTGTCCTAAATGCAGGAAGGAAAATTACTGAGCTCACAAGACAGAGGAAAACCAGCATACTAAAATATGTCTGTCTAGGGGAAGAGAGTGAAAGCCTATCAGTTTATAAGAGAGGTAATAATACTCGTGCCTTGTCTACTTAGTGCAAGGTCTAAAACCCCCTCATTCCCTTCATTCTGCTTTAGCTCAATCTGTTATTTGATAATAGTTCCAGCAATCAGCCAAGGGCAGCCATTGTGTGCTGAACATGTAAGAGGAAGATTGATGGCAGGGCTATTGTTCACCACTATGTGGGAGCCTGATACAACAAGCAGCTTTTACACAGTGTTGGGTAGTTATGATTAAAAATAATGTCTGTGCTGTTGGGGTGGTGTTTGGGGTGGTGGGAACGGGTGGATCTGGCTTAGTCCTGGCTCTGCTGCTCATGCTCAATGAGTTTCCAGGGACCTTTCCCATGCTGTGTGCACTCACTTCACCTGCTGGAAGAGCTCAGATGGCCTGCAGGAGGTTTGTGGAAGGACTGGTTAATATAATGCTCATCTCTTGTCCCCATAAAAATTTTCAGGTAAAGTGTTTTGTGTCTCCTATGTAGATCTGCACCAAAATCCACTGAATCCATTTAGGGGGACTTTCACCAACCTGAGCTCTATGAAATATTCCCTGCATCCCTGACCTATCAGTCAATCAGTTCTAGGTTATGTACATCTCTTCAGGGGCTGTAACACTGCTCCCTTTGCCCATGTCTTCGGATGACTAAAAGTCCCAAAGCTAATTTCACTCTTCTTGTATGAAGAAGAAAGGAAAAAAAAGAACAGAACCAAATATTTTTCTTCATGAAGAAATCTCTGGACTTCTGGCAGTAGATCAGAGAAAGACTGGCAGCACTTTTTTACTGAGATCCAATGGCATTTCACAATCCCCACTAAGAACTGTCCACAGCAGAACAAGCAGAGATGTGTTATTCACCCAAAAAATCAAGGAATGTCATATGCAATGTCTGCTCATCACAAAGAGATTAGCTTTAATTTCCTGGTCTGGAGGACAGAATGAGCTATTCAACATCATTTTTGAGTTGCTGATCCTCAATTCTTTTTCAATGTTATTACCATGGAAACTGGCTAAATTGCAGGTCCAGATGACATCTTGGCTGTACACTCACTTTCATTTTGATCTTCAGACATTCTTCAGGTGTCAGAAAGAGGCAAAGGACAAATCAATATTGTTCCTTGAAACATGTAGTCACTCTCTGTGCTCTCTCCCCTGCATCAAGCCAGTGTAGTCACTTCTGTAGTCAGTTCTGTGCTTCTTAGAGCTAGGGACTTGAAAGCTGAAGATCTGTTACCTGCTATAAAAATTCTCAGCCAAGATGGAGAGGACAGAATAGCAGATTGCTTCTTTATCTATCTTTTAAACCTTTGCAAGTGGTAACAGAGTGATACAGAGAGAACAATCATCATTTGGAGCACAAATTTAGCACTAAAATCCTTTAAAAGAGGTGTAATCAGGGGTCAGGCAGTATTGGTATTAAAAGTACTTAGCCATGTCCATAATGGCTAAGTCTTTGTGTCAGAATCCAGATAATGAAGTACTTAAAGGAAGAACAGATCTCCATTACATGCATGGTGTGAAAGTAACAAGTGATGGTCTAAATCATCAGTGTTGCTGTTGTCATATTGGGGGATTTGAGTGCTGTCTTGAGTGTCTGAGATCTCTAAATTTGTTTTGTTTGGGTATTTAGCTGGCTACTGGGTAAATGTTGCAGAGTCTTGCTTTGATCAGATGATGATGGAGATTTTTCTAATGGAATAATCCTGGTCCCTTGGGAAATTTTGTAGGTCTGAAAGTGGATGGGGAGGGAAGTGGAAGTGAAATGAGTCATGTATGCTTTCTTTCAAATGTTTGGAAAGCCTGGATGTGCACCTGTAAGTAGCCCCCGTGATGAGAAACTGGCATTTACATAGCCAGTCTTAATGGTTACAGACTTTGTACATGCTACAGACCTTGGTGACATGACAAGAGGAATTTTCATACAGGTGGTGTTTGTACTAGAAGATCTGTAATGCATTAGTCACTGATGCCTTTGCCTTGCATCAGGCACCCAGAGCGTTATGTCCACTTTCCACTGTGCTTCAGCTAGTCAGGTTACAAGGCAAAAAATCTGTTCTTTATGACTGTATTATTTTGTCTCTGACCCAGTTTCATCCTGGAGAAGCTTTTCTGTATCACTATGAAGTTTTTCCTGCCAAAACACAGCACTGTGGATCATAAGAAGCTGAGAAGAACAAGTGCCCTTACGTTGCATGGGAAAGCACCTTCATGTTGCAATTCCTCATTCTCTTTGTACGTGCAGAGTGCTGAGATTGATTCTCTTTCACTCTTGACATGACAGAGTGCAGTACCTGCCTTTGTCTGTGTCTCCAGAGAGTGAGTTAACACTGGGAATAGGGTGGGTGAGTTTTCAAGCGCAGGAGGTAGCATAATTATATGGCTTTAAGAGATCTATTTCTAACCTAATTCAATAACTTGTTGTTTTGTCTGAATGAGTCACTGGCAGAGGTTGTATTGTTCCAGAAAGGCTGGTGTAAAGCGAGCGTGGAGGGTTACACACCTGATTTTGGCAGAAGCTGCTAACGTTCTGCTCTCTGTATCCTCAGACTTTGTATTCAGGAGAAATGAGGGGAGTTTTGAACTTTGAGGACCATCATTGTCCAAAGTGTCTGCATGACTTGGTGCTGTAGTGAAGGAGCACTTTGCTTTTAGCCTCTGCTAGTGAGAGCAGTGAATAATCTGGTGCTCATACTGCAGCAAAGTGCTGAAGAGCTAAACTTATTTTCCTAATTCTGTCATGGATTCTGGCAGTTTTCTTGCATATGAGATGCGGCTTCTCAAGGGAGAAAAAAATAAATCAAGAGCCAAGGGAATGAGTGGGCACTTTGGAAACCCTTGGCCTCAATATGTCAGGTTTTGTATTTCTAATCTGGGTGGTTTTAAGTATTTCACTCTAGAAAGGCCATGAGGGTTTGCGAAGAGTTTTAGAGATGGTAGCATGACAAGTTGCAATACAAGCAACAACATCTTCACAGGCACCGCACCTCTGGAGCATTCCATGCATTGGTGAGAGTCCCATGTGACAGCAGTCCCGTAAGAGACTGTCAGAGACCTGATTTGCCCTGATGTATCTCTCTCCTCTCCTCCAGAAGTTTTCTCTGGAGGAAAAGAAGAAGAGTGTATTTATTTATGTGTCTCAAATGGCCACAGAATATGTCAGAGCTGGTGTCAGTGTGCCATTTGTTGGCGCATGTACTGTGTGATGTTGGTGCCCAGAGCACTGTACTTTACAGGATGGCTTGCTGTTAGTCTGAGGAATGTGAGTAGAGAGCAGTGGAGTTCATGGCAAGTGCTCAGCCCAACTTACTGTAAAAATATGATGACAATAAATGATGCCTGCAGATTTTACAGATTATTTTGAATGCATCAACCATAGTTAGAGCTAGAAATCTTTTAGAAAAAGAAAACCAAAGTTTTATTAACTGCTATCTGAAAGGAAGCCCAGCTTCTTCCCTTTGTTTACCAGTAATGGGTAACCTTAATAAGCTGCCTGCCCTGTCACAGTTTGACATGCAAACCTTGTTTGACATACTGTGGCTGTCCCTTGCATTTAGAGGTTGAATGTACTACATAGAGCATGTAACTAATGAGATGGGGTTTTGTTCATCCTTTCAGTTAATTCTGTGTGTTCTTTTTTTCCCCCTCCCCTTTGTGCTGCACGGCTGATTACCACCCTAGGACCTTGCAATGGGATACAGACCCCTCAGTGCTACAGCTCCAGTCTGACTCTGAACTTGGGTATATGTCAGCTCTTTTTGTTATTTATTTATTTATCATTTCTTTGCCAGAATTATGTTGAAAATGCTTCCCAGCTGAGCTGGTTTGATGTGATTTTCATTTGCTTTGTTGGCTCCAAAAGACCATAATTTAAGTTTCCTTTTTTCAGTTGCATCAATAAGAAGCTTCATCAAAGCCAGCTTTCTGGAAATAAAACAAGTATTTAAAGAAGCTTGTGAAAAGATAAGCTGCTGTTTCTGTTGCCTGAAATGCAATACCAATAACTATTTCATTACAGATGAAATGTTATTATTGTGGCACTTAAAATGTGCATGTACAGTTACATTGGTCTTGTTTGTCCCTGTTGATTCAGACTTTGCTCTGAATCATTTGTAAGTTACTTCTTCCTCCCTTCCTTCCTGTCTGCCATAGTTATGCTGTTTCTACATGTAGTTTCCTCAGGAGCTCTGTATGAGTGCTTATAATTGTGCACACAATCATAGTGTAAGAGTAATTGCCATCTGAGCTGAGCTCAGGCCAATCAAGAATTTTTAAAATTCTACTACAGCTAAAAATTAAGTTTGGGATGGCATTCCCTTATCCCAAGCATCTGAAATGCCTGCCTGCAGAAAGAGTTAGGATAAACTGTTTCTTTAGAAAGGATAGGTAGCAGTTCTTCAGGTGCTTCAGAACTTGAGTCATAGACAAGGTCAAATCTTTATGTTGAAGAAACTGCTCTATGAAGTCATGGGCTTGCCTGTCTGAGTCTTCAGGCAAGTAACTTATGGTTTATACTAGTTTGTGTAAAATTCATTCAACATTCTATAAGAAAAGCAAAAATTTCCCTGTAACTGCTGAGTGACTGTTCCCAGCTGCAGCTAGGGCTACTAGGACTATTCACAGGAAAGACCAGACAGAGTAGAAAGTATCCAGAGAGCTTTCTGAACAGTTTCTTCACATCCAGAAGTTCTAGGTTTGTAATTTTCACTACAGGTAGATCCAGCTTTTACTATGTTACCTGGACAACATCAAAAAGGTTTGAGTTTTTGAGATGTTTTATGTAAAGAAACTTTTTAGCTGCTCTTTCCCAGAAGTTTGGGTTAAAAGATGAACACTCCCAGTAGCAAGGTTCCTCAGATGACTGTGCAAGGCAAGTTCCTTTATTTGACTCATGGAAACATAACCCTGAGTATAGCCACAAGACTTCCAGTGGCTGGTGCAAAGACAGAAAAGAAGTAAATCCATGAGATATAATCTGTAATGGAAGTCCTACCCCTTTTGAAGGAAAATGGTCTTCAAAACCAAGGCAGACACAAATTATGTGTGTAGCAAAACACTTTGAGCTTATATGTCTTCCTTCTGGCCCCTACAGAGAGAAGAATCATTTTTTAATGCACAGACTTTAGTTATTGTCATCCTAACAGCATCCCATAGGCAGTTTTGAAAGGAATCTTTCAAAGCTTACATGCTCACTAAAATGGATATCCAACACACTGTAAAGGATAAGAATTATGAGCACTTCAGATGAAAATGGGGGTGGCAAAGCAACAGACAGCTTAGTGCTGCCCCCAAAAGAACTAAAGACTAGAACATTGCAGTGTATATTGGGTAGAATCCAGATACTGAAAGGATGCTCCAGGTGTCCCTGGGATGCTTGGGACCAAGAGCTAGGCCAACTTTTAGTTACCAAGATCCATTGAGGTTGCTTAAGAAAGGCAGAAAAGAACTGAGAGACCCCATTCCTCTTGAAAAAAGAGCTCCCTATCTTCACCAGTAATTACCTGGATATGAGTGACACTAGACACTTGTACAGCCACCAGTAATTCCTGAATTAGAAATATTTTAGGTGAAAAATTCCACATATTCTCCCAGCACAGCACTCTGGGATGTAGCTTTCTTCTTGGTTAAGAGTCCACAAAGAGGTTAACCCAACTAGCAGCTCTCCATGGGGACTGGTGTTCCCCATCCTCATGTGAAACTGTTGTTAGAATTAGGTGAAGTTCTAGTTAGGCCCAGATGAGACACATTGTTAATTAGAGCTTACACTTAACCATGAGCACTGTCAAGAAGCTCTTTCAATGCAAAAGGCTTAAGAGTCTGAGTCAACGGAACTAGTAGCCTGAGGCATCAGGGGCCTGGTTACATAGGAATGTCTGACTAACCAACCAGGCAACAGAGCTTGCAGATGTGGTGCTGAAGAAGGGAAAAAGCCCACACAAGATTTCCAGGGGTGAGATATTTATTCAAGCTTGAATTCATACATACCTAAAGCTACACAATGTAAAGCTACCAAAACTTTCATTAGCTGATGTCTATCACAAGCTGTAGATGTTTTTTCTGCCCCCAGTAATGATGTAAAGTTTTTCTTTACGGTTTTCAGACAGTCACAGCTTTTTGTTCATATTGGCAAAGTCACAGATGGTTGTAAGAGGGAAGACTTGCTATTTTTCCCCCTCTTTGAAAAAGAAGAAAGACTCAGAGCTGTAACAACTATTTCTGCTCTAGTGGTTTTTGTTACATGATATGGCTGATTCATACTGATTACCTGCTGAATCTAATTGCATTCAGCTTAATAACAACTCAGCCAGTGAGAGAGATTAGAAAAATATATAGCTGATGTAGCATTAACTAGCTGAAAGGTTCAGTAGGTGTCAACCAATAATGACAATTTCCTTTTGAGATTCCTATTACCTTGCAGCTGTCAATCGTAATTGAATACCTAAACCATTGTAAATGAATTAGATCCAAACCCCCTTTGACCTCTGTTCCTCTGTCAATCTAGAAAATGGAGAGGATATGAATAATGTGTATGAATCTTCTGCTTTTCCAAATTGCTCTCTCTCTAATGACATGGCAGCTCAGGAACATGGTGCCCATTCCATTTATATCCCAAAAATGTATAAGCATGGTTGTGCTGGTTGATCTAGACAACTGGACTTCATTTAGCTCATTTGTTTATTATCTGCATATTCTTTTCTCTACTGAAAGTTGGTTGTTTGTTTTTTTCCATTAAAACGCTTGCAAGTAACTGCTTGGTTTTTCCCCTCCCCACAGACAATCAAATAATATTCAAGAAATAAATTGATCCTCCCTCCCACATTGTTGAGTGAACTGTGTATGACTAGAAGTGTTTGTGATTATATTCAGCTGTCTCTTCTTTGCCCTTTTCTCTCAGTTAGTTGTCTTTGGTGATTTATTTCCATGATTTGTTTAAATAAATGGAATTGCTAGAAAAGAAGGCTATATCTGCCTTGTTCCAGCTGTGTGTCAGAGTTCCCCTTGCATTAGGACTCTACTAATCATAAACCTACTTCAGCTGTACTACTAATGACTGCTGTAGAAAACAGGATCTCCACCTTCATGGAAATTACCCACCTTGCCAATTAAAACCTCTATTATTGCTCTTAGGCGAACATTTGACACTTCTAATCCAGCCTGGTTTACGCCCTCCGAGCCCATCCCACTATTGTGTATGTCAGGCCAAGGATTAACTCTTTTGAGCAGGCAGAACATTGCAGTAATGATGGTACAAAAGATGATTTAGCTGCCTGTTACAAGGGGCACAAGCAGGTCATTTCTCCCATTTTCAGTCCCTCTCAGCAGCATGATCTAGAGGTTCAGTAACTCTTCTTTATTATGGCAAATGGTTCCCAGGTTAATTTTCTTCCTTGCAACTGGGTACTTCCCATGCAGAGTGTGTCGTGTTTCATCTTGGCTAAAACTGAAGTGTGGCTGTTTATTTTTTTTAATCCTGCTCATCCAAGCAAATTGTTCCTGCTGCTGGTTGCCATTTGACATGACTAACCTTCTGATGTCATGTATTCCATCTTAGACGCAGACTGCACAAACTAGGGGTGTCAAAGATCACCCAGGTTGATTTCTTACCTCGGGAGGTGGTATCATACTCCAAGGAGACGCAGACGCCTCTTGCCACGCATCAATCTGAAGGTAAGATGGTTTTGCTGTTTGGTTTGACATTAAGCATTCAAGAATGTTAAAAAAAAAAAAAAGAGTAAATCATAATATAGCTATTTATTGCACATTTTCTGCAAGTCAGGCATTGTTCATATGATTAATGGCTGTGCTGGTGAGAATAATTAGAATAATGGCTCGAAATTTAGGTGGGACCAAAGTACTTCTGCCTTACAACAGGCTGTGCTCAGATAACAGTTTAATGAGAACATGTTTTCAAATAAATCATTATGAATATCATTAGAATAGTGCTTTAGTCTGTTTTTCTTGCTTTCTCAAGGAAGTTATTAATTCAGTGCTTTGTAAAGAAGCAGTGAGGGAAAGTTGCCCTCAGATATTTTGATCAGTGTAGTGGAAATAGATGAATTTTAAGACAAGTTCCAGGTCAGCTCCATGTGCCGAGGCTTAGGTGCTTGGGTGTGGATAGTCCTGTTTCCTCTCTGCTGATGGATATATTATCTGTACTCACGGAGCTATCTGTTAACTGCTTGCTTTCCTCTTGACAAGTAACTGCATGGAGTAGTTAATAGGAGAATGCTGCTCTATCTGTCCCTTAGGCTACACATTTGCGAGTACAAACCGCAGAACACTGATTGCAGGTCAGTTGAAACCATGGCTGAAGTAATTTACACGCTGTTACAAAGCAGAAGAAAAACCAAAGATAGTCTTGATTGTAGTCTTTGGTATTGACAACCAGGGGTAAAGAAAAGTTCAATGATCACGTGCTTTCCTGCAGAATATAGTGCAGGCTCCATACAGAAGAAGATTCAAGTAGGTTGCAAGCATGTGTGAGTAAATCTGTCTAACAAGGAAGTTACTGTTAGGGGAGGTGCAGTGATAAACACAGCCAGCCTGTTTTCTGGAGCTAGGCTGCCAGCTCATCTCTGCTTGTCCTTCTGAGGATTGCTAAAGCAGATAAGGTTTGTCTCTGAGGCCTTGCCTCCCTACTTGGAGACCAGTAGGTGTTCAGCACTGGAGCATTATCATGGAGTCATTGGTAGGTCAGATGGAGGAGATGCCCTTTCTCCCTGAGATGGGGCCTTTATCCAATGCAAGACCCTATGGACAAGAGGAGTTGAAGACATGGCTTTGATGTGTTTACCTCTCTCAGACTTGCAACTTCAACACTCATTAGCTGATGTGCCTCTCTAAACAG
Organism: Melanerpes formicivorus; assembly: GCF_026170545.1. NCBI lineage: Eukaryota > Metazoa > Chordata > Aves > Piciformes > Picidae > Melanerpes > Melanerpes formicivorus. Next base: position 7,267,447 of record NW_027142387.1, read on the forward strand.
GCTAACTTCTCTTGGTGAAGTAATGTCTTCCAATAAGTTGTTCTTGTTTTTTTCTGAGGAGCTCTTTAACTATTGCAAAATGCTTTTCTTGGGTAGCCAAGAGGGCAACCTTCTGTCCTTCGAGTTAAAACCCCCCAAACAACAGTGCACTTCTGCAGAGGTGGCAGTCAGGACAGCAAGCACAGCAGGCAACATGGCTTGTCTTGGTTGTCCCAACACAGAGGAAGCTTTTATCTCTCCCTTGTATGAAAGAAGATTAAGTGTAACTGTAAAAAGTCATTCACTTCACACTGCTTAGGCCAAACCTGTGATGGGAAAGGTCAAATGGTGGTAAGTGTTTTGGGTGACTGGATTTGGTTTATTATCTTTCATGTTCTCTGTGTCAGCAAAATCAAGGAAAAACCATAAACAAAAATGAAGTTTTTATTTTTAAACACAGAGAAAATACCACCCCTCAGGTGCATGGGGGAGAGAAAATGTAACTTACAATTTCCTGCTAGGGAACTCTCCACATGCAACTTGGACATGATTATGGCCCTGCATCAGTAAAGGAGAGTGAGGAAAGTTTGGTTATTCCATTTTAATTTAATTGGAAACTCTCTAGGAGGTAGGTAAGGTTTGTGGTTTTGATCTCTCATGTCTGATGGAAATGACTGCTCAGGTTTTTAATCTCCCAAGCCTCTTTATGAATGCTGAGGGCTTCATACTGTCAGCAAACAAAGGGGAATTCCTTGGGAGAAAAGTTTTGATAAGTCTCTATGCTGTTCCTATGCATTCCTGTGATAAAAATGTAGCCATTATCTTCCCAAAAGAAATTGTTCAGTGATTACTGTGATTGTGTGCTCAGTTATTCAGTAACTTAAGCCTTAGCATTGGAGAAAAGAAAAAACAACAAAAAACCCCACAAACCACCAACCATCCAAACCCCACAAAACTCCTTATTTACTTAGATGAGCCTTATTTCAGCTTTAAGAACTCAGGTTTTTTGCTGCCTGCCTTGGACACTGGAAATGCAGAATTTTAGGATGAGATTATCAGTCACTTCCTTCTGGTTTGGAAGACAACTGGTGAAAGGTGCAGCTGGTTGGAAAGATCTTTCCTATATAATTAAACCACCAATTCAAGAAAGACAGGGATCCACTAGGAAGAGTCCAGCAGAGAGCTACAAGTATGAGTTGGGGCCTTGAACATCTTTCCTGTGAAGAAAGACAGTGTCCTGGGGCTATTTAGTTTGGAGAAGAGAAGGCTGATAGGGGATCTTATCAATGTCTATAAATGCCTGAGGGGTCGGTGTCAAGAGGAAGCGGCACCTGGTAATAGGAGAAGGAACAATAGATATAAGCTAGAACACAGGAAGTTCCACTTCAACATGAGGAGAAACATTTAAACTGAGGGTGACAGAGCCCTGGAGCAGGCTGTCCAGAGAGGTTGTGGAGTCTCCTTCTTTGTACACTTTCAAAGCCAACCTGGAGGTGTTCCTGTGTGACCTTCCCTAGCTGATCCTGCTTGGGCAGGGGGTTTGGACCTGATGATATCTGGAGGCCCCTTCCAAACCTTACTATTCTGTGATTGCATAACAGAGGACTTTGAGTCCACTCAAAGCTCTGCAGCTTTTTTTGAAATGCCAGTATCAGGTTTTCTGTGCATTGCTTTTCTAGAGAAAAAGAAAGAAACTCTGTGGGGGCCTTTGACGCCCTGCCTTCGTGGTAGTGGCTGTTCCCCACCAAACCTTATAAAACTGGTAAAGGAAAGCTTCATTGTGCCAAGTACAGTGTGGTGCCAGAGAGCCAGATGCTACAAGCACTGAGGTCTCAGCTTGTCAGCTGCTAATTTTAGAAGAAATAGTGTGGCATTATTCTTCACTGTATAAAAGCAGATTAACTCCTCTTTTCAGAACAGGTATTTTGCTTGATTTCAGAGGAATAATGACATGTCATTTCCCCCACCCACCACATTATTTACAGATATGTGTATATGCATCATTCAACCCTTTGATCACAAGTACCTAATTCTTTTGCTTTATTTAGGTCACAGTAATTTTCAGCCTTTTCTTCCTTGTAGGATGACTTCAACAACAGAGATTTTGGCTCTGGAGCTTGAGGGAAAAAAATGTTCTTTACTTTTTCCCTCCTCCTTCTGTAACTGGACTTGAATTTAGGGGTCCATAGGCATTGAGAGACATTTTGCTTGTGCTGCTTTTTCTATTCTGGAGTTGATTAAGACCTAGGCTATGCCAAATGTTTTCAGGGAGGTCTCTAGAACAAGTTCCTTCACTGCAGAGAGACTCTCACCCTGGCCCAGAATGGCAACTCCATGTAGTCTTTGATGGTTCGAGCCTCCAAAGTACTGCAGAGCTGCCCTTTGCTGAAAGCACACTTAGGAGAAAGCAGCATCAGAAAGCCATGGCCTGACCTCTGCCCAGGATGAACCCCTCACTGTCATACAGCAGTGGGAGGAATTCTGCATATCTGCCTGCAAGATGCCTTTTGAGATAGGAAGACAGCCTGCACATTCAAGCTCTGCTGGATGCCCACCTCAGCTCCAGTTCCCCTGCTCTCTGATGGGTCAGGAAATAAAATCTCAGTGAGGAAATCATCACATTGTCCCTGCACTGAGAAGGGAATACTGCTCTCATTTAGCTCCCTTCAATAACAAGGGAGCAGTAAGAAGGTGAATGTCTGTGAGGTCTCTGGTATTGCTGGCCAGTGTCAGGGATGTTATTATTCCTCTTTTATGAAGTAGAAACTCCTTCTCCTTTGGTAAACTGACATATTCTCACTTTCCTGGCTTGTCATGCAGTCAATGCAAAGATATTGGCCTGAAATGCATCTCTGAAACAGTAGATCCTGTATTCAGGAGAAGAAAATCTGACTTTCCAGAACAGTGGAAGTCCTGTGTATTTCACCTGCTTACCAGAGAAAGCAAATACTTACCTCCTGAGCAAGATAACCTCATCCTATGTTACAAATGTTTCCCCATTTCTGGCAAAGAATGCAGTTTAGTTCCATGATCCATCTATTTATCTGCTGTGTTCAAACACTGAGGATACTTTGGCTACTGGGGAAAGAGGAAAAATAGGCTCTCCACTCCACTTGGCAGTATCCCTGGAGATATTCAAGGTGAGGCTTGACAGATATTCAAGTAAGGTGGGCAACCTGATCTAATTGAGAGTGCCCATGCTTACTGCAGCAGGGGTTGGACTAGATGATCTTTGCAGGTCCCTTCCAACCCAGACCATTCTATGAAGTGGCAAAATTCTAGAAGCTGGGTTGAGTTCTACATCTCTTTGACATTATAATTCTCTGAGCTAATGCTCTCCAAAGTTAGCCTTTTTAGAGCAGGAGAGGACATTTCTGCTCACAGTCTCATGAGACCAAGCCACATGAGTTTAGGTATCTGTGTGTAATACTAAATGTGATTACTGCAGGGTAACCCAAAACTCACTCTGGGTGCCATTGGCTGCATCAACAGCTCTTCACTGGCTGCCTGATAGCAGAGCACTTCATGCAGACATGTTAATGTAGGCTTCTCATTAGCGAGTAAACTTCATGTGATTAAAAGTGTCACACACTGACACTTCTGGTAGGACTGTGTCCTGCTTTGGATATTGATAATTAGATGTGGAGATACCTGTGGCTAGAACTGACAAGCCTGCAATGCTGTGAAGATGAGTCAGGCCCCTTAAAGCTCCATGGGAAAAATCCTTAGATTTTTTACTTGGATTGTTAGGGACTGAGGTTTCCACATCTATTCAGTATGGAGCTGTGGCTCTGTTTCTCCAGTAAGATAATGTGCAGCAGACCTCCAGCACAACGAATTCTGCCTTCCCATATCTGACTGTAGCTCAGCTCTAGCTTTGTGAAAGCCAGTCCCAGAACTAAGCAAGATCGTACTTGAGTTTTCCCATGGCCAGTCCGTCTGGAGTTCATGAATCAGAAGCTGGAGGTTAAGTTAAAGAGCTTACTTTGGCTTTCCCCTTCTAGACATTCTTACAGTTCAGCTCCAGTCCAAAGACAAGGCCGGACCGCCGGACCTGAGAATAGCTCAACCCCTCATTTAATAGGAAGTGAAGATGCAGATTTGTGCATCAACATGCCTGAAACATACATGTCAGGATACAGGACAATATTGGTGATGGGAAGGACATTGGAGATAACTGAGGGGAGTGCTGAGAACCCTCTGTCACAAAGAAAAGGTGCTGGTGGAAAGCAGGGCAGAAGTGGGGTAGAAATTACTACTAAAAGAGGAGACAACCTAGGATGAATTGGCACTAAAGCAGAACTGTTTTTAAAGATACAGAGCTGAGTGTTAGTACTGATGGGTACTGGTTCTGTAGGACATATTATGGTCTGTGCTGCACAGTATTGTGCATCACTGAGGGCTTTTAGTTAGCTATAAAAATCTAGTTTGCCTTTCCCCTCCCCCCCCAAACCTCAGTCCATCAGAGCCTCGCTGTGGATCTCAATAGATGGCTTAAACACCCTGATTCAAGACTGCTTTGTTTGATTAAACCACAAAGCTTATTTTGTGCTGCTGTACCAGACTGTACGAGAGTGGATGAGACGAGAATGAAGCGCAGCAAAGATCCGAGGCTTTGCACTATGTAACAGTCTCTGAATAATTCCTCTTTATGCCTGTCACACCTCCATCCCCGTGCCTAAATCACAAGATTTCAAAGGTGTTTTTTCTTTTTTTGGGGGGGTGGGTTGTTTGGGGTGGTTTTTTGTGAGTTGGGCAGAAAACTTTTCCAAAGGCATTCGGGCAGTGCTCTCTGGTGGTGAAGCGATGAACTGGCATGTCCTGCCTCGGATGCTGGAGGTGCAGGAAGGATGGTGAGGTGACCCGTGGAAAAACACTTTCCTGATCTTTTGTGAGTCAAGGATTATACTTCACAGAAGATGCTTGAGTTGTGTGAATGTATGGGCTGATGACAGAAACGTGAGAATAAACGGAGCTGCTATACAAAAAGCTGGGGAAAAAATAAAATATTTTATATACAGACATTTTAAAAAGTGTCTTAAAAAATCAGTTATAGGTATATGAAAAAATTCCAGGGGGATAATATGCTACTGAAATTAGCTGCAGCCCCTTGTTCTTACCAATCATAGAGTGACTTGGGTTGGAAAGGACCTTAAAGATCATCTAGTTCAAACCTCCTGCCATCAATGCTTCATCCAACCCGGCCTTGAACACCTTCAGGGAAGGGGCGTCCACAGCCTCCCTGAGCAACCTGTCCCAGTGTCTCACCACCCTGACTTTAGATAATTTCTTTCTAATATCCAGTTTAAATCTCTTCTCTTCCAGATTCAATCCATTGCCTTTTGTCTTTTCCCAACAAGCCCTTATAAAAGTCCCTCCCCAGCTTTTCTGTAGCTCCCTTCAGGTACTGGAAGGCTGCTCTAAGGTGTCCCTGGAGCCTTCTCTTCTCCAGGCTGAATAACTCCAGCTCCTTCAGCCTGTCCCCACAGGAGAGGTTCTCCAGCCCTCTGATAATCTTCATGGCCTCCTCTGGACCCACTTCAAGAGTTCCATGTCCTTCTTGTGTTGAGGGCAGCAGAACTGGATGCAGTACTCCAGATGGGGTCTCACAAGAGCAGAGTAGAGGGGGAGAAGTACATCCCTCCCTGAAGTACAATTAGCAAAGCAGAGTTTGTTAAAATACATATTCTCCAGGACAGCCAGCTCAGGCTGGCACCAGGTGTGGTGGGTCTGTGTTCTGCTTCAAGCAGGCTACATATGTTAGGTATGTAGCACTGAAGGCTTTCTTCACCAGCTGGCTTATGTTATTTTTATATAGTACAGGATTAAGATAAGGGCTTGGCTTTGGAAAATGTGCTTCTGTGGTTTTTCTTTTGCAGAATAATGTGTTTGACACTGACAAGTCTTTCTTCTGGGAGAAAGAATGAAGAGGCTGTTGCCTGTGGTCATACACAGATCAGTGTTTGGGCGTAGGAGGAGACATCAAATGTCCATTCTCCGGACATAGGTAGCACATATGGGCTAAACCAGGATTTCTGTAAAACAGTCCCACTACATTTGTAGAAAGTGTCCTGTTACATCCACACTCTACCAATATACTTATCAGTGCTCATTGCTGCAGTATTTGTTCCCATTCCCTGTCTCTCCTCCCAGATCCTCTCTGAAGACTTCTAGAGAAAGGTTTTTCTTATACTCAGGATGGTTTTCAGATAGTTTGCAGTGCCTTTCTTAAGGCTAAACTGTTTTGAACAGGCAGATCTGAGAATTTGTTAGGCAGCAGAAATTCTCTGGGAACTATCTACTAAACACTGATTTAGTGGAGAGAAGGTTTGCTCTGGTCATGCACAGTAAAGAAGATCTGAGGAAGGAAAACTTTTTAGGGAGCTTAGATTCTGTTTCCCTTATTTCATTACACAGGGACAGAGTAGTTTGACTCTGCAGCTCCTCCACAATCTTAACAAAATCCTGGGAAGGTCTCCTGACAACCAGGCCCATGTACATGGGAGTTTATTGCCCCAAAGTAGCCCAGGGCCTTCTGCAGACCCTGCTTTCTCTTACATTACATGCAAGCCCAGGTAACACATGTCATTCTTTACAAGGCTGGGAGGAAAAGAGCAGGCTTCTCATAGCTGTGCCTACATCTTCTCTAAACCATTCAGGCTCCAGAAGCTGAGAAGCAAACCAGAAAGATTAACTGCCTCCTCAATGGTATGAGGGACCAGTTTTCCCATGGTGGCTGCCTTGGAAGGGTTTGTTGTGCAACTGTCCTTCTGTGCATGGAAGCAAATTGATTCAAAGCCTCTGCAGGCTCTGCTCAGAGAAGAACCATGCTCTTCCTCCCCTCGCAGATTCTGCTTGATCTTAATGGATGATCTTTGCTTTGGAGCAAGTAGATCTCATCCTCCACCCAAGTGGGAGATGAGAGGTTACTCTATCTCAGAATAAAAGAAGACATGTGGCAGTCAGCTCCCTTGTGCAGAACCCAACCTGCTCTTCTGGTTGCAATGGGAAAAACATAATTGACTGAGACCCTGGTCCATCTGGTGTCACCTGGTGAAAAACAAGAACTTTGACCTCAAACTCCTTTAGCTAGCTGCAAGTAATCTCACGGTGCCTTTGACCCATCTTTGTGTGCTGACATCTGAAACTAGCAGTGATCCATGAATTCAGAGAGAAGCCCTGTACCACCTGTATGCAAATTGAATCCTTTGTTAGCTGGAAATGAAAACCTCCTTCCAAGTCTTTCCTCTCTGGAAACTGCTGTACTGAGCTGATTTATTATGTGTTCCCCTCAAACTACCAAATAGTTCTAAACTTATTTTTGAACATATGGCAATCAGTGTGTTACAACTGGGCTTTAGCATGAGAGGGAAACTCTCTCATGATGAACAGCACCACAATTTCCCCAGTCAAGCCAGTGAAAAGGCAGTGGCCAGTTCTTCTGTTTGCCATTTTTACCTGTTGCTGGTTCTTGCTTTACTGTGCAAATCATTTCAGTAGTACCTGAATATACTTTGAATTATCATAGTGTTGTCCATGTTACAATGCTCACACCAGAAGTTAGGAAAAAAGGTAAAAAGGGGGAAGGTTGAGTTAAGAGCACTTCCAACAGAGCAATGAAGACATAGCCTTCTGGTTTCCTCAGAAACAAAGCATGCCTTTTCCTACCATCCCTGTAATTCCTTCTTTAGCCTAATGGATGCTACCTATTCAGTGCATACATGAAAACTAATACCCAGCACTTTGTACTGCATATTTAGTAGCTTTTGGCAAAGTTTGTAACATGGACCAATCTCCACTGGAATTAATGAAAAGATGACGAAAAATGTGCATTGCAGAAGCAGCAGTTATTAATCCTTGGTGCTCTAATTAGCACTTAATCTTTCTAATCCTCTCAGTAGGTACAAAATCAGGGCTGGAATAGACATGGGCTATAATGTGGAAAGCCCTTCACTAGTAGTGTTAAAAAGATGTGCAGGGGGAAAAACGTCAGAGTGTTCTGTTACTTCACACTTCTCAGTTTGCTTCTTGGCACTTGCAACAAAAAGAAAAGAAAAATATTCATGTGCCAGAATCCCCTCCTCAGTTTTAACCCTTACTACTAAAGTACTGGGTCAAGAACTATGCAGCTGATAATTCTCCTGTTCATCAGCTCTCTCTGCGCTACAGCTGAGTCACAGCTTAAGGAGCTGGCCAATTGTGACCCTCTATAGCCTCTTCTAATTGGCTCATTTCCATATTAGAAGCCACCTGCCTTGCACAGAGAAGTGTCAGCTGCTTACCCTCAGACTAACTGGAGAGGGAGCCAAGTGGTTGGGTTGGGCAGAATGAAGAGGGTTTGTCACATCCCACATTATTGCCCACCATAAAGATGAATGAGAATGCACACAAGCTGGTCTTTTTTTGCCAAGTGTATCTTCATAGCCTGACCTGAGCACCAAGGGCAGAGCCCTTGGCCCCACTTCTCCCTCTCAAGGTGGTGTAAATCCATGCTGCACTTATTATGACAAATTGTAGATCTCCTATGAAGTACTTGAGAATCCCTCCTTCAAAATCAATAGTAGCTGGACCCTTTCCAGAGAATCCTTTTGCTTGCTCACAGATGCCAAGAGTTACAATGAAAATGGAAGAAAGGTTCTGGATGAAGACAAAACTCAATTAAATGTCTGTCAGTGAAGTAAAAGTCTCAGCAGGAATCCCCATTGGCCACTATTAATAGAAGCAGGAAATCTCTTTTGCTGCAGTACAATAGAGTGTCTCCACAAACAATGTCACTTTTCAACCAGGCTGCCACTTGGCCATCTATCTTATTTTAAATAAACTTGCCATCAAGTCGCTCTGAGCCACAATTCATTTAGATGCATGTCCTAGCCCCAGACCTCCAAATCAGTGCTTGGTCTTCTTGCAAGTTAGCTCCCTCCTTAAGGCCCACAGAATATGAAAAGATGCTAATTATTCTTTTCTAAAATATGTTGCACGTGAAGCTTCACACTTACTGTAAGTCTCTAATTGTGTGATGTTGCTGTGGATGCTCTTTTCTTGTTCCTTCTTTCCTCACCCTACTTGTCTGCTAAAGTTTGCCACATCAGGGCTCAAAATGAGTCATGTTCCTGGGCCCCGCAGTTATGAATAGCCTCATTGGTCTTGGTAGCAGCTGTTGCTGAGGTTTGAGGACTTTCAGACCTCACCACTAGATGACCTGTGGAGGTCCCCTCCAACACAAACCATTCTATAATTCACTTAGTGTGGAGCTGAACTTTTTCTGAGGGTCTTCAATTTAGCTGTGGAGCTGGAGAATTTTTGCAATTGGGTTGTTTCATATTTTGTTTCTTGTCGCATCCACCCATACGTTCAGGTCTCTCTCCCCCTCTCCTAGGCACCAGTTACTCAGCAACAACATGCTGAAAGCAACCACTCACCTGTTACGAAACAAGCACAGAAAGCACTGAAGGTTTTGCTTGTGACTGTGTGAGGAACTCTTTATGCACTGACACTGCAGCACAGGTAATATGCAGATTGAAAACACAGCTCAAACCAACCTTCCAGAGGAGAGGCTCAAAACTGGCCTGGACTCTTGTCTTCACAAAAGGAAGCTGGGAGACATACACATTGTAGTGGATTGACTTTGGTTGCCTACCAAGCCACTCTCTTCCTGAGCAGAAGGAGAAAATTAGAAGATAAAATTCATGGTTTGAAATAAGGACAGGGGATCACTTTGGTTTTACCATCATGGGCAAAACAGTCTTGGTGTGTAGGGGGAAATGAATTTACCTTATTGCCAGCTAAAATAGATTTGGATGATCAGAAACAAGGACAAAATTGAAATAATACCTTTCCCCTTCTCCTTTTTCCTTGGCTTAACTTCAGTCCTTCATTTCCAGCTCCTCTACCTCCTCTTCTTGCTGAGCAGCTTGCAGAGCTTGGTACAGGGGGTTGTGATCAGCCCATAGCAGCTGCTCTCTGCTCCTCCTTCCTCCTCACAAGTGGATATGGATCTAAAATCCAAAATGTATAGCAACCTATTTGTGCAATGGACAAGGCTACGAGTTTGCTGAGGTGTAGGATGGGAGAGAGATGCTTTTGTTGGCTCTTTCCCCCCTTGTGGCCATACCACATAGGTCATGGGACTACTCATTTCACCTATAATAGTTTTTGTATCATAGAATTGTAGAATCTTAGAATGCTAGGGGTTGGAAAGGACCTCAAGAGATCATTGAGATAAACAATGCTGCAAAGCAGGATCACTTAGGGCAGATCACACAGGAACACAGCCAGGTGGGTTTTGAAGTTTTCTAGAGAAGGAGACTCCAAAATGTCTCTGGGCAGCCTGCACGGGTAACAAAGAAGAGGAGCTGGAAGCCTCATTACAGCAGGAAAGTTACGATGTAGTTACCATCACAGAAACGTGATGGGATGACTCACATGACAGGAGCACTGTAATTGATGGCTACAGGCTCTTCAGGAGAGACAGGCAAGGGAGAAGGGGTGGAGGGGTGGCCCTTTACATCAGGGCCATGGAACTAGAGATTAAGGATGATAAAGTTGGGTGCCTGTGGGTGAGAATTAGAGGGAAGGCCAACAAGGCTGACATCCTGCTTGGAGTCTGTTATAGACCACCCAACCAGGATGAAGAGGTTGGTGAATTATTTTATAGGCAGCTAGAGGCTGACTCAAGATTGCCAGACCTTGTTCTTATGGGCGACTTTAACCTGCCTGGTATCTGCTGGGGACTCAACACAGCAGAGAGGAGGCAGTCTAGAAGGTTCTTAGAGTGTGTAGAGGATAGCTTCTTATCACAGCTGCTGTGTGAGCCTGCCAGGGGTAAGGCTTTGCTTGACCTTCTTTTTACAAGGAGAGAAGGGCTGGTGGGAGATGTGGTGGTTGGAGGCTGTCTGGGGTCCAGTGACCGTGAAATAATTGAGTTTTCAATTTGCAGTCAAGCTAAGAGGGGCAGCAACAAAACCTCCACTCTGGGCGTCCGGAGGGTGGACTTCAGGTTACTTAAGGAACTAACTCAGAAGGTACCTTGGGAAAGAGCCCTTAAGAACAAAAGGGGTCCAGGAGGTCTGAAGCTACTTCAAGAAAGACTTCTTGAAGGTGCAGGAACAGGCTGTGCCAATGTGCTGGAAGATGAGCTGCCGGGGCAGATGGCCAGCCTGGATGGGCAATGAGCTTCTAAAAGAACTAAGGGAAAAAAAGAGGTGTATCATATTTGGAAGGAAGGTGGGGTAACCCATGAAATGTTTAAGGATGCTGCTGGGTCATGAAGGAAAAAAAAATAGAGAGGCAAAAGCCCATTTAGAGTTTAAACTGGCCTCTGCTGTGAAGGACAACAAAAAATTCTTCTACAAATATACTAATGGCAAGAGGAGAGGCAAGGACAACCTCCACTCCTTAGTGGACATGGAGGGCAATATTGTAACTAAAGATGAGGAAAAGGCAGAGGTGCTTAACACCTTCTTTGCCTCAATATTTAATAGCAGGATAGGTTGTCTTCCAGACAACTGGCCTTCTGAGCTGGCAGATGGAGTCAGGAAGCAGATAGTTGGCCTGTGATCCAGGAGGAAGTAGTTAGAGATCTTTATTTATTGATGATCTGGATGAGGGGATTGAGTCCATCATCAGTAAGTCTGCAGCTGACATCAAGCTGGGGGCAGGAGTTGATCTGTTCGAGGGTACGAGAGCTCTGCAGAGTGACCTTGACAGGCTGGACGGATGGGCAGAGTCCAATGGCATGAGATTTAATACATCCAACACGTTGGCCACAACAACCCCATGCAGCGCTACAGCCAGGGGTCAGAGTGGCTGGAGATCGGCCAGGCAGGAAAGGATCTGGGGGTATAGGAATGGGCTGCCCAGGGAGGTGGTGGAGTCACCATTACTGGAGGTGTTTAGGAAGAGACTGGATGGGGCGCTTGGTGCCATGGTTTAGTTGATTAGATGGTGTTGGATGATAGGCTGGACTCGATGATCTTGAAGGTCTTTTCCAACCTGGTTAATTCTCTTCTATTCTCTCTTGCTCCATCACCATGTATCAGAGCATCTTGATGAAGCATCAAAAATTAGTATCCAACCGTCCATGTTTCCTATGCAGTGAGTATGTTTTCAGACCTAATTAGTGAATTAGTTAACACTAGTTTACAATTATCCTTAATAAGTATGGATTAGGAATGATCAGTAAAAGTAACTTTTCTGTTTCGCAGTTCATCGGCTTGAGATAATTTGTAACAAAGGCTCATGTTGCAATCAGGGAAAGGACTCCCACTGACTTCAGTGGGAGCTGGACAGGGATCAACATGAAGTACTTGCCTTGAGTCTAAATAGCTGACATTGTCACTGGCTCATCATGTGAAACCCTTCAGTACATTGTAGAATCATTTTATTTGGATTTGATTAAACATAAAAGTATTTTGCAAGGCTTTCCAGCTTTGGAAAACAAAGTCATTTACATAAGAGCTATCCTCTTTTACCCTGGTTAGTAGGCTTCACTCCGAATATTTAGCATGCTGTGTGCTCAGGATGCGCCCTGGCATATTTGATTGTCTGACATCAGGTACATAGGTGTTCACAGGAGGAGATCTGATACTGTAACGTCCATTTGTTGTATCCTGCTTTGCTGATAGATTGCAAGCTCTGACAGGCAGGAGATGTAATTGTACATCATACTTGGCAGGATGGGATATAGGGGACATGCTGTAAAGAAATGCTGGTCATGAGCAATGGGATTATATGTCATAGAAACATTGAATGGATTGGGTTGGAAGGGACCTTTAAAGGTCAACTAGTCCAACTCCCCTAAAAGGACAATTTCAACTAGACCAGGTTGTTCAGGGCCCCTTCCAGCCTGACCTGGAAGGTTTCCAGGGATGGGGCATCTACCACCTCTCTGGGCAACCTCCACCCTCATCATAAAAGGTTTCTTCCTTAGCTTTAGTCTAAATCTCTCTTTTGGTTTAAAACCATCACGCCTTGTCCTACTGCAACAGACCCTGCTAAATATACATACATACATATATGTATGTTTTAAGGGGAAAATTCACTGCTTGCCTATATTCCAGGTTAACTTTGTCAGCTGCTAAAAATGTGCCTTTTATTATTAACACCTTTTATCAATCCAACAAACAATAGAAACAGCAACTCTTGCTCCAAGCCCAGCCACATCTTGCAGTAATTTCTAAATGCCCCATATTAAAAATAATACACTTACTCAAACTTCTCCAGAATGTCCCAGGGTAAGAAAAAATGCTTTTTTCTATTATTATTAGTTTTGACAAACCTGATTGTGTGCTGGCCATTGTTAAAAGCCTCTTTATCTGTCTCCAAATGCAGTGAGAGACAAAGAATTTTTAATGAATTTAATTAAAACTTTATGTGGTTTTTATGGTGTTCACCTCCAGCTGGTGTGCCATTCTTCCCTGATGAATGAAGTTTCCTCTAATGCATAATGATGTGTTTTATTTGAGGGATGTTTAAAACCCCCTTCCTAGTAGCCCTGAGGTAGTTTCCAAGGTATGACACAGTGGTAAAGTATTTAAAAGCAGGTCTCTTAAGTTTGAGAGAATTAAGTATCTGGTTAAATGCACATGCATGAATGCATAAATATGAATTTTTACTTCTTTTCCCCCCAGAAAAAGTCCTTGTAGCCTGGATTTCATGAGCCATGCTGCTGAGAATTTGTCTGTGCAGAGGACACGTTGACATGAAAGAGTCTAGTTATCTGATTGTTTTAGGGGTTGGAAGGGACCTCAGGAGGTCTTCGGGTCCAACCCCCCTGCCAGCGCAGGACCATAGGATCAGGTCACATAGGAACACATCCAGAGAGGGCTTGAATGTCTCCAGAGAAGGAGACTCCTCAACTTCTCTGGGGAGCCTGTTTCAGTGCTCTGTGATCCTTACAGTAAAGAATTTCTTCCTCATGCTGAGGTAGAACTTCCTGTGCTGCAGTTTACATCCATTTCTATCACAGAGCACAAGTGAGCAGAGGCTATTCCTTCCTCCCTGACATCCAGCCCTCAGATATTTATAGACATTTATTACATCCCCTCTCAGTCTTTTCCTCTGCAGACTGAGCCCTAGGTCTCTCAGCCTTTCCTCATAAGGCAGTGCTGCAGTCCCTTCACCATCCTTGTAGCCCTATGTTGGACTCTCTTAAATAGATCCCTGTCCTTCATGAACTGGGGAGCCCAGAACTGGATGCAGTATTCCAGGTGGGGCCTCACTAGGGCAGAGTAGAGGGGGAGGAGAACATCCCTTGATCTGCTGGACGCACTCTTCTCAATACACCCCAGGATACCTTTAGGCGCCTTGGCCACAAGGGCACATTGCTGTCCCATGGAAAACTTGTTGCTTGTATTAGGAGTGGGAAATTGAATAACCTTTGCTTAACACACTGAAAACTGGCATCTTTAGCAGCCACAAGGTCCTGATACTGATGGACATGCCTGGTGCTGCTGTAATAAAAGTGAGTAATAGCATGCAGCCAGTCCTGTTAACTAATGTTTCAGTACTTTTGATGAGATGTGCTGAGATGCTACAACAGGCTGGGTCATTCCCATGGCTGGTTAGAGTTAGTGGAATTGTAGTCCTCTGAATCTCCCTTGCTGGTGGGCTTTCATGCAGAGTATCTCAAAAGGGCAACAACCTGTTTTCCTTTCTTGAAGATGTATTCAGTCAATATTTCTTCTGTCAAGAAGCAAAGTCTTGCTAAAAGAGGTAAGGCTTTGATTTGTTTCAAGCACTCGCCTTTCAAAATCTTGAGTCTGGGTGCGGCCAAACTCAAGTACAGAGCTGCTGTTTGTGGTTATGTGGATGCTGAGATCTCAGTTGTGCAAGAATCTTGAACAAATTCCCCAGGGAAAGAATGAATGAAGCAAGATGGCTTGGACCACAGGAACAGAACTTAGGAAGAACTCGCATCTCTACAGGGAGTGGCAAGGTCCCTGGAGAAGCCTCAGTAATGTAGTCTATGAATTTGCAGTGGTTTTGCAGAGGCTGGAAAAACTTAGAGGAACGTTGAAAGGCAATGTTGGAAGGAAGAAGGGACCTTAAAGATCATCCAGTTCCAACCCCCCTGCCATGGGCAGGGACACCTTTCACTTGCTTGACCAGGTTGCTGAAGGCCTCGTCCAAACCTAGCCTTGAACTCCTCCAGAGAGGGAGCATCCACAACCTCCCTGGGCAACCTGATGTCAAGGGTTCAGGCTTTAAGGCTCCTGTGTATACTCCTCTGGTCTCCAGCTCTAAAACAACATGATGTTTAACTAGTATCCTTTGTTCCCAGAGTTACTTTTGGCAAGCAGTGTTGGGAACAAAGTTAAAGAAGCCTGAGAAGAGCTAAATCCTGGGACTACAAGGGTTGAGTTTCAGCTGCTTATGCTCATGATGCACTGCTAGAATTTCATCAGCCTGTGAACAGTGACAGGTTTGACAGTGAACCCATGAGTCCTTTGAGGACATAAGCAGAAACACAAGGCCACAAGAAAACATTGGAGTCCAGGTGTTGGTTATAGTCTTGCTTTTAAAAGCAGAGAAGAAATCAAGCAGGAAAGAAGTAAAACCACTGAAACCAAAGATTTCTTTCCATGGTTTGTAGATACTTTGCACAAAGTGCCCAATTAACAAAGGAGGATGAGGCATGAGAATCTGATTTATTGCAGGTTTTATTGGCATATGAAACTACCACAGTAACAGTGGGGGCTAAAGAATGAGCTTAGTTTGTAAAAGGGGAGGTTACACAGTTCACTTAAGGGTGAAAGTGTAACTCAACCTGCCACAAGGACATTGTATAAAATTGTGTTGCTGAGAATATTGATAGGTCGTCAAGGTGCAGCCAAAGTACACACCTGACACTTGTCCTTCAAAGGATACTTCATGGTGACCTGTGTGGGAAACTTTTAGGTCATGTGAGACAATGCTGGACTCTGGAAGCAAACCTGTGGATATATCATCATAGTAATTGTCACACATCTTCATAGTTATGATTGACAGGACAATACTGGGAAACAAAACCAAAAAGCTTGTGCCACTCAGTCTTTCATCCATTTTAGGGACTTAGTGAAGCACAAAGTGATTTAGTGCTAGAGTAGTCATTAGGAGATTTTTTTGCATAACTGTCTATACATAGAAATCTCTGTTTCTTTTTCTTTGTTTCCTTTAAAAGTGTCTTGAAACTCAGCCCTACTCCTTAAAGATTAATTTCTCACACTCTTCTAAGCTTACTGTCTTTGTCATATAGATTGTTGCAGGGCAGCAGCATGTAATGAGAGTCAAGTGATTATTTGGTGCTTGTTATGTAGCTTTGCAGTTGAAATATTGCACCATCATGGGAAAAGATATGTATCTGCATACACATAGACTGGCATGCTGTTTTAGGGCAAAAAAGGCTGATTTGGATGACAAAAATGGACAATTAATAAGACCATAGAATCATAGAACTGTTTTCATTGGAAAAGACCTCTAAGATCCTTGAGTCCAACCATTGATCTGACACCACCATGGCCATTAAACCATGTCCCCAAGTGCCAAGTCCACACGTTTCTTGAACACCTCCAGAGATGGTGACTCTACCACCTCCCTGGGCAGCCTGTTCCAATGCCTGACCACTCTTTCAATAAAGAAATGTTTTCCTAATATCCAATCTAAACTTCCCTGGCACAATTTCAGGCCATATCTTCCCATTATTTCACTAGGGAGAAGAGACCAACCCCCACCTAGCTCCAACTTGCTTTCAGGGAGTTATAGAGAGCACTGTGGTCTCCTCTTAGCCTCTTTTTCTCCAGACTAAACAACCTCAGTTCCCTCAGCTGCTCCTCACCAGCTCTATTCTCCAGACCCTTCACCAGATTTGTTGCCCTTCTCTGGACGCACTCCAGCATCTCAATGTTATTGTTGTAGTGAGGGGCCCAAAACTGAACCAAATATTTGAGATGCAGCCTCACCAGTGCTGAGTTCACTTTCCTGGTCCTGCTGGCCACATTTTTGCTGATTGAGGCCAGGATGCTGTTGGCAAGCTCTGCTATAGATATCCTTTGAGTGGCGTTGGATTGGAAACACTGATTCTATCAGAATATAAAGAGAATCTTCTAAAGATAAAAAATAATAGGAACAGACTTGGAAAAATAATGGACATTTAAGAAGTCTGCCAGCACTTTTCTTCGTCTCTGGCTTCAGGCCACATTGTCCATGTGTTGAATATGCTTAAAAGCATAAGGAAATTATATATCTGTATATATTTATATTGTTTCAGAAGAAATTGAAGCTTTGGCTCCTATATCTTCCTTAAACGTTTAAAAATCTCTGAATCAAAGCCTACAAAATCTCTCCTGAGGAGAGATTTGAATGTGGATAATTAGGCAGGAAACTCTGAGCACTTCTATGTTTTAGCTTCATTTACTATTTAAGCAGAAGTTCAAATTAAATCAAAAGATGTATCATGTCTTATCTTGACAGGTGTTGGGGTTTTTTTTTTAATGTGTTTTGGAATCCAATATTCACACTGTCTCCAAACACATCATGAAAATTTTGGTGTGGAATGGGTTTAAGTCTTTCTTCCAGTAGTCTTTTTTTTTATTGAAAACTATTCTCCTTGAAAAGGAAAACTTTATACAGAGTTGGGGTGACCTTTGCTAAATCTGCATAAATATTTCTGCTACTTTTGTGGGTTTTGAGTTGTTTGATTTTTTGCTGGGGTTTTTTTTGTGTGTGTGGTGGTTTGTTAGTTTGGTTGGTTTTTTTCAGCTTAAAATATACTTTCCTATCTGTGTCCATGTGACACTCAAATACTGCGTCCAGTACTGGTTCCCCGTCATAAGAAGGACACAGATCTGTTGGAGCAAGTGCAGAGGAGGGCCACAAAAATGATCCAAGGGCTGGAACACCTCTGTTACAAGGACAGGCTGAGAGAGCAGTGGTTGCTCAGCCTAGAGAAGAGAAGATGCTGAGGGGACCCTAGAACTGCCTTCCAATAGTTGAAGCAATCCTACAGAAAGGCTGCAGAGGGAGTTTTCATGAGGGTGTCTAGAGACAGGACATGGGGGGATGGTTTGAAGCTGAGGGAGAGCTGGGTTAGACTGGAAGAAGGTCTTCAGTACAAGGATGGTGAGACTCTGGAATAGGCTGCATAGGGAAGTTGTGGCTGCCTCCTCCTTGGTGATGTTCAAGGCCAGGTTTGATGCAACCTTCAGCAGTCAAGTTTGATTGAGAGGTGTCTCTGCCCATGGCAGGGAGGTTGGAGAAGATGATTTCTGAGGTCACTTCCAATCTAAGCCATTCTATGATCCTCTATTTCTACATGATTGGCAAAACTCATAAACTCCTTTCCCAAGGGCAAATTTTTCTCTCCCCATACTTTCCTGTATGAAAAAAAAAACAACAAAACCCAGTCTTCAGCTCTGAGCCCTTAGACACTTCTGGTCATTTAAACAAAGGGGTACCAGGGTACCAGCTTCAGTGGACCTGAGAGGCCAGAACAATTTGCATCCATTGGAATGATTTGCTCTGAAGTGAGACCCATTTCAATCATAACACAACATAAGGAAAATCACTGAATCACAGAATGTTAGGGGCTGGAAGGGACCTCAAAAGTTCATCCAGTCCAACCCCCCTGCCTGAGCAGGATCACCTATACCAGGTCACACAGGAATGCATCCAGGTGGGTTTTGAATACCTCCAGAGAGGGAGACTCCACAACCCCCCTGGGCACCCTGTAAGCTTATCCTGAGACCTGCTCCCCATGCCCACCCCAGCCCAACCACACCATTCCCAACCCAGCTTTATTGTATTCTGACATAAGAAATCTGGCCCAGGATTCATTGCTGCACAGGGACATGGAAAACCACCTGACCCTGTTTAGTCTGGAAAAGAGAAGACTGAGAGGAGATCTGAAGGGTGGGTGTCAAGAAGAAGGGACCAGGCTCTTTTCAGTGGTGCCCAGTGATAAAACAAGGGGTAATGGACAAAACTGGAACACAAGAAGTTCTACCTCATCATGAGGAAAAACTTCTTTACTGTAAGGATGATGGAGCCCTAGAACAGGCTGCCCAGAAAGGTTGTGGAGTCTCCTTCTCTAGAGATTTCAAGACCTGTTTGGATGTGCTCCTGTAAGACCTGCACTAGGTGATCCTGCTTTGGCAGCAGGATTAGACTCAGTGATCTCCAGAATTCCCTTCCAACCCATACCCTTCTATGATTCTATGATTGATTCTATGAACTGAAGGATGCTGTTTGAGATAGACACTGTCCCTGCACCATAAGCTAAGAACTTGGTATCAAACTTAAAGTTTCCTCCTACTGCTTCCTTGATTTCTATCAGTGGTCACCATTTACAATATGGATTAATGAAAATAAACCAAGGCAATGTACATAAGATGATTAAAGTGCTGATCATTCTGCAGCCTAAGGCTGACTCAGGAAGTGCTGGGCTCTGCCTTGTTGCTGGGATCTCCTACTTTATCGAAGTAGCCTTCCATAGGCTCCATATCATTAGCTGGTGATGTGTGCTGCAGTTATTACAGATATGCTCATTTTGGGTCAGGATTCCAAAACAAAACAAAAACCCCAAGCAGTCTCTCTGATTTGTTGTAAAGACGGTGTGCTGTCTGCACTGTGTCATTTTCTTTCCCCTCATAGTGGGCTAACATACAATTAGGGGCTGATGTCAGCCTGTAGAATTTTTGGTGTAAGATTTTGGTCTCACCAAAATGCCATACTCCTTAACAAAGCTGGCAGACATGTCCTTTGGCAGCAGCTGCTTGCCATGTGATTTAAAACTTCCTGTCACTATAATTGATGTGTTTTTATTCTTTCCACTTCCTGAAGCCTGATCAGAATTAAAATTGCTGTTGGAATTTCCTGTCAAAGCAACTCATTTATTCGCCCAGCGCAGCACTGACACTACTTTGATTGGACATTGCCTTCAGCTATTCTCGGGCCCAGAGATTGCTGTGAATTATGCTCCTTGCCTAGGTTTGACTTCCCTGCATGCCACATCTGCAAATATATACAGATTGTCCATCATGTGGTAACCTTGTCCTAATGAAAACTCCACATGTAAAATGTTAATGATTTGAATATCAAACTTGGCCACCTGCTGGGGCCCTGGCTTTTGTGTTTATTTAGGAAACCCCACAGAGTTCTCCAACTGATTGTCTCACGGAACTTTCCTGTCACCTACCGACAAGAGCTCTGCTATATTTCGCCTCTAAAGAGAATTTACACCCCCTTTTTCAGCTTGCCTTTTAAAAAGCTGAGCTTTGTGTAGGGTTTTTCTTTAATTTTCTGTTTCGCTGTGCCGTCTGCTTCAGCATGCTGTCTGCATTCCTTCCCAGAGGTGGCTGCATTATGCTGCCATGTGGCAGCCCTCAGAGAGGTTTGTCTGGTGCTTTACCATCCTTCAGGCTGAAAGATGCTGTAGATGCAAGTTGTTATTCTTTGCACTGTGAGTGCAATGTGGTGGTAATAAACTGTTAAATTCACTGTTGGATGAATCATTTGGTTGCCCCATTTGTAACTCTGTTTTCCTGTTAGAGTTGCTTAGAGAATTACAGGTTATTTTAGGAAGCTGAATAATGGATAAGTATTGGATTGTTCTGTAGTTATAACTGACACAAAGTCATTGTCACCTCGGAGCAGAAGAGATATAATAAGACTTACTTAACTGCCTTTGTAAAGTGTTTTGATAACCCAGGCTGAAAAGTGCTTCCAACTCTGTGAAGTATTGCTGTTATTAAGGGCAATATATTATTTTTGAGGTTCTAACCTACATTATTTTAAGGATGTAGTGGCAGTCTAAATACTCATGTGCAGTCTCCTTTCCTTGGCCATACTAGGTGCCAAGTACTCTTCCAATATTTTAATGAAATGACTGAATATAGGAGAGCTCATAGGAGAGCACCTCTCCTATGAGGACAGACTGAAAGAGTTGGAGCTATTCAGTGTGGAAAAGAGAAGGCTCCAAAGAGACCTAATTGTGGCCTTCCAATATCTTCAGGGGGCCTACAAGAAAGCTGGTGAAGGACTTTTCAGGGTGTCAGGTAGTGATAGGACTAGGGGGAATGGAACAAACATAGAAATTGGTAGATTCAGATTGGACATTAGGAAGATTTTTTTTTTTTTTTGTTTTACCAGAACAAGAGGACACAGTCTCAGGCCATGCCAGGGGAGGATTAGGCTAGAGGTTAGGAAGAAGTTCTATACAGAGAGAGTGATTGCCCATTGGAATGGGCTGCCTGGGGAGGTGGTGGGGCCACCATCATTGGAGGTGTTCAGGAGGAGACTTGATGGGGTGCTTGGTGCCATGGGTTAGTTGTTTAGGTGGGTTGGATTGGTTGATGGGTTGGACACGATGATCTTGAAGGTCTCTTCCAACCTGGTTTATTCTATTAAATTCTATTAAGATTTTCACCATGAGGGTGGTGAGACACTGGAACAGGTTGTCCTGGGATATGGTAGAAGCCCCATCCCTGAAGGTTTTTAAGGCCAGGCTGGATATGGCTCTGGACAACCTGATCTAGTGTGAAGTGTTCCTGCCCATGGCAGGGGGTTGGAACTAGATGATCCTTGAGGTCATTGATGCATAATGAGTTTGAATGAAGATGCCAAAAAGAAAGTTACAAAGCGAGCAAGAGAAATGTCCAGCTGGGAGGCAGGACTGGGAGGTTTCACTGACCAAGTGATACAGTCAGAACACTGGAAAATTTGTGCTTTACTGAAGGAAAGCAAAAGTAAAATCCTGCTTGGAAAAAAGAAACATTTCCTACTCTGTGGGTCAGAGTAAAGCTAATGAGTGGTAATGATTCATTTCAGTACAGGATTTAAGGAAGACTCAAGCTATTTAGAGGTTGGTCTTTTGGGCAGGGCTGGATAGATGAAACCTCTCACTAAAGGAAGGTTTACATACATGCACCATGAGATGTGGCAGCAGGAGCTCCACTGGCCACTTAACAGCAGGGTGAGAACCAGGACATGAGATCAAGGTGGAGGGAGATCTCACATTTCAAGAGTTTTAATAGGTCACTAACCCTACACAGATATCAGTTTCTGTTTGGGAAGCTATAGAGATGAGGCCATGCATTTTAGTATGTTCAATAAAAGAGGCTCAAAGCAAGTCCCCAGCTCTGGGTCAGACTCCTGTCTGTAGGCAAGGGGAGAGCAGGGGCAGACTTCTGAAGAGAAATGGAAAGGATAGTCAAAGTGAGTTCAGTTCTCCTGATGTGGGTTGTGTGTGTTTTATTTTCAGGAGAGAGGCCAGGATAAGGAGTGAAGTTTAGCAAAAAAAACCCAAACCCAAACAAACACACTCAGTATGCTGCTTCTTCAGCTGCCACGTCAGCCCAGCTGGAAATGCCCAGTGTAGGAATGAGCCAAACCAACAGTGCCGAAGGCTCCAGGAAAGACATAATGCTGACACAACAGTAACTGAGTTCCCAACTGATTTCAATCACTAGATAAATACCAGTTTCAACCCTAAATGATATTCTCAAGTAATTGTCCAATGCCCAGTTGGGCTGGAGCGGTGTTCCTCTGGAACTAGCTCAGGCCAACTTTAACTGCTTGGGAGTGCATGGCCAAGAGCAGCCTTATGTGCTGGAGCCTGCAATGCCATTAGACAGGCTGTAGTCAAGAGGACAGAATGCCTGGTGTGTTTAGTCTAATACACCATGGGACTTGTTTGCTGCAGTTATGGTATTAAAGTTGTAATTACAGCCAGTGAACCGCAGATGGACTGTAGCCATAGGGTTTAAACAGGGTGTCACTGCAGCAGAAACCACCCCCCACAGCAGGTTGTTAAGTTCAAAGGGTCAGTTTTCCCACTTTGTTTGATCAGCCTACAGGCTTCTAAGTAATCATCATGTATTTAACATCTCAACCTGTTTAATGCTGTTCCCTTGGTTTCGTTTTAGTTATTTGTTTCTGTTTCAGAGGGAAGAGTATAACTTAAAGCTTGCATAGCAGTCACTCTTCAGTGTGAATCACAGAATGGTAGGGGTTAGAAGATTGAGTCCAGCCTCCCTACCAGAGCAGGACCACCTGAAGCAGATAACATAGGAACATGTTCAGGTGGGCCTTTAAAGTCTCCAGAGATGGAGACTCCACCACCTGTCTGCCAGCCTGCTCTAGTGCTCTGCCAGCCTGCTCCAGTGCTCTGCCACCCTCAAAGCAAAGAAGTTCCCTCCTGTGTTTAGATAGAACTTCCTATGGTCAAGTTTGAGCCATTTACCTCCTGTCCTGTCACTGGGCACCACTGAGAAGAGTTTGGCCCCATCTTCCTGACACCCACCCTTTAGATATTTGTAAGCATTGATAAGATTCTTCCCTCAGCCTCCTCTTCTCCCAGCTAAACAGCCCCAGCTCTCTCAGCCTTTCCTCAGATGAAGGATGTTCCAAAACCTTAACCATCTCAGTGGCTCCATGCTGGACTTTCTCCAGTAGTTCTTTATCCAGAACTCAACACAATACTCCAGCACAGAGCAGAGGGAGAGGAAAACCTCCCTCATCCTTCTGACCACACTTCTCTTAGTGTACCCCAAAATGCCATTGGCCTTCTTGGTCATGAGGGCACAGTGCCAGCTCAAGTGCAGGGGGAACACCATTTTTATGATGCATTCTGTGACTCTGTGATAGTAGTTTGCTGATGTGATAGTTAGATGTATGCCACTCTGCTGCAATGCTGAGCTGTCCTGCTCACTAAATAATGAAGTAGGTGCTATGTACTTGAGTGGAGTTTGAAAATCGCAGCAGAAACATGGATTTGGGTACAGGAAAGGATAAAAATAATCTCTTTGAGACAGTGCAAGTACAGCATATTTGGGAGTGGTATTAAAATATGCTTTTTGTAATGCTGAGGCAGATTTGGGGTTTGTGATGCTGTCAGTGACATGTATGGAAATGTCTGAGTATGAACACAGGCCTTTTGCTAGCAGGTAGAGGTGTCAAGCCTTGACTGGAAGTGACTGAGGGAAAATGTCAAAATTCATCTTCTTTTTGCTCCCTGTGCTTGACAGACAAAATTTCACATTGAACCTAAAAGAGATGATAGCTGATATTGACTTTCCATTTTAGCAGTGAACTTAACCCTTTTTCTTATTATTACTATTTTTCTGATTAAGCAGGACTGTAATGGTTACCATGTAGGAAAATATAGGTAATATTAACCTGAAATATGTCTGCATAGGGATCCATTCATTTCCCCCAAAATAGCCAGCTTCTATTTATATATGAATGTCTGTATGTTTATATATATTTAAATGCCCCATTTGCTACACTGGTTTTAGCTTCTTGTTAGCATCACTTCTTGTTAGCATGATGTTCTACAGCACAAGGCAGCTGGAAAAGTGAAACATGTGTTCAAGAATTTATGCAGTGTCTTTGCTTGCTTTCATTAAGGGAACTAACAATAATAGGTGCATATTATAAGTTAGCAGTGTTAAGCAGTATGTTACAGCCATGTCTGACAGATCTGTTGTTTACATTCATATTTTAGCCTGGTGAAACTGGAGCTTTTTCAGCAACGTGACATTTTTCAAATGCAATATTTATACCTCTTCTTCCATACAGAGGAAACTTAGTCATCAAAAAATATGATAGGTTTTAAATCCACTTGTCTCCTTTGCAGTAAGAAAGGATTTCCAATTATTTCCCCAGCAAAACGCGTAAGTCAGCATGTTCTGTATTCCAAGCCTTCTATTAATTGATGAGGGGACAATTTCTCACCTCATGCTAACATGTCTGAAACCTTCTCTGTGGGTATATACAACTATCCCTTGTTGCCCTTAGCATTTTCTTTTGGGCTGTGCATTGCCCTCATTTTGCACATGCTGCCTCTGCCAGTATCAGTGGGAGTTGTTCCCATCCTCCTCTCTTCCCAGAGGAATATCCTTGCCTGAACTGTCTGAACTGTGACAGCTAAAAATACAAAATCTTTTCTTGCATGCATACACCACAGGGAGATCATGTATTAATGGGCTCCAAAGTCTAATTACACTTTATAAGAAATGAATACATACATGGCTTGAAAAGACATCTGTCAATAAACAAACAGTGAATTGATCCATCCAAATGTCCTGCCCATAAACAACTCCATCTCACACAAAGTGATATCTTACTGTAGAATACAATCTACAGGAGATCCTCAGGAACATAAATGCCAGTGGATCAAGTCTGAGCACTTTCATTTTCAATGACACCCAGAATGCTGCATTTCAGAGAAAGGTTTCAGCAGCTCAGAGCAGGGAGAGGTGGATAATTCCTCCCTCTTTTCATCACACTCAGAAAAGATCTCTCTTAGTAAATTGAGATTGCTTTAAATCCAAAGCATAAGGTTTCATTTTTTGTTCCCATACTCTTCCTTTTAGCATTAACCATTACAACCCTGGACACTACTACTGTTTCACTACATTCCTACACTCCTGTAAGACCATAACCCCACCAGCATCCTGTCATAATGAGCTCCAAGGTCCAATTACACCTTCTTTGAAAAAAGCATTTCCTCTTTCAGGTCTGAATTTGCTGCTGTTCAGTTGCACAAGCTCTTCTCTTGTACAACATGACAGGAATTTCAAGGTGTAACTTAGCAACTCTGTATTGTAGTCACATCAGTACCTGAAATGCACCCTCAGCATCAGCTGGCCCTCCAAATATCACAAACCTTTCTCATATTCACCAGTGGATCAAGTCCATGTAGATAAATGCAGAAAAAGACAAAACCCATCACTTGTAAGGAGAGAGTAAGAATGATGGTGCCCAGCAGGGAGTATTCACCAGGTGAGTGGTATTCTCCTGACATTTTTCTGGGTGCCCATGGCAAAGACTTGAAGGGATGCCATGTCTATCACTTTTTGGGCCAGCCCTTCTGAAGACCCCCACTGCAGCTGGATCACAGAACATGGCACCTGTCTTAGCCAGCTCACCATGAAGTGCCTCGTTTCTGTTAGTTGCCAGGCTTGCCTGTGTAGTCAGGGACATCGCTAGAGAGAAGCAACATGAGAATCAAAGGTGGAATGAGGTGCCTTCAGGTGATGCCTATTTTAGCCTCTTGACCACATGGAGAGCCCAGATTGCTTGCTTAAACTGGACTAAATTTATGTAGGAGCAGACTCTTGCATATCAGCAGGCATCGAGTGTGGAGAATGTCACTGACCCACCAACACAGTCCTCAATTATACATTGTCTAGCAAGTTTCACAGCAGGCAAAGTGTTTGAAAGATACTTTGGGAAAGAGAAGGAACATATCCATGCATCTGACTATTTGCTTAGTAATCAGTTTCCAGTGGTCAATTTTTTTCTTCTCCATTTAGATGATGCAAGTGGTGCTAGACAACCCCCTGATTGCTTCCTATTTCATACAACTGCAGGCTGCAGCAACATTTCTCTTTTGCTGTGCTGAAGTTTCATCAAGAGATCAAAAAATACTAGGTGACAGGACAGAAATAACTCCATGCATTTCCAGCAGTTGTTAACACCCAGTTCCAAATCAATTTCAGATGAATATGTTCGTGTGCGCTTGATGATGAGCTGATATGATCATTAGATTTCTTCTCTATATTGATATA
Organism: Melanerpes formicivorus; assembly: GCF_026170545.1. NCBI lineage: Eukaryota > Metazoa > Chordata > Aves > Piciformes > Picidae > Melanerpes > Melanerpes formicivorus. Next base: position 7,293,972 of record NW_027142387.1, read on the forward strand.
GTTTTTAAAGCCCTAAAAGGGAATTTTGTTACTATATCTGCTCCAGAATTTTACTCTGATTACACACAATGGTTGCTTGAACAAATTTGGTAAACAGTAAAAGGTAGAAACAAAGAACGAGCTTCTCATTTTGATGCGGTTCACGCAAATCCATTCATTAGAATGGAAAAGGTCTAAGCAGGCTGACAGGTTGTTGAGTGGTCAGGCTCTGGATTAGGCTGCCCAGGGAGGCAGTGGAGTCACTGTTGCTGGAGGTTCAAATAATGTGTGGACATGGCACCCTGGAACATCGTTTACTGGGCATGGTGGTGTTGAGTTGGTGGCTGAAATCGATGAGCTTAGAGATCTTTTCCAACCGAAACAATTCTATGATTCTGTGATTATCCTAAAAGAGGCAAGCAAGTAAAATAAACCCATGCAATATTGTTATTGCACTTAGAAGAAAAGAAAGAAATTAGTGGGTAGGAACTAGCAGAAGAAAAGAAAGAAATTAGTGGGTAGGAACTAGCAGGGTAAAAAGAAGACAGTGGCTGTGGTGGTTGTACAGCTTTACAGGTTGATTGTCTGTGTTATACACTTTTGGTTCTGCTTTGGAGAGTGATGTTTTTGCACATTGTGTTCTCTACAGTGCTGAACTAAATGCAAAATCTTCCTTTCAACTGCTCTTCACTTCTTATTTGCCAGTTACATACTTCTTCTGCCAGTAAGGTGCACTGTGATTGCAGGAAACACTTATATGGTCAAATGGCTTTGAGGCATGCACTTGATATGGGAGAGCTGTTTCTGGCCAATGGTCCATACCAGCTGACCATCATCTTGGGCCTGATAACAATGAAACATAATTCTTTTGTGGTGAGAATAAGAAGGGGAAAAGGACCCTCAATGCTCTATTGAATAATGCATGGCTGCTAGAGTACTATGGAGATGCAGATTATAGAAGAGAAAAGAGAAAGGCAGCACCTTTCTTAGAGGAACCTGGGGTTCTGGATAGTATCCTGCTAGGATTTGGCCAGATTTAGAGACACTTAAAACATGTGTAATGGGCACTGTGAGCCCTACCTTTGCAAATTCAGATAGAGTGTAATCGCCACATAAAAGGAGAGTCCTTATGCATCCAAGCCTTACTATTGTGTCTGCTGGCTTAACTGGTGTCATTGGGATGCAGAGAGTCATGCATGCTCTCCTGCAGTGAAGGGCTCCAAGATCCCAGCTCTCAGTAGGTCCCCATGGCTGAGAAGGAATGCAGGGCTGAGAGAAAGTTGTTTTCTGAGATGAATTGTAGTTGTTTCCAGCCAGAACCTGGCCTTATTTTCCACCAGTAAAATAAAAACAGCTGAATTAGTTTCTGGTTATGAGTTCCTTCTGGCACACTAAAAATCTTTGCTGTGTCAAGCCAACCATTCTTCTGAGCCCATTATGGAGATACACCAGAGGCAAAGGTGCAATAGATTGATTCTCTATCCCTGCCAGTTAGTTCTCTAGGAGATAATATTAGTTCAAGTAATTTAGATCAGCCCCAAGGCTCCTCTGAGCCACGAAATATGTGCTCTGGTTCCAAGGTTTGGAAAGGAGGGAAGGCACAAGGGTGAGTGAAAGGTGTAGAAGCATGGCTTAAGATCTGAGGCAGAGTTACTGCAGTCAGGAGAAGTCTTTTATTGACTTCAAAAAGTTTTGAGTCAAGCCCTAAAGATGAAGGAGCTAAAGTCTGGCTGGCTGAATTATAATACCAGAGGATTTAGCTTGTTCTGCAGGAGTAAATTTCATCCTTCCTTAGCTGGTGTGTGCTATGTTCCATTTTCTGAAAACTATCTTACCTCTCTTGTCGTGATACTTTATAGAATCATATTCTTTTGTACACAGTGAAGTAGTTGCATGAAGCCAGCTCTTGTCCGGCTCCCCAGATAAAAGATCTGAGCACTCTGTTCATAGGTGCAATTGGTTGAGTGTAATCTTTTGTAAACACAGAAGAAAACATGAAACTGTTGAGGACATGATAAAGAGGAGTTTAGTTTAGTGCCACTATAAAGAGTCAGATTTTGTGGAGGTAGTATTGATTTGTTTTCATATAAACTAAAAATTACAGCTACACATAAGAGCCAGTTTGACTTTCAGTGACCCCAGGGAATTGTCTCTTTCTCTGCAGAATAAAAGCCTGGAAGTCTCTTGCAATCATGTTGTCTCTTTTGTAGACTCTGTAAGAGTTTGGTTATGTTCCTTTGTCGGAAAGGAAAACAAAAATGCAGAATCAAGCTCAGTGAGTTTATACTGAAGAACCAGGTTATCATAAAAGTGTTTTGGTGTAAATATGAACAGAAGGATTCATACAATCCGTTTGCTGGGGTTTCTTTCACATTCTCCCTTAATTCTATGCTTCTAGTGAGGAATTTTCTTTTATTAGGTTAGAAGTAGCCTGTGCCTATGCAAAGCTGTAGTTGGACAATGAAGATATGTCCTCCTGAAGTTAGTGGAGAGCTGTGTTAAGGAAACAAATCTATCTGTAGTAGTGAAATACTACAAATGGTTGCATCAAATGAAAGTCACAGATTTGTTTCAGACTATTGCAGTACACTAATGACTACTGATAGTTGCTCGTGAAACTGATGGGTTTACTATTGTTGTCATTAAATCACTTTACCCTGAAAAAACAGTTCCCTATTTGTGACATGCAAGGGTGTTTAAGTATGCAAGTTGATTTTTCAACAGTAGCATTTTTGGAATGTACTGAATCAGTATATTTTGCAAAGAAAAACACTGTAAACCAATCAGTGACCTGAAACTGTATTCTGTGTACCAGGGTGCTAAGAGCAGAAGCTTCACACAACACTGGAGCGCCAGTTTAACTGTTCCTTGTGGTCTAGCACTCAGCTTGGCATGTACAGCACATGCCTCTGAGATGGACTTTTCATTCTGGTGACTGACATCTCTTTGTAATGTACTCCATGCAAAATCAGCAAAATAGCAGTCTTCAGTTTCATCATTTCTATACTTCCCAGGCAAAATCATGTATTTGCACAGAGGCACAAAACTAAAGAACAGAAGGAGCTTAACCACAGACATCTTGATAAGTATACAGACAGGCATCCCCCTGAGACTCTACTGTGCTAAAATGTCAAAGAATCTTATACAAGTGAGCTGGTATGAAAGATGAAATTTAAACCTCTGCCACTGTATTTTCCTTGTTAATTTAGTAACAGCATGCTAAACCTCACTGTCTGTGCCTTTAAACTCTGAGTGTCCCTGTATTTTGCAGTGGTTGGTGACATCCCTGTTCTTCTAACACAGAAAATGCAGTGTTGTAAGTTATCTGCCTTGAGTAACATGAGCTGGTGGCAGGAGCAGGCTTTGACACCCATGTCCTCCAGATGTCTTTTTTTCCAGCCAGGCTATACTGTCAGTACAAGTAAAGGATACCTACAGTACCCTGAAGAGGTTTCTCTAGAAAACTGCAAGGAAACAGCCAGCAGAGTGTGCTACTCTCTTACAATGAAACCAAAGGGAAAAAGATCAGTTGGTGGTTTGCTTAAAGCCTCCAGAATATATCTTCAGTATTCCTTAATGTAAATTTATTCTTGCCAGGTTAGAATTTACGTTTTTACTATCCTCTTTTCCAGAATCAGCAGGTAAAAGGACTGTGGGTCGTGTAGAAGTCACTGTGAACCCTGAGCCAGAAGTACAGTGTAGGAGAGCAATGGAGTCAGATTATCTCCTTTTTCTGTCAGCCTGAAGTTCCTATTCTGAGATTCCCCATTCATGAAAGCCCAAAAAACTGTTTACATTCCCCCTTTTCCAGCTGACCTTACCAGTTATCCTCTGACCTTGTGTTATGATCTTCAAACATCTGTGAAACCCTGGCAACTTCAGATTTGGGGGAGGGATAGGGAAGAGGAATTGAGCTTGTACAGGATCTTTCATCACCTTTGGCTTTGGTTATACAGACTTGGCAGTACTTGCATGCCAGAGCTTGCATAAGAACATTCAAAGTAATTGAATTAATTATTTCTGAAAGGCTCTGTGACACTGCTACATTATCTTTTACAATATTGTTGTAAGGCTTTGGGGTTTTTGTTTGCTTTGTCACAAATAACTTATTAGAAACAGTGTTTCTCCACCTATCCAAATCTCTCCCTACACGGCAGTTTCCCACCTACTGGGGATGGAGGTGCTGAGCATCCTTTGCAGCTGGTGGGCACCGCTCTTGGCTGGCTGATTAGCTGGCATGAGGTATATTGTGACAGGATGAAAAATGTGGTGCATTGGCAAATGAACCCAAGCCTTCTACCACGTGTGCTGCTTTTGGGCTGGGAGTTCAAAAGGAAAAAAAAAAGCCTGAGTCATGCCCCAGAGTTGGATGGATTTTACTGTTCATAGTGATTTGAATCAGCTTCTGTCTTTGATGCAAAACCCAGGAGAAAACATTGGAATGGTTCTTGATCTTTATTTCAATAAACAAAAAGATGGCCCATATCTTCCTAGGCTCCACAGCATCCACTTTACAATTCGGCTTGTCTTCAGCCTTGTGTGCAATGAGAGAGGATCTCTCTAGGTTATTATTTGAACTTTGTGTCACAAAAATATTGTCCAGCCTATGCCATTACAGAATCACAGGATGCTAGAGGTTGGAAGGGTCCTCCAGAGATCATTGAGTCCAACCCTGCTGCCAAAAGCATGATCACCTAGGGTAGTCTGCACAGCAATGCATCCAAGTGGGCTTTGAAAGTCTCCAGAGTAGGAGGCAATATTAATTATTTAATAGAAACATTAAACATTTAACTAGAAGCATGATTTTTTACATTTTTTTTTTACATTCACACAACTTGTCAGGAGAAATTAGATTTTAATGTTAATGAGTTGGGATTTCTGGAAATGACAGGAAAAGTTAAAAATAGTTAAAAATTTGGCCTCAATAGGTAAAAAACTCTGTGTGTGAGATCAAAAGAGAAGAGTGCTCAAATGTAGACAGCTCTCTGTGGCTTGGATAAACAAGTGCTCCTGATGTTCCTACCCCTGTGGGGGTTGCAGTCATCAGAGTGATCACACAAAACACCACAGAAAAGGGCAGATTTAGCAAATGCCTGAGATGGCTGAGGGAAGATCACAGCCTTCTTGACAACACTTGTTTAACTTTTGCAAGCATATACTTAGCAGGATAGGGGTGGCCTGACTTAAGTCCTGAGGAGCCTTTAAGGATCTAAACACATCAGTGCCAGGGGATGTAGGAAAATCAGTGTGAGGGGCTGAACTGCCTAATGCAGGTGTCATTTCTATCAACCCATAGAGGAAATATTTCTGCTGTGACTTCCTAAAACCATTCTAGCCATGGCTACATATTCAGAGATTAATCAGGATTCTCCTCTATGGTCTGTAGCAGGGAAAGCAATGCAAAGAAAGTGTGAGGCTATACGGTAAATGCTGGCTGGGGCTGAGATATAAAGCAGTGCCCTGTGCTCCCACTTCATGTTGAGCACACTGGCCATATTTAGGGCAGCTGGGATACATACACCTCTTGCATGTTCTGGGCTGTACACAAGCACAGGCTGCAACACAGATCATGAATGATCCTGTTGCTACACAGGGATTTTGGGCAGATACAGGAACTCTTGTCCCACACTTACACCCTGCCTGCCCTTAGCAGTATGTCATATAGACACACCAGAGAGTCTTAGAATTATTCTGGTTGGGAAAGACCACCAAGATCAAGTCCAAACATCAGCCTAACACCACCATGGCCATCAAACCATGTCCCCACGTGCCATGTCCACACTTTTCTTGAACACCTTCAGGGGTGGTGACTCCACCACCTCCCTGGACAGCCTGCTCTAATGCCTGATCACTCTTTCAGAAAAGACATTTTTCCTAATACATGATCAACTTCTTTCCAGAGACAGAGTTTGCATGACTCTTGACCCTAATCTTGCTTTGAGTCTCGTAGCAGCACCTCAGATTTCTGGGCTAGAAAACTAGACCTTTTTTTTTCTGTACCCATTAACGCAACATGTTTTCCTATGTTTCCCCTCAATTTAAGAAGGACATGGAGAAACTTGAACATGTCCAGAGAAGGGCAACAAGGCTGGGGAGAGGCCTTGAGCACAAGCCCTATGAGGAGAGGCTGAGGGAGCTGGGATTGTTTAGCCTGGAGAAGAGGAGGCTCAGGGGTGACCACCTTGCCCTCTACAACTACCTGAACGGTGGTTGTAGCCAGGAAGGGGTTGGTCTCTTCTCCCAGGCAACCAGCACCAGAACAAGGGGACACAGTCTCAAGCTGCACCAGGGGAGGTTTAGACTCGAGGTGAGGAGGAAGTTCTTCACCAAGCGAGTCGTTCATCATTGGAATGTGCTGCCCAGGGAGGTGGTGGAGTCACCGTCCCTGGAGGTGTTCAAGAGGAGATTGGACGTGGCACTTGGTGCCATGGTCTAGTCATGAGGTCTGTGTTGATAGGTTGGACTCGATGATCCTCGAGGTCTCTTCCAACCTTAGTTATACTGTGATACTGTTTCCCATCCTAAAAAACCCCAATCAATTAAACCACCACCGCTTCCCCCCAAAAACACAACCAAACACCAAACCCAAACAAATAACAAACAAAAAACACAAATCAAAACTAAGCCAACAAACCCCCTGGAACTTAAAGCCCCCAGATGCACACATGTGCATGCCACTTTTATTGTGATCTGTGGGACATGAAGAATGGATTTCATACTGATTTCATCTGGGGGACTATAAGACTTTATTTGATAAAGTTTTTTTTGCAGTATTATTATGTATATGACAAGAGGTTGTTACACAGGAACAAAGTGTGTAGTGCTCAGGAGGCAGAATCAAGTTTACCTGTCTTAAAATATTTAAGTTAATTAAAAATTTGATGGTGAGAAATATCTAGATTGCTTAATGAAGTACAATTTAGCCCTGTGAGAATCAGACTGTGGGATCGTTTCAAATACTGGTGTTTTCTGCAGGGAGGGGAGAAAAATGAGAAGAGATTGTGTTTTGTGTGCTTGTCCTTTGCCTGCATACCTTTGTAATGTAATTGCTAGGTAAAAATGAAACAGTGAAAAAATGGCATGCCTCCTACATACATGCACAGGAGCAGAGGCTTCTCTTCAATTCCTGGTGGCCCTGTGCAGCTTGTGAAGTTGGTGCACCATTTTCATTTAGCAGCAAAGTCCAGCATTTGTAGCGCAGTTGCATGAAGACTCACTCTGCAGGAGGTATCAACATGCTACAGTTGTTGCTGTGGTTCTTAAGAGGTTTGTGAGGACAAATGCTCCTGAAGTCTGTTCTTCTAGTAATGCACTCTATTTCTTCCTTGGCACTTCACCTTTCCCTTTCATATGGCTTGCTCTTGTTTAAAGGAACAATATATCTTTACTTTGTTGCTAGACCTATGCTTGAGTAACATTGTCTGAAGTGGTAGACTTGAGTTTCCAGAGGGTAATACAAACATCAGCCTCATTATCCCAGCTGTTGACACAGCAGGCACCTATTCCAGCTAGAGGAAAGACATCAGCTGAAGTGCACAGTTCTTAACAGAGTTTTACAGTAGGGCTGAAAATTCTGGAGCACTCCAAAATTTGCAGACAGAAGATCTGTGTCATGCATCTTCTGCAAGGAAAAATTCAACAGTGGTTGTACATTGAGGGCTCTGATGTTCTAAGGTTGGGAACTCCACTCTCCTCTGCAAGCCATTGCATTGACGTGGACAGGGTACAAGACACCAAAGAATATCTGGTTGATTGTGGGTAGCTTTCAGCATCACTCCAGAAGAACTCAGAATCTCTGTCTCTATAGGCATGGCAAAACACCTCAACCACTAAACTCTGCCTGCTCTTGTAAACATCTCTCTTATTTACACAAATGTGTATTTGCACACTCCCAGCTGTGGCTTTGTCCATGTGAATCCCAGCGTCTGCATGCCTGAGGGCCGATGTGTAAAAACTGCATCCACAAAATTATGTGTATCCAAACCAGACTATCCTGGGTCTTTGAAAATGTAGCATTTGCTCCTACAGGGACATAGTTTGTCCTCAGAAATAAGTGCAAAACTTCTGTGACCGGGATCTAGATTCTTTAATAAGAGAAAACCTTTTCTTGACCTTTAGGAGAATGTAGAATGAACCGTTTGTGTGACGTATAGAACTCGATCTTTGACAACTCTCTCGGAAGATATACCTGCCTTTCTCCCTGCACAGACAATTTACATTTTAACTAGCATGTGGCTACATTTTTTTTCCCCCAGGTTTAATCATTAGACACTGAAAATCTTAATTTCATCAAATGCAATCAAAGAATTTTGTACAGTAGCAATTAAAAGTATAAAACTAACATTCCAGCTACAGCAAATGAAACAGCTGCATGGGAGTATTTTTAGCAGCCATCCCAATCAAAATGCACAAAAGGCTTTTATTTTTTTAAGCAGTATTAGCTGGGTGTAACTCTGGTTTCCCAAATTCAACAACCTCACTAAATAGATGCACTTACTTTTCAAAATCCAGTTTCTGTAAAAGAAACTCTATTTTTTAATAGTTTTTTTTTTTTTTTCTACAAGGCATCTTGGGTGAAAAAGTTCAGAGGGCTTGTGCTGACTGAGTTGCTTTTGCAGAAGGGGAGCTTCCAGCTGTAGCCAAAGTGTTTAAATAAGGAAACCAAGAGCTACTTTGTTGTTTCTGTTCCTTTTACTGTACTTCATGTGTGGCATGGAGTTTTCCATATTGTAAATGCCACACATGAAGCCAAAAGACCTTGTTTCTCATCATTCCTAGCTCCTGCCACGTTGTGGCAGTAGGTCTTTCTATTTATTTTACCTTTTTTTTTTTTTTTAAACTGAAATGCCCAAGCTTTTGTGTGTAAGTCAGCCAACAGAGTCCTACATAATCAGCTGTATAATTAACCAAGTGGTAGTTCTAAGTTTCAAGTATCGGCATGTTCCATATCCCTACTCTGTTCAGAGACTGAATGAAGACATTTGGAGGTGTTTTCGAAGCCTGTGAAATTCTGAGTTGCACTGTGGGAATTTGCCTCCATCCCACTACTGCTGGGGATTTAGGAAAACTTAGTCCTGTTACGTAACAATACCTAGAAATATAGAGGAGGTCCTAAGTTTGGTTTCTGTCCTGACCCACCTGGAATCTTTCGCCCAGGTAATTGAGTGGAGGATGTAGAGAATAAACTCACACAAAGGGATAAAGTGGATTCAAGGTATGACTAGAGAAAGAAGTTTTGGAGTAGAAATGAGAAGAGGCTGGGTGGAAAAGGCAGAGATGCTTGAGCAGCTCTGTCAGTGTCTGAGCTACTGGTGAACCCTCTGGCCATCCTCCAATAGACCCACTGTGTTTGGTGAAGCTGTGAGATGAATTCACAGTTTCTCTGCAATCTGATCAAGAGAAACCTGATCACTCAAGTAATATTGAAACTGCCATTGACCAATAAAGTCAGGGGTATAGGAAATAGTCATTAACTGACATGATTTCATATCCACTTCTACCCTCAGTTTCTCTGTATGTTTGGATTTTTTCTGAAAAAGAACAAAATAAGCAAACAACTTAGGCATCTGTTGGGACAGACTTCTGCTTTGTCTACTAAACACGTAGGAAACCTGCATCCTGGGGGCTTTTTTGTGTTGTCAGTCTTGTGCTCCGAGACAGTATTCTCTTCTTCTGTTCTTCTAGCTTCCTCCATCTTCCTTTGTTTCACCCTTTGCTCCATCTGGCTTTTGGGCATTCCTGATGTTTTACAGATCATCTCCTGTTAATCAAATTTGTTCTCCCTCCTCTAGTGATTCGGTTTGGTGGTGTGTTTTTTTTTGGGGTTTTTTTACCATGAAATGCATTAGCTTAAAGTTAATGAACTTTCACTTGAGCTCTTCCTGCTACTTGCTGCCATGAAGCATCAATCACTATCACAACAGTAAGTGCTAGTTTAGTGTGGGTGACATCTTTAGAAGGAGGGATGCAGCTGAGGAGGTGAAAGGAAGTGGCTATTTAGAGCTCAAGTCATCAATTAAATTACTCAGTGATAAAGTCACTGTCTTGTTCCTTAGTGACTGTTCATGTCATGTTGCTGTGTGGGGAGGTGATGATGCATCGTTGCACTCTGCTGCTTTGTGATGTTGTTTCAGCACTGGAGATATTTTGGGATAGTGCCAATATTCTGCAAGCTTTGCGGGCACAAGATGCTATAATGAACAAGAGTAATAATTACCAAATCACCCCTCCCCTTACACTGGGAGCCAGCCCTGCAACTCAGCTTTCCTTTAAGCGCGTTTCCCAGAGCGACAGAGACGGCCTCCTTGCTGCTACCAAAACGGCATTCCCTGGCTGCCTCAAGAACATCTTTTCCTGCACCTTTATGCCTCCTTCAGGAAGTGACATTATGTTTTTCACTGCCTTTTAGATACCTTTCAGCCAATGCTGTAAATAAACAAAACTAGTGTTGTTTCCTGTTGTGGGCTACCGCTATCAAGCTGGGTGTCCTTCAGACCTCAGCGTAGCTGTTTTAATCTCTAGCATGGGCCTAAAAATTTACTCTAACTTGACAGGAAAGGTCAGGATGTCATTGAGATGCTTCTGCAGAGGAAGTGGAAGGTGTTTGGAGGTGTTAGTGAGTGTAGCAGAACTGGGAAAATAGGGACATTCAGAATGGGGACTAACCCATGGGGAGAAGGAAGGGACTCATGAACCCCCAATTTACTTCATCAGCTGACTTGCACCATCAACACTGCCTGGCATGATAAGCCTAGAAATGTTAGTGAGGCTGCTCTTGGACACTTAGCTAAGACCAAGAAAGGTCATCTTACAGCCAGTGCCAGCTGGATGATGTAGAGTGTGTAGTGTTCACCTAAATTCCTATCATTAAACAGTCCTCTTGCCCAAGACTGCTGCTTCTGGATTTTGTAGAGTCATGTTTTGGGGAGCTGTAGAACACACAGAAAGCCATTTTGCTGTTAAGTATTGGCATGGTAACACCATCCTAAGTGTGAGGAATGCATGATTACAGTGGTGTTAATTAAAAATACTTATCAGCCTACCCTGTTGCCAGTGCCTGAAGACATTTCTAAGGGATTTAACCAGCAGCACTAAATTATTTGTCAATGAATTATGAAAACATTGCCTTGTTTATATTTCAGGGATATCCTCCTAATAAGTGTTTGCCTGTTTGCTGCTGTCCTGAATTCTTTTTTTGCTGCCTTCAGAAAGCTGTCTAAGGTGGGGGTCCATTGTGGGAGTTAAGAAATCATGTTTATATTTCAACAGGCAAGCCAAAGTCTTTAGATTTCATCTCCAGCTGAGAGAAGCACACATTCAGAAATTACACCATTGTTATTGGCTATCTGGAGCTTTAGGAAGTGGCTGAGAGCTGGCAGTCAATTAAAACTGGGCTGGAGTTCAGTATCAGAGTTATGCTGCCTGTTTTTGTAGGATGCATTTGAATCCCAGGCTATGCTGCAATATGGTTTTGATGTAGAAGTATGTAAAAAGGAAATGTAACCCTTAAGAAGCTGTCTGCATTTTCTGGTACAGACAGGTTGTTCTACATAACTCCACTTCAGGATCATATTTGGGCTGGAAAGTTGCAGCCCCCATACTGTGGGGTAAGGCAGTTAACTTTGCTTGAGTAAGGAGCTCTGTTGCATGAATGTCAGAGTGTGACCAAGGCCAGGCTTTCTGTCTCTAGCACAGTGCTGGCTTTAGCCTGAGTGCTGTGTAGTAGCAGAAATAAGACACTGTGCTTCTTCTATCTGACAAGGAAAGATGTCATCCCTATATTCTAGAAATGAATGTGGATAATCCAGGGCTTCAGCCCTAAAGTTCCCAGCTGTGCTTTGCAAGATCTGACTGATCACAGCAAATCTCTGAGCCCAGCACTTTTAGGCAGTTGGTTTATACAGCTGAATTTGCTACCACTTTTATATAAGGACCCTAAATGTTTCATTTGTTTCCCTTTCCCCTTTGTCTTTTTCCTTCCTCTGTCCCCTCCCCCTTTTCTTTCCTTCTTCTTTTTTTCCTTCTTTTTCTTCTCCTTCTTCTTCTTCTTCTTGTTTCTGTTTTTTTGTGGAGTTTTTTTCTTTTCCTTTCTTTCCTGTGACACCTCTCAGTGGTTAGTGTGTTAATCTTTACTCACACAGATCTGGACACTAACACTAATGAGCCATGTCTGCTCGATGTCAGTGATGTGCAGACCTGTTAGCTCTATCCCATTTGGTGTTCTCTGAGCTACTCTTGCTGTTATGAGACAAAGCAGATCAGATCTTTGTATTCCAGAGACCTGTTCTTCTTTTTCCCTTTTTTCCCCCCTCACTATAGTTTGGGACTGGTAATAAGAGTGCTTGGGAACACTTGCAGCACTGTATGTGTCAAAAATACCACCTCCTGGCCTCAGGAGTTGGAGAACAAGTTTCAAAAAGGAATATTTACCCTGAGGGCCTTCCCTAAAGACACTGAAACTAATTAAAAGGATCCCATTAACTTCAAGAAGTCTTGGATCTGATTCCTGATGTTCCTGTGTTTGGAGAGCTGAATGTAACCCTGGTTTTCAAGCCATGGCACGAGGCAGCCCAGCTTCAATGGCATTCCCAGCAACTGGTGCCCCTTGGAGCTAGGCTGCAAATGTGTAAAACCGATTCTCCTGTTTACAAAACCATCCTCAGATGAAACCATTTAAAAAGAAAGGAAATAATTGTTCCATTTGCTTGAAGGGTTTATTACACTGGCTAACTAGACTACACAGCAACGAAAGGATCCAGGCATCTTAGGCCTAGGAGTGAAGTCATGCCCCTTACCAGTAAAGAAAAGAATGGTAATTGCCTGCTGTGAGTATGAACATATTTTGCTGGCTAGCAAAGAAGTGGCATTGACAACTGGCAAATCCACTCTGCTGAGGGGAAAAAAAAAAAGGAAAAAAAAATGTATTTTGGAGGCAGGCACACAGCCAGCATTTTCATTCGGGAAGTCTCATAAGTGGAATCAAAAGTCTTGTGGAGGTAACATGAAACTGCGCGTTAGAAGGTTGGTTTTTTTAATCCCACATTTGATTCTGTCAACATTTCATGCTGAAATAAGAAAAATATTCCTTAGGTTGGTTTGAGTCAATTCCCCTCGTAGTTTTAATTGTTCCTTTCTGCATCCTTTTCCTCAAGATTTCTTTCAGCAGTGTATTTGTTTAGAAAGCAATGGTCCTCAAGACAATGGTGATATGGTCTCCTCTCAGGCGTGCCATGAGAGCAGCACCTCATGTTTTGAACCTGGGGAGTGATGGAGACTATGGATTCACACAGAAAGGGTGATCAGGTCACCTCTGAGACACCCATGTCTTCTGCAATCCTTCCAGCCCCCCATTTGGATGGCAATTTTGCACTGAAATAAGAATTTTTAGAACTCTGTGTGTTGGGGAAATTCACTGGAGATGAAGGGGCAGAGCTGAGGCCTCAGAGATGGGACAGGTCTTACACAGTGCATCTACTAGTAATAGGCACAAAAGTTAACTTTAAGTGTATTTAGGAGTAGAGTCCTAGGGTTATGCCTGTAAATATATTTAGGTCTGAGATAAGTAAACTTTGTGATTGGTTCTCCAGAAGCCTCAAGGCAGCCATGCTGGGAGTTCTTCAGTATTGAGGTCTTCTGAAAACCTCTACAGCATAGATTTGCACCCAATCTTTTAAAATGTAATTAAGAACTGAACACTTCTGAAATATTAACCCTCTGCCTTTGTGCTTAAGGATTTATAAAGAGATGAAACTTTGGCTCATAAATCTGTATACAGGCCCTTAAACAAATAGCCTGGTTACCCAAAGTGCTGAGCACTCAGCCTTTCTACTTGATTTTCTAGGAGGGTTTGGCCTAAAAAGGACTTAGAGAGCTGAGCTCCCATTATTTCCTTTCCTCCCACACTTTTTAGTGGCTTAAACTGTGTTCCTCTCTACAGGTCTTCACTTTGCAATCATGTCTGCTGCATTTCCTGTATGCCATAGGATCACAGAATGGTTTGGATTGGAAGGGACCTTAAAGATTATCTAGTTCCAACACTCCTGACATGGGCAGGGACACCTTCTGTTAGACCATGATGGTCCCATCCAACCTGGTTTTGAATACTTCCAAGACCTTCCATTTGATTTGCAAAGTGCTAAAATATATTTCATGCAGTTTGAAATCGCAGGTATCTTGTGACTGCCAAAACATTGCCCTTTTGGCACCAAAAAGCTTAATTTCAGTAAAATTTTTTAACAGCCCCATTTTTAGCTAAAGCCTCTGCCTGTCATGGTCTCATAATACTTCAATATGTAGCTTGTAGTTGGTGTGTGCTTTTGGTATTCACCTATTGGGAATTAGACTAAGGTCACCTTCTTACTTTGTGTACTCTGAACGGCTTTCAGTTACCAACTCCTTTCCATCAGACAGGATTTGATCTATAGAAGTGAAAGTTCCTCAAGGCCATTTCTCTGTATCATTTATTTCCCCAGTCATTACTCTTCCTTCTAACTTGAACACTACAATAGATGCTCTGCTGTTTAAGGATACAGCTTAGAATGTCCATTATGTTCAGCTTCTGATCTTTGTTGATGTTCTTGGGTGTGGTTCTTTATCACAAAACACTTTATCTTAGGGGAGATAAAATTGGGATCTGATGTAATAAATTTCTTACAGAGCATCTTATCTTTTTTTTTTTTTTTTTTTGGCCATGTTTCTAAGAGACTATAAATGAGCAAACTTGTTGCCAGACAATTCATTTGTTTAGGCTCTTTACTTTGTTACAGAAGACAGTATAATTGTGCAACAGAAAGCTGTGGAAGAGCTTTTGGAACAGGAGTTATAGAAGGCGTAGCCTCGTCTATAGATGAACTTTAAAGAAACACTTTTTGGAGGCAAGAAATATATGTTTTATTTTCTCTAGAAATTATTTACTGCTGTGTTAGTGTTCTCTCTTCTGGAAATTTTGTGATGGCAGCAAAGTGGCAAAACAGAGAACAGAACAGAAATTCCGGAAATTCTTAAAAGAATAGAAACATCTCAGCTGATTGCGAGTGCCAGGAAGAAAGAAAGGGGGAAAAAAAATAAGTCTGTCTGGATTTCCTCTAAACAACTATCAAAGTAATTTTGGAAGGAGCTCTGCTTAGAATGGATTGAGGAGAGGTTTGGTGTTTTTTTTTTCCCCCTGCATTGTTTTATAGTACTGCCAAAAAAATGTAATTGATGGAGGTAAATACTCAAGATAAAATGTATTTGTCGTTAACTCTGGGAAGTATTTTCTGTCTTTTTACAAAAGCTTATATAATAACTTTAATGGGATTGAAAAGTGAGGGGCAGACAGAAGTCCTCTGTAGAGTCAAGGATACAGTGCACCTGCCTGCCATTTTATTTGGCCTGGGTATAAATAAAGGACTTTGGACCAGGTTGCCATTAGTCTCTCATCTTTCCTTATTATTCAGTAATTTAATCCACAAAATACTTTAAGTAGTAGATTATGACCCTTTGATTTCTAAATTATTTGCCTCACAGACCTTTTTCTCCCTGTGTGTTTCTGGCATTCCTGTGCACATGGAAGGGCTGGGTCTGCTAGTGAGGCCAGAGCAAAGTTTTCTGAACAGAAACCAGCTCACCCTCACTTTTGAATTGTAAAGTGCTGCTAAAGGGAGGCTGGGCCCTTCCAAACATCAGAGTGGAACTGAGCATGAACAGACGTTGCAGGGCTGAGCCTTTCAGAATCAGGGCTGGCTTAGTGCCTGAACTTGTACTCACTGAAATTATGAGAGAGGTGTGAAATCAAGCTGTGCTCATGGTGTGTAAAATCAGCCCCAGAATGGAAATGAAATGTAAAGTAGGTTCTAGATGTGCTTCATTGTTGTAGGCTCTGGAAGAATTGTAGAAGTAAAACAACACTCTTTCCTCCTAGATCCAGATAACTCATCTCCAGTGAAGGGTTGTTGGTCTCAAGCTATCAAAAAGGACAAGACAGATACCTTAGCTACAAATACTGTGAGGGATGCTGTTTGTTCAGAAATGCATTTAGCATTTCATTAGGAAGTGCTGGCAATAGGAATGTTCAAATCAGAAATCCCACAGATTCATTTTCTGTCCAAAATTCAAGCCACTCGTATTTTTGAAGACCCAGTTAACTTCATTTTTAGCCCACAGTATGGTCAAGGCTGGAAGGGACCTCTGAAGGTCATCCCCTTATCATTTTCCTATATTACCTTTTGGACTTGAGTAAACCTATGTAAGAAAAATGTGAGCAAGCTGCAAAGTAATGTCTCTGACCCAGATGAAACCTGAATGATGTGGAGATTTGAGAGTGAAAAGATTTTCTGGTGAAATTTCCAGTATACTTTCAGAAAAAAAAACATTGATGTTGGAATGAAATCTTCTAAACTTTGGAGTAACATCTGAACTCTGGGATAGTCACCAACACCAGACTTTAAAAAAAAATAAGAAAATAGTATTGAAATACAGTGAATGTTTATGAAAGAGGCAAGATTGACATTTGTGGAGATCAAACATCTCTGCTTGATAATAGAGCTGTTGGCAGTATGCGTTCACAGTCAGGGCTGGGGTGAGGTAGTGCTTTTCCTCAAGTGAACTGTCTTGTGTCCACAACCCTTTAATCCTTCTGTTCTGCTGAAGGTTCACTCAAAGTAAGTCCCAGTATTCCCTGTTTAGTATTAGAAATGCCTAGCTGGTGTCTTTTATCAATGGAAATTGTGATTTTACAGTATCACAGTGTTGCTAAGGTTGGAAGAGACCTCGAGGATCATCGAGTCCAATCTGTCACCACAGACCTCATGACTAGACCATTTTGTTACCCATTTCCATTTTTTTTTACTCATATCTTTCCCAAAATAGTTGATCAAGTGTTACTTCGGTGTCATTCCTCCCAGAAGTCAACTGGTATGGTACAAACAATGGATGGGTAGTTTCACCTCTTGGTCTGACCTCTTGTGTTCTATCTATACTCATGACTTCTCAGAGCCACCTACCCCAAAAGTCACAGTTCCTACTGTCTCCTATCACTTCATAAATGCAGAAAGCATGCTTCTAAAAATAAAAGGTTCATTCATGGATTCATAGAATGGTTTAGGTTGGGAGGGATGTTGAAGGTCATCTAGTTCCAACCCCCTTACCATAGGCAGGGACATCTTCCCCTAGACCAGGTCATTCAAGGCCTCCAATCTGGCCTTTAACACTTCTGCGACCTCCCTGGGCAACCTGTTCCAGTGTCTCATCACCCTCACTGTAAAGAATTTCTTCCTAATCTCCAGTCCAAATCAGCCTTCCTCAAGCTGTTCTCTCTCATCCTTTCTATAAGCCCTTGTAAAAAGTCCCTTCCTGGCTTTCTTGTAGGCCCCCTTCAGATACTGCTCTAAGGTCTCCCCAGAGCCTTCTCCTCACCAGGCTGAACAGCCCCAGCTCTCTCAGCCTGTCTCTGTAGAGAAGGTTCTTCAGCTCTCTGATCATCTTTGTGGCCCTCCTCTAGACTCACTCCAGCAGTGTGATGTCCCCACTTATGCTGGAGTCAAGATCTTGTCCTCTTGCTGAGACAGCCATCCTATGTGTCTGTTCCTGGAAACACCTGTCCTTTAGGCTTGCAGAGAGACTCAGCTCTTCACCCCATTTCAATGCAATCCTCCATTGGAAATAGGTTATGGACCACTTTAATAATTGCTTTCGTTTGTTTGTTTGTTTTCAGTTAATAGGAAAATCCAGAAACATTCTAAACTGAGTTCAAAGGGAACTTGTTCATCTCTGTTTCCCCATCCAGGAGAAAAGGGGTAAAAACCTGGTTTGAGTTTAGCTATCAATCTGGAAGTAAATTGAATTAAATAGGAAAATGTTTGAAAGCCGAGTTGTATTTCATTCCAACTGCACTGCTGATTTAAATGGGGTGGTGGGAGGGGGAAAGGGCTTAAATATTCAGCATTTTTATGATTAAGCATCTCTTGTGTCCCCACCCCACCTCCTCTGGAAACAAAACACAAAAACATGTTTGGAACAGCTTGTTACTGCTACACGTTAGGCTCCTGGTGCCTGTTGTATTAAAGCATAGCCCAAAGCAAGGGGGAGTGCTGAGCTGCACCACTGCATGTGTCTGCTTGCAAACGGACACTGCACCTTGTGCACACAGGTCACTAGGGCCAGAGGCTGTGGTTTATATGGATCACAGTGAACTTCCATGGCACATGAAGGAAAATTACAACATGTTTTGTGAAGAAAATGCCATTTGAAGGATCAGTGGGCAGAAGGAGAATACAGCTATTTAGAATTTTCCAAGAGCAAGGAAAGAAAGCAAGTCTGGCCTTTAAATCTGAATTCCATCAGTAGGACAGGGAGGGAAATGTGTCTCTGGTATTCATCTGATGCGAGGATTTTGTACTCCACGAGCAGTCTGTGTTGCTGATTTGTAGAGAATATTCTTTGGTCCCTGCAATGTGATTGATACACCAAGTGAGATGAGAAAAATGACATGCAGAGAGATGAAGGCTGCTATTCACCAATGTGTTACAAAAGGAAGTGGTATGAATAAGCATGTTTATATTCAGCATAGCCAGCAAGTCTGGCGTTAACAGCAAAGCTGCCATCCTCCTGGTGTAGTCTTCAGGCAGTGCTACTGCCTCAAAATCCAGCAGATCTTATGTGGATTTGGGTGCTTACACAGCATGGTGTGTAAGATATCAGATTTAGTTCTTGGCTCTGACACTTGGGCTGTGCCTTCTGTTGTCATGGGGGTTCAGAGTTTGAGCTGAATGCCTTGATGCTCCATATTGTCTGATCGTTGACTTGCAGTCCAGCACAGATGTGATCTCCAGGTGGAGAAACTTGCCTGGGTGGGAGCACAGCAAGACACTGATCTGAGCTCAACTCTCATTTCCACAAGCAGGATGGATGTAACTGGTTGAAGCCACGTGGTGCACAGAATGTGAGCAGGCATCCAGACACGGCTAAATGGGAAAGAGTCAGTACATCTTGAGCTGGAAATCTGTGAAGAGGGAAATGCTGAAACAGCAGAACAAGACAAAGCATTAGGCCAAACACTGGACTGACTGATGAAGGTCCAACCAGAAGGTAGCCAGTGAGTACTGCTGCAGCAAACACTACAGGAGGAAGCTGAAGCAGTAGCAATATTTACATGCCATTACTGAAGCTTATCACCTTAAAATTTGTAAAAAGCTCTGGAGCACACTGTCTGCTAGATTAACCTGCACTGATTTTGCCTCCATTTGTATGCAAAGACATGTCTTTTCCCCATTAATTCTGCTGCATGTTGAAGTGAGACCTGCTTTACAATGTAATTAAGAAGCCCTTCTTCTCGCACAATTGTCAGCTCGCACTTTTCCCACTTTGCTAATGCCTTCAATGCACAAAAGCCATGAAGAAAATCTTTCCGTGACATGATGGCATTACCAGCTCTTTTCAAGTGGGAGGACTGTACTCCTACACAGCAGATTTTCCCTGTGTTGTGGTATTCATGCAGCAAAGAGCTGTACTTCTGAAGGGTTTCTTGTTTAAGCTCTTTCATGCTTCTTGCCTTGGAGACTTCTTTCAGACTTGTGGCCAAGAGGAGGTCAGGAAATGCTCTGTGCTGCAGCTTCTTTTTCTGTATGTGTTTCTATGTGGTTCTCCACAGATCCATGGAACACATTCCCTTCCATCTCTCTCCCTTTCAGAGTAGTTTATGTTTCATTATTTGCAGATGGAAAAATGACAGCTTGACAAACGGGAGGATCTTTTTGTTTAAATTGTTGTCGTCTTTCAGCTCCCTCATAATGTAATGGGGCAATACTGAGAATGTAAAAACTGATTGGATTTGATTTGCCCAGTGCGTGAAAAATGAACTTCCGTGCACATTTCCATGTGAGGTTATTTTTAGCTGTCATTCTGCTGATGGAATTTGCCCATCTTTGTGACTTTCCCATCTAGCCAAATCATTGATGCATTTACCAATGCCTTTACTGCCTGTGACTTCAAGGGGCAGAGTCTGGCTTTGTAAAGTCTGTATTTTCATCTCTTTTGTACTTCTGTTTGTTTCTTTGCTAAGCAGAGGGAGTACCAACCAGGGATAAATTAAGTCTTGAAAAAGACACTAGGAATTCAGCAGCCTGAACGATCTTGTCCAACCCAAGACACACAAGCTCCATTCCCCAGTTTTGTTTATTCTTTTCCTACTGCGGTTTACAGCCAAAACACAAGAGCTGTGCTGGCTCCTCACATCCCAATCACACATAACCAGGAAAGGCTTTCTTGAGCTGAGTAGCACTGTTGAGCCCTCATCTAACATTTTCAGATTCATTTAACAGTGAGCAAAAAGTTATTCAAGTATCACAAAGATCTGGGTGTGATCTCAGTCATGTTAGTAGGAGCCCTGAAAAGTCGTGGAGTTTCAGAGCTGTTTGTGCCAAGCTTCTTCTTTTGTAGTGATGTGAGTGTTGGTCTCTTCTCCCTAGTAGCAAGTGACAGGATGAGAAGAAATGGCCTCAAGTTGCACCAGGGGAAGTTCAGGTTGGATGTTAGAAGAAAGTTCTTGACTGAAAGGGTTCTCAAAGCCTGAAACAGGCTGCCCAGGTAGGTGGTTGAATCCCCATCCCTGGAGGTGTTTTAAAGAGCTAGAGATGTGGTGTTGAGGGGCATGGTTTAGCACCAGACTTGGTAGTTAGTGGCTGGACTTGATAATCTGAAAGGTCTTTGCCAGCCAAAATTATTCAAGGATTCTGTTCTTTCCCTGATATTACATTTCAGTGCTGTAGGGGAAGCACTGAGAGCATGACACTGTCAGCCAGAATGATTCCAAAGCTTTCAGCAGCAAAACCACGTGGTGGCGAAGGATGGGACACGTTCAGTGAAGACCCTGCCTCTGAGTAATCAGATCAGGAAACTGAAGGAGGGCACCAGCTAGCATTGTCTGACTATTAGTCCTCCCATCTTCCATCTTTGGTGGATTGCCCATGTCAGAAGGCAGTGCTTCCACTTCCCTCCCTATCAGTGCAGGGCCTTTGACTGGGGTGATTACTGATGGCAGCATGGTGCAAGGGCATTTACTGGGGTGCTTTCCTACCTGACTGGCTGACCTTCTTGTGCCTAAAGCAGCCTATTCTGCCATGCTGCAATCATCAGCAGTAGGCTATGGTTGCATCCCAACTGTGAGGGTGACAGCGTTGAGCTCAGGGGCTATTAAAGAGGACATCCTTCTGCCTTTCTGCCCTACTGGCCTTTTAGCACAGTGGATGGTCTGAGCACTGCAATCACTATTTCATTTTGCATTTGTGTCCACACGAAGACATGTAGGACACCCAGAGGTCTCTTCTAGCATCCCAGTTTTCTAGCACGGCAACTGAGCTTTGAAGGGACTTTTGTTCATGACAGCAAGTAATTACCTCATACTGTCATCAGTTGCTACAACGAGCCAGGGGCAAACCCCTAAACTTTCCTGTGTGCTCTGTTATTGGAAGAGGTGTTTTTACAGAAATTGATGTCATGAAATCAAAACAAAATGCTGCTTCTTTGGCTGTGTTTTGCTCTGAATCATGGTTGTTGCTGCAGTATAACAGAGTTCTGCTGTTATCTTCCACCTTCTCTCCCCCAAAACCACACCCCACCTGAAAAAAAACCAACAAAAAGTCAACCAAACCTGTCTGGATTTGAACCACCTGGTTATAGTTAGTTTCTTATTTTAAAATAGCTTTCAAAATAGATCAGACATTACACCGTTAAAAACAATTTTCCCTGTAGGTATTGAATATCAGACAGAGCTTGTAGTAATAACTGATAGGTATCTAGAATAATCTTCAGTATGGACTGAGACTACAAAGACCTGTCAATCACTGCATTTAACTTTAAACACAGATGATTTGAATTCGTGTTAGCAGCATGAGGAAGCCAAGAAGATGGAATAGTGCTGTCGGAGCAAAGATGATAGGATTACCTCTGCTGTTAGCCTTTCCCGCTACTTGTTTGAGACACTAAATCAAGGTGAAGTTTATGAAAAAGGCTACAACAGGGGTTTCTAACTCTTCATCCCTGCTGGGATTTTGCTATTATAAATCTGCTGTCAGAAATAAGTGCTTTACTTGCGGCTTAATTTTATGCAGGCACAAACACCTTGGCTCAACACTTTTTGCCAGAGACAATCTTGACTGTCTTAATGCAACAGAGTCCTCGTTAACAGGGACCAGTGAGAAAGAAAAATGCACACATGCTCTTTTGTCCTTGGTCATTCATGAGCAGTCTGATGAAAACTGAAATAAAACATAAATCCTGAGGTGGTGTGGAGACCTGAGTGCCTGAATCACACAGCTTATGTGAATTATCCATCTTGAAGAACATTACTCTTCACCTTTTGCATGAAGTTTCATTAATGCAGTGGAAAGCTCACTGTTTCTATTTGTTCTGCTGTGGCTGCTGAATGTAACATTACTCCCAATGCTCACCCCCAAAAGCAAACAGCTCTGTTGTGGGGATTTTTCCTTTTTTATCCAACTCTGTAACAGTGCAGGCAACTGAGACAATGGTTTCCGAGAAGCTCATCAGACTTGCTTGGGGAGTTCTTTCTCCATGCAAGGTCTGTTAAAGCAGATTGGTAGTACTTTGTTGGCTTTGTAGTGTGTTTGTGCCATTCATTTGGAGTTCTGCATGTGGGGAAAGAAAAGCCAGGAGCAGACCTCAAAAGTTATAAATGCCCTTTTGCATATCTCCACTGTCTGGTGTACTGGGCTGTGTTTCAAATGTGCACCAAGTAGATCTGTCCCTGGTGTCTGTTACCTTGTTCTCAGGACATGGATGTGAAATTTGCCTTCAGACACTCAGTACTGGGAGCATGACTTGAAGTGTGTCCCATCTAAAACAAATTATGAACTTGAAGTCATAGAAGAGAGAATCTCTGATCACAGGATAAGAGATCTTGTCATTACTATGATGAAAGACATCCTTACCCTCAGCTTGTGCTTCTGTGTTGCTTTGATATCAGATTTTAAACCCTGATTCAACACCATTCAACTAAGACTGCATCCCCTCAGGCACTACAGCATGAAAGTCAGGCCCAGAAGGATCCCTTCTTCATGCACTGCTGGGAAATTTCAGTTTGCAGAATATAGTTTTGTTCCAGGTTGAAAGAACTCTGTCTTGTGACAACCCACCTGGAATACCGTGTCTAGCTCTGCAGCACCCAACACAGAAGGACATGGAACTGTTAGAGTAGGTCCAGAGGAGGCCATAAATACGGTCTCATGGATGGAGCACCTCTCCTGTGAAGATAGGCTGAGAGTTGAGGTTGCTCAGAGTGGAGAAAAGAAGGCTCCAGGGAGACACTAAGCCTTCTACTATTTGGAGGAGACCTCTAGGGTAGCTGGAGAGGAACTTTTGACAAAGGCATGGAGTGATAGGATGAGGAGCAATGGCTTCAGACTGGAAGAAGCTGGATTGAGATGAGACGTTAGGAAACAATTCTTCCCCATTAGGATGGTGAGGCACTGGAAGGTTTGCCCAGAGAAGTTGTGGAGGCTCCAAACCTGGAAGTGTTCAAAGGCATGTTGGCTGGGGCCTTGAGCAAGTTGATAGAAGGTGTCATTCAAGAAAGGTATATGTTAACAACACTAAAATATTTTCATTTGGATTCACTTAATTAAAATCTATGATAAATGCTTTTTAATGGAAAGCCTAAAAAAATCCATTCAGAAAACGTGAATACAAGACAATTTGGTCTTGCCAGAGCTGTCTCTTCACTGCTCAGGGAGGTGGTGGAGTCACCGTCCCTGGAGGTGATGAAGAAACGTGTGGACCTGGCACTTTGGGACATGGTTTAATGACCATGGTGATCATAGGTTGATGGTTGGACTCAATCTTAGAAGCCTTTTCCAACCAAATCAGATTGTCCTTGAGGTGTTGATGGCCAGACTGGACCAGGCCTTGAGCAGCCTGGTCTAGTGGGAGGTGTCCCTGCCCATGGTGGGGACTTGGAACAAGATGATCATTAAGGTCCCTTCCAACATATACTATTCTATGATTCTTGGAATGAAGGATTATGAGGTAGCATGACCCAGTTTATTTTATCTCCATTTTCATGTGCTTCTTCTGACTTAATGGCCATCTCTACCTGTGAGCTGGGTGAAGAGAGGGTCTTTACAGTGTTTCAGGAGCAAAGGACGGATTTTGATGTAGAGGTAGCCCGTTGCACAGAACTTCAAAGCATCCATTTCCCAATGTGTGACAGATAGAAAGTAGCCACAGAAATTATTTTCCTCATGAGCCTGAACTGTGAAGCTTGTGCAATGTAGTTTAATCTTCCTGTGCACCCCAACTGCAGGCCCAGCTAAACTGTGTTCCCCAACTAGACATCTGACGCTACTGTTGAGGTTAAGCACAGAAAAACCATTTCTGATCCTCCTGGCTGCACTGGTAATAACCATGGCAATTGCAAACTTGGAGGGTGGGGGGTGTTTTTTGCATTATTTATTTTAATTAGTGTCTTACAAACCAAGTTCTTAGAAAGACCTTGAAGTGTTCATCTGTGTCAAACAGGTATCTGCAGGTGGGTATGGCTCTTGGCATGCACAAACCCCTGGATTGTAAGTAGGGGATTTTTGATATCTGCGTCAGGAATACCAATGCCAGGAAAGCTGGAGAAGAGCCAGGAGGAAGGAAGAGGCCCACCTGAAAGGGGTGGGAGACTTTGAAGTGTGACTCCAAGCAGAAGCCTGGGTGGTGCAAAGGCAAGGGACAGCTGAGGTGGGCAGCAAGGTGCAGCAGCTGTGGAAGCAGGGAGGTGAAGGCAAAGGACAGGGAGGAGGACTTGTGGACAGGGAGGCTGCCAGCAGTGTGGACGGCAGCACCAGGAGCCAGGTGTTCACCAGACAGGTTGCAGCAGGCAGTTGAGGGAAACCGGCTGTGTGTTTTAACAGCTGGTTTGATATAATGAAAGCTGAGCCATGATCTCATGCCCTGGTGGAAGCACTGGCTGAAGTATCAGCCTAAGAATCAGGAGACCAGGGTTTTATTCCATCACCTGCAGCTATTTCAGGAGTGCCTTTGAGCGAGCAGCTGAGGTGCTTGCACCTTGCTCTCTCCACCACCAAAGGGTGTTGCTTGCTTCTGTAGCCTTGAAACTGAGACACTAGAAGAGACAGCCTCTACTTTCTCAGTATGGCAGGACAAAAAACACTGAAATTAAAATCTAACAAGTTCAAAACTGTCAGAGGGAATTCCTTTTTCACACACGCTGATGCAAATCAGACCTAACACCAGTGACTTAAGGTGAACTGGCGTCAGTGGGAAAGGGTGAAGTAGGATCTGTTCAATTCCCATCTAAGTAATGAGCACACACTCATAAGGCCCTGACCCAGCTATTTTTCTGTAGCTTAATTTTTTAATAAAATTATTTTTTGCCTGCCTTTTTTTAAGAGACAGATGTTGTAATGAAGCTTTGCTCATGCAAAATACATCTGCCATGTGATTAATGGTTGTTTTTAGAGGCGATGAGCAAAGCGCATGCCTGCTTGTGTCAGAGAGACAAAGGGAGAGAGTATTTTGTGTTTTTTTCTGTGGTAATTGTTTATGAATATAGTTGTTTTTCCCAATTATCCTTGCAATCCATCAGCAGTCTTGTCTCTATTTCTCTCTGTTGAGGTTTGTGTCAAAAAGGAGAGGTTTATGCTTTCGGATATTTCAGTTACAAAAGTAACATCTACATCTGAAGTGTTGATTTTTATTCATAAATTGACAAAGAATAGAGAGAGACAAGAGGAAATGGCCTCAGGTTGCACCATGGGAGTTTTAGGTTGGAAACATGTCTTTACTGCAAGAGTGGTCAGGCATTGGCACAGGCTGCCCAGGGAGGTGGTGGAGTTCAAGAAACATGTGGACATGGCACTTTGGGACATGGTTTAATGGCCATGGTGGTGTTGGGTTGACAGTTGGACTTCATGATCTCAGAGGTCTTTTCCAACCTTAATGATGCTATGAAGTTAAAAGTTAATCCACAGGCATACAAACAACTATGTGGCCACACAGTCAATTTCAGGCATTTGGACTGAAATGTTCTCTCATAGCCCAAAGAATAAAGGAGACATTACAAAAGGCCAGGACTTGTGCTAGTGGCTACAGGAGAAGTTAAAGCCTGGAGACAGGGCTGGAAAATGTGACCTTAAGCACTGTGGCTTCATGGGTGGGGACAAAGTATGGAAGTGGAGAATCAATTTCTTTCACAATAGCAAGGTTTTGTAATCTTGCTCAAGCAAAGGCACAGTGAAAATAGGAGAGGTGGCCTGTGGAGTCCAAAGTCATTTGCACTTGGTCTAAAACAAATCTACAAGGCCTAGCCTATGTATGTCAGCAGTACAAATCCCTCACAATTTTATTGGTCTACATTGTATTAAGGTTTTAGGTGCCTAGTGCCCAGCTGAAATAACCCACTTCTGTGACTGCCCTCCAAACCAGGCGCTGTGCAAGTGCCAGGTCCATCATCTGTGTGCGTACGTGTGTGTGTGTATGTGTGTGTGTGTAATGTGAAAGCAGCTTTTGTTTTACAACTGCTGCTGGTGCCATAGGTTGTGGGGCCTGGTTTTCATTAACATACTTAGGCTTTTGTGATTTAACACTCTGACATGATCTGAGTGTTTGAAAATGACTTGAGCAGGCCCAATACACAGAGTCTGCCACGTGTCTCCATGCCCTTTCCCAGGGCAGCAGTCATTTCACACTGCTGGGACATTGGGATGTCTTCCAGCAACACAGCAGGAGGAAATCCTTACAGATTTCATTGGTTGTGAAAACCTCCATGGTTTAGAAACCCCTTCTTCCCCCACAGAAACAAAGGGTCTTCATCCCTTTCTTCCCCAAGGATAATACAACCACAGTTGTACTGTAGCAGGATATCTTTAATTTATGCTATTTGGTTTCGGAGCTAGAGGTCTGTAAATGCTGCTGTAAGGCTTCTGCTGTTCAACCATTATTTCATGTTGACATTTTTATTTGAAGACCCAACCATGCCCAAGAAAAGGAAACTTCTGTACTTTTCTTTTTGTGTTACATCTTCCAACTGGAATGTTTTCAATCACAATAGAATTGAGCATGAACTTTGAGGAGGGAGGAAGAGGAGAAAAGGGAATCATCTAGAAGAGATGATGACTCCAGTGGGGTTCTCTGCAGTTTAGTTCTCAGGGGACTGAAAAATGCTTTCAACCAGTGTGATGTTGCAACAGTCCAAAGAGGAGAGAAAAATCCATGTCTGGTCTAGACCAACCAGAAACTAAAAACAAGGGACACTTTGAATTCTGAGACTCTCACCACAACTGAAAACTCTGCTCAGGCCAAGTAACTGGAAAATCAGTTTCTTGGGTTAGAGAAATGCTTCCCTGTAGAATCAGAGGCAGTTTTCCATTTTTATTGGTAAAGAAATTACTGTATTCTGGAGCATTGATTCTAACACTTGAACCAGTGCAAAGAGTTGCAATCAGGGCTGTGACAAGATCTGGATGGTCTTATAAGGATCTTAGTGAAATGCAACAGTAAAACACTTCTTTTTCTGTCACATATTCTTGCCACTTGGCTGTGATAGGCTATCATTTGTCACAAAATGGAAAAGTAAGATCTGTCTTCATAATACACCAAAAAAGTCTGCCTGCAAACACAAGTCAGGAAGAGGCATAGGGACTGGAGCTGTGTGGTGAAACTCTGGATCAGGAGATGGTTTTGAAAAAATCATGCTCCAGGAGACCTGAGAGTCCAGGAGTAATTGAATGTGGTAATTGTTAAGGAGAGCTTTAAAAAGAAATGTTGAGTGAAAATTACTTAGGGGCTGCTTGTTTTAAGAGGGAAGTGTAGTAAATTTCAGGACAAATTTTTAAGTGGCAAGAGTACAGGCATGGCCTATGTTGTCAGCAAAATAAATTTTCTAAACTAAATGACTCCTCTCAGTCAGCCAGCCTGCAGTGTGTGGTTTTGGGGTGAAATATGGATTTCCTTTGCTATGCTAATACAAAGATAGCTGAAGCCTGAGAGGAGGGCTTCAGGGATCTGGTTGTAATGCCTGGCAATGCCACCTGCTCCTTCTGGGATGAGTTGGTGAAGCTTTACATACCTTTGCATTGCACAACAAAAAATGGGATCAGAAAAGCATTCTGAGATGTGGCAGAGATAACAGAGTAGTATTTCATGTTGCAAGAAACAAGAAAACTTGGGCTAAATATGTTAATTCCAGGGGAAAGTGTCCTGCAATCTTCTAAAGTGATAAATGCGTCAATGTTTCTATTACTCTATGATTAAACTTTAAACCAACATTTTCTTCCAAAAGATTGTCAATATACTTGAGTCTGGTAAAAGTACTGTGACTCATACAGCCTGTGTTTTATCAGTAGGTGAAGTCTGTCTTTCATGAAATAGCACCACAGCACTTCAAGGTAACAAAAGGCAGGGGAGCTTGAACATGCTAGGTTTGAAGTTCTTGTAGTGCTGGGATTTGTTCTTGCTCTTGTAGAACAGCAGTCAAAGAACATGCTCACAGAGCTTTTTCTTCAGACAGTTAAAAAACTCATAGGTGGAAAGTGAAGGGAGACTGTCACATGCTTCTGTTCAAGTCTTAGGTGATGTGGCCATATGATTGTTCCAGACATTCATTCATCCATCCATCCAATTTTACTCTTTCTTTTCCTAACATTCTACTTTAATCTGACAGACATTAGATGGCACAACTTTACTGTACTGGTTCACAAGGACATGATAATCATAGAATGCACTGGGATGGAAAGGACCTTTAAAGATCATCTTGTCCAATCCCCCGCTAGATCAGGTGGCTCAGATCCCCATCAAGCCTGACCTTGAATGCCTTCAGGAGTGGAACCTCCAGGAATGGAGGCAGTGTTCCACCATCCTCACAGTAAAGAACTTCTTCCTGATGTGTTGGGAATGTGTCATATCAGGGATTGGGAACTCTAGAAGGATGATCTGGAACTTCCTTATGTTGTCCAATGCACACTTAAGTATCTTTCTGAGTAGGAGGCAAAGATACCTTGCATGCATATGATTCTGGCACACAAGTATGCTTGCAAGCTCAAGTTCACATGAAATTCTCGTCTGAAATTGTTGCCTGTTGCATAGAGCTTGGGCCAAGATCTGCTCACCTCTGGTTTTTGCAGTGTTCAGCATTGAGTATTCTTCCCTGCTTTGGCTAAGTGAAATACATTTTAGGAGGCAGCTGCCAGGAAGAGCCCACATGCAAGAATATTTCCATCTGGGATGACTAACGTGTGCCCAATGTACGTCCAGTCTCACATCCCACTCTGCAAACAAAATCCACTGATGAATTAATTCTCTTCTTGCTTCAAAGGGCAGTCAGAAGATGAAAGTGAAAAAGCTGGACACATTTCCAAAAATTACATTATATGAAAAATAGGTCATTCAGCCAGACTGCAAATCATAGATTTTTCAAAAATGTGAAATGTCAAGCAGTCCTATTTGAAAAAGTTAAGTGTTCCCTAGCTTGGTGCATGTTTTGCTAGTGATGGAAAGAATGTGGTTAAAAAGGAAAGACAGAGCTTTAGCTCCTTCTCAGGGGAATGCCAACGTTATGGGGCAGTTGTCTAGATGGAGGTGTGTGGCTAGTGGTGTCCCCAGGGGTCAGTACTGGGTCAAACCCTATTCAATATATTCATCAATGATCTGGATGGAGGGACAGAGTGGACCCTCAGCCAGTTTGCTGATGATATGAAACTGGGAGGAGTAGCTGACACTCCAGAAGGCCGTTCTGCCATGCAGCCAGACCTGGACAGGCTGGAGAGTTTGGCAGGGAGAACTGCAATGAAATTCAATAAGGGTAAGGGTAGAGTCCTGCATCTGGGGAAGAAAAATGCCCTGCACCAGTACAGGCTGGGTGCTGATCTGCTGGAGGCAGCTCTGAGAAAAAGGACCTGGGAGACAACAGGATGACCATGAGCCTACAGTGTGCCCTTGCAGTCAAGAAAGCCAATGGCACTAAGAAGTGTGGCCAGCAGGTCGAGGGAGGTTCTTCTCCCCCTCTACTCTGCCCTGGTGAGGCCACATCTGAAATACTGTGTCCAGTTCTGGGCAACCCAGTTCAAGAAGGATAGGGAACAGCTGCAGAGGGTACAGCAAAGGGTACAAAGATGATTAGGGGACTTGAACATCTCTTTCATGAGGAAAGATTAAGAGAATTGGGACTTTTTAGTCTGGAAAAGAGAGGACTGAAGGGGGATCTCATCAATGCTGATCAATACTTGGAGGGTGGGGGTCAGGAGGATGGGGCCAGTCTTTTTTCAGTGATGCCCAGTGACAAGACAGGGAGTAACAGGCACAAATGTGAACATAAGAAGAGGAACTTCTTCAATTTGAGGGTGATGGAACAATGGAACAGCTGCCCAGAGAGGTGGTGGAGTCTCCATCTCTGGAGACATTCAAAACCTTCATGGATATGTCCTGTGTGACCTTTTCTGCCTTCCAACCCCTACCATTCTGTGATTGTGTAATACTCAACTTGTTTGATCAAAGCTTATGTCAGTACAAACACTCTTGTCCTTGCTCAGTTTGTAATTCTTTCATGACAGAAATAGCAACATTAATTCAAAGAGTTGTAAACATAGAAGTGATACAACAGTTTCTGGTATTTCATGGAATCATGGAATCCTTGAGGATCATCAGCTCCAACCATTAGCCATTTTGTAGTTGCAAATACTAAGTTTGCTTCTTGTTTTGATTTTATTGAATGTGTCATGCATGGCTGATCATCTTCATGCACTGAAGGAAGGTCAATGCTGATATAAAACCCCATATAATAACCCACTGGCTTCTCACAGATCAATGACTCAGGCAATAAAAGATGTAATTGTGATGCTAATTAAATTGTTATTGTTAAAGATAGGTCTTTGGTAAAGGGATTGTTTGTACCTACCCAGAATTAAACCAGAGCTGTCAGTCTAATTCAGTGTAGCTGTCAATATAAAATCAACACATAGAAGCTCCATTTTAGCTAATCTTAGAGATGCAGGTCTGAGGAGGTGTAAATTTTCTACTCTGGAAAAATGCACCCCATGCTGCCTGCTGTTTGACTGGTGGTACCTGTATTACCAGAGCAGGGAGCCTGCCCGTGGCAGGGGGATTGGAACTAGATGATCCTTGTGGTCCCTTCCAACCCTGACTGATACTATGATACTATGAATTACATAAAAGAAAAGAAAAAAAAAGCTAGAAAAAGCTATTCAGTAAACTATTTGAGCAGTACCAGTGCTATCCAGTGCAACCCAAACCTCAGCCAACCAACAAAGAGTATGTTGAGGTAAGGACAAGAGTGTTCATCTCAAGAATTAAAACCCTAAGCCAGTGTCATGTGCCATCCTCTCAGATGTAATTACTGTGTTCTAGTTTGTCCTGAATGTGCCTGGTGTGTTTTTATACACTGTAAAAATAAATACAGTGATTTAAGCCTGGGAAATACAAGCAGGTAATAAATAGTCCAGCTCTGTAGAAATGCAGAGGTTGACTTTCTGAAATCATCTGTGCTCTCTCTGAACATTTGATCCAATTCAGCACACCCAGGCCTTTCTCCTACAGGTGCCCAGGGTGTTAGCCATGTTCTTGCAGGGCCTTCCCCTCCACTTACTGCCACTGCAAAAAGGTGATCCATCCTTGTGGAGGTCAAGAGAAGAGCAGGCACAGAGCAGACTCACTGAAGCTAGTAGTTGCACAACACTTGAAAACTAGTAGTTTGCACGCAGATTAAATAAAACCAGGTTTGTAGGGAAAGGTCACCCTTTTTTATTAGAGCAGCTTCTATAGCTGGAATAAAACAGGAACTTTTTTAGACAAACAAGACCACTTCTGGCAAGTTTATAGACAAACAAGACAACTTCTGGTCTGGAACAGAAGCAGGAGTGTTCAAGCTAAGTGCAAGCTGAGAACAATTGCTCTGCTTTTACTTTATCGTGTTAAACAAAACACTGTTGGGACTAGCTGGCCACCTTTTAGAGCCTGGGAATCCGTCATCTCTGAGTTAAGAAGAAATGGTATCGGGTCCAACTCTGTTGATCTATGTTAATGCCACATGTGGCTTCACAAGCTTCAATAGATAAACAACTTTAACCTTATTATTATATAATAAGTATTTAATGATCATTTCCATTGAAGAAATATTTATTACAGTAAAAGGCAGAGTGGCCTTAGTGGGCAGGACTCTAAGCTGAAATTCTGAAGCCAACCCTCTATTGACTCAGCTGCTGGTCTAAGGAGTGACCTGCAGTGAGTGGGTCTATCTGTCGGCTTCTGTGTGGTAAATGGGCATAGTAAAACTGCCTTCCTTGAAAAGTCCTTTGAGATCTACAAAGGAGAGGTGTTACACAGCAGCTGCATACTTTGTTACTAGCTCTTTTTCATGTGGTTCCTTTAAGAGACAGCTGGGTTCTGATGTAGTTCTTCTGAACAGGGTGTATCACTACTGGTGCTCGGAGCAGCTCCGCGTTTGCCAAATGTGACTAAGAAGACTCCTACTGCTGTAATGCAAGCAGTTAAAAAGTTATTTCTCTAAACTTCCCAGTGCCAGCTATGCTCTTAAACAGGGAAAGGCTGTTTGTCTTCAGGAACAACAGAAGTGTCATCATCTCCTTGGACAATTATTGTAATGGAATGTCCAATCTGAGTATCACAGAGTCATAGAATTGTTTCACTTGGAAAAAGACCTTTCAGATCATCAAGTCCAACCATTATCTACCAAGCCTGGTGCTAAACCGTGATCCTCAGTACCATGTCTCTGCCTCTGTGGAAGTCTTCCAGGGATGGGGATTCAACTGTCTCCCAGGCAAGCCTGTTCCATGGTTAGAGAACCTTTTCAGTGGAGAAGTTTCTTCTAATATCCAACCTAAACCCTTCCTGGCACTAATTGAGGCCATTTCCTCTGGTCACAGAATTGCCTGTTTGAAAGGGACTTTAAGATCGTCAAGTCTAACCATAATCTAGCATCTCCCTGTATACAACTCTTAGACTGTCTCCCTCAGCTCCTCATCCAAAACTGTTTTAAACATGGCACTGTTAGAGCCCCAGATCCTGCCCTGTGGGGCACTTGGAGCCCTGAGCTGGCAGCAGTTGTAGCCAGGAGCAAGGAGTGCAGGACTTGAGCCCTAGGGCCTTGCCACCACTCCATGCCTAAGGCCCAGCCTCAGAGTGTGGCTCCTCCTGCCCATAGTGCCAAGTCATAGAATTATAGAATCATAGAATCAATAAGGTTGGAAAAGACCTCAAAGATCGAGTCCAACCTGTCACCCAAGACCTCATGACTAGACCATGGCACCAAGTGCCACATCCAATCCCCTCTTGAACACCTCCAGGGACGGTGACTCCACCACCTCCCTGGGCAGCACATTCCAGTGGCTAACAACTCTCTGATGAACTTTCTCCTCACTTCAAGCCTAAACTTCCGCTGGTGCAGCTTGAGATTGTGTCCTCTTGTTCTGGTGCTGGTTGCCTGGGAGAAGAGACCAACCCCCTTCTGGCTACAGCCTCCCTTCAGGTAGTTGTAGACAGCAGTAAGGTCTCCCCTGAGCCTCCTCTTCTAAACAATCCCAGCTCCCTCAGCCTCTCCTCATAGGGTTTGTGCTCAAGGCCTCTCCCCAGCCTCATTGCTCTTCTCTGGGCACGTGTAATGGGTTGGGGCAACCCCCCTCCCCACCATGCGCAGAAATAACGACTCAGATTGCAAAAGTGATGGAAAGTTTAAATAGAAAACAGTGAGTGCGTGCAGAGAATTAGAAACACAGTGACAAGAGAAACCCCAAAACAGACCCAGAGAGATCCCATCCCCACCTGAGGGTGCACCCAAAACCCCCAGGGCTCCTCCTTCCCCCCCACCCCCCCACTGCTAGGCTAGTCTCAGCTGGCCAGATCTGAGACTGCCCATCCCCCTGTGGCCTTGGGCCTAGCCAGGCCCATGTCCAAGAGGTATCTCCCCCAGTTACCGGGTGTGGGAGAGGAAGGAAAAGAGGAAGTGCCAGACCCTGCCGTAAAATTTATAGTGGTGCAAGGGATTATGGTAGAAATACCTAATTTCCTGTGTCCCCCCACTGGGCTAGACTTCTGGACAGAGGAAACACCCCTGTAGCAGAGGGCACCCAGCCCAAACTATGACAGCATGTTCAAGTGTCTCGATGTCCTTCTTAAACTGAGGGGCCCAGAACTGGACACAGTACTCAAGGTGCGGCCTAACCAATGCAGAGTACAGGGGCACTATGACTTCCCTGCTCCTGCTGGCCACGCTATTCCTAATGCAGGCCAGGATGCCATTGGCCTTCTTGGCCACCTGGGCACCTGCTGGCTCATGTTCAGCCAGCTGTCAACCAGCACCCCCAGGTCCCTTTCTGCCCGGCTGCTCTCCAGCCACTCCAACCCCAGCCTGTAGCTCTGCATGGGGTTGTTGTGGCCAAAGTGCATCACCCGGCATTTGGACTTGTTGAATGCCATCACATTGGACTCTGCCCATCTGTCCAGCCTGTAAGTCAGAGGTGACAAGGCTGGGCTCAGGATGCTTGGGGAAGGCTGGAATTGGACCCAGTACTGCCATGATTCTCTGGCCCTAGAATCTGTATGGAACCTGCCCTTGGGGTCCTATCAATTGTTACTAGGGAGAAGAGACCAATCCCTATCTGGCTCCAACCTCTTTTCAGTGAGTTTGTAGAGAGCCAGAGGGTCTCCCTCAGCCTCCCTGCCTCCACACTAAACAACTCCAGTTTCCTCAGCTGCTCCTCACCTGCCCTGTTCTCCAGACCCTTCACCAGTTTTGCTGTCCTTGTCTGGACCTGCTTCAGCACCTCAATGTCTTGGAGTGAGTGGCTCAAAACTGAACCCAGTCCCCAAAGCGTGGCTTCGTCAGTGTTGAGTATAGGAGAAAATCACTTCCCTGGTCCTGCTGGCCACATTATTGCTGATCCAAGCCAGGATGCTGCTGGCCACCTTGGCCACCTGGACACATATTCAGCTTACCATCAGTCAACAACGCCAGGTCTCTGCTGGGTAGCTTTCCAGCCACTCTTCCCAGAAGGCACATGTGGAAACAAATAGCCATGTAGACACTCACAGATTCTCCAAGAAATGCACAATGAATGTTTGCTTTTTCACATATGAGTAAACCAGAGGGAAATGAATACCAAAGCATTTTCCATTGTTCTCTGATGTGTGTGCACAGTCAAATGTACAAATGCACAAACACACTTAGACGCCACAGCACATGTCTGTACTGTGACCATGTGTAGCTACACCTTGGCATAAAATTGTGTGCAGTATCTGGAAAATAAATAGGAGAAATAAACATTCAGGTTGCAAAGCTAAGCAGCATTGAATATTCCAGCATGCATGTTTCCTGGGCATCCTTAATTAGCCCTTTTGAATATGTATGGTGATACAGTTTTCATTACATGATAACATGTAGGATTTTTTTCTTTAATGGATTCTTCTTTCGTTCAGTCAATGGGGAGGCAGGTTTTTAACTATTTGGGGTTTTATCTTCTTCCATTTGGTTTTGTAGCCTCAGATCTCACATTAATGCACATGACCTGAATGTTAACACTGAGCAAAGAAAACATTCATCCCTTTCCAAGCTTTTTTTTTCCCCCTCTGTTGCTGCCGTGATACCATCTTAATATGCTCCAAATCCTGTTGAACATATCTCTGCAACACATCTGTGCAGGGTGAGCACATTATTGTTTTCACAGTATTAACACCATCATACAAGAGCACTGAAGCACAGGGAAAGAAAGGACAAAAATGTCAGAATGACAACTTTTGGTGGAAGCTGAGAGATGTGGGAGCTTTGGCATGTGTAGCATTTCCCTAGCACTTTCTCCACTCAAAGCACAAGGCCAGTTGGCTTCAGCTCTCAGAACTTCTGCACTTCCAGGCCCCAGGTGTCTTGTGTTGAGCACCCAGAAAATGAGGCCAAACACTCAAGAAGGAGGAAATTCCAGAATGATGTCATCATGCTGTCACATGGGGAGGGGGAAGGAGCTAATTGTGCCCAGGCAACCCAAATTCTGGCATTTGCTAACATTTTAGCATTTTGCTCACAAACTTTTCATTCTCCTATCTGAATTGCTCTCTGTGTATGCATTCCTCTGTACATAAATAAGGAAAGCCGAACTGTGGGTTACCTGCTAAAAGCTCTTGAACTATGTTCTTAGTAAAACTAATTCGTTGATGTGTATGCCCTTGGCAGGAGGCATTGCATGTGTTGTAATGGAATCATAGAACAGTTTGGCTTGGAAGGGACCCTAAAGATCATCCAATTCCAACCCCCCTGCCATGGGCAGGGACAAATTCCACTAGATCAGGTTGCTCAAAGCCCTGCATCTGAACACTTCCAAGGATGGGGTATCCACAACCTCTTTGGACAACCCATTGCAGTGCCTCACCTGTCTCACAGGAATATAATAGCCTTTAATTATTTTTTCCTGCTGCAATTAGGTCTAGAGAAATTTGGCTTTGATTGTTCCCAGAGGAGCAAGGAAGGGAAGTGAAGAAGTTCTACCCTAATGAGTGATAAAGTATCAATACATCTCTCTGCTCCAGCTGTGCCTCAGCCATTCATAACTACTCTGCTTTAGAAACAGAAATGGGCTATAGGCGTGCAGCCAAAAGCAGAGACTTCTAGAAGACAGATATAAATCTGTTTCACCTCACTCTGAAAATTACTACATCTCAAACTCCATATTTTCTGCATTGTCCCTATCCGCTACCAAATGACAAGTAAGGCATTAAAAGCATAGCATGCTGCCTTAAAAATCCCAAGATTTTCTATTTAAATATCATTGGGTTTTTGTTTGCTGTCTGCAGGTTTTCTCAAATCATTTCCCTTCTCAAACTTCCTGGCACCAGCTGACAGGTTGGAAACAGGTTAAAAATGGAAGCTGAAATCCATATGTAAACAGCTGGCTCCAAGAGCTAACGCTCTAGGGAATGAAAGCTTGTGATGCAAGACTCACGAAACTCTTATGGGAGTTGGCTCCATTGGGTATCTGCCATAAGTGTGTTTGTGTGCAGGTATCTGCACACTGTTGCACACTATCTGTAGGTGCATATGTGCCTGAGGTTAGCAGAGCATTCTCTCACTGCTCAGCTGCTCACTCCTCTCTCTTCTCACACTTCTCATCTGTCCTTTGAAACTGGGAGTGCCTCTCTCATACATCCCCAGCTCTGCTAGCACCACGAATCAGTGGCAGAGGGATCTTTTTTTTTAACCTCTCCTATGTGTGTTCAGCAGAAGAGTTTTTCTCCCTGAGTCTCTGCTGACTGTGTGGGATGTTATCTGTCTTTCAGGCAGTGGACAGAGTATTGTGTCTACACTGTTGAAGTCTAACACACTGACTTGCTCTCTAAAAGCTCTTCTCTATAGCCTTTCTACATAGGGTACCTAGGGAAACATAATTGTCAAGTGAGGCATCAAAGGGAGGCATCTTGAACTCCCTGCCTTTTCCCTACTACAAGTTTCATGGTGTGGAAAATCTACAAAAAGGAGTGGCATTCCTTAGCAGTACTTTTAGTTCTGGAAATGCCTGCCCATCCATGCTGGATTTCTCCTCTTTTCCCATCCTGAGGAACACATGGTTATCCCACCTCTCTATGCAGAGCTGAGCTTTGCATTTCTCCTCGCTGCAGTCACTAGTGGTAGAGTGAGATTTTGCTGAGATCACCATGTTTTCCCAAGAAGGTAAAGCATATCTGGCCATGCTGAGACACTTCTTTACAGTAAGTGGCTAAGCCATGCTCTCCAGCCAAGATGTCAGCTAGCAGCATATGCTCTGTGGGCTTCTGGGGAGAGAAGTCCCAGTGTAGGCAACATGGTGGGAACAGTATGGTGCTTGTTACATTATTGAAAACAAAATGCAGCTGCCTGTTACTTTTGGCTGAATGCAACCTGTCAGCACCAACATCTCCCCAAGAAGGCAGGCCTGATTGCAGCCAGCCTTTACAGGAGAAGGTGCCAGTAGCTGAGCAGCTGGAGAAGCTTGACATGTGGCCCCCTGCCCACTTTCAGGCCATGTTAACGTGGCAATGTTAGAGCAGGGAGTGTGCCTGGAGAAGTGCTGTGTGCTGACAGGCAGACTGCTCAGAAAGCCCTGAAGGAACTGCAGCCCCACGGCCAGGATGTGTTCTTTCAGTAATGGACCAACCCAGGGTACCAGTGGAGCTTGGTGGTACATCAAGCTCCAGAATCACTCCAAAATACTTCCTTCATAGCCCATCTGCTGATGCTAATTGTCAATTGCTATAACTCATTTTTTTAGGATCAGATCTATTGTAAGTCTTTGTAGTTCACTGAATCTAGAAGGCTGAGCATCCCTGCCCTCTCAAGTATGTGAATGGGTTGGGTGCTGCCCTGGGTTGTAAGGGTAATTTTGGTGCACCACTATCTTTCCAGCTCTGTTTGTATGATATTTTGATCTGGACAATCAGAACCCTTGTAACTTCAGACAGACATCAAGGAATGAATGGTTTGCCTTGCTGAATAAAATGAGAACATGTGAGTGTGGGGAGAGAGGGGAAGGGAGAGAGGCATTTGCATAGGTCAGGAAAGGTCATTAAAACATCTGGCAGTGGTAACTGACATGTGTCAAATTTTAGTGTTCATTAAATTCCTATTAATGCAAGAATGGCTTTTAAGCTCCAAATGCCACTTTTGGTTGCTGTGTTCTCCTAGTTGATGGTGATGACTTTTCAGAACTGTACCATGCTTGTTTACTTGCTAGTGGCATCTGACCTGAGGTCAGATTTCTATTTAACCCCTTCCTGTAGGTCAAAAGACAAATTAATCTGGTGAGAATTGAATTGGAAATGAGGTGTCTGGAGAGCAGGTGTCCCAGCCATGGAATAGCTGCCAGGCTGAAACATGTTTGCATCTGTTCTTATGCCATCCAAGAAGTCATCTGTGAGGTCAGGGAGATATTCAGCT